>NW_025814823.1:163756250-165056875 GCF_022079265.1 Lynx rufus
AATTATATTTCCCTTCATTAGATTTAACAATTTATAGATATTATTTAACCAGAGAATGAGCTGTCCCTCCAGCTTTGTATCAAGTCTATTGATGTACATGCCTTTCATATCTTCATAAATGTTGTTTATAAAATTTGAATAGTTCAGTGGTTGGCTTAGCAAAGTTTTGTTCTTAGATATGTGGTCTTCTGGGATTCTTCTCCCATTTGCCCCCCAAATAGCTCACAAAACATGTCTTCATCAGTGCTTTATGGAATGTTGCCAAGATCTATTGTTTCAGAAATCTCTCTGCATCCTTTCAGAAAAATCGGTTCAAGATTTGTCTCAAGGGTTTTCTGGAGTCTCAGTTAAGATATCTGCTTCATTTAAAAATTAAGTAAACCTGTAAAACAGAACTCAAAGTGACTGAATGGTACCTTAGTACCTTCATATCTGAGAGAAAATCATGAGGGGTTCCTACAGAAAGAATGTTTCCATATTCTAGCATTCTCTCTCACATTGTCATTTGCCACTCAAACCATTTTCTTCCAGATTCATGTTACTTTCTCTAGTTCTTCGTTATGTGACTATTCTTCTATCGCTTTTGCATACACACATTGAATTTGATAACTTGCAGGGATATTCTCCAGTCCAGTGAGTTCAGTCCTACTAAGAGAAGACTATATATATAAATATGCAAATATGTAAAAAAAATATATATATATAAGACAGCTAACCTAAGTTTGAACCTTGGTTACCATTTTCTAGCTCTGAGACCTGCATGAAGATGTTTGCACTCCTTTTACCTGCAGTTCCCTAGTCCAAAAAAATAAGGACTTTAATACGTGCCTCGTTCTATTGAGTAACAAAAAGCACTTTGTTCAGTGACTTCTACTCAGTGGCTTTAGTGACCCAGCAGAGCTGGTGCTATAATACCTAGCTCTTTGTTCTTTTCATCCCTGTTTGTGATGTCTCCAATGCTAGGTCCATCGGGGCACTAAAGAGTCATACTGGTTTCTTTGTCTACCTAATTTCCTCCTCACAGAGATTTTTTGCAATGTGTATATATTCAGAAGTGAGTGTTTTTAACATATTATTTAAGTATATTCCACTTAAAGACTCTGGCCTTTATATGGTATATCTTTGCTTTCCTAATATTGAGGGTATCTTTCCACTTATTTTCTCACTTGAAAACTTACAGTTCTAACAGATGGTTAGAGGAGGTGGTGGCGGGGGGGGGGGGGATAGGTGAACTAGGTGTAAGGAATTAAGAGTACACTTATAATGAGCACTGAGTAATATATGGAAGTGCTGAATCACTGTATTGTACACCTGAAATGAATATAACACTATGTATTAACTCCACTGGAATTAAAATTAAAACATAAAAGGAAAGAAAGAGAAAACCTATGGTTCTCTCTCCAGCTTCTTTATGCAATTGCAACATTATATTATACTTCTCTCTTCAGTTGCTATTATTTATTTTGCATTCCCTTAATTTTGATTGATGGCACAGAAGCTTATTTTCTTCTTACTGGAGTTTATTTTTTGTGTGAATATAGCAGAGCATTTCTTCTCAGCCTTATATAAACTATTTGATTGGCTGCTAATGTGCAAAACCATTAATGGGGGATTCAAACTGCTAAAATAAAGAAGTGATGAATTCCCACCCATGAACCACAGTTCAGTCTTTTTGACTGAGTGCGTTTTCAGAGAAGCAAACAAAAGTCAGCAGTGCTCCAGGCACTGTGTGAAATTTGCAGGGTATTATTATATCCTGTAAAAAGTTAAATGTGGTTGAAATAAAGACTTCTCTGCAGCATATAATGTGGGGTAGCTGCTTTAGAACACTAAATAAGCAGTTTGCTATAGCAACAGTATATCCAGTTCTGTAATCTGACATCCATTTGTGAACTGTTCAAGGGTTACCGTTCTTTGAATTACAGGCATTTATAAACTACTTTATTTGGCAGATTTGGTGTGCATGTGTATGTTTGTGACTTTCCCATTTAAGAAAAAATTTCAACTTCTTCTGTCCCTTGCCCTGTGTGACTACCATGCACGAACTGTTAGTGGCACAAAGCTCCACTATCCCAAATGAAAGGATCGCGACTGGCCAGCCAATCAGCTGAGTGACTGTCTCTTGATGTGCAGCTATAGGTATGCTGAGGTCTGTTACGCTCCAGCTTTATCGGGATATACAGTAGGCATTGTTGCCACTATACAGTGCCACTGTTATTAAGTATCAGTAGTGGGTCAGAACACTACGTATCAAGTGTATAGCACTTGGTAAGAACTATGAAGACTTGGTAACTTTCCATGTTACTAACTCACAAGTGGGGGCAAAGTAGATAAATAATACACTAGTATGTTCCATGCCCAATCCAATAAACTGCAAGAATACGTGAAAAATTTAGAAAATACAAAAGGGAAAAGGAAATCTAAATACAATCAGTAGATTTTTAGCAATATCCATAAATATCCTAGTTATGATGCTGTATTATAGTTGTGCAAAATGCTACTTTTGAAGAGAGAAGTACATATGAATCCACAGTTCAATTCAAAATTTCTTTTCAAAAAAGAGGAAACAGATTTTAACTCCTTACAGTCAGGGAAAGCATAATTCTCACATTATTTAGACTGCTATGGTGCTGTCATAAAGCACTGGAATGTTCCTAGATAATGAAGAATATGCCTTAAAACAGATCATAAATGAAGAGACTATTCTATTGTACATGAATGTGAACCTTAGAGCATACTCTGAGTCTCAGACATGCTGACCTTATGCTATCCAATATCATAGACATGTTGGAAGAAAAAGAAAACAACACTGATGGTTGAATCCAATGCCATTGTTTTCTAGAAGAATAGTTATAATGTTTTTAGTATAGAAATTCATATTGAAAATAGAGTTTCAGATACACAATAACTCTTTGGTGTTTCATTAAAGAATTACATCACGTTTGCCCTTTACTGGTCTCTTAATAACACCTTGTACATTCTTACATTGGTTCTAATAAAATTTCACATTTCAATTTAATGAAGATCCCATGAATATCTTATAAAACTACTTTGTTAGTGATGTTACTTCTATTTCATAAACTCAGGTATTTTTTTTTTCTAGGTACTGCTGTGTGGTTTTAACTACACGTAATAGCATATGTAAACAGTATTACTTAAGTTTTAGGTTGACAAAGTTGAATCAATATTTTGTTTTTAATTGAATGCATCATTAATAAGAACTACTTCAGGGACTTAGTGTTATCTTTCATGGAAAATATCCCCAAAGACTCTAACAGTCAAGAAGCTCAAATAATCATGTAATGAATTTTTTAATGGCAAGAGAATGTAACTTTGAAATTTTTATTCTTCTACTGGGACTCTACATAAGTTCCACAAAAAATGTCAACCAATCAAATATCAACCTAATCAATAGGTCTGTGACAGATCTGAGCACTCTTTTGCCTTTCCAAACTGCAAATGTATCTCCATTAATAGTTAATATTATTCAGGTTCTTCTTTTGCTTATACAGTTGAACTACAACATATTAGTTTTTTTCACAGCTTTGTCTGATTCTATAAAGGAAATTCTGTTACAGCTTTGACTGTATCAAATAGTTTCTGTTACAGAAATATTTGTTGATCATCCACTGACTCGTCTGGAAAAATATGTATATATTGTGTATATTTTTATGTAGATACACATATGTATGGCTCAACTATGTGCTAATTCAGTTCTTCGTTCTTTAACATATAAATTGGTCCCTTTGTGATTTGTAGATTTATCTTTCTGTTATATAAGCTTATATTACAAGATTTTATCTTTGTCATTTGTCTCAAATAATTACCCAAACAGGAATTGAAATAAATATAGTATCTATGCTAATTGTCAATTTAGGTAAAGATACTACCAGCAATTTATATAGAAATATAAATGGAAAAAATGTATATAAACATATATGTTCATAATATTTTATAACCTGGGAGATAGAATTAAAAAGCAGAAACTGTCATGTTTGTTTTAGCTTTATATTATTATGTCATTTTGTACTTAAAGAAAAGTTGTTTTATGGAAGAAGTTTTATGAGTCCAGAATCAATTTATGTTTTATATTTTTTAAATACTTTGAACATTATATACTATATCCTTATATTATGTATTTGCATGTTGGGGCACCTGGGTGGCTGAGTCAGTTAAGTGTCCGACTTCAGCTTAGGTTATGATCTCGCAGTTTGTGAGTTTGAGCCCCACGTCAGGCTCTGTGCTGACAGCTTAGAGCCAGGCGCCTGCTTTGGATTCTGTGTCTCCCTCTCTCTCTCTCTGCCTCCCCTGCTCACACTGTGTCTCTCAAAAATGAATAAATGTTAAAAAAAATAATTTTAAAAATATATGTATTTGCATGCGGTTCTTATGGCAAATACCATAGCAAACATATTTTATATTCCTTCCTGCTATCATTTACACTTTCCTTATTACAGTGTGAGTTAAAATAAGTTATGCTTCCTTTTGTAGTTTCAAAGAAAATAGCTATTGAACTAAAATATTTTGAGGAGCTTTGAAAAAATAAGAGATCTTGGTAGTATTTCTTAAATTCTCATGTGAATACGAATCACCTGGGGTTCTTGTGAAAAGTATGGACTTCAGATTCAGTGGGTCTGAGACCTTGCATTTCCAGGCAGTCCCCATGTCGTTGTTCCCCTGGCCCCTCTGAGCAGCATAGTTCTACAGTCAAACGGTACAGATGTAATTATATTTGTAATTACGTATGTAGTTACCCCTATATATATTGGTATATATATATATATGTAATCAAAGGTACAGAAATGTGAAGGACAAAGAATGAAATCAAAGTCTAAGCTCTTCGGTTGACTATGTATTTAGAATCTCAAGCGAATGGTCTGCATTTCTCAAGTTCATTGACCTTTCTCATTGGTTTATTTTCCATTCTAATGCTTTTGTTTGTTTCTTTGTCTTAAGCTCTTTTGACAGCATGTTTGTTTACCAGCAAAGAGGACTGGGGCCAATTGAAGAAGACACTATTCTTGTCATAGATCCAAATAATGCTGCAGTACTACAGTCCAGTGGAAAAAATTTGTGAGTTAAATTACTTATTTTTTTTTAATGTTTTATTTTTGAGAGAGAGCGAGAGCGTGCACGTGTGCGAGCGCATGGGGGAGGGGCAGAGAGAGAGGGAGTCAGAGGATCCCAAGTGGGCTCCTTGCTGAGAGAAGACAGCCTAATGCGGGACTCAATCCCACATGTGAGATCATGACCTGAGCAGAAATCAAGAATCAGACACTTAACCAACTGAGCCACTCAGGCTCCCCTACTTATGTTGTTATTAAGGCTCTTGCTGCATATATTTTATCAAAGTGTGTCACTGGCTCTGGTCCTGTAAAGGGTGTATTGTACAGCAGTGGCAAAAAAGCAGAGCTTAAGAAAGCAGGCGACTAATTGGGCCATCCCATCTTTCATTTTCTAAATAGGTGGCTCTAAACTGAAATTAGAATCACCTGGGAAGCTACAGAAAAATTAGATTGGATTTAGTCTGGAATGAGGCCCAGGCATCAAAACAGTACTTTTAAAGCTCCCCAGGTGATTCTAATAGGTACTCAAACTTCATAGAACCTTGATACACATAGCTAATGAAGTGAGCTGCTAGTCAGCTTAGACTTGAAGATTAAAAAAAATTTTTTAGCGTAAAAGTTACATAACCAAACTCATCAAGTAATCAACATTAAGGAAAAAGGCTTCTTTCTTCCCATCTCAAAGGGAAGACTAAACAAATGGCATTTTTAGCTTTTCTTAGCATGCATAGGTAATTTGGCCTTGAAAGCCGCTTATTATTTGCTCTTATTCCTAGATGACATTTGGCAACCAAAAAAAAAGTTGGCTGATATTCGTGGTCATTGAAAGGAAGGGCACCTGCTTACAGAGTGTCCTCAACCATTTTAACCTGGCAGCTTGAGGAACTATACCCTGCTCCGTCTGCTTAGGCACAGGAAAAGCCAGGGAGCCATCCATCCACCTGAGTGCAGCTGCTTATGGAGATGGTGATACTTTTTTATAGGATTCTAAGATGGTGGAGTCAGGGGCCAAATCCTAATACCAGCTTTATCACTTCCTGTATTTGAACCTGTCTCTTCTATGCTTTACTAATGAATCAGAAACATTCTTTTTCCAGAAGGGAATCAGAGAAAGGCAGAGCAACTGTTGCCAAATGAACCTGGCCAGCCATGGGGAGTCTATTGAAAGCAAATCATAACTCTCACATTCAGTCACCAAAACACAGATTTAGTTCAGTCAATTAGTCAAGGTCAGGGTGTTCCAATCTTGGCACATGAAAAAAGAATCTGTGGTGTCAACACCTTGGTTAAGGCTAGAAGCTGCCAAACAGCCTGTGGATTGTTGGATGTCACGTGACCAAACCACATTAAGATATTGTCCAGGTGTTTGTTCATTCTAAGTTCCTTAAGCCTGTGAGCCTCTGTCTACATTACAGTTCTCCCACCCACATCATTCCAACTGGTTTTGTTAAATAGATTAACCTTCTCTAATGATTACCCAGAATACCACTTCACTTTGCTTAGATGAACACAGCCCCTGTCTGCTGGAAGATGTTCTGTTGGGTTTTATTGTGTTTAGGAGACGCTCTTAAAGCTTTTGAGTCATATAATTAATATTTTATATTAATGTGGCATTCATTACATTACCTTGAAGTATACTGAAGCTATTCAAACTATATAAATCCATTTATATTTTTCTACACAATTTGCTTTATGCACATTTCTAAAATGGTAATATTACCTTTGAACTCATTTTTAAATTGATGTGATTTGTGTTGTTTAATATACCATACTTTGTAATAAATATTTGTAATTGGTTGTAGGCTTCACTTATGGATTTTTGAAAGATTAAATGCCATTTAAGATTTGTCACAAGGAGGTTTCTATGATAACAGGCATTTTCATTTAACTTATGTTGGTCTTTAGGAATGCAGGTACCCATTTATCAATTTATATTACCTGTACAGATTAATTAGCAAGAAATTCTTCTCATGTGGGCTTTGGGAGTAATTGTACAATTAAGACAATTATTTTTATTTTGCAGGTTTTATTTGCCCCATGGCTTGAGCATAGATAAAGACGGAAATTATTGGGTCACAGACGTTGCTCTGCATCAGGTAATCTTCCATTTGGCAGTTATTCAAATAGAAGTTCATGGAGTTATGCTTTTCATATGCTCTAGAGCTGTGTGGGTATTTTTCTGTCACCCAGGAAGTTGATAACAAGAAAATACAACTGCCAAAACTGAAATTTTTCTTTTTGAACTCAGTGCCAGGAAGAGCTAATATGTACGTAACTGAGTCACCCTTCTCTGCAGGGCTGGTGGGACACCTGAGGGACTGATGTGAGGCTTCACCCTGACCACTGTATAGGCCATCCCACCCTCCTTCTTGGCTTTTCCACATTTGCTTTTCTTTCCTGCATCCCCAAGTCTTAGTTCTGTTTTGTCACTTGTTGTTTTAAACTACCTTAATCTATAAATCCTTCAAGGTCTTTAGTACATCCATGTTTATGTGTAAAACATTTTTGTTGTTTTTAAAGGAAATTATATTTCTATCACAGAATAGCCTAAAGTCTTCCTCTCAGAAGATAAGCTCTACTATCCATTTTATGAATAAGTGGCAAAGAGGTATGAAAACTAGAAAAAAAAAAACACAACTAGAACTCAGAAGACATAACTGTAAGAGTCTTCAAACATCATCTCAGTAAACATTTATTGCTCATGTATTATCGGGAGAGCATTGTACTATTATTACATTAGCCAAGGAGAGACCCAAAAGGAAGTGTGAGGTGGGTGGAACAAGACATCCAAGTACTAGTCTCCCCTCACCACTAATTACCTGGATGACCTTGAGCAGATTACTTAATGTCTAAGGGCCTCCCTTATCAAATGAAGGAATCAGACCAAATGATCTTTAGAGTCCCATCCCGTTCTACAAAGTATCTTCCTCTAAATAAATCTCTGGGAGCTTACACTATAATTGCCTGTGAAAGTCTTCTAAGGCAGGAGTGTGCCACTGGTAACCATGCGAAGTGGGTAAGGCTTTTGTTCCTTGTTAAAAAGGTGTTCAAACTGGATCCAAACAGTAAAGGTGGCCCTCTGTTAATCCTGGGAAGGAGCATGCAACCAGGCAGTGACCAGAATCACTTTTGTCAACCCACTGATGTGGCTGTGGATCCAGACACTGGAACCATCTATGTCTCAGACGGTTACTGCAACAGTCGGATTGTGCAATTTTCACCAACTGGAACGTTCATCACACAGTGGGGAGAAGGTACTCAATAAGACTTGATCTCTAATTGTTATTCTTAGCCAGTAACACTAGGAACTAGAGATTGGCCACCCCTCACATTCTCTAGGATTTAATTGTCCCGTCCAGTGGGAAAAGCATGGCCTTTGTATGCACCCAGTTGCCGGCTTTCTCACACACACACACACACACACACACACACACACACACGCATGCGCGCGCGCGCACACACACACACACACACACACACACACACACATACACACACACACACACGCACACACACAGTCTTGTGAGAGGGAAAAAGAATGCCTCAACCTGAAAACTTTGTCCAAAAAGGGAGAAAATCTGTAATGTGTTTGTGGGTAAGAGATATTATAGAACAAACTTAGTACCTCATTTTTCCCCTGGTTCCAAATATTTAATTGTTTACTATCATGAGTTTGGAAAACTAGAAAACTTTAACATTAGAGGTTTGGGTGATTTTACAAATTGTATAGCTGAGATTTTTCTTTCTTCTATAGAATCTTCTGGGAGCAACCCTAAACCAGGCCAGTTCAGGGTTCCTCACAGCTTGGCTCTTGTGCCTCATTTGGGCCAATTATGTGTGGCAGACAGGGAAAATGGTCGAATCCAGTGTTTTAAAACTGACACCAAAGAATTTGTGCGAGAGATTAAGCATGCGTCATTTGGAAGAAATGTATTTGCAATTTCATATATACCAGGTATTTCATCTTTATTTGTTATATTTTGTCATGCTGTCCTCTATCCTTACAAGTTACTTCTCTTATCTTAATATACTCTTATTATAATTTTTTTCTTATTAAGGGATTGAAGATGCTTTATCAGATCTTACACTCTTTTAGTGTAAAGATGCCTTGTAAATCATTTTCAACTCAGGTGACCCTGTTCTTTATTCAGCAATAAGAAAGAACTCAAACTTAACTGTGTGTAATGGATTCAAAAATTGTTTCCAAACATTGATTTTCATTTTTCCTTAATGATGATCATTTGCTCTAGTTATTAAATGATTCATATTATGTCTTCACACATCATCAACAGATGGTGTGTGTCTGAAAAACCAGTATCCAAAATGCTTCTGCTCCACATTTTTTAAAAAAAGCAGTGGCCAAGTTTTTTCCCAAAGATAAATATGTAAATTAAGTGAGGCTTGTATTTAAATGTCAGGAGGAGTGACCAATAAAATCCAGAATTTTGTTTCCTATTTTCAGAATAGATTTTCTTGATGTGAAGAAAATCAGAAAAATAATATAAACTTATGACATAAGATCCAGTTAATTCATATTACAAAATAACTTGCATAAGATTTCTTTAAATCATTAATACTGAACAACTGAAAATGTATTTCTAAACTATATATATTTTTTATAATATATTTCATAAATATAGGTGTACCTATATTAAAGTAGTATTGACTATTTGTAGCCACCACTGTTATATTTACATTTCTTGTTTTATTAAAGTTGCATATGCCTGCTGTCTTCCCAAGCTGCCCCCAATTTATTTAGGACATGGAATAAACGGATTCAAGTATGCAGATAAGGAGCAAATTTGGCTTCCACAAGGAATAAGTAATGAAGTGATAAAAGACTCATAAATTAATGTCAGTGAAAAAGAAATTCTCATGTTGGTTTTTATTTTATATCTAAGGAATAAATTTGGCAAGTCCATTCACTTAAAAAGAGGGTGATCAAGTTCATAGTGAATAAAAATAAATCAAATATGAAGAGAAAAACATTAAGAGAGAAGATGAGAGAAAATCTGGTTAAAAACAATCTAAGCAAAGACAAAGTGTATTATAATTGGAATTCTCTCTACAATATTGCACAACAGTAATTGATTCTCATAGTATTGATTTTTTTCTTAGTACGATACACTGAAGAACCTTTTCCTGAAATCCTTAAAAAAAAGATGAAAGGATCTTCAACAGTCATTTAGTTTGATGTGTATTTTATTGTGTTTTACTTCTTTAAAACATAATATTCAATCATCTGAAGTGTTTAAGCCAAACATCACAGTTTCCATTATTTTTTATAAGTACTACTATATTAAGAAATATAATTTTGCTACAAAAAGTATTCATGAAATTAATATTAAAAGGGTGGTTTAGGGGCACTTGGGAGGCTCATTTGGTTAAGTGTCTGACTCTTGATTTCGGCTCAGGTCATGATCTCATGGTTTGTGAGATTCAGCCACGCAATAGGCTCTATGTTGAAAGCGTGAAGCTTGCTTGATTGAGATTCTCTCACTCTCCCTCTCTCTTTGCTCCTCCCCTGTTCACACTCTCTTTCCCTCTCTCCCTCTCTCAAAATAAACATTTAAAAATAAATAAATAATGAAAAGATGGTCTAATTTTTTTTAATTAGGAAAAAGTAGGTCTTTGATAATCTGAAGTATGCATCTCACATTTTCAAACTTCATTTGTTTAAAATCATATTATTCTGTTTCTGCTATAACATCACGTATTGCCTTTGTGTATTTTTCTCTGATTCTTCTGGTAAGGATAGCAGATATTACTTATTTTTTAAAAGATCTAACATCCCACAATAATTTATGTAAAGGGTATCACTAGGATGTCTGTGATATGTCTCTCCATCTAGATCTATTCCTAAGCCTATGTATCTATATCTATATCACTATGTGTGTATTCCTGATTTTTACTGGCTTCCTAAATGGAGAGGCCTTATAATTCCTGGTTTTCCTATTGCAAGGAGATTAGTCCCTTAACCTGTTTGCCCCTGTTGTTATTAGTTAAGAAGATAAATTTGCTTAGTGTATTATTTTCTACTTTTGTTTTCAATTATAAGGACGAGGCTGACCCTATATTAATAGTCTGTGTAATGTACATGTATATATTTGAAGGCCAGTTTTCTCCATATTTTAAAGAGTGTTTAACTGGATGTGTTGTCACAGGTTTGCTCTTTGCGGTGAATGGGAAGCCTTACTTTGGGGACCAAGAACCTGTACAGGGATTTGTGTTGAACTTTTCCAGTGGGGAAATTATGGATGTCTTCAAGCCAGTGCGCAAGGTATTCACATATATTGCCTAGGTATCCCTTTTCATGGGAATAAACTAAAATAGGAATCTTGGCATTGGATTTGTACTTGAATAATTTTTAAAATCTTGAAGGAGATGTGATAACCAACCGTCTTAGCTAGGTTGATAGGGGTTTCCTGTTACTATGTTTTATTTAGAATAAATATCCTTGTCTGTTCTTAGATCAATTTCTTCAGATACAAAGCAACACTGTATGCTTTCTAAGGTTCTTAGTAGACTTCACACAGGATAGCAGGTTGAAATTCACTGTAGTTAGAATACCAAAAAATAATAATAATAATGTCTTTTCCTGGTTTCATCCAAGTAGAGAAGATACCACAGTATATCAAATTGTACTTTTGTAGTTCTCTTAGATCCAACAGAAATCTCGTTTGCTTTTTGTATGCTGTTACTACATTGAGCAACAAGACTTCAAAATAGCACTTCCTGGAATTTATTTAAGTCCTAAAGGCTTGGTTTAGATAAGAGACTAAAGGCTAGTTTTGACTTCACAAATGGCTTACCACTGTTTATTCTAATAGTGCTTGTTTACAAACACACTGTCTGGTTCATCATGCCCATAGCTCTTTTGTCTCTTCAATGTACTTTCTCTTCAGTATGACTGCCTGAATGATTAGATTGTTCATATAAACTTCCTAGATGTACTTGTGGCAGCACATCAATTTTAGAAAATTCAGCCTGCTCACTATCGACAGTAGCCAAATTAAAGAAAGAGCCTAAATGCCCATCGACTGACAAATGGATAAAGAAGATGTAGTATATATATATACACAATGGAATATTACTTGTCAATCAAAAAGAATGAAATCTTGCCATTTGCAACAACATGGATGGAACTAGAGTGTATTATGCTAAGAGAAATTAGAGAAAGAGAAATATTATATGATTTTACTCATATGTGGAATTTAAGAAACAAAACAGATGAATATAGGGGAAGGGAAGGAAAAATAAGATGAAAACAGAGAGGGAGACAAACCGTAAGAGACTCTTAAATACAGAGAACAAACTAAGAGTTGCTGGAGGGGTGTGGGGTAGGGGGATGGGCTAAATGGGTGATGGGCATTAGACGGGGCACTTGTTGGGATGAGCAGTGGGTGTTAGATGTAAGTGATGGAACATTATTACACCATATGTTAACTAACCTGGATTTAAATTTTAAGTAAAAGAAAAAAAAATTCAGCCTGCCAAAATGCTGCTAATAAGAGTTATTTTTCAAAACATGTAAATGTTTACTGGCTTTACTTGGATCAAAATGCAGTTGCCATAAAGCACTGGACAGACTATCTCCATACTCATAATTCTTACAGTATTCTTTAAAATACCAAATTTGCTAGATTAAAAAAACAAACAAACTTTAAAGTGTCTCAATATTTGAGAAATATGTCTGTGAGAGTACTGACAGCTAGTCTGGGATTTATTTATCCTAGAGATATTTATTAACTTCCTACTCTGTCATACACCATGTTAGATAACTAAGGATATGGTGGTGAACAGAACAGGACATAGCCTACATAGCCTCTCCCTCAAATGGAGTTTTAGCTAATGTTACAGGATCTGAGTTGAACCAAACTGAATCTGAACTAAAGATTGTAGTACAAATTCCTTAACTTTTCCTAAGTTTCTATTGATATGCAACAAGAAGGACTTTTCACCGTATTTTACCTGAAAAGCTATACGGAATCAAATATCCAATCATAGTACCCTTCAGAAAGAAATTCATTACATTGATAATACCTATTTTACTTCAGTAGTGTTGCAGATCCTTACTGATTATCTGATATTCATTGTTTTGCCCCTTTGAGTTAACTTCCTCATATCTATTGATAAAGTAAGAGACTTAACTTTCTTTCACGTCTTCACTTTGTATTAGTACAGTGTTTGCCTTGATTGTTCTTTTAATGCTAATATAATATACTGTGTCAACCAGGACATTAACTTTTAATTCATATATACATCTAGAAAGCAAAACTATGGGCTAAGCAAGAAGCTAAATTCTACATGAGCCTTATTCTCATAAAAATATGAACAGCCATGAATGAAAATCTTAGAAAGCATTATGCCTAAACATTAGCGTTCATCAGACATTCAAAAATGAATAAGTCACAAGATGTAAGTCGTAAGTCAGTATAGCAAATTTAAAAAGAGAGTCTAACTCCAAGGTGAAATTTGCTTTTCCTTTCAATAAACAGGACTTACAACAAAATGTAGAAATTTGTTCTGTGTTGACTCTGGAAACTAACATCAGTTGATGAATCTCTCAGAATTCCCATTTAATCACATTATCATCACAAAGATTAAATTTGGGTGAAGGAAACCATATGGTACTCTGATTCCTAAGTATGAAGAGATTCTTCTTTCAAATCAAAAGTCAGGTTTTGCATAATGTGTACCTGTTTGTGCCTGTCCACCACATATTTCCCCATGTACTTCAGTTCTCTCTTCTGTTACATTCTTTAGAAAAGTTTATGCCCGAATGTATGAGCTTCATTTCATGTCTATGCAGGGAGGCTCAGACCGTAGGACAATAAAGATCAGGGCAAAAGATACACAGTTACCTTCCACTTTCTTACCCCCATTATCACAAGAAAGCCTACGGTCCCTAACATCTGGTTGCACACACACTCTTCAGGCTGGAATGGAACGGATCCCTGCCACTCCAAGCCAAAAGAAAAGAAAAGGAAAAAAAAAAAAAAAACAAAAACAGAAAACAAAAACCAGCCTATATTTATGTTGTTTCTCTAACCTTAACAATGGAGATTAAAATTACAGTATTTGATAGGATTTGAACTCAAAATTTCACACAAGTGAAATTACTTATCCAAAGCTACAGAGTAAGTAGCACATCTGGATCATAAACATATTTTTAGACCCTAAAATGTGTTTTAATCTTTTAATTCCCGGAGGTACACATCCATATACCAATGGATTATATTAAACTACAACATAACTCGGCGCAACTTCTTAGAGAGCTATTTTACTTCATATTAAGTAAGTTTAAACATTATTTCATGTTAAAGAAAACATAACTATACAGAGAACACAAATCCCTTATGCAGTTTTAAGACAGAATATAAGATTTTGAGAGCAGGTTGATTGCCCTGGGCTCTGTCATCAGATGTCCCAGGAGGATGCTGTCATTCTTTCTTGTCAGTGTTACTTTGCTAGGGAGGGGTACCTCAAGAGAAGAGAGGAGAAACCTCAGAAAAGTTTACAACGCCTAGACTGGAAGTTCTTTAAATCCATTCAACTCTGAAATCCTAAAGCTTACAACATGATTTTCTGTTTCAGATAACACAAAACAGAATAGTTCATTAAAGAAATTACAGTTGAGTGCTTCTGATTGCAGTAGGAATAGAGGTCCCGAAGTCCTATCCACTATTTCTACCCTCTCAGCCCCTCCAATGGTCGCAGAGTATCTCCAACAGAACCCCTGGCTCCCTGGATCAGCTTGAGAACCAGAGATAGAAGTTTATTGTTATTGTAGCATGGAATTGATGACATATTGTGATTTATTTAAAGCAAAGTCCTTAGCTAATGACGAGTTCACACATTTCCCCCTCACCTATTTATATTATTTTTCCTATCAGAAAATATGCAGCACTTTCAACCATATGCTCTGCAAAGCAGTTTCTAAGAACATATTTTGGTACAGAAGAGGAACTGCCTAGAATTTACAAGTCTGTTGCCACGTATTAGCTGAACCCAAAATAAAGATGAACATTTAATGACTGGCTTGTGAGATTTCAACAAGGCAACATTTTGATTTCTGGCTTTCTGTTCTTCTCATGTGCATTTGTCACAGCTCATTTGATAGTATGAAGGAATGAGCCTCCTTGGCATGGCTGTCTCATGTTTCTTTTCAGCATGACAAATTGTTGATGATTCGCAAAGTACAATAGTATCTCCACAGTATGTATTCTGCCTGCCTAAAGTGAGCTGGGAACAGCAGTTTGCCTCATTGGTGCCCTTTGTACTCAGCAAACTGAAGTGGGCAGATCCTGTCTGATAAGACCACAGTCAGGATAATGCTCCTGTTCACACGCACCGGTCATATTTCTGAGAACTGTATACTCAGGCCTACTGACCTCAAAGGTGAAAAAAATCATCCATGTCCTACCAGTTGGTGGACACGTGGCACCTCCGAAAGCTTCAGTAGCCAGACAGAAATGGCAGCAGCACAACATTTTAAGGCTGCTTTTCCAGGAACTAGTTTAGTGGCCTTAGGAAAGTCACAGAAAGTGCTCCCCTGTCTCATGTCCTCATGACTGAGATGGCAATGATTTGAAATGGAACTATGTCATGAAGAAAAACATTAAACCACTGAATATTGAAATAGGTAAAAAAAACAAAAAACAAAAAACAGTACTTGCAGGAAACACTCTATTTGTTTCCTTTTGCTGACTGAAAATACTACAAATAGTGGGCTTCAGAGTAAGCAAACCCCACATTTGCTGCGTATCACCTTGGATGCATTCAGACTGAATGCCCTGAAACTTTGAAATGACTCCTCTTATCAGTAACGTATAAACAGCTTGTCAGGTAGCATATGGTAGGTAGCTTGATGGGAGCAATAACAAAAATTAATACTCAGTCTTTTTTTACTTGTGTAAATTAAAACAGGCAAATGTGATAGTGATTAAAAGAAGAAAGAAACATGGAGGCAGAAATAAATATAACTAAATAGGTGGCTAATATAACAGCAAGTAAACAAAACTGTAAAAAATTAATCTTCCTATAAATGCTCACTTTTAAAAGGTTTGAAAGTCAGTGGTGAGGGTCCCTTGGCATTTCCCGAGGTGGCAGAGTCGGTGCCTGGTGAATGAGTGAATGCTTCTTCTTGGCCTAGAGTTGCTTTGACAGAATTATAGGTTGTTTGGTTTGATTCATAGGCTTCTTGCTTTGTTGTGTGCTTTGCTTTGTTTTTCTGCCTTTTCATGAAGAATTCAAGTGTAGGCTCACCACCCTCATTTTTATTCTGGCAGCACTTTGACATGCCTCACGATATTGCTGCGTCAGAAGATGGGACTGTGTATGTTGGAGACGCTCACACCAACACTGTGTGGAAGTTCACCCTGACTGAAAGTATGATTTTTAGAGTATTATTGTCCACATTTCCCCTCAGTTGCATCGCTTAAGAGCATGTGAAAAAAATATTTGCATTCCCTTCTCTTTTTATTGATAGGAGAAGGAAATCAAAGCATAATTGGCAGTTGTTAAACGACCTGTTTGGTTTCATTCCAGGGATTAAGCTGATTTTTAAAAAGTAGAGAGAAACACTTTTTTTTTTTTTTTTTCCTGGCAGTTATCCCCTTGTTTCCACAGATACTCCACAGGAAATTCTTGATGCCTGGAGTAATGTCTGTTACATTGAAAGCCAATGTTAATTCCAAGTTAGTTCCAGAGGGAGATGATGGCTTTGGCAAAGCAGAGGAGCTACTGGCTTCCACCCTGGTGTCACTTCCCATGTGGCTCTTCAGCTCTCGGTAGCTGCTGAGCACCTAGGAGCACCAGCACATCTGTGTCAGACACATAGTATCCCAAGCAGGAAGCACTGCATTTTCTCCTTTAGACTTCAGCTTGTTCAGAATACTGAACTGTTGTTTCACATAACTCAAAATTATGTCTGGGGACAGAAGAGTTTCCCCATTAGGATCAAGCCAGCTACTTTTGGGGATTTTCTAATGGCAATTTGGACATTATTTCTAATTCTTGAAAAGTATACTAACCTAGCCTCTGACATCATACTAAAAACAAGTTTCTCAATTAAACAGGGTCCAGGGCACCTGGGTGGCTCAGTCGATTGAGTGTCTGACTTTTGATTTCAGGTCAGTCATAATCCCTGGGTCATAGGATCGAGCACCACGTCAGGCTCCATGCTGAGCGTGGAGCCTGCTTAAGATTCTCTCTCTCTCCCTCTGTCCCTCTCCCCGACTCGCACTCTCTCTCTCTCTCTCTCTCTCTCACAAAAAAAAAAAAAAAAAAAAAAGGCAGGGTAGAAACAATAGGAGAAGATAGGGTTAAAGAAAAGAATTAAAGAATGGAAGACAGTAAAGCTGAGGTATCAGGAACTGCAACAAGCAATTTTAGATAGATAATAAGGTCATTTGGAATTAATGAAGATAAATACTAATTATAACAAGGAAAAGTGAAAATTACAACAAAGAAAAGAAGTAAGTTATAAGAAAGAGAAGTAATATCAAGAGTCCAAAAACTTTAATTGTTGAGCATACATATCTTGGAACCCAAGTAAATTTGATAACTGCTATCTTCAGAATTGTTCTTTGAGTAGCTTTTGCTGTTTTGTAATAAGGACCCAGTTAGAGTTGAGGGCACAGAGATGTCTGTGGACTGTTTTACTCCAGCAGTAGCCTTACATTCCCCTTGTAAGTGTAGCTCTCCCACCACCTGCCTCCTCAAAGAGGAACCAGAACGTGTGGGCAGACAGGAAAGTAAATAGATGGATAATTCCCAATTCCAAGACTAACTCCAGGCTTTTCCAAATTAAAAAAAAAAAAAAAATGAATAGCTTTCAAGATAGAAAAGACCTCAGAAATCTAGACAGTATCTTCATTTTGCAGACAGGAATATGATACTTGAACTCATCAAGATTCTGGTCTGAGGGTCTTTATACCATCCTAGTGGTCAGTACTCAACAGAGATGCATATCCAAGTCACGGTGGGGAGGGCTTTCAAAACACATGGCCAGATCCTACTCAAGATCTATAGAAAGAAGAGGGTGACAATATGTGTATTTTGGAAAGGCTTCCAAGTGGTTTTGACAATCCCTTGGTTGAGAAGCGCTGCAATAAGCATTCAGCTTTGAAAGAGAAAAACGCTCTCTGGAGTCCAGAATGCAACTGAATAATAAATCTCGAAAACAGTACTTTTGGAACAGTAAGACTGCCATCGGAGGCTAAACAAATGTCCCCTGTCTTTGCATTCTACTATTTAACTAGTGAAATCTACGTATGTAGCTAGAATACTGGTAATCAAACATGGCAGAGTTAGTCATCAGTCCATGTCCATATAAAAACAGAACCACTTGATATTTCAAAAATACATTCATTATGAACTCCACAAGGAAAATCTTATTTTGAATATGAAGAGCTTAGAAATATTTCAGCTTTCCCTAGGAGACTGTATCCAGGATTCATGGGCCTGGCACCAAATTAGTGGTTTGTCTTAAAACTCTTCTGTAATATGATCTTGCATTTGATGAAGTGAGAAAATATTTGCTACTAAGTAAAATTAATGTCAAAATTAAGTTTTCAAATCTTTTTTGGAGATTTTGATTTTCTTTTTCCTTTGCTGTGCTATTTACAGAAATGGAACATCGATCAGTAAAAAAGGCTGGCATTGAGGTCCAGGAAATCAAAGGTTGGTCAGATTCCTCTTATGACTGTGAAACCCAAGACTATTTGTGCTGAATTATTTTATGGCTCTTGATTGCACATTAAAAAATATCAGACTAAAAATATAATCCGGTAAATCATCCATAACTTCTACTATGTACTGAGCCTTTAAACCTGCATGTTGCTACTGTTTTCTCTGTTAAATGGACTGGTAATAATGAGCTCAAATTCACTGATTTCAAGTGATAGAAAGTGATTCTGAACAAGTGGGCCAAAGACATTCAAAGAGGAAAAAAAAGTAAGTCAGCCACTTTTAGAAGAACATTAACCTCAGACAAGCAGAAAAATACCATCCAGTATACTGGAAAAGGCCTTCCATAATGGGCTGTAGTCTAAATGAGTGAAAAACATATCTTTGGTGAGTTTCTGTTATAGGGGCCTGACAAGATGAGCTGTTCCCTAAGCTCCAATCTTAGCACCAATCGCCCCAAAATTTACTGAGGGCCATCTATGTATAAGGGGCTATAATTGGCTTAAGGGAAATGTAACTGTGCCTGACTTCAAAAGACTTACAACCTATAAGGGGAGAAAGGGAGAGAGGGAGAGAGAGAGAGAGAGAGAGTGTGTGTGTGTGTGTGTGTGTGTGTGTGTGTGTGTGTGTGTGCACGCACACGCATATGCATATACACAAGTAAGTATAGCTTTGGTACATACTATCAGGAATGGGAAATGGAATTTAGCTACTGTTAAGCAACCACTGGTTTAATTCGAAATCCTAGTCAAATTATTCTCTCCCTTTCCTAGGATCAGTTTATATTTGTACATGTTATACTATCTGCAGGGTTTTGACATGGTCATGTAAAATTAAGAACTCAATATAGGGTGCTCCCAATGTTTAAAAAGCAAAGTGATTTCATTATTAGTTGCTTTATAAATGATTCACCTAGATATTCAGACTTAACCCTAGGCTTACTTGTTTTCCTTTCTCATGAAAGCAGATGGAAAAAGATACAAAGAAGCAAGAACCAAGAGGGAGCTTAGGGATTTTATATAGGCAGATAAGAGAATATAGCCAACTCAAGGTTGAAAGGGGTAAGATAATATTATAAAATAAATAGCAAATGTTTGGCATTTATAGAGATTCAACACAGGTGACTCTACTGGGTGGCATTGATACCACACTCATATTGAAGAGTTCCTGATCCTTTATTTTTCTATGATTGTTACATACAGAATTATTGGTGAGTTGTTTTCCCTGGAATAAGTTTATTATTATTAATAATAGCTATCATTCATGGAGCACAAACAATGAACTATACAAAAATTACTAAATTAATTCCTTACACCAGCCATGTGATAATTTGGTATTATCCCCATTTTACACATGAGGAAATCAAAGATCAGAATTACTACTAAGTGATAGAGCCGGGGTTAAACCACAGTTTATTTGCCACTGAAGTCTGTGCTGTTAACCACTATTCCTGTACTACTGAGGAGAAATGAATACCACCAATTCATTTACCATAAATTCTTCCAAGAGCTATAGGTTGGGGATGGTTGTATTTACTCTGAAATCTCTGGGATTTCACAGTGGCCTCAAGTCACTTCTGTTTAAATAAGTTCCACCAAAAATAAAATAAAATAAAAATCCTAGATTACAGTATTTGGATTGTTGAGAACAGCCCATCCACACTGATCTCTTCTTGCCTGGCCAATGAAGGATGAACAGTGAGCGCTCTCCCCACACCATTTCCTCTTTCCTCTGTGCACACCACTGACTGAATTCAGAAAACCTCCCAGCCTTGTGGCGGAACACAGGAGTTCAAATAGTAAATGTCATTGAACTATCTTGTCATGACATTCACATTTTAATAGGAATACCTAAACTCAAATACCCAAACTCAAATGAAGTTCTTCTAGTCCTCTGTTGGATTCATATGAGTCTCATTAAACCTTTCTTTTTTTAAGATTATTTCCTTATTACACAAAGGAGTAAAAAGCATGCTGAATCTCCAAAAGTTTGTCTTTTATCAAAATCTGAAAACTTAATTTAAACCATCCCTTACAAAAGAGAGGGAGAAACATCATCCCAGATTTAGCTGCTGTATAAATTTCCAAATTTGAGTAACCTCTGATGACCTTCATCCCCACTGTGAATGGTCATATAACTGATGAGTAATAACAGGGTTTCAGAACCAGTGTTGTGTTCACAGGGAGTTGCACAGGTAAGAGAATGTGTGATGACAAGAAACTTAGGAAAACCATTTTCAAATAAAGTTGCTAGGGATTAAAGATGTCAAAATCATAGCCTTTACTCCTAGCTCCCCAAATAAAAGATGATGATAGTGAATCAGTCTCAATAACATAAAAAGAAACTCTCTAGGGCAGCTAGCATCTTAGGCCTTATGGAGAACAACATATTATAGGGGAAACACACTGCATTAAAAAAAAAAGTAATAAAAAGAAAGAGTAATCTCATTGGTGCTATCTGCACTTTTCCTGTTACTTGCTAGTATGCCATCTAAAACCTTCAGTCGTCAGTTCTGTCTGTAATAAACTGGGTAATAATTGCTGTATTGCTGTATTAAGAATGTCTCTCCTTTACTGTCCGAGTTATTCCAATTCCAAGAGGTCTCTGGGCTTCTCCCCTCTCTCAAGGGGAAAGAAACATGTTCATGCTTGAGTGTGTGAGCTCACACAAGAATGCACCTAGACTCCCTTTCTAAACTGAGGGCTTTAAAGAAGAAAAAACTTCCTGTATGTCAGCTTTTCAAAATTATATTTATTTCCAAGTATGTATAGGGATGCCAGAAGAGCTTGTTTGAAGACATTTTTGTTTAAAATGCAATACATCTGGCATCGTACATGATAGAAAAATGTCACATGAGGCAGCCCCTCTCTTCCAGAAGCCCCAGGTTCTGGATAATATTGGAGCTTCTTCACTGCTCCTTCATCAGGGATGCTCCAAATTAAAGAATTTAATTTTCAGTTAAAGAATTTAGGATAAAGAATAAAAGTGGCAGAATTTGAATTGTTACTGTTTTGAAATTCCTTAAATCCTTAAATAACTATTTTTTAGACTTTTTATTCCACTTATAAAAGTTCCTGAGAAAGAACAATATATATATATTTTTTTTACTGGGAAATTTAAATTTATCCTCTTTCTTTAAGATATAGAGTATTTTTAAAAATCTAAACATACTTCAGCAGGTTCAAAAGTTAGAATGTTTGTGTATTTTTAGTAGATGCACTCAGATTACCAAAGGGAATGTGGACATCAAGAATTTCTCAAGTGTAGTGTGTATACCTTAGTGAGGTTATTACCTCATTCTCAGCATACTCTCTGTGAATGCTAAACTGATTCTGTTAGTCTGTCACCTACTTCACAGTTCTTGTTTCCTTTTACTGGAGCTCACTCCTAGCTCTGCCTTTATAAAAAGGGAACTGAAAATGAGCTGGTACAGCCATTGTCTCTGGTGCCACTAAACCCACTAAATGACAGAAAATGCTATGTAATTATTCTGGTTATAGTCACCTTCAAATAGAAACAAATCCTTCTTTCAAGGCAACAAATTTTTGACTACCAATCTGTATCTTTGGTCTGTTTTTTAATCTTGTCTTCTATTTATTGTTATTTTCCTGCTTAAATATAGAAGGAATTTAAGTAAAACAGAACAATTTGCCTATCTCTCCTATAGTAATGAAGAAAAAGATGTAACAATTAGTGATCAGGAAGAGTAAGAATCACACTTATATTCCTCTTGGAAACTGAGATCCAGACAGGTTAAATTGGAGCCATCTAGATCTACGAACCAATCCCTTTCCTTCTCTCCTGCTGAAGTTTCAAAGAGCCACTCCAGTGGACAAAAAATTGAAATAATGGTTTCCCCTTAACCATAGTACAGAGAAGGAAATGAAAACTATGGGGCCATCTGTAAAATGGTGATACTAACAATGCCTACTCATAGGCTTGGTGTAATGATTAAATGAGAACATTGCCTGAAACAGTACAAGTGCTCAGTAGGTTTCATTGAGATCATGAAGGAGGCTGGCTCAGAACATTGAAGGAAAAAGCTGCAAAAAGCTTATAAGCAAAAAGCTTATAGTGTCTTAAGTAATTTGAGAAATCCTTCCTTGGAGAATTGTCCAGCAAGCTACTAAGCATGTGAACACATATTAAACATTAACCAAAGATTTTCCTGGTTGTGTTGAACCAGCTATTCCTGCCATTTTGTCAAAATTTCCATGAGGTCATATGATACACTCTACATCGCACCAAGAAACTGAAGTTCCAGAAATCTTGTGAGCATTTTGGCAAAGATGATAGTAACTTCTAGACTTTGCACACTAGGGTTTTTGTACAAGCACACATATGTGCTTCTGGAGGTCAAGAATGTTGGAAGGCTCAACCTTCGAGTCAGTAGTTGTTAAGATACCTGAAGCAGTTTATATGGTTCAGTTGAATCATTTCCCAAACAGTACTTTAGGCCTGTTATCTACCCAGTACCAGTCAATACCAGAGAATTGTTCTATTTTCATCATACACAGAATCATATATACAGTGCTTCTGTGTATACTTACGGCTTACTAGGAACTGTATAAAAGAACCTGAAAAGGACACAGTTCTTTTTCCAGTTTGAAATCCTAGAATAAATGTGTGTCACTGTGCATGCGATGTGCCAATAACTCATTGAACATTAACAAGATTCATAAACTAAAGATACAAGGAAACATGCTTATTAAACACCATCTCTATGATAAACATTCACACTCAACAATTTTATGAAGGAGGTGTTTTGTTTGTTTGTTTATCATCATAGTTCTACAGATGAGGTTACTAAGGCCCAGATTATTTAAGTAACTTGCCCAAAGTTACACAGCTAATTTATATAGGAGAACTAGGATTTCAGCCTAGATTCATTTGACTGTAGTATGCACACCAATTCTTTGCCTGCACCATACTGCCTATTAATTTTAACTTTGAAAAAAATGCAAAAGGAGGATATTTGTTTTGTGGAATTATGGGGAATAAAGGGTAGGATCGAAGAAAACCAACTTAAAGGTACAAAACCATTGGGTGGATATTACTAATCACAATACCTGCTGCTAGCTTGGTAGATTCAGATACTGAAATGTGAACCCCACATGCACGGAACTCAACAAGTTCTTTATGAGCAGTTGTTGATTTGACTGGGTAGGGGTGGGTGGTTGGGTTTTGGAATCTTTGAGTCAGTTGAATATTGTGAACTCTTCTTTCCCTGAAGAATCCGAGGCAGTTGTTGAAAACAAAATGGAGAACAAACCGGCCTCCACAGAGTTGCAGAAGATGCAAGAGAAACAGAAACTGATCAAAGAGCCGGGCTTTGGAGTGCCCATTGTTCTCATTACAACCCTTCTGGTTATTCCGGTGGTTGTCCTGCTGGCCATTGCCTTATTTATTCGGTGGAAAAAAACAAAGGCCTTTGGAGGCAAGTAAAATGAGCCCCTTGAACTTGGAACCTACCTTTGAAAGAGTGTTTGGCCTAAGTATCCCCAAAGTTTGGTTGTGATTTTTTTCAGTGTTTTTTCTAAATGCTCTCTGCCTTTTTGGATATTATTGTTTATGTTCCAAATATTGTTTATAGTTAGTATCACCATAGAAAAAGTATCTGAAGCCTCAGAAATTTAGATAGTTAGATTAAAATATAACTTTTAATACTGCCTTTTAGCAATTGGCATAAGCCCAGTTAATGTCTCCACATGAAATTGTGTAGATATGTAGTCACTACAAATTAGGGTCAGGAAGGAGGAGATCCTTGCTGTTAGAAACAGGCCCAGGCCTCAAAATACCTAGGTCCATTCTTTGGGAGTTATATATTTCCCCTGCTAGTCCTGGCTTTAGCTCCTAGCTACATGACCTTGGGCAAGTTACTTAGTCTCTCCAAGCCACAGTTTCCTCATCTATAAAGTAGGGATAAAATACTCACAAGGTTGTGTGAAGATTAAGGGAAATAATAAACATAAAGCACTTATCAACAGTATCTGCCACCAGGTAAGTGCTCAAGTAACACCACCAGTGATTGTGAAAAACAGTCATTGGTAATACAGTAATAGAAGTCATAAGTCATAAAAGATACTTATCTTAAACCTCAACTTTCTCAGGAAATCAACTATTTATTCCTACAATACATCATTCAGTAGCTTTTAAATAGTCACAATTTGGGCCATCAGCCTTCCTTCACCAAACAAGGCAGGGTCCAGTGTTGGAATCAGTATTTTATCAGATCATTATCATAGTGTAGGAAGAGGAGCTGTGTTCCTTTCAGGACATTCAAATAAACAAACAAATAATCCAGCCCATGATTCTTACCTCCCAGGAGCAGTCCCTTGGCTGGCTTCCCAGGTCCTAAGGCAAGAGTCTACAACTGTGTCGGGGAAGGAATCTGTGGGCCAGGGTGGGAGGCAGCATTCGATCAAGAAGTAGCATCTGATTCTATTTCAGGCCAAGGTGACCATGGCAGGGATTCAGTGCCCACGGCAAAGCCCTGACACAGAAAAGCACACAGAAACAAAGAACAGAGGATTCCATTTAATTAGTTGTGAAAGGGAATTTTTCTAGGACTTTGGTTTGCTGTTCATCTGCAATTGATAAAGCTCTCAAAAATACAATTAACTCTTCAAAAAGAACTTCTTTTGAGCCCCTGTTAAGGGTATGGAACTGTGGTAAGCAGGAGCAAAGATAAACATAGTCGTTGTCTTCATGGAGTTAGATGGAAGCTTCAAAAGAGCAAAAATCTTCCATGTTGACTTGTTTACTTATGTATCCTCAGCACAGTCACAGTTCCTGGCACTAGGGGTTTGATAAATAGTTGTTGGGGAAATGACTGAATAAATAAGTGGAGCTCACAGAATAGATGAAACATAAAAAAAGAGAGGACTGTATATAAAGGTAACAACAGAGGGTGGTAAGTGCAGTGATAAATACGCAGAGCATCAGGAACACGAGGGGCTGGGACCAGGCAGCAGGAATGGTGGTATTCAACCACACTGGAAGGAGTAGTAGCTAGGGAGTGAAGAAGGTTTGGTCTCTCCTGTTCACCGGTAAGCACGTGTGACCCAGCACTGTTACAGAATACTGAATTTACAGGAGTGTGTTGGGAAGGCAGAGACCTAAGTCAGACCATATGAAATTATCTTTATTCATATTGAAATATTCAACAGAAATATTGCAGTTTTATATGGTTCCATATAATACATTTAATTCTAAAAGTAGATCAGCCTGTCACCTTTGTTCAGCATTTGTTCTGGATAGATCTTGTCCAATTAATGAGTTTTTAGTAACCCTCATAAAAGACCTTCCATTTATTCAACACATACTTATTGCATGTCACTTCCACATCAGACACTGTGGTAGGCACAGGGAATACAAAGTCAGCTAAATAAAGGCTGTCCTGCATCCTTATAGAATTTATAATCTAATCTGTTGGCTCTCTAACAGTCTTAATCAGATTCTTCCCTTCTTGCCTATTTTTCTCCACACCCACTCTTCTACCTTTCCTCTGCCATCTGCTTGCTAGCTTTTTCCTCGAGGCTGCCTCTACTCCTGGTTAGAGGCTTCATAGGAGAACCCCAAGCCTCACTTCCCTGTCTACAGCCCTTAGGGGAGTAGCCCTTAGGGGAAGTCAGGACAAAAAGTACAGACAGATACAGAGCAAAGGGAAAAATAAGTCCATTGGGAGTTCTGCCTCCCCATAAAGAAAGAAAGTCCATCCATCAGGAAGATGGGGAGCTCCAAGGGAGAGTTTGGGTCACTTTTATGACTGAAATTATTCAGTGTTTCAGGTCCTTGCCTTCACTTAAGTCCTACACAAAGAAGAAATGATGTACGTGAATCCAAGGCTGTCTCAAGCACATGTACTGTGCTTAATAGAAAGATTAAAGCCTGAGACAAAACTCCTAATTTATAATAACCAAAGCTTCCCAAGTTGTTACAAACTCCTGGTAATTTAATTTTGTCCTAATAAAAATAACTAATATTTATTGAGCATTTACTGTGTAGCTACCAGGCACTGTTCTAAGCACATCACATGCAGTATCCCATCTAAACCTTGCAGATGGGTAGGAATTATCATTGATCCCTCTTTTCTCCAATGAGAAAACTGAGGCTCAAAGAAGTAATTTATTGAGACTGCACAGCACTGAAATCGAACCCAGCTCTGGCCCTCAGATACATCACAATAATATATCGCCTTTTTTCCCCCTTAGAATTGCTTACAGACAAACCCAGGCCTTGTTTTTAATCATTTATGAACCTCTGATTCGGTATTGAAAGTTGAGCCCATGGTTGAGGAGGGTGACTGGGACTCATTTTGAAATGTGCCATCTTTTTCTAGCAGATTCTGAACACAAACTTGAGGCAAGTTCAGGAAGAGTGCTCGGAAGACTTAGAGGTATGCCTGTGACCTTTCAGAATCCTTCACATGTGGCTCAGAGTCAACACGCTCATGTCCTTTACAGAGCAGGGATCTAATTCCCATACTCTCTCTAAAAGTAAACTCCTCATGTGCAGCACAGCAATGTTAAATGCAGAATGCAAACCGTAAACTAAACTGAAGTATGTGGCGCTGGCAGCACATTTCCCAGTTTGGTTTTTTTCTACCTTGCCTTTCTATATTTAATTCTCTTCCCCTGCCTTTTATCTATCTGGCTTCATTTGTCTTCAGTAAATTTTCTTTCACTCCTGTCAGCATGTCAGTGCTTGTCATAGTGAAGATGACCTTTTCATATAGTCATTGAATGAAGAGCTCCTCAAGGGATCCCAGTTCCAGAGAGCCTGGAAAAAGCAGGAGCTGGGAAATGAATCTTAAAGAATCCTACAGAAACACATAATCCTGGGGAGCTTTTTTCTTATATATTTTAATAAATCAGTACAAGTAATATCTTTCTGACTCTGTAGGTTATCTCTTTCACTTCTGTTGTTATTGTTAATATCTACCCTTTCCCATCCCAATATCTAATGTGTTTACCATTTAAGAATTTACAAGTACACCGAGAATCATTTGTGCAAACTTTCCATCAGTTCTATGTCACTGTGTGCTTTCTCCAGGAAAGGGAAGTGGAGGCTTAAACCTCGGAAATTTCTTTGCAAGCCGGAAAGGCTACAGCCGGAAAGGGTTTGACCGTCTTAGCACCGAGGGAAGTGACCTAGAGAAAGAGGAGGATGATGGAAGTGAATCGGAAGAGGAGTATTCAGCACCTCTGCCTGCGCCCTCACCTTCTTCCTCCTGAAGACGGGCTTTGATTTAGGTTGATGAGATTTTCCAAGAATGCCCGATTCCTTTCCCTTTAGCACGTTTAGAGTTTTGCGTATTTAATTGTAAACTGTACTAGTCTATGTGGGACTGTACATGTTTTATTTCATTTGTTTTTAGTTGGCTTCTGTTTCTAGTTGAGGAGTTTCCTAAAAGTTCATAACAGTGCCATTGTCTTTATATGAACATAGCCTAGAGGAATGGTCCTCTTCTTCCATCACACTACTAATTTAATGATGGAAGCTTTGCTCATTTACATTTTTGAGACTTTTCTGTAGATGTAAATAACCCCATTCTCTGCTTGAACACAGTATTTTCCCAATAGCACTTCCATTGCCTATGTCTGTCTTTGGTGCCTTTCCTGTTCAGCATTCTCAGCCTGTGGCAGTAAAGAGAAACTTTGTGCTACATGAGGACAAAGCTGCTAAATCTCCTATTTTTTTAAAATCACTAACATTATATTGCAATGAGGGAAAGAAAAAAAAAGTCTCTATTTAAATTCGTTTTTTAATTTTCTTCAGTTGGTGTGTTTTTGGGATGTCTTATTTTTAGATGGTTACACTGTTAGAACACTATTTTCAGAATCTGAATGTAATTTGTGTAATAAAGTGTTTTCAGAGCATTAGCTGTCAGAGTGTATTTTGCAATTTTTGCATATTTGCAGGGTTTTGTATACAACTTTTGTAATAATTACACAAACCACGGATATAGTGAAAACTACCCAATGTCTTCAGCAGAAAGAAATGTGTTGTATTGTATTAAAATGAAGATGATATTTTGTTATGTAGCTGATATAAATTAAAAACCAGCATCAGAGTTTACATACATGTGTAAATCCAGGCTCTCTTTTAAATTTAAAGAGGGGTTTTGCCTGTGTATCAATCAGGAGGTAAATAATTTAATAAAAGGTGATCTAGCTAAGAGGAAACCTGTGTCTCAAGTTACATATGCAAATAGACCCATCAATATAGGTTACTACTAGTTTTCTTTTTAAAGAATAATTTCACTCCAATTCCATGTATTCATGGGAATATTCATCTCTTACAGGAACTATGAATTACTTTTATAACATCTTTTTCATAATTCATCAATGCAGTTTAGTAAGAACGTGATCACTTTTCTTTGTGTAATAATCAGACTCTAGAATCCTTTCTTCAAAATGCCTGTATTTGCAATCCAGGCATCTTAGTAGTGGCACATTAGAGATTTAATTGACTCATCATGAAAACAATACAGAGTGCTTTGCAAAAAAAAGTATATTAATTAGAATGTCTTCCAGCTATATTGTTTTTAAAAATCTAACATAACCTAGATTTTTTTTCTTCTCATACACCAAAGAAGATCTGATTGAAAGATTTATTACTTCCCATATATTCACCTTCCTGGTATAGCTTAATTTGGGCATCCTACCCAAATAGAAGCTTCATCTTTTTTTTTTTTTTTATTCTTATCTTCCTTCTCAAATAAGGATATATTTACCTCCCTTTGCCCACTCCTTTATGCCCCTTTCAGTGCATACTGGTAAACATGTAAATATAGAATGATAACACTATTCTGAGGTATATGTGCCTGTTCACAGTATGTAAGATATTTTTATTTCAACATCAGAATTAGTCCAGTACCCACCCCCCCCGCCCCCGCCAAGACACATGTTTTATAGGTTGACTTTGATGCTGTTCAAGTTTGCTTACATTGAGGAAATTAGTTGACTTGCACTCAGGTCATCTTTTGTGGTGCAATATTTGATCATCAGCTCCATTAGCTGCTTTTTTAAATGTTACCTACATCAAATCTTATTCCTAAACAGTTTACAATGACTCAATGGATGCAAAAAATAAAAATGATAAATGATAAGAAGGTGAAAAAGATAAATGGAGAACAAAGATAAAAATGGAGAACAAAGATAAAAATTAATACAAGAGTAGTTCCTATTACACCTGCTCAGGCCAAGACGTTGGCTCTAAGCTTTCTAGCAGCTCATTAAATAAAACTTGATTAGTTATATAATTCATAAATCCATTAAACATTTAGAATTCCTAATTATAAGGACAGAAAAACTTGTTCCCAAGTATCTTCTGAAAGACTGCAGCAAGATGTGTGAGTAAAGTCTTCAACAATATCCACAGAGTAGACAAATACATTTTGCAAGTCTGTTCTTACATATATCCAATATAGCATGTGACATCTTATATCTCATATAAGCAAATGGCATTATAAAAAAGAAGATACAGAAAAAGAAAATCTGCTGGGGCATAATAAACCTGTCCTAGTACACTACCCTTATTCTACTAACCTGGCTTAAAGATGGTAGACTAGAAATGAATGAACTGCATTGCCTTCAAGCAATCTCTCCATTGATTATCGTTCTTAGCTGAATTTCATTCAGAGACACTCAGAGAATGCACTGCCTGTGAAGCGTCTCAAGAAGTGGATCCCATCCCTGGCTTCACAGTAGAATCCCCTGGGGAATTTAAGAAAAAAAAAAAAAAAAAAAAAAAAAAAAAAAAAAAAAAAAAAAATAGGCACTCCTTCCAGAGAGCCTGATTTAGTTGACTTACAGTAGGACATTGGTATAGATCACATTTTTTAATTTCTCTAGGTAATTCTAATGTGCATCCAGAGTTGAAAACCATTGTTTTTGAGAATTGGCTATTCAACTTTGCCAGTTACTACAAGTAGATAGCTATATTTGCACATAAATTATAGTTTACAGATGTTTGGACAGAGGAGACAGGGTCTGAGGTATTTTGTTTTGACCATTAGTACCACGATCGGAATACCTCAATTGTTCATTGTTTTAAACTAGATAATTAAAATAGGTATAACTGACTTATTAAAAAGGCGAAGAGAAACAGCTGGGCTTTGATTTTTGTTTTACATTAAATTATCCAGAGACTATTGTTTGGGGGATGTAAAAGAACAGTCATTCACTGATTTGGCTCTGAATTATCATATGCATAAAATCTTTTGTTCTAAGCTTTCTTCTTAGTTTATTATAATTTTTAATATATTAATTTTTTTAAGTTTTATTTATTTTGAGAGAGCATGTATGAGCAAGGGAGAAGCAGAGAGTAGGAGAGAGAATCCCAAGCAGGCTCTGCACTGTCAGCATGGAGTCCTACAAGGGGCTCAAACTTATGAACCGTGAGATCATGACCTGGACTGAAAACCAAGAGCTGGACGCTTAACCAACTGAGTCACACAGGTACCCCATCTTCTTAGTTTATTAAATCAGCATATTATTTTTCAAAATTCCCATGTATCTTTAAACTCTCACTCAAATGTTATATAAATTGAGTATTTAAGTAGCTGAATGATAAGGGAAGCCACAGACTTGGTTTTAGGGCTTATTCCCCAGACTGTCACCTACTTAGTAGCCCAAAGTCGATGTCAAAGTTAATGTAGCCTATAGCAATACTTCTCAGACTTCAGCAACTGTAAGTATCAACTGGGGCTACTTATTGTAAGAGGACTAACTCTTGGTCCCATTCCCAGAGTTTCTGATTCACTACATTGAGCGGGGCCTAGATCTCTGCATTTTTAAAAAAAGTTTATTTATTTTGAGAGAGAAAGCGCATGTGAGTGGGGGAGAGGCAGATAGAGAGAGGGGGGAGAGAGAGAATCCCAAGCAGGGTACACTCTATTAGCACGGACCAGGAAGCAGGGCTTGATCTCATGAACCATGAGATCATGATCTGAGCCAAAATCAAAGCTTAACTGACTGAGCCACCCAGAAGCCCCAGATCTATGCATCTTTAAGAAGTACCCCTGGTGATTTGGATCCAGGTGTTTCATGGACCATCTACAGGAAATACGGTCCTACAAGGATTAGCTAAGCCTTAAAACAAATTATTAGGCACACAAAGCTGTTTGCTCAAATATGTGGTCTCTATAGAGCAAAAGGTCCAGAAGCCAACTCTCCTTATCATCCTCACTCCAAGGAGAAGCCACATTCAACTTCTCTCTCAAACGGCCATGCCCTTACTGTCCTTCCAGCTTCTAGACATTTTTCCAGATGCCTAAATAGACTTCCCCTATCAAACTCTTACCTCACTGGGTTATAATTAAATAAATAAGAACAAAATTTTTTGGCTCATTATTTCATAACAGGATCTAGGGACACAAAAACTATCATCAGATCTGTCTCTCTCTGTCTCTCCCTCATTCTCTCATTCTCTCTCTCTTAACACACTCTCTCTCTCTCCCCTGCAGCTGTTTTCCTCTGTGTTGGTTTCATACTCTAGAATTTTCTTTCTATGTGATATAAAAGATATCTCTGGTAGATGTCTGAAAATTTGAGAGAGCCTCCCCTACATCCCCCATATCTATATCACTCCCCCAAAAGGATTTAGAAACACAGTAACACTAGTATTTTCTTCTTCAGAAATGACAATAGATTCACAAAGATATATCCATCAGCCCTTATAGTTCACTCTTTCAGGAATGAGGAAAGTGAAGAAAAGTTTTCCTTGGACCTTCTATGGCCATGGTCATTTCTGAGCTAATCCTTAGCAAAGGGAATGGGATTATTTTTATACCACTCAGGCCACTCAGCATGAAGCTTGATGGGATGAAATTTCCCTAAGTCTCATGACTCCAAAAGAGAAGTGCTAGACACTGAAACAAAATTCAGACAGGAAAGAGAGGTAGAAGAAAATGGCTGTTAAGGAGGCAACCAACAGTCCACTACAGGCTAGCTGTACTCTAAGTTTAGAGAATAAAATTCATTTATCATTAGATACCGGCTAAACTCCCAAAACCTCAAAAAGCTCACAATGTTGAAGGGCAAAAAGCATAAAATCATTGGATTAAACTCAGTGATTGAAGTAGAGCAACACACCTGACAAAGTTTGTAGTCAGGGATCATAGAAGTTATATGTTAATACTCAAGAAGGCATTTAATAGAAAAAAATTAAATGGAAGTTGTTGGTGGGCAAAAATTCTGCATAGTTCAATAATTAATTAGCTTTTTAATCACCTTAGGGCTTCTCTAAAAATCAAATATTGCATAGTTTGTTCAATATGTAGTTGATACTCTTCCAATAAGAATATAATTTCAGAATACCAAGTATCTAATAAAAATTCCAAAAAAGCAAAAGTTCTGGGTGACAGTTGAAAGTATGTTCTGAAACAAAGGCTGCAAAATATTGCATTGGTCCCAAAGTTCCTGGACTGAAAAGAGCCTGAATTCCAGATCAAAGTTTAAAAAACATTTTAGTGTCATTTTCACATTTGTATATAATATTTAAACTCTAAATCATGTTATTTTCTTAAAATATCTAATATATCCCTTTCATTATTTATTTTTATTATTTTTTGTTTTTTAAATTTTTTAAATGTTTTTATTTATTTTTGAGACAGAGAGAGACAGAGCATGAGCAGGGGAGGGGCAGAGAGAAAGGGAGACACAGAATCCGAAGCGGGCTCCAGGCTCCGAGCTGTCAGCACAGAGCCCGAGCTGTCAGCACAGAGCCCGACGCGGGGCTTGAACTCACGGACTGTGAGATCATGACCTGAGCCGAAGTCGGATGCTTAACCAACTGAGCCACCCAGGCCCCCCTCCCTTTCATTATTTAGATAGATTAGAAGAGATATGTGCATTATAATTAAAATATAATAAGTCAATTGATTATTTACTGACAGTCATAGCGGGAAGGAGGAAAAGAAGGACAGAGGGAGAGATGAAGGTGACATCCACATACATAGATTTCTCATCAAGAGTTCTTCAGGATAGTTATTACCAGTGCAGTGAATGGCTGACATCTGGTGGTAAAACAAAAAATTTGCATGGATTTGTGCACTCATAAAAGGGGCTATTCAGTGAATGATGCCTGTGTCTTCAAGAACAACTTAAAATGTTACTAGTCATCCAGTTTTTATGTTTACATCATGCCATACATCCAGGTATTCGAAAAGATCTGGAACATCAGGTGTCACATAGATACTGACAGTACCCATGTCCTCTTTGCCAATGCAGTCACCAGAGAACAGAAAATCATGAAATTGTCTGGCTATTTTTTTTTTTTAATGTGAGCACTTGAGGCAAAAATAAACATATATAATGTCTTTCAAAATCATTTTCTTACTTTTAAGAAATAAGAGAAAATAAAAATTTGGTCCATAAAAGTAAAAAAGTTGGGGGCTTAATATTGATCCCTGGGAAAGAAGATGCAGCCAGTAATTATGCCAAAGGCCATGACATCATTGGCAAGATTACTGACCTAGCCTTGATCTGAAAACTGGTGGATCTATGTACAGGGCTATGGGACTTGCCTATCTTCCACAGCTTCAGGGGCAGCACCAGCTCTGGGTTTGTGCCTCTGCTTATGGAACAGCTCTTGGTAGTCTATGGCAGGAAGTCCAAACTCAAAGTTGCCAATCCCCCAGGTTTCCACAGTCATGGTGGAGCCCCACAATTCCTTCCTGATCACCCACCCGACCCTGGATCATTCTCACTGTGCCTTCACGGTCAGTGAGGAAGCCATCTATGACATATGTCGACACAACCTAGATACCAAACGGCCCATATATACCAATCTCATTCATGTGATTGGGCAGATTGTGTCCACCATCACTACCTCTCAGCAACTTGACACTACCCTGAATGTGAATTTGACAGAATTCCCAAACAACCTGGTCCCATATCCACTTTCCACTGGCTACCAATCCCCAGGCATCTCAGCTAAGAAGGCCTATGATGAGTAGCTGCTTGTGGCCAAGATCACCAATGCCTGCAAGCCAGGCAATCAGATTGCCAAGTATGACCCTTGCTGAAGCAATATGTCGTCTGTAGCATGTAACTGGGACATGGTCCCAAAGATGTCAACACAGCCATTACCAGCATCAGGATGAAGTGCACCATCCAGCTTGTGGATGTTGCCCAACTAGATTTAAAGTGGGGTCAACTACCAGCCCCCCAATTGTCATCCCCAGGGGAGACCTGGTCAAAGTGCAGCAGACTATGTGCATACTGTGCAACACCACTGCCATGGCTGAGGTCTGGGCCTCCCTGAACCAAAAGTATGATCTCATGTAAGCAAAGTGAATATGCGAGAAGGCATCTATGAAGGGGATTTCTCTGAGGCCCAGAAGAACCTGGCAGCTCTGGAGAAAGATGAAGAAGAGGTGGGCATGGATTCTGTGGAGGAACAGGCCAAAAAGGGGGAAGATACTAGAGTGCAGCTGGCAGGTATTTCTCTCAGGTGGCTTTCTCCTGCTACCCCTCAGAATGGCTGGTTTCAAGTTGTTTACAATTAAAGTTTCTGCATTAAATGAGTAAAATCGTAACTCTATGAATACTAAAAACGATTGAATTTTCACTTTAAATGAGTGAATTTTATGGTATGTTAATTTTACACACACACACGCGCGCGTGCGTGCGTGCAATCATATTCAAACCCAGTAAACCACGTCCATCCTCAAAGCCTGAAAACTCCTGATCACAGGTGGGCCATGGAGAAATGCCTCCATGTCTTCCAAAATTGAGTCATAGCTCCTTCAAATACTGAATCATTCCTACCCCTACCAACCGCCTCACTAAGTAATTCCCTAGCTTTACACTTGTGAAAATACCCTATAGATGTCCTGCTTAGGCCAGTGCTATACACTTCTCCAAGGACATTCCTGCGACACGGCCTTCCTTGCTTAGGGAGAGACCCACAGATACCGGAATGTTTCTGTTGCATGTGGAAGTCTGTGTCCCACAGCAGAATTTCTCTGCCTGGTGTTGTCCTCTTGCTGTATGTCCCCATCCCACCATCAGGTAGATCTATTGCCTACTTTAGATTTCTCAACTCAGGGAGCCTCTGTCCGTGAGATTCAAAACCTAAAAGACAGAGGGCCTTCCAGTAGGGAGAGATGTGAAGCTAGCTATGGAAAGAGCTGCGTATGTGTGGGAGGAGAACAGAAAGCATTCAGCTTTCTGCTCCTTCACTACCTTCACTGCCCATTCCATCTTCCCTACTCACATATGACCAGTCCTTCATCACAGTTGGAATAAAACTCTTTACCAATGGAGCCAAACACAGCTTTCTCCTCCGAGTTAACTGAAATGTCATATTGCTTCAGTAAAGCCCTGTATCCCAATGACCTTGGCAATATAGATATCTTAGTAAAATTATACACTATGCTAAGACTTTTAGGTTATGACAAGAATTCAAAGGAAGATTTAGAATTAAAGGCTAATAACTCAAGTTTGTGAGGTAGGATAGGAGATATTCCTAAGAATTTCTGATTCTTTTTCTGGAAAAAAAAAGTTCTCTCCCCAGTTTTCCAACCGAAAATTGAGGTAAAAATAGGAAAAGTGATATTCTGTATAAATTACACTGGATTGTAAATTCCTCAGCAAAGACAAAGTACTATGTGATTGCAAAGTAATATGTTATTGCTGAGACCAACGCTCTGTCTCATTCAGTATGTACTGGCAGATGAGGATGAGATTTTTGAGAACTTGCAAGCTTTATTTGCAGTCCCTTAAATGTGGTGTTAGCATCAGCTATATCCATCAAAAGGGGGAAGGGGGCCAAACGCTCTGCTGCCATCATTCATAAAGCTAGAAAACTTGCTTAAGCATCTGTTTGATCTGCCAGGTAATATAAATAATGCCATAGAGTATGTACAATCAGTCACCAGATGCTTTGGATCGCTGCCTCAGCAGTGATTAACAAGAAATGTGGCAGGTCAACTATAAGTGCAGCAAAGAGAATGTCTTGGCCTCTCCAAAGGGAAACATATTAATTAAAGTTTTATTCTGGAGAGTTCTGAACTGTGCATAAATGAATGCTGAATTTTTATCCCCTGGATTCCAGACTCTTATCCAAATATCTACCCAACAGTTCTACTTCAATGTATAATAAGCATCTCAAACTCAACACGTTGAAACTGAACTTCTCTTTTCTTTCCCAAGTCTTCCTCATCTTAGTGGCAACTCCATCTTTCCAGTTATGCAAGCCTAAAAAGTTTAGAGTCATCATAGATTTCTCTCTTCTTCTAAACATCCACCTCCAGTGTCAGCAAATCCTGTTTACCTTCAAAATACAACAGATATTAGCCATTTCTCACCACCTCCATTACTACCAGTGCCATCATCATCTCTCACCTCAATTACTGCAACAGCCTCATAACCAGTCTTCCATTGCCCTTTCTCTGTCCATTCTTAATCCAGCTTCCAGAGTAATTATCTAAAAAAATAAGAATTGATATCATGTCACTTTTCTCAAATACTTTCAGTGAGTTCCCATATTACTCAGACTAAAAACAAAGTCGATATGAGGCCTGAAACAATTTATTCTACCACTTTGCCTCTATGATCTTGTGTTATACTCCCTACTACTCTGTTCTAGGTCTCCTGGGCCCCTTACTATTCCTCAAAACCACAGACACAGAAACACTGAAGCATCTTTGCGCTTGCTATTCCTTCTCTCTGGAATGCTCTTCCCCCAGGTATACACATGGCTCCTTTTCTCACTTTATTCAAAACTTTGCTCATGTGTCACCTCCTTCTGTTAGTTGATTTCTCTGCTCCCTATTGTGTTCCTGACTTCATTCATGCCTTTTTTATGTAGCTGTAATTTATTCATTTTCACTGCCACTTAGTATTCTATTGTATGAATATGCCACAATTTATTTATCCATTCTATTGATGGATAGCTATGGTGTTTCTAATGTTTGCTATTGCAAAAAAAAAAAAAAATCCTCCTATAAACATTCATGAACATAGCACCTGGTGCAAAATGCTGCATTATAGACTTGTGCATCTTCAGCTTTGCTATAGAATGCTAAATTGTTTTTCAGAAATAGTTGTATCAATTTATACACTCACCAACTATATATAACTGTATTGTCTGCTCTACAGCCTTGCTGAGATTTTTAATTATTCCCAATATGGCAGTTTTTAAATCATCTTTAATAATGGTTTTGATCTGCATTTTTTTTTCTGGCTATCAATGAGATTGAGCATCTTTTAATACACTGATCAACTGTATCAGGATTTGAAGAGGGAACAAATGACATGTTAGGATAATCAAAGGAACTAAGTACAAAGATGTTCATGGAGTGTAGGTGAATCCAGACTGTCAGCAATAGAGCTGCTTCTACTCCTAGATCCAAAAGGATAAGAGGAGGGAAAGGTTACTGGAAACCTAGAGGAATAGAGTCTTATGAAGCAGGAAACTTTGGTTGGAAGAAACAGCTAGAGTGAGGAAGGGATCAAGGAGAATATCTCAACCTCACTCTCCTCTCCTGATCTTCTGCCAGGTATCCCCATTGGCTGAATCCAAATGGATGTCAAAGAGGATGAGAACGCTGCTGAGGCCAGGATCCTAAACGAAGCATGGGGTGAAGAATGTAAAGTTGGTATATAGGGGCAAACAAAAGATATTTGCAGGAGCTATTCATTTTTACTTTTCTCTCCTATGAGTAGGAGACTTTCGCCCATTTTTATATTAGGTTATTTTTTTCATATTGATGTATATTAGTTCTTTATGTGGACAATTATTTCTATTGCAAATAAAATTAGTTTCTTTCTGATCGTTATGACTTTTCTTTCTTTTTTCTTGCCTTAATATACTGGCTAGAGCCCCCAATAATTAAAACCAGTGATATTTGTCTGGTTCATGATCTTACACAGAATATTTGCAAATTTGTCTTCATTAAGTATAAAGCCTATTATAGGCTTTTTTTTTTCTTAACAGCATATACTGGGGGCGCCTGGGTGGCGCAGTCGGTTAAGCGTCCGACTTCAGCCAGGTCACGATCTCGCGGTCCGTGAGTTCGAGCCCCGCGTCAGGCTCTGGGCTGATGGCTCGGAGCCTGGAGCCTGCTTCCGATTCTGTGTCTCCCTCTCTCTCTGCCCCTCCCCCGTTCATGCTCTGTCTCTCTCTGTCCCAAAAATAAATAAAAAAAACGTTGAAAAAAAAAAATTTAACAGCATATACTGAATCAGGATAAGGAAATGCTTTTCTGAGTTTGCCAAGAGGTTTTTGTTATTGTTGTTGTTTTAAATTTCAAATGGATGTTAACATTCAGCAAATATTTTTTCTCCATCTACTAAATACAGGGTCTACAAACTACTGTCCTCAAAGGCCAAATTCAGCCAACAATTTTTTTTTTTTTTTTTGTAAATACAGTTTTATTGGAAAAGAGCCACACTCACTTGTTTAAGTACAATATGGCTGCTTTCATACTAGAATGGCAAAATGTGTAGTTCTGTGGCCTGCAAATCTAAAAATACTTACTATCTAGTTAGCCCTTTGCAGAACTTTGTCAACTAGATGGTTATACAACTTTGCTTTTTACCTCTGATCATATGGCTTAGCTGGCTGTTCTCAAAGCGAACACCCCAAATCCATTCTCTGCCCTTTACTGCTCTATTCCCTCTGAGGCTTATTTTCACTAATTGCATCCCCAAGCTCCCTTGCCACTGGCTTTTCATGAGGGCTGACAAATGAGAGGCAGTAACAGGAGATGGGAGGCTGGTAGCCCTCACTGGTCATAGTTCTGACTTGTTATGGTTCTGGCAGAGGATACAGTCCTCTACGGCTACAAAGACTTATGGTTAAACCCTTTTCCATAATTCCATTTCTCGCTAAGCATTTCCTCTCTTTGCCTTTGCCCTTTCAATCTTAGAGGTTTCTGGCTATTGTTAGTCACCAAAAGGATGTCCAAGTATCTGTTATGGGTTCCATTAATCCTTCTGTAAACTGTTCCTTAAATTTCTTTCAGTTATAACTATCTTTTGTGTTTCATCTCTTTCTTGCTATGTCTCTTAGAAATGCAGCTGTTAATTATACAAACTGCTTTTCTAACATTAAACCAACCTTGAATTTTGGGGATCTACTCAATTGGTCATATTGCATATTGTTATAGGTCACTGCATTCAGTTTGCTTTTTTTTTTTTTTTTTCCTTTTAGGTCTTTGTATTTCTATTTATGAGAGAATAACCTGCTATTTTCCTTTCTTATTCTGTCCTTTTTAGATTTTGACATCATGATTCTGCTACCCTCATGACAAGATTTAAGGAGTGTTCTGTTTTTCTAGATTGAATAATTTATATAAGATAGTATGTATTCTTTATGTTTTGTTACAAACTTTTGGAAAAATCATCTGGCTTATTATTTTAAAATCACTTTTGCAAGTTAAATTTTTTTAGAATTTATCCATTTTATTAAGTCTTCAAATTTATTGAAACAAAGTTGTGACACCCTCTTTTAAATATATGCCTCATATCTGGTTCTCACCCTTTTGACCTCACATTATTATTTACAAATTCCCTAGATTTATTGTTTTAGTAGGATTGCTAACTCTTCCCTCAGTGCATGTCATTACATGTTTATTTTCTATTCCATTAATATCTATTATCTTCATGATTTCAATTATTGTATTTTCTTTAGGATTATTCACTTGTTATTTTTACATCACATTAAATTAAATGCTAAGCTCATTACTTTTTAACTCTTATTTTTTTCCAAGATAGGCATGTAAGTCATAAATTATCCTCTAAGGACAATTTGGGCTGTATCCCACAATTTTTTTAAGCAGCTTTAATGAGACATAATTCACATACCATATGATTTACCCAGTTAAAGTGAATAATTCAATAGTTTTAGGTATGTTACATGATTAACTTTATGGTAAAATATATACAATATAGAAGTTGCCATTTTAATCATTTAAAGTACACCATTCAGTGGTATACTTACATTCACAATGCTGCGCAACCACTATCTATTTCCAACATGTTTTCGTTACTTCAAACAGGAATGCTAAAATCAATAACCATTAGCTCTCCTTTCCCCCTCCCCTATATCCTGGTATCTACTAGTATCTACTTTCTGTCTCTATAAATTTGCCTGTTCTTCTATTTCATTAACTGAAATCATACAATACTTCTCCTTTTTTGTCTGACTTATTTCACTTAGCATAATGTCTTCAAGGGTCAATGATGTTGTAGCATTATTCAGAACTTCATTCCTTTTGATGGCTAAATAATATTCCATTCTATGTACATACAACATTTTGTTTATCCATTCATCTGTTGATGGACACTTGGGTTGTTTCTGCCTTTTGGCTATTGTGAATAATGCTGCAATAAACACTGGTGTAGAAGTATCTCTTCCAGTCCCAGCTTTCAAATACTTTGGGTATATACCTAGGAATTAAATTACTGGGTCATATGGTAATTCTGTCTAGCTTTTTGAAAAACAACCAGACTTTTTCTCTCAGGGGCTGCACTATTTTACGTTCCTATTAGCAATGTACAAGGGTTCCAATTTGTCTATATTCCTATCAACATTTGTAACTTTCAATTAAAAAATTATTACAGCCATTCTTGGAGATGTGAAGTGATATCTCATTGTGGTTTAGACTTGCTTTTTCCTAATGACTAAAGATGTTAAGTGAGCATCTTTTCCTGTGCTTTTTGGCCATTTGTATATCTTCTTTGGGAAGTGCATAATCAAGTACTTTGCACATTTTTTAATTGGGTTGTTGTCTTTTTGGGTGTTGAATTTTAAGAGTTTTTATTTATTTATTTATTTTTTTAAATTTTTTTTTCAACGTTTATTTTTTTTTGGGACAGAGAGAGACAGAGCATGAACGGGGGAGGGGCAGAGAGAGAGGGAGACACAGAATTGGAAACAGGCTCCAGGCTCCGAGCCATCAGCCCAGAGCCCGACGCGGGGCTCGAACTCACGGACCGCGAGATCGTGACCTGGCTGAAGTCGGACGCTTAACCGACTGCGCCACCCAGGCGCCCCGAATTTTAAGAGTTTTTAATATATTTGTATTTTTTCTGGATTTTATGTTTTTTCTACATTACATAAAAAAGAAGCTATTACCTCTTCAACCCATAACATATTAACTTCCTCAGGTAAAATTAGTGATTATTCAACATAATTTGTGATCAGTATGGCTTAACAGAAGTCTGACTCTAAGTCTTATTCTGAAAGCATAGGCAGATTTGCCAGTAATTTACTTCTAGCTATGACCAAGTCACATAAACCACCACTATGATCATTTTATCATTGTTTATGTACCACATAAAATTGAAAAATGAATATATATGTAATATGTGTATATATGTGTGTGTTTCTCATATATATATATATATATATATATATATATATATGGATGAAATTCTAAATAAAAAGAGCAAAACCCAGTATAAAATACTGCTCAGAAGCCCAGAGACTATAGATTTTGTACTATGATGCAATAGAAACATGTAATATTGGAGGAAGAGAACCATTCCATTTAGTATTTTTCTCTCTACCACTATATGAAAATAGTACAAGGCAAGGATTACAGTCAGACTACCTTTCCTTTAGTTTCTCCTCCATTCTCCACTTCAATTCTTGAGACCTTTCAGAACTAACAGAGGCTTCATTGCGAGGTAGGGGAGAGGAATGAAGTTGTCATTGGCTTTCTGGTCTCCTCCAGCTACTCAGCAGACTAAGGAATTCCTTCTGTGTGCTCCTCACAAGGACCTTCAAAGGTTGGACAATTGGGTGGTCAGATAAGGGAAGTCCCCCAGGCCCAGTGCTACTTAACTTCTAAACAAGGTGTGAGTGGGTACACAAGGGATGTAGCATTAATGGGCATGAGGAAGTAAGAAAGGGGGTGAGGAGAACATTGAGGGATTAGAAGAAGCAAAAGAAACATTTGCCTGGGCCTCACGCGCAGGGCAAGCTACCAATTTAGATACTTTTTAATTTGATGACACTGAATTGATCTTTGCCTGCTTAACATTAATTGGTAACACTGCACGAAGCTAGCATTTCCCATTTAGTAACAGATGCACTTGTAGAAAACAGAAGTTCGAAATAAGTTTGCTTTTTAAATGCTTATTTTTGCTTTTAATTATTAGAGTTAGAAACTCCCAATGGAAGTGGCACAGTCCTTTGTAGAGCTCTGAACAAAACAGTTAAAACTTTCTATGCAGTCACAACCCTGAAATCAAGACCTGAGCTGAGATCAAGAGTCAGATGCTTAACCAACTGGGCCACACAGGTACGCCTTCCCCCACTGTTTTTAAATACATACCTTTTTTTATTGTATGAATGAATCCGATAACTAACCAGGTGGTAAGTTTTCTTTTATAAATCTTAGTGAGTTGCTTTTTTTAAGATGGTCATATAAGAAAATTTTACACTTCACAGGTTAATCATGATATTTAAAAATAACTTTTCAAGGGGTGTCTGGGTGGCTCAGTCGGTTAAGTGTCCGACTTCATGATCTCACAATTCGTGAGCTCGAGTCGAGCCTGTGTCAGGCTCTGTGCTGACAGCTCAGAGACTGAAGCCTGCTTTGGATTCTCTGTCTCCCTCTTTCTCTGCCCCTCCCCAGCTTGCACTCTGTTTCTGTCTCTCTCTCAAAAATAAATAACCATTAAGCAAAATTTAAAAATAACTTTTCAAAGATACTATTCTCATTTAAAATATATTTTTCTTTTATTATAGTCCAGCATCTCCATTTCCTACTATAACATGTTTTTAAGTGTACACCACAAGGTGGCATACAAAACCTCATAAAGACATTTCTGGACATCTGTCAAAACTTTACTATATACTTATAGAAAACCTCCCTTAAATCCAGGCAAGAGGGACTCCAACCCTGGACCCTTTGCTTCAGAGCTAGGCTCTGTCCCATTCTATCATATGTCTCTCCCCACACGGTAAGAAGATGACAGCAACTGGGGACGTGTCCCTCCTCACCTGGAGAACCTCTTCCAAGGCCTTCCTGGTCCATCCCAGGACAGTGGATGAAGCTGGGAAGCACATTCCAAATGTCTGGACCGCTGAAGCAGCACACCTGCAGGAGCTGGGGGTGGGTTGTCCTTGGGACAGGACGGCGTTGGGACAAAGAGAGCTGAGTCCAGCTCGCCCTGCTTTGCTGCTCATCAGTGCCGGGCTCGAGGAGTCCGAGAATTCTGGCAACCTTAAGAAGGCATGTTTGCCAAGGTAGGAACAGTTTGTTAGTGTGATTTATAACTTCTCATTATTTAGGCATATGGTATGTGGACCTCCATTTTCATGGAGAGTCCTGCAAACATTAGAGATGAGACCGTGCACGTACAAAATTTGTTATTTTTGGTGTATATTTGCTTACTTATAATCTGTACTTGAAATTAGACTACATTAGAATCCTGAGATTTCAGCAATAAAATCAGCAGCTGATATGACTAGCTTGTATTGGCTATTTATCAGGAAGTAAAAATAACTGTCATCAAAATGGCCTATAATAGAATTTGTAAACAAAGGTAAACAAGGCAGCTATTATAGCTAGCCACCACTATTTCAGTTTTCCTCCTTCCAGGAATATAAGGACTGTACTTAACTATCCTTAGGTATTACAGGTGTGGCCATGTGGCTAGCTTTTTTTTTTTTTTTTTTTAAGTTTTGGTTTAGACTCTTTTTATAATAATCTTACTGAGATGTAACTCTCACACCATAAAATCACCCTTTTAAAGTGTATAATTCAGTGGATTTTAATATTTTCAGTTAGGCAACTAACACCACTAACTTTAGGACTTTTGTACCATTGCCAAAAAAGAAACTTGTACCTGTTAGCAGTGTATGACTAGGTTTGACCACCGTAATTGGAGATGGAAGGTTGTGCATGACATGACAGCAAGTCTCTTCATGGTGCTGGGTTCACTATGTTCTCCCCTTGCCGTGGTGGCGGTATTCCACAGGTGAGGCTACACCAGCTTGTCTCTTGGGAGTGAGGATAAAAATGGAGCCAAGGCCTTAATGAACCAAGAATGTAGCTAAGAAACACTTTCATTGTGTTAAGTCACTAAGATTTTTGGGGTCGTTCATACACACAGCATAGTGTAGCCCACCATGATCAATGCACACAGGATAAAGATCAGTTTGATCATAAATTAGTTAGGGAAGGCAGAATTTTTTTTAGAGTGTCTAGAAATTGTAATTATGACTTTTGGGGTGCCTGGGTGGCAGTCAGTGAGCGTGTGACTTGATCTCAGCTCAGATCATGATCTCACAGTTTGTGGGACTGAGCACCACATAGGGCTCTACGCTGACAGCATGGAGCCTACTTGGGATTCTCTCTCTCTCTCTCTCTCTCTCTCTCTCTCTCTGTCCATCCTCCATTCTTGCACTCACACTCTCTCTCAAAATAAATAAATTAAAAAAATAAATGACTCATTACTAATTACCTTGTTACAACGAAAAAGAGGCTGATTTTAAATGAGATGATCATTGGAGGAAAGTCATTTCATTTGAGCGAGGGACACTTGACAACTATATTAACCATCAAAGGCCCAATATGACATCATCACAAACCCTGTTCTGCTGATGGGAGGAGCATGATAGCTATCACTATTTTGGACAACTATGCTTTCTTAAGATTTCTTTATGGACTCCTACCTGGAATTTAATTGGTCTATGGTATAGGGCCCCAGATTCTTTTTTTTTCTTCCTTCAATCATGTATCCTTTAGCCCATATTAAACATAATTTAATCTTTCCTTTTTTTAAAAATTTTTAATGTTTATGTTTAAGAGAGAGAAAGACAGCATAGTATGAGTGGGGGAGAGGTGGAGAGAGGGAGACACAGAATCTGACGCAGACTCCCGACTCTGAACTGTCAGCACAGAGCCCAAGATGGGTCTCGAACCCATGAACAGCAAGATCATGACCTGAGCTGAAGTCTGACTCTTAACCAACTTGAGCCACCCAAGTGCCCCTAATCTTTCTTCTTAAATGAGTAATTACAGTATCTCAGGTCTCTATTTCCAGTATCATATCACCTTTCAGTAAGGTTCATACATCATGTGTGGGATATTCTGTTGATCTTAAAATATGCTCTATTCATTAACAGTTTAGGTTCCCATTACGCATCACTGCCAAACTGTATCAAATAATCCCCATTCTTTTCTTCTCTCTTCCTCTAACCTTTATTAGCTATCAGATTAAACTTCCTAAAATGTATTTTTTATCATTAATTTTAATGTTGATTTTTGAAAGAGAGAAACAGAGTGCAAGCAGGGGAGGGGCAGAGACAGAGAGGGAGACACAGAATCTGAAGCAGGCTCCAGACTTTGAGCTGTCAGCACAGAGCCCGACGCGGGGCTCAAACTCACAAACTGAGAGGTCATGACCTGAGCTGAAGTTGGATGCTTAACCAACTGAGCCACCCAGGCAGGAGCCTCCCTAAAATGTATTTCTGATCATGACACCTCCCTATACAAAAACCTTCAGTGGGGGTGCCTGACTGGCTCAGTCAGTGGAGCATGCAACTCTTCATCTAGGGGCCATGGGTTCCAGTCCCATGCTAGGTGTAGAACTTATATTAAGAAAGAAGAAAAGTAAAAAGCAAAAACAAAACCTTCAATAGCCCTCAGAAAATAAAAAATAACTTAGCTAGGTATTTGTATTACTTTGGTAGGGCTGCGATAAAAAAGTGCCATAAACTGGGTTGTGTATAAAAAAGGTTATTTATTGCCTCACAGTTCTGGAGGCTACAAATCGACAATGAAGGTGTTAACAGGGATGATTCTTTTTGAGGCCTGTGAGGAAGAATCTGTTCCATGCCTCCTCCTTAGTTCCTGGAGGTTTGCTGGTAATCTGGCATTCTTTGGCTTGTAGAAGATATATGCCCAGTCCCTGCCTTCCTCTTCATTCCCCTTGAGTCTGTGTTCAAATTACTCCCTTTTATAAAGACATCAGTCATATTGTATTAGGACCCCATTCTACTCCAATATGACCTCATCTACACTGATGTTTACATCTGCAATAACCCTATTTCCAAATAAGGTCACATTCTGAGGTACCAGAGTTTAGTACTTCACAATTCAAACCATAACTGTATTCAACACCCTCCACAAAGTTTCATTCATACTTCCCTTTTCAGCTTTATTTTCCCATACATTACACCTGAATGTAAGTATCTGAGGTACTATAGACAACCAAAAGCCCTGCCTTTCTGTGAATCACTATAATATTTTTCTGACTCTGTTCATTTTTCTTCCTCTCTTTTGTACCATCTCATCACATCCTGTGCATTCTTCAAAGTCACGTTCAAATGATCCTTCTTTTGTAAGCATAATCCTAAATTTTCTATCTAGAAGTTAACATCTCTCCTTTATGACACTCTCTGTATATCACCTGTACTTCTCTAATGGACTTCAGCATGTAATTTGTAACTTGTGTTATACATGGCTTATATGGTCTATAATCTTTACCACGCTGTAAATCCCTTATGAAGATGAGACACACATCTAACTCATTCTTTAATCTTCCCACAAAATTCTTCAAAGTGTTTTACAACAAATATTTGTTGAATAAAGTTACAAATATCAGAATATCAGAGCTTATAGTTTAAAATCTTTTATACTAGTTAGCATTATTTACTTCTCTAAGATTGAAAAAAATGTTATTAAAGGTGTTTTTGGCTTAATATATACTATGGAAATGCACAACTGTTTTCAAACCAATACATCGTTTCAGATACAAATTCTGAGCCTACAAGGTGAAATTATCAATACCCTTTAAGAGCTTATTAAACAACTCTAAAATTTTTTCCCTACAATATTGTTTTTAAAAAGTTCCTATGACACAGAAAGAAGTTTCACTTAATTCATCGTTATGGTTGAATAAATATTTATTAATCCCATTCTAGGTAGTTCAAACTTACTTTTCAAAGGGGGAAAATATTCCAAAAAAAAATTAAACTGAAAACATGGCACCAATAGCAGAGAAAGATCTGAGAGTTCTGAGCTGGAATTCAGTTTCCTTCCTAAGAAGTAATCATGCTTTGCCTATTCTCTTTTCAGAAGAAAAAGGGAATTCTATATATTATATGTTTTCTTTGCCTTTATATATATGTATTGACATTCAAACATAAGTTTATATAAATTAATAGTTATAAAATAAAACTTCAGGATTTAGTCATCAAGAGTGTGTCAAGACACTTCTATACAACTTTTTTGAATGGAAAAGATATCAAGATTCAAGGAGTTATACATTCTAAACAAACACTTTAAATAGATTTTAGTATTTACTAACTTAAGTACTCAAGGACTTGGTTTGAAGAGTCCAACAGACTGAAAGTCTGCTTTTCAAGAGTACTATGATCTTCCAGCAATGGAGAGATTTTGGCACTTCTATATTCTAATAGTTCACCATCTTTGCTTGATGTCAGTAATTCATTATCGACTACACCAATAGTTGCATCTTCTACCAGAATATTTGCTTGGTATGCTCCAACTGGAATTTCAGGCAATCCGATGTAGTCATGATCTGCCACTACCGAACCTTGCAAGAGATAAAGACTGTCTGAAAGAAGAAACATCATAAGGTCACCTTTTAGTATTATAATTAAACATCATTTTAAAATTAAACAATGTTAAATAAGGATGAAACCCCAAGTAATAAAAATTAACAATCAGATTAATTGGTTAATTCTGATTAATTCTGGTGGGTTCTCCTATCTACTAAATAAATATACATGTCAAAGGATGAATCAAATGATATATACAGGGGCGCCTGGGTGGCTTAGTCGGTTAAGCACCAGACTCTTGATTTCAGCTCAGGTCATGATCTCATGGTTCATGGGATCGAGCCCCACATCAGGCTCCACGCTAACAGCACAGAGCCTGCTTGGGATTCTCTCTCTCCTTCTCACTCTGTCCCTCTCCTACTCAGACATGCATGCTCTCTCAAAATAAATAAATAAACATTAAAAAAATGACAAATACAGTTCATATGCATAGAGTTCAGGAAAGACCAAAAATTTTAAAAGAGTCAAGTTTTCCTGTTCCCTTGACCTGTCTTTGGCAGGTATGGGTGAAGGGATAGAAGGGGCTGAAGATGATGGTAAAGATTAAAAGTTATAGAACTCTATTTCTGATGTTGGTGTTATCCTTAAAAGCACCTCTGAGTGAATTAATGGGATCTTGAATGATATTTAACAAATTAAATCCTCACATTTGTAACTTCAGATAACCTAATCTTCATAGAATATGTAGTAGAGCAATAATATCAAATTGTTTATAATATGAAATTATAAACGAATAATAATATGAAGTTACTAGAATGAGGCTTCTGTGAAAGTTACTAAAGTCAGGCTTATATGATACAGGTAAGTAGGCAAACTTATGTGTAAGTGGGCTTAAAATACTTAGCTTACCTAAGTCTAATTTAATACCAAAATGTTCATGAAATTTTAAGGTATAGCTAAATTCATACTGAAATACTGACAAGGAACTTTCCTTGCCAGCATTTTATTCTATTTTGAGCAAAGTTATCATCACTATCAAGAAAAAAAAATGCTTAATATGAATGTTAAACTGATGGAAAAGCAGTAGCATCTTTATAAAAGAAAAAAAAAGATTAATGTATATAAAAGGATTCCTCCCAACCTGGCATTTTTTAATTCGTTACAACAAAGAACTCTTCCACCATAGATGATTAACTTCCTGGACCCCTGCTTTCTCTTTCTGGATTTTTCTCCCAAAACATTCATAATTCTACGATTTTAATGGCTTAAAGAATCCTCAAATTTTAAGTTCAAGAAATATCAAAAGGAAGATTAATTGCCCATTTAGATAAGAGATTAACAAAAACTTCTCAGAGCATATAAATTTCCTAATAAACCCTGGAATATGATCCTCTTCTACCCATTCTCATGCTAACTTGTGGAAAGCTTACTGAGCCTACTCCAATCCCATTAAGTTTACAACATTTAAGCACTTTTGATTTAAAAACTTCAAAAGATCAAAGCCATGGTCTCTACCCACAGATGGTATAAATGGACTTGGCTTGTGTGGGCATTTAGTTTTGCCCATTTTATTCTTCATTAAGCAAAGTATACTTGGTATTTTAGTTTTGAGAGGTTTTTCCAAGTTTTACCCCACCAATTCTTATTTATGAATAGTTGGAACTAAAACTGAGAAGGATGCTAAGAAGATACACATATTTATGATGAAAATAAAAGTATGGATAATTGAAGGTGGTTAAGAATGAGTTTTGTATGTTAGCATGATGAACTGTTGGACAAGAGGTACTCTGAAAGATAAAAACCAAACCATACAAACCATGAGAAGTGCTACTGCCCAAGAGCAGGAAGAAAGAGCAAAATTGTGATCAATGCATTTGAAACACTTTAGCATATGTTGATAAGATTCAAAACCTAAGTTCACTCTTAAGCTCTTAATATTGGAGAAGGCTAGATACTAGTATACAAGAGAACTTTAAAAGGTTAGGTATGATAAAAGCATTGCTGATGAAATTTTTCAAATAAGCCATGGGAATTCCTGCACAAAGCTGCAAAAATATCAGTGAAAGCAGATACCACAGCATTTAAGGTATTTCCAAAGATCCTTGCCAAGATCTTTGATGAAGGACGTTTTCGGTCTCAAACACTGTTTTCAATGCAGATAAATCAGGTCTCTTTTAAAAAATATGTCCAGTAAACATGTATCAACAGGAAAAACATGCACAGATATAAAGTTCTTAGAAGTTACCACTTTGGTATCTTGGAAATGTACTCACAGACCTTCAGCTTAAACACCCCCCTTGTTACACTGAACTTCGAAATAAATGGATTTTACCAACTTCACTTGTTTATAAGAGGAGAGCTTCTATATATATGTCTTTATATAATATACATACCTTTTCTTTTAAGTAAGTGATACATTTTAAAGTACCTATTGCAATAACACTGTAAACAACAAGAACTATACCTGGCAAATTCTATACAAATCACTTTATATGCAATGGAAAATTACTCTGGAGATTTCAAGCCTTGTTTGTGTAAGAAAAAAAACAAAATTCTCATTCATTCAGAAAGGTCAAATATGTTTCAACTCCTACCATGGTCTAAACCTACTGGAGCTAACAGAAATGCTCTTTAACTTCAAAACAAATTACCAAAAATTACCTGAAAGAGACTTTCGATCAGGCCCTACTCACATGATTAAATAATAATAATTAGATACACTGGGTTATATCAAATATATTATTAAAATTATTTTCACCTATTTCTTTCTACTTTAATGTGACTACTAGAAAATTTAAAATTACACTATTACATAATTTTTGCATTTTATATATATCTACTGGACAGTACTGATGTAGAATAATCCTGAGTTAGGGATATTAAAAAAGAAATTAAGTTTTTACCCCCAAGATAGAGAGGTAAACATACAATACTAAAACATTTTCAATTCAGTCACATTACATGATAAACTTTAATTTTTTTTTTCTCATTCTGTTTAGTTATCATTATGACATCTGTTTGATGAAAAGCATTATTTCAGTTTTGACCAGACTGAATAATTAGGTCTTTAGTTTCTCACAAAAAGAGGTAAGGTGTTACCAGCAGTTTGACATACTTTTCCTTACTCAGTTTTTGTTTTTTTTTTTTTAAGTTTATTTTTATTTTAAGAGACAGCAAGCAAGCAGGGTGGGGGGGGAGGGGGCGGGCAGAGAGGGGTGGGGGAGGGAGGGAGGGAGGGAGAGAGAATGAGAGAGAATGAGAATGAGAATCAGCATGGAGCCTGACATGGGGCTTGAACTAAGAAACCATGAGATCATGACCTCAGCTGAAACCAAGTGGGAAGCTTAACCAACTGAGCCACCCAGGCACCCCACCTTACATAGTTTTAAGTGGTAAAAAAATAAAAGAAACAAATTTTTAAATTTCCCTAAGAAGAAAAATAAGTTAAAATTAAAGTCTCAAAAAAGTCTGCGTAATTCGGTTTAATTTGTTTCTTCAAACAGAAAAGTACATGGTTTTAAAATAATTTTCTTATTCTGAAAAGAGGTGACCAGACTAATTCTATATATGGCCTGATAATCCTAAAAGTATTAGAATGTGTTGCCACACTAGTATATCCTTCCTTATGATAAAATAACAACAAATAATTATAATTTGATACTACATAATTGTCACTATAATAGATAAGCAATACTAACAACAGAGAACTGAAGGACTCTTGATTTAGAGATTATACAACTAGCAGCCCAAACAAAGGGAGGTTCTTTGGATGAATTACGTTAACAATAAAAATCATGGGCTTGACAATAAAGAACTAAGGTTAGTTTTGTTTCCTGACTGTAGACCGTAATTGTGGTTGGGAGAATAATGGGCCCCTAAAGATGTCCATGTACCAAAAACTCCCTGAACCTGAACTTATATTACCTTACATGACAAAGGAAAATTAGAGAAGTGATAGAATTAAGGTTGTTAACCAGCTGACCCTAAAATAGGGAGATTATCCTGTACTATCCAGGTGGCCTCAAGAACATGGTCCTTAAATGTGGACGGGGGAGGAAGAGAGAAGGTTGCAGTGCCTGTGACCTGAGAAGGACTCTACCAGCCATTGCTGGCTCTGGAGAGGCAGGAGACCACAACCCACACGAGGTGGGCAGCCCCTCAAAGGTGGGAAAGGCAAAGAAATAGGTTCTCTTCTAGAGTTTCCAGAAAGGAACACAGCCCTGCCAACATTTGGCTTTAGCCCAAGAAAACTTATCTTGGAATTCTAAGATAATGAATTGTAAGACGTGCATTTTAAACCACTGAATTTATGGTAATTTGTCATGGCAGGAAAAGGAAACTTACAAAATAATGAAGACCATTTCATAAATTGTGAAGGGCAATCAGCAGATATCTATCACAACTTCCAACCAAAACAAAATAAAACTACTCAAAATGTATGTTGGATATGATAAGGAGTCAGTAACATTTTTCCTTTCAAAGGGGACATTATGATCACAAAAAGATAGTATGGAATGTCATAAAACTTCTTGTTAAAATAATTAGTCTTGAAAAGGTACCTGACATTGAACTACTAAACAAAATGACATAGGGTTGCCTAAAATAGCAATGAGAAATATTGTAGACCTAGTACTGAATGTGTTGCCTCATGTTCTAGATAAGAATGGATAAGAAGTTGGCAACAGAAGCTTATCTGCTTTGGACAGTGAGTCTTTAAAACAGCTACGAGATCTCATGGCTGGTAAGAGTAGCAATGATAAGTGCAGACAGACAGTGCACAGCAATGATAAGTGCAGAGGCTATACCTCTTTCAAATTTATGTCAAATGAAAGAACAGGATTTAAGTCATTCAAAGACATTTAGTTTGCTTCACATTCAGTTCAAGGACTCTTTAAAATCAGCTTTTGAATTAAAGATTTTCAAGAAAATGTGTGATATTGAAGAAAAAGATGGCAGAAATCACATTTATTTTGAATCTAAGAAAAAAATGAAAAGAAAAGAAAAAAGAAAAGAAAAGAAAAAGAAACACAAAATAAGAAACAAAGAGTAATCAAGAACCAGATTCCAGGATGGCCAGACCACACGTCCTTTGATTAACAAGAAAAAACAATTTTACCCATTTATTATTTCAGGTTTCTTATATGTACACTAGTACTAAAATTGTAATTTCTTTTATATTACTGGAAGAAATATCAGCAGAGAATTCGAGCATGAGGCAAAAATTAGACTGCCTCTGTTTAGAAGCTGTTCTCCTCAATTGGATTCTGAAATATGCAGGAGTAGCAAAATGTTTGGCCTCCTTTCTGAGAAAGTCTTTGGTAACAGCAAACTGTAAAATGTTGAAACAGATCCTGATATAGCAACATTTTCAATGTAAATTTTGTATTAATTAAGGAAGGTTTACACATTAGAAGGGAGCAAGTCCTGAATGCTGAGACTAGGGAGAAAATCATGCTAGAGAAAAAAGGACAACATGTACCTGTATAATCAGTTTTTTTCCTACTTAATTTGCATAAGACAAATCATGAAGGGAACTCAGTACTGAGAAGAGGTACAAGGAATGAAAGTGCCGACCTTCCAAGAAAGAGAATGAGTACTGTGAGATTTCAGAATTAGAACAGTCCAAGGTAAGTTTACTAACAGAGCAATTAGGCTGTCATAAGCAGAAGGAAAGGTGCTAAGAATTTTAAACATGAGAGTTGTAACCCAGATCGGAAGCAAAGCTGAACTATTCTTGAGCAGCCTCCAAGGGCATTTTTATCCTAAAAAACTAGGGTAAACATAAATAGTCTATTATTGCTCTTATAATATTCACTTAAGCCTGGTACTGTATTATCTTCCTTTGTTATTCATATTCAAATAATACTGCTTTATAGGAAAAGCAAAATTAACTGGATGAGGTACCAATTCACTCCCTGTCAGTTATCCACCCGAGAGAATCTCTAGGGAGCAGTTAAAATAGGCTGGAGAAAGTGGGATTTAATCTGAAAGCCATGGCAAAATGTCACTTATCTCTTAATCTCTGAACGGAAGAGTTAAAGAAATCAGGATATCATCCTGACTGTTCAAAACCACATTTGGGGGCAAGTATAACCTTGCTGTCAAAAGGCTATCACCTCTTCTGACAGTACCTTAAAGCATTCTGACTACACCCTACTCTGCACCCTCCTTGCATCCATCATGACCTGACTATGGTGCAACATTACAAATTAATCCCTTTTTTTTTTTTTTTTTTTTTTTCAACGTTTATTTATTTTTGGGACAGAGAGAGACAGAGCATGAACGGGGGAGGGGCAGAGAGAGAGGGAGACACAGAATCGGAAACAGGCTCCAGGCTCCGAGCCATCAGCCCAGAGCCTGACGCGGGGCTCGAACTCACGGACCGCGAGATCGTGACCTGGCTGAAGTCGGACGCTTAACCGACTGCGCCACCCAGGCGCCCCTAATCCCTTTTTTTTTTAAAGTCCCCTAGTGTATTTATCTCACAGAATTCTGGTTAGTATGGTTGGTTCTGGCATTATTTATCTTAGTTGATATTTTCTGATGCTAAACGAGGCACAAAGTGACAAGTAAAATATTGTGAAAGTAAAAACAGAAAAGGTATTAATTCTTCCTTCTGTGAAATAGGTCCAGCATCTCCTATGTGAACTGTGGGGCAAATGTGTGAAAAGTAAACTAGAAATCAAAATAAAATTTCTTCCAAGCCTGACAGTTTCAGAAGAGACATTCTAATAAAACAGAATACCTGGTATCTAAAACTATACCGCATTTTATAAAAATGAGAAGGGAAAAGAAAACCTAACTAAGAGAAGGAGTTTAGGCCAGGGTCGGGGGATTCTTATATTATTTTTAACTTCTCTCCTCATTCAAAGAGTAAAAATTCAGATAAATGACAGATGTTTACCTTGTTCACTGGACTCTCTTACATAGGGCTTAAGGTGGGACATTTTGATAGGTCTTTTAAGTCTAGTCCCAGTGTTGTCTCTCAGAACAGCACATCCACTTTCGGTAATATAGTCTATGACACAAGGACCAACCCATTCAGACTGGAAACGACCGTCCTTCCACCAGTTCTTCCTTTGTCGTAAAACTTCATGACCTACTTTTAGATGAAATGGATTTAACTGCTTTGGTTTCTTTTTAACAATGACTTTGCTTTTATTCAGTTCCTCAAAATTGTTGTTCTCCACCTACAATAGCAAAATAAAAAAGAGAACAAAGGAATGAAAGAGCTATAGTATCTTGAAGGTAAATGCAGATAATAACAAAATGGTTATTCTACTGAGATACTACTACAAAGTGGGTATGAATCCCATTTGAATCTTAAAATATTTCAAAACCAGTATCATTATTACCCCAACTTCACAAAGAAGTTAAAGTGAGATTGGTTAAGCAATTGGCCCAAATCAAACAACTGGAAAGCAACAAGACCAGAAATCTGAGTTCAGCTCTACTTGATACCAAAATACAAGGTTCTCCCATTATTGTCTCTCAGGATTTAAAAAAAAATTTTTTTTTACATTTATTCATTTTTGAAAGACAGAGAGAGACAGAGCACAAGCAGGGGTGGAGCGGAGAGAGGGGGACACAGAATCTGAAGTAGGCTCCAGGCTCTGAGCTGTCAGTACAGAGCCCGACGCGGGGCTCAAACTCACAAATGGTGAGATCATGACCTGAGCCAAAGCTGGACACTCAGCCGACTGAGATACCCAGGCGCCTCGGTCTCTCAAGATTTTATAGCTAATAAGCATACTGTTTTATCAAGACAAACAGAATTTAACAGAAAAAAATTTGGCTTAGTATATTATATATATGTTTATGGATGTGTGCGTACCTCCGTGTGTATGTATGTGTATGCCAAAATTTTTTAAATTGCCTTATGGATTTTTAGATTATAGGGTTTGCTATTAAATAGAATCACCTGTCGTCCTGATGCTGTCTTATTCTCCATTTTTGATAATTTATCAGCTTCTTTAACTGCACCTAGAATTTTGGCAAACATACTTGTATCATCACCATCCACTTCATGAAGAATATCTGAAGTCTCAGGCATATAAGGATTTCGATTAAACATTTGAAAATATGGTGTATTTTTAGTAGGTTCCTATTTTAACAAAAATAAACAACAATTTGTAATAAATTACATAGCAAGAAATAGTCATCACTCAAAAGTAAGGAATTATAGAAAGTACAAAAAGACACACACCAAGTGAGTTACATTGAAGGCAAATGAAATGGCTGATAGGTGATCATCCCAGTTGTTTGGGTGGTCAGCACAGTGTTTACAAAGAAATGCTTTGATTGTGCTAGATGTACTTTCAGTTCGATTAACAGCTTGGGAGGCATGAGAAATTACAATTTGCTTTGTGCCAAACAGTCCACATAGTTCAACATTGATCTGAAAAATATATAAACAAAGTTGACTTTAAAATTTGTATTTTATGCTGATTCAAAGGGCCACATGTACCCCAATGTTTATAGCAGCACTATCAACAATAGCCAAAATATGCAGAGCCCAAATGTCCATCAACTAATGAATGGATAAAGAAGATGTGGTATATATACATACAATGGAATACTACTTGGCAATGAGAAAGAATGAAATCTTGCCATTTGCAACAACATGGATGGAACTGGAGAGTATCATGCTAAGCGAAGTCAGTCAGTCGAGGAAGGCAGATATCATAGGATTTCACTCGTGGAATTTGAGAAACTTAACAGATGAACATAGGGGAAGAAAAGGAAAAATAAGATAAAAACAGAGAGGGAAGCAAACCATAAGAGACTTTTAAATACAGAGACCAAACTGAGGGCTGATAGGGGTGGGAGGGTGAGGGAGTGGGTTAACTGGGTGACGAGCATCAAGGAGGGCCCTCTTCGGGATGAGCATTGGATGTCATATGTAAGAGATGAATTGCTGGGTCCTAGTCCTGAAACCTAGACTACATTGTATGTTACCTAACTTGAGAATATAAAAATTAAAAAATTAAAAAAATAATAAAGTTTGTATTTTACTCTTCCACTGACTGAAAGGTTTCAAAAGAATTTGAATCTTGCCTTTTTCATTGATCGTAGCCGTTCTATATAAAAGCATACATATTGTATTAAAAACAGCAATGACTATTTATTGAGTCATTATGTGGCCAGTACACTAAATGCTTTACATTAGCTTAGAACAATCATAAGTTATCATTAACTCCATTTTACAGATAAGAAGTTGAAGCTTTGGGAGGCTAAGTGCCTTGCTAAACATACACATACAGCAAGGAAATCAAAGAAAAGAATTTAACACTAACCCTGAGTTCATGTAACATTTTAATTCAGCAAACAATTTCTCAAAAAAACACTAAGGCACATAATCTGGTTAATAGCTATGTGACTTTGACAAGTAACCAAACTTCTGTGTACTCACTTTCCTCATCTGTAGAATGAGGAAAATCCTACCCAGGACTCTTGAGAATTATAGGAGTAGATGTTTGTAAAGCACCTAAAACAGTTCTTGGCAACTAGTAAGTACTTTATAACTTGTAATGTTACTATTATTGTTGTGGTTATTTTATTATCTGCAGGACCTAACAAAAGCCAAAATGAGTTTAGAAAACTTCTAACAGTAAGTCTATAAAATGTGAAACAACTTACTTTTGCTACCTTATGTCTCGGACTATATTTTATTATTCTTAACTGGGTAAACGTTTGATTAATAAACCTGTCTTTTGAAAAACTATATCCTTGTTGCTTAATTGTAAGAAGACAAGTATAGTAACTAAAAAGGTAAAGCTAATAAATTAGGGAAAAAAAACCAACAAAAACAAAATCACATTTCCCAAGCTGCTGTGCAGGTAGGGGTACTCATGTGATATAGTTCTGGCCCAAAGAGCTGTAAATGGAAGTTGCTGGGCAGACTCAGATGGTACTAGCTTTTTTTGTCTGTTGTCCTACCCATTTCTTCTGTCTGAAATACAGACTTTGTGGCAAGGGCTCTGGCAGCCATGTCATGAACATAAGATTGAGAGTCACATCTCAAAGATGATGGAACATAATACTAGAAGCATGGGTCCCCAAAGACATTCAGAGTTACCCTTCCAACCTTGGACAGCCGAGAGAAGAGAGGGGTACTCTCTTGTACCTTACTTGGGGTAAGGATATCAGGATAGCACCTTATTCTCTTACTTGTAGCTAATAGAGTTCCTAGCTAATATATGTACTAATTTAGGCTGCCTCCTTTTAATTCAAAAGTAATTTAGAAGAAATCCTAGAGGGGCACCTATGTGGCTCAGTGGGTACAGCATGCGACTCTTGATCTCAGGGTTTTAAGTCTGAGCCCCACATTGGGTGGGGAGGAAGGAGAGAGGGAGAAAGAGACAGAGAAAGAGAGAAATCCCAGAGAATTGGTATCATTTGGGTTAGCCTCAATCTGAGGTTATAATCAATGGTTTTAAATGACTGACCTCTGGAAAAGGGTCAGACAACTTTGTTTCAATAAGTTGTCTAGGAATGATCCAGTGAATTCATTTGTGGGATGCTATCCTGATATCCTTACCCCAAGAGCCTTTTTTCTTCCATCAACAAGACATTCTATTAATGGTTATAATTTTGGTTTTCCTTAAGACCTATCTTTAAAATCAAAGAAGCAGATTTTCCTTTGACAATGTTTATTGTCTTTCCTTCAGAGACTTACAAAAAGTTCGTGCATTTTATTAAAACATCTGTATTTTCATCCAACTGTGTAATACACACACACACACATTGTATTCATCCACACTGTAATATTCTAATATTATTTCAACACTTTAGCAGTGTTTTCTATGTATTTTCTGGAAAAGAAAACATTATATTTTGTCACCATTATGTTCTCTCAGTAATATTTAAACCACTGAAATCACAGCAAAAAGAACAAATTTTCTCAATCTTCTGTGAGTTTTAGTTTTTTGCTATTAAACCTCACAAAAGAGGCTTATAAACATTTATTGATACCTTTGGTAAAATTTCTAAACTCCTGGATTATCACATGACTTTAAACATAACTGGAAAAACTGGTGATTCATAATAGCTTCATAGTGTTATTATTATTATCTCTAAGCACTATATGCACTTAGGGTGAGGCTTTTCATTAGTTACTTTTCATTACTTACTAAAAGGTAAGTAAAATATGCTCTTAGATATAAGTTATTTATCTTACCTCATGAATGAACTCCTCTCTTTGGTCCATTATTATTTTCTGTGGTGGTCCATATAAGAAAAATATATTGATAATAGCTTTAGAAACTTCTGATGGTGAAACATCACAGAGAGGCAAAATCACAACCCATTTTGTGAACAAATCTGCCATGATTATAGCATACACGTGACTTCTGATGCTTGTATGAAATGGGCCCATCAGATCAACAGTAACTATACTCCATGGATTCTCCACCTTGAGAAAGTGCTGTTTAGGTGCTAGAATAACTGTATTTTTTGCCACTTGGCAATGCTGACAAGCATATACCTATAAAATAGGCACACAGTAAAAAAAAAAAAAAAAAAAAAAAAAAAAAGAAATGCAATACAGATGTTAATATAGTCAACATAATACCAGTCTTATAAATCTGAACTTTAAAATGGCTAACTGGTACTTTGTGTTTTGAAAGAGAAACTTTTAGACTATTCTCAGAATAGAATAAAACCTTCTATTTAGAATAATAAGCAAAATATTACTTGTTATTACAATCCAAGGACTACCTTAACAGGTCTTATTCACATGGAACAATAGTTTATATTCAATAAATATTTATTAAATGAATAAATCTTCAAACAAATTTCTTATATCAAATTTGTTAAAATTTGAAGTCAGTAGCTGAATATACAATAATTTCTATAAGCAAAAGATTTTTTTTAAAGTTATCATTCTAATAAATGTAGTCATTAATCTATTCCAACAATATTTATTAAAACATAATTTTATTCAAACAATACTTACAGATGCCAGAAATCCCTCCAGGTCTCAAGAAAATAGAAAGACCAAAAGCAAAGCCCATGCTGTCATGGAGGTTTTTATGTAAGTGGGATGAGAACTGATTAACATATGGATGCTGCCACTGCTCAACGTATTTCTAGAATTCCTCTTAGGAAACTTCTTTTAAACCAACTTGTGAACAAAATTTTATAAGCTGTCTTTGCATTACAGTTACTTTTAATCAAAAGTCTTATCTTCCAACTTATATACTAGTTTTCATAATAACCTCTGATTATTTCCAAAAATCATATCCATTCTCAAATGATAAAGATTTGGCAAATATTTCACTGAATAAAGTAATGTGTGGCAGGTTATAAAGGCAAATACAATTACCGAGGTCTTAGAATATATGCATAGACTACAAACTGATAACTCATAAATGATTTTTAGTTAGATGTTGGTTTAATTTTTTATACCTGAAATGACAATCTTTTCGATGTACTATTATAATTATTAAAGGGATCTCATATACATACCAAGGAATTCCTACCATTCATCATATAAAGTACACTAGAAACAGTAGGAATCAGATGACCTACCAGTAAGAATACCACAATTCCTAGATGAATTTCCTATAAGAAGAAGTTGAAGGTTTAATAGGTCATAAAATTACAAAACTCAGACGAATTTCATTATTTTGCAACTTGATTTTACCTTTAGTTGATTTGGGGTATCTACCATATTTGATATTTTCTATATCAAGATGAAATATGCACAAAAGATGAGAGCATACAATGGATCTGACTTATGAACATAGTCTCCTCTCAAGAAAAGATCACATGATTGCCATCAGAGAGGTAATCATTTAGTCAAAAGAATTTCAGCCCCATTTGAATTCTGCCTATACAAGAGCTGAATGATGAAAACCTGGTTCTAAATAATCTATTTAAATATGCTATTTTTCAAATGTTTAAATAATGTTTTAGTTCAAATTATACTTTAGTGATTTTAAAGGAGAATTTTTATGGGAAGTAAAACTCCTTTTAAATGTTTTTGTACAAAAACTACCATACAAAAAGTGCTTAATAAGAGGTAATATCTAGAATAAATCTGGAGGAATAGAGAATTTTGGATATCTACTACAAAGACATTATTTAAAATATTCTCGTGCATGCACAAGTGGGAAAGGGACAGAGAGAGAAGGAGAGAATCTTAGGCAGGCTCCACGCCAGTGAGGAGCCTACTGTGGGGCTCGATCTCACAACTGTGATATCATGACCTGACCCAAAATCAAGAATCAGACACTTACCGACTGAGCCACCCAGGTACCCCTAAGAAATTCTTAATACATAAGCCATACCCACTGTTTGACATCATTGGTCACAGAAGTCCAATAATAACTGGATTCCACTAGAGTAAGGGTCCTGGATATGCCATGATGAGCTCCAGTGTCATTTTCATGGCATTCTCTTAGGACTTTCTTTTTTTCTTCTTCTGAAACAATCACCAAACGATTTTGTTTTCTGTCTTTTCCAACATAAAACAGCTTTTTTTCTAGAATAAATAATGCCAAAAAGATATAATTGCAATTTTTAGAGACCAATATAGTTTTAAAATAATCACAGCCTTATCTTCAAGCCGTTATGTTTTTTTTTTTACTCTTTTTTTCCCTCTAAGATAGCATATTTATTTGTAATGAATACATGCAGTCTGAAAGGTTTTCAGCTGCTAAACTTACTAGATACACAGGAGGAGCACCAGTTGCTGTTATTTTGTAACTATACCAGTGCAGCTAGCTTGCTCACCAAAACATGTAATAACCACAGAAGTATAAAATTATCTTTCCATGGGAGTACTCAAACTGGAAAATATTTGTAGGCACCTCCTAAACATGGCATGAATTAGCAGATAAATTATGTACAGATAAGCAACTTCTAGAGTGGTATTTCACCATAACTACATTTTTTTAAGCAACTATCTATGTTACATTTTTCTAGATTTGGACAGGAAGTGTGGTTTGTAAAGCAGGAGAGTGGGAGAACCTTTATCTTTAAGATAGTTCTCTGTTTTCCTTTGTAGGGCACCTGAGAAGAATCTACAGCTGGAAAACAATCAACATAGGGTGAGAATCAGTACCTCTCCAGTGTGGACTCAAACTCCAAAATACAGCATCAAGTTACTAATGTGCTTAATTAACTATATGCTGAGTGGAACATTCCTTACTTGAATTAGAAGGTAAGCAACTTAAGAGCAGGAACCTCATCTAATTTATTCATCAATGTATTATCCTCAACCTAACATGTGATTGGCACACAGTAGGAACTTGGTAAACATTTGTTGCATAAATGATTAAATAAATAAATGAATGAATCCTAACTTTACCAAAAAGCAAAACATGTCCTTACTAAGTGTAGAGGAATTATAGGAAGGGTTATACACAGAGAGATAAGAGGAGGTGTTTATTTATTATTTTATAGTCTTCATGACCCGCTTTTAAGGAAGCCTGATTTTCTACCTATAGACAAAACTCCCATTAATAGCACCAACATTCATTCATTTATCTGGTGACTACCAGCTTATTTCAACTCAAAACTTCTCTTCCCTGTGAAGAGGAGAAAGAGAAAAATTACCATAATCTTTCAACATAAAGATACTACTGCCTTTCAAATATTCATTCCATTCAGGGGGATTAGGTGTCCAAAAATGAATGTGATCCTGAGAATATCTGATGGCAGGGGGAGACCACAGGAATAAATACAGCAAGACAAGTTAACGTCAACACTTTCATATTAGCATCAATTAAGCTCTTCATTGATAGTGACATAAGTGGTAGAAAGTGTCATTAAAGTTGGAACCACCTGAGAACAAAAGCAGGCAAGGTTAATTTAGGTGAGTGTTTAATTTTTCATGGTATCATTTTCGGTCTATGATTTAAAATGGCCTTTTCATGCTTACTAGCATTCAGTTAGCTTCAGTGTCATTTTTATTTTGCTTTTGAGTGAGTGGCATCATCAATTACACTGGTAACTGTTAAGTAACAACCAGTTACTGCAGAAATTCTCAGGACTCCACAGAGAACACACATGGAAAAGCATGTATATTAACTTTTTACTTAAGATGTGGGGCATTAATGTTACCTCTGAAGATAAATTTTTTTGCTGCTCTTCTTATGCCACTCCTCTCACTTGGTAGCGTAGTTGGATGATATTCACCAGTTCGTTTATAATACGCAATCTGCTTAAGATGAAGGTCACCATTTTTTCCACTACGGACCATCATGAACCTAGGTAAAAGATATTTAAAGATATAACTTAAATGATAAGCTTGTGCAGTTGCTATTTCAGTGCAGGCTTCTGTCATATTTCTGCTTACATATGAATTGAACATTCCCGGGATATTATCTGTGACGGAGATAATTATAGTACAGAAAAGGAACTGTGTGACGTATATGAACTAAAATATTCAAAAGCTATTTTTGAGATACATCATGACACATTATCTTGTCTCTTTCCATGTGAGAAGAAACGCTGAAAATTTTCCACATAATGGGAAAAAGAAAATAAACAAGTACACTTCTAAAAGTTTTGCTTCAAGTCTCTCACTACCATCAATTGAAATGTTACTTATTTAAGATGGTTGTTATGTGACATTTAAATACATGATAGGTTATAAAAGGCAGAAATAGTTTTATATTACTCCTAAATATATTTATGGTCATTGGGAAATGCAAAAACAAAGCCTATCCAAATAATTTATGAGATTTTGGAAATGTTCAAATGATAAATGAAAAAGAAGATATTTAGCTATGCTAGATCTCATATGCTCTTCTGAACTGCATCTAAGCTGCTTTTTCTTGAAGAGAAATGATTTTTGGTCCTGTACATACTTCATGTTATAAAGAAAACTCTGGGTGCACTGGCAAAATTAAAACAAAATAAAATGTGTCTATTTTAGATCATAAATTATATGGGAAATCACTAAATTTAAAAGAAAAAAAAAGACCTTATCTTTCATATTTTCAGCTAAAAGGAATTATTCTGTGCAGAGTATTGGGTGTGCCACCACTCTCATCAATCCAGATCAATTTTTGGCCTTTCTTTCCCTGCTACTGTGCCCTAAGAGACTGACCCTTACAGACTACATTTATAGTTTTCTGATGAGACTTGTCCAATGGGAGGTACCAGCAGGCAAATCAGAATGGAGAAGAAGTCAGGATATTCGTTTCACAGGTCCTTCCTTGGTTTAGGCTGCAACCTTCTATAACTATACCTCCTGTTGAGTAGCCCATCCTCCATGTCTCTAGTTCTCATTAGAAGTCTATAACATCATTTCTTCTTGCTAATTCAGGGGTACTATGCCATCCTTATTTCCTGCTGTTACTAATCTCCAGGTTCCATGTTGATTTCCCACACCCTGTTCTTATGTCTTTATAGAGGAGCTTTATTAAATTTTCTTCAAATTCCCAGCAAAATGTATCTTCTATTTCCTACCAGGGCTCTGATACAAATACATAAAGTTTTGATTTCTAAAAATAATACGGATGTTTACTGACCACTAGAAGATCTAGGGAGGAGGCTACAAGAGAATGCTACTGCAGAGAGAATGTTAGAACAAAAAAGAATAGAGTGTGCCTAGGAACCCATGGCTTAAATAGCCTATTAAGTGTCTTCCCCTATGATATATCACTTTCCACATTCAATAACTATGTTTCTGATCTTTTCATAACTTCCAGTGAAAATATCAGTACATTTATAACATCTTTTAATCTTGGGTTAGCATGAACTATAAGCCATTTTTAAAGGCAAAGTTTCTGCAAAGCTAATTCTGTCCTCTCATAACCTAAAAAACAAGTTAATTATCTCTGTAATGTATTATAAGACAGTTTGTTCTAAGTTTATTCACTTTCAACTAAATATTAAGTATATGCATTTTTCATTTTATAACAGATAGCTATATCCCAAAATCAAACAAATGTAACTTATTACAGTTTCTAAAAAATACCAAAAATGAATGGATCAGGTTTTAAGACTTACTGTGAAACTACAGTTAATACAACAGTGAAGTATTGGCATAAGGATGGACAAATACATCACTGCACCAGAACAAGGAGTCCAGAATTAGATCCACATGTATACAATCAATGTACAACAAAGGCATAAATAAATACAAAGCGGGGAAGAGAAAGTCTTTTCAATAAATGATGCTGGAAATATCTGCTATATGTACGGGGGGGGGGGGATGAATCTTAACTACTTACATCTTCCACAAACTTAATTCCAGATAAGTCACAAACCTAAATATGAAAGGTAAGTTATAAAGTTTCTGGAAGAAAATATAGGAAGATCTTCAAAACCTTGGGATATGTAAAGACTGCTTAAACAGGATACAAAAATCACTATTCTTAAAAGAAAAAAATTATAACAAATTGCACTTCATCAAAATCAAAGCCTGTTCAAGAGGAAAGGAAAGTTAATCCACAGACTGGGGGAAGATATTTTTAATATATATATCTAACAAAGGACTCATACTCAGCATATATAAAGAACTTTAAGACCTAAAAACTGAGAAACCACTTGAAAAATACATATAAGCAGAATAAAATAATCTTTTTATTTTATTCTTACACAATTACAATTACTTATAATGGCATGCATGTACTTGCTAGTCAGTGTACAAATTCTCAAAGCTTGCAATCAGATTAGGCACTGCTGGCCTCATTTCCTCTTCCACATTGATTTTCATGCAGTATTTGCTTTATTACCACAGCAACCATCTAAAAAACCAGTTTTGCAAAGATATCAAGAAAGCAATGTAGTGTGACCATATGTTGAAACTGTGAACTACCTCAGACTAGTAGTCCACAAGAGATCTGATAGACGTTGAGTACAGCTGTGCTTCTTTGAAAGCTTAAAATATTCCACGGCATCCTGTCAACTAACTATGATGTCCAGGAAAGCTTTGGCACACAATTTGAGAACCATGAGTTAAAGCATTTAACAAGTAAATACAAACTAGATTTATTGAGTTAAATATCTAGATGTTAAGTAAGGAAAGGCTGTAGACTGAGAACACTGATTATATATATATTTATTTCGGTTGTTGTGTGAGTTCTTTTTTTTTCTTTTTTTAACGTTTACTTATTTGAGAGAGAGAGAGAGAGAGAGAGAGAGAGAGAGAGCAAGTGCATGAGTAGGGGAGGCGCTCAGAGAGTGGGAGACACAGAATCCAAAGCAGGCTCCAGGCTCTGAGCTGTCAGCACAGAGCCCGACACGGGGCTTGAACTCACAAACCGTAATATCATGACCTGAGCTGAAATCAGACGCTTAACTGACTGAGTCACCCAGGTACCCCAGAACACTGATATTTATTAATTATAGGTTCATGGGGCACCTGGGTGGCTCAGTCGGTTAGGTGACTGACTTCAGCTCAGGTCACGATCTCAAGGTTCTTGAGTTCGAGCTCTGCATTGGGCTCTGTGCTGACAGCTCAGAGCCTGGAGCCTGCCTCGGATTCTGTGTCTCCCTCTCTCTCTGCTCCTAACCCACTTGCATTCTGTCTCTGTCTCTCTCAAAAATAGATATTAAAAAAAATTTTTTTTAATTATAGGTTCATCAGAGGTACAGACTGAAAGTTTTTGTCAAATGTTTAACTGTAACCAAAGAAACCTGGCAGATATCAATGTTAATACTAAGTTCTATAAGTATATGACAGAAAGCACCTATTAGGTCAATCTCTTATTTCTGTTCTCTAAGCACTTTCCAAATAAAGAAAAAAAAAAAGCAAGAGCTAATTTCATAGAAGAATAAGATTTCTTATTTCATTTTCTCTTTCAAAGTTAATTTTTACACTTTTAAAACATACACCTTTCTTGGTGATACGTGTTTCTAGCTTCCAGAAAAAAAAGTTCATTGAAATAAGGCTTTCTAATGTGAAAGACCAATTTTATTAACAGAAGGCTTACTATATTTCATATTTCTATTCTCTGGTATCACACTAATATAGAAAAGGATACTAAAAGTATATTTAATTTTCAAGAAGTAAGGAAATATGAATAAATTTTTGAAAAATTAAATATACCACATGACAAATGTAAAAATTAGATCTTTGACTGTAGAACACAGTAGGTTACCACTAAAACGAAGGCCAGAGATTATGATTCAATCTCACACTTTCCAGATAAGGAAAATAACTTCAGGTGGTTAATTTAGATAGAAATTGGTAAATTATAATATTCAACAATGGAAATACATTATTCCTTTCTGAAATAGCATTAAAAAATCCCCATAGAAGCTTCTGTCTTAGAATCTAGAATGCTGGAACAAGAGCCCTTCCCATCCTAATAATGAGAAAAAGATGGGTAAACTTCCTAAGATGTCAGTTCTCCTCAAAGTGATCTACAAAATCAATGCAACACAATCAGAAACCCAGCCAGCTCTTTTGTAGAAACTGACAGGCTGATTCTAAAGTTAAATAGAAAACCAAAAAGACTTAGAATAGTTAAAACAAGTTCAAAAACCAAAAGACTTAGAATAGTTAAAACAAGTTCAAAAAACAAGGATATAGTTGAAGAATTTCACATTACCTGGTTTCAAGACTTCCTTTAATCTATAGTAAACAAGACTGTGGTATCGGAAAACGATAGCCAAAGATCTATGGAACAGAATAGTGTCCAGAAACAACCACAAAGAAATGGTAAATTAATTTCTGACAAAGATGCCAAGAAATTCAATAAAGGATAATATTTACAACAAATGATGCTAGAACAACTAAGCACCCATATGAAAAAAGATGAACTTCAATTCATAACTTGCACCATGTGTAAAAAGCAATCCCAATGGGTCATAGACCTAAATGTAAAACCTAAAACTACAGAACTGCTAGAAGTCAACAAAAAAGAAAATCTTGGTGAGCTTACATTAGCAATGATTTCCAGAGAGCAAATAAAAAGAACCATCCATAAAAGAAATAATTTAAATTTTACGAAAACAGCAATCTCAGCTGAGAGAAAATATTTGTAGTACACACATATAATAAAGAACTTATGTCCAGAATTTGAAAAGAACTCTCAAATCTCAATAAGGTAATGATCAATCCAACTAAAAAATGGGCAGAAGATTGAACAGACATTTCATTAAAGATGACTTGCAAATAAACAGGTGAAAACATGTTCAACACAATTAGACAATTAAAAAAATACAAATAAGAACTAAGATGCTACTACACATCCATCAAAATGGCAAAAAACAACAAAAAAGAAACAAAACCTGACAATACTAAGCACTACAAAGGGTACAGAGCATTGCTGGTGAGAATAAAAAATGGTGTAAACATGTTTGAAAACAGTTTTAACTAAAGAGAAATTATATGTTCATACAAAAATGTGTATGTGACTGTTTCCAGAAGCTTTTTTCCTAACAGCTAAAATCTGAAAATGAACCAAATGTTCATCAGTGGGTGAATGGGTAAACAAATTATGGTAGATCCATATGATGGAATTGACAAGGAACATCGATAAGGAACAAACTAAAAATCTACTTAATAATAAGGATGAATCTCAAAAATCATTATGCTAAGTAAAAAAAGTGAGACACAAAAGGCTACACACTATATGCTACTGTTTATACAATATCCAGAAAAGCCAAAACTATAGGAACTACAGGAACAGGGAACAATTTTTTTTTTTTTTAAAGGAGAATTCTCTAAATAACTGCAAAAGCAATTTTTAAAAATTGCAAACATTTATACAGTGCTTTACTGTGATGATCCTCTCAACATCCTGTCAAGTAGGTACTAGTTGTATATCTACTTCATAGATAAGAAAATAGAGGTTCACAGACATTATCCAATTTGTACAAAGCAACATAGTAAGTGCAAGCACTAGACGTTTGCAGCTTGTTCTATGTTGCTTCAAATTTCCCGTTGGCTTTTTTTCCCCTGCTACACTAATAACTGAATTAGTGTAGGCCTCTGCTAGAAAACTTATAAAATACTTTTTAATTAATAATTCAGGTTATATATGAGAAAGCCATATTAATTTTTAATCATTTCACATGGTTTGGGACACAATGGACATTCAACTATTTGTAAATGAATAAAGAATTATTTGCTCTTCCTCATAGGAAAGATAGCACTGAATTAAAAAAAAAAAAAGAAAAGGACACATGTTCCAAAGATAATTGTTATTTCACTTAGGAAAACAATACTTCACTTGCATATCTATCACACTCCAAGAAGGGTGTGTCTAATAAGTCATGACTTTTAGGGGTCAGAATTTCTGGTGTAAGAGCTACCTAAGTACCTAAGTCTCAGTATCCACATATGAAAAAAGAAAATAATACTTATCCCTCCTTCTTCATAAATATCAGGATCAATGAGATTGAAAAGACTTGGAAAGTCCTTTACAAATAGTCAAGCAATATACAATTACTGTTAAAACATTTCACTATTATCAGCCACATCAAGCTGTTCAAAGTAGTAAAGAACACTTTCTTTTCTCAAAAGCTTTCCTTACAAGTAAAAAGATTGAAATTCTTGTCTCTTCACTTATGGTGATTAATGTTTTATGGCAATGTTTGTTTGTTGTAATGCTAACATCAAAACCCAGAAGACTCAAGAGTTATTTAATACATTATAATGAGTTTATAGTCTAATGGGGTTCACAAGCTTAAATACTTAAGAAAAAATCAGTTCACAAAAAGGAAAATCGTGTAAGTTAGGTTAAAGTTTGCTGTTAATATTTGGCATTTATAGGGGCACCTGGGTGGCTCAGTCGGTTGAGCGTCCGACTTCGGCTCAGGTCATGATCTCGCGGTCTGTGGGTTCCAGCCCCGCGTCAGGCTCTGTGCTGGCAGCTCAGAGCCTGGAGCCTGCTTCAGATTCTGTGTCCCTCTCTCACTCTGCCCCTCCCCTGCTCAGGCTCTGTCTCTCTCTCTCTGTCAAAAATAAATAAACATTAAAAAAAATTTTTTTTTAAAATTGGCATTTATACACAAGAGTAACTCAAAGAACCAGTAGTTTTTTCTTGTCAAAGTACACTCACCATGTGATCCCTAAAAACCATCCAATTGAGTAGTGAATATAAAGAAAACGGCTTTAAACCGTAATATTAGAACAAACCTAAATATCTTCCTATACCCAAATACTGAATGAAGGTATCGTTTACAGGATAGAATTAAGTGGTTTAAGTTATAAGAATGAAGTTTAGGACTTCTTTAAATATGTTCTTATTTTTAAGAATTTGTGTATTTAAAAAAGTAGGAATGAGAAAAGGAGGTGAAGGTGGCTGACTACAACTTCTAATTTTGCAAGAGGAACTGTCAGGATCGAATTTGGTTGAGCTTTAACACTATGTCCCTAATACAACGTCAAATAAAATCAGTAAGTACCTGTGCAAATACTTATTACTTAATTCCTTTAATCATTTTATTTTGTGTGCAATAAAATGAAGTGGTTAAGTATCACTTTAAATAAAATTAGGATTGGACAAAACCCATCAAGACTACCAATTTAAGCCTCCAAAAAGTTGTTAAATGCATGTGTTCCACCTTAAAAACTTAAAATCTGTAACATTTCAATGAACATGTGAACTTGTGATCATTATTTTTACTTCTGCGTTAGTCTACTTTAATCTCTGACAAAAAGAAAAGCATAATTTTACGTAATGTTAAAGACTGGGAAATCTAATTACACCAGGCACTTCTAATCTGATTCAACCTATAAATTGGTTTTAACAAAAAATGCCTTCATCCCTATATGCATACACATGAAGCCACATGTGATAAGTGAATTTCCATTTTGAAAATTATTTTTCCACTTTAGTTCAGAAAAGCTCATTTAAAGGAGAAGTCCACAGAAATAAAGTGTGTACTTTGCCTTTAGAACTACGGGACAAGATTGTCCCTTGAATTCGCGTCTCTCCCCGCCACAGGAGATTGTAATTTGGGGCGAAAGGCGAATATTTCAGATTAAATGGCAACTATGATAAAGTAAGTAGGGAGACTTCGTTCATGTCAGCCAACTGCCACGGTCAATTTTTGAACCTGCTCCGACTCTCGGACGCTATTTTAACTATTAGAGAGCATTTCCAGGGAGGTTTAATGGCTCGTTAATCAATTCTTCAGGGCAAGGTCCAGCTAAATTTAACAAAAGCAGGAAGACCATCAAGTAAAACTCGGTTACACAGACTAGGCACCTTCCCACGTCTGACAACAAAACTCGCCCCTTTTCCACTCAGCGGGCGCGGGACGCCGTAACGCCCAAGCAAGGCCCTCTCGCCCCAAGAGCGCCTGCGCAATCTCCACAGTCAATTAAACCCTTTCTTAAACTAGTCGATAGAAATGGTTTTGAAACTACTGTCAGGTGATGCCTCACTTTAAAAATCATCAGACATAACAAAGCATACCGGGACGACCACTCACCGAAAGTGGTCCTAAAAGCAAACGACAGGATTTAAGCTTCCTCTCGCGACTTATCTGGTGCTGCCGGAAGCGGAACTACCGGTGTCTTTAAGAGGTGTGTGCTTATGAGGGCCGTGCGGACCGTTTGGCAATTGCCGGAAATCGTTCCGCCCGGTGAGATTTCTTGGTGAGACCCGAGGCGGGCGGGGTGAGGCGCGACCGAGATAAGGGAGGTGGTGTAGTGCTTTGCAGAACCTCTGCGTGGCCCTTCATCTGCTACTGTAGAGAGGAGACCGACGTCCTACCTAACAGCTGTAGTCTTTTGACGAACACCTCACTCCTGTCTCCGGCATTAAAGGGGAAACCGAAGCCCGAGTGGGCTCGGCTATCTCCTGCAGCTCGCGTGGCTACTGCAGCGGTGGCAGGTGAGGATTCCGGGACCGGAGGAGAACCGAGTTGCCGAACCCGGTCACCGAGGCCGCTGCCGGGCAGTTGCTTTGTCTTCTGCGCTTTGCGGAGCCCAGACACGCGCTCTTCCCAGGGGCGTGTGCCAGAGCGAAAGGCAGCGTGGGCGAGGAAGGAGTGACACTACAGCCCTGAGGCGCTTTTCGCGTCTGGATTTCTTCTTCTCTTATATTGCCTCCCTTTTTTATTTCTTGGGTTTGAGATACACGAGATTTCAGCCCAGCCAGAAGGGAACTGCCGAGCGCCTAAGCTGGTACTCTAGCCTGTGGGCTCGCTCCACCAAAGTAGGCAGCCTCGAGTTTGGGGACTGCTGTGGGTCGAGATCGCTATTTTTGTTTTCATTCCTCCGTCTTTGCCACTTTTCTCGCCGCCTGCACCCCCACTTCAAGAGAACAAAAAGGCCCTTGCGTTGCAGCTTTCCAGAATAAAAACGGAGGCTGCAGGTCTCTGCCTCACCTAATCAGTGTTGCACCTCGCGCGCTTGGAGGGAGAAGGAACGAGGGTGGCGACCATTGTATCTCATTTACTAGTTTATGGACGGCTTCTGGGAGTTTGCGACCTTTGAATTCCTAAGGGTGATACTTGTCTTGATCTAGTGTGCTGGAAGGCTTAGCTGGGGAAGTAGGAAGCATAGCTGGCTTTAGCACCCAACATCCTTGCCCGACGCTGGGATAGGGTATTGTTTTGCTGTTGAAAATTCTTCAATGAAAAATACCGTTTTTGTTTCAGGCAGATTAAATATTAAAGATAGCCGCCATTGACTGAGTTCTTATGTGTGCCAGGTGCTTTACATATGTTCTCATGTACTTCTCTCAACAATTCCGTGATGTATGTTAGATTATTCGTCTCATTTTCCAGAGGTAGGTACTGAGGCTTGGAGAGGTCACTTAATTCGTCCTAATAAACTTTTGCTACTAGTAAACGTTTGAACCTCTGTTAGAAACCAGATTTTTCAGGTTCCAAAATCTGTATTATTGACTGTTACTGTTGTCTTACCATTGTGCTTCGTTGCTTCCAGTTACTTCACTAACATTTTAAGTGGTTGAAAGTATTCATTAAAAACAAATTCAGTGTGCCTATTTATGTCTGACGAAATGATCTCTGTCCTCATGGAGCTTCCTTGTTCTGATGCAGAAGTAAATAGTTTAGAAACCAAAATACTGACTGTAGCATGGGTTTTTTTTTTTAAGCGAGTGATTACGTGCAGAAGGTTCAGAGTTGTCCAGTCAAATCTTGCCATTTTGGGTTTTAAACTCCTATGACTTTCATGGTAGTTGTGAGGATATTACACTTAACGTTGACAGCAGCATTGTCACCATTCACAGCAATGTTTCCATCCGGAAAATGCTTTTGGGGTTTCAGGAAAATTGGCCATGTGTCTATTTAGACTGAGCAATAAGAGCTGAGGGTCCTCAAGAAAGACGGACTTCTGTACACTACATAGGACTGATGGATGATCCAAGTTGTCATTTTAAGGATTAAGTAGCTTAAATTTGGGGAGAAGATGAGTATTTATTCCAGGCAGTAGTGTTCATGACAGTCTGAAGCAGTGTGGTAAGACTAGAAAACATGTAATGAGGTCTCCAGCAGAAGCAGTGGCAAGGAGGAGTTTCTGTGGCTTCATTGCAAGGGCAGTAAATAGGTACATTCTAAACTAAATTGTTTGCCTTTGTTCTGTGCCAGTTAAGTTAGATCAGGAATCTCTTTTTTAATTATAAAAGCCAATAAAAGAAACACCTCACATTTACTAAATGTTTACCCTGTGCTAAATTGCTGCTTTGGCATTTAATTTTCAAAATAATTTATTAAATTTATCACAGTTTACAGATGGTGGCTAGAGAGTTTCAGTAGCTTAGTTAAGGATACAGATCTGAACAACTATTAGAAAAAGCTTTCTAACCCACTTTTGTCAAAGTCTAGAACAATGGTTCTCTCTCCTTTTTAAAAAAGTTGATTTCTTTTGAGAGAGCACGAGCAAGCGGGAACCTGAGCAGGGGAGAGGGGGCAGAGAGAGAGAGAGGGAGAAAGAGAATCCCTCCTTGGGGTCGTGAGATCATGACCTGAGCTGAAATCTAGAATCTGACACTTATTAGACTAAGCCAACCAGGCGCTCTTAGAGCAGTGGTTCTCAAAGTGTGATTACCAGGCCAGCAGCATCAGCATCACCATGGAATTTTAAAAATGCAGAGTATTGTCTCCCACTTTGAGACTTTAGTATTTTTACAAGCCCTCCTGGTGATTCTGATGTGTGATGAAGTTTGAGAACCACTTCCTTGAGTGTCGATACTTTAGTAGCATGGTACTTTACAATTTATAAATCGGAGTTGAGTAGCATTTGTCTTTTGAACAAGTATTTCTACCTTTTTTAATCACAAACTGTTTTAAATTTCATAACACCGTGCAATTTTAATTTGAAAATTGGATACAATGAAGCCTGCCTAGGTACACTAGGGTTTCAGTATTTAATAGGGAGCCACCAATTAAACTAGAATTACATCTTTAGAAATAAAAGTTTTGGAGTTACACTTTACAGTTTTTTATCTAACATACACTCCCAACTCTTAAGAATATTTGATCAAATAATTTATTATATTACCAGTAATCCAATGAATTATTTGATATATAGTTTCATCTTGGTCAGTAATTAGTTTTAATGTGACCAAGGAACAAGTACATGTAAACAACTTTGGTAAAGAATATTTTGAGATGTCACTGTTACATGAGACTTCTTGAACTGATTTTGATAGACATCTGTTTATGTGGAAAGCTTGGGTGTCAATCACATAAAATTTTTGCAGAATTTGTTACACTTGTACATTTTTTTTTTTTTTGAGGAGAGAATCTATAGATTTTTATTAGTTCAGCCAAAGAATTTTTGACTTCTAAAACTTCAAAAGCTGCTGTTAAAATGAAATATTTTCTTTATTCTCGTTTTATTGATATTTTTTGAGACTAGAATGCAGAAAGGTTTTATTCCCTAAAAAAGATAAAAATAAAAAAAAGCCTTGTTTGCAAGTTGAACTTTCAAGTTAAAACCTTTTAAAAATTGATTTAATGAGTTTTCAAATTGATTTATAGTTGTCAATGGGTTTTAAATTTACATTGCATTTTATCTGGGGTTTTTTTCCCCCAGATATTGATCTGATCTATTCAGATATTACTGAACTGTGTTGCAAAGGAATTCAACTTTTAATGGAATTTTGTTATAATTTGAATAATGTTCTCACTTATTAGGTATTTTTGGACTTAAAGAATTTACTGTGTATTTTTATTGTTACTGTCTTTTTGTTATTTTTGAATCAGTTTGTTGAATTGTTAAAATGTAGATTATTGAATATCAAAGCCTAATTTTTTAATATCATGGAAGAAAATGTCTTTGTATCTGAAGGTATGCATCAAATTACTGGTAATGATTTTACAAGTATCATTTTACTTTTACATGAATGTTTTTGAAGTACAGTCTCCAAAATTAATTTTTTCATTGTATTTTAGGTAGAAAGATTGTTGCATCGACTGACTGAAGCACTAAGCCTCTCTCTCTTAAACTTCATCAACAAATGAAGCAATGATATCTGAGAACAGAAGAACACTTGCCAACTAACTGTCATCACAATTTCAAGTGATTGTAAAAGCAAAAACAAGCTGCAACAGACCTTGTATAGTAGAGAGAGAATGGCTTATTTAAAAGCAATTTTAGTATAGTGCTTTATATCTATATCAAATGAAATAAAAATGAGTGAAGCCCCCAGGTTCTTTGTTGGGCCTGAAGATACAGAAATAAATTCAGGAAATTATCGACATTTCTTCCACCATGCAGATGAAGATGAGGAGGAAGAGGATGAGTCTGTAAGTTGTTTGGTGAGAGAAGACCAGTACAGTATAGACTTCTTACTCATCACTGTTAAAGTGAATTATTACTGTCTAAATTGTGAAGCCATTTTTGCACATAGTAATTTGTTGGAAGTATTTTGCACTAAAACAGCATGTTTCATTACAACATTATTGAATCTATGTTGCATCAAGAAATCCAATCAGGAGTCAGAGTTCTAAGTTGTTTAATGATGCTTATTCTAGTGTCTTTCACTGGTATGCCTAGCGTGACACAAGACTCAGTTGAAAACATGGCAAAAAGAATAGGGCCATAAACCAAAAGGATTTCTTGTATGTAGAAGTACCTAAAAAACATGTCAAGAGAAAGAAGTAAGTTGAAGGAAATCATTTTAAAGTTACAAAGAAGGACTTCTTAGCTTCATTAAGTTTGTCATGTTGTCAATACAAGTGGTGCTTGACTCAAAGATAGCCTTATGTATTAACTATTCAGAAACCTGTAACTGTGTGGCTAGGAGAGGCTACCTCAAGTATCCACAGGGGTGTGTAACTGTGTAAGTCTTACTTTCTTTTTGATCTGATCTATTAGGATGTATAACCATAGTGGATCTTCAGGAATAACACCCATTTATTATGTTCATTTTACCATAGTTATATTAGCTCAACATTTGTCTTGTTTTCCCTTTACACATAGACATTGCTTTACTGTGAAGACTGAAACAAGATACAAACTTAGGTTTTTTCCCTCATATTTCCAGTTCGAAAGAGAATTTTGTTTCCAAACCTGTTATACTTGGTAAAAGTAGTTAAAAACAAACCAAAAATAGCTATTAGATTATTCTTTAAATCTTTTTTCGTAATTATTTAATACTTTTCCCAGTGCAGTTATGCGTGTCTGAAGGGTGAATCAGACTGCTTTCACTTGAAACCTTTCCCACCCACCCCTCATCCTCAGCCCAGGAAAGATGATTTTCAAGCTTCTCTTACGAGCAGTGCTTTTCTTCATCTGAAGTATTGTCTAGAAATCCAATAAGTAAAACAGGAAAGCAGACCTTCTCTGGCTGACTTAAACTAGGAAGTGCTATTGACTCAGCTTCAAGTACTCCTATCCCTTTTCACTAGAGTACATCTGAACACACTGTGAATGTCACTGACCATCAAGTCCACTTTTTCCAGATAAGGACTTCTGTCCCTTATATCCAGAACTCTATTTGTCTCTCTTCCCTTCTACCTTTTATGTTTCAGCAGTATCAAATTTTTGCTTTTCACGTGTTAATTCTATGTTGTGCCATGCCTCTTCGCCATTGGGTGTATTCCTTTATCTGTATAGAATGCCCTTTTCTGGGAAGGGATACCTTGTGAATAGTTTTTCATTCTTCAAAACTCTGCTCATTATTCATATTCATTCTTCCCCTTCTCCTTGTAAACTTGAATACTTCTTCCTCAGTACCATTCTATACCTTAACACATATACTTGTATTCCATGTATCATAATGTACTGCATTGTTACTGTAATCCCTGTTAGATTCACAGCACTTTGAGTGTAGGTAGTTTCTGTATATCTAACTTTTAGTATAATTCTTAGACTATTGGTACTAATTAAATTGAACTCACATTTGTGATGTATAATTGTCACTTTTGAGTAGCTTCAATTTGGTTCATTTGACCTATAGATTGTTGACCTATAGAACAAAATGATTTGTTCTAGGTCATTCTGTTTTTAAGATTAAAGGTATGAATTTCATTTTAGACATTAAATCTGACAAAGTAATTTAGATCTGTTTAAAAAGTAATTATATGCTATCATGTAATTTTACCTGATAGGAAAATTCTGTGATTTTGTCTTAATAATGCAGCTTTATTTGTGCATTTTAAACTTGAAAGTTTCTAGTTGATCTTAGCCAATGAGTAGATATTAAATAGATCTGTAATAAACAAAATTTGACATTTTAATATTAAATAAAATAAAAGTAGCCTTTTAATCTGTAAAACAGTAGGAAGTGTTAGGTTGAATGCTGTTTTTACTGAAGTATAATTGACATTAGTTTCATGTGTACAACATGGTGATTCAGCAATTGTATACATTACAGAATGCTCACCATGATAAGTGTAGTTACCATCTGTCACCATACAAAGTTTCTACTTTGTATGCCCTATGCTGTACTTTTCATCCCTTTAACTTCTCTATTTTATAACTGGAAGTCTGTACCTCTTAATCCCCTTCACGTGTTTCACCCATCCTTGCACCTCCCCTTCCCACTGAGAGCCACCAGTTTGTTCTCTGTGTTTGAGTCTAGATGTTTTTTTTTTTTATTTCTTTCAGTTTTTAGATTCCACATGTAAGTGGAATCATAAGGTATTTGTTTTTCTGTTTCACTTAGCATAATATCCTATAAGTCCATCCATGTTATTGTGAATGGCAAGATTTCATTCTTCTTTTTTTTTTTTTTTTTTAAGGTTTATTTTTGAGATACAGAGAAAGAGCACAAGCAGGGGAGGGGCAGAGAAAGGGGGACAGAGAATCCAAAGCAGGCTCCAGGCTGATACCAATGAGCCCGATGTGGGGCTCAAACTCACAAACCGCAAGATCAAGACCTGAGTCGAAGTTAGATGCTCAACCAGCTGAGCCTCCCAGGCACCCCTTCATTCTTTTTTATGCCTGATATATATATATATATATATATACATATACATATACATACATGTATATATATTCTATATCTATATATATGTATATATACATTATATATGGTATGTGTAATATATATAATATATATCACATGTGTATCCATTTATGGATGGACACTTAGGTTGCTTCCATATCTTGGCTGTTGTAAATAATGATGCAGTAAACATATCTTTTTGAATTAGTGTTTTTATTTTCTTAGTAAATACCCGGAAGTAGGATTAATAGGTAATATGGTATTTCTATTTTTAAGTTTTTGAGGAACCTCCATACTGTTTTCTACGGTGGTTGCTCCAGTTTACATTCCCACCAACGGTGCATGAGGATTCCTTTTTCTCCACATTGTCCTTGCCAACTCTTGTTATGTCTTGTCTTTTTGATACTAGCCATTTTGACAAGTGCGAGGTGATGTGTCATTGTGGTTTTGATTTACATTTTCCTGATGATTAGTGTTGTCGACCATCTTTTCATGAATCTTTTGCCCATCTGTATGTCTTCTTTGGAGAAATGTCCGACTAAGGTCCTCTGTTCATTTTTTAATTGGATTATTTGGGTTTTTTTGATGTTGAGTTGTAGGAGTTTTTTGTATATTTTAGAAGTTGACCCCTTAATAGATATATCATTTGCAAGTATCTCCTCCCATTCAGTAGGTTGCCTTTTTTGTTTTGTTGATGGTTTAGCTTGAGTACTTTTGTTGGCTAGGGAAATATTCATTAGGAACATCATGAGCTGGATAGAGGCTTTTGATCAGGAAATAATTGAATAAGGGAACATAAAAGTGGATAATCAAGGTGGAAAGACAGCAAATCCTGAGAAGGTTAGGATTTACAATCAAATTCAATACCAATTTGACCTCTAGATTTTATGAGTTAGAAGAGGCAATGAGGAAATCTAATTTTAGGCATAAAGAATAGCAATTTAAATCTGATGTTATCCTATTTTATTTTTAGATTTATAAGAGAGAGTCTAGTAAAACACTTGAGCATGGATTATATTGTCATCTGAAATATATAAAATATGGAAGGGGGAGAACTAAAAAGAAAAACTAGACACAGCTTTATTTATTTGATAAATTATTAACTATTTAAATGGAGAGACCTCAGAATGAATCTTGAGTGATTTTGTAAACCTGTGAGCTGCTCATAAATTATTTCTGTCTCCTCCTTTTTTTAGTCTCACGATGAACCATGGCCTTTGAGCTATAGTAGGGGTGCCAGAGATGAGCAACACCATTAATGGGAATATTGAGTATAAAGATAGGAGCTTCAAAGAGCATTGACACCTCTGTTAGCAGTTTGGCTTTCTCCAAAATTTTCTTCCAAGTTGTCATTGGTGACCAACTCCTATTCAAGCTCAGTCTCCAAAAATAGTTCAACACTGTAATACAGCTTTGTAGTCAGAACATCTTATTTTAGGCAAGAGAATTCTTTATCTCACTCTCATTGGTCTTTTTACTTGGATTAGATAAGTTTTGGCCCTTATTTTCCCCTTTCATTTGTAAGGAGAACAACAAGTGTTGAAGACAGTCAAGAAAGGAGTATTTGTTTAAGTTTAAAATCAGAATGAAAATAGTAACGATGTCCTGAAAGTGTATTGTTTTAGAATTTTTTCCAAACCTTTGTAAACAACTATTTGTTATTTATTATAATAACAATGTAATTTTGAAAAATGCCTTTTTTGGTTAGTGTGTCATTTGTATTAATCACATCCCTCATCTACTTCTGAACAAGATTTAAAATAGCTCTACTTTGCAGTTCATATCGAGTCAACCTGATTTTTTTGTTTTGTTTTCCTTCTGTTTTAGCCACCGGAAAGACAGATTGTGGTTGGAATATGTTCCATGGCAAAGAAATCCAAATCCAAACCAATGAAGGAAATTCTTGAACGGATCTCCTTATTTAAATATATCACAGTAGTAGTATTTGAAGAAGATGTTATTTTGAATGAACCAGTAGAAAACTGGCCTTTATGTGATTGTCTTATTTCTTTCCATTCTAAAGGTATTAAAGAATGGGGTGGGAACTACTTTTATCCTCTTATAATAAAACCAATACATACTAATTGTAGATTATTAGATAAAATAGAAAAATAAAATTAAACTTACCCACTCTCACAGATCAGTGTTGCTAACATTTTGATATATTTCTTTTCAGCCATTTTTCCTCTGTGTATTTTTTAAAAACAAATTTACTATTACAGTGTATATGTAATTTTATATTTAATTTTCCATTAACTATATCGAGGTTTATTTTCCTTTCATTACATTCTTCAGAGGCCTGATTTTCAATGACATTTCAGCTTGTCATCATGAGGATATACTATAACATTTAGCCAGTATCTTAACAATTAGTGTCCGGTTTTCACTATTAAAAATAGTGAAAAATAGGTTGATGAATTCTTTGAAAGTATATCTTTGTTACTCTAAGTTATTTAGAATGAATTCTTGAATTATTGAATATTTTAAGGTCTATGCTTTTGTCATATAGAAAATGATGTTTCCTCATATACATATTTATATTTTATTTCTGAGGTGCTTAATATTTGAATTTTAGACTTTACTCGGTTTCTTTTATAAACCAAAGTGAAATATAATTAAACTTCAGTATTACTTGATGGTGAAGTATGCCTTCATAGTAAAACCCACTAATCAAAATTATTAGTGAATATCTGAAATTTTTATTACCCAGTTATCTGTGAATTAAATGTATTTCTTACTAAGAACTATAATTTAAAAGATATGTACTCAGTTATAAATGAATTCATATTAAAGCAAACTTGTTACCTAAATATGTAATCTCTAGCTGTGTTAAAGTTTAACTTTACTTAGGTATTCAAGAAACGTCTTCAGCCAGAAAGGGGTGGAGCATGTTTGAGACTTCTTGTGCTCCTATAGCCTATAGAGAAGCCAAGGCCCTGGTCTTTATAAACTGAAGTCCTTTATTTCAGAGAATATGAAAATTAGCTTATCTTTGAGGGTAAGGTTTCTTCCCTTACTACTACATGGTTCTTCCTACAGAGCTATTTATTTGCTTGTAAAAACTAGGTGCTCTCCAAGGTGATATCCCATATGCTGTCTCTTGGTAAGGGAAATGTCCTCTTTAACCACAACAACAACAAAAGCAGGGAACTGAATAAGGGTTCCTATATGCTGAGTTCTGTTAGGAAACATGAAATCATAGACCTCGAGATATCTTTATGACAAGTGATGAATTCTTCTGAGAGTCTTTACAAAAGTAGAAGGGTTTGTAATTTGTGGCCAAGTGATTCTAGGTATAGAGTACTTTCATTACATTTTAAAAACTAAAAGGAATTTAGGAATAAGTCTTTTTTAACTGACTATGGTTTTTTGTTTAGTTTTTTTTAACATCAGTATGCCTTAGTACTTAACTTCTCCAACTGTTCCGATAATGCTACAAAACACAGCGTCTTCACAGGTATACTATAGTATGCTGTAGTTAAATTCTGAAGTTATGCATACCTAATGATTTTTACTCTATTTCTTCAATTAGATATTCATTAAAATATTTTCATTTAAGGAATAATAATATTTATTGGGAGCTTATTATGTCAGGTACTGTGCTAAGTGTTTTATGTATACTCCTTGATGGAGTTCCTCCAAAAACTGTACTAGGTAAGACTGTTAAAATACCCATTTATAGTTGTGAATCAGGGGCTGAGAGATTTTAGGTAAATTTGCCCGAAATCACGTAGCTAATGAAAGATGGAGCCAGGACTTTGGACCCTGTTATATTAACCTTTAGGGAATACTGCCTTACCATCTCTAAGTAATAGATATTGATGGATAAAACTGGAGCTTTTAGCGTCAATACAGACAGCATAGTAGAATCATTAAAATGCTTTAGATACTTTAGGCCTCTTACTATATCTGCCATTTGATTTATTTTCCTTGTAATTAGTAATTTTACCAAAGTCTAGTAATTTTTGAGTTAATTTCTGATATCTTAACGTTGACCTAGTAACAGCAAGTATGATTCTACTTGTATACTTTATATTTAGAGCATATCTTTGCAAGAGAATTAACTTTTGTTTTTGCTATTTTAAAGATGCATAAATTCTTTGAATTATCAACAATTTATATGTATAGATATCAAATTTAAAAAGTGAGAAAAAGAGTTATATATATTTTAAAAATCACCAAGTGATTGTGATATATTTATTTATATATAGATTTCTGTTTGTGTATGAGGTAATCTTAACTTTTTATCAGTGACTTTGAATAATCAGGTGTTGACTAATGTGTCAGTGGTCTAAATTTGGTTATATAACCACTAGCTTATTGTGCCTTATCAATCAAATTAACTAGGAAAAAATAAGACTTACTAATAGTACAAGTTAAGTTTTATGTGTTTATTTTTCCATGATTTATATGGAAAGTAGTGATAATAAAACTAATCTATTATCAGAAATGGCATAAATTCAAATTGATAAAGTTATAGATGTCAACTTATCTTGAGATTGTACAGAATATGTTAATAATATGTGTTCTTAGGATTTCCACTGGACAAAGCAGTTGCCTATGCAAAACTCAGGAATCCATTTGTAATCAATGACTTGAATATGCAGTATCTCATACAAGATAGGTGAGTGATGGAGATGGCTGAATAAGGGAAGGAAAATTAACATTTATTTAGTATATACTGTAAGCGATACGGCATCAGGGGTTTTCATATACGTTAATTTTTGGTGTCCTCTAAATAATACTTAAGAATAGGTATTTATACCCAATTTTGTAGATGAAGAATCTTGAAAATCAGGGAGATGAATTGATTTGCCCAAAGTCACAAGTAGTCCTGCAAATAGTGGGACGAGGACTTAAACCAGATTTATTTAATTTCTGGAGTCTACTGAACCACTGAAAATTATGAACAACTTCTCTGTCATGGTGACTGATGATGAAACTAGGGCTATACTAGATTATTTTTAATGGTAAAGTGCAACTGTTTTGAAAAATACCTCACTATCTTAGCATTCATTTTACAGGTCAAAAGCATGGATTTCCAAGAGACACTGTAAAATACAAATATATTTATTTATATTGTTTGATGTTTCACTCTGATGGCTACCCTTATGATTTCACCAACATTTGATTTTCCTTTATGTGAACATTACAATATGAGATTATATGTATGAAAATACTTTATAAACTATAAGGCCTTATGGTTTTTTGTTTCTGGCATTCTGTTCTTCCAGATAGTGACATTATTGATATCTAAAACTTTAAAACATTTTTCCTAGATTTCCATATTAATACATGCTTATATGTTATATACATATATATGAAAATGCATATTTACTTTAAGAAATTTGGAAAATAAAAGCATCAAGAAAGGATTTTACCCTGCCACCATATCTATCATATTTTTTTCATATAGAAAACAATATGTACATGGACTTACATTTTACACAGGGTCACTTTTCTCTTACAATACAATGAACATTTTCCCATGCCATTAAATATTCTTTAGGTATAAAGTTTTTAATGGTTAGGTAATATTCTGTCATTGCTTATAGCAACTTTATTTGACCATTTCTTTTTATACATTTACATTCCCAATTTTAAATGTTAGTATTTTAATATGCCACATAAAGTATTGTGCAGACATTTTTGTTTTAATATTGCATAATATTTCCTTTGAATACATATTTTTTCGATACTTTAAATGACAAATTTTTTATTTAAAAAATAAGGCTTGATATCCATGCCTTTTTAGTAATACAGTAGTAATAATGTACTTGTGAAATAGAATAAAACAATAAAGGATGTTTTCCCTTTTTTTCAGGAGAGAAGTATACAGTATTCTTCAGGCTGAAGGTATTTTACTTCCACGTTACGCAATTTTGAACCGTGACCCAAATAATCCCAAAGGTAAGAGTAAGAGATTTTGAGCGAGCTGCCTTTTGTCACTCAACATACTTTTGAGCCACTTCCCTTCTATAATTAAGTAGAAGGAACTTGAAGAATTCATAGTATTTTGTTTACTTTTTTTTAAAGAAATGAACCAATTAAGTATTATGTTCAGTTGAAGTGTAGCACTATAAGGTAAAAGACCCAGTAATAATTTAAGAGTTATATATCCTACTTTTCTTTGGTTTGCATTTGACATCTATTTGGGAAATGTAAAGAAGAATTTTTAAATTATGTGCTTAATAAATTTGTATTGATTAGTGTAAACAAGTGATTTATCTCTGACTCTTGAATTAAGCATTAGAAACTTCACACTAGAATGCTGTGATTAAATTTCTGATGACTAGGAATTTTGGAGTATTATTACCTACTAATGTCTTAAAGCACCCTTTGCTTCATTTTTCTGGTTATCTAAAACATAACATGTAAGTTATATATAGCAGTCTAAAAAAACCAAGATAAATGTTTATCTGCATTAAGATTTAATATTCTGATAAGAGTATTTTAGGGAATTCTGATGATTTTATTGTATCTAAAAGCAACTTTTATTAAAAACAAAATATAACATTTATTATCTGTAACAGGGAACTTCCCTCATTTGTCTAGAGGTAAAAAAATAACTTCCTAATTAGATTGCTTGCTTACTTTGTATAGGTTACTTTAGTAACCTGAATAATTTCATGTTTTATAGTATCTGTGATACAAATGATCCCTTACATTTTTTAGAAGATGATAGCGTTCTAAAATTATTTCTCAGTCTTTCTTGTTGGTGTCATTTCCTATCTAACTTTGTATTCTGTGGATTGATAAGGTGAAATGACAGGTTCATTAGATTTTGAAGAAAAACTATAGTTTTTAATGTCATAGATCATAGATGTTGATGTATGTTGTTTGCATAAATAGTTTTAACTAAAATCAAATCATATATTATCCAAGCTTACTTTTCTTTGTAATCTCCATTGTAGTAAAAACTTCAATAATAATACTATTTCCAGATAATATACAGTATGTAATTTTTCCTGATGTTCTGTTTGACTTCTAGAGTGCAATCTGATTGAAGGTGAAGATCATGTAGAAGTAAATGGTGAAGTTTTTCAAAAGCCATTTGTAGAAAAGCCAGTCAGTGCAGAGGATCATAATGTTTACATTTACTACCCAACATCTGCTGGTGGTGGAAGTCAAAGACTTTTTCGGAAGGTAAACCTTTGTTATCCCAGGGAATACTGTTCTTCATACTTTGTGCAAATTTTACTAAAAGTAATCAAGTATTTAATAGAATTAAGACTAAGAATGTATCATTTAGGAATAAATGAAAACTGGTACTCTTCTTTGTTAGAAAAGCAAGGCATTATTTTATTTTTTAATGCGATGCATGCAAAATTTCTAGGTACAAAGTATGAAGAGTATTATTTGATTTCATTTGCATCTTCCAGTTATGTATCCGGCCTATGAGAAATTCAGGTAAAGATCAGCAGTATTTAAGAAAAATGGCACCTTGGGGCACCTGGGTGGCTCCGTCAGTTAAGCCTCCAACTTAGGCTTAGGTCATGATCTTGTGGTTTGTGAGTTCGAGCCCCGCATCCGGCTCTGTGCTGACAGCTCAGAGCCTGGAGCCTGCTTTGGATTCTGTTATCTCCCCATCTGTCAGCCCCTCCCCTGCTTATGCTCTGTCTCTCTCTGTCTTTCAATAATAAATAAGTGTTAAAAAAAAAAAAAGAAAAATGGCACCTTAGGGCACCTGGATGGCTCAGTTGGTAGAGCATGTGACTCAGGGTCTGAGTTTAAGCCCCACATTGGGCATGGAGCCTATTTAAAACAGAGAGAGAGAAGAAAAATAGCCCCCAAGATGGATGATTCATAGACAAAAATAATACCAATAATTTTTACATACATGACAGTATGCTCAAAATTGCACCCATAAGAGGATGTGGAGAAACAGGAACCCTCTTGCACTGTTGGTGGGAATGCAAACTGGTGCAGCCGCTCTAGAAGAGTTTGGAGGTTCCTCAAAAAATTAAAAATAGACCTACCCTACGACCCAGCAGTAGCACTGCTAGGAATTTACCCAAGGGATACAGGAGTGCTGATGCATAGGGGCACTTGTACCCCAATGTTTATAGCAGCACTCTCAACAATAGCCAAATTATGGAAAGAGCCTAAATGTCCATCAACTGATAAATGGATAAAGAAATTGTGGTTTATATACACAATGGAGTACTACATGGCAATGAGAAAGAATGAAATACGACCCTTTGAAGGAACATGGATGGAACTGGAGAGTGTTATGCTAAGTGAAATAAGTCATACAGAGAAAGACAGATACCATATGTTTTCACTCTTATGTGGATCCTGAGAAACTTAACAGAAACCCATGGGAGAGGGGAAGAAAAAAAAAAAGAGGTTAGAGTGGGAGAGAGCCAAAGCATAAGAGACTCTTAAAAATTGAGAACAAACTGAGGGGTTGATTGGGGGTGGGAGGGAGGGGAGGGTGGGTGATGGGTATTGAAGAGGGCGTCTTTTGGGATGAGCACTGGGTGTTGTATGGAAACCAATTTGACAATAAATTTCATATATTAAAAAAAATAAAAAAAATAATAAAATAATATTAAAGATTTAAAAAAAATTGTACCCATAATAAAATAAATGCAAATGAAGTCTAAAAGTTAATGACATTGAATTACTTTTTGGATTGCCAAAGATCTAAAAGATTGAGGTAGTTGGAAAACAAGCACAAGCCCACATGTTGTTGGCAGGAATGCAAGTTAATATAGCCTCTTAGCAATATAATTTAATAACACATTAAGATTTAAAATGTGTGTACATTTATAATCATGGAAATGCAAAGAAAAAACTCAGTGGGATACTATTTTATATCCATTAGAGTGGCAAATATTAAGTCTAACAATACCAATTATAGTAGAGCAGTGGGAACTAATATATGTGCTAAGAGAACTCTAAATTGTTAAAACAGTTCATAAAGGATTTTGGCATTATCTTTGTATGTTGAATATGAGCACCTAGCAATTCTATCACCTGGTAATTCTACTTGTAGTATATACATTAGAAACCCTCTTGCACATGGGACACATATAAGAATGTTCAAAGCAAAACTGTTCTACTGACAAAAGCTTAGAAAACAACCGAAATATCTGTTAATGAATGAATTCCATGTACGTACACAGTGGAAAATTCTATAGTAGACAAAGTGAACAAACCAGGTTACATGCAACAACATGGTTGAATCTAAGAGACATTATTCTTATCATTCATTGTATATTTATGCTATTTAACTTACATATAAATTGTAATTATGGTAGAAAATAATACAGCGTCAACTGTATAGTAAGTGTTGTTAAATACTTGTGCACCAAAAAAATTTTTTGGAAATATCTACGATGGAAAAATATGGTGAAAGTTTATATTAATAAAATGAGATGAATAATTTAGTTTTTATATTCATGGACATCTTTGTTTTCAGATTGGCAGTAGAAGTAGTGTTTATTCCCCAGAAAGCAATGTACGAAAAACAGGCTCATATATATATGAAGAGTTTATGCCCACAGATGGTACTGATGTAAAGGTAGGATTGATTACAGTATATTTTAATTTTGTATTTAGTTTACCGATGGCAACAGAAAAAGAGATTACCCTTTAATTAGTTATATCTATATTCTGGATCTCTTTTTTTTTTTTTTTTGTGACTAGAGATTGTTAATCTGTTTTGTATTATGAATGCCTTTGACAGTCTGAAGGCCATGGACCCTTTTTTTAGAATAATGTTCTTAAATGCTTAAAACAGGATTGCCAAGGAGACATTTTATTGAAATACAATTATAAAAATATTTAATAAACAACTTGGTGATATAATAAAATGTATGCTTCTTTAAAAGGACATTAAATAATAAAGCAGTAAAGGTCTAATAGCCACCAGTTTCTAAGCATTGATTAGCATAAATGATGTTTGAGATCCGCAGCAACCGTAGCATAATGTAAAAATATGTTTGACTTCTTTTGGTGACAGACAAGGTCTTAATTGCTTTACCTTCAGCCAGTCTTGGTTTAAGGTATAAACCTGATCATGAGCCTCTCCTTTAAAATTCTCTTATGGATTTTTGTTGACCAGAGGATAATAATCAGGTTCTTAAGTGTGGCATACAGAACGTTTCAGTCTGTCTTCTATCAACCTTATTTCTTACAGTATAAACTATACTAAATAATTTACTCTTATCTGAATACATCATGCTCTTTAACACCTCTGGCCTCTGTGTTAATTACCTGTGCTTGGAGTGCTGTTCTCTTTCTTATCTGCTTTTCATTCTATGCTGTCCCTCACCACCACCCCCATTTTTTAATCTTCCTTTTGGCCATTACTCTTTTCTTTTATGTTTTTATAATTAACTTGTACCTCTCCTTTGTTAAACTTAAAACAATTTGAAAAAGATCACCTCATATACAACCTAGTATTCCCTCATAATGCTCAGCATAATCAATCTCTATAAAGAAGAGAACTTCACTTTACCATTTTTTTTTGCCATGTTATTGTTTATAACCTTTTCCATTGTATTGAAAATTTTGGCATGTGAAATGAATAGTCTGGAGACTGAAGTAAAGTTTTATTATTTTTCTTTTAGTTTGTTGTCTGCTGTTTTTTAAAATACATTTTGGGGCGCCTGGGTGGCGCAGTCAGTTAAGCGTCCGACTTCAGCCAGGTCACGATCTCGCGGTCCGTGAGTTCGAGCCCCGCGTCGGGCTCTGGGCTGATGGCTCAGAGCCTGGAGCCTGTTTCCGATTCTGTGTCTCCCTCTCTCTCTGCCCCTCCTCCGTTCATGCTCTGTCTCTCTCTGTCCCAAAAATAAATAAACGTGGAAAAAAAAAATAAAAAAAAAATAAAATAAAATACATTTTGAATAATATAAAAATTTTTATATATTTTAACTTTAATGAAAGGTTTATACAGTGGGTCCAGATTATGCTCATGCTGAGGCTCGAAAATCTCCAGCCCTCGATGGCAAGGTGGAACGAGATAGTGAGGGAAAAGAAGTTAGATACCCTGTTATTCTGAATGCACGCGAGAAATTAATTGCTTGGAAAGTCTGCCTTGCTTTTAAGGTAAGATGTTTTAAAGGCCATACAGGCCCCTGTCAAAGAAATTCTAATGTCTTTTTTGAGTAAAAGAAATGTTATTTGGGCATTTAGTGGTAGAAGTAAGCTGAGAAAATAAAATGATACATTTAAATGGTTTATGTACTTTTCAGGGGATTCTTATAGCGCCATTAATAAAAATATATAATAAATGAAGGCCTTTGTTTCTCTCTAGTTTATCTGCTATATAAAAGGGAATTTTGTCAATTTATTCAGAAATTAAAATGATGGAGGAAAACTTAACTAAAACAGTAGCATTAACCAGTGTTTAGAGATATTATTTAACATGCTTAAAACAACTGGTTGCAAGTACTATTTACTCAGAATTGATACATGATTGTTTTCTTGAATAAAAAAGGTCTTCAGTAGTCTTCTAGCCTTGGTAATAGATCCTTTAGCCTATTTATTGTATATAATAAAATGTGTTTTTGAAAGCAATACAAATAACTTTCCTTAAAGAAAACTTTTTACTTCTAACATTTGACTAGTTCCCTCAGTCTACATCATTAGGTTTCCAGTAATGTGTGGTAAAGATTTAAATAGAAGTAGTACAACTTGCATCTAACAAAGAATAAACTTCACCTTTTTGAAGTCTTGTCTTGAGTTATAATGTAAAGACTAGGATGTGTTACTGGTTATTAAATAATACTTTATGTCTTAATAATTTGAAGTCACTTTTATGGAAGGAATATTATCCTGTAAGTATATTTTAATAGCTTTGTATGAATTGTCTTAACTTCGTAATACCAGGATTCTAAAAGACATGACTTAAAATCATATTTATGCTAATGTGTCATGATTTGAATGTAAAATGCAGAAGTTAGAAAATTCTTGGAGCCTGAGTAGGAAATTTATACCTTGCAATGGTTTTCTTCTCCTAAATAAAATGTATTTAATTTATTTCAAGTGCTCACAAGTATATAGTTGTCAAGTTTTAAAAGATTCAGAACGAAGGGCACCTGGTTGGCTTAGTTTTTGTAGAGCCTGCAACTCTTAATCTCAGGGTTGTGAGCTTAAACCCCACAGTGGGTGTAAAGATTACATAAAAATAAAATCTTTCTTTAAAAAAAGATTCATAGGGATAATTGGACATTTCCTCTGGGACATATCTTCAAAACTATTTTTTCTTTATGTTTTCCTTTATGCTTTGGATTAAAGTGATATAATTTCTACTATCACAAAATTTTACAAGGACTTTAAAATTTTTTTTCCTCTTTTTAATTAAATATTACTTGAAGAACTTCTTGATACAGTAGGTTATTTTTTGGCCTCTCTAGTCCCTGAAGCATTTTTGTTCCATATTTACTTCATGGTGTGGAACTAAAACAATCATATAGTATGTTTGACATATTTTCAGAGTACTCAGGTTACAGATGAGTAATTTCATTACTTACTATGAAGTAAACTAAGATGCAGTAGTACATTTTTAGGCATTTATAAAATTTGATATGTTGTAATAAGACTAGAACATTGTGAATCCTAATTCAAATGTAACTTTAAAGTTTACAATTTATTTTAAATAGCAAACAGTTTGTGGTTTTGATTTGTTACGGGCCAATGGACAGTCCTATGTCTGTGATGTCAATGGCTTCAGTTTTGTGAAAAATTCCATGAAGTATTATGATGATTGTGCAAAAATACTTGGGTAAGAATTTTTTATCTTTTTCTTCTATACCTTTGTTATAGCTAATGCATAGTAGGTATTCAGAAACCAAATAATTGTAAATGCATCAAACGATCAGAATCTTGTAAGCACTCTAGAGTAAAAACAAATGTTCACAAAATGACATCTCCAAAGAACCATGACAAATCTTGAATTATACTTCAGGATATCAAAGGCGGATTAATTTAGGGCCAATATAGATGAAGTTTTAAAGATATTGAACTTCATAGATTCACAAATATATACCGTGATTATTACAGTGATTGTTAGTCAAAACAGCTAATTAGTTAGGTTACTTTGTCCCTCAAGATTTTGATACATAATTGAAAAGGTTTAATTCTCTTACTTTAAGGTACAAAGTGAATATTCATGAAATTAGTAACCAGGGTAAAATAGAAATATTTGGAATTCAGGGTTCTTTTGAATGATACTGCTTTCTACAAGCATATGTCAGTTAAAGATAATCCCATGAGATTATTAGTGAATCCAAAAGAAAGTACTGCATGTAGAAATACCATTTTTATATTCTTTGACCTATTTTTTTATACTTTGATTTAGAAGATTCATAAGACAAATATTTTTGAACCATTTCAAAGTATATATGACAGAGCCATAAGAAACTTACATTTTAAAATGTGTTGTCATGGGGCACTTGGGTGGCTCAGTCAGTTGAGCATCTCACTCTTGATTTCAGTTTAGGTCAAGATCCCAGGTTGGTGGGATCAAGCCTCATGTGATGCTTAGCTTGGAGTCTCCTTAGGATATTCTCTCTCTCTCTCTCTCCCTCCCTCCCCCTCTGCCCCTCCCTCCCTCCCTCCCTCCCTCCTTCTGCCCCTTTCACCCACTCATGCACGCACTCTCTCTCCCTCACTGTGTCTTTCTCAAATAAATAAATAAATAAATAAATAAATGTATTGTCCTAATTGGAGTCAGCTTTTATAGAATATTTTAAAGATTGGTGAACTTAACCCTTAAGGTGAAATTTAGGGGAGCTTACTAAATTTTAGCATGAATAAGTGCTAAATTTAAGCAAAACAAAAAATGTTTTATAATTACTTAACATGTTTTCTGTTTTTAACCCTATTAGTAAAGTATAATAGAAATTTATTAAAAAAGAGCCACAGTATTTAGAGTAACTTCAAAAGTGATCAATAAACTTGTAAGAAATGATCCGTAGCCATAAAGAAGAGCCAATCTTGGTTTTCAGATTGTATCTATAAGTGCATATGATGCAGCTTTAGTGATTTATTTGAATCCAATGTGACTTATATTTTAAAACTAACGTAAATAATTAATAATTCCAAATTCATGGCATCTCTTTAGGGTGTTCTTATATACCAGTTTAGAACTGCTAATCTAATTTTTCTTTATCAGGATTGAGTCTTTGAGTTAATTTTTGTGTGCTGTAATCACAGAACCACTAGTTTGACTTTAATTTCATTGATTATATCATTAGTCATTAAGTACTGAGGTTTGCCTTAAAATAAATTAATTCTTAGCTTTTTATTTTTGTATCAAAGCAATATTGTAATGCGAGAGCTTGCTCCACAATTTCATATCCCCTGGTCAATACCCTTAGAAGCTGAAGATATCCCAATTGTACCAACTACATCTGGAACTATGTAAGTTTGAATATTTTCATTTAGAAATTCCTTGGGTTTTGTACATCAGTCTCTGCTATTACAATAAAGATTAAATTTCTAAACGATCATTGGACACTTTACTCTGTATATTTTCATATAATTCACTTTGCAGATGGAAAAATAGACTATATGCTTTTGCAAGGGTCCACCTAGACTAAAACTCTTCTGTATTGTTAAAAATAAAATCTGAAAAAAAATTAAATAAAATCCTGAAAAATGCTTGTATAACTATAGAACTATTGAATTAAGTCACAAAAATAAAGGAGGTATCAACAGGTATGTCACTTAAAGGTTCATAGTCAGTGGCTGTACAGCTTTTATTCTCTCATTGTATAAAGAAAAAATATACAGTTTTATCTTGAGGTAAATTAATTAGACCAGTATTGCGAAAGTGTTTCATAATATTCTAGTGAAAATTACTGCTTGAAACTCACCTGCTACTCAGGTGGGTTGACCAAATGCTTCATATTTACAAGTTAGACATTTACATTAGCATGTTAAATATTCTGCGAAGGGCTGGTTGGGATGGAGAAACACAAATACTTAATTTTGTTTTAAAGCAGTATTCTCAAACTATTTAACATAAAAATTTTTAGGTAACTTATTAAAATCCTGCAGGGTTGTGTTCTGTGGCGTGTAGTTTGACAAACACTAAATTATACCCTAGCATTCTTTCTAAGACAGTTTTATCTTCTAGTAATTTTAGTTTGAAGTACTTGTTCTTCTTACAAGGGCAAAATAAATATAGCAGCTATCAAGTAAAGCTTTATTTTGCTTTGATTTAATGAAATCTCAGTCTGTAATAATCTCTGCTACAGACCAAGTATTTTATGAAGTTCCGGGATTGTCATTCGTTTACTTTTATTCCGAAGTTAGCATAGTCATCTCTAGAGAAGAAGCTGATATATAGCTTAATATTACTCCCCCTCCAGCTTCGTAAAATCTTTTTAAGATTGGATTTGATAAAATTGACTAGTTGTTACAAGTACTATCTTCATAGGAAACTTTTTGAAATGGTATAAGATAGCTCTAAAGAAATGAGATGTTGTGTGAGTCTGAATTATATAACACAAATCTTTGTTAGAAAATTGAGAACTTTTATTTTATTTTAGGATGGAACTCAGATGTGTCATAGCTGTAATACGTCATGGGGATCGAACACCAAAACAAAAAATGAAAATGGAAGTGAGGCATCAAAAGTATGTTTTAAGGGGAATAATTTAACACTTAGGAGATAATTTAAGATTTCTGATAGGTGATTAGCTATTTTGATCAATACATCATATAGGAAAACTGTTTTCCCATTTCTTGGCCATTAATTTAAACCACTGGATGGAGACAAAATCCATTTAAAGTAATTGTATATATTAGCATCTGAAAATTATGGCAATATCCGTAAATTATCATCCGTCTGACCTAACTTTCATTTATTGTAAAAGTGTAAACATCCTAAGATGTTTAATCTTGGTTTGTTATTCTCTCACATTGCTTTCTCTGAGTCCTTTAACCTCTCAACCTTGTAGAAAAAACTTGGTAGAATAAAAGTTTGTTATTTCTATTCACTATTTGATTTGGAAATAATAAAAATTTAAAACTTGAGCCAATAAATATGTGTTGAAATATTTTTTATATGTATATGTATGCAGTGACTTCAGAGAATATAATATGCAGTTTTACAATCATATATTCAGTTTCCATCATGAGAAAACTTTTAAAAATAATCTATAGTGATTATTAGCTTGCCGTGGTTAGGAGAATACCAAGTTTTGTCACTGACAGTAGATGAGCAACCTTCTATAGTGAAAGAGGACATACAGTATTTGAAATCCATAGACCAAGTCCCATGTCTTCATTTATAATTGATTTATGTTAAGTATATGGTGGTAATATTAATTATTGCAAAGGACTAACTGTGCTCTTTTGTTTTAATAAGATTTTTCGATCTTTTTGAAAAGTGTGATGGATATAAATCTGGGAAATTAAAACTCAAAAAGCCAAAACAATTACAGGCAAGTGCATTTGACTGCTTGTTGGTTATAAATTGCTAATGGCAAAGTAACATAAAAATTCAGTTCTTTATTATTTTATAGGAAGTGCTGGACATTGCCCGACAACTTCTTATGGAGCTGGGGCAAAATAATGATTCTGAAATTGAAGAAAACAAGTCAAAACTTGAACAACTTAAGACCGTATTAGAAATGTGAGAATATTTTTGAAACCCTTAATTTTGATAACTAAATTTGATAACAGTGTTCTTTTATAATGTATGACTTTCTATGTTAAGTTGCCTTCACAGTTTGATTGTTTTCCACTTTAGTGCTGAAGCTGAAGAGAAATTAGTGAAAGTTTAGTAAGACTTTTATTTGCACCAGTGAGAAAATAGATTGTTGTGTTGAAGTTTCTTGTTTTAGTTTTACTTTTAATTTTGTTGAGAAACATTTGGATCTTTTATGAAGTACCACTTAGGATGAAAGCAACATGGCTAACTTGAGCACAGATTAAATGTTGTTTAAGTAAAAAACAATTTTGAACTATGCTTTAGTCAAGTGAAATTGATAACACCAGTATTACTATTGGAAGCTTTACATTTGGCCACCTAGAATCTTATTTCCTTAATTTTTTAAATGCCCATACATTTCTGTTTTATATATTTCTATACTTTGTCATCTTCTTCAAATGTCTAACTTTTGTAGAGAAACTTCTTTGTGTTTTCCTTTCTAATGTGATTAGAATGACTACCTATGGTACAGACATTCTGCTACAGTATTTTAAAGAATTCAACAATTAATTAAAAATAGAGGAGGGCATTAATATGTAGATTTAATTTTTCTCTAGATGGATTTTAGTTTCTCTTTAAGAGGTTTCATTGAACACTTACTGAAAATTGTTCATTCCGCTTGCCATTTTGTTTTTCAGGTATGGCCATTTTTCTGGAATAAATCGTAAAGTCCAACTAACTTATCTCCCTCATGGTTGTCCTAAAACATCTAGTGAAGAGGAAGGTATATCACTATTAATGCCTATTGTGTTTTAATTATATGTAGAGACTTATTACTCATTGTACTGCCTTTGGACCCTCTCCTTTGTAACAGTTAAGGAGCTGACATGCTGAATAAAGGAAAATTAAAGTGGAGTTTTGTCAACTTTGCTTTCTATCCTTTAAATAGAGGATAGATTGGGGCTCCTGGGTGGCTCAGTTAAGCGTCTGATTTAGGCTCAGGTCATGATCTCACGTGTTGTGAGTTCGAGCCCCGCATCAGGCTCTGTGCTGACAGCTCAGAGCTTGGAGCCACTTCAGATACCTGTGTCTCCCTGTCTCTGTCTGCCCCTCCCCTGCTCACATGCTGTCTCTCTCTCTCTCAAAAATAAATAAAAACATTAAAAAAATTTTTTTTAAATAATAAATAAATAAAGGATAGTTTACCCTTTAAGGAAAGGATCTATTTTATTTTAAAAACTGTAGGACTCCCGATTTACTCTGGGGTTGTTTCAGAAACCTTATTTATAACTAAATGTTACTTCATCAGTCCCTTTCTTCCTCTTTTGGTAGAAGAGGGCAGAGTATTCAGGAAGAAAGCTCAAAAAGTACAAAAAGACTATTTGAAAGAATACACAATATTCATGTTTCTAATTAGTTAATTTCCTCCACCAATTAAGTCTGAATAAAGCATTTAAATAAGGTCATTCTCCTAAAAGCAGTCAGCATAAAACTCCAAAAATTCATTTACGTTTTAAAATAAAAATGGGCAGAGGGGTGCCTGGTTGACCTGGTTGGGTCAATTGAGCATCCGACTTAGGCTCAGGTTATGATCTCATAGTTTGTGGGTTTGGCCCCACATTGGGCCCTGCGCTGACAGCTCAGAGCCTGCAGCCCACTTTGGATTCTTTGTCTCCCTTTCTCTCTATCCTTCCCCTGCTTGTGCTCACTCTCTCTCCCTCCCTCCCTCCCTCCCTCCCTCCCTCCACCACTCTCTCTCTCTGTCTCAAAAATAAATAAGCATTAAAAAAATAATAATAATGGGCAGAAATTGTAGAAACCATTTCATGAAGAAATGTAGATGCCCAATAAAACAGTTATAATAATAGTAATAATTACTTTTGCCTATCTCACTAGCAGAGTGTTTTCTTATTATTTTGTCAAATCATTATTAAAGAATGTTGATGAGAATATAGTATGAGTGGATTTCAGTCTGTTGGTAGGAGTATAAATTGATGTAGCCCTTTGAAAGGTAATTTGGCAATATAAGAAACTTCAAATATGCTTTTACCTTTTTTTAAGTTCATTTACTTATTTTGACAGTGTGTAAGAGGGGGAGGGACAGAGAGAGAGAGAGAGAGAGAGAGAGAGAGAGAATCCCAAGCAGGCTCTGCACTGACAGTGCTGAGCCCCGTGTGGAGCTCAAACTCACAAATCATGAGATCATGGCCTAAGCCGAAATCAAGAGACTGATGCTTAACCAACTGAGCCACCCATTCATCTCTCATATCTTAATTCTACTTATAAGGATTTATCCCAAGGAAGTGATCAAATATTCAGGGAAAGATTGGCCTGTGGAGATATCCAAAATGGCATTATTTATAGTGGCATAAATTGAAGTAGTGATTATCTTAAATGTGAACACAAGTTTGTTTATATTGATCTTCATATATTTATTTTAAAATTTGACATTGCTACTGTGTCACACTTTGTGATTGGTAGCAATACAGATTAATTTCCTATACTTTAATGTTTGTAATCAAAAATATTCTGTATATAACTATGATTGAAAAAGTCTGTTAATTAATTGTCCTTCCATAAATTAATATTAGCCTGCATGATAAAGCACATACAACTACAAGGTACTACCCCTGGCACAAAGTTGATTCCTATCACTTTTCATGAATCATCAAGTTTTTTAGCACTTATATTGCTCATTTTTAAATTACCTCTTTTCTGTAGCCTAATGCAGATCTTAGGACATAAAGAGCAGATAAATTAGGTACAGAAATTCATTCACTTGTGGAATATCTGAGAAAAAACTTTGGTCGGGTACAGAAAAAGATTACACAATTCCAAATTTAATTTTTTTTTTTAACGTTTATTTATTTTTGAGACAGAGACAGAGCATGAACAGGGGAGGGGCAGAGAGAGAGGGAGACACAGAATCTGAAACAGGCTCCAGGTTCTGAGCTGTCAGCACAGAGCCCGATGCGGGGCTCGAACTCACGGACCGGACCGTGAGATCATGACCTGAGCCAAAGTTGGATGCTTAACCGACCGAGCCACCCAGGTGCCCCCACAATTCCAAATTTAAAAAGCTGCTCTTGGCTACATTTTATTGTATATCTCATTCATAAGTTTAAATTACAGTAAGTTTTAGGCTCTCTCACATCTTTCAAAAAATTATGCAAATCATTGATTCCTCTTTGTAAAAATGTATACATCTTCACTTTGGCTAACATTACCTTTTATGCGAGCCTCTTGATATAAAGACAAGATCTCGATCCTGTGGTGAAGGAGCTCTTAATGTAACAGCTGGGACAACTAAATTAAATATATTGGACAAATACTATTGCTGTCATATCACTATGAGAGCAGGGAAGGTGGGGAAACATCACTTCCTTTCAGAAAACTGGGAAAGAGCCTTCTTCCTAAAGTGAGGAAGAGATTATGAAATTAGAGTAAGATTTTAACAGGTAGAGCAAGGGTTGTTCCCTACAGAATCAAAAGCATACAAAGGTAGGTATGTTCAAAGGAACAAAATAATTTACATAAAAAGCTATTTTCTGCTACAGAAGAGAAAATAAAGAAAAAAATAATCTTGAAACACGCCTCTTTAAAAGAAACAAACTTGACATTTATTTGCTTTTATTCATTAACATATATCTTAGACAGCCGAAGAGAAGAACCATCCTTACTTTTGGTTCTAAAATGGGGAGGAGAACTAACTCCTGCAGGCAGGGTCCAGGCCGAAGAACTTGGAAGAGCTTTCAGGTGTATGTATCCTGGAGGTCAAGGTAAATCTTGGAGTTTCTTTAATTTGGTTAAGTTTATGCATTGTTTTTTCAAATCTTCACTTATTTTGAGATGTTACTAAATATTTATAGAAATACACTGAGACAAAAATATAGCTTAAGTGATTTGAGTATTTATTTTCAGGAGATTATGCAGGATTTCCTGGTTGTGGTTTACTTAGATTACATAGTACCTACCGACATGACCTCAAAATATATGCCTCTGATGAAGGACGAGTCCAGATGACTGCAGCTGCTTTTGCAAAGGTATAAATAAATGTTTTTCAGAATTACTAGAAATTTCATCTAATACCACATTTTAAAAGATTTTTGCTAAGGCAATATTTAAACATTCCAAATTTGAAATTTCCAGCTCAAGCCCTGAAATTGTGATAGGTTGTATTATTAATAAAGTTTATTCATTGCAAATAGTTAGCTTATTCCTTATGAAATTCAGCATGTAACAAAATAATTATGATACTTTTCATTAATTTGCATACTAATTTTTGAATTTGTGTTGGCTTTATTTAATATGTTTAGGGGCTCTTAGCCCTAGAAGGAGAGCTTACACCCATTCTTGTTCAGATGGTAAAAAGTGCGAATATGAATGGTCTTTTGGATAGTGATAGTGACTCTTTGAGCAGTTGCCAGCAACGTGTGAAAGCAAGACTTCACGAAATACTTCAGAAAGATAGAGATTTTACGGCTGAAGATTATGAAAAGGTGGGTCTTAGCAAACTCTTCTACGTTGTGAAATATGCACACACATATAAAAGTATATAAAAACAAACCTTATAACAAACTTATAACAAAACTTATAACAAAAAGTATATAAAACAAAAACTTAGAGCCTATTGTATTATAAAGCAGTACTCCTAAGGGTGCCTGGGTGGCTCAGTCGGTTAAGCGCCTGACTTCGGCTCAGGTTTGATCTCACAGTTCGTGGGTTCTAGCCTGGTGTCAGGCTCTGTGCTGATGGCTCAGAGCCTGGAGCCTGCTTAGGATTCTTTGTCTCCCTCTCTTTCTGTCCCTGTCCTGCTCATGCTGCCTCTCTCTCTCTGTCAAAAATAAACATTAATTTTTTTTTTAAATAAAGCAAATACTCCTATAGTCCCCATCCAGATGGAGAAATAGAACATTGAGACACCTCTGATCCCTTTGTGCCCCTTCTCAATTGCAACTCCTTCCCAATCTCCTAGAAATAATTACTATCCTGACTTAATAGTGCTCTTTTTTATAGTCTTCTTATATCAAGAATACTTATTTGGGTAAGTAATCATCCCTAACTACTATGGTCTCAGTTTTGGCTGTTTTCTAAGTTTCTTACATTAGATTAGGTTTTCTTTTATGTTTGGCTTCTTGTGCCCTATGTCGTGTTTGTGACATTTATCTGTATTTTTGAGAATTTCCATAGTTAACTAATAATCAGTTCTATGTAGTACTTTATTTCAGGGACTAACAAACTTTTTCTGTAGAAGACCAGATAGTAAATTTTAGGCTTTGCCGGTCACATGTGGTCTCTTGATGCATACTCTTTTTGATTTTTAACCACCTTTTAAAAATACTGGGGCACCTGGGTAGCTTAGTCGGTTAAGTGACCATCTCTTGATTTGGACTCAGGTCGTGGTTCATGAGTTTGAGCCCCACGTCAGACTCCGCACTGACAGTGTGTAGCCCACTTGGGATTCTCTGTCTCCTTCTCTATGTCTCTCTCTGCCCTCCTGCATATGCACTCTCTGTCAAAAATAAATACATAAACTAAAAAAATAAAAATAAAAATGTGAATATCTTTCTTTGTCCATGGGCTATGCCACAGACCACATTTGGCCTGCAGGCCATAGTTTAATGACCCGTATTCTATTTTATGAACATACCATAATTGATATATACCTTGTATCATTGTTATAGTTTTGGGCTGTTGTGATTAATATTTCTATGAGTGTCCTTGTATGTCTCCCACTGCATATGAGCATACATTCTCTTGGGTACATTCTAGGATTGGAATTGTTGTGACCCACAGTATGCTTATGTTTCAGTATCAGATAATGTCAAACTGTTTTCCAAAGTCATTGAACCAATTTATACTCCCACTAGAAGTCCATGAAAATAATCATTGTTCTACATAGTCTCTATTCTTTGCATTCTCCGACTATTCAGTTTTGGCCATTCTGAAGATGGATGTGTAGTAGTTCAGCGTGGCTTGGATGTTTTTTGACCATTTAGATATCGTCTTTCATGAAGCCTTCTATTAAATCTCTTGTCCTTTATTTCTACCTTTTGTCTGTATTTTTCTTATTGAGTGGTAGAGGTTCTTTGGATATGTGTTCTAAATACCACCACCTATTCTGAGCCTTTATGATGTCTTTCAGTAAGCAGAGGTTCTTATTTTTCATGAATTCCAAGTTGAATTTTTTCCTTTATGGTCAGTGCAGTTTTGATGTCTAATTTCTTTCTTTTTTTTTTTAATTAGTGAGGTATAATTGACACACAGTGTTGTTTCAGGTGTACAGTATAGTGATTAGACAAATCTGTATGTTCTGTGCTTTGCTCAGCACCACAAGTCTAGTTACCATCTATCACCACACAGTGCTATTACAGTACCACTGACCATATTCCCTATGCTGTACTGTCTGTCCTCATGACTTCAATAACTGGATGCCTCTATCTCCCACTCCCCTTTGTAGTCAGTGCATTTTAATGTTTCTTTTTCTAACTAGAGGTCATAAAATACTCTTATGTATGATCTTCTGTAAGCTTTACTGTTTTGCCCTTCACATTTATCTATAATCCAGCTAAAATTGACTTTTGTGTGTGCTATAAGGTAAAGATGTCAAACTTAATTTTTGCCAACTGTATATACATCCAAATATACCAATACCACATACCAAAAGGCTCCCCTTTATAGTATCACTTTATAGTATCATCTTTATAATCTATCTGGTGGTCTATTTCTACACTATATTCTTTTTTCGATCCTGGGCCACTGAATAAGATCTCTCAAGTCCTACATGCTTCCTTCTTCAAGTTTTTCAGGACTTTTTTTTGCATTTCCATATAAATTTTAAAATATGCTGTCAAATATCCTGTTGTCATTGATTTAGATGCATCAAATCTAGTTTCTGAAAATTTATCTTAATATATTTTTATGCCATTGTAAATAGTACTTCTAAAAATTTTATTTTGATTGTTGATACGTAGAAATAGCTTTTTAATATTGACTTTATATGCATCAACCTTATTGAACTCATTTGTTTAATAATATTTCTGTAGATTTTTTGATCCTTTAAAAGCATACTCACAGGTTTGTTTCTTCCTTTCTGATCCTTATTTGTTTTATTCTTTGTCTTGTTTAACTTCAGTAACTAGCACATTCAAAACAATGTTATATAGAAGTGGCATTTATTTTCTTGTCCATGTTCTCAAAGAAAGCCTTTAATGCTTGTCCGTTAGGTATGTTTTCTGTACATTTTGTAATAGCTATTCTGTTTCAAAATAAATTTCACTCTGTCCCTATTTTGCTAAAAGTTTTGTCATGAAAAGTTACTGAATTTCATCATTTTCTTTTCATCTGTTGCATCGTATGATTTTTTGTGATGTAAAGCTATTTTGGCTCTTCTGGGGCACCTGGGTGGCTTAGTCAGTTAAGTGTCCAACTTCAGCTCAGGTCGCGATCTCACGGTTCTTGAGGTCGAGCCCTGCATCAGGCTCTCTGCTGTCAGCACAGAGCCTGCTTTGGATCCTCTGTGCCCCTGTCTCTCTGTCCCTTTCATGCTCCCTTTTTCTTAAAAGTAAATAAAGTTAAGCTATCTTGGCTCCTAAAATAAACTCAGTTTACATATATACATAGTGGTGGTGGTGGTGGTGGTGGTGGTGTTAATATATCTCACTGGTTTGGGTTTACTATTTTTGGTTAGAAGTTTTACATCTATGTTCAGGATTCAGATTAACCTTTACATTTTAATTCTTATGCCTTTGTCTGCTTTCAATATTGGGATTATGCTAGTCTCATAAAATTAGTTAGGGAGTCCTATTTTGGTAGAATAGTTTGTATACATATCTTTAATGAAATGTTCGGTAAAATTTACTGATAAATCCTATGGACATTTTCTTTGTGGGAAATCAAATAATCATTATAATCATGGAGTCCAGAGTAATTGTTGTTATGTGTTGTGTCAGTATTAAGTTACATTGTTGTAGGAGTTTATCGTATCCTCGTTAAATTCTTTGTGATGTCTACAGGATTTTGTAGAGTTGTCACTTCTTATTTCGTAACATTCTACAGTTTTTTTTCTCTTGATCAGTTTAACCATGGTTAATATACTTTATTACTCCCTTCAAAGAAATAACTGATTTGTTGGTCTTCTGAATTTTGCACTTGTTTTCCACTTGATTAATTTTTGCTTATATTTTTTTCCTTCCACTTTTGTAAACCTGTGTCACTAGCTGTCTGCTTATTAATTCTTGAATGTTCAATCTTTTCTAAAATAAGGACTTTAGGCCATAAATTTCCCTTTATGATTATACGCATAAATTTTGTGGTTTATGCAGTTTGGGATATTTTCTAATTTCCTTTGTGATTTCTTCTTTGGTCATAGATGATTCAGAGCTGTAGTTTTAGAATTTCCAAACCTATGACATTTTTAAGTTAAACTTTTTTTATTTTGAACTTTCTATCATTTCAATAAAAACAAAACTTTGTGACTTTTTTCCTTTCTTCACTGTTGTGTGTTAAAATTCCTCACTCGTGGATTTTCCTTGTCTTTGTAGTTCTCTTAATTTTTGCTTTACATATTTACATTTGATACCATGTTATTAGGTAGATTACAAATTTAGAATAGATACATTTCAATCAGTACATTTTGCCTCAAAGTTTTGAGATGAATATAGTAACAACAGCTTTTCCCCTCTTACTTGATTTTGCATTGTATATCTTTTTTTACTTTCAATCTTTTGGAAATTGTATTTTTAGGTGTATCAAAATCTGCATAAAGCTAGTTTTTTTTAATTTATTATGAAAATCTTTGTTTAAGGCAGTTTTATTTACATTATAAATTACTGGTAAATTTATATATGAATCCATTATAGTTTATCCCACTCTTGACATACTCTTGGTTTGGTCTTAGGCAAGTTGCCTAACCTCTGTTAAGTACCTCATCTGGAAAAAGATGGTGATAATAATAGAGTCTTAGTGTTATTACATGTAAATATATGTCGAATGACTAGAACCGTATTGAGTCAGCAATTTGTCACTGTTAGAATAAACTCTCATTGTAAGAGTACTTTTGCTAAATTTTCTCTGTGGACAATCTGATGATAGCTTATGTTTGCTATTTTTTTAACATGTAATTCTGAGATTTTTACTTCCTTCTTGATGTTATTACTATATTTGGGGGGTCATCTTCATGTGTGGTATTAAATTGTTCTCCAACTACTGGAAAGTTTTGTATATTGTTCTCTTGGACAATTAGGCATAACTACATGTGAAATATATACTTTACTCATTTGTAGCTTACTCCATCTGGGAGCATTTCTCTTATCAAGTCAATGCATTTAATTAAAAATCCTGTGAAGACCTGTGACAAAGTTTATTCCTTGATACAAAGTTTGACTTCTCAGATCAGACATCGAATGGAAGATCCCAAATCATCAGGTAAATACTATGTGCCTTGGAACATAAAGCAAATAAAAATATTAACTAATTACTATAAACATTTTAAAATAAGATGCATCAATTCTTGAAAAATTAAGTCTCATACTGTATCTAGGTATGAGTTAACATACATCCAGCAAAAGAATAATAATTAGGTTATGGTTTATTTTATCCATGATAGCATGACAAAGATAATAAAATATTATTTGATTAATTACGTAGCATTGTCATATAGTTAGGCAGCAAATAACTAGCCTAATAAGAAGCAAACAATTGGAAGAAGATCTGGACTCTCACTCTGAGATTAGCTTGGTTCTAATTTGGCAACTTTGAAATCTAGGATTCTTAGTGGTAAGAATAAATCCTTTCAGCTATTTGATTTCTAAGATTCCTTTCGGCTAAAGACTGTCTATTCTGTTAGTTTTGTGAATCTAATAAGAAAATTATATAGTATTTAAATTTTGAATTGAAAATGCATTAGCCTAAGAGTTTTGTTATTGTTGTTCTTTTTCTTTTGATTATTGAAGTGTGTAACATGATGATAGGTCTTTTACAAACCCAAACCCAAGTCCTAAGCCATGTATTTATATCTTTTATTTAAGTTTATAAAATGTATGGTTACTAATAGTATACTCCTATGGTAACATTCCCTACTTTCTTAACAGTTATACCTCTGATATTTAAAAATGTTTCTAATTGTCAACTTTTTAATATATACCCTTAATCTGAGTCTAAGTTTAATATGCTAAATTTGTTATGTTGTTTTAGATATTCAACTTTACCATAGTGAAACATTAGAGCTTATGCTACGTAGATGGTCCAAGTTGGAAAAAGACTTTAAAACAAAGAATGGAAGATACGACATTAGTAAAATCCCTGACATATATGACTGTATAAAATATGATGTTCAGCATAATGGTTCCTTGAAATTAGAAAATACAATGGAATTATACAGGCTTTCAAAGGCATTAGCAGATATTGTTATCCCTCAGGTAAGTAATTCCTAGGAATCAGTTTTCTTACAGTGTTGAGTAGATTCTTTTACAATGCCTATCACTGGATAAAACATAGTTGGTTTTGGGGTGCCTGGGTGGCTCAGTCGGTTAAGCGGCCGACTTCGGCTCAGGTCATGATCTCACAGTCCGCGAGTTCTAGCCCCGCTTCGGGCTCTGTGCAGACAGCTCAGAGCCTGGAGCCTGCTTCAGATTCTCTGTCTCCCTCTCTCTGCCCCTCCCCTGTTCATGCTCTGTCTCTCCCTGTCTCAAAAATAAAATAAACGTTAAAAAAAAAAATTAAAAAAAAAAACATAGTTGGTTTTCTTCTCTCTATAAAATCCATAACTTTTGAAAGGAAACTGAATAATTGTGAATTTTATATTCAAAACTTTTTAGTATAGTAAGTCATTACCTGATTTTCTAATAGTTTGATTGTAGTGACTTTTTAAAATTTAAGAATTGATACTCTTAAAGAACAGTAATATCCTAACAAACAAGACAACTAAAACAGGGTGGAATAAAACTTAAGTGTTTGCTGGGTACCCATTATGTACCTATCAAGTCTGTGCTATGAAAATATGTGAGGAATGGGAGAAAAACGTAGCTGTGGCTCTAAATTTTGCAAGTCTTTTTACTTCATGTGCAAGTATTTTGAAATTATTATTTAGAAGTCAAGGTGTAAGTTGTTATTGGAGGGGTGTGGGTTGGGTCATGGGTCTTTTCATTTATAGGAGAATAAAAATAAAGGTGTAACCAGAATTCAAATAATTTAAATGTAATTAGGGCAGAGAATCAGATTGATAATAAAGAGGTAAGTAACAAGACAAATTGAGGTACAGGAAATGTTAGCAGATACCCTTTTGGGACCCGTTTTCAACTCAATTACTAATGATTATGTGGATATTGTAAAGAGGAGATTGGAGGGGTGCCTGGGTGGCTCAGTCAGTTGAGCATCCGACTTGGGCTCAGGTCATGATCTCACGGTCCGTGAGTGCAAGCCCCACGTCAGGCTCTGTGCTGATGGCTCAGAGCCTGGAGCCTGTTTAGATTCTGTGTCTCCCTCTCTCTCTGACCCTCCCCCGTTCATGTTCTGTCTCTCTCTCTCTGTCTCAAAAATAAATAAACGTTAAAAAAATTAAAAAAAAAAAAAAAGACCTTTAAAGAGGAGATTGGAGTAGATCAGACATTCCAACTATGAGCAAACTTAAAAAGCAGGAAAAAATGGAATACATGAAGAGTATGAGGATTCTGAGCAAAAGTTGCTTCACTTAAAGATACATATAAAAATAATTAAGATCAGTGTCCTTAATATTTACAGAAAGTTCAGGAAAAACTACAGGCTTTGACAAACTGGAAATTCAGACAGTGCACAACTTACCTATAATTACTTGTGTTCATGTTAAAGATTAGCTTATTCTTTCAGCATGAGAGAACACTACTTATTTGTTTGATCAGATGTATAATATAGACCATCTTTGGTATATTACATGATTCAGTGGTTGGAAGTGTAAGTAAGATCCAGTTTTTTTTCACTGTTTTGTATTGCCTTGTGCATATTAGGTTCAGTGCACATTATTTATACTTATTCTTACAGTGGAGATTATTTTTAAGTATGCTGTTTAACAGGTGAGCTGTTAATATAAGATTCTTAAGTATTTCAGGTGACTATATTCATTATTCAAAGTATGCTTTAAGTATATCTAAACTTACCACTTTAGTGGCTAAATACACAAATGATTTGTTACATAATCATGTCTGTTTTGTTACATGGCTTATTTTACCTCATGTCTCCTCTTTTTCAGTTATGTATATACTACATGTTCTAGAATTGGGAATGAAAAGTTGGTTTCTTAGAGTTGGGCTTAAAAAGATAGTCAAGTGTTAAAAGGGCTTTAGATGTAATCTCTCCTATGTGTTATGTATGTATTTCAGGTATATTACTTACATCACTGAAGAAATTTCTTACCATCTCCTTGTAACTTAAATTTTTATAATGAATTTTTTAAAGTACTGTAATTAAAAGAACCAGTAAAAATGAGAATAGTTTGGGAAAGATTTGAGATGTCATTTGTATCTTTTAAAGTAATTGGTCTTGCTCAGTGGTTCTCAGTCTCTGTTACATTGTCTTTTGATGCACTTAGCTTAGATCTTCTCAGCAGTCTAAGAACTTATTTGAAGACATCTCCAGAATTTTTTTCTTGGATAAATTATTTATTTTTTAAATCTTACAACTCTTCAGACAACATTTTGTCCAAGCTTACCAGAATCAGTCTTATTTTTGGTAAATTCATAATTGTATTTTGGTAAAGTTATAACTTTAAAAGCCGCGGTTTTTTTTACATGCTTTCGTAGAGTTTTGAAATTATAATTTGAGGAAAGGACAACTTTGGGTTTACCTCCCTAACTTTTTGGTTTGATACTCTTTATTGTGGCAAAAATTTGGGATCTCTTCTTTTCTAATGAAGTGCTGAATTCATTCCAATAAATAATATTTTGTTTTGTTACTTTAAGTAAGCCTTTATAAATCCAGAACCATGGACAAAAAAAAAAAAAAAAAGGCATTTTCAATCACTGAACAAACTAAAAATTACTAATGTATATGTAGTAATTGTAATGATACTATAGTTTATAATGGGGAAAAATGAAAATTTTGCCTACCTCATTTTCAAGGAAATAAAGAGTATTTCAAGCAGAGAGACTTGATTCAGTTAAATAATGTAAAATTTTGACTTGTTTAGAATATACTAATTTAGTTTTAGAGAATATCACTGTGCAAGAAAATGCATATATGCTCTGGTGTACCTCAAAGTGTTGCTATACCTCTAAAAATACATTTCTACTCTTACATTGAACTGATTAATTTTTATATCAGTGCTATGTGAAATATGTGCTTCTAATCATATCTAAGCTTAAATACAACATAATTACTTTTAATTATTTTAACAGTTAAACTAATTTTCAGCTGTTAACAGAATTTTTGCTGTGATAAAATTAACTTTTCACCTTTTGACCAGTCTCAATTTTCAGCAAATAGAGGCCCTGGCTTAAAAATGATACTTTAAAATCATCATGATAGTATGGCAGTCAATAAGAGTATCTAAAGACTAAATTTGGTATTAAGGTTTTCTTAACAGAGATCACATTTAAGAAAGTTTGAAAACCGTGTCTTTGAATATTTATGGATTGTGAAATGCAGAGGATTGTTTATAACAGTATTTGCCATAGAAAGTCAATTGACACTCTCATTAAATAAAACCACATAATAAGCTTTCAGATAGCCTCATCTCGTATTTTAGTTAGTCCTATTTATGGCAGAAATATTGTAATTACACTTGAGAACTAAGATATCTAACAGTTATTTGATCCCAGTTGGTGGTAGCAGATGAACAAAATATGTCAATATGTTAAAGGGAAAGATTTCTTTATTACAAAATTAATATACTTATGTGTAAAGTTAGAAAATGTAGAAATAGCAAAAAAAGATCACTGTGATGTTACCAACTAGAGAAAAACATTTTAATGTTTTGGAAAATTCTTAAAGGACTTTTCTCTTGAATCATGAAGATACAATTTTTCTCATAAATTCATACATATAACAAATGTATTCTTTGCAAAAGGGAACCAGGAAAGCCATACTATTTTACAACCTGATTTTTGTCTCTTCACTTAGAACGAAGAACTTCTTTCATTTTATTAAACCTATATGTACATCGTTATTTCTAATAGCTAAATGGTATGATGTAATAATTATGTAATGATTTTTTCATATTTGGGAATATGATATCTTTTATTTTGCTCTCTTTAAACATCTTCACATGCACTCAAGACTATTTCTGTAGCTCCAGAAATCTTTTACCAGTTTTCTTGCAGTTAAACAGTGTAGAAGACTACCTGTTTATTCATACCTTGGTAACAACACACACACATACACACACACACACACACACGCACACACACACACAAAATTTCTCCCTGATGATTTTTTTTTAATTTTTATTTATTTTATTATTTTTTAATATATGAAATTTATTGTCAAATTGGTTTTCATACAACAAAAAAAAATTTTTTTAATGTTTATTTTTCAGAAAGAATGAGAGACAGACTGTGAACAGGGGAGGAGAGAGAGACACACACAGAATCCAAAGCAGGTTCCAGGCTCTGAGCTGTCAGCACAGAGCGCAATATGGGGCTCAAACCCATGACAGCGAGATTGTTACCTGAGCCAAAGTCGGATGCTTAACCGACTGAGCCACCAAGGCACCCCTCCCCTGATGATTTTTAATGCCAATATTTTCCTTTTGTTCACATATACACAATTATATGTATACATACATGTTTTTTGCATACCCAATTCACAGTCACCTATGTTGGTAAGATTATTGAACCAATGAAGCTTTAGTTTAAGATAAATGACACCAAGAAGTATTTTCATAGGCCTTCCATCTGTAATCAATCAACCTCTTCTTTATTTGGCACTTTTCAGATCTGTTATCCATAAAGAATTTTTGCTATCTGGGAAGTTCCTGATAGCAGGAAGTAGCCTTTAAATTCAGATATACTGAATGAACTTGGAGAGAGATAGTATGCCTGTTTCTTCCCTCCTTCTCTCTTCTCTCCTTTCTGTCTCTGCCCCTCCCACTCCACTTTTCTGCTTTCTCCCTCTTTCCATCTACACAGCTGTCACAGCTTTTTCTCTTCACACATCAGGTCATTTTTAAATCTATCTCTTTGATCTCATTTTTATTACAATTATGAGTATGTTCTCTTAACACTTCATATCGTAATTCCTCATTGTAAATTTAATTAACTCATTATTATAGGCATCATTAAATTTGACAATTTCATGACATTTCTTGCTCACCACTAGGTAAGTCTTTAAAAGTATTAGCCAAAGGCTTTTAAATAATTGTTTAGCCTTTTTCATCTTGGACATTTAAATCAAATCTCATGGTTTCATTTATGTTTCTTTTCATAGGGTTATTGATTGTTGTTCTGTGCTTTAGTGTTTATGTCCTTAATCCATCTTTCTTTTAGGGTTATTTCTTCATTGAAAACTTTATGATTGAGTTGAGCTACTGTCCATAAAGATTACATTCATCCATTCATCCTTCCCTTTTAAGAAATCACTTGCTTTTTCAGTTCTACCAAAAAAAATTTTCCCATTATACTTAATAGTTGTAGGAATAGTATCCTTGCAGTTGCAAAAAATGTAAACTAGGAATTGTGTAATATTAAAAAAAAAAGCTTAATAGAAATATTTTGTCTGTTACTAGAATGTTTTAACAGTGCATTTGTTAGAGTGCTTTGTCATTATACCCTTTTTCTAATATCATGTATTTTCTGCTCAGGAATATGGTATAACTAAAGCTGAAAAACTGGAGATTGCCAAAGGCTACTGTACTCCTCTAGTTAGAAAAATTCGCTCAGACCTTCAGAGGACACAAGATGATGACACTGTAAATAAACTCCATCCTGTGTAAGAGACTGTACTGGTATTTAAATCTGTAGGCATCTGTTTTTCCATACTTCAACTCTAATGTTCCTATGAAGAAATCAGGAATGTGTCACTTAGCGCACTATGGAAATAAGGATTACCTAGATATTCCTAACAGTTAACTTCCAACCAAGGCTCTTTAAGTCTCCAAATTGAGGAAAAACTGAGGTGAACAGGAAAAGGTGATATGTGTCATCATTTACATGGGATCATCAATGTGTACCCCATTCAGCACCATAAATGTCTGTGAACTTCCTTAGTGCTAAGACATTTGTCATTGCTAATAGAGGAGCTAAAATGACCAAATTATTTGCAGTGAACTTGACTAATGTTAACTTTTGTTTTGACTAATCTCAGAACTTCTAGTTAGTTCTAGTTAATCTTCATGTTAGAGGAATATCTACTAAGGTAACTCCTCCTTGTGGTTGGAAGACTGATAGATTTACTTATTGTGGTCTTTGACTTCTAGTAAGATGAAGTTCCATTTTACAAAATAATGTCAGTACTTAATGAGTTTTGACTGTATGCTTATATTCTAATACTGTCTGCTACTAACTTCAGGTATTCCAGAGGTGTTCTGTCTCCTGAACGTCATGTCCGTACCAGGTTATATTTTACCAGTGAAAGTCATGTACATTCTTTACTATCTATTCTTCGCTATGGTGCCTTATGCAATGTAAGTAAAGTAAGTTATTCCAATCTACTTAACAAATATGGTTCTGTGAATTTGTAATCAAATCACTAACACCAGTCTTTACTGTGCAATTTCAACAGTTGATCATTTGCCATCATTTGTCAAGGGTCTACTATATTCCAAGCACTGTGATAGATGTTGGGAATAAAGACATGTTCCCTTCCCTTTGGAGAAGATTAATTTAAACAAACAATAATGCAAAATATTAAAAAAAAATTTTTTTTAACGTTTATTCATTTTTGAGACAGAGAGAGACAGAGCATGAACGGGGGAGGGTCAGAGAGAGGGAGACACAGAATCTGAAACAGTCTCCAGGCTCTGAGCTGTCAGCACAGAGCCCGACGCGGGGCTCGAACTCACAGACCGCAAGATCATGACCTGAGCCGAAGTCAGCCGCTTAACCAACTGAGCCACCCAGGTGCCCCAAATGCAAAATATTTTAGATGATGTTATAGGCTGGTGGTAATAAGATAAAGAGAAGCTGATAAATCTGAGTTATTTAGGGTTAGAAAGAACTTGGGGTTTGTTTGGATATTGCTCCTCTTATCTACTGTTAGTAATGAATCATACCAAAGTTTAGCTTAAAACAATCACATTTTTATCTCACAGCTTAAATAAAGGATTGACTGATATACTTAGGCAGTTTCGCTTTGGGTCTCTCATGAGGTTGTAGTTAGACAGTGACTGGGGTTTGAATCATCTAAAGCTTTCCTCATGTCTGGTGCTTGATGCTGTATGTCAGCTAGAACTTCAGCTTGAGTTCTTGACCACAATACTTACCTCTGGCCTCTTCATGTGACCTGCTTCCTCCAAACATGGTAGCTGAGTTCCAAGATTTAGTTTCATAATGGACCAAGGTGCAAGTGCAAGACATTTTTATGACCTAACTTACAAAGTCACATAACATCATGAGCTGTATTGATTGAGGCAATCACAGAGGTTCATCCAGGTTCAAGAGGTGGGGAGATAGATCCACCTTACTACATGAGTGGAGTGTCACTGTCGTATTATCCGATGAGACTATGTCTCATCTTGACCACACAATCCATATTTCTCCCATATTCAAAATTCACTTAACCTTTTACCCAGTAATACCCATCCTATCCCTATTTAATTATAAACTTGGCATCCCACGCTTCTTCATCTAAGTCAAGTCCAGATGTAGATGGGGCTCCTTGGACACAACTCCTTGAGTGCTCAAAAGCATTCAGTCTTAAAGACCTATGCACTGAAGAGACCAATTATCTGTCCTTCAAATACCCATTATACAGTGGTGGGTTAGGCATGAGATAACTATAGTAGATAAACTTTTCAAGAGAGGGTAAAACAGAAGGTATACTGTAGTCATTGGTCATAGCAGTTTTGAAATCTACCTAGGTACATGTTGCCCATTCTTTAATTAGGGTTCTATCATACTGGAGTAATTTGAAATACATTGTACTAAATAAATCATACCCAAAGATCTCTTAAGGATAAGCCCTTTTCTACCTTGGGTTCCCTCTGTGGTTATTAAGGGATGGCACTCAGCAATCCTTATTATTTAATTCTGAGCATCTGAAAAACATATTCCTAAGATCTTGAGGAAGTCTTCTGTTTCTTTGGAGGATTTGAGGTCTTAACAAGTGTTTTTGCAATCACATCGTTTTCATGGCGGATTCCTGTGTACCCTTTCTTCCTGAAAGCCATCTTTTAATTACAGCATTGTTTGTTCCCTAAAAAGTCTCGGAATGAGGAACAGTTTTTTTGGTGTGTTTTTTTTTTTTTTAAAGTCTTGGCTTCTTTGTAATTGACAATTTCCCTGCAGCTTAGCTGTCTCCTGTCACAGGCAGTGAGAAGAATCTTGATGACATGTTCAGTACTTTTCCTAGAAATCTCCATAGCTAGCTCATTAGATATACTTTTTATTTTCCACCATCTACAGGCTAGTGTTTTTACACTTTATGCCACTACATAGCAAGAGTTCTTTTTCTTATACCTTCCAGTAACATTTTTCTTTCTATAATCCCTCACCAACAACCTTTTCACGGCCCATTAGACTTTCACTAATGCTCTCCTTGAGAGCCTTCCAGTGCTCACAGGTATGAAGAGTAAGAAAGAGAAGAGAACTGAGAAAGATTCCCATATCTCTAATATGGGTAAATTGGTAGATATTCCTACCCATTCACTGATAAAAGTAACACCTACGGAGAGGATCAGGTCTTAGAAAGAAAGTAGTAAGTTTAGTTTTAGACAGCTTGAGTATGTTCATATGTGAGGACACAGATGTGAGTTAAAGGTACAGAGTTAAGCCAACATATTAATGACAATAAAGTAGTGGCTGGTAATAAGATTCCCAGAGATTTTGCATTTGAAAAGATAAAAAAAAATGACATTGTAGGGATTGACAATGGAAGTGATAATGTACCAAAGAGACTTAAAAATTTTAATATCTTCTTTGTTTCTCAGTATACCCAAACCATAGATTATCCAAAATACAATGTCACCCTGTTATATATCAAAAATATTTTTGCATCATCTGTAAAATAGCAACAAATAAGAATTTTCCTTTAATTTTCTTATTCTATTACATCCTAAATTTGACATTGGTATATATATTGATGTACACATCTATACACATCTATTAACAAAATGGTCAGTCCTTAAAAGAAAATCCAGCCTTGTTTTCCTACTTTTTTAGTAAAGAGAAATTAGATGTATAATGAAGATTTGTTTTTATGTCTCTTGATTCTTAATTTTATTATTAGCCTTGATGAATAACTAATATTAAAGTAACCCTGAAGTTATTTCAGTGTTCTTTTTGAATCATGTTTTCTAATTCATATGTTCTTCCCTCTTGTTTTGGTTTCTTGTTGGTCCCTAAGGAATAGCCAAGTGACATCCCTTGCAGCTTTAATAAACAAAATAGTTGGGGAAAAAAATGACCCTTAATTAGCAAGGCAAGAATTCATATATCCTGTAGTAATGATGGAATTGTTTTGGGGGGAGAGAACTACGTCTCTTACATGGTTCGTTTTTTACTCTCTTACATTTACTTAGGGGATGAAGCATGGAAAATATAGGAACCAATAGAACAAGGCTATGGAGCATAATAGTGAGCAATGGAGAAAATGGCAACAAATAAGGATGAAGAGCCAGTGCTTTGGGAATCCTAAAGGGATTAGGAAGCCATTTTTAAGCAGGGAAGTAAATGGCTTTGGTTGCTGTGTGGACAGCAGATAGGCTGGAGTAGATATGAAGAAACCAGTTAGGAAGCTATGGCAGTGATCTAAAAAAGATGATGTAATTTGGACTAGGGTGGTGGCAATACACTAGAGCTTGTTGAGTATATCTCACGCTCGGCTGCATTTGTAAAACAGAAACTGAACACCATTCTTTTAAAACTCTGCTTCCAGATTTTCGAAAAAAAAAAGTATTTTTCACATTAGTAAATACATGTAAAGTCTATAATATCAATATGATGTCCCATTTGCTAATTTAAAAAAATTAATTTATTTGAACTATAAATCATTGTCCCAGGTCATAATATCTTTATAAGACCCTGTAACTAATATACTTAAAACCTTGAAATTGTAGATTTTGAAATTGTAGATTTTTCAGTGTGAACTCGGTAAAATCTAGCTCTCCATAATAGATTTTTTTTTTAAAGGTGTTTGTTAAGGAAACAATATTGTAAACAAGATTTCAGAGACTATATTTTATGAGACTTAATTTAAAAAAAAAAAAGGTTTTTATGGATTTTTGCATACTGACTATATTCAGGAAGTTACTAAATATATGCTAAATATACTAAATATGTAGTATATATAGTGCTATATATATTATATACATACTACACATAGTGTACTATGTACTAAGTGCTACTAAATATTATTTAATTTCATCTCTTCATTAGCACTGACCTAGCAGAACCTATACCTACAACACTGAATTAGATATTATTAGATGGTGTTCTTATTCATAATGTAGGATCATGAACCTATTGAAAATTTTTAGTATTTAATTTAAACCCTTCATTTATAGTAATTCTCATTTAGTATAACTCAGAAATGTTATACTAACTTATATTTTTCTTTATTAATTTTGAAAAAAATGTATATATCTTTGCACATATACCTTCCGCAAATACACTCACAAACACACAGATGCAGTTGTTTCTCTGGAGTATTGCTTAGGTTAAGAGTAGCAGCTTTGATAGCTTGGCATTACAGCATTTAGAGGTGTGGATAGCCATTTGTTACAATGATGCTAAGCACACATGGAAGAATACAAATTATATGATGTATATTTAATTTTACTCTTCCATAAACTTGAAAAGGGGCATGCTTCCTCAGGGATGTTGAGTGTCTAAATTTGAAAAGGAAATACATGCTAGTTTTGTTTTCTGGGTTTTTTTAATATACAATTAACATGTGGTGTTATAAGTTTGGGCTTTTGTATATCAAATTTCATTTCTTAAAACAATGCACATTTTATACTGAAGTGCAAAATACTGAATACTCTTAGTATATGCAAAAAATTGTTGTATGCCTTTATTTCTAAAGTTTATGACATGTGGAAGAGAGTTTTCTGTGATGTGGACCCTATTGACTATTGACTGTAGACTTTGTACCTTGACTAGTTTAACCTTTTCAGATAGAATTTTCTACTTAGAATGTTTGTAGTTCATGTTCTCTAGGATCCCTTTCAGTTCTGATGCTCTGTGATTAGATGTTTAAAGACCAGGATTATCTAAATGAAGGTGGAGGAGCGATGAAGGAGATGGTAAGATTAATGGAACCTACATGTGCCACCTCCTGCTGATTATTTTAAATACCACTGCAGTGTAACAAGGCATATTTACTGATAGGCATGTAATACATACATGCACTATTTGATGGTGGAAAAATAGCTCTATTCTTAGACGATAGTATTCAGTTTACAAAGCATGATACTACATTAGGTACTTTGGAACTTAAGGTTAACAGCTCACTGCTCCTTACCCTCAGAATTCAGTTGTGGGTTTGTATTTCAAGAGATTTTTAATTTTTAAATTCTAGAAGCTATTAAAAAAAGTTACCACTAGACTTTCTAAGAATGCCATAACAGATTTTTAAAATAATTTACCTAAACATAAGTAATTTATCAAGACTTAAAGATAGTGGAGTTATTTTGAGAGGTTGAGCATATACTTATTTACCTTATTTGTATGGTATCACTCAAGATTAAATAACTACCATAATGAAAATAGAGTGACTTTCAAGTAAAGCAATAGGAGAAAATGCTTACCATATATACCTTTTGTTTAGGAATCGAAGGATGAACAGTGGAAACGGGCTATGGATTACTTAAATGTTGTCAATGAACTCAATTATATGACTCAGATTGTTATCATGCTTTATGAGGATCCTAACAAGGTAAAAAGAGTTCTTGATTTGGGTGTATTACCATAGGTAAATAAATAGCCTAACAAGGTAAAAAGAGTTCTTGATTTGGGTGTATTACCATAGGTAAATAAATAGCCTGACGTTTCTCATTTTGAAAATGTTCTATAATATTTTTTAGGATCTTTCCTCAGAGGAACGCTTTCATGTTGAGTTACATTTTAGTCCTGGAGCTAAAGGATGCGAAGAAGACAAAAATTTACCATCAGGCTATGGATATAGACCAGCTTCAAGAGAGGTAATAAAGATGAGATTCTCAGGGCTTGGTTATATACTGTGAGATCATGACCTGAGCCGAAATCAGAAGTTGAAGACTTAACCAACTGAGCCACCCAGGCACCCTGGGAGGACAACATTTCTGAGTATACTAGAAATTTTATGTTTTATTTAGATTTTTTTGTATTTTTTTCAAAATTTTTTTGATGTTATTCATTTTTGAGAGAGAGACCGTGACAGAGACAGAAACAGAGCTCGAGCTGGGTAGGGGCAGAGAGAGAGGGAGACACAGAATCCAAGCAGGCTCCAGGCTCTGAGCTGTTAACACAGAACCCAATGTGGGGCTCGAACTCACAAGCCAGGAGATCATGATCTGAGCCCAAGTCTGACACTTAACCGACTGAGCCACCCCGGGGCCCCTAAACTTTTTGTATTTTTAAGGCCATTATTTACAATGCTTAACTCTAGTTTTGGTTTGGGTTTTGGTTGTATTACTTGAGCACTGTTGCAGGGAGTATGGCCTGTCGCAAAAGATGAGTGCGCAAATAAAGTGCAGTTAAGCAAAGGTCCTCATACTGGATGGAATGAGGCCCCAGGGCCCCCAACTCCAGAGTGAAGCTTTTTGTTAGGATAATTGTGCATAAAGTCATCTAAGCAAGTATTAATTAATCTAATGGTTTAGCTTTTCAAGGTTGAATTTCGAGTTAATTGTTGCTATAACACTAGGAAGGGTCAGGTGTGAAGGAGGATCCGGCCCTGGACAATGTTAATGGCTCTAGGCTTAGGAGTCTAGCCAGCCTAGTTCAGGTATGTAAACATTTACTAAGGCCTTGCACCTTCTCCAGCCTTTCCCTTTTGAAGTCTTTTCCTTTGATGCTTCTCTCCTGCATCTCCCACAGAGCACTATTGCATGGTAAACATTGTGCTAATAAGCACTTGGCACAAATTACTGTATTTTAATTCTTAGAGTAATCTTACAAAGTTAAATATATATTAAATTTAAAACTTTTTACTAAACTATAACTCATATTGATAAATCCAAAGTGTATAGCTTAATGATGTATTGCAAAATGAACACAATTATAAAACAGCCAACCAGGTAATAGATAGAATAATATCATCATTCCAGAAGATCCAGTTGTGCCCCTCCCTGTCATAGCCTCCCTGTCTTCTCCCCAAAGATACCTATCAAGACAGTTAGCACCATGTTTTAAATATGCCTGTTTTTGAACTTGTTATAAATGAAATCACAAAATACATGCTTTTTGGGGGGTGTGGGGTGGGTTTTCTTTCATTATGTTAATGAGTTTCATCCATTCTGTTGTTTCTGTTGACATATAGGATTACATGGCAACAATAAATAGAAGTAAATATAGTGCAATGTGTTCATCTATTCCACTTTGATCATTTGTTTCCAGTTCAAGCTATGAAGATGAGTGCTTTCATGAACATTCTTGTACAAGTCTTTTGGTGAATATATGTACACATTTCTTTTGGATATACATCAAGGAGTAAACTTGCTAGGTCATAGGGTGTGCATATGTTCAGCTTGAGATAATACAGTCAAATAGTTTTCTAAAGATACTGCCATCTTTGTCAGCTCCTGGTATGATATAGATACAGATACAGATACAGATACAGATATAGATAAATAGATTTTTTTTTAATGTAGCCATTTTGAGGGATATGTAGTGATTTCTTGTCATGGTTTAAATTTACATTATCCTCATGACCAGTAACGATTGGCACCTTTTCATATGTTTATTGGCCATTTGGATATGCTTTTATGAAGTGCTACTAGCTTGGACCAGTATGGTGTTGAATAGAAGTGTTGATACTAAACACTTAGACATTCTCAAGCTAAAGCAAAAAGTAATGTTGCAAAGAGATCTTTTTGGGATTTTAATTGAGATTACATAAATTCTCCAGATCAATTTTGAGGGCAATAACACAGTATTTGAGGGCAATAACAAGGACTTGGTATATCTCTGAATTTATTTAGCTATTTTTATATCTTTTTGATACAATTAAGGGATTTTTTCATGTGTTGTATCTTTGTCAGATTAGTTCCTAGTTCTTTGTATTTTTATGCTATCATAAGTGGTTTATTCAAATTCTCCTTTGTTTGTTATTGTCAAATTGAATTTTAACTCATTTTTATATGAAGATTTTATAACTAGCAGCCTCACTGCATGCTGTTATTCATTCTAGTAGTTTATCCATAGAGTCATTTGGATTTCCTATGTATATGATCATATCTATTAATTGTGACAAATGTCCAATACAGTGTTGAGTAGATTTAGTAATGGTAGACACACTAATATTTCAGTGATTTATTAACTGATGATGTGTCAAGATCTTTTTTTTTTAATGTTTATTTATTTTGAGAGAGAGAGAGAGAGAGAGTATGAGCAAGCACGAGCAGGGGAGGGGCAGAGAAAGAGGGAGACACAGAATCCAAAGCAGGCTCCAGGCTCTGAGCTGTAAGCACAACCCCATGCAGGGCTCGAACTCATAAGCCGTTAGATCATGCATCTGAGCTAAAGTCAGATGCTTAACCACCTGAGCCACCCAGGCTCAGTTGTCAAGATTTTAGATATCCCTTGTGTCAAGATTTTAGATATCCCTTAACCAATGAAAGAAGTTCCTCTTCATTTCCTATACTCCTTAGTTTGATGAGGGGTTTTAGGTACTTCTGCTTGACTTCTTTTTGCTAATCTTATGTTTGTGAGATTCTTTGATATAATTATATTTACTTTTAGTCTGTTCATTGTTACTGCTTTACAATACGTGTTTTAGTGTTATGACTATGCCCCAATTTACTTTTTCTATTATAGATATATATTTGGTATAATTTTTTTTAATTTGTTTATCTTTTACCTGGGACTTTATCTTATTCATCTGTGTCCTGGCACACCCTAAATATTTAGTAGGTCATCACATGATTATTTATGTATGCATTCATCACATGTGTTGGGAATATTTGGAACAGAATTTAAATATTCTGAAATTTATAAATTAAAATGCTGTTTTAGTTTGTGCTCATGCTGATGCCATTCCTATATAATAAAATTGATGTCTGTTATTACTGTCATTTGTTATTATTTCTTATTTATTTTGGCATTTGATAAAAAGTGCTTTGTTTTAGATGGCTTTATATTGTCATTTAGCTGTTTAATTTCTCTGTGGAGTATATGTTTTTATTAAAGTTGGGTACTCTGTCATCTGTCTCATGATACCTAGTATAGTACTAGGCTGTTGTAAAAATTCAATTAATATGGATTGATTTGAATAAACAAACTTGTATATGTACTTCAACTGACTTCACCAACTGGTGGTTGAATTTGTTCATCAGAAGAGAATTTATCTGAATTTTATATGTTGTATTCTTTGCCTACAGAATGAAGGCAGGAGATCTTTTAAAATTGATAATGATGAGGAACCACATACTTCTAAAAAAGATGAGGTTGATCGTGCTGTGATACTGTTCAAACCAATGGTATCAGAGCCAATTCATATACACAGGAAGTCTCCACTTCCAAGATCTAGGAAGATGGCTACAAATGAAGTAAGTATATGTGTCAGAGCATGTTTTCATTAAATAAACTAACTATATTTTAATAAACCAGAAAAGAAAATACAGCTTTAATTATGGAACTTGGGACCCTGACAGATTTTTTATTTTTATCTTTGCCTATTTTTCTAATAAATACTTTAAAAATATAGAGGCCATTAAAAAAGAGATTAGTTTTAAGAATCTGGAGCTCTATGTATAGTTTTTGTAACCAAGTTGAACAGATATGGTAAAATAAGACCTTTCCAAGAGCTGATCTATTTTTTTTTTTTGTCCTGTCACTTTAGGTTATTCTAATAAAGAACTTTTTTAAGAGTTTGATGTAATGAGCAGAGAATAATTTTTGTCTGAAAGGAGAGAGGTATTGCCAGAAATGCTTCAACAACAACTGATTCCAGTGACACTGTTATAAAGATATGAACTTCTAAAATGTCAGCCTGATTGCAAAAACCAGTATAGGAATTTGAAAATTTGAAGAGATAGTTGAAAGTTTACCTTTGTCTACAATTAAATAAAGCTAGTTCTTATGTTCTCTAATAGAATAACACTTAAATAACTACTAAAAGAAGACTTAAGAGGAAAGTTGAATAGTTGAATTGTAACTAGTTAAGTAAATACTTAACACCTGTATATATTTTTATATTTTAAATACCTTAATTTTGGGTTATCTGTGTTCTCAGTAGCATGATTCTCCCCAGTACTGATTGAGATTAGTGCTTACAAATGTTGTCTAAATGCTAAAGTAAAAGCATAGAGCAAGATTGTAAGATAGAAACAACCATAAACTTTTAATTAGAAAAATATTTTTTGTTGATAATTAAACATGCCAAGACTTAAGAGTTAGGTATAACATTTATTTAGCAGTTGTTGAGTCAGAATATAAATAACAAAAAAGAATTATGCTCATTTCTATAGCCTCAAATTATACAAATCCTAAATTATGCTTTAGGATTCTCAAATTTCAAATATATCTGTGACCCAGTTGGGCCAGTATGAATAGGAAAAACATCCATCAGTAAAATAGATTGTTATAATTTTATAATAAAAATTGTGTACTAGTTAGGATTTCTATGATATTCTAAGTTAATTATAAAAGAGGATGACTAACAACTGTAGAATTTGGGATTATGTTCTACTATACTTAATTTAAAAATGAGAAACCTGGGGTTATGTTCAGGTATCTTTAATTTAAAAAAATCGGGAAATGACATATTAATATAACCTAAACTACCATTTGTGTGAGGGCAGTGATTTTGATGTCGTTGAATAAGAGCAATCTGCAAATTAATCAGATTGTTCAAAATTTCACCATTAAACCTTTTCCTGCACTCCAAAAACGTTACAATACTGATACAGCCAAATGTGTTGGGAGTCCATTTTGCAACACATTTATGTTTATAAAATCTTCAACAAAATTACTGCCCTTTGTTAATTCTTAAGACGCAGAACACATTTATAAACCTTTTTCTCATACTTAAATAGTTGCTTTCAAGAGATTATTTCTATGCCATGCTAAACTTTTACTTCCATAAGGTAAATAATTCAAGTAAAACCTTGAAGACTTTTTCCAGCGTCCACCATCTCCATGGATATCAGAAGTTTGTACTTCCAAAAGACACACAGAGAGAAAGACTATTCTCTTCATTTTGTGCAAGTAGATTTTACTCTGTCCTCACTGTCTGAAACCTGAACATGCAAACATGTAAATGAGAATGTTTGCTGCATGTTTTGCCTATTGAACTCTATGAATAATCTTTGGAGGGGGTAAACAAGTAAATAACTTGAAAGTGGAAACAAGTGCAGTTTGAATCCATCTTACCTCTTTTTTTTTTTTTTTTTTTTTAATATGGCTGGCAGACAGGTTTTCTTTTCTACCTTACGTACATTGAAATCTCTTTAACCCTTTGCACAATTCTTTAGTGCTTTGGGTTAAAAGGTTAGTATAGCACAAAACGTCTTGAATATCTAAAATTAAACAATACTTTCATATTTTATAAGTTGCTAAGACAGAAAATTGTTAAATCTTTCCAGTTTTAAGAGACAAGGAACAACTATTAAGCAGTATAGATATTTTGTATATTTAAGATAATAAGGTAATTCTTACAGTTGTTGTCACATGCAATTAGATTTGTAAGCCATTCCTGTCAGTTTCTCAAATATTTGAATTATTTGGCTCCCAAATTACTGTTTAATAGTTTCTTAAAAATTGTTAAACAAATGCAAACAAACTGTATTTTTTTTTCTTTCTGATCATTTGGCTCTGTTGTATCTAACTTTGCATGCTCTGCTTTTTTTTTTTTTTTTTTTTTTTTTTTGCCCCTTTCTCACTTCCAGGAAGAGAGCCCCCTGAGTGTGTCTAGCCCAGAGGGTACTGGTACCTGGCTGCATTATACCAGTGGTGTGGGTACTGGGCGTCGAAGACGCAGATCAGGGGAACAAATCACTTCTTCCCCTGTCTCCCCCAAATCATTGGCTTTCACATCCAGTATTTTTGGCTCATGGCAACAGGTTTTTAAACTTTACTTCATTAAAATTTTCTACCTGCATTCAGAGCAACAAATAGCTGTCTTTGAGGACATCTAATCCCTTATATTTAACATCAGAGTAAATCCTTCTGTATTTTAATTTTTAATTTTCAAATGCTTGTGATATCTGACAATATTTGAGGGAAAGAAACCACTTACCTTGCATGTGTTTAGGATTTTTACTGGGAGGGTTTTAAATATCCAGGACTAACAAGTTAATAAGTTTTATACTCCTGGAACTTTTAGTGTTAATAAAAAAATTTTTTTAAAGGAGAGAAATCGTTTTTTTGGCATAGTTGTCCTTTAAAACATTTAGAAACAAAATTACATAATTTGATGGTAAGAAAATTCAGTAACCATTTCCCCCATAATTGAAATATTAGACTCCATTTGGAATTTGCTGAGAGTTTGAACATTTTTTAAAATCCAAGATTTACATGGTCCTGTGTTAATTAGCAGGGCTCATGTAATACTGATTGTTCTCTCCCTCACTATTGCATTATCTGGAAGTATCTAATTTAAGGGATATATACAGCGTGGGGTTTAGTTGTGTAATATTTTAATGCTCTCTTTATGAGAGGGTATAATGTATAGGTGCCCATTAATAATGTGGGCCAAAGTTAAATGATTTCAGAAGGACTTTCTGTGATGACATTTGGAAATTTAAAATACTAGGGTTTGGGGGTTTGTTTGTTTTATAGTGGAAGGTTTTACACTTCCATGCTGTTACACCTGACTTTTTTGAGAATTTCAGCAATTTCCTTTTGGAAGTATAATGCATTTGATTATAGGAAAAGGGATTATGGTATCCATTAAGGCTGTGAATATTTAAAGGTTACTCTGATAAAGCCCGTGCATGGATCAGTAATTGTATGGTGACCTCAACAGTCTCTGTCTGTCTTTTCTTTTGTTTGTGATTGTTTTTTCCCCCCTTCAAATACAGGAGCTGTTTAAAAGTGGGCATTTGGCTTCTTTTAAGAGAGTGTGAAATTTTATCAATCTATTAATTGTTTCTTTTCATCTGTCTTGTTTCATACATGGTATTTCATTCTGAATGCCTGCTTTGCACCACTTCATTGCAAGGACTTCATATGAAATGGACTCCCTTCAGAAGGGGATCTTGCATGATCTTTCATGTTTTATGTATTTCTACTAATATTTATCATACAGCTTATTAACCTTTGTCTGTCTGGAACAGGCTGCAAATGAAGTATGGACTTTTAAATTGATTTTACTGTTTTACCTCATTTATTTTGCTTTCCTTGTGCAGGTTGTATCTGAAAATGCTAATTATCTGCGAACACCAAGAACTCTTGTGGAACAGAAGCAGAACCCTACTGTAGGTATGTGGTCTAAAGGAAATTGAATTCCAGACCTTCAACTCCCTATTTTGCACACATGTAAAACTAACTCTTCAGTGATGAAAGCATGACCAAATGCTATGCTTTATTTTTATTTAACATACACTAATTCAAAAATGTTGAGTTGTACAACTCAAAGTATACAATAAAGTTTTGATAAAATGAACAAGAAATAGCATTTAATTTTGATGTATAATTTTTTTTAAATGTCCATAATGTAAACTGCTTAGTCCAATTGCCAATGCTAGTTTTTAGTCTTGTATTCTATAAGTTAAAATCCCAAAATGCTTTAATTTAGGAAGGAACTTCATTTTTCCCACTTGATAAAATTGTGAATACGCTATTGCATACAAAACAGAACCTTCTACTTTTCTGATTAAAAAAAAAAAATTTAGGGGGGGCGCCTGGGTGGCTCAGTGGATTAAGCATCCAACTCTTGATCTCAGCTCAGGTCTTGATCTCAGGGTCATGAGTTCAAGCCCCGCGTTGGGCTCTGTGCTATTGTGAAGCCTACTTTAAAAAATTGTTGTTGTTGTTGTTGTTGTTGTTTTTAAGTTACTTAGTAAAGAGTGTTTTAAACCCTTTCTTGGTGTATTAATTTTCCTTTTGACTATTTCCTAAGAGAAACCAAAGCAAAACTAATGCACAGAGATAGTTATTACTCTTTCTTGACCTATAGAACATAATTGGTTCTTTGCAAATAATGTTGCAAAGCAACATCGAGAAAGATCTTGCTAAACTTACAGGTTTTAAGCTCATTGTTGGTAAACTATATGAGGTAATGGCATAGTATTTTCTGTAAGTAGTTGTCTAAATAGGTTTAATAAAAGCATAAATAAGTAATTTTCAACTATATATGTACTTTGCTCTGTATACTAAGTATATGAACTGCTTGTTGATGCCTACTTACTTGAAGATCTTTAGTTAATTACGTATAGCTTGTGTTGGTAACTTAATATTCCCACATGATCTTCCTTTATGTATCAAAATGTATTTGATAGAAATTTATTTAATCTTCACCTAGTGGTAAAAGTTTTACTTGGGTGTGAAGACTTTGACTACAAACTAAGCATCAGTTGTATTGGCTGTGTTTTATTTGCTGATAATGTGTTTCATAGGGTCTTATTAATTAAGATCTTAAGTCATTCAAGTATTAGAAGTGTAAGATGATTTAGGCCTGGATGACCTACAAGAAGTTGTTCTTACCTGGTCTTCTCACAAATTAGTAAGCTTTGTTTTATTTCATAACATATGTTGATGATTCTTAACTCAAGGGTATCAGAAAAAATTCTTCATTTACAGACATACATTCAAAAATGCTGATCTATTGTGACTAGATCTGTGTGAAGAGAGATTTCTTTATATGACCTGTTAATGCAAATTGACAGAATCCCTTATCAACCTAAATTAACTTCTATAGTAGTGTTTTTAATAGTTTTAAAATGTATATGTCTAATTGTGTAGGCATATTATTTTCCTCAAAGACAACATTTTATACAGTGTTAAGTACCCTCATTTGTACATATGATAAATGGTGGTGATTATATTAAACTTGACATTACAAGCGAATTGTGAGCCTGTTCAAGGCACTGCCAGATAAGTGTGGTAAGAGCCATGTTATTGCATGCTGCATGAATTCCCAATGTGAATGGAAGAACACCCGTTGTGTATGTATTTTCTCTAACTCCCATCAGGGTCTCACTGTGCGGGCCTGTTTAGCACCTCGGTGCTCGGGGGTTCTTCAAGCGCACCTAACCTACAGGATTATGCTCGTACTCATCGTAAAAAGCTGACTTCTTCTGGCTGCATAGATGGTATGTGCACACATGCACACACAGATTCATATCCACACCCATGCACACACCCATGAGCATATAGTACTTCTCAAAGACAAGCCTAAGCCCACTGACTAACTCAAATGGAATCCTAGCACCCTTTGCCTAAATGACAACCAGTGCTCTCTTATCCATAGCTTGGATTCATGTTTCATCAAAGAGTTAATTGTAGTTAGACATACAGTACTTATTCAATAAACAGTTTGTTCAAATGTGAAGTTTAGAGCTGCATTACGTGTATTGGGTCTTTTAGATAGTTGATAAGCCGTGTTATAAAGAATAAATCTTTCTTTGATCTTTTAAACTTTTGTTTATCGTTATCCCTTATTTTACTTACTGATATTAATAAAAATAAAATAAAGTGAATGGAATGTAGATAAGTAGAAGAAAATATACTTCTATACTTGGCAATATTTTTATAAAAACAGACATATGATGAGAATATTTTAGAATCCCTAGTTGGATAGCCTCTCACTGTTGTTAATGTACCTTAAGTTTTAATATTTGGACTATCCTTGGAGGCTTCTGGAAGCTTGTCCCTTCTATTAATAGGAGTATTTATTACCCTCTGATTTATTTAAAACTTCTTTTCATATATCCACAAATTTACTTAAGTCAGTAAAACATGGACTTAACAGAATTGCTGGCTCATCCTGCTTTTCTTTCTTTTGTGTATTTCATTAAACACTTTGCCTCTGTCCTCAAGCCATTTTACTTTTAACCAGTACCCTCTCTCATTCCCTTCTGCATGTCACCTAATTCTAACCTCCTTATATATTTGTTTTTTCCCTCTTTTTTTAAGTGTCCTTCTTTTGGTAGCTATTACGAATTTCAGGTACCTGTTTTTCTCTTTCTCAGACGCCACACGCGGTTCTGCTGTTAAAAGGTTTTCTATCTCATTTGCTCGACACCCAACCAATGGTACGTTTTGCTTTTATTTTAAAAGATACTCCCCTGCTTCATCCTTTTTTATTTTTCTTTTATTTCAAACTGTGGGGTATACAGTATCATTCATTTCTCCATTCTTAATTTCAGTTGGCATGTAATTCCAACTTACTATTAATCCAAAATATTGATACTGTCTCGCTCCCTTTTTCAGCTGTAATTTACACAATCATTTAACATCACTCATCTCAAATTTTTAAATGACCACAATGATGATGAGTTTTAATACTAAATTAGCACCTAAAAATCCCTTCTAATTTCTCAAGTGATCAGTCTACACAAATTTTAAAAATACAACAATTAGTATTGTTTTCTTTTTAAGTCTTAATTATTTTAATGTTTTTTTTTCTTCCTGAATTCTTTTCTGATCACATAGTTATTTTATTGAGCTACTTGATAAAAAATACTGAGCCACGCTTGTCAAACAGCCAGAGGATGTCTTTGAAAAGTTCTTGGGAACTAGGAGATGCAGATTTCACTGTGTAACATTTATCAGTGGCTCTTTGTCCAACCAGGTCTGGAGACCTCTGAAAATTTTATCCAGTATTTACTTTATCCTCATGTGGCCATATGGTTTGCTGTTGTCAAGCAACCAATTCTTTTTGGTACCACTGCTTTTCGTTAAAATTTGGAGAACTTCTGATAGGAAGAACACTAAGCTAAAAATCTAGAAAGCTCATTCAGTTAAATTCAATTTCTGAGGCTGAACAGTAAAGTGTTTTTGTGGCCATTGTTTATAAACTGAATTGTTGCATTATTACAGCTTTCTTACACAGAGCTTGTTCTTCTGGGTCAAGAGGGAATATTTACTGACCACTTGTAAATAATTGACGATAGAAGAATTTAAAAGAAAACATACCCGTTTTTGCTTTTATTCGGAATGAAGGTACTTTTATCCCCTGGAATTTTTTTGTTCCTTTTAACTGCAAATACACCTTTCAAAAATTCAAGTCAAGTCTTTCAAAAACTTAGATGAAACTGAAGGATTAAACACAAGTTTATAGCCATTCTCCCCCTTCTGGATCCTATAGAAGTGCACTAAATACTTCTGGAGGTGGAGTAAGAAGATCTCATCCTCAACAAGAAAATTTACCCTTAAAGCTTATGTGCTTTTCCTCCTTTGTAGCTCTTTAAATGCTACTTTCTGAAGAAAAAGGTCCTTATTTGATACAGCTGCAGCTTCTAAAGAACTTCTTAGAAGAAAAACCAAAGTCACAAGAAAAACAAGTCACAAAATTCTAAGAAGAGACATTGCAGGTTTAAGACTGACTATAGTTTTTGTGCAGAATGCTTATGTATTTACAGCCAGTATGGAAAGTTTTACATAGGAGAAATCTGTGTTTACTGAAGCTTTAAAAAAAAAAAAAAAAAGTTAAATTTAACAACTTTATATTCCTTTGGCTAAAGCTTTTTTAAAATTGTGGATTTTCCACACATGTGACTTAATGCGTTTAAAATGCATTTCTTTCAATTCTAGAAATGTTTCTTTGGGGTTTTCAAGATTTTTTTTCTTTTTTATACTGTGTTGTCTTATCTGTCCTATGAATTGTCATTTGACTCTTTCACTTTTTATTTCTCCCTAACTTTCATGTTATTTCCATCTTAATACATATCATGGACTTACCCCCTCCCTTCATCTTTAGTTCAAGGAACATGGTGAAACAAGTATCTTCTGACAGTGCTTTACCTTATTTTCTGGGCCTCTGTGCAGAACACCTACACCTCTATAGGTGCTGGTCCGTTTCCTCTGTGGAATGTCTAGGCTCCAGTGGTATGTTTTTATAGCTTCTAAACATGACAGCAGGGTGGCTTTTTAAATTGCTGCGCTAACCCTTTCATTGTGCATTAAATACAAAGTTTACTAAAGATAAATGGGGAGAAAATGCAGTCCTGAGGAACCTGATTATATTATTATTTGCCTGTTATAAAATCTAACAGGCAAATGCAAGGAAATAGCTGTTACAGAATACTTAGCAACATTCTGATGAAAGGATAAAAAACATAACATTGCTAAGTTCAGTGTAATGCAAAGAAAGGGTTTGCGCTTATTTGCATGAGTCTTATACTTTAAAAAAATGTATTACTTGTGCAAGCCCAATTCTTTTAGTGCTTTATTTAGGTGCTTTAGCTGCTGTTATGGTATAGTTTCTGTTTTGTTTTGTTCTTTAAGCATATGTAACATTCCGTCATGCTTTGGTTTGCACCTGAAAATCAAACATACCAATTTTGTAAATCCTTTGGTTATTTTCATAGAAAGATTAGATTCCCTTTTAACCAGTTTCTCTATTCCAGCCAAGAATTAGTCAGTTCTTGGGTCACTGTTTCCTCCTGAAATTAAGTAAATATCAGTCAGTGTTAAAATGAGCACATGCCTATTGAAGCAGAAAATTTTGTAGTCTGAGTTTAATTAATTTTTACTTTTTATTTAATAACGTTAGCCTTTATATAAAATCTTAATCTAAGTATTAAAAGTATTTCCTTTGGAGGGAAATTAGTTTGAATGTTAGAAAGAAGAGGTGCAGGAAGACTTACTACTTTAATTGTTTATGAGAGCAATTTTAAAAGCCATTCAGTTGAATAAAATTTAAATCAACAGGCAATTTTTATAAAAAGCAAATAACCTATATCTTGTTTTTTAAAAAAGTGTATATTGTAAGCAGTTTTGTTTCACTGATGGTATTAATATATATGTGCATGATTTGTTTCATGAAATTTTTCTATTTCTGTGCCATTGTTGAATGCAAACATGTCTGTATTTTGTATTGCTTTTTACTTGGCCTAACGGTACTCAGCTAGCAATTTCCAACAATAGAATATTTGAGTTATTTCAATAAAGGTAGGTAAAATGTGTTTTGGAATTTGATTTTCAGCATAAATGAATGAGTGTGGTTTTCAGGTCACACTGGAGAGTATTGTTGGCCTTGGTATTACTAGAAAAGTTACTTAAAATCACTCCTCAAGTAATTACAATGTAATCATTTTTCAACAAGAAGTTAATTTTAACATCCTAGCATCAGAGACACATCATGGCATCAACTTACTCACCTGTCAAATAGACCTGATTTTTATAAAGTACAAACTTAAACAATGTAATTTTTCTGTCCCCCCCCCCCAGTTTTTTTTTCTTTAAATATCATTCTTAGATTTTACTAAAGTGTAGAATGAAATTGTGTGCATGCGGTACTATGTGAATACATTTAAAATGAAATCTTTGTCACATCTTGTTCCAGTCCCATATTGCATAGCATCTGGTGTCATGACTTCAGAGATCTCATGTGATTGCATGTGATAGATTGGAAAGACCTAACCTGTACAGTTCTAAGCAATGGTCTTCTTCCTTCTTAATTATTTTTTAAATATGCAAATTTTTTTTCATTTCTTTTTTTCAGGCTTTGAATTGTATTCCATGGTGCCATCTATTTGTCCTCTAGAAACTCTTCACAATGCCCTGTCTTTAAAGCAGGTGGATGAATTTCTTGCTTCCATTGCTTCTCCATCAAGTGAAGTTCCACGGAAGACCCCTGAAATTTGTAGGAAAATAATTATTGTTGTTGTTGTTGTTGTTGTTGTTGTTATTAGTTTCATTATTTTGTGGCAGTGATATTATCAGACTATAAGAAGAATTATTACAACAAACTCAAGTAGTGATAGTGAATAAAATTTTAGGAGAGAAGGGGGTATAAAGGAACATTATTTGAAATTCTTTGGTGTTATTGATGTGGAATGTACCACTTTTCTTTATAACTCCCAAAAAACTTTCCTCCCAAAAAAGGAAAAAAAAAAATCTAAGACCCAGCAATAGAAGTCAACAATATAGACTGATGGCCTTTTTTTCATTTTCTTATTGTGTGTGATTTTACAATAAACTTTTTAAAAACTACAAAATACCATTTGTCATTAACCCACACATGCACAAATACCATTCCATGCCTCACCACCTCTGGTACATATTCACAATGATTCAGAAGGAGCTCTTGACTAAAGAGAGCAAATTAGGACAACAGGCTTTCAAATTATGTTTTTCAGAAAATATTCTGCAAAAGTTAATGCATGTGTGTGAAGAAAAGGGATTCATGACTCAGTAAATTTTGGAAACTGTGTATTATATCCCGCCTCCCTTTGGAGAGACAGTTACATTAATGTAGGAAAACTGTATACTTAGATTTTCCAAAACTTATTTTTTGCGAAGACACATTTTTGGTGACACATTTAGACACCATGTAGCACTATTCTGAGGGACATCATTCTGGGAAACCTTTAGGGCTACCTTTTTTGGGTATGAGAAGTCAGCTGACTACTATGATCCTCAGCTCTATAGGATCCTTCAGCCTGTGGGAATTTCCAGTTTAGGAAGCATCCAGTTTGGGAGAGCATGCTCTGCTTAGTTAAGAATCTTGCTAGGGCTAGTCCTATTTTTTGTGAAGTCACAAACATTGAGTGTATACCTTTCTTCTTTTCGTAAGGAGCATACTATAAATGTGTTTCTCTGAAGAATGAAACCAGAGGTCTTGGAATGAAAGCCACTTTCGTGTATTGCTGTTCTCTTCCCTTTTCTGGCTTTCACATTGTATTATTCTAGAGCGTTCTCGTCACATTGTATTCTGTCTAAATGGCACCCCTTGCATTTCTGCAGTATAGTGGGCTTCCCTTTTCTTCCACGTCTAGTAGTAGAGGTCAGGTTTCAATCATTGATGGCAATGGAGAGATACTTGGGTTTATGTTCTAAAATATTTCACTTTAGGAATGGTTTTAGGAAGTAGGATTTAATTTCAAAGTTTTCCTGTGAATGTGTCTGACTCTGAGAATTGATAATACTCCAAATGAAATAACTTCTTTAAGCTGTGTGAGGTCAAAGTTAGGAAAATGAAGTATGTTTATCTTCTTTTCCCTTTTAGCTGATAGAATGGAAAATGCTTTTCCTCAGAATGCAGTGGAGAACCTGAATTAATTCTCATTTACTATTTACCCCTTTATATTTGATGTTTCATAGCTTCACTGGGGCAAGGATTTATAATCTTAAAATAAAGATGAAAGAAAAGTTCTAATTAGTAACAAAGAACTTGGGATAGATATCAATGTTATTTAGAATTTAGAAGATTTTCAGTGAGTGACTTACAGGTAACAGCAGTAATGACATCTGTTTTGGAAAGAGAATTGTGGTAGAACATTTACAGAAAGAAAATCTCTGAAGGTATATTCTGTGGTGCTGTTTTATTATGATGGCTTTATTTCTGTGGTTAGTGAATTCAATTAATCAGAGTATATTATTGAGGTGTATTAATGAAGGATATTAAATTCTTTTTCCAGTTCAGATTAGCTCTTCTCTATATCATGGATATAAGTTGTACCCCATATTCTCTAGTTCTCTTAAAATTTCATGCCATTACTTACTAAGGAAACTAGATAAGAACGTAAATACAGTTAATGCAATTCATAGAGTTGAATAAACCTTAAAATCAAGCTAGTTCATTGGTCTTCAGACTGTATTCCCAAGAGCTTTTGGAAATTCCATTAGGAAGATGATGCTGAATGGTTAGGCCTTATGTCGTGCATGGCTGCTTCAACTAGAGTATATGTTTTCATCTATTTTATTTAAGATTTCATTTGAGAAAAAATTATTCTTTAAAGAAAAAAAACTTACACACCATTGAGGAAATCAAGTGGTTAGTGGTCAAGCAATACTAAAAAACCCATGTCTTCTGAGTGTATGGTTTTTTAGTTCTTCTTGAGTAGTAAAGAAAATAGGTGCCAACTATAATAGAAGCCTCTAAATCCTCTGTTTTATACTGTAGCTGCAGAATTAAGTGAGGTTTGATGGGGGGTGGGAGGGAGGGGAAAGTGGGTAATGGGCATTGAGGAGGGCACCTGTTGGGATGAGCACTGGGTGTGGTTGTGGAAACCAATTTAACAATAAATTTCATATTAAAAAAAGAAAAGAAAATAGGTGCCAGCTGTAATAGAAGCCTCTGAATCCTCTATTTTATACTGTAACTGCAGAATTAATATTTAGTAATCACAGTATATTTATATTATTTTATACTTAATTCCCTGAATTGTCAAGGAATTAGCATTATATGTAGACTATATTGATTTTGTGCTATTTATAATGAAGCCGATATTGTTAATCCTCTGTCATTCAGAAAGGCTTTTTCCTCACTTCAAGCAAAATTAAATCAATTTTGTGGCAACTAGAAGTTAGCTTACAATGGAACACTAACAGTATCAGATGGGGGGAAAGGTGTGGAAATACTAACTGGATAAGTTAGAGATGGAAGTTAACGAGACAGGATCAAACATGTAAGCAGGAAAGAGCTTAGTAGTGGTGTAGTGCTTTACATGATGCTTTCGGGATTTTTGTCATCACTTGTATGTTATATCGTTAGTGACTACTTGGAGCTTCTGCCAATGGGATTTATATTCATTCAGTGTAGATACGGGTCAGCCACATGAAACACATTTGCTGTGACTGGCTCACGTATATGTTTTTCAGAGACATGCTGTTTATTGCTATCAGGTCCTCCAAAAATTGCAAAAGCAGGCGAGTTGGTGTTTTGTTAACTCCTCACCTCCCTTCAGTTAAGAACCTGGAAGCTTATGCCAGAAGCTGTCCTTCCCCAGAGGACTTCATACTTCAGAATTACCGTACTTTTCCTTTTCATGCCTCTCAACCACTCCACCTTGATTAGAAAGAGAAAAAAAATCTTTAAAATTCCTTGCATTAAGATAAATCTCACTAGGTAATATAGGGAGACAGTCTGATTTATTACTTATAAATATAATAGATTAATAGACCATAGTGTTTATAAAGTAACTGTCCCTGAATCTCTACTTCATATTTTTAAGAGAAAAACAATTTGGGAGTTTTGTTTGTTTGTTTGTTTGTTTTTTTAACTAGGCAGTAAAATTATGCCATTAGCTCTCTGCCATCCCTTAAGAATCTGAGTTTCTATCAGGACAATAAAATTAAGTCCTTTGCTCTATTCTTGGCATGCCATTAGTAAATACTGTTAAATGCTTATTATTTGCAGTATAAACAGAACATCTATTGGGCTAAGAGCATGAGAGAACTTTTTATAGGAAAGATGATGTAGCCGAATTTACTTTGCAAACCTTGCATTGTCTATTTTCTCCTGTAATGTATAGTCCTAAGTCCACTAAATATGTCATTAGAAATTTCTAAATGTAAGGACTTGGTAGGAAATTACTGAACTGCCGTATCTGTTTTGTTTTGTTTTGTTTTTTTCTTTTCAGCCTCTTCAGCTTCACGTTCCAGTCCAGTAATGAGAAGAAAAATATCTTTAAATACGTATACACCTGCAAAAATCCTCCCAACACCACCAGCTACCTTAAAGAATACGAAAGCAAGCAGCAAGCCAGGTTAGCAGTGTGTGAATTTGTGGATTCTGTAGCGCAATTAGAGGAGTAGTAATAGCTTGCCTTTTGAGTTTAAAATCTGTTTTTAAAAAGGATCATTATACTTCCTAGAGTTAGAAACTGTTATTGTAGTCTGTTGATGTATTTGTATTTTTTCCTCTGTTGTCTCCCCTGCCACTGTATCTGTTAATAAAATATATTTCATACTCATACTGTTCTCCAAACTAACTTATGAACTGTCTCCTATTGCTTTTCTTTTGAGTCTAGGCTTTATTTTAGTCATTTTATATGAAAGATTTTTTTTTTAATTTTTTAAAACATTTATTTATTAGTATTGAGAGACAGAGACAGAGCATGAACATGGGAGGGACAGAGAGAGGGGGAGACACAGAATCCAAAGCAGGCTCCAGGCTCCAAGCTGTCAGCATAGAGCCTGACGCAGGGCTCAAACTCATGAACCATGAGATCATGACCTGGGCTGAAGTTGGACGCTTAACCAACTGAGCCACCCACACGCCCCCTATTTTTGTCTCTTTCTTTACAGTGTTTTAATTTTCCATGTGCAGTCTAATGACATGAGTACCAAATTCAACTATCTTTTGTCAGCTTTTTTCTATTTTTTTTAAAGATTTTATTTTTTAACTAATTCCTGCACCCAACGTGGGACTTGAGCCCACAACCCCAGCATCAAGAGTTGCATGCTCTACTGACTCAGCCAGCCAGACACCCCAACTTTTTTTTTTGTTCTTATTTTTTGGCATATTTGACTGTGTGGTTGATCCTTGCTGAAATCCTCTCTTACTCTGACTTCCACGGTGTACTCTGCCTTGCTGTTATTTCCCTTTACCCGATTCTTCTAGTCTTATCTGACAGTTGTTCTTCTTCCTACTTTGCTATGCCAGACAGGGTCATCCAACTGTTCACTTTTTCTTACCCTATACCTTTTTTTTCTTGAGAGACTTCTATATAGCTCCAAGGTTTGACTGTATCCTCACTGGAAATTTCTTCATTCTTTTCCTCATTTTAGTGCTCTCACAAATTCTTTTGGTTAATAGTTTAGGCTTGGGAGTCAGAGGGACCTAGATTAAAATCTCAACACTACTACTTATTAGCTTTATGACTTTGGGTAAGTTACTAACCTCTCCGATCCTCAGTTTCATAGTCCTAAAATCGGGGTAATAGTACTCTTTTAAAGGTTGTCAGAAATGAATGCAATAACCTATGTAAAGTAATTGACATACATAGTAAACACTCACTAAATGTTAGTTGCTGTTGTTACACTGTTGCCAAACTGTTCACTTCCTCCCAAATAAATCCTTGTGATACTCAGGTCATTTTTCTTCTAAAATGTTCTCCTTTTACTTCCTACTCCCAACCCAGCCCCCTCCACTGGTGATGTATTTATATGATTACCAAAACAAGAACTCTTACAACACTCTGTACCACTGACTTGATCATTTATCCCTGATTATAGTTCTGTCAGGTTATCTGGCCTTATACATTAAAGGCAATATCTTAAATATAAAGTTTGCACCTTCTAAAGAATCAATATATGCGGGTACAGACAACTGAAAAAGTATCTTAAATATAAATTACAGTGTATTCCATATACAACTCAAAGCTAACATTTGTGTAGTTTTTTATGCTACAAAACACTTTTTTTGTTCATACATTTCTAAACATGGCCTTCAGAGATCAATACCATTCTTATGCGATTACGGATGAAAAAATTGCAGAGGTTGTGACTAATCCCTGTTCACATAACAGTCGTAGGCCTAAGATTTGAATGCTCTTTGAATCATGGTCCATTGTTTTTCTCTACATATTAGACACATAATAAATGTATTATTTCATATGCCTTTTTAAATAATAAAGATGAAATGGTGTTATTTTGACTTTTTCAATATAACATAAGCCAATAAAAGCCAATCTTGCATTCCTGGAATGGACCCCACTTGGTCATGATGAATAATTTTTATATATGTTGCTGGATTCAGTTTGACCTTGCAGATTTTGACACCTGCATTTTTAAAAGATAATGATTCGTCTGTAGTTATTTTTTGTTTTTGTTGTTGTTTTTGTTTTCATGTTGGTTTTTGTTTTTGTGATGTCTTTTAAATGTTGGTATCAGGCTGATGATGCTGGCCTCAAAATGATTTGGAAGTATTTCTTCCACTTCTATTTTCTGAATGAAGTTTTTTATAAGAGAGGTATTTCTTACTTAAATTTTGATAGAATCAATTTTCTGTTACATTTTAGTGATGGCTTTGGTAAGTTGGTTTTTCAAGGAATTTGTTCATTTTATCTAAGTTGTCAATTTTCTTGTTACTTCATTATCCTTTTTTAATTTATTTTAAATATTTTTTAATGTTTATTTTTATTTTTGAGAGAGAGAGAGAGAGCAGGGGAGGGGCAGAGAGAGAGGGAGACACAAAATCTGAAGCACGTTCCAGGCTTCAGGCTCTGGAACACAGAGCCCAAGATGGGACTCGAACTTACGAACCATGAGATCATGACCTGAGCCGAAGTCAGGCACTTCACTGACTGAGCCACCTAGGCACCCCACTGCACTATCCTTTTAATGAATTTAGTAATAATTTCTGTTATTCATGATACTGATAGTTTGTGTTTTGATTTTTTTTTTTCATTCCCACTAGGGATTTATCCATTCTGTTGGTGTTTTCAAAGAACCAGATTTTAGCTGTTTGTTTTATAGGTCACTGATTTCTCTCTTTTAATATTTCCATCCTCCTACTTACTTTGGGTTGACCTTTATTCTCTTTCTAGTTTCTTAAATCACTTTTTATTAGACATTTCTTCTCCTGTTATATAAACATTTAAGGCTTTAAGTTTTCCTCTGAGTACTTCTTTAGCTACATCTCACAAAAGTTACATTTAATTCTCATTCTCATTCAGTTAAAAATACTTTATAATTTGTGATTTATTCCTTGAGTCATGGAGTATTTAGACACATATTGGTTACTTTCCAAATATTTGGGGGTTGGGGTTTGGATGTCTTGTTACCAATTCCTTCATACCGTTGCAGTTACAAAACATATACTGTTCAGTCTTAGTATTTTAAATGTGAGATATTTTATGGCTTAACATTTGGACTTGGTACATCTTAAATGCAGCAAGAGCACTAAAAAAGAATTTTTATTCCATAGTTCATTGATGTAATGTTCTATCAGTATCCATTAGGTCAGAATTGCTGATAATCTTTTTCATATCTTCTGTGTTTTTCCTATTTTTAGAGGTGGGGACATGTGGATGGGAGGAGAGGTTCTGAATGTGCTGTCAGTTGCTTAGAGAGCAATTTCCACTCACAGCTGTACGATTGTCTTTTTCTTCCTTTAATTCAATCAGTTTTTATCCTGTGCTTTGAAGCTTTGTGATTACATACATACATATTTGGTATGCCTTCCTAATGTATTGACTCACTTATCATCATGAAATTTCCCTCTGATTCCTAGTAATGCTTTGTCTTAAAGTTTATCTGATGTGAATTTTGCTGCCTCACATTTCTTATGCTTACTGTATGCATGGATTATTTTTCCAAACAACCTGTGGTCTTCATATGTAAGGGATTTTTTTTTTTCTTTTGTAGGCAGTATATATTTGGCTTCTTTAAAAACCCATTCTAGGGACACCTGGATTGCTCATTCAGTTAAGCATCCAACTTTGGCTTAGGTCATAATCTCTCAGTTCATGGGTTTGAGTCCCACATCAGGCTCTGTGCTGACAGCTCAGAGCCTGGAGCCTGCTTCGGATTCTGTCTCTCTCTCTCTCTCTCTTTCTCTCTCTCTCTCTCTCTCTCCCCCTCCCCCACATGTGCTCGCTCGCTCTCTCTCTCTCTCTCTCTCTCAAAGAATATAAATATTTTTAAAAAATTTAAAAACCCATTCTAACAATATCTGCCTTATAGTTGCAATGTTTCTGGTTCATTAACATTGTAATTATTGATATGGTTGGGTTAGATCTATGTTATTATATTTTTGATTTATACATTCTGATTGTTATTCTTTTATTCTTTTCTGCCTTGTTTTGTATTCAGTATTTTTTAGAGTTTTATTTTAACTTATCTACTGACTTTGTACCTTTACCTTTTTGCATCATTCTTTAATTAGTGGCTATAAATACACCTCTCTAACTTTTCATGATCTACTTAGAGATAATTTTATACTACTCAGAGTAAAATGTAGGAACCTTGCAACTCTGTAGATTCATTTACCTTCCTCTCCAGACCCATCCTTGACACATAGTTATCCATGTATGTTACTTCCACATATATTATAAAGGCTACAATACAATGTTAGAATATTTGCTTTACACAGTCATTTATTTTAATGACACTTGGAAGAGAAAAAAGTATTTTATTTATCCACACATTAGCCATCAGTCTTCATTCCTTTTTCTAAATCTTTGTTTCCATCTGGTTTTATTTGCCTTCTACCTGAATCTCTTTAGCATTTTTACACTGCAGATCTCTTACTGTATTTGAAAAAGTCTTGATTGACAATTTGAGGAAGAAAGTTTTTTCTTTCAGTGTTTTAAAGGTGTTGTGTCCTGTTTAGGGTTCCCATTGTTTCTTATGAGAAGTCTTTGATAACTTGAATTGTCCCAATGTGTGCAGTGGGTTGAATTATTTTTTTCTGCCTGCTTTCAATATTTTTTCTTTATCTTTGATTCTCAGCAATTTGACTATGGCAAGCATGCTTAGAAATTTTTTTTTTTTTTTTTTTTTTTTTTTTTTTTTTTATAATCTGGGTTGATGTTCACTTTTACCTATCATCTCCATTCTGCTGTTAAGCTATCTAGTGGGGTTTTTTTTCAGATATTTATTCCTTAGTTTTAGATACTCTTTTTTGATTCTTCAGAGATCTCCAAAATTTTATTTATCATAAGCATATTTTCCTTTGTTCTTGAGTAAGTTAAAGTACTTGTTTTAACATTCTTGTGTACTAATGTAGCTGACCTCAGAAATAGTCTCTACCAATTTATCCATTCCCAAGAAGAAAGATGTTTTCCTGGTTTTTTTCATACATTGAGTACTTTTGGATTGCATCCTAGACATTATGAATGAGATGTTGTATAAACTCCAGACTGTTATTTTTGTTACGCTTTTCCCAAGAGTATTGAGTTGTTTGGGTTTTTTTCAAGCAAAGAGTTAACCTTGGGCGAACTCATGTTGCAAAACTGTGTTCCTTGAAGCAGTCAGCAGCTCATCTTTCACATCTTTTCTTTTGGCCTTAGCTGCACTCTTGGAGCCTACCCTCCCCATGCCATAAATGTGATCATGTTTTATACAAAGAACTGGAGACTCTCTCCCTTTCTGGGATCTCCCACCTGATTTTCCAGCAGCTATAGTTGCTCCAGTACTTATCTTCTGGTTCTTCATGCTAGTAAGAATGAGTTTTATGTTTAGTTGTAGTCATTGCACATGGTTCAGACCAGATACTCTCCTTAGGCCTACAGCTTTCAAAAAAATGGGGGTGGGGGGGACTTAACATGAGTTTCCTTCCTCCAAGTGTTGATTTTTTTTTCCAGTATACACCTGCTTTTGTTTACTCTTCAGTGTCTTCAAGTAGTTGTTTTTCATATTTTATCCAGAGTTTATACTTGTTAACCTGCAGGAGAATTATTCTGATAGGAGCTTGCCCATCCATACCAGAAGTGTCATCTGTCTTAGAATAACGTTTTGATAACTCATAAGGGCTTAATGTTGGTTTGGATGTAGACGGATGAGTTCTAAGTCAAGACTGTTTATAGTTTTCTAACATTTGAACTTTTTAAGTAGTGGTAATATAAAAGAGAAAATAGATTTAAGGGGAAATGACAAGTTCAGTATTAAGCATATTAAGTTTATGTTTACTGTCAGTTATATATATAGTTTTCTATAGTTTTCTAATATATATAGTTTTCTAATATATATTTATAGAAACTATATAGAAATATATAGTTTCTAATATATATAGTTTCCTATAGTTTTCTAATAGGATGAACAGAATAAACAGATCTTGAAGTAAGGGAAAAGACCTGGACCAAAAGTATACATTTGAATATCGTTAGCACAATGGATAGATGGTAGTTAAAAATGATGGAATAAATTAGTTTTCCAGGAAGAATGTAGAGTGAAAAGACAAATTTGGAACACACCCCATTGACATTACTTTCCTGTATTGATGTTGAATTCTAAAAAGTTAAAAGGTTAAAAATGCTCTATTGAATGTTTACAATGTTTCATTTACATCACAGTTATAAAGTTAATTATTTGTCACTTAGCAGTAGTATTTGAATGTGAATTGCTTGTGAAAATCTAAACAATTTTTCTTTTTTTTGTATAGCTACCAGCGGACCTTCTAATGCCGTTGTTCCTAATACCTCATCTCGAAAAAAGACTATAGCTAGCAAAACAGAAATGCATGAACACAAAAAAACCACTGGGAAAAAGAAATGAAATCTTAGCGGAAGCTGGAGCTCCATATATTTATAAAAATCACGTTGTTCGATAGAAAAAGACACGTAATAAACCTTGACTGAAAACTGTCAAAGCAAGTAATTGATGTTTCTCCTTATACACCTCTGTATTCATTTTAAAATATGTTAAATCTAGAGAATTCTTTGTATATATTCAGGTAAGGACCTTTTCTCATGCTCTTGAAATGTTTAAAGCAATGTTTATTAACATTTTAGCAAAACTTACGGTGATGAAGGTCTGTCATTCTTAATATTTATGTTTGCTATGTGCCCTCTGTAAAGAAAATGACAGGAGACCTCAGCTAGCCTGTCCCAGTGTCTCACCAGTAATGCTGTTTACTCAAGAATCTGTGAGGTGACCTCTATACATACTTTCATTTTCACGGGATTGTATGTCAGCTATAAAAACCTATAGCTTGAGTTGGAATTTGACAGCCAGGATTACATATTACAGATTTTTAAAGTATATTTCCAAAGAGATTTCACTGACCATTTGGGTTAGAAACTTTTTTCCTCCAATTGTTAGAATTACATATATGCTGCAATATTTAATAACTGGAGTACTAGCATATGGGTTATTTTTCCAATATGTGCTTTGAGGTTTTTTTTTTTTTATTGTGTATTATTTAAAATATTACATATACAGCTGGGGTGACTACACCTTTATGTGCATAAATTTCTATATTAATTTGTAGAAAATACTTGCTTTATATATTTCCTTATCATAAGGTGCTTTCGCTCATCAGGAAAATACTGCTTTATGTATCGGGAAGAAAGACATCTTTAGAATTTCTTTTTAAGAGACATAGTTGATAAGTTTATAAATGTTACACTTATTTTCAGAGTTCTTTTTAGATCTAAGGAAACCAGTTCAAAAATGGATATCAGCAGTGTGAGGAGAATGTCTCAATTCTGTAGTTAGGAGATATTATGCATAACACCTCTTTTTAGCATTTCCATTCTTATCTCTAGTGTATCAGTTGATCTCACTAAGAAAGCTTAAAGATTGAACATTGGATATAAATGCTCTTTTCAAACTATTAGATTTTGAAAGGAAATTGAGGTCATTGTTTTGTGATTTCATCTGTGATGTGAAAAAATATTTATTGTATTGGTGCTTTTTTATCCCCTAGTGCACAAATAATTATAAGCCACTTGAATGACTTAAACTGTAAACCAAACAATACAACCTGGTAAGAATCCCATGCATTGCCAGTCAGGTAACTTAAGTTGCTAAAGCTTTACTTTGAAGCTTATATTTAGGATATTATTGAATTCTCATACGAACACAACTATTAAAACTCTTCAGGAGGCTCTCGTAACTTTAAATCATCACCTATGAATTGACATTTAGAAAATAAACATATTAAGTGTTAGTTTTAAAAGGTACCAGATGCAAAAGTCACAAATATATACAATTATATAAGTTCATATACTTCACGTGAATGTACTTGTATTATATGGAGACATGTCTTGTAAACAGTTGAATGTACCTAAACTTTCTGTATGTGAAAATGTTAATGTGCTCAGTGTGGGAGTAAGAAGCTACTTTTATTTTTTAAGTGGAACTTAATTAAAATATTTTATTTCCAGAATCAGAGAGTCAATTAAGTGGCAACTTATTTTTGATTTCTAGTCTTTATCTCTTTACTTTTAGCTTTCAAAGTAGAAATAAGAAAACTATTTGAGTATTAAACGATGCTAATCTCAGATATGAAATAAAACTTACTGTTGGCCATATCTATTTCCTAGAAATTAGCTACAGAAATTCAGCATAGCTTATTTTTACCATTGTTATACATGAACTATGATTTCACCATAGTCACTAAACTCTGTAATATTTTTGTGTAGACTGATTAGATAAACTGATTTGAAAGAATCTTTGAATCATTTTCTAAAACAACAGAAGTCTTATATATCAGAGCAGGAAATTACAGTTATCACTCTTTAGTGCAGGTTTGACTGAACCATCCGTTTCTCCCATGATTCTATCCCTGTATGGGTTTTGTTTGTTTGTTTGTTTGTTTTAAATACTGCAAGGTACTGTTTCTTGCAGCCCAGTCCTCCAAGCAGCAGAGATGAGAAAGCCCATCCTGAGGAGCTGTCCAGCCATTCTAGGATGTTAGTCTTCATGGTGCATTATTCCATCTTTCCATCCTTAATCCCACATCTGAACGCAGACCTCACTTTCCCCTTGAAGCAATGCTGGCAGATTTTGCTGCCCTGGTTCTATAGGATTCTCCTAAGTCCATTCTAAACACCAGGAAATACATTTGAGGTGTTGTACCAACATTGGATTAAACAGCAAAATGTGCTGAACAGCTTATCTCAGGTTTCCTTTGAGCAGGAAATGGAGGCAGAGGAGAAACAGTAAAGGGACAGAGAACATGTGACAGTGTGCTTGCTTGCATATACATGGAACAAAAGGGCAATAGACAGCAATTAAAAGAGAAAAGCTAAATGTATCGCTCTTCAATAAAGATCTAATTACAATTCTTAAGACAAGAGAAAAGCCTCTTTTGAACAGTATTATTACCCAGAGTTTCCTCCAGGTTTTGCTGACTAATGTGCATGTCCACTATTACCTAGTTTCATGCTAAATTTTTTTCATGCTAAGATTTTGCTTTTACTTGGTCTTGTGTGCATACTTTAATGGAAAGTCCACAGTATTTCCTGTGTGCTTATCAAAGTTTGCTTTACATATAGTATTCATTAATATGACCTCATTTTATCCTTGGTTTATCTGGGCAGAGTAGACTGCCTATATTATTCTTAGTAATGTTGGGATTCTTAGTTAACTCTGAATTTAGACCCTCTCTAATTCTCTTGAGCTGTACCCAGAGCTGTCATCAACAGCAGCATTCTTGCCCATGGGGACAATTTTTATCCTTCTGAAGGGGTCACTTGATATAAGGAATTCAAGTAGAAATAGCTCTCCCTTTGCACAGAATCATTCATAGGTACCAAACTATTGCCGTGTAAGGTTTTCTTTATATGGGTCAGTTTTTGTTGAAGGGTCTACTCTGTATTTTCAGAGAATGGAAAACTTTATAAAATCTATTCTTTTATAACATATATAAATTATATCTCAAATATGTCACTTAGGTTTTCTATAACCTTTTCCTTTGGCCCATGTGCTTAGTCATGACTTGAAAGAGGTAAAGGAAACTTTCCATATAAGGATTTTCTCCTTTTATTGCCTGTGTTTTTTTTTATTTCTTTCTATATTTTTATGTCTTCTGTTGCATATGAATTCATGACTGCTAGATTTACAATGTGGGTTTTACATTTATCATTATAACAATATCTTTTGTTGTTATTTCATTGGATGCTTTTGCCTTATAGTTTAAAATGTCAGATATTAAGATTATGACGTTTTATTTTTTTTTTTTTAATTTTTTTTTTTCAACGTTTATTTATTTTTGGGACAGAGAGAGAAAGAGCATGAACGGGGGAGGGGCAGAGAGAGAGAGGGAGACACAGAATTGGAAACAGGCTCCAGGCTCTGAGCCATCAGCCCAGAGCCCGACGCGGGGCTCGAACTCACGGACCGCAAGATCGTGACCTGGCTGAAGTCGGACGCTTAACCGACTGCGCCACCCAGGCGCCCCTATGACGTTTTATTTTAAAGTACATTTGCTTGATACACCTTTATCTATCCCTGAATTTGTTTATGTTTGTGTCACTGTGTTTAGGTATTTTAAAATAGTGTGGTTTGCTTTGTGATTCACTTTTAGGATTCCTCCTATTTCATACATTAGTGTAGTGTTTTTATATGTAATATATTTCTGCTTTTAGATTAATGCTTTCTGTTTTTATTGCTTTTTTAGGTTTTTTTTTTTTTGATCTTTTTTGTAGAACAGTTTTCATTGCAAGAAAGAAAAACTCCAGTTGAAACTTAAAATCATAAGGAAATTTATTACCCATTTTGGGAAGTCCACAGACGGGATGCGTTCTGGCCACAGTGCTTTCAGTCATACTGTCATCAAAGACCCGGGTTCTCTACCTCACTCCTGTAGCATAGTACAAGTACTTCATCCCAAAGTTGCTTTCCCACAATGTTCACACATCATGTTCACACGATGGCTGCCAGTGGCAGTCAGGGTTTTATGTTCTCTTGTTCATGTCCAACACAACAAAAATTGAGGAAAATTCTCCCTCAGCCATGGAATAGTCTTTCATTTCAGTATGATTAGGCCTTCTTATTTGGTCATCTATTGCTCCTGGATGAATAACATTCTCTAGGAGAAATCCATGGGCTTATTGGCTCTGGAGGTGGTGGTGATGGAGTCAGGTTCCGCCAAATGCCTCAGCCCTGTTGACAGTTTGGACTGTTTAATGCTTTTCTGGGAGCTGTTCTCTGCATAGTAGGATGTTTAGCAATAATCCTATGCTAAACTGCTAGTTGAGGTAGTCAATTAAGGCAATGAGCCAAAATGAAAATAATAATCAAATTTTTATTTACTTACTGTGACAATATAAGCAGGAGGCCAAAAAGAAATGTAGCACTAGCTCCTCACTGTTCTTTCCTAGCCCCCCGCTGAATGGCACTGGCCAAGGGTCAATCAAGCAGTGCAGGTGGAGGAAATTGTCTCAGTGTTTTGAAGACAATTTTTGGTGGAAATTTTGATCATTGCTGAGGAGCACTGCCATTTTATGAACCCAGGGAACTGGGGACAGGGAGAGAAGGAAAGGCTAGAAGTGGAAAAACAGAGTGGAGAAGAATACCTTGGTCAAGACCTGTCCCCGGGAAGAAGGTTTCGGTGGAGACACCTGAAGGAGTCCCGTAAGAATGAGGCCTCTGAATGGAGGTGTCAGGGCTAGGAGTGCAGATATGAATATAAGCATGCTGGCCCTTGGTGTCTTTGACTATATAGCTCCCTTAGAAGACTCTGTGTATGGAGGACAGCTTTTCCTCATAAAGACTTCCAGGCAAAACTTTTTTAAATTGCCCATGATAAAGAAGGCCTGAAATATCACCCATAGGATTTTGGCCTGAAATTGGTCTCCTTGTCCTGGTCTCTAACCTAAATGCCAGTAACACCCCCTGAAAGAGAGTCTAAATTGTCTCCAGACATTGCCAAATGTCCCCTACAGAGGCAGAATCACTCCCAATTAAGAATCCTTGCTTTTAAGCATAAGATTATGTGAAAAAAGGATAGATATATGACCAAAATTAGGGTTCTTTTAGGAAAGGGGTGGAGGAATGAATAAGGGGTAAGTGATCAACAATATGAACACTACACTTTCATTGTACTATCCGTGTTTGCTGTACTTCCCTTTGTTCCGCTTGTTCTCTTCTTAACTGTAATTTTGATTTATATATTTCATTTTCTAGATGCTCTTGATACCCTGTTAGGAGCAATGTCCAATTAGTGTACTTTTTTCTGCCTTTCCTCTAGAGCAGTTTAAGTTGACAGTATTATTTCCTTGGTTCTTCTTGTGTTTAGCTTTATACCTGTAAATGTTTTATGCCTTTATTACATGCTTATCAGTTTAAATGCTGTATTTTGAACCCCTCATTAACAGGTTGAAATTATTTCCACCTTATCCCCTCTTGGCCTTCTCTCAGTTTACCCACCTCTTGTATTCCCTCTGGCGTAGCATTGTTTGGAGGATGGTCTTCTTCTTCTCTTTTCCATTTCTTTGCTAAAGTCTTTTAGCTCCTGTTGCATTTCCTTTGGTTGTGTCGCTATGTGGTTTCTGATCGCTTGTATCTCTGGATGAAGTTTTTGTTTCCTTATTTGGTCATATATTTCATATGCTCAGTGGATTCATTTTTTCCAATGAATGGTTTTATCTGCTATTGTTTCTCCCATTCCAGTCCTGCTTTTTTTTGGAGTATATTTGTATGAACACTATTATGCAGGCTCATTTTCATTTAACACTCATCTCGAAATAAGTTCCTTTCTGGATCACCTATTTGATATACTTCCATATGGTAGTTAATAGCATTTTGGGCTAACAATTCTTCCTGGGTAATACGGAAGCGACTTATCCCAGGTCTGCAGGTCTACAAAAGTTGGTTTTTAGCCTTTTTATTCTCTGCAGCAAATAGTGACTGTCAGCCACAGAGTTGCTCCCCTTTGGGGCGTCCTTCCTCCACTCTTGTCTCATCCACATACTGCTTCTTGTAAGTGACATGTCTGTATTTCCTCCTTGGGCTTTGCAGCTCTGCTCCTCTGTGGTACCAGGAAGTATCCAGAAAACACCCGAATGGTGGTGCTGACTCCATTTCCATTGTTTCAGACAAGGAATTGGCTTTGCCCCTTAGAATATGCCAGCTATTTTGGAGTCTGTTGCTCTGATAACTTTGAGGTCTGGAGCTGTAAGCATCCTCTCCAGGGATCTTCTTTTTATATCTTGACTGCATCTGTTAGCTCTTTCTCAGAAGTTGTGGCGGAGGTTACAAGTGTTTTCTAGTTTTGTTGAAGACTGTTTATATTTCTTTTATTTTAAGATAATTTATATTTGTTTTATATTTGGGGATGATCATTTTTATTGAGAAATGATTTCTCCATTTTCAAACTGGATATCACTTCTTTTTTTATTACTATCCTTTGACATCAAGGAAGAAGAAGAGGAAGAAAAGGAGAAGTTTCTGTTTTCTTACCACACCTATGTTTTTTTAAATGAAGTTAATAATGCCACTTATGCCTAAAGTCCAATGTTGTCAGGATCAAATGAACTGATGATTTGGTAAACTGCAAAAGGAAGAACAAATTTGAAGCATTATTTGTGTTCTTTTGTTGTAATGGAGTTGTATATAGTCCAGATGTCAACCAGGCTTCTGTTTTCAGTTGTATTTCAGCATTTTTGCAGTCAAGGATGTTCTAGACAGCTCCCAATACTCTTCTATGGTTGCTTTTGTTGCCACAGGAACAGCTTGCCTAGTAACAATCTGACAAACCAAAAAAATAAAAAAAATCAAGGTTATTTTGGCATCTTTTCCATTTATAAAATCTTTCAAATAAGACAATACAGTCCTTCTTAAAGCAAGGTTTAAAAAAAAAAAACAGTATTTAACAAAACAAAATGAGGCCTTCCCTCCCACCCATCCATCTCATGTCATGTGTGGTGTGAATGACACAATTTATGTGACCCTGGTGAGATAACAGATGTATGATTTAGACCCATTTTAAAGCCCTTACAAGGATGTATCTCGATGAAGAAAGTAAGCTGTTTATTTATCATTCAATGTAACGTGCTTCAAGAGTCCTTGATATATGAAGGATGATTTTTTTAAGAGCTAAAAAAAAACAGTGTGCCTTCTGAAAGTGTTTTGCTACTTTCGAAAACTAGATTTTTCTGAAACCAGTCAATTGACTAGAATGCTTATTGTTAAAGGTGGATGGATGGATGGATGGATGGATGGATGGATGGATGGATGAATAGATGGAAAAATGAAGGGAAAAAAATGAGGGAGAAGTGAGGCAGAGAGAATAAAAGAACGTAAGCTCTACTGTACTACCAAAAAACATTGCTGATATGAAGAAGTTGGAGGCCAGATAATTAAAGACTCTCTTGCCATACATAGAAATGCTAACTTGTCCTATAGTAAAGTGAGACCTGGGAGTCCCTAATGTTTTAACTCACAACAGTTTTGTATAACTGATTCTTCATTAGTCATTTAGAAACCTTTCTGAAAGTTTCTAATATGCCATATGCCATACCTACCTTGTTCTTGAACATTAATTTAGGTAGATAGCATAACTAAAGTAAGAGTTACTGGTACTGATGGCCATTACTACTCCCTCTTGCTCCCCAGATGCTCATTTAAGGAATTTACTGTTAACAGTAAGCATAAATAAAGTTTATGCTTCAATATTTATAATTTTAGAATTATCTATATGAGGATTTTACTAGCTCCCATTTGTTAACCTGAGTTCATTTAGTTCTGGATATTGGTTGATAATATAAATGCAAGCTTTTTTATATTTAAACAGAATAGAATATAGTTATGGAAATGTTTTTACAGCAAGAACAAGAAAAAAATTATACCCAGCATATTGATGACATAGTACTATGATTGTGTAAAAGCAGATGGCTAATAGGAAATCTTTGAGTGTATAGAATAAGTTCTATATTTCTACTACATGTGCATTATTGCCTTGTCTGGTTGTTAAAATGGACATCTGTAAAGTTGTGGCATAAAATGATCATCTGGGTTCTCAGCTGTCTTTAGTCTTATGGTGATGTGATTCTAAGAAAGTTATTTTCCTTGTTACCTTCTGCCCTCTATATTCTGACCAATGCTACAACCACAAAGAAGTGGATGATTTGTCTTGCTGTATGAGAAATAATAGACTGATAACATCCTATCATAACATGGTTATAACTCATTTTGACCAAAAAAAAAAAAATTATCCCTAAAAAACTAGAGTTACTCCATAGGAATCAGGTGACCCCCATATTACAGACTTGGGCCAGGAGGCTACGACCTGAGCAGAAAAGTTGGTTGCTAAGTAAGGAGTAAGAATTTGGGAGGAATTTATCTGCTCAAAATCTTACCTACTTGCTGGATACAGTGTCTATGTAGGGAGAATCATTAAGAAAGCTCAGTGAACTCCCTGCCAAACACATAGATAACCCCTTTTAATATGCAAATACCCTTGGAAGGCTTATGTCATTAATCTGGCCATTAACCCCATAATTTATCAAATGCTTTTCTCACTGTCTTCCGAAAGGCATTCCTTCACCAAATGCATGGTGGGTGCCAATTATAAACCCATTACTATGCTAAACCCTGGTGAAAATGAAAGTCCTGTTGCCATTCTTCAAGGAATTTACTATCTATTGGAGACCAAGCACTCTAAAGCAATCACAGAGACCACGGCAAAATGAGTGAGGAACTTATATTTCAAACACTTAAAAATTCTGGATAAAATATTTATTTTGGAAATGCATGTAGCAGCTCAAAAGCAAGAAATTAAAACCAGAAGGTATCAGAAATGAAAGGAATCAGCAATTGAATCAAGTCTGAAGTCCTTTTGTCTAAGGGATTCAAAGGGTACCTGAATCCCTGATTTTTCAGGGATAATTTACTTGATCAGCATGAACTATATTAGCTAAGGGTACTGTTGAGGAAGCCTTGAAGTTGCAAACTGTCTATATGGCTGGAGCTGGGTTCCATTCGTAAAAGCAGGAAAGGCTCTACGGTGTGCAAACCAGAACTGTAAGATCTTATACCTACCCTTGTAGGTCCACAAAAAGAAGCAAATGCCAAAACATACACTGGGACACTTGCACAATCCAGAGCACACACAGGGCGCTTCCACACTAGAAATCACACTGAAAAAAAGCTCACTCAAAAAACAACTTGCAGGGGCACCTGGATGGCTCAGTCAGTTAAGCGTCCAACTTCAGCTCAGGTCATGGTCTCACAGTTTGTGAATTCAAGCCCCGTGTCATTCTCTGCGCTGACAGCTCAGAGCCTGGAGCCTGCTTCAGATTCTGTGTCTTCCTCTCAATCTGCCCCTCCCCCGCTCACACTCTGTCTCTCTCCCTCTCAAAAATAAACATTAAAAAAAAAAAAAAAAAACCTTGCAAATCCCATGAAAAAACACTTGGCATCCTAGGAGATTTTCTGAGGAAGTAGATGGTGGTGTGTTATTGTGGCATAAAAGGAGCAGAATAAAGTTGGGGCAGGAAGAGACATTTAAAGGGTAAGATAGGAAAACAGCGACGACTTCATGAATGTGCTTGAGGTGGTGTAGAGTAGGAGACTTTAATTTAGGAGACTTCAAGAATTTCATAACATTGGAATATAAACTGTTGAGACAGGGATGATTTCCATGCTGACATAATCCCAAATAAAGTGTATTTCAACGTGGTATTCTGTAAATTTTAATAATTTTTCAAAATAAGTGATGTCAAGCTAATATTATAACAGTAAGTAAAAAATTTTTAAGTCACTTTTATTCTATTACCCTATATGTGTTTTCATTTTTTCATGGTCTCTTACAGTTACTGTTCTTAAGTATCTTTACATAATTGTAATTATTGCACCATAAACATAAAATGTTTTTCCTAGGTTCTTTACTCCATATTACATGATATTTTCCCATGATCAGTAGTATTTATAATGGTCATAATTGTCACTTTAAAATCTGGCATTTTACTTAAAATTAAGATTATTAAAGTAATACTTACATATTAGGTCAAATGTTACTAAAATGTAACAAAAGAGCTTCACTTTCCTTACCCTTTTTCTCTGACCTCTACCCATCCCTACCCCAAGTCAAATCTCATTTTCTTTTTTTTTTTTTTTTGGCTTTTTTATTTTTTTAATGTTTATGTATTTTTGAGGGACAGACAGAGCACGAGCTTGGGAGGGGCAGAGAGAGAGGGAGATACAGAATCCAAAGCAGGATCCAGGCAGGCTCTGAGCTGTCAGCACAGAGCCTGACGTGGGCTAGAGCCCGACGTGGGCTATAGCCCAACGTGGGCTGGAACCCAGGAACCACGAAATCATGACCTGAGCTGAAATTGGATGCTTAACTGACTGATTGCTTTCTTTTTTTTTTGGTTTTATTTTTGATAGAAATAGGCTGTGTGTGTGAGAGAGCTGGGAAGGGAGAGAGAGAGAGACAAAGGATCTGAAGCAGACTCTGTGGTGACAGCAGAGAGCCCAATGCAAGATTCAAACTCACAAAGCAGAGTTCAATATTATTTTCAAAGTAACAGATAACTAATTAGTTCCATGTTTTCCCCTTGAATATCACCTTCTTGTTTCTTGTCAGTAGGATGACTTTAGAAGTTGGGCCCACAAAACTAGACAAAAAAACAATGACAGATACTCAGAGGTCAATCCAATGACATCTTTCTATCCCTAAGAGTTGTGTGGTCTTACCAGTCAGGAAAAATTCAAAATGAATGAAGGGTTGATAAAGTTCAGTTTTTAAAGTTAGACAGGGAGATATTTATACTTGAAGAAGGGCCAAAGAAATTCAAAATCCCATCAAGTCATATAGCCAATTACATGGAAGTGGTCAACTTAAAGAATTCTTTGAGTAGACAGAAAAATTAGATAATTTGTGTTTCCATTCTAAGAGTTGCAGCACACTTAAAATCCTCTTCCTTCTTTAGGTCATGACTTTCTTAGTATAGCAGCTATAAGCAGTGCTCATTAAGTCCCATCAAAGTTGAAGGCAAGAATCCCATCCTTGCCTAGTCCAAGGTCTTCTCAGAACAGAAGGAAACTGAACAAGCTGAGAAGATGGCCGTAAAAATGACATAGGATGGTAAGTTCAATATTTTATTGGTAGGTAGTAGTTTTTTCCTTAGTGGGAAAGAACTATTTATCTTTTAACCTTGGTAAGACTCAGAATTAAGTAGAGGAATATTTAGGGAATCAAAGTAACAATGTTTTTTTGTGTTAAAGAATCCCTGCAGGGGTACCTGGGTGGCTTAGTTGGTTGACCATCCAGCTCTTAATTTTGGCTTGGTCATAGTCTCACAGTGGGTGTAAGATTGAACCCTGCCATCCTGTCTCCTGTGGGGCTCCACCCTGAGTTGGAGCCTGCTTAAGATTCTCCCTCCCTCTAACACTGTCCCTCCCTCACTTACACAGACATGCTCTCTCTCAGTCAGTTGAGAGACCAGCTCTCGATTTCAGCTCAGGTCATGATCTCATGGTTTGAGTTCAAGCCCCACATGGAGTCTGCACTAATGGTACAGAGCCTGCTTGGGATTCTCTGTCTCCCACCTCTCTCTCTCTCCCTCTCAAAAATAAATAAATAAACTTTAAAAAAATTTTTAAAGGGGCGCCTGGGTGGCTCAGTCAGTTAAGCATCTGACTACAGCTCAGGTCATGATCTTGTAGTTTGTGAGTTCAAGCCCCACATCTGTCTCTGTGCTGAAATAACTTCTTTGAGTAGACAGAAAAAAATAGGTAATGTGTATTTTCATTTTAAGAGTTGCAGTGTACTTAAAAGCCTCTTCCTTCTTTAGGTCATAGCTTACTTAGTATAGCAGCTATAAACAGTGCTCGGTAAGTCCAATCAAAGTTGAAGGCAAGAATCCCATCCTGCTGGGAGTCTGGAGCCTGCTTTGGATTCTGTGTCTCCCTCTTTCTGCTCCTTCCCTGCTCATGTTCTGTCTCTCTCTGTCTCTCAAAAAATGAATAAATGTTAAAAACAATTAAAAAAGAAATTTTAAAAAAGAATCTGCAGTTTTGAGTTTTATGGAACTGTAGTATTTAAGAAAACTTGGCTAATTGGACTTAACAAATCAGCTTTATGATTCTAATTTTAAGATGTGTAATTGATTTAATTTGATTTCAAGTTGAAATCTAACATTAAATTTATAAGAATTATATGAGCACCTTGGATTGGAATATGTGTCGCACATTTAAAGCATTTAAAATGCAGTTTAAAAAGTTTAAACAAGTCTCATGAACCAAGCTACTAAATGGGATTGAATATTAATAAGAGGATCCTGAAAAGTGATTAAAATTTACTAGCTTTATAAATATGATACTGTTATCTTTAAGTCAACTTAAGTGTTTAAGAATTTTGAATTTGTAACCTTACTAAATTGAGCATTTTAAAAGCCAAAGTGCTCTCTGAATAGTCTTTTTTGTGCCCTCAAGCTGCCCTTGACCACATGCATTGCAGAACTCAATTAACAGAGTCGCTCCAGGGTGAGCCCCTTCTCTAAGCCTGCCTCCTTGCTTTCCTGTGTTAGCTTTATGTTTCCCAGATTCTGTGCCCATGTCCTCCTCTGAGTCACATGGTCCCACTCAGAGAAGGACACAGTGTTCTTCCAAGAAGGAGAAAGGGTGAGCCTGTAGAAGATTGGGTGAGAAACAGATGTTGAAGAGAAATCCATCATTGTCTTCCACACAGCCTTTCCCCCAAGCCCCATCCCATCCTTGCCTCCCACTAAGCCATATGCCCCCAGCCCTTCCCTGCTTCCTGGAGTGGCTGGTTTGCTTTTCTTTGGTGTCCCCATCTGCAGTGCCTTCAAGTGCAGTTGCCTCTGCTCTTTAAATCCAGTAACACAATGTGCTGGGCTTTTTTCTTTCCATAAATCTGTTGACACCTCTCATCTGATGTTCTTTCCATTCATACTCTCTTTATGTTGTTGCCCCCCCCTTTCTTGTCATTTTAGAGTGGTTTGGGAAGAAAGGGTAGGTACATTGTAAGAGCTGAACTTTTCATTAATAGGAAGTCTCTTACACAATATGTAAATAGCCTGTTAGTTCATCTATCCTAATTTGTTTAAATGTCTGTTATTATAGACACCTTAAATTCCTTCTTTTTCTTTCCTGACAGCTTGTTTTCTTCTGATAAATTATTTCCTTGTAGTAAATTACAAGAGGTGGAATTATGGGATCAAAAGTTGTAAAGAGATACAGTGTGGGGTAGTAGAAGTGTGGGTTTTGGTATATAGTTTAATTCCTAATTAAACGCATTGCTGTCTGTATGATAAGCAACTTATTTTTTTTGATCTAACCCAATTTAGATTGAGACAGAATATTTATTGCAAAAATCAAAATAATCTGCAAGGAAAATAAAGTAAAATTAAAGTAAATAAAATTTAAAGTAGCTATAAGTATGGCTTAAAAAATAAAAAATAAAGTACTTTCCTTGGTGTTAAAATCCTGCTACATAACCTCCTTAACAAATTTAATTCCATTACTTACCATTTTCCTTTCTTAAAACATCTCTAGGTTTGACAATTTCTATGCATCAAATCACTTCTAAGTTTTACAAACTGTCTATACCCTCAATGCTTTTTTACAAACTGTCTACACCCTCAATTCTTTCTAGCACAGGCATATGAAGGTTGAATAGTGTTTTTTTGCACCTAACTAGTGCTTAGCAAACTGTATTACAATAAAAACAAGTTATTTCACTAACAGCCTTTTGCAATTCGTGTGAAAAATTATTAAGCTGGGGCACCTGGATGGCTCAGTCAGTTGAGCGTCCAACTCTTGAATTCATCTCAGGTCATGATCTCAGGGTTGTGGGATTGAGCTCCACCATCAGGCTCCACACTAAGTCTGGAGCCTACTTGGGATTCTCTCTTTCTCTCTCTCTCTCTCTCTCTCTCTCTCTCTTTCTCTAAAAGAAAAAAAAAATTATACTTTTCTGGAATCTTGCCAGCTTTTAAATAATGACTAAGTACAAACAGGAGAATGGTGTCCTCACCTCATTGTCCTAACTGCATTACTAAGAAGTTGATTGCCAAAACTGCACAGATAACAGATTCCTAGCTTTTCCATTTCAGTTTTCACTTTGAAGAGGCCAGTTTACTACAGAATCTGTTTGGATTGAAGCCTGCCCAATTTTTGGCTCTTGCTTCACTCTCCTCAAACTATGGATAAGACATTAAATATTTCCTTGAGTATACATTTCACTTTCAATTGGCACCTTTATTAAAAAGAAAAGCACAAGCAAAATCAGAGTAAATGGGGGTAGTCATTAGAACATCAGAAAGGAATATAAAATTGTTTGTATTTTTCTGAAATGTTGCACATATTACCAGAAATAAAATACACAATTTTTAAAATGCTAAGCCTATTTATTATTCACCTGATTTAAAAAGAGAAGAAGTTCTAGTCAAGTAACTCAGCTATAGGCCTTTCATTTGAATAGAGACATTATTTTCAACTTCATCGTAAATTATTTTTCCAAGCTCCTTAAAGAGCCTGGGGAGATTAACAGAGCACGTATTATTATTCATGATAGATAAGGAAGTTGACCTCCAGAGAGTTTGCCAAAGGAAACACAGTAAGTCAGTGACATAGCTGTAAAAGGAATTCAGGTGGCCCAACTTCTGGGCATTTTTGTCTCACAGAACCATCTTTCAATGATTAGCTCTCTCAGTGCTTATTACTTTAATTTGCTAAACTTGCCAAGTGGCTGAAGTCCTGAGGAAGTATCATTTGGTGTTTGTAATTCATTATGCAGTTACTGAAAAAAAACATTTTTCAAATCAGAAGTATTTTAGTGCACAGAAATTCTGGTAGCTTGACTGGGTTTCAGGAATCTTCATGCAAGAAGTATAGCTTGGGGCACCTGGGTGGCTCAGTCAGTTAAGCGTCCGGCTTCAGCTCAGGTCATGATCCCACAGTCCATGGGATTGAGCCCCACGTTGGGCACTGTGCGGACAGCTCAAGAGCCTGGAGCCTGCTTCGGATTCTGTGTCTCCCTCTCTCTCTGCCCCTCCCTGACTCATGCTCTGTCTCTGTCTCTCTCAAAAATAAATAAACATTAAAAAAAAATTTTTTTAAAGAAGTATAACTCAATCTTATCTTTTATTTATTCAGTCTGTATGTCAACTCTGACCACAGTGTGGTTATGGGAAGAGAACTGAATGAAAATCTGGGAGGTCTGTGGGTCTCAGCCCTGTCCTCCACTAGTACATCTCCCTGGGCAAACTGGTCACCTTCCTCCAACTTCAGTTGCCTTTTAGGTAAAACTCAAAATAATATCTGCTTTTCCTGCTTTCCAGGCTTTTTGTGATAAGCAACAATAAGATGATATATGGGAAAATGCTTGGTAGACTATGAAGCATACCACCAAGGTAAGATATTATTATTTCCTCAATACCACAGAACAGGTAAAGAGATACCTCTTAGGTTCATGGAAGTGGAAGGCCACTTAAGACATTTCAGCCTTTGCTCTTGTTAGGATTTATTTGCTTGAATGATACAACTTGACCTTTAGTAAATATTTCCACCACGAAAGCAATTCAAGTGTGGCGGTTTACAATAGGCTGGGTGTCTCTTTACAAAGTACAAAGGTATACCAATTAGACCTATGTGAAATTCCTGGTCTTTAGGGATGAGAGTAATAGGGAACAATCTGTAGGATTAAATCCAGGTTTACTATAATTTGGTAGTTTATGAGTTGTTTTCAGATTTGCTATGTGGCTACTGGGTTTTCAAATTCTCTTACCAGTAAACAGTAGGTTTTGAAAGAGCAATAATTTAGTAAACTCTATGTTTGTGTGTGTCTGTATATATGAAGGTGCTCATGCAGGCAAGAATTAAATGTTTGGAGAAAAACTGAATTGTTCAAAATTGTTGTTGACCTTTTATTGCAAGCAGAGTTATCACTCATGGAAGATTCATGATGCCAAGAATACAATCTAGTGCCCAGCATAGAATACTCATTTTTTTTTTAATTTTTTTTTCAACGTTTATTTATTTTTGGGACAGAGAGAGACAGAGCATGAACGGGGGGAGGGGCAGAGAGAGAGGCAGACACAGAATCGGAAACAGGCTCCAGGCTCTGAGCCATCAGCCCAGAGCCCGACGCGGGGCTCGAACTCACGGACCGCGAGATCGTGACCTGGCTGAAGTTGGACGCTTAACCGACTGCGCCACCCAGGCGCCCCAAGAATACTCATTTAAAGACCTGACTGAAATGTGGCATAATACAAGTTTAGATTTAAGTTTTCCGTTCCATTTTGGTGGAGGCAGTGGGCAGGAGAGCCTGCTAAATTAATATGTATCTGTGTGGCAGGTTGTACCTGTGCTTGTCCAAATGTGCCAGGGCTTTAGTTGCACTGAAGATATACATCAGTCTGTCCATTTGTACCCACTCCGTCTGACATTTGAAATTCCTTTACTGTAGAGTTCTGAGATAAGAAATTTGGATCAATAAACAGGTGAATGAGAGAATAGAAGAGAGGAAAAAAGGAAAGAGAATTGATTTTTAAGTCAAAAAGTACTGTAGAAAATAATTGTTTATTTTTCCAATTGTGAGATAATTTATTTTCTAATAGATTTGAATCCCCTCTAATATATTATTGGCATTAACGTGGACCTTTAAGAAAACAACATATGGGTGGGGCACTTGGGTGGCTCAGTCAGTTAAGCATCTCACTCTTGATTTTGGCTCAAGTCATGATCTCATGGTTCATGAGTTGGAGCCCCACATCAGGCTCCACACTGACAGTGCAGAGCCTGCTTGGGGCTCTCTGTCTCTGTCTTTCTTCCTCTCTCTGCCCCTCCCCCACTTGTATGCATGCACTCTCTCTCTCTCTCTCCCTCTCCAATAAAATTAAAAAAAAAAAAACAAAAACTACGTATGGGACATTGGTCAATTCATTAAGTGATGATGGTCAGAAGTCCCTTAAACACATAGCAGTTATGTAAATGATCTTTCTGCATCAGAATTGCCCAGTGCTATGCCCCTTATTAAGTAAAAAAATAGGCTTAAGTTTTCAATTTTCTGATAAACAAATGTTTATGATTAATAAAACTGATGTGAGAAATTAATGCTACTCTTCTCCAGAACATACGGTTTTGGGATTGCACTATATGCCTCAAAAAATGTTTAGAAATGGTTCTTACTTTCATGGCATTTATAATGAGGCAAGTCCCTTTGACTAAAAACTAAAAAGCAAAAGCATACACTTCTGTTCTTTCACGACTATTGTCTTGCTCTAATCTTTCCTAAACTCATCCAAAATACGGCCTGTCCACATGGAGCATTGGGCCTTTTAGAATGGTTGGTAATACACTGTTCAGTTAAAGCTGAACAGTTGTTAATGCAGGTCTTTTGTCTGTTATTACCAATTACTTGGGGGAAAAAGTTCAATGATTAATTAAATCTGGGAATAAGCCCAGATTAAACAAAGTTAAATGTGCTTCATTAATGCAAGGGTCCTTCATAGCCTTTAAAAATGATAACAAGTCTGTGATTCTTCCAATGGGGAACTTAATAGACAGTGTTCCCCAAATGCATTTGACCTTGAAATTCTTTTCTCATGGATGTATCTCTTGGGAGAGAAAGATCATTTAGAAATTGACATTAGTATGGATATTAGGAAAGCCTTTTAAATGGTCTGGTTCCAGATTATAATCAGACAGAGTTCTAGCACTAGCTCAGCTACTTATTAACTATGTCCCTGGACATGTCACAAAAACCTTTCTAAGTCTTAACTTCCTCATCTGTAAATGAGAGTACAAATACTTACTTCAAATTGTAATTATGAGAATAAAAACAAAACAAAACAAAAAAAGCTATGTGAAAGTGCCCTGCAAACTGCAAGGAATTTTAAAGATAGTAAACATTATGAAAATAATGGGCATAGCATTAAATGTTGGTCTCACTAAGAATGTTTGACCTACTCATTTTTTTAATGTGCTATGACATTAGATTAATGATATGTAATTATCAGATTTTCTGATTCAGCAAAGGAGAGCTGTTCTCCTCCAAACCATTCAGGTAGTGAAGTATTAACTTTAGGAGAAATAACTATAAAGTAATGAGGCAAACATTTCCATGTGGATCATTATTTTATAACAATATCATGTGAACTCTTGCATAGTGTTTATTGAACTAGAGATGATAGATGTTGAAAAGTAAGCTTCATTATGGTTGGTGAAATACCAGACTGTAACTTTCCTCACTTGGATTGGTGGTAAAATACTCAGAAATGAGGAAAAGAAAATTATATGAGTAAATAACAAAATGATTTTGAGTTTCTCCCTACTATCAACTATATGGCTGGTGGAGGTAATAATGAACCCATAAAATTACAACATCAGGTTGGAGAAGTGTGAGAAGGCAGAGGGTCTAAAACATCTAGTATTACTGAAATAGAGTGAATTGGTTCTCCTCTATAGAAAAACATGACAATGTAATAAAAGACTGAAGTTTGGAGCTAGACAGCCTGGGATCAAGTCCTGGTCCTGCCAGTGTATAAGTCATCTATAAAATGGGTAAAACAAATAGTACCTATTGTACAGGGTCGTTGTGAAAATTAAATGACTTAATGGATATAAAGTTTCAAAAAAGCCATTATCCTAAAGGTGTTTAATAAAGGCAATTCATATATTCAACACCAGATGGCAGTGTAGCCATCCAAGGTCAGGTTGTCTGATAGGCGATGAGCCAGCATGAATCTCTGAAATACAGGGTAATCAAATTCTAGAAGATTTCTATGAAAATAAGATGAATTTAAAGGCTCTATGCAAATAATTCTATATAAAGTCACAGAATATATATAAAAGAATAGCTTTAAAAAAAAAAAGAAAAGCTTAAATAAAATATACCTGATTACCACTAGTTGCTTTCTGTCACCAATTATTCAAACCATGGCTCCATGGTTTACTAGGTGACTAAGTTTGGACAGGTTACTTACCCTTTCTAAGCCTCAATTGTCTTATCTGTAAAATAATACATAAGTTTAACAAAACTTTGTTGAGCCACTGTATGTCAGGCTCAAAATGTTCTAGGAGCTGGGGATATAGTACTTTTTAAAAGGATAGAAATCCTTGGCTGTGTGATGCTTATACTGTACTCCAGTAACTAGTCTCTAGTTGATCTAGACTAGTAACTAGTCTCTAGATGATCAGAGAACATCTATCACTTGAAATCAGACACTGGTTGTATTCCGGGGTGTTAGATTGAGACCCCCTACCTCAGTTTACACTGAATCCCCAAAGGCTGAGAACTAAATCATAGGTTCAACATATCTCCACATTTTGTAGCAAGGTATTCAATAGGCCACTGATGCAGTACCTGCGAAAAGAGTTATCAACCACTGCAAACTTCAGCTCAATACATACCCCCAAGCATGTAAGAGAGCTTGGATGGGTCAAAAGAAATAATTGTTTTTAAAGAGAATTTAGAGACACCTGGGTGGCTCAGCTGGTTGGGCATCCGACTTTGACTCAAGTCTTGATCTCATGGTTCGTGAGTTTGAGGCCCACCTCAGGCTCTTTGCTTGAAGTGAGGAGCCTGCTTCGGATCCTCTGTCACCCTCCCTCCCTGCCCTTTCCCTGCTCATGCTCTATCTCTCTCTCTCTCTTAAAAATAAGTAAATAAACATTTTTTAATAAGAGAGAATTTATTTGGGACAGTTGTTGGAGATCTGAGCATCCTCACCACAGTGAAGAGTGGGTAACGTTCCTTCTCACCTACATGAGAAAGGGACCTTCAAGAGAAACACTGGGAGGACTTGACGTGAGTGTCCTGGAGTTGAAGCACATGAAGGTCATGTGAGAGGCTGTGGCTGGTTAGGCCTGAGGTAGCAGAGCCAAGGGAGGAGAGCTGAACTGCTTGCGAAGTACACTTCTATTGCTGACTGCCAGAAAGCACGGCTGTTTCTCATGGACAAAATGTGAACTCCAAGGATGTGAAGAATCCCTATCTGGAAAGACAATCTGATACTCAGTGTTACAGGGTAACCTGAGGCCCATTGCAATTTTCAAGAGTTTATTAGAGCAAGTGTGGATAGGGATGGAGCACTCCATGGACAAGAGGTGGGAGAAAAAGGCTTTTATAAAGCAAACCTGGAAGTAAAGCAAGGAAACTGATTGAATGTAGCTTACGTGGTTGCCTTATTTAGGAGCAACCAGTTGGCTGTTTGTGATTGGTTGTTCTTAAATTTCGTTTTCTTCAAAGGAGTGCATTTACAGGAATTGACTCGTGTTTAAGTTTCTGCTTGTTTACACAGGCTACCAAGACAGTAGAGCCACCTCAGTCTCATTGCTTCCTTTTTAATTCCTTGAACACCACAAAGGAGATGGGTCACCAAGTAAATGCCCAGGGCAGGAGGGAGGAATCATGATGACCAGTTGGGGCAAGGCGCAGTGAGCCTCACAGTGTGAGGGCCCCAGCAGCAGTGTCTCTGAGGAGCTCTGCCAGAGAAGGACTCAGCCCTAGGGGTCCACCAGCTCAGGAGCCCCAAAGGTGCAATCTGTGCCAGCCAAGCAGGGCTTTCCTGCCCCGGACTCTATCTCTGAAGTGAGGGTGTGAGGAGTTGCCCACGCTGGGACAGGAAGGGAGGACTAACTTGGAAGGAAGCTTGGAACATGAGTTATTACACCGCACTGAGCATTTTAATTATTAAACTGAGAATATTCTTATGCCCAGATGGGATTAGAAGGCGTATGTTCTTGTTAAGATTCCAAAAATTCAGGTATCTGCCTGACATTTCAACCAGGGACAGGAATATACTTAGCCTTCCAAGTAAAGTAAAAGCAGATTTAACATATGTAAAGTGCTAACGTAGTAAATATTTTCTATTTTCATCACTGTTTTTATTATCAGCTCATGTAACGTGTTGGACTCTAAGTTGTACCATTCTTACACTGAAGATCGAGTGAATGTTGCCAAGGACACTCGAATGGTGTACTGTAAAGAGTGGACCAAGCAGAATTCACGTGACTGTTTACTTCCTTCACAATCCATCCACACCTAGGGTCTGGCTCTGTTTCCTAGTGCCATAAAATGGGGAGTAAAGTCCCTTACCTGAATGTCTGATCCATATTTTCCAATCGTCATCACATAGTCCTTCTCAGGTGTCCAGTAAGGCTCTGTGGTCCGACCAAGGAAACAAAGTCAGGGGTGCTCATCTAGCTATGCAGTGGGCTGTCCATAAAAATGTGTAGAATGAATACACATATGAAGGCCTGGGGCAGGATGAGGGACATCAAATTACTTTCAGGATTTTGATGATGAATCCATTCTGGCCACCAAATTGCACCAAAATGGTGTAATTTGAATGGTGTCTTCAGAAATATTTCTTCCCCACAAGACTGTGGAGTGTTTCCACCACAGAGTGCCACTCCTTTCAGCAAAGGCATGCAGCATTTTTCAGAGCGGTGTTCTGCCAACTCTTCCAGGTGTCAACAGGAATATAGAGAGAAAATAAAAGTTTCCGCAAGGCAAATAAGCTTGAGAAATGGTGCACACTTTTCCCTCCCTACTGGAACATACACGTGAGCATATTATAGAGTCCTCAAAATTGCATATTAGTTTTGCTAAACCCAGAATATTTACTGACTTCCTAGAAGCTCTGAACACCATTTCCTTTTCCTCCGCACACTTGCTTAATGTCCCTCTGACAACTGTTCTTTGTCACACCATTCTGGATCCATAGGATTGATGCATGACCTCCAGAAAGGCTCTGTGCAAAGGAAGAGCACGAAAAGAAGTTGGTGTGGAGATTATCCCCAGCCATGATTCTGGAAAGTAGAAAATAGGACTGCAAGGATGCAGGATCCATGGGGAGAGGTAGCTTTTGAGGAGGTGATGGAAGATAAAGAAAGGGTTGAAAACCACTGTATCTAGAAGACTAGGCGATCAAAAGGAAGCAGGAGCACAATGGAAAAATGGAAAAATGCAATGTGTTTCACAATTCCGTGTATGACAAGATATAGAAATAGTACTTTATGTTACTCTAGGGGATAAGAGCTTGGTGGAAGATGGAAGTGCCATAGACTACAACTCAGTTATCTATTTTGTCTGTTTAATTAAGACTTCTATAACACTCACTGTGTTTCAGGCACTGTTCAGAGCATGTTACAAACATGAATTCATCAAATTCTCAAAATAATTGTGAGGTAGTCCCCACACAGATGAGGGAACTAAGGCACAAAGACATTTATTAGCTTAAGGACTGGGACTCAGGTCTAGATCCTGTCTCCAGAGGCCATGCTCTTAATCTCTGCCCTCTGCTGCCTTTGTGAATCCACGAAGTCAAATAGAACACTGCTGGAGGTGATCCCAAACCATCTAGTAGTACAAACAACAATTGAAAAATTAAAGGAAAAACTCCCTCTCTTTTAGGTCCTCTGGAATGGGAGAAAGTTCTCCACTTTAATCAAAATTGACTGACATTAATGTTTATTCCTGTAACTTCTTGCTATGACCTTTCATATACCCAAGATGAAACTAAAATTGATGTGAGGGATAGTGTTCCAGGTAAAACAACTTAAGTGATAAAACTTGTTACCTCAGCAATGTTGCCCGAGGGGCAGACTTACATTTTTCATGGAAAATGTTAGGCAGAAGGTCTTGATGCCATTTCATGCACCATTTAATCAGGTTTAGCTCTAGAAACAGGGAGAGATGAAAAGCTATATTTTTCTTTTTTAAAAATACAACTCCTATTTTTGGCATAAAAGTAATTCATGCTCACTATAGACAACTTTGAAAAAACATAAATTATAATTAAGAAAATAAAAAGTATGCATAGTTTACCACCCAAAGACAACTACTTTGATGTATTTACCTCTATTCATTTTTGTCTTTTTTTTAATTTTTAAAAAATGTTTACTTATTTTTGAGAGAGAGAAAAACAGAGCACAAGCAGGGGGCTGGGGGACAGAGAGAGAGGGAGACACAGGATCCAAAGAAGGCTCCAGGTTCTAAGCTGTCAGCACAGAGCCGGACGTGGGGCTCGAACTCACGAATGGTGAGATCAAGACCTGAGCCAAAGTCGGATACTTAACCCACTGAGCCACCCAGGTGGCCCCATTCGTTCTTTTTCTATGCTGAATATATATGTGTGTGTTTAACATAATTATGGTCATTCTGAATACACGTTTGCATCTTACACATTAACATTTTGTCATGAACATTTTTTGTGTGTGTCTCAAAGAATCTTTATGTATGATTTGTCTGTTCTGTTGTTTTAAATTCTTTATTTTTATGTGTTGGTGCCAAGCCCCGTGCTCTTTGTCTTTCGATATAAGGAATTTGGTTCTTTTGCTTTTGTCTTTTGCAGTGATTTGTATGGGTTTCATTTCTTGTTTGTACTTGCATTGAAAAAACAGATCTCTAATTATGCAAGTCAAGACTGAAACTAACTTTTTTTTTGACTCAGTTCACTTCAATAGATAGGAAGCTTTTTATGTTTCTGGTTCTTCACACCTGTCCTTCTCCACTTCTTGATCTTTGCCAGCATCATTTGGGGTTTAAACTATTATTTAATATAATATTATATGATAGTTAATATTATATTTTATATATTTATACTTTAAATATTTATTATATTTGTATATTCAAATATATTCTTAGAGATGATTTAACTTTTATTATTCTTGTGACCATATTCATAACAATTTTCTTCTTTTTTACTTTTTTACTCAGAAATAATTTCAGACTTCTAAAATACTACAAAAACAAAAAAAGTATAAACGCTTTTGAAGGTACATACCCTCCTATATCCAGATTTGCAAAATATCTCAATATATGCTTCCTCAAAGAATTGCATAGATGCATATGAAAAATGCATAACATTAATTGATACTAAGAAAATATAAATTAAACCCACAATGAGATACTACTACACCCTTGTTAGAATGAGTAAAATTAAAAATGCTGATTGTACTAAGTGTTGGCAAGGAAGCAGAACCACCAGAACCCTCATACGCTATTAGTGAGAATTTGAAATGATATGACCATGTTGGAAAAGAGTTTGACACCTACTTTAAAAATTAACATATACGTATCATATGACCCAGTCATCCCACTCGTACATATCCACCCATGATAAATGAAAACATAATGCGCACAAATACTTGAACCTGAATGTTCATAACAGCTTTACTTGTAATGTCTACAAACAGGTGACTACATAAACACATTGTGATATATCCAAACCATGGACATGTACTATTCTGCATTAAAATAGAACACTGTAGATACACGCAGGAACAGGAATGAGTCTCCATATAATTGTGATGATTGTAAGAAGCCAGGCATAAGAGAATCTGTACTATATCATTCCATGTATGTAGCATGTTAGAATATGAAAACAAATCTAATGACAAAGCAGATCACTGGCTGCCCAGGTGGGGGACGGAGTGGTAATGCGATCGCTGTGGGAGGAAAGGATGACAAAGGCACAAGGTAACTCTGGAGCTGATTGATATCTTCATTATCTGGGTTGTTGGGATGAGTTCACAAGTGTGTACATACATCAATACTTAACAAACTGTACTTTTTAAATAAGTGCAGTTTGTTTTATTTTAGTTATACTCCAATAAATCTATAAAAAATCATAATAGACAGTATTTTTATATATATGGTACTGTTTTCTGGCTCTTTATAAAACACAAAAGATACATAAAAGCATTTAGCACTCTAGCAGGCAGTTATAGTAGAGGCTCAGTATAATTTAGTTGAAAATAAATCTGATTTATGACTCTTGTTTATCAATATGTTTGGCATAGAGTAAAAAGTATACCTCTAATTCCATATGGAATCATAGTTTCCCTTTGGTATATTTTTGGACTAAACAAATAAAAATGAATGCAAGAAAAAGTTTTCCTGGCCCATGGAACCCAATGACAAAACAGCAGGAACAAGAGTCAGATCATCGGCCTTGCTCTCTCTTTAGATATATAGATACAGAGACATATATGTACATGTGTCTATATATATTCATACATAGTACACACAGAGAAATGTACAAATTTAAATCCATCTAAGAGGATTAGACAGATTTTTAGGAATCTATTCATTGTTACCTGATGGTCAGAGATTTCAAAGTGAATTTATACAAGATGCCTTAAGTACAGTTGTGTTCAATAGATTTTTTTAAATGAATCTATTTTGTGTTTTGAGTTACTCATATATTCACATAAAAGTCTTTTAATGCAAATGACTTTCAGTGTTTTAAAACATTAGTTTTGGTCATCTAGCCCTAAACGTTGCTCCTACCTATGAAAAACACTACTCTAAAAAAGCTTCCAATTGAAGATACTAAACAAAATAAATACTGTTTCCAAAATTATTCTGGCACTGAAGTTAGCATTATTTGTGTAAAAGTCATTAGAGACAACTGATAAAGAAGATGGTCACTCAGTGGTTTAAAGCAGGAAATAAAGGGGCACCTGGGTGGCTCAGTCAGTTAAGCATCTGACTTCGGCTCAGGTCATGATCTTGCAGTTCATGAGTTCAAGCCCTGCATCGGGCTCTTTGCTGACAGCTCAGAGTCAGGAGCCTGTTTCAGATGCTGTGTCTCCCTCTCTCTCTCTGACCCTCCCCCATTCATGCTCTGTCTCTCTCTGTCTCAAAAATAAATAAACGTTAAAAAAAATTTTTTTTAAAAAGCAGGAAATAAAAAATAATACTTTGCTTTCTTGTTTCCTTTTTCATCATTTGAATATCCTCATGCTGTTATTACTTACTTTGCTTTGTTATTACTTATAAACTCTGGTTTATCAAAGGCCAGAGTTCATTATACAGTTAATACTTTTTTTTTAATAGTAAAGTTAAGGTGTTAAGGTGAAAAAAAATTGAAAAGAGGAGAAATATGAGAAAAGGAGGTAGAATGCTGAAGATTTATACTATTAAGTTTAAAAGATTACTAAATATGCATACCAAATATAGAATTTCTAAAATCACCATTTAGCTTTGAGCTCATATTTAATTAGCTCATCAATAATTCAATATTTGTTAGACTTCTATAGTTAAGGAACTATGAGAGACACCATGATAGATGATTCTTAAATCTTCAAGAAAAATAGTACATAAGAAGTGTAGCATATGGCTGGAAATTGAACCTTGGGAAACATATTTATAAGGGATGTGAAAGAAGTAAATCCCCTGGGTGAAAAAGTGAATAAAAAAGCTAAGAGGAGAATCTGAGTAGTGTATCATCTTGGAAACTAAGCTTATATCATAACCACATTTGACACAGCATTGAGGACATGTGGTAGCTCGTCAATATCCAATATCCTCTCCTTTGAGGCATATGGAAAACAACACATTCCGGCTCCATAGGGGGCAAACCTGGCAATTTGACTAGTTATAGCCAATGAGCTTTGAGCAGCAGTGGTGCAGCAGAGCAGATCTAAGATGTCCTTTCTTTCTCTTCTCCCACCATGTGTTGGCATAGTGGAAGGTCCATCAGCCTGTGTCCTTGAATGACTGTATGAAGCAGGGCATTTTTATGGTGACATATAACACGAGAGAGAAATGTTAACTTGTGTGGTGTTAAAGGACTGGGATTTGATGGTTGACTGTTTTTAAAACACAAATTTAGCAGCCTTGACTAAAGCAAGCAAGAAGTTAGCACTGCTATGTATCAGAGCAGCCAAAGCAAATTCTGCCAGCCAGATTTTGGTGGGCCTCTGATGCTATCTTAAAGGATTTTCTCTTTCTGGATCAGAAAAACAACACAATCATGTGTCTCAGATAGAAGAGATAAAACAAACACGGCCACATTTTGGGGTGATACGTATTGACTTATCATTTCCAATCTCACAACCATAATATATTTTATCATAGAATACCATTTACTTGCCTGAAAGTTCCATATTGCAATGAAGCATCTTGTCACCGTGAGCCTACACCAAATGTTAACAATGTTTATGAAGCGCTGGAGCACCGCGCATGATTTTGTATGGAGTTTGAGTAAGGTAAGTTTTTTTTTAATGTTTACTTATTTTTGAGAGAGAGAAAGCAAGCATGAGCAGGGGAGGGGCAAAGAGAGAGGGGAACAGAGTAACTGAAGCAGGCTCTGTGCTGACAGTAGAGAGCCCAATGTGGGGCTCAAACTCACGAACTGTGAGATCATGACCTGAGCCAAAGTTGGCCACTTAACCAACTGAGCCACCCAGACACCCCAAGTAAGATAAGTTTTAATCACCCCTTCCAATCAAGACACTATGCTATCAGGCACCACAAGATCACTCCCCCAAGATCAACGCCAGTGAAAACAGTGGAAATAGAAACATCAGGATAGACAGGAAGCTGTCAGAAATTCCTGGGAAGACTGAGGGCTGTTTTGAATGGTTGCATGAGGGAATGAAGGTCCTAGTTCAGGGCATTCTCGATCTTGCCTCAATTGTGCCCAGAATCCACATAGATGCAAGTGTCCTCAAGTGTAAAATCTTGGCAACCCAAATGTTGGTTAGGAGTTTCAAAAACAAGCAGGTGGAGATTGATAGCCTTGGATAGTCACCTCTATTCCCCTGACTCCTCACCCAAGCCTCCAGGACTGGTGACACAAACTAAGATGTTTTTCTGGTGCCCATGGCACTCCGCCTTTAGGCGCACACATGTCCACTGCCCCACAAACACTCCAAGGGCATCAGGTCTGAGTTAGACTGGAGTTTGACCTTTGGTCTCCCCCCACATATGTTTCTGGACAGAGCAATGTGTACTCCAATAGGAATATTAACTGAAAGGTTAAAGTAAGGAGGTATCTGAGGAGCACAGCTATTTTAAAAGAAAACAGCAAACTGCATTAGAGTCCATCAAAAGAATAAATTTTACAACTGATGGGACAAGGATTCAAAATAAGCATTATAAATACACTCAAATGGCTTAGGAAAGATATTACCAATATGAAACAGTATGAAAATGTGAAAAGTAACAGGTGGAAATATTATGTGTAAAATAGTATAGGACTTGAAATAAAGAGCACAATAGACAGGATAAAAAGTAGAATTGGCACAGTAGCAGAATTAATGAATACGTTGGAGATTTGATGGAGGCACTCTCCCAAAAGGGAACAGGTAAAGATAACAACACAGAAAATATAAAAGGAAAGTTAAGCAATGTGGAGGTGATAAGTATAAAAGCTAACATCTTGATATTAGGAGTCCCAGAAGTAAAGAGAGGAGTTAATGTTTGAAGAAACAATGGACATCAATTGCCCAGACTGAAAGGTGAATGTTTTCAGTGAAAAAAATATATATAGTGTGTGACAAAAAATGAGAAATAAAGAAAAAGCCACATTTAGGCATAGTCTATAAAATTTAAGAATATCCAAGATATAAAACTTAGTAAATTTCAGGAAAAGCAAATCAGGTATCCCTAAACACATACAGCTTATCCCTGTATGTACTGTTCATAAGAAATTGTTACATTTCTAAGCTATCAACTTGTCTGTAATCAAAACAAAATAGCACTTGTTTGCAAAGGCTGATTATGAAGATAATCCAACCTGGTTTGAGGATATGGATAATTAGTAAAAGAGCAAAACAGCTTATTCACCACAGCTGGGGGAAATATATTTTCCCTTGACTAGATGCAATATTTTCTTTGACTCTTTTAAAGTCCTAAGCAATATTCTGAATAAACATCACTCTACTACCTGACAGCTATGAAGAAGTATATATAGATTAATACTTTAGTGGGATAAAATTATAATAAAAGTAAGCTTACCTATTAAAATGTTTATTATCATTATCATATTGCAAAGTAGTCTGGCTTAGATAGAAGTTGTTCATGTAAATGATTGTAAGTAATATTATTATAACCAGATCAAAGTGTGTTCTTTCCTCAATTTTTTAGTCCTCCAGTTAAAAATCAGTAAATTTTAAGTAAGAAATATTATCATTGTCACCATCATCATCATCATCGCCACTTTCATGTGTGTTAGTATCTCCCCTCTCCCCCATATATATAAAACGGCAGTCTTGCTTCTGAGTGATCTTAGGCATTGGGATTTCCTAACCACCAACCCCTTTATGCCATGCCATAGAAAGTAAGCACCCAGTTTTTTGTTTGTTTTTTGCCAGATCAGTTGCAAAATTCCCCTTCCTTGCTTCTCTCAATATTTATTGAGTGCTCACTATGTACTAGCACTGAATTATGGTGATAAAAGAGAAAAAAAAGCTTTGATCTCTGATCTATACCTTCTGCAAGACCTGGAGGGCTGGTGAGCAATTGTTCCTTGCTCAACAGTTCTTTGTTGAATATCCTGGGGACTAAGGGATTTGAGGGAATTGAATCTAGACCAAGAAGGTATTGATTGTATGTCGCAGGTATGCTCCCAGGATGTGGGAATGAAGAAAGTTGCTCATCCAGGATTTGTAGCAATGGAAAGGCAAGAACTGAAAATGTGACTACAGAGACATGGTAAAGCTAACCTAGGTTTTAGGGGGGAAAGGATGATCAGCATTCCTCCAAGAATGTAGTAATGTCTCATCTCTCTCTCTCGCTCTCTTACTCTCTTTCTCTCTCCTCCACCCTCGCTCTCCCTCCCCACCTCTCATACATACATACACACACACCAGGTTTGATTTAAGGCCCAACCTTAAGCATGCACAGTGTGATTTTAAAAACCAACTCTTTCTTTCTGACTCTGTGATTTAGCATGGAGAAACAAAGCTTTCATTTGCCTGGTAATAATCATAATAGAGTTAATAACGTAGCATTCCCAAGATGGCTATGTTACTGAGAAGCACAGGAACCCAAGAGCCAACTTACAATTTCTGGCTGTGTCATTAAGAATGGGCTTAAGTTTCAAAAATAATCAATAAAGTGATATTGCAAAAATCACAATGCCTTATAAGGAAGTCATAGTCATCCTATTTGCTAAGGTACTTAAAACAATAATTGTTGATTAAACTCACTAAATTGTGGTGGATGGAGGTGCCACGTCCTCAACAAACCAGATACTGTCTCTTAAAAAAAAGGTTGATTCAGAGAAGCTTTCTTTGTAAGACAGCCGTGGGGGCTTTTCCAGGTAAATACTTAGAGGTTCAAAGAACCGAAAGGGTAGCTTGGAGAAGTGGAAATCCAGGCTTGGAAACCATTTAGGGCTCTTGTCTTTAGGTTGCCCAGGAAAGAGAGGTCAAATGGGCCAACAGGAGGACCTGGATAATCTACCCAACCCCGTGAGGGTATGTGCAGTTCTTACTGAAATCCTAAGTAGGCAGACTTCTAATATCAAGTTGCTTTCTCTGCCAGCGAAATATTTCTTTGAGAAGTGATTAAATGGACTTTCTACTCTAAATTTGTTTTATATGACTTTGGGTAGTGGATTTTTCCAGGAAATGGATAAGTTGATCTTTACAGTTGTTAAATCATCAACTTTAGCATAGGATGAGAGAGAAAAAAACTGCACGAAGCTTTTTGAACACCAGCTTATCCTTCACAGATGCTACCTCTCAACAGTTCAAAGCTTTGGTCATGTGCAACAAAAGGAGAGTCCAGTCTCCTAATAAGACTATCTTTTTCAATAATGAGTACAGAGAGACGGAGGTTAGTGACCATTGATATCTAGACCATTCTGTCCCTATGAGTCTTCTATTCATGAATTCTGCTGAATACTTAGGTAGGATGATGACTTCAATATAAAAATCTCTTTGAGTTCCAAGAAGCCCCCAAAATGATAATCACCTGTGTGGTGCACATTAATATATGTATGCTATTTACAGAAACGAGTCTATGAAAGTTCTGTGATTTGACTGTCCTTTTGACTACATTAGAGTTTGAGCTAAGAACTTATTGTATGCAAATTATACATCAACAAGGGCAGAATACTTTGAAATGTAAATGTCAGAGTTAAATGTCAATGTAGGGACTTCAACTGGCAACTGGAAACTTACAGTAAAAGAGGCATCTTAAACATTCTTTAGCTACAACATTTCACTTGTGGCTATTGAAACAATATGGAAATACAGAAACATCAAAGAAACCTCACATATATTCATAAATTTGAGTTGATGTACATTAGGTTAATGCCTTATGGAACTGTGGCTCTGTGCCATCTTCAATTAAGGTGGATGCTCATGTAGATACAGTATATTACTGGTGTTAATCTACTGATTTAATAGGAACTAACCTGTTAAAATGGTCTCAGATTGATTTGTTGTCTTATTTGATTAGGTGACTACACAGCTGATAATTCTCTGACATTGGAAGTTTGTTCCTAATGAAAGAAAGCACCCAAGATAAGAAGGGGAGAGGCAAATGTGGGAACTGGGGTTTCTTTCATGTTGTGAGTAGGGATACTTTGTGTCTACTGAGTGTGATCTATGTGGCAACCTCTCCCATTTCACCGACTTTTACTCTCTTTATGCGATTTGTGAAGGAGAAGGTTCATATCACATCCCCCCGCCCCCCCCCTCCGAAGCCTCATCTTGGTAACTGGTCCTCGTGCCGCATCCTCTCCATTGCCCTCAGTTCTACTGGGGGCTACTACCTTCTAGAACTCCCCACTGTCCGCCCTGCTAGGGTACTGGCCTGGACTCCATGTTCCTGTGGTTGGAAATTCTGCACTTTGATTTATTACTATGTAGTGTAATTCCCCAAAAGTGCCAGCAGTCAAGGCTGTATGGGTGAAACAGTTTTCTCTGAAGAATGAAGAATAATTTAATAAAATTAATTACAACAAAGGTTAAAAACCTTTAATATTATTTAATATTAAACCCCAAATATGTCTGTTTCCCTAGTCCAAGAGAAAAGAAAAACAGGCAAGTTCAGCCCATCAAAGGGATCATTTAAGAGCAAACACTATCTGTCTTGTTCTTCTTCCTTCTTTTTCCTTGCTGCCAATGTTCACCCTCCCCGTTTTAGTAAAACCCTATGGCCTGCCCCACAGGGACTTAACCTGCCCTTGTTTCTAGCCCCTTCCTCCAAGGAATGTAATCCAGAAAATGAAATCATCCTCAACCATATTTTCAGTGAGATATTCAATCTGGAACAACATCAAGGAATTTCAGCAGAAAGTGCATGTTGGCTTTGGCTCTCAAAAAGTGAAGTGTCCTAAGGCTTGAGAATAAGCTATGTCTGGGGCACCTGGGTGGCTCAGTCAGTTGAACGTCTAACTTCAGCTCAGGTCATGATCTCACAGTTTGTGAGTTCAAACCCTGCATCGGGCTCTGTGCTGACAGCTCGGAGCCTTGAGCCTGCTTCAGATTCTGTGTCTCCCTCTCCTTGTGCCCCTCTCTCTCTCTCTCTCTGCCTGTCCCCCACATGTGCTCTCCCTTTCTCTCAAAAATAAATAAACATTAAAAAAATAAAAAAATAAAAACAGAATAAGCTATATCCATTTATCCTTCCTAGGGGTAACTAATAAATAAAACACACACACACACACACACACACACACACACACACAGAGAGAGAGAGAGAGAGAGAGAGAGAAAGAGACAAATACACGGGTGGGGGAGGGAAATGAACAATAAATGTCAGAGCACAAAAGTTTAAATTCATAGTAAGGAATAGAAACATATTTCTAACTGTAATATAATATGGGAGATAATGTGTAAGAGAATGTATCTTCACCTCTTACCTGACTAGTTAATTGGCTTAACTTCTTAAGGCCAAGAAAATTCCCCAAAGTCCTTTCCACCTGTAAAGATTTCTTTGGTTGCTGCATTTCTGTTGTTGTGTTTAACTTGGGACGAGGGAGCCCCAGACGAGCTTTGTGGAGCCACTTCACCCCCACAGGTGCACAGGGCCCGACACAGTGGCTACCATGAAACATGCCCAACTGCAAACAGCAAGGGAAAAGGCAAGGACTTTGTCACTTTATAACTGTCCCCTTGCCAGTACTGAAGAGTTTTAGCCAAAGGAAAGGGATAATTCCCGAATTAAAGGGATTTGCCCCTGCAGCTTGAGGAACTGGAAGGAGTTCTTGCACCAAGAACGGTCATTCCGAGCAGCTCACACGTTTATCAGCCTTCGGAACGTGGGTCCACTTAAGAAACGGACACGCTCCCTGCCACCGCCTGTGGCACAAACCCGGTTCAGACTGGGGAGCCAAGACACCTCGATGATGAACACTAGCTTCTCCTCCACCAATGCAGCCTCTGGTTTTTACATAAAGTGAACTGTGATGTCACGAAGCTGTTGCCTGACAATACATTCTTTATTTCATACACTCACCCCTCCAAATTTCCCCAATACTACCGTTAGAAAGCTCAACTTGACTTCTTTTCTTTTGTAGACGTTTCTTTATTTTTGAGACAGAGACAGAGCGTGAACAGGGGAGGGGCAGAGAGAGAGAGGGAGACACAGAATTCCAAGCAGGCTGCAGGCTCTGAGCTGTCAGCACAGAGCCCGAATGGGGGCTCGAACCCACGAACTGTGAGATCGTGACCTGAGCCGAAGTCGGAGGCTTAACCCACTCAGCTGCCCAGGCGCCCCGGCAACCTGACTTCTTAATTCAAGTAAATCGATTTTTAATGGGGAAGGGAAATTAAAGAAGAAACTAAGATTTTTTGAGCACCTTCTGGACGCCAAAAGCCCTACACCATTGTTTCACTGCATCTTAACTTCTACTCCACAAGGACGTATCCTCCCCAGTGTAAGTATTCCATCAGGTGACGCTGTCTGAACCCGAACCCCATCTCGTCTGACTCCAAAGCCCACTGATGCTGCTTTATATACATGTGGCCTCTGTTCAGCCATAAGCCCGGATGTACAGCTTTTTACACAATAACCATGTTCCTGAAAAATGTAAATTAATTTCTGTAAATGGAATTCTATTTCCAATGTGTGGGGAGGCACTTTATTTTAAAGCTTTACTGCCTCACTTGTGAAATGATTAGAGGGAGGTAGTTTTAGCTACTAGTTCTAGTGTTATTTCCAACTGGAAAGTGTTAGGATGTCACAGCACATAGTGCAGTCTTCCACGAAGTCATTCTAAGTCACGGGCCCTTTCTTCCAGGAGCGGGTAAGATACTTTAAAATCATAAATCGTAAGGCAGGAAAAACACGTGGTTTTTCAACCAGTGGTTGGGCATCAAATACAGATCGACATTTCCACTGAATATTTCAGGACTACATCTATCACAAAGTGAGATAAACTTCATTTAGACTTCTAGCAATTTTAGATTGAAACCCCAGGAGGAGGAACATGGGAAAAGTCTGGATCTGGTTTAAGTCTAAATCAAAAATCGTTTTCAAAAACAGTGTAAAATCTCAATCAAACTTTCATATAATTTGCACCATGTACTTGGTGATACATGCTTCTTTTCAAACTTGTAAATGCTTTGAAAACACATACAGCTGACCCTTGAACAACCCTCTACCACCATGCTGTTGAAAATCCACATATACCTTTCAACCCCTCAAAACTTAACTACTAGTAGCCTACTGTTGACTGGAAACCTAATCAGTAACATAAACAGTTGATTTGTATATGTATTATGCACTGTATTTTTACAATAAAGTAAGCTATAGAGAAGAGAATATTAAGATAATCATAAGGAAGAGAAAATACATTTATAGTACTATACTGTGTGTATATATATATGTGTATATATATTATATATATGTGTATATATATTATATATACACATACACATACACACACACACACACACACACACACACATATATATATATATATATATACATAAATCCATGCATATGTGGGCTGGCGTAGTTCAAACTTGTGTTGTTCAAGGGTCAGCTGTAGTTTCTGAACTGTTTTTTTTCAACACCTAAAGAAAAATCAACCTAAAACTCCATTCTGGATTTGAAAGCAGAGGAGCCTTAATGTAATCATCCAACTCTTGCTCTGGTGCTGATGTGCAAGTCTAGGAAGTGGTCAGTAATTTCATAGTAAACAAACTGTAGTAACTACACTAGTAACAAAGAGGAACGAAGATTTTCCCACCAACTGCTTTTTATTCTGGAAAAGAATGAGTATATAAAAGTGAATATTCATAATTTAAAAAAAAATAAAGATTTTGGCTAAGTGTTTAGGAAGAACAAAGTACTTGTAATACTGCAATAGGTTAATGACTGGAAGGGGAAAAGAGCCACTTCATGTACTTTCTGAATAGAAAATTAACAGATTAATCAAGACTGTTAACAATTGGAAATCATCAGGCTTTGGCTGAGGAATTACAAAATAGATATGTGAAAATTTATTTTTTGAATAGGCATTAATTTTGCATAGTTCAAAATTGAAAATATACAGAAGAGTATATTTCAAATTTACCTCCCACTGTGTTCCCCAGCCATCATCTTTCCTTTCCATCATCTTTCCTCCCTGGGGGCAACTAATACTTTCCACTTCTTGGCTATGCTTCTAAAAATATGTTCTAAATATGCAGATGTGCTGCTTTTAAATCCAATATTTTAACGTTTGTTATTTTGAGTTATTTTGCAGTTATAGGAAATAATACAGAGAGATTCCATGAACTCTTTAGCCAGTTTTTCCCACTGGTAACTTACAGTATAGTGCTACGTGGTACTATATTATGGTGCAATATCACAGCCTTAACCCCTGGCAACCATTAATCTCTTCTCCATTTCTATAATTTTGTCATTTCAAGAATTTCCCATTTATGGAAACATACAGATTGTAAGATTTTGAGATTGGCTTTTTTGTTTCAGTACAATTCTCTGCAGATTGTTGCATAAATCTATAGTTTTCTCCTTTTTATTGCCGAGTAGTATTCCATGGTATGGTTGCATCACTGTTTAACCATTCACCCATTGAACAACACCTGGGTTGTTTCCTGTTTCTGACTATAATGAATAATGCTGAGCATTATTATGAAGGCTATAAGTATTCATGTAGAGTTTGTTGAGTAAATGTAGGTGTTCATTTCCCTGGAAAAAGTGCTCAGGAGTGTAATTGCTGGGTCATATGTAGCTGCATGTTTAATTTTTTCCAGAGTATTTTTCCAGATTGTTTTCCACAGTGGCTCTGCCATGTTACATTTTTACTAGCAATGTGAATGATTCAGTTTCTCCACATCCTCACCAGCATTTGGTGTTGTCACTATTTGTTATTTTAGCCATTATGATAGTTATGTAAGTAGTATCTCATTGTGGTTTTACTTTGCATTCCCATAATGGCTAGTGATCTTTCCATGTGCTAATTTGCCATCTGTATATCCTCTTTGGTGAAATATCTCTAAATATCTTTTGCCTATTTTCTAATTGGATTGAGTTTTTTACGGTTGAGTTTTAAACATTTATAATGTATTCTAGATTCCAGTTCTTCATTAGGTATATGATCTGTAAATATTTTCTCCCCATCTTCAGTTTGTCTTTTGATCCTCTTAACAGGGCTTTTAGCAGAGCGAATGTTTTTAATTTTAATGAAGTCCACTTTATTAGTTTTTCATCTTATGAATCATGTTTTGCATGTTTTAGCTAAAAGTTTAGCGTTTTTGAAAAGTTTTATAGTTTTTATAGTTTTATGTTTTACATTTAAGTTCAAGATTCATTTTTAGTTAATTTTTGCAGAAAGCATAAGACACGTTGAGCTTCAATTTTCTTTTCCAAGACGTCCGATGGCTTGGAGCAATACTTGTTCTAAAGGCTATCTTTCCTCTGTTGAATTGCTTTTGCTTCTATGTCAAAAATCAGTTTCCAAAGGAGTAGACTGATTCTCTCTGCTTTATTCTTCTTTGTTAAGATCTTTTTTTTTAAGCTGTTCTAGGGACTGTGCCTTTCCATATAGATTATAGAATAAACTCATCTCTGTCTACAAAAAACCTTATTGGGACTTTGGTAGGGACTTCATTAAACCAGCAGATCAATTTAAAGAGATCTGACATCTTTACTAGGTTGAATATTCCAATCCGTGAACACAGTATGTCTCTTTATTTCGATCTTTGATTTCTTTCATCAACATTTTATAGTTTTCAACATATAAGTCCTATACCTATACCTAGATATTTCTTTTTTGAGTGATTGTTATTGATACTGTATTTTAAATTTTGGTTTCCATATACTCATTACAGGTACACAGAAATACTGTAGACTTTTGTATGTATATCTTGTATATTGAGGCCTTGTTGAACTCTTTAAATGGTTCTAGGAACTTGTTTGTTTATTTGTTTTTGTTTGTAGATTTCTAGGGATTTTCCATAGAAAATGAGGTCATCTGAAAATAGCAGTAGTTTTCTTTCTTCTATTCCAATCTTTTCTTGCCTTATTGTACTGGCTAGAAATTCCAGCACAATTTGAAGATGAGTAGTGAGAACAATTTTGTATTTTCCCAAGTGCTTAGGGGAAAGCATTTCATCTTCCACTATTAATATCATATTAACTGTAGCTTTTTTTATAGATGCTCATTATCAAATTGAGAAAGTTCCTCTTCATTCCCATTTTCTATGAGCTTTTTTAAAAATCATGAATAGCTGTTGAATTTTGTCAAATGCCTTTTCTTTATTAATTGATGAGATCATATGAGTTTTCTACTTTAATATATTACTATGATGGATAACATTGATTGATTTTTAAGTATCAAGCCAGCCTTTCATCCCTGATATAAACTCACTTGGTCATAGTGTATACTTCTTTTTATATATCACTGATTTTTATTTGCTAATATTTTGTTGAGTTTTTTTACAACTATATTCATGAGGGATATTTGTCTACAGATTTCTTTTTTTAGTAGTGTCTTTTTCTGGTTTTGGTATCAGAGTACTATTAGCTTCATAAAATGAATTGGGAAGTGTTCATTCCTCATCCTTTTTCTGAAAGGGACCACAGAGTTGGTACTAATTCTTTTTTTTTTATGTTTATTTTCATGTTTATTTATTTATTTTTGGGAGAGAGAGAGAGAGAGAGACAGAGTGCAAGTGGGGGAGGGGCAGAGAGAGAGGGAGACACAGAATCCAAAGCAGGCTCCAGGCTCTGAGCTGTCAGCACAGAACCTGACACGGGACTGGAACTCACAAAATATGAAATTGTGACCTGACCCAAAGTTGGATGCTTAACTGCTTACCCGCTTAACCAACTGAGCCACCCAGGCACCCCTGGTACTAATCCTTTAAATGTATGATAGAGGTTTTAGGAGTTCTCTCAACCCAGATATTGCTTTTTGGAAGCTGTAAAGTTATGAATTAAATTTCTTTAATAGTTACATGGTTGTTCTTATCTACTTCATATTGGGTATATTTGGGTAGTTTATATTTTTCAAGGAATTGGTCCATTTCATTTAAGTTGTCCAATGTAGAAGTATAGAGTTGTTCATAGTATTTTCTTACTGCCCTTTTAATGTCTTCAGGGCCTACAGTGACATCCTCTGTTTTATTCCTGATTTTGATCATTTGGATTTTCTTTTTTTTTTAGTTTTGCTAGAAACTGAGTTTTACTGATACTTTCAAAGAACCAGCTTTCCATTTCATTCATTTTCTCTATTGTTTTCTGTTTCAATTCCATTGATTTCTGTTCTGATTTTTGCTTTGGGTTTATTTTGCTCTTTTTGTTTGTTTGTTTGTTTGTTTGTTTGTTTTTAGATTCTTAAAAGAAGAGATTATTGATCTGAGATTTTCCTCTTTTCTAATGTACTCTTTTTAGTGTTACAAATTTCCTTCTCAGGACTGCTTTACCTGTGTCCCACATGTTCTGAAATGTTGTATTTTCATTTTCACTCTGTTAAATAAATGTATTTTTAAAATTTCCCTTAAGACTTCCTCTTTGATTAATGGATTATGTAGAAATTTGTTGTTTTGTTCCAAGTGTTGGGCATTTTCTGGTTTTCTTTGTGGTATTGATTTCTAGTTTGATTTCCTTGTCGTTGGAGGAAATGCTCTGTATGATTTGTTGTTTTAGATTTGTTCAGATTTGATTTATGAACCAGGATAGTCCTTCTTGGTGTATGTTCCATGGGCATTTGAAAAGACTGTACAAGTGCCCCTGCGTGGCCCAGTCAGTTGAGCGTCTGGCTCTTGATTTCGGCTCAGGTCATGATCTTGCTATTCATGAGATTGAGCCCCATATTGGGCTCTTGTGTTAACAGCCTGGAGCCTGCTTGGGGTTCTCTCTTTCTCTCTCTCTCTGTCCCTCCCCTGCTCATGCTCTCTATCTCAAAATAAATAAAATAAACATTAAAAAAAAGTTGTACATTCTTCTGTTCTTGGGTGGAGTGTTCCATAGATGTCAGTTACAGCCTGTTGGGTGATGTTGTTATTGATCCTTGCTGATTTATTGTCTAGTTGTTCTATCAGTTCTTAATAGAGGGGTGTTGAGGTCTTCAACTGTAAGTGTATGTTTGCCTTTTTCTCCTTTCAGTTCACCAGCTTTTGTTTTACGTAATTTGCAGCTCTCCTATTTGGTGTATTGCACAGTAGTCTCTGGGTATATTGACCATTTAATCATCTTATAATGCCCCTTTCTATCAATTTTCTTTGATCTGAAGTCTACTTTATCTAATATTAATGATGCTACTCTTGTTTTCAACAATATTTGCATGATGTATCTTTTTTTTTCATTCTTAAACTTTCAACCTGCCTATATCATATATTTGATAAAGGACCCTAAATATAAATGACTGATAATGTGTGAGGCTTAGTAGGACAGTCCTAGACCTTAGAAATATTCTTTGGCTCCAAGTGTGTGCTAGAACAGGAGAGGGCTAAAGGGAGGATTCAAGTGTATAGGACAGGGCCATCCCATCTATGGACATGTTGTGCACTGCAGCCTGCTGCCGTAGGTGATAGTTCTGGGAAGGGACAATAGAAACCTCTGTGGATAATTGCATATAAACCAAAGGACTTCCTCCCACTGCCTGTCATCACCACCTACCCATGGCCTGGAATGGAACTCTTGGAACTCTGACCCTACCCAAGGGAGTGGGGAAAAAACTTGAAGAAAGACTGAAGCCTTGAAAGTGAAATAAAAAGATGTGCTGATCTGGGGCCTGTTTGCCCTTAGATGCACACCCCATGCCCTTCCCCTGTTTGCCTCCATGTTGCAGAAGGGCTAAGCCCTGAAGGGTGTTTTCCTGGTTCTCATGATGGCAGGAGTCTACATTTGGCTAAATGTCAGGCACTGGCAGGAGATCAGAGGGCAGGAAGAGAGGAGAGCCTATGTACATTTCCCCCTTTTCCCTGCCATAAAGGACTACTTGGCAGTAGCTGTTTCTCCTCTGTGGCCATAGCTCCCAGGTTGGCCATAGCTCCCAGTTTGGCCATACTTTTGGGTCCCTGGGCTCCAGTAACCCTCTCTACTCCCCTTATTTCTCCAGCAAGGGTCTATGCTCACTTCACCAACCCCTGTTTAGCTTCTGAGTTCTTCCATTGCCTGTGTTATCCTTTCCTTGTGTTTAGTTGTCTGTTTGGAAAAACTTGAAGTGGTTTCTATTTTCCTAGTTAGCCCCTGATGCAAACAAAAGGGTTTAGAGGAAATGTGCAATGTGGTATTTCTTACACACTTGGCTTTGTAGTTTCTCTTTTCTTTTCTTTTTTTTTTTAATTTTTAAATATTTATTTATTTTTGAGAGAAAGAATGTGAGCAGGGGAGGGGCAGAGAGAGAGGGAGACACAGAATCTGAAGTAGGCTTCAGGCTCCAAGCTGTCAGCACGGAGCCCTACCTGGGGCTCAAACTAACAAACCATGAAGTCATGACCTGAGCCGAAGTCCCCCGCTTAACAGACTGAACTACCCAGGCGCCCCTGTAGTTTCTGTTTTATATCCACTATGTTATTATCAAATTTACCTATCCTGTTCTTGTAAGCTGGCTGTTTGCTATTTACTATTTACATCATAAATACTATTTACATCAATGTATAATCCTTCCCAGACAACCGTCATTTTAAAGTGATTTTTCTGGGGAGGCTGGCTTGAGGCAAAGATGGCCTTTCAGATCACAAGGTCTATTCCACCTTTGTCCCTATTGTTTATAAGCACAGCATTTTTCTTTGTAGATTGAATAGATCATCTTCACAGAATATGGGAAAGCTCTGGCAAGAGCTTCCACATTCCCCACCTCCCTTGAGCTTCAGCCCCTACAAGCCACAACACATCTGAATTAAGGCAGTCCCAGTCAGAGTCTTTAGGTGGCACAGACATGTCATTGAGGGGCCACACATAAAGCTATTATCAGTCATTAACCGCCTCACGAATTGGTTAGGTAGGTGTTCTATGTGACAATCCTAGACTGAAGTTTTGATTGGATGAGGAGTTAAGGCAAGGATGCAAGCACCACCCAAAGAGCAAGGCAATTTGGAGACAATGCTCTCCTAAGAGGGTTAGCCTGGAGCCTAATAAACTCAAGGGCAAGGGCACCTGGGTGGCTCAGTCATTTGAGCATCTGACTCTTGATTTCAGCTCGGGTCATGATCTTGCAATTCGTGGGATGGAGCCCTGCACTGGGCTCTGCACTGTCATGACAGCAAGGAGCCTGTTTGGGATTCTCTCTCTCTGCCCCTCCCCTGCATGCCCCTTGAGCACAGGTGCTTGCTCTCACTCTGTCTCTGTCTCTCTAAATGAATAAACTTAAAAAAAAAAAAAAAAAAACTTAAGGACAAATCAGCACTTTGTTGCTTTTGGTCAAAAAAACATCGCTAAACGTTCAGAGCAAAGAGCAAGTACAAGGCATTCTTCTGAAAAGGTTTTAAGATTTCAGACAGGACAGAATGAAAGGAAGTTTCCTAATATAATATACACATTGTTTTGGAAGTGGTTTTATGAGAATGATCATCAGAACAATTCACTGCTATGTCACACAGATTATAATCTGCAATAACTTTCAGTGTGTTCTCCTGAAGTACTGATGCAAAAAAAAAAAAAATCCATTCGTTTATTTGATACTTAGTATGTTGTGCCAGGTTCTATATTTGAGAAGTTATGTACACATCTACGTTTGAAATAAAATAATTTATGTTTTTTGGGGCACCTGGGTAGCTCAGTCCGTTAAGCGACCGACTTCAGCTCCAGTCATGATATCGTGGCTTGTGGGTTCGAGCCCCACTTTGGGCTCTGTGCTGACAGCCCAGAGCCTGGAGCCTGCTTCAGATACTGTGTCTCCCTCTCTCTCTGCTCCTCCCCCACTCACGCTCTCTCTTTCTGTCTCCCAAAAGTAAATAAACATTTTAAAAAATTTTTAAGGGGCGCCTGGGTGTCTCAGTCGGTTAAGCGACCGACTTCAGCTCAGGTCAAGATCTTACAGTTCGTGAGTTCAAGCCCCACGTCGGGCTCTGTGCTGACAGTCTGGAGCCTGTTTCAGATTCTGTGTCTCCCTCTCTCTCTGCCCCTCCCCTGCTCATGCTCTATCTCTCTCTGTCTCAAAAATAAAAACATTAAAAAAATTAAACATTAAAAAAAATTTAAGTAATTTGTGTTTTCTAAAATTGTTCTTTAGAGAATATTCTTCAAAGTCTTTTTCTCCCTCTAACTTCCCATACTTACTTTAGGACACAGAGAGGTAGTATAAAATGTCTTCTAGCGGAGAAACCGATGGGCATTGCTCTTTTGAAACAGGGGTGTTCGGGTTTATTTGTTTTTATGTTATCAGAAGCATATACAGATTTGGGAACAAGTTTGAATCAAGATTTGTTTAAATTTGTATTAAGTTTATGCTTTTGTGTTCACATAAAGTATTTTGTTAAAAAAAAAAAAAGAACAGTAACAACTCTCTTGGATTGAGACTGGAACATAAATTAGCAACATCTATAAACAATTTCGTGTTTCCAGTGGCTGGGTTCAGACTCAGCTCAGGCACTAAGTACAAGTGTGACCTCGAGGAAGTTAAACTTTCCAAACCTTTAGGATGTGGATAATCGGTCACTCCCTCACAAATTTGTCGGGAGGTGTAAATTTGGAAATGCATGTGAAAAGTCTTGGCATATATTCTTATCACTGAGTTTGTGAACCTGTTTGGCGGAGGAGATGCATATGAATTGAGAAAAGAAAATCTTGATCAAAGAAAAGAATTTCTTACAAGAATGGAAAAGATCAAGCCTGAGGCTTCAAAAATAGCTAATCCAATCAGAATGTGAATTTGAATTCACCTCACTCCATTCCCTAGATATTTAGCAGTTTTCTAAGATTTGAAGGGTCAAATTTGTAATTTCATGGGCTTTCAGTCTGCTCAGGGCTGAGTCCTTTAAGCACAGACTCACGAATGACAAACATCACCACACCACCTGAGGAAACGTACGTACAGCCTAGGCCAGCGAGTCGGAGCTCCTCAGTTGGGCTGCAGGTTTGGACTGGGAGGAGGTGTTACGACTCCTCCTCCCCTTCCCAGTCCGCAACTCCCCCGCCCCCGCCAACTACTTCGGGCCTCTTAGCGCCTTTCTCCGGCCGGCCCGCCCTTCCTCCGGGTGTCAGAGCAGGGCGCAGGAGGCGGGCCCAGCGCAGACGGGCTGCGCCTCCGCAGCCGGAGGGAGGAGGGCGGGAAGGCGGGCGGTGGAGGAGGAGGAGGAGGCGGGGACTACGCCGGGCGGTAGCTGGCTCCGAGCGCGGTGGGAGAGGAGAGGGTACCCGGCTGGCTCGGCTGGCGGCCTCTGCCCGGATCTCGGCGCCGCAGCCCTGCGCCTCTCCCGCCCTTCTCTCCGGCTCTGCGGCCCAGGCGCGGCGGAGGTGGCAGAGCCCTGGGCCACCGGTAGGTTGCACGGGGACGGCGGTTCCGCCTGCAACCTTTTGTGCTGCAGAAAAGGTGGTGGTGATGGGTGGGTGGGTTGGGGGGTGCTCCAGTCACTGAGCTCCGGTGCCAGCCCAGTCGCGGCACCGCCCCTTCCTCCCTGCCTCGTGTCGGGGCCGGGCGCGCGGTGCCCGCGGTGCCCGCGCGGTGCCGGGGAACCCCAGGCGGGCGGGTCGGCCTCGGGGTGGACGACGAGGCGACCCCAGGGGCCCCGAGCCTCGGCGGGCTGGTCCCTGAGCGCCCGAGCTGGAGGCTGGGGTCTGGTGAACTGGGTGGGGCCCCTACGGGGTGCGGGGAGCCCGCGGCTGCTTGGCACAGGGGTGGGGCTGGAGACGCCGTGAGTGTGCAGCGCGTGTGAGTGTGCGGGGGCGTGCGCCCCCGTGTGCGCGCGGCGTGCGCTCGCCGGGGAGGTGCAGGGACTCGGCGATCCGGAGCGCCTCTCCCGCGGTGCGGCGGTGCGGAAGTCCAGGCGCGTTGGCGCGCACGCTGGTTCCTCTGCCGGCGTGCCCGCACCGCGGGGCAGACGGCCTCGGGGCCCCATTGAGAAGTAGCTCTTTCCCCGGCCTGCTGCGCCTCTGGCGGCGCGCCACGGCCGCGCGCCTGGTGCGACTGCCCCGGCCAGATAGCGCCCACGGGCGAGCCCTGAAGGTCTTATCTCGCCGGCCCTCCTCGCCCCCACTGCAATCCTGGGGGTGAGGTCGCCCGAGAGCCCGCAGCCCGCGCCCGCTGCGCGTCTGCGGGTACAGCGGGGGCGGACAGGCCGGCAGTGCCGGGAGGGGCGCGCTTGTAGATTGGGGCGGGTTGCTGGCCAGAAGCGAAAGCGGCAGATTTGTTGTTGGGCATTGCCGCCCTCTCCCCACCTGTCGCGGGTGGACTTTTGTAGGGCGGGTGATAAGCGGGGGAAAGGGGTTTCCAGGCGGGCGGCAGTCAGACGCTGAGCAGGCGGCCCCATTGTGAAGCTGCCAAACTCTCTCTAGTGGTGGAATCTGCAAATCTGCCAGCAAGGAGATGGGAACATGAACGGAATGACGGCCCCGTCCTTTTCCCCTTGCAAGTGTTCCACGTCCTTAGGGTTTTCCTGCTTCTCCACCCACTTCGGTTTGCATCCGGGTGGGTTGCTGATGAGTGTCGAGCCAAGATGCTGACAGTGTCTGTGCATGGTGGTTGTACATAGGTAAAACTGGGGCTGGGAACTTTTTAATCATTTGAGGAAGAATGGAGGCAGTAGCATTTAATCGCATGCTTGCTACTCCTAGCCCAAAGAGCAATTCTTGCAAAACATTTCTGACGTTACTAGACTTCATTTTACATTGTTTTTCTCAGATGAGCCACTCTACAATTTAGAGTTGTTAGTTGCTTTGTATGTTTTTTTTAACCCTGTAGAAGTTACACTCTCAGGGAGATATAAATGATCTCTTCTCAGTTTATTTTCCCAGTGATTTCAAAATAAAGTGTTGGTTATTATTGCAGAAGCTTTTGGTACTTTATTAATTAAAGGCCATGCTTTGTGCTTACAGTTATGTTTAATGAATGTTTCACAGATTTCAGTGTTTTTATCATGTAACTGTGTATGCATTATAAACTTAATAAAATGTCCAGGATGAAATACAAGGATTAATGAGCCCCTAGACCTCTTAATTTGATAAGAATGGTGTATAGAAAATTCTTCTGTCAGCATTTTAGTTAATTGCAAATGACACTGTTTAATAGTGACTATTCCAAGATATAAGATACATAGGATATTCATTGACCTTGCATAATGGTCAGTAAATTTGTTTACCTTCTCTGTGTAACTTTGTATGCTTTGGGAGGCTATTGTACACTCTTAAAAGTATGTAGTGTGGTAGAAGTGATAAAACTTTATATACAGTGTTTAAATTTTCTTTGCTGTTGCCAATTTATATCCTCTGGGGGAAGAATCACCTCTTTCCTCCAGAGAGAACTCTTGATTTCATCACAGGCCTATCAGAAGAAGTTTCTGGTTTTAAGCTTTCATGTGGAAGGTTAGCCATTTCCACCGTGTGCACCTGTCCCATTTCGGTTATGTTTCCTAGGAGGCAAATTTCTTGTAAAGACTGCATGTAGACCTCCAGTTCCAGTTACCATCAGTCATATTTGTAGTGAAACTCCCATTTTTTTTTTTCTAAAAGTAGAAGGTGACTTCACATAATGGTAAGACAACATTGGTAATCTAGCTTTAATTTCTACCAGCAGAAACAGAGGGGAAAATGAATGCTGCACTTTGAGGGGGTTGCTATTGAAAGAACTGATACTAGCAAGAGAAACACATTTTTGTCTACTGAACCAATTATGGGTTGTCTTACCACCCTGGTGAGATTAGTGATTTGTTTGTAAGGTCAAGGATGGTTTCAGAACAGTCACACTCAACAGCTCTTAAAATTTTTGATGTTAGTTTTTATGAGTTACGAATGGAAAAGTAAGATTAAAGTAATCTTTAAGAGGATCATGTAGGGTAGGCACAGCTAAGCATTTTGTTTTCATTGTGTGTGTTGTGCTTTAGCAGCTAACCTGTTTTATTTCTGCTCAGTGTTTTGTGACTTGAGAGATGTTTTGGTCTGTGTCTTTTTTGTTTTTAGAGTAATATTTGAGACTGGTGGTTGCAAAATATTTTCATTAATCTGAATGAGACTTTTAAAAATTGCTGTTTTTTTTTTTTTTTTTTTTTTTCCAGGTGCTTTTTTAAAATTACTGATCGGTCCTCAAAGAGCTACTCTGAGAAATACTGCCTGTTTCCTTTTTTATCTTTGTGTTTTTCAATCTAGAATTAGAACCCATAACCTCTACTCTACCAGTTTCCTTTGCCCAAAATTTATCTTTTCATAACATAATCTTTAATGATTAGTGGGATTTGTTTACCAGAATTTTGCAAGGGCTATTTCCTGGCCTTCATATTTATAACCATATGGTTTGGAAGTGATAGATGTTAATTTTTTTTCTTACTGCTATTTTGTTAGTGGATCTGTGCTGAAGTCTGATACTTAGGGCTTTTTTGAGTGTAGAGATTTTGTGTGTGGGTTTGAACATTTCCATGTGGGAGCTTTCTGCATTTGGGGAAAAAAAACCACTCCCTTCTCTGGGTTCCCAGGACCATTCAGGTTTCCTCTTCTGTGTATTAGATGTATATTATTTCCATGTCTGTCTGTCTTTCCTTCCCAGCTTCACTTTTTCTATTTGCCACAGTGCCTGTACAATGCTGGGGTATAATAAGACTCCAGAAATACTGTTGGATGACAGAATGAGTAAATGAATAATTGAATGGCTCAATGGATACACCCAAAGAAATACTCCTCAGATCTGTATGGGAAGCCACTGTGCAAGCAGAAGGGGCTTTCTTTCCCTTTTACCCCCTGTTTTAATTCATTGCCTTTTCATTGTTAAATATTACTTTTGAGTAGAATAACAATGTAATTGCCAAACTGGGACACTTTTGAGAGATAAAGGGCGTGCTATAAATAATTATGCCAGAGAACGGGCTCTGACAGAGACATGGCCACCCTACTTTTGAAGGACATTCTTCTTTATTTACCTGTTTTGCTATCTATCACCTTGCCTGTGAAATTTGACACACTTCCTAGTTAATGTTTGCAAACTTTTAAAAAAAATTTTTTTAAACGTTTTTAGTTATTTTTGAGACAGAGAAAGACAGAGCATGAGCATGGGAGGGTCAGAAAGAGGGGAGACACAGAATCTGAACAGGCTCCAGGCTCTGAGCTGTCAGCACAGAGCCTGACATGGGGATCGAACTCATGGAGTGTGAGATCATGACCTGAGCTGAGGTTGGACGCTTAACTGACTGAGCCATCCAGGCGCCCCAGTTTGCAAACTTTTCTATCTGCGGAAGATTCATCTGCAGTCGTGTGTTGAGTGTCTTTTGCTTACTCACTCATGGCCTCCCTATCCAGAGGCTTGTGGGGAAGTCCTTGGCCATGCTCAGTTTTCCCTATTTACAGTGCTTACAAGATAATGTCACAGGGTTTTCTGTTTGTTTCAGCTGTTTATAGCTGGAAGCATTATGTACTCTAGCCTCTGGTCTGTTTACTTCAGTCTGTCTTTCTACACAGCATTTAGTACATCTTGTAAGAATTTCACGTGAATTCTTTTCCTTCTTGCTGACTGTTTTTGAGAGGAGATGCATTGATATGTCGCCAAGCCTTCATGTTCAAAACATTGGCCAGAATCAGTTGCAAGTGTTAAGAGATTTATAGATTTTAAAAGTATTCTAAAATGTTATTTCAATCTAAAACTTTATTCTAGATTTGAAAGCAGAGGAACCTTAAAGTGATTATCTCTGCCAGCCCTGGAGCTGAAGTGGAAATTTAGGAAATGGTTGGTAATTTCATAGTAAACAAAGTATATTAACTCATCTTCCCTATTATGACAGTGTCCGTGGGCTTTGGAGTCAGACCGGTAAGGCATTGAGATTCTTGCTTGGACTCTCAAATAGTATTATTTGATTGAATACTTTAAAATGGGGGTAGTATTTTCCTCAGGGAGTAGCTATAAATCGCTTATAGCTTTTGGCGTAAAGAAGGTGTTCAAAAATACTGGTTTCTTTTTTATTAAAAATCCCAATCTGTTGGAAACTTTTATATTAGACTCCTAATTGTTTGTAGTAGATGAGGGTAAGCCCTTACTATAGTTTTTTGTTTTGTTGTTTGTTTTTGTAACTAGTTTCCTTTATAGGCAGTCTCTTTAAAGAAGTTATATTCTTATACTCGTGTCTGGTCTCATTCTTTTGATTCTTCCCCTTTTTCATCATCTTTATCCTCCTCCTCCCCTTAGTACCTGTGCACAGATAGCAGGTGGTACACGCCTGACAGAAAGCAAAGTCAGAAATGAGTAAAACTGAGACCAGGAAAGGAGCTGCCGTGCCTTGGTGTTGCCTGGGTGGCTCCCTTGGACTCTGTGTTTGTATTCTATTTTTGGCTTGGCAGTGCTCTATTAGGGATAATCAGTTACTACACTTTGTTTACTATGAAATTACCACCATTTCCTAGACTTCCACATCAGCTCCGGGGCACGAGTGGGATAATTACTTTAAGGCTCCTCTGTTTTCCAATCCAGAATGAAGTTTTAGGTTGATTTTTCTTTTGCTGTTGAAAAAATGTTGGACAGGGGCGCCTGGGTGGCGCAGTCGGTTAAGCGTCCGACTTCAGCCAGGTCACGATCTCGCGGTCTGTGAGTTCGAGCCCCGCGTCAGGCTCTGGGCTGATGGCTCAGAGCCTGGAGCCTGTTTCCGATTCTGTGTCTCCCTCTCTCTCTGCCCCTCGCCCGTTCATGCTCTGTCTCTCTCTGTCCGAAAAATAAATAAACGTTGAAAAAAAAAAATTAAAAAAAAAAAAAAAAAGAAAAAATGTTGGACAGTACATTTCTTCAGTGCATTTAAAAGTTTGAAGGGAAGCATGTATCACCAAGTACATGGTGCAAATTATATGAAAGTTTGATTGAGATTTTACACTGTTTTTGAAAACGATTTTTGATTTAGACTTAAACCAGATCCAGACTTTTCCCATGTTCCTCCTCCTGGGGTTTCAATCTAAAATTGCTAGAAGTCTAAATGAAGTTTATCTCACTTTGTGATAGATGTAGTCCTGAAATATTCAGTGGAAATGTCGATCTGTATTTGATGCCCAACCACTGGTTGATACGTGTTTTTCCTGCCTTACGATTTATGATTTTAAAGTATCTTACCCGCTCCTGGAAGAAAGGGCCCGTGACTTAGAATGACTTCGTGGAAGACTGCACTATGTGCTGTGACATCCTAACACTTTCCAGTTGGAAATAACACTAGAACTAGTAGCTAAAACTACTTCCCTCTAATCATTTCACAAGTGAGGCAGTAAAGCTTTAAAATAAAGTGCCTCCCCACACATTGGAAATAGAATTCCATTTACAGAAATTAATTTACATTTTTCAGGAACATGGTTATTGTGTAAAAAGCTGTACATCCGGGCTTATGGCTGAACAGAGGCCACATGTATATAAAGCAGCGTCAGTGGGCTTTGGAGTCAGACGAGATGGGGTTCGGGTTCAGACAGCGTCACCTGATGGAATACTTACACTGGGGAGGATACGTCCTTGTGGAGTAGAAGTTAAGATGCAGTGAAACAATGGTGTAGGGCTTTTGGCGTCCAGAAGGTGCTCAAAAAATCTTAGTTTCTTCTTTAATTTCCCTTCCCCATTAAAAATCGATTTACTTGAATTAAGAAGTCAGGTTGCCAGGGCGCCTGGGCAGCTGAGTGGGTTAAGCCTCCGACTTCGGCTCAGGTCACGATCTCACAGTTCGTGGGTTCGAGCCCCCATTCGGGCTCTGTGCTGACAGCTCAGAGCCTGCAGCCTGCTTGGAATTCTGTGTCTCCCTCTCTCTCTCTGCCCCTCCCCTGTTCACGCTCTGTCTCTGTCTCAAAAATAAAGAAACGTCTACAAAAGAAAAGAAGTCAAGTTGAGCTTTCTAACGGTAATATTGGGGAAATTTGGAGGGGTGAGTGTATGAAATAAAGAATGTATTGTCAGGCAACAGCTTCGAGACATCACAGTTCACTTTATGTAAAAACCAGAGGCTGCATTGGTGGAGGAGAAGCTAGTGTTCATCATCGAGGTGTCTTGGCTCCCCAGTCTGAACCGGGTTTGTGCCACAGGCGGTGGCAGGGAGCGTGTCCGTTTCTTAAGTGGACCCACGTTCCGAAGGCTGATAAACGTGTGAGCTGCTCGGAATGACCGTTCTTGGTGCACGAACTCCTTCCAGTTCCTCAAGCTGCAGGGGCAAATCCCTTTAATTCGGGAATTATCCCTTTCCTTTGGCTAAAACTCTTCAGTACTGGCAAGGGGACAGTAATAAAGTGACAAAGTCCTTGCCTTTTCCCTTGCTGTTTGCAGTTGGGCATGTTTCATGGTAGCCACTGTGTCGGGCCCTGTGCACCTGTGGGGGTGAAGTGGCTCCACAAGGCTCGTCTGGGGCTCCCTCACCCCAAGTTAAACACAACAACAGAAATGCAGCAACCAAAGAAATCTTTACAGGTGGAAAGGACTTTGGGGAATTTTCTTGGCCTTAAGAAGTTAAGCCAATTAACTAGTCAGGTAAGAGGTGAAGATACATTCTCTTACACATTACCTTCCCAGGTAGGGGGAAGACGCAAAGGAGATGCTAGAAACCTTAAGCACTGTGGTAACTCCAAAGAAGTGTTTTTCAAATTGTTGCTAGGAAGGAAGGAAGGAAGGGCATTGTTTTCCAAGACCTTTCCATTTATTTGCTTCAGAGCAGCAGTCTTATGAAGGATTTTTAATTGTTGGTATTTTGTGGCTAAAATGAGTAGACACCAGAAATTAATTGCATGACAATAACATCACACATACATAAAGGACTTTGAAGAATATGTTCACCTGCCTCCTCTCATTAGATCCATACAACAGCTGTATGAGGAGGAAGGGTGGTACTGTCCTCATATTAAATAATTGCTCTTGATGCAAGGTCAAGAGGCAGCGTTGTTAGCAAGGCCAGGACTAGAACCTGTTCTTTTGACCTCAGCCTCAGGCTTACTTTTTCCATAGGATACTCTGAATCTCTTGAACACACGAATTGGTGGTGGAATCGACTGTGAACCCCCCAAATTTTTGTGTCTCTGTCTTTAGTCCAGTTAGCTGCTCTTAGTCTCAAGGTAGAATTTCAGCAGCAGAATACAGAGGAACAAACATGATAAAGTGTTTGAAGTTAAAATTTAGCTGAACAAACTCAAATTGCTTTAATGAAATGAATTAATATTGTGTCCTCTCTAACCTGTACCTGGTGTTAGTACCTCCTGCTAGTTTCATCCTCTTTTGCAGTTAGAATTCTTATAATTGCTTTGTAAGTTGTGTTACTTGTTATATTAAAGGTTTATTTTTATATTCCATGTTTAGTATCTGGAGTAGAGCAGAAAAAATAGTATGCCTGTGTTCCCTTGGGACTCATTGGACATTGTACAGTGACATCTTCTGGGATTTAGTCTGGTGAGTTATATTTTGCTTTTTCTGTTTGTTAACCAGTTGTGTGAACATAGTATCGTAATGTAATTTAAGGACCACATAAACAATGAACATGAAATGTCAGTATATCATTGCAAATATGTACACTACTATTACGAATTTTTTCATGATGAGAACTGAAATTACTGTTGCAGAATGAGACTGTTACTATCTTGAAGTGTTTGCTTCATTGATTGAGTAGGTTTTTTTTTTTTATTCCCTATAAGATACAGGACGTTTTATGGAATAAGATTTCAAAATAGAGTAGTTAAGAGGTAGTTGCTCTAATTTCAGGGAGATTTTAGTAAAACATGAATCCCTAGGGATTGGCACAATAATTTGCAAAAAGTTCTAGTTGTATATTATCCCACATAAAGAATGGCAAACAGGTGACTGAATGGAGCATCATTTTCACTTGGTCATGTAGCAGTTCACTGCAAGTATGCGTTCCTTTTATTACTCCATGAATTTAAACTCGTTCAGATTATGCAGTGCTGTTGTCTTCTTTTAGTTCTTTTTCAGTGTGTCATCTGTGTATCTGTGCCAACACAGGTGTCCATGTGACTCCGTCTCTTTGAAGGTGAAAAACATTTAATAATGATCATTATAGCTTTTAGCATTTTAAAAAGTGTGTTAGTGTGAGTTCATGCTTTGGTATGTCCTTCTGCTTGGGCAATGTTTTTGTAGGTCCTTCCTTTGAATTAGAGTCATCATAATCCTTGGGGGGTGGGGGGAATCCTTGGGGAAAAAAATCTAGTTTCCTAATGAGTGATTTCCAAATTAGCAGTCAGCAGCAGAATGACTCAAAAGAATGATGGGGGAAAACCAACACTTTGGTGTCAGTAGGTAGATATAGCTTATTAGATTTAAGAAAATGCATTTTAAAACATTGACAAAATGGAAACATTACTACATTTTCAGTTTTGAGAAAGAAAGCAAGAAGTACAAAATACTTTTAGAGGATACTGAATAAGAAATACTGTGGCTGGGTTATTAACTCATCTGATTTAAATAAAGCACAAAACTACTTGCAGTGAGAAGAAGCTACAGGAATGTGTGTGCCTGTTTGTCTCTTTCTCTCCAGATCCATGTCTGTAGACAAATGCATGTATACATAATTATAGATATATTTATAAATGATAGGACAGTCTAGCATAGCTGCAGAAGGTGAAATGAACCAACTCAAGAGGCAGTAAGTTACTTGTAATTGAAGGTGTTCAAACACACACTGTAACAGCCATTAAGATTCCTTCTGATTCTGAGATTAGATAATGTGAAGAATTTTAAAAGTAGGACAGTCAAAAACTTGGAAATATGTGATAGACTTCTTTTACTTTTAAAGTCTGAATTATTGACATATAAATTATATATAGTGAAATTCACCCTTTTGTATAGTTTGATGAGTTTTGACAAATGTATCCAGTTGTAGAAAGACCACTACAGTCAATATGTAGAATATTTTAATCACCCCCCGTTGTAGCATTTTGTAGTCATTGATTTTTTTCCAGAATGTCCTATAAATAGGATCACACAGTATGTAGCATTTTCTGTCTGCAACTTTCACTTGTGTAATGCTAGTCTGCTCCTTTTTGTTGCTCAGTGGTATTCCACTGTATGGACGGACCATGGTTTCTTTTTCCATTTCCCTGTTGATGGACATTTGGATTGTTTCCAGTTTTTGGTGATTAAGAATGAAACTGTTAAAAACATTCACATTCAGGTCTTTGTGTGAACATATATTTTCATTTTTCTTAGTAGGTAAATGCCTACAAGTTGGGTAGGTGGGTTTTTTAATAAGTACTTATTTAACTGTACAAGTAATTGCCAGACTGTTGTCCAAAGAGCTGCTAAGAAACTAAAGTAACTGTACCAAAGTATGTGCAGATGAAGGGGCCTGGTTCTCATTCAGCACTGATTTATTTTTATTTTATATCCGGTTTTAACAAGGTTGGTTAGCAGATCATTATTAAGCCCACAATGGATTAGAAACAGTAAGTTAAAGGTCTTAGGGATAGGTTGTTAGCAATTCAGAGCATACAAAAATGATATCCACTAATATGACAATAATCACTGATTGAAAGCAAACAAACAAACAAACAAACAAAAAAGGCAGTGAAATTCTCCTACTAGGTAAGTTCTCTGACAAGTTCCCAAACATGTCTGCACAGTAGAATCTCCTGGAGATCTTTTGTAAACTTCAGACCCTAGGCTGTACCCCCGATGAATTAAATCACAGATCTGGGGTAGAGCACAGACATCAGTATTTTTTGAAGCTCCTTGGATGATGTTAGCATGTGTACAAGCTTGGGAACCATGTGCTGCAGGCCCAGCATGATGAAGTTGATGGAGACAGGAAACCAGGAAATGTCTGCCTGACTCTGGGCAGGCCCCTGCCTTCATGGCTTCAGAAGTTCAGCATCCATGCAATCCAAGATCATTCTGGCATTAAAACTAGGTGGTTCTAGATATTACTAGATTGACAGTAGTCATGCTTAGGAGACTCCCCATTTTCCAAGAGCCGGCTTTATTCCAAATGGTTCATTTCTTGAAAAGGATTTGGTTCACATGGTGACATTTTTGTTCTGTATATTTAGACAGTTATATCTGTTTTCGTTTAAATGGGATTGCTGTGTGTTACTAAAAGCGGTTCAAACATATGGAACAATTTTTTGATTACTGGTGGTGACTTTTTTTTGATAGGCCTGATTAAAAAAAAAAAATTCCCAGAATGCAGTATTTCTCAAAAAGAATTCTTTGTGTGGCAATTGTGAAACTTCTCAGCTATTTTCAGAGCTGGTCTAAGGAGCTAAGGTGTTTAGGTTATATTTTTTTAAGGCCCCTTGTGCCACATGCTTAGGAAGTTAGATTTCCTGGAGAGTGTTCAAAGCTGAACAGATTCTAGACAGGTCACAGTCTTTTGACCGTGCTCATCTTGCTGTACTGGGTTCCCCACATGTGTGTTGGGGTTTGTACCTGTTGGCATCAGTTGCAACCAAAATTCATAATTGCAGGCTGTACCTAGTGTTTTTAAAATATGCACTGTATGCACTGTGTACATTTTTCTAGCAAAACATGTTACCTTGTCTAGTGTTGTCTAATTTTGAATCCTCATCTATTTCAAAGAAATAAATGGCATCCATGAACACTGTCAGGGCTTGCATGTTTTATAAGTATATGTTAGTCCCCTTGTGACAGATTAGATTGTGAGGCAATTTGATATGGAATTAAAGAAAATTTTTTTAATTATATAAAATTTTTAAAAAATATATGAATTATGTTTGTTCTTGGAACGTACTTAAGAAACTCACTTTTAAAAGTACTATTCAGCTACAAGTTGACTTTTCTATTCTCATTGTACTGTGTTGTTCTAGACTCTTCTATCAACAGAAATTTTGCTGCTTTTGTTATTATTAACAATACTTTCCCTGTTTTCTGTTTCCAGTTTTTATTTTTGCTTTAAACTATATATGAAAAGCATTAATGGAATCAATAAGGATGTTGTTGGTCTCTGATTTCTAGTGTTCAGCAGTGCAGAAGTTAGCATTGTGCCTGATTTCCCGCCTCATGTTTATTCTTATTGATGCAGTGGGAGAGGGTGCCTGTTGCACATACCCGCAGTGTTTACAAGAGTTCTTGTAATCTTTTACCTTGGCAGTATGTGTTTATGATGCACAGTTTATTTTAGGATATGAAGCAAAATGCTTAGTCATGAGCAGTTTATGAAGAATAACCTATAAGCAAATTTTTCATGGGAAAATATGAAGCATGTTCTGCCAAACAAAGGCCATCTCCAATTGTAGTCATGGTAGCCATGTTTCCTGATGAGTGGTTTTAGTGAGAAATTTTGCAATGTGAAATATTGGACATCCATCTTTAGCGTCACTGGTGTATTACTATTATTATTTTATTATTTTTTTTCTGTAGGATTGCAGAATTAGAAGGTACCTAGACTTCTTCAGAACATACTAGATGTGATCTATACTACTTCTACCCACTTAAGAGATAGCCTGTGGAAGCTGGTTTGCTAACTGCTCCCAGGATCTTGCTCCAGTGTGCAAATGCAGTCAGGAAATTCTAAGGAATTTAATAGCATAAAAACTTTGCTTTCGGTCACATTGAAGAATGGAAGGCATGCTGCTTAGTCAGCATTCCACCTAGCTAAAAACAAAATATTTGCCAACCAGCATTCTCTTTTCTGAAACCCCGCCGCCACCTAGCTTCCTTAGTGCTGCATAGTGGATGCTCTTTAGAAAGGCAATATATTAATTAAAAAGGATCCTTTAAAAACAAAAAAACAACAACAAAAAAAACTAAGTGGTCTGCAAGAGTTCAGGTTGTTGCAGCATTGACATTCATTCCTACGTGAATATTAAGGTCTGAAGATGTCATGAATTTGGCAGCACATTGCAGAAACCAGTGAAGCCACCTAAAAGAGCTGTTAGTTTTGAGACTCTCTTACTGTTTGGAGCAGAAATACTGATGCTTTTGTAGCAAAAACGTGCACAGTTCTCCAGAATTTACAGTTGTGCATCAAGAGAGATTGAGTAGGTTGCAGCTTTATGTGTATTTCAAACAGCGTTTTTATGTTCCAGCACAGTGAGACTATAATTCAGAAATCTGACGTAGAGTATTGACCTTAGTCACTAGGCTAAATATTTGTTAGAGTGTATTAGAAATGCTTATTTCTTTGACTTTCTCATTCGTTGGTGTTTTCTAACAAGGGAGTGGGTTGTTTACCTTAGCAAAATAACAGTAGATTTCTTACACCAGGGCTGCTTGGCTGAAATTTCCAGAGCTCTTTAACCACATCTGTACCTTTTGTTTGACAATCTGGGTGAAATCATTGTCTATCAGGTAGATGCCTGCAGATCTTGTTAGGCAGTTTTGCCCAGGCCAGGTGATATTTTTGTGTGATGTTATGGCTGCTGGAAACTTATGCAGTGGTGGTTACGTACCTCATGTTTCATGTTCCATCAGATTTTGACCTTTATACATCACTTTACTCACTGTCTTAAGTTTTCTCATTTTCTAGGTGCTTATTTTCTAGATAATAGATAATTTCTGCCTTTTACTCTCAGACCTTTGTATCCTGCCACCCTTTATCCTCATCCTCTAGAGAGTCTCACAGTTCTTGATGGTCTGCCTTGATGCAGCAGAATTGGCTTAGTATAGGAACACACTTCCAAGTGATTCTGTTGATCATGGAAGCCTGTGCCTGCTCTTCTTTGTGGTGATTTTGTGTGTTACCTTGTTTAGCAATTTTTATCCTTCAGAGGCAAAAAAGACTTTCAGCCTAGCTCCGTTTGAATTATTACCCAAATCAGAATGGGTGGAGTGTGAATTCATGGATTTGGGGAAGTTTATAATGTACCAAATGAGAATGCAGGAACGTGGCTGGTGGAGGTCTGTGGACTGTCATGGGGTACCAGATTTGGAAGAGATCTAAACCATTGTGTCACTTAATGTGGACTAACTGCTGGAGTGTCATCACGTGGGTCATTCTTGAGTGAGGTACCCATCTGGGTGTGTGTTCTCTTTCCTCTGTAGCCTGGGTTATTTTAGCCTCACTGACCCTCCTCGTCTTTCAGAATGGAGTGTCAGAGAAACACTTCGTGCCTATAGCTGCCTGTCAGGTTAGGTAGGTTGGAGGCCTTGAATCTGTCTTCTTGTGCTTCTTCTGGGCTGTAGAATTAGCGAGAAAGAAAGTATTAAATTAGTTTGTCATTTGGCTTAGGGTCAACATTTGTTTATTCAGCATAAGGTTTGACGAGGCTTGGGTTCTCTAAAGTTGATTAGGTAAGAAATCTTCAGGTTTTTGTATGCATGTCAAAGTAGCTGATAGTCGCCTACTATTCCTGTCCTGTTAACAGAGCTATAAATTACATGGTCAAATATAAATTTATTTTTACATTAGTAATATAGAATAAAGTCAATCACTTTAAATCCGGAGGGTCTGAAGGGCTACAGTATCTTGATTAAATTAAATTTGGGAATGCATAGTCTAAGATTTAGAACAGGAAGTAAGTAGAGTTCTGTGGATCCCTTTGGCGTTTGCTGTATCTTAGGAATCCTTATTAGTGTTAGTTTTCAGTTGTGCTATAGATGTGGGCTGTAGTGAGGACAGGATAGTATCTGGGAACTTCTTCATAGTCTTGGTTTATTTTCTAATGAAGGAAAGTATAGCGTGTAAATGAGGGAATAAGGTTCTTTTTTTTTTTTCTTCTAAATTAAGCTTTAGAATTGCTTGGATTTTAAATGAATACCCAAACTTTGGGAAGAGCTTCAATTAGGGAAAGGTTGTTTTACAACGAGATTTTATAAAAATTATTTAATAAATTTATTTTTCAATAAATTTTTTATCTTAAAGTTGACATCTTAATAGTTGACTCTCAGACATCGTTTTGATTAGCCATCTGAGATTCTTAAAACTGTGTTTTCTACTTCTGATTGATGATCAAGTAGAAATAAAGTTTCTCTGAAATGACACGGCCACTCCGTTTTCGTTAGTATTTTATTTTCCAAAGTTTGATGTATCTGCGGCTTTCTAGAAACGTGGCCATTATTTGTGGTACTTGGTGTCAGTAGGGTTTTCCAAACTATGTAATGTGATAATCGTGGTGAATAATACCAGCATTCATTGAGAATTGTTCTGCCATTTTTTATACTATTCAAAAGTACAGTGTTTTAGGTATTGCAAAATAAAATGACTCTCAGAGCAATAGCTGATTAAACAATCAAAGTACATCTGATATTTTATATAACTTCACTGTTAAAAACGACCTGATGTATTGGATTGGGGTTTATTTTTAAACTAAAAAATGGTTTGCTCTAAACAATTCATTGGGTGTATGGGAGGAACAACATTTACAACATTTGGGGAACTTTCCCTGAAGGCTCCCCATACCTTAAAAAGAAAAATTGGGTCTGATTGGAACCTTTGCAGAAAGGTTTTTATCTTTCATAAAAGTCCCTTAAACACAATTGAAAAACAAAATTGTGGGCGTGAGGAGCTGAGTGCTTGTTTTAAATTAAATGATGGAAAATGTAAAGATTTAAATTTTCAGGTTGGGAACGTTTAGTGGATTCTTGGTAAATAAACTGTGTGTATTTTTATTTGCTTAATGTTGAGATCTGTATTTGATTTGCTTAATAGCACATCGAGGAATAAACTTTGTGTGATTTGTGTGGAGTGCCTCATTTAGAGAAGTATTGTTTTGTGTTTGCTTCTTGTCTGAACCTTTTAGTAGTACTCCAGACTTTAATTTAACCTGCCTTTGAGTTCTTGAAGGCAGAGAAGTAGTAGTCATTTTATGCCTGCTCTGGAATGCTTTATAGACACAGATAAAGATCTGGCGGTTGTTCACTGGCTGTTCTTCAGGCCAGTGTTATTTCATGCTCCCTGAGCCTTCTAAAATGATCAGCGTGGCCCAGGATTCTGTGTCTTACACCTTTACAATCTGAGTCTGTTTGCTTTCAGGGGTGCGCAGACTGGTGCCTAAGATGGAAGTAGATGTTAATGGAGAGTCCAGAAGTACCCTGGCCACCCTGCCCTTGCCTGTGGCAGAGGCGAGCTCCCCAGGAAAGGCAGAAGCAGAGAAGCCGCGCTGTTCCAGCACGCCGTGCTCGCCGATGCGCCGGACTGTGTCGGGCTACCAGATCCTGCACATGGACTCTAACTATTTGGTGGGCTTCACAACTGGTGAGGAACTCCTGAAGTTAGCCCAGAAGTGCACAGGAGGTGAAGAGAGTAAGGGAGAGGCTGTGCCTTCCATGCGCTCCAAGCAGCTGGATGCAGGACTTGCACGTTCCTCTCGTTTGTATAAAACCAGAAGTAGGTACTACCAGCCATACGAGATTCCGGCGGTCAATGGCAGGAGGCGAAGGCGGATGCCCAGCTCGGGAGACAAGTGCACTAAATCTTTACCTTATGAACCTTACAAGGCCCTCCATGGGCCCCTGCCTCTTTGTCTTCTTAAAGGTAAGAGGGCTCACTCCAAATCTCTGGACTACCTCAATCTAGATAAAATGAACATCAAGGAGCCAGCCGACACCGAAGTGCTCCAGTACCAGCTTCAACACCTAACCCTCAGAGGGGACCGTGTGTTTGCTAGGAATAACACATGAATGACTTACAGAGAGTGCAGACCAGTCTAGGCCAGCCTGCGCTTGGCGGGAAAAGACCAGTCTAGGCCAGCCTGCGCTTGGCGGGAAACCCACTGTTGTACTCTGTACAGGACTCTTCATGTTACAGATGGTTATATCAGCTCAGCGTTCCTGGAACAGAAAAATTGTTTGGATCAGATTTCAAATGCAGGGATGAAATCACAGGTACTTTGGGGGAAATCATTCTAGAGCACGCAACTGCAAAGAACACAGAATGTTGGCCGTTAGTCTGTATAGCTTTTTAGCTAGGAAAAAAGGCTTCGGGTACAGTAATACCATCTTTATGATTCTGACACTCAAATTGGGAATGTTATATGCTTGGTTGTTGCTGACTTGGTATGATTCATTAGAAATTGATATCCTTAAGTACTCAAGTACTTCTTTAATCTCTGTATTTTACTATAAAATGTATGTAATGATTTGTTTTACGAAATTTAGAACTTGAACATTGCTGAATTGGACCACTTTTTATTTTTAAATATTGAGTTTAAAGATTTTATAACTGGTTTTGCACTGAAAAAATTAACATTTCAGATTGACAAGAGAATAATCTTTCTTCACTTGCCTCAATAATACTATTGAGCAATGAATTTTTTTATTTCCGCATGGAAAGTTATTGATCTCTATGGCTGTAAAATATTTCTTTATAGCATTATTAAAGTGTGTCTTAATACAATTAAATTTGGGATACAAAGTATTTATTTTACAATGGGTGGGGGGAAGCTTTTCCAGAAAGTTTCCAATATGAAGTTTTCATAAGTTAAAAAAGTTTCCTTAGTGCTTACTTTCTAAGTTAAAATTCATCTGGAACTTTAAAATGGAAAGGATTCTTTTAATTGTGGATGATAGGCATAATACTGTTTGCATCTGAATGTTCTGTAAGTGAATGAAACTTTAATAGAAGGACTCATGATTTCTACTATCGAATGCTTAAACTAAGTATGAAGTGATACCATTCAGCATGGCATCGGGTCATTCCAGTTTTAGTTCTGTGCAGCTCAAAGCGCTCATTGAAATTTCAGTTTCTAGGATTAGTGTGGGAGCCTAAAGGGCTTCTACAGTTTTAATGGGTTAATCCTGGATTACTTAACAATTTATGTCAATTGCACTGGTTTAATTTGTTGCTAAAGAAATAATGCCCTGGCTTTAGTAACAAATACAGCTCAACTATTCTTGAATATATTTTGAGGAAAATGTATGTAACTTAACCTTTTGTAAAAGTTTCTATTTTTTTTTTTCTTTTTTGACTCTTGAAGGTGCAATTTATTACCGAATTGGCATTTCTGGCAGCATAGAACTGCTTATTTGAAATTTTATTTTGGAGACTGTTTCTTAGGTGTTAGCCATCTTGCTTATAAAATAAGAACACCTTTTATTAATGAGTGGGTCATTCCTGGTGCAGATAATGACTTTTATTTAGCCAGAATGAATGGCTAACTCTATGTAGAGCAGAGTAAGTATTAGAAAACCCTAGGAACTCTTTAAATCAACATTTATTATACTTTCACTGAGGCAAATCATGTGAAAGAGCCTTGGGGAAGTTGACCCATATCTTAAGACTGTGTTGGTCAGATTTCTTGGTGGGCTGGAAATTTTCAGCTGTTGTATATTTTAAAGTAAATTGCACCTTTGTAACATATTGTATTGACGAATGATCACTAAGATTAACTATATCTATACAGTCATTAGTTTGACAAGAAATAGAATCCTGTCAGATGCCAAAGAGTTGGGATTTTTACGTTTAATGATTAAACACCGTTATTTATTGATGATTTACCCTGTGGAACTGTATTATTTCTAACTATGAAATAAAAGGGTGATGTAAACACACATTGTTGTGTGGTGCTTTAAACAAGGTCCATCATCAGCAGGCTAGTTACTGTTCAAGAATTCCACCTAAGGACTTGTTTTTAGGCCCCATTTTTGTAAAAAAAAAAAAAAAAAAAAATTTTGTAGCTCATTTGTATTTCAGGGTAAAGGATATATTCATGGCAATGGTATGCATTCAGTCCATGAGGAAACACAACTGGGTGCCTGTGACATCTGTCCCTGCTCGTGCACCTAAGTAATTTCTTGAGCTAAATAGAAATATGTAGCTCTTTCGTTTTGGTTTTAAAGACAAGTGAAACTCTGTGGCAAAATGAAGGGGTAGGAAGTTTGAGATATGACATATTTGCAATGATCTGGTTAGTAAAGAGAAATAATTTTCAGCTTGGTTGTAAGTTATGAAAGTCTAGGTCTGTAGTTTACAGAGTGTGTTTGGAGAGCTCCTTTTGGTCTTGTTTTCTGTGCTCTCCATGATCTTGTGCTCCTAATGTAGGTAGTATCCCATCAAGAAAAAGGGGTAGGCTGGATCACTTTCAGCTGCAGGAAAAAAAAAAAAATCCCATTTTCTATAGACTTTTCACATGGTTTCTAATTTTGAACTCTTTATCCCCCCCCCATTTTTATTGAATTTAGTATTTTATACTAAACAGGGCTCCATTGGCCATAACACAACCTGCCTTTAAACAAATTGCCATCTTATATGGCTTTATTTTTTTTTTTTCCTTTTTGGAAAAATACCATGTTTTAGAGGCTCAGCTGATGTAGCAGTGGAATTTCACTCTTTGCTCAAATCTGAGGTGAGCTGCTTTTGCACCTCTGACTTCTACCTGGCTGTGTTTGCACCTCTGTTTCCAGGGCTCCTGTAGTCAGCAGTCAAGGAGGGAAAGACTTTTGGGGGTGGATTAAAATGTAAACTGGTTCAGAACCCCCAAATCTTCCAGACTCCGGCTCAGCTAGGCTACTGTTCCAGGCTCTTGCTCCTTATGTAATGTCCGTGTGTGTGTCTTTTTTCTTCCCTAACATAATTATTTAAGTGATTCTAATATTTGGGATTTGGGAAGCTTTTATAAGATTGTAAGTTAACTTACAAAAGCAAATTGGCCTTTAACTGAACAAAGAATGTTTCTTCAACTCTTGAGAAAAGCAATGGATTTTTACTTATTTTCTCATTCTAACATACTTTTATCTTGGAAAGACTTTTATTTTGTTACAACCATTGAAAACATTTTAAGGGAACTTTTAAATGACCCTGGCCTAAGTGATTTGTTCTAGGTCAAAGAAAGTGGGAGGAGAGGCTGTCAAGCAGTTTAAAGTGGCATAAATGCTTTGGAAGGGTTGGGGTGGAGAGAGCAAGGGTGCACGTTATCATAATGCAGAGGGAACGATGCGTATTAAGCAAAATTGCCTTTTTAAACAATATAATTTGATGAGGGAAGTGCAAATTGATGAAGATGGCCTTAGAAATAAAATAAATCCGATTATAAACCTAGAAGTGGAGATTGTCCCTGCTTGATGTGCTTTGCTTTTTGTAATATGCTTCTTTAGATAAGAATTATGAAATAGATTCTTTGATCTTTTACATTACAAAAAAAATTAAGGATTTTTCTGGCTGAGGGGAGCACTCCCAGGAACAAATCCAAAGAAGAATGGGGTTTGATATGTTATTTTGAGTTTGCTGAGCCCCTAGGACGTTTTTTTGCTCCTGTTGGGGGAGATGGTGAATTTATATTCTCAGCCATTGTGAAAGGACTTTGTGCAGGGTTTTATCAAATGATTTCAGAGGAAAAGTCGGAAACCGAATCTCTTAATGTTGTTACCCCTGATCTTGGGGTTGTCTTTGATGTACAGATTTATGGGAAAGCACAGGATGAGGCGAATAGAGTTCTTTAAACGGAAAGATGCAGCATCTACTAGAATGAAAGAGAGTAGCTGCACCGTCAGTGGAGTCCTTAAGTGATCCTGGCTGGTGTCGCTTCTGGAACGAAGAGCTTTGATGCTTTTGCTTTTGTGGAAAAGCTATGGGCAAGACAAGGGAACACTGGGTCCGTCATGTTGACCTTTCAGTCTGATTCACCAGGAAGAGTATTCTTTACCAAACTTTTATATAAAAGGATACATAGCAATATATATCTGGAAGACTTTTGAATTCTCTATCCCTGGCCTAAAGCTTCAGTTAGGAAAGGAACTTAAGCAGTAAGAAGTTTTTGAACTTACTGAAATTGAGATTTTGGCTAAGTGCTTAGAGCTAGGATGGCAAATGCTGAGCATCCATGTCACCATGCTCCTCACCAGTGCATATGGCAGACATCACTAATCCATTAGTGCAGTCTCTCACTCAGTCCAGAGGTGGCCTCATTATCTTTCCTAACCCAGCGCTTTAGGCAGCTGCTCCTGTATTGATCAGCATTACACAGGAGATAAAACCTGTTTCTTCACCACACCCTCACACCCCCACACCCCCTCACCCCCTATAATAGGTTATACTGTGAACTGGTAAATGGTCTGAATGTTTTTGAGTAGGAGGCTGTTCCAGGTCCTGTCTCCTCACCAGAGACCACAGGAGAACGGCCCATCCCTGTTACCATCACCCACAGGGTGCCCACTGAACATATGCTGGCGCTCTGGTTACAAAAAGGCTTAAGATAGCTTTCACCTTCAAGGACCTGACTCTTATTGGGAGAGGAGAAGGGTAAGTAAGGTAGCCTAAGATGCATGCCAAGTAAGTGTTGTGTTGAATAAATAGCAATTTAAGAAAGAGGAGCTGAAATCCTATGGGACTGAAATCTGAGAAAGAACTATCTTGTTCTCATTCAGTAGCCTGGCCAATTTATTTTGGATATGCACACTTCATTGCTGATCTGTGTGGAAGGTGAAAAAAGAGAAAAAGAAAAAGTCTTCAGAGGGAAGTTTGGGGAAAGCAAAAGCTTAACAAAATAATTGAATCTAAGAAGGATCAGGGCATGGCAACGGTGTTCACTTGGTTATCTCTACCTTTCTCCTTGGTTACTGACCTGCGTCCCAGAGGAGAAGAGGTAAGGTAGAGGATAGTTAACGGAAATAGTGGAATTGGGAGTCAGGGAAGGTGAGAGCTATGAGGGAATAAATAAATGGATATTTTAGTGATTTGTTTTCTCTTGCACTGCCCTTCATCCTGGCATAGGTGGCCTGGGGATTGATAGAAGGTTTGCTTTATTTAGGGTCAGAAGTACGTGTAAAAATGTATATTCTTGGGGCGCCTGGGTGGCTCAGGTGGTTAGGCATCTGGCTCTTGATTTTGTTTCAGATCATGATCTCAGTCAGGGTCTGTGAGATTGAGCTCCCACATGGCATCCAGCTCTGTGCTGGCAGCACAGAGCCTGCTTGAGATTCTCTTCTCCTCCCCTGCTCGCACACGCTCACTCTATTTCAGAATAAAAAAACATTAAAAATAAAAATGTGTATTCTTGGCATAATTTATATAAGATATTGAACTATGTCAGAAGTGTTTTGCACAAGGAGTTTCCTCATATAGATCACCTTTTAATACAGCTAACTAGGACCCTGCGTTACTTGGTAGATTTCTGTATTTTACTTTCTAATATTTACAAGATTTGAGTTTCGTTATTCTCAATGTTTCACATACAGATTTGGTGTCATGCTTCTATAATAAGTTACTAAATTTAAAAGGAAATTTTGTTTGTCTGTTTGTTAGAGAGAGAGAGTGCAAACGAGCACAAGGCGGGAGAGGGACAGAGAAAGAGGGAGACACTGAATCGGAAGCAGCCTCCAGGCTTTCAGCTGTGAACACCGACCCCACGAGGGGCTAGAACCCACGAACCCATGATCATGATCTGAGCCCAAGTTGGATGCTCAACCTCCTGAGCCAACCAGGTGCCTCAAAAGGAAAATTTTAAGTTAGGTTATTTCTAGGATTGAATATTCTGTGGTAGGCCACATAAAGTAACTCACTGGTAGTTCAGAAAGATACTAAACATGACAGATGGACTCTTTGTGGGGAAAAGGACATACACTACATTTGGTGTAACATTGCCTAACTACACCCCACCCTGAAATTCATTTTTTAAATATTTGCTTGATCGAGCCCTCAAAGTGAAATAGAGGGGGATTTTTTTTTCAGATTTTTTTATTATTTAAAACAATTTTTTTAAATATTTATTTATTTTTGAGAGAGAGAGAGAGAGATCGGGGGAGGGGCAGAGAGAGGGAGACACAGAATCAGAAGCAGGCTCCAGGCGCTGAGCTGTCAGTGCAGAGCCTGACATGAGGCTTGAACGTCTGAACCATGGGATCGTGACCTGAGCCCTTAACCAATTGAGCCACCCAGGGGCCCCCAGATTTTCATTAAATCGTAACTTGTTTTTTAAATTAAAAACAATTGTTAATGTTTATTTTTTATTTTTATTTTTGAGAGAGAGAAAGAAGGTGCAAACCTCTTTCTTAATAAACATAAGTTTAAGATCTTTTGAAGTGCGCAGAGGAGAAAGTTCCTAATTCCACGTTAAGTGTGGGGAAAGCTTCACATGGAAGCCCTGCTCGGGTGCCAACCATGAAGAGGATACTAATCGTGAAGAGGGGTTTGCTAGTGGGGAGAATGCCTGTGTGGGGGTATAAAACTGGAGAAGGCCTCCAGATTCATCCATTCTACTTTTCTTTTTTTCAAGTTTATTTATTTTGAGAGAGAGAGAATGGGGGAGGGGCAGAGAGAGAGGGGGAGAGAGAGAGAGAGAGAGGATCCCAAGCAGGCTCCATTCTGTCACCACATAGCCCTATGTGGGGCTCGAACCCCCAAACCATGAGATTGTGAGCTGAGCTGAAACCAAGAGTTGGGTACTTAACCGACTGAGCCACGCAGGATCCCCCCATTCTACTTTTTCTACTATCTAAACCAACCTGGACAGAAGCATGCCATGTATCTAAAAATGTCCAAGAAAGGAAATCATATTCAGTTACTACTGTATTTGACTCATGTTTTCCGTTCACGAGTTCAGCAGTGAAATTTCAAGTCATGGTACTTAAACTGCCAAACAGAATTTTTCAATCAGCGTTTCTCCTAATCCAACCACTTTTTACCTTCATGTAACTACCCCAGCCTCTCTGACCCCATCTTTTGTGTGTCTCTGTCGGTCCAGAGTTTTCAGATTTTAGTTGTATCTGCGTCTGGAAGAGGAGTAAGTTTTGGGGTATGAAGAAGCCAGTTTCAGACTGTATTTGGGAGCGTAGCTGGAAACACTGGGCCCTGAGGGAAAGTCCAAGATGCTCCTGCTACAGAGTCAGGCCGGTGAGAAGGGTGGGGAGGGAAGCCGGCTTTCCGTGCATCCACTGCTCTTGCCCTTCCTCAGTGCAGAACAGAACACGAACACTGCCAGCTCCAAAACTCACCCTTCACAAGTTCTTTTTAAAGCCTAGGGGACCTTGTTTGGGGAAACGGTGCTGGTTAGGCTCAGAGGTTTCAGACGAGTGGAACCCTGCCCTGGGCCGAATGATTTTGACTGCTGTAACCACTTTCAGAACTCAGGCCTGCAGACCTCTTTCTAGGACTTAAAAGGGCTGTTTGCTGGAGAAGGGGAGAGGAGCAGGTGGAAATGTCTGAGGGCTGTTGTTTTTTAAAACTAAGGCAATTTTTAATAGCCAATCATTTGTTTCTAAGTTCCCCTCTCGGCCTTAAGGAGCCAGCTGTAAATAAAATATTGAAAGAGCTAAAATGCTGGCCCTTCACATAATGTCCTATAGTTGCATCATTTTGATGCTGTGGTTTTAAAGATGCCCACCCTGGCTCTACCACTTATTTATAGGATACAGTTGATCATGACACTTAGTTTCATTTTTTTTTATAAAATAGGTGTAATAATTTCTACTTTATAGTTCTTGGGAGAATTGGACGTAATTCATATAATATAAAATGTCTGTCACATAGTAATTGCTGAATAAAGTGCAACCAAATAAAAACCATCTTTGCAACATCTGAATTGCTGTCTTAATTTACCCCACAACTGCTTTAAGAAGGTTCTACACAGGAGCACTTGGGTGGCTCAGTTGGTTAAGCATCCGACTTTTGATTTGGGCTCAGGTCATGATCTCACAGTTTATGAGATTCAGCCCTGTGTCAGGCTCTGCACTGACAGAATAGTGCCTGCTTGGGATTCTCTCTCCCTCTCTCTGCCCCTACCCTGCTTGCACGCTCTCTCTCAAAATAAATAAATAAACTTACAATTTCTTAAGGTTCTAGACAGTAAAATAAAAGCACGACATTTAAAATTGACATATTTTGAATAAAATACTATAAAATCTCAAATTGTGAGCTACGGGTAACTATATGTTGCCACTCACACTCAGCGAACTAGTGTTTTCTGAAGTGGGCTATTGACATTCCAAGTTATGCAAAGATCATGCACTTGCGTGTGGGAAGAAAATATTAGAGCTGCTTTAAAAATATTATTTATCTTCTCCTTTAAAACTTTTTTTTTGGGGCGCCTGGGTGGCGCAGTCGGTTAAGCGTCCGACTTCAGCCAGGTCACCATCTCGCGGTCCGTGAGTTCGAGCCCCGCGTCAGGCTCTGGGCTGATGGCTCAGAGCCTGGAGCCTGTTTCCGATTCTGTGTCTCCCTCTCTCTCTGCCCCTCCCCCGTTCATGCTCTGTCTCTCTCTGTCCCAAAAATAAATAAACGTTGAAAAAAAAAAATTTTAAACTTTTTTTTTGTTGGGGCACCTGGGTGGGTCAGTCGTTTGAGCATCCGGCTCTTGATTTCGGCTTAGGTCATGATCCCAGGGTTATGGGATTGAGACCCATAACGGGTTCCACACTGAGCATGGAGCCTGCTTGGGATTCTATCTCTCCCATTCCCTCTGCCCCTCTCCCCTGCTGATGCTCTCTCTCTCTAAAATAAAAAATTGTATTTGTTGTATATATCATTTATATAGTGTGCCAGTATAGTAGTAAATGCATAAATTATATAAATGTCTCTTTATATAAGATATCAACTCAGTTTTTTAAACTTTTTTTTTTTAACTTATGACCATAAGCGTTTGGAAATCACTGATCTAAGTGGCCACGTCCATTATAACATGAAGATTCTTGTCAAGTCCAATTTCTTAGAATTTTATCGCATTAAATGTTTGAACATGGGTTTGAGATTTAGCAAGATTAAAAAATAAGGACCATTTAAAAAAATGGTCAGTTTTATTTGGGCAGTATTTGGGCAGTTTTATTTTATTCTTATTCTATATCTGTTTGCTAGTAATTTTCTATCCAGTGCAGTGTTTTTCAAGTTTTTTGGATTTGCTTTTTAGTTCCTAATTTGAGGAATTTTAATACAATTTGGGAAATAAAAGACACCAGAACAGAACCCATCTGTCTCAATAGGTTTCTGAAGTTTCTATTGTGAACCTTTTCCTGTGCACACATTATAGTTTTGGTTAGGGACTCCTGAACCATGCGGTGAAACATTTGCTGAATATCCCATTTGCAGAATCCATTTTTTGTGCCTCAAGTGAGGTCATGTTCTTGGTCATGGGTTTTAGTCATGTCTTTTAAAGGCATGATACTGCCTTACCCTTCAGAACTTTCTGCTTCTTACCCCACAGTTCTTCCAGGTAGCCATCTCTGATCATTTGAAGACTTCTTTATCTTTTTCTTTTTTTTCAGAAAATTAGCAGAATTCCTGATCACATTTTCTGGCCCATGACTCCCATACAAAATATATCTTCCCAGAGGTCAATTTCTCTTGCACTGACAGGTAAATTGTGCATATGGTTACTCTCCTATCCTGGTTAAAAAGAAAAAAAAAAAAAAGTAAAACCAGAGACTGTGTTGTGATACATTTTGTTGCCAGAATCTTTGGCAATGAAGGGGTAAATAACAATGACAGAAAGCGATTAGAAACTGGCTTCTTCCTCACTCCCCTGATTCTGCCACAACTAAGAGCTGGAGTTAACCCCACCCTCTCTAGCACAGGCGGCTGGTGCTCAAGCAGTGAGTATGAAGTATCGGGTTGGGTGTGGTCCAAAGACCCACCTGCCCATAACCCACATATTGTTCTTTCCATCTTTAGGACCAGCTGGCTCTCATGGCTCCCATCAAACTATGCAGCATAACCTAGTCCTTCCCCACCAATTATTTGCTGTAGTTAACTTTGCTACAGTTAGTTACAGCTAACTTCCTGTAGGGCATACCTGTTACTTGTACTTAATAAGAATAGAGATCCATTTTCATCATTTCCTTTCTCTCCTTATGGAGAAGAAAATATTTACATGTACCATAACCTGCACATTTACATCTCTTCGTTAGATTTGTTTGGCCATCATCTCAATGCCTGGTCTAGTTTCTAGTGTGTATTTTTGGTTTAAGGGTTGTTTTTGTTTTGCCTAGGGTAAATTGAGCACCCAGAGGGGAAATTTTCAATTATTTCTGCAGGAGTTTTCCTGAGTTGCTAACAATGCCCTTATTTGTTGTCTAGCCACTGCAAACTGACTTTGACAAGAACCGCTGAGAATTTAGTTTGTCGTCTTTTTTCATATAAAAATATATTAGCCATCCTTTGATCTGTTTTCCAAAAATCTCTTATGACTGGTGCAGCTTACTTTTTCATAGCTTCTGAAGTAAAAACACATTTTTTTATGCACAACTGTAGATTCTTCATTTTGTAACAAAGCCTCAAATTATATTAGTTCTTCTCTAAGATTTTGTGATATATCTGAAAGATGGGCATACTGACAAAAACCTTAAAAATCAAATTTTATTTGGATGAAAATGGAAAGGCAAAAGAGCCTGTTTGGCTGAAATCTGCATTCACAATACCTCTGTAGCTGCTAGTTTTAATAAAAACATCTGAAGCAATGGAAAATTGGGGTGGAGGAGGGTGAGTGTGTTATTGGACCTTTTTGAAATTACAGAAATTCTCAAAACATTTTGTACCTGAAGGCTTTTTAAAGTAGTGTTCCATTCCTGCAAATTGTGGTACATAATCGATGTTTATAATAGCCCTGTGTGCAGTTGGTTGCTCCATAAAAATGTATACTAACAAGCATCTTTATGTGGGCTGTTTAATGAATGACTCCCCATTCACAGACTTGCATTCTGTACCTGGGGGGTCTTATTGCCCTTTCTGAAGGCCTGCCTGATACATAGTATGCCTCATACTCATTCTATCAGTGTTTTGTTTTGAAATCAGTCACTGTTACAGAGTGTGTGTGTGTGTGTGTGTGTGTGTGTGTGTGTGTATATACATATATATATATATATTCTCTCCCATCCCCCCCTGACAATTTCCTGGGTTAAGAGTGCATGGGCGCTTGGGGCACCTGGGTGGCTCAGTCAGTTAAGCATCCGAGTTTGGCTCAGGTCATGATCTTGCAGCTCCTGGGTTCAAGCTCCGCGTCGGGCTCTGTGCTGACAGCTCAGAGCCTGGAGCCTGCTTCCGATTCTGTGTGTCTCCCTCTTTCTGCCCCTCCCCTGCTCATGCTCTGCCTCTCTCTCAAAAATAAATAAACATTAAAAATATTGTTTTAAGTGCTTAGCCTTATTCAGATTAAAAATTGAGAACCTACTATGTGCACATAGTGCTTTGACACTAAACCAAATTAGGTAGTAGGTGGCTTTTAAGGATAATAGTTAATGTTCAGAAAGCCTATGAGTTTCTCTGAAACTACAGATAGCATTCTCTTTGTTTTGTGTACATATAACCAAAGGTTTCATGCAGTTGGGTTATCATGACATATCATCGTTTGACAATTTGATAATAGTTATTTGCTATCACTGTTGTACTATTCAAGAAACTTTGAAATTACCGTTCTAAAAGGCGATGAAGAATCTTTGCAAGTAAGTAACTTCACTTAATGTTTGAAGAAATATGTGAATAAAAGGCCTCAGTATGATGAAGTTGTTCTATGTGTGAGGGTTTCCAGATAATTGCTCTAGATTTGTTCAAACCCTTATGACACTGATAGTGCCAGAAATGAAAGGAGCAATGCAAACAGTATGGAAACTGAGAAACCTAAGTTGGTTCAGTAACACTCACCTCTTCCTTTTTTTTTTTTTAAAGTGTTCACCTGCTTTAGATATAAAAATAACTTCGCAATTGCAGACTTCCAAGTTTATCCCAATGTTCTCAGTGCTATGGGCTATATGTGGATGCACAGTGTGTGTTAACAGTACTTTTGTAACCATCTCAGGATTTTTTAAATGACTTGTTATTTCTGTGAAGTCACAAAAAACCGTGACTGCTGAAATATGCAAGAATTAGAGCAAGGTGATAGAATCTGGAGCACCTTATAAAAGCCTGACCTTATGCTTTAATTTAACTCCCACACAATCTTTTTTTCTCAAAAGTTTAATTGAGCTGCACTTGGTTTTTGTTGATTAGGATAATTATGCCGGAATGACTTTAAAATCTCTTTGCATGCACTGTTTAGCTCGGGCACTTCTTATAATCACTTGGAGAGGGACCAGGAGTGTCCTACCCAGAATTCCCAGAGTAGGGCGGTGGGAGAACAGAGCAAGGTGAGTTTAAGGAAGCAGCTACCTTTGTTCTGCAGCTTTTAGCTATTCAGCACTGCTGGGGTCGGTCATCGAATTGAAAGCGGCAGGACTGGGGGGAGCCAGGTCAATCTGAAACCAAGCAGCAGAATATGAGATGGAAAAAACATGGGCCTTAAAATTGGACAAAACCTGGATTTGAATTCTGGGCATGAACCCTGCCACGGAGGCTTTTAGCTGTATGACCTTGAGCTACTGAATTCGAGAGTCAGTTTTTTAAACTTATTGTGGAGGATGTGAGCTAAGTTAACATGCCTTTGCTTAGCACAGTGTCTGGTGTAATAGTTAACTCATTTTTTTTCCAGCTTATGATAAAGAAACTGACATCTACTCACCTTTGGCATATAATTAAGGATGTTTGCATCAGTCATTTTTATTGACTTTTCATTTTTTAACCATTAAAATAATGTCATGGCATTTCATAGACCATGAAAACTCAGTTTAAACAATCTTGGGCATATTCTTCTGCTATGACGAGCGAGCTGTTCTCTCAAGGTATCTTTGATATTTGGTGTCGTGCAAGAGAAGTGATATGGCCGATGTCAAATCTGAATTGATTTTCCCAAGAAGAGTGTCAAGCAATTGTGCATTCGCAACAAGCTGAAATCTGAAATGATTTTCCTCTCTCATTTGTGCAACTCATTTTCATTGTGAAGGCAATTCATAAAAACAATGCATAATCAAACCTGCCTATCAAGATAAAACATTCTCTAGCCCACTGATTTAAATTTAAGAACAAACAGGGGCGCCTGGGTGGCGCAGTCGGTTAAGCGTCCGACTTCAGCCAGGTCACGATCTCGCGGTCCGGGAGTTCGAGCCCTGCGTCGGGCTCTGGGCTGATGGCTCAGAGCCTGGAGCTTGTTTCCGATTCTGTGTCTCCCCCTCTCTCTGCTCCTCCCCGTTCATGCTCTGTCTCTCTCTGTCCCAAAAATAAATAAACGTTGAAAAAAAAAAATTAAAAAAAAAAAAATTTAAGAACAAACAGCAAACAAAAAAAACCTAGCCCTTTCATGAGTAAACTACAAAGCATCTTTTAAATAGATGGTAAAATTAATAGAATTACCTAATTTATAATAAACTTTTTTAATTAAAAAATTTTTTTAATAATGTTTTTTATTTATTTTTGAGAGAGACAGAGACAGAGAGTGAGTTGGGGGGAGGGGGACAGAGAAAGAGGGAGACACAGAATCCAAAGCAGGCTCCAGGCTCTGAGCTGTCAGCAGAGAGCCCGATGTGGGGCTCGAACCCATGAAACATGAGATCATGACCTGAGCCGAAGTCGATCGCTCAACTGACTGAGACACCCAGGCGACCCTAATTTTTTTTTAATGTTTATTTATTTTTGAGAGAGAGAAGAGAGTATGGGTGTGTGTGTCTGTGTGTGTGTGCACGCACGTACGCACACAAAGTGGGGGAGAGTCAGAGAGAAAAGGAGACAGAGGATCCCAAGTAAGCTCTGCACTGACACAGGGCTTTGAGTTCACAAACCGAACTGTGAAATCATGACCTGAGCTGAAATCAAGAGTCAGAAGCATAACCAACTGAGCCACTCAGGTGCCCATAGATAAGCATTTAAAAAGCATTCCTAAACTACTTCCAAGCCTAGGGGTGCCTGGGTGGCTTAGTGTGTTGAGCATTCGACTTTAGATCTTACAGTTTGTGAGTTCGAGCCCCACATTCAGGCTCTGTGCTGATAGCTCAGAACCTGGAGCCTGCTTCGGATTCTGTGTCTCTGCCCCTCCCCCACTCATGCTCTGTCTCTCAAAAAAAAAAAACATTAAAAAGAAAGTTTTAAACTGCTTCCTAGGCTAGACCTATATATTAGTTACAACAGGTTAGATTTAAATATTTTCCTAATATTTCCTGCTATGTGGTAATAATTAATTGTGTATCCTCTTGGAATCAGGTATTATAGTGTAGCTAAACAAATAAAATTGAAGATTAATTTAGAGATTAAGTGTTGAGGTGGAAATGTTAGCCTCACCTTGGTTTCAGACAACATCACCTCTTAAATAAGATATAATAAACCTTGAGTCCTGAGTCTTTTTTTTTTTGGTTATTAAATTTGTTTCATATTTGGCATAATCCTAGAGTAAGACCTTTCAACTTTCCCTTCTTCTGAAGTCATTAAATGATAGCTATGTAGGGTCCTAAAGATGGTTCTGTCTCATAATTATATCAGTTTATGAACTCCGTTTAAGAAATAAAAGAACAATTGCACATCTAATCCAGGAGATCATCTACTGACCATATTGAAGTAGAGGGTCTGTTTTCTGTGTGATTCCCTAACCCACTTATTAATACTTGATGACTCAGCAGTTTTCAGAGTCTGTGCCCTGAAATTGCTTATTTTGAGAGCAGCAGGTTTCTCTAAGGAGTATTTACTTGGGCCTTTTTTTTTTTTTTCTTTTTCCCTTGGTGGTACTAGTCAGAAACTTTCTAGACCAAACCAGAGCTATTCTGATAAATATAACCTCATTTACACATAAAAAAAAAAAAATGTCCTGTTCGGTCTGGTCTGTCACAAGGGAAATATTTTTTTCCTTTAACATACAAATGAGAGAGCTAGGTTAAATATAGCAGATAATCTTAATGCAGTGAACATGCTGAGGACCCATAAGTATGGCTATTTTCCAATTTGAGTTCCCTAAATGAGGGCAGTTAAGCACATGAGCCTGTGGTCAGCTGGAATGAATGAGCAAAACGAGCCGTGACCTTTTGCATCAGGGGAAACACATCGTTCTGTTTCTGGCTTTTCACAGCTTATGTGTTTGCGTTTTTAATGTATGACTGAACCTGAAAGTTCATCTCTAATCTTGATCCACAGGGAAATGGCAGAAATCCTAACCAGCCAAATGATACAAATTTAAATTTCCTGTGGAAGAAAGGTCAGTAATGTTCTGCTCGCTGGGGACAGTCTTAACTCAGCAAGCAATCCTTCTGATTAAAATTCCTGTTGAGAGCTAGTGGTTTGTCTGATTGAAAAACTAAATAAGTCCTTAATCACTTAGGTAAGATGACATCACTGGGACATCAGAAACTGTCCAAGAGATGAAAAACCCCTCTCGGGTATCAACTTCATTTTAAAATTGAAAAACAAAAACATAGGGCTGCATTTAACAGCAACTATTTATAGTTCTGTGATGTAAGACCTCCAGCTTCCTATAATCCCCATTGTTCTCTAAAAATAAAGACCCATTTAACCGAGGAGGACTGGCGAGTGATCTTGTGATGGATTTGAGTTATTGTTCAATGTGCCAGTCCAGGCAGGGGACCACAACAGCGAGTCAACACTGCTGGGAGCCTCTGGCTTGATTGGGTGCCCGCTGCCTTTGCTCACTGTACTTACCTGTTTGCACACTGGTACTGTTGAGAAAATAGCACTCTTGTGGTTGGCTTCTGCTTTTCTCATGGAAAACCTAGCCCTTTTATGAGATGAGCACACAGCTGGCATATTTAGTTGGTGGCAAGTGACTGACCTAATGAATTAGGTCAGCATGGCAAAGATTTAGTTTCTTTGCCCCAACCTTAAAGTTCTTGTTTTTTTTTTTTTTTTTTTTTTTTAACCGTGGAGCTTTGTATCTGTATCACCTACATCTAACTAGGACCTTCCCATGACGTCTCAAGACAGCCTTTATCCTGATTTTAAAATAACCTCAGATGCACCATTTTACCAAGAGGCCAACAAAATGATGTTACACCCTTGTTAATGTTTCTAATATTAGATTTTACTTGACAGTCCCTACTTACAGTTTGCTTCTTTTCTTTCTCAGTTTTTATGTGCCTGCTGTTTTTCTTTCTTGCAAGCCAGAAGAAAGTAATGAAAAATAAAAGTTAAGAAAAGACGTACATGCAGATTAAGTGCATTTCCAGTCTCCCTTTGAAATCACATAAAGCAGTTCTGTGTCTCCTCGCTCTGTGGTGTAAGCAGGGAGTGCCTGAGGAGAGCCAGGGACTATGTCTGCTTTCAGAAAGGCCCTGGGAGTCCTTGTTTGAGGCTTCTCATCTTGTCAGTGCTGAAGGGCTGAAGGAGAATTCGGGGATTTCTCACAATCGGTAAACCCTGACATTTTGTCTTTAATCTCTTTTTCAATGTGAATTCTGTCAGATGATCTGAGAAGACACCCAATTACAGTCTGAGTTGCTACCCAGTGCCTAAAACTGCTTAAGAAAAGGGTTTTCTTTTCAGGAATATGATAGCATATGTGTTTCTGAGCTTTTAGCTTTTCGTATGAAATTATAATAAATTGTGCATGAAGGTGAAACACTGAGGATGATGCCACCTTATTAAATTGAATTTAGTGGATGGTTAATTCTGATGATGCTAAAATATTGCTCATTCCAAAGTAGGCACATTGATGCCAGGAAAGACCTTGGTATGTTTGGCATGGAACAGTGACATTTAGCTATTAGGCTGGAGTGAAACATGAATGGAGCTGACAGGGTGAGTGGTCTCACTTCTAATGCCTTTGGGTAGTTCTCTGTGTGCCTAATTATAATTGAGAGCTTTTTAGATTTACTACATAGTAAATATATGTTACAGACTCAAATAGATTTAGAAGGCTAAATGGTCAGATAAGTAGGTTGGGGATGTATTTTTAAATATCTAGGTTCTGATATCGGAATCAGACATATCTTGTGTGTGAAAGTGAATGTAAAAATCAAAGAAACTGACATTTGACTAATGTTTAGTAGGTTTCCAAAAACAAAATAATTTCAAACATTTATCTATTTTTAAAATGGACATGTATTGTAGGGACGCCTGGGTGGCTCAGTCTCTTGAGCATCTGACTTGGGCTCAGGTCATGATCTTGATTAAGCATCCACCTTTGGCTCAGGTGATGATCTCTCAGTCCGTGGGTTTGAGCCCTGCACTGGGCTCTGTGCTGACAACCTGGGGCCTGGAATCTGCTTCGGATTCTGTGTCTCCTTCTCTCTCTGCCCCTACCCTACCTGTGCTCTGTCTCTGTCTCAAAAATAAATAAAAGTTAAAAATAATTTTTAAAAATGGACACCTATTGTAGGAAACAATGGACAAATGGAGACAAGTTCAGAGTGAAAGCTTGATAAAAGTTTCTTTGTGGACAAATAAAATGATAATAAAAATGGAAAAAAATAAAACCCTTTACACATTTTTGTCAAGCCCAATATAATTTCACCCTAGTAAGTGCTGATAAGGCTAGTGAACCTCAAGAAGATGAAAAGGACTTTTCCTCATTATTCATTATCGAATTAGCTACAGATGGTTGTGTCTTGAGTGATAATCTGAATTTTAACCCCAATTCCATAGTATCCACTTTTAAGGCCCTGATATTGTGAAATTATTTTACTTCGATACTGAATGGGTTTTCATCAGTGAGTCTTCACGTTTTAGAGAGAGAGAAAAAAGTCAAAACTGCTTTATCTGCTTGGTGGCCATAAGTGCTTTGCATCGTGATTTGCTTTGCTGAAACCCTGGAGGGCTGTGTGTGGGTGACAGACCATGTCATACAGTCTCTGCCTCAAAGGCCACTCAGGCAGCATAGGGGGCACACAAGGACATCAGGAATCTGCAAGAGTGGATTATTTTCAAGAAGGCTCCAGTTGGGATTGACTTATTTAGGTTTCATTTGGAAATACATCCAGTTTTGAATTATCAGATATCAATATAAATAACAATAATAATCAGACCTGCTCTTTAGTGATTTGTAAAATATATCCTCTCTATCATGCTTTGTGACTTTCTACAATTTCTTCTGAGTCTATGAAACCACATCTCTCATACCCAACAATATTCACTGAATATATTTGACCAAATTCACTACACATAAAAGGGTACTAAAGTTTGAAATGTTTCAAAGCAAGTTTAAAAATCTTTACCCGGGACACTATTTGAAAAAAGCATTGACTCTTTTTAGTAAGGGATCCCTTTTCCCCTACACCCTATCTAAAGTTGCAAAACCACGTCTGTCTCAATACACTTTTTTTTTTGCTTTATTTTTTTCTCTTAGCTTTTATGACTAAGATACTAAATATCTTTCTTATCCTGTTTATTTTTGGTTTCCTTCCATCGGAGTGTAAACTCCACGAAGGCAGAGATTTTGTCCATTTTGCTCACTATTGTTTGTCCATGCCTAGAACAGTGCCTGACACAGAGTTGGCACCAAATAAATATTTGTTGACTCCATAAATAAATTTTAAGAGACATAGCCTTCATTCATTCATCAGACAGTTATTAAGCAGACACTGTGTGCCTATGCTTCGTTGAAGTACCTATCTCGGTTTGTGAGTATATTCATTTAGTTAACACTTATTAAATGTGCAATTCTTTTTTTTTTTGTTTTGTTTTGTTTTGTTTTTTTTAACGTTTATTTATTTTTGAGACAGCGAGAGATAGAGCATGAACGGGGAGGGTCAGAGAGAGAGGGAGACACAGAATCTGAAACAGGCTCCAGGCTCTGAGCTGTCAGCACAGAGCCCGACGCGGGGCTTGAACCCACGAACTGTGAGATCATGACCTGAGCTGAAGTCAGACGCTTAGCCGACTGAGCCACCCAGGTGCCCCTAAATGTGCAATTCTTAGCGCCCCCATGTCTAAGGAGTCTGTGATTTTCAGTATTTGTGTTCAACAGGGCCTTACTGATCTGGAGGAATTAACATGTGCATTAAAAAGATTTCTATAGGTATAGTTTATTTATTTTTTTATTATGAAATTTATTGTCAAATTGGTTTCCATACAACACCCAGTGCACATCCCAACAGGTGCCCTCCTCAATACCCATCACCCCCCACCCCCCCATAAACCCTCAGTTTGTCTATAGGTATAGTTTAAATACTAAGATTATCTGTTTGAATCATAATCTAAGTGAATCATGTACTTTTAGAGAATGGGAAGAACCAAAGAAAAGAGAAGTCTTCAAATCCTACAATTCTTAATATATGTGGTCAAATGAGATCATGATTTCTGTCACTTGAACAGCTGTGAGAGGGTGTTGAGGCACCGAGAACATGTGCCTGGGGTTGAAATCTGGCTCCACCACTTCTGTGTTACACAGGGCACAACCCTTAGCCTTTTTGTATCTCAATGATCAAATCTGAAAAGTTGAGTTAGATGAGGATATAGTGAAAGAAGACATGTAAAGTGCTCAGGACAGTGCACATGGTATGTGCTTATTAGGGTCAGTGTTGGTGTGGCTCTGTCTACCTCAAAACAGTTTCTATACTTAGCCTGTTTGTGCTTTTTTTTTTTTTTGTATTTGGAAATAATGTCTATAATATTTTTCTCACATGGGAAGCAAGTGGCAAACTGAATAGAAATATATTCAATACGTTAGCATTCTTTTTCGGATGCTCTATATTTTCTTGTGTGTGTGTGTGTGTGTGTGTGTGTGTGTGTGTGTGTGTTTTAATTAAGTACTGTGTCATCCACATGCTAATATTTTTGCTTTATTGGAGAAGGAGAAACAATGACTATTGACTGTTGTCTAATTATCTTAGTCCAAAGTTGCTTTCCCTCTCTAGGGGAGGCAGGGATTCTCAATCTTATCCCAGAAATGAAAGCGAAATGGGGAAACGTGTGAATTCAAGAGGAGTTTAGAGGGGACAGTTTTCAAGTGCATTGTACCCTGGGCACTTGTGTCTGGTCTGGTGCTACTGGGGGGACAGACGGTACGGCAAGCAGCCAGAGAACACTCAAAGTTGTGTTGGAATCTCGATCCTACTGCTTGCTGGTAATTGGGATTTTGATCAGTCCCCTAACTTCTCAGAGAAGCAGAAAGAGTGCAGACCAAGTGCAGTGTAGACAGAGAACCTTAGTTTGAATCACATCGCTAACTAATTAGCTGTGGATTTGCGGCCATATTGTGGAATGTGCCTTGAAGTCTTACTCTTCCTATCTATATGTTGGCCACAGAAGAATCCCTGTCACAGGGCTGGTAATGGAAGACATAAGTTAAATCACTTCCCACTTTGCCGGGTTCATGAAAAATGCCAGTACGTTGTTGTTGCTATGATGATGGGTAACATCAGCGTCTACCTTAAAGATCTAGAGACTAAATGGGATATATAAAGTACCAAGCACATAGTATATGCTTTCAAAATGTTCTTATCTACTTCCTTTGTGGCTTTCCCGGGAATGGGTGCAATTCTCATGCTTCCCTAGAGGGCATCTGTACCTTCTGCTCCTCCTCCTCTCCAGCCGCATCTCCTCATCAGACTCCGGGAGTGATGCTCACAGCCCATCTGCCCACATCTCTCGCTTTGTGCTCGTGAAATGCAAGATTAGAGGAGGATGGCAAAACGGGCCACTTAAGGAATGCCACACATTTCATCTTTTTGAGCTCTTGCACTGAAAACAGACCCACCTACACCTCTCTTTTCTTCCCAATGATGATTATATCTACTCAGTACTTAAAATCACAGAATTCTGATGCTAAATAGTGTTTCGTCCAGAGGCAGAAAATGGAGGCCCTGTGGGCCAGTGCAGCCTGGAGACCTTTTCTTTCACTGCCCGCAGGTGGCTTAGGTGGTGTTTAAAAAATTTTGAATCACTTGATAATATTTTTAAAAGTCAGCCATTTCAAATTAAAACATGCACACAGATTCACACGTCTCTGGCTTTTCTGGCACAAGGGGGACATTTGGGCCATCCTCAGCCCAGATTCCCGAAAGCAACCGTGGCCTGCAGTGGGGCAGCGGCGTCCCCTGTGTGGACCCAGTCCCCCACGACCGTCTTCCTTTATTCATGCCTGCATGGCTGCTGTCCATGCAAAAATCCAGTTCCTTCCATTTACAGATACAGCACCTGAAACCTACTGGGGCTTAGTGCTGCTTACAGATCACAAGGTGAATTAGTAAAATGAGTGAAAATGAGAATTCTAGTTTTTAGATTCTTTGACCCCTGCTCTTTTAATCTTCTTAGCTGATATTCATGGAAGATCATTATTCAGCTGAGGACAGGTTATTTATTTATTTATTTTTATGACTAATTTTCAAAACATCTTTGCTCATTATCTTTCCTGGTTAGAACATGAACAAGTCAAAATAAATCCACAGGTTCCATCTTTTTTTTTTTTTTTTAATTTTAATTTTATTTTAGAGAGAGTGAGCACGAGCAGGGGGAGGGGCAGAGGGAGAGAGAGAATCTCAAGTGGGCTCCACGTTCCGCACGGAGCTCAATGCAGGGCTTGATCCCACAACCCTGGGATCATGACCTGAGCTGAATCAACCCTGTCAACTGAGCCACCAAGACATCACAACAGGTTCCATCTTGCTCTTCAGTCTTATTTCTTTCCTTCATTCTGTTTTGCAGCTTCTAGCCACCCCCCTGTACCCGTTCCCAAGTTGGAAAGCAGTGGCACTGCTTGCAGACGATGTTGAGAATATGAGGTGACTTCTTTTGATATAATGAATCCAGAAATGGCAAACTCAGATGCCTGTCCATCAGAGTCAGGCAGTTAACTTGTGTGTGTGTGACAGGCTGGGGACACCTGAAGAAAGAGCCCAGCCATCCCTCAGGTGTCAGTTGCTATGAGGAAATCCTGGTGCTATCGCATCTTTTTTAATGCTTTTATTTTTAAGGGAAGCCCATGTCAGGATTTTACATGAAATCTCTGGCTTTAAATTTGGCAATTAATGCACGTTTGTAATTGAAACTGTTCTGTCTAGAAAGAACAAAGGCTCAAGTTTGTGAGCCCGCCAAGGAGAAGTCAGGGTACAAAATTGGGGAACAAAAATAACCCCTGCTACCAGAGGGGCGAAGAGACATGTACAGAAAGAACATAAGCTGTGGTTTTAGACAGACTTGGGTTTGAATCTCAGTTCTATCACTAGTCCTCTGTGATCCTGTTCAAATTACTTTATCTCTGAGCTTCAAAACCTTCATCTGAAAAACGTGAAGACCAAAGGAAGAATGTGGATACAGTGCCTAGCACAAAACAGGTACAGACTTGATCTCAGCTCCTTTCTTCCTTTGTGTTATCATCATGGTTTTTGCAGGATGGTGCATTTGAATGTAAAACTGTATGATTTCTTTGTTCCTCCCCTCCCACCCCACCCCCATCTCAGAATACCATGAAATTGGTGGGTTGAAAACTGCTCCTACCATTTTGGCTCCCTCATGCTTGCTCTCTCAGACATAGGATTGTAGGATCCAAAGGAGATCGATCGTTAGGAGGAGATAGGCTATTAAATGCTGTCTGGTGCATTTAAAAAACATTGAAAACAAGCTGTTATTTATGTCATTAAAACCAGAATCAGCAATTGAAATACATTCAAATATGATATTATAAGGTAACAATTCACTGAGAGGAAATGTGCTATGTTCCCAAGCAGCATTTCATTTAAAACAACACATACATATCAGAACAATCCAGAAATGCCGGAAAATTCAGATGTTCCACTTTATTTTTAGACATTATTTCAGTTCTCATGGCAAAAAGACATATTTTATAGTTTTCTGGTTTTTTTTCCTGGAAAAATCAAGATATCCTCTACTGGATTTGGATGAACTTTGAGAGAATTCTAAGTGCCTTTTTGAATAATGAAAGCTTTTTAGACAGAGGGATGACCAAAGAAATGCCCAACTTCTCCCTTAATATCACCACTGGCAGCTGGGAGTGGGAAATGAGGTTAAGTAACTACAGACAGAATTATGGGATTTAGAGCATCTATCTATTGATTCTGTTATTATCCAATTAGAAATTCTTTGATTTGGAACAATTATTCAGTTAAGGATGGAAACAAGAAGAGCCACAAAGAAAGGAATGGAGTCAGGGTTACCAAACCAACTATATCCCCTGCTGAGTTGGTGCCAGAGGCAGGGAATCCCCTCCCTACCTACTTCCCTGTTCACACCTCTCCTCTCTCTCTCTCTCTCTCTCTCTCTCCCTCTCCCCTGCTTCCCTCTCATCTGATGGTACAGAATGGCTTTCCATCTTTTTGCCCTTAGCAAAGGATGGGTAATTCTGGATACATCCTTTAAAAAAATGTTTTTTTCCTGGTGTATGGCAAGTCTTAATTTCCCTAGGCATATCTTAGTTTAGGGAAAACGTTCCCATGGCAAAGATAAAAAATATTCGATAAAAATCTTTTTATATATTTTCCTATAATTTCTCTTGAAGCTTAGAAGTGGGCTAAGAGTTGTGTGATGTAGCCGTTGCTAGGGAAACTTGCTTTTTAGTGAGCAGCAATTTTCCAAAGCAGATGCATTTCCTCTCTTACTAATGAGTGTGTAAATGGTACCTCTATTGCTTTTTGCCTCCATATTTTGGAAACAACTTGAACTATTTGCTTAGGACAGCAGACATCTGCTTTATAAAATTGAGGCAGACAGACTCCTAGAATGTCTTATTTATATGCAACTTGTGCTGCATATTTCAAAAGCACATTTGCTGTTCTGCACTTTTCTTGTTAGGAGACATTTTACACCTGTTAATGGCAGAAATAATTGCTTAGATTAAAAAAAGCAGTCCTCTCTCAAAGGTTTAACTGTGTTTGGTTGCATTGTGCATCTCATTCCCATTGAGCCAATGGTAGAGAGGCGAACTTTCCTGATATGGGCTGGGCAGCAGGCTGGAAGTCGTGCTACATAATAGCAAACTGAATATTGTTATGCAAAGTTGAGCGGGAGCAAGGCTATTTCAGAGGCAATAACGTTTCCTTCCAGTTCACTGATCCACTAATTTCTATTCACTTTAAACTGCTCTTGTATTTTTCAAAGGGAAAAAAAAAAAGCTATTTTCTACCATTTGCACTGTTCTAATCTTTGGCTTTGAACAGAATCTGCCTGGATAATAAGGAGGAATGGTCACCCTCCTGCTTTTACAGACAGCTGGTAATGGGTCCAAACACATGCAAATAAGGAGCAGAGCTATTTCCATAAAAGGTGGAGCCACATGCCCTCTAATTATGCTCTCTGATTTTAGACAGAGGGGAAAGATGGATTTAAGGAATTAGGAGAGAGAAAAGGCCAGAAAAGGAAAGCAGCAGCTTGGATAACATAAAAGATTATCTGAGCAAAAGATAATGTACTCACATTTTTAAAAAGTATCCCCCTCCCTGAAAGAGTCCTCAAAAAGTTTCTAAATTGGGTGGCTTTTTACAGTACCACTGAAATGAGAGTATTATTCTGCTTATTAGTTTAAATTTATAAGAATGGCCCTCTGATATGATTATACATGTCTTTTTCTTTTTGTTAAATCATTTACTCCTTTTTTTTTTTTTTTCTCCTGGAAGTTTTGTACCCCTTAACAATCTTCCTTAAAGGGATTAAAGTTGCATATTAGCATTGGATATATTATGTGAATGGTTTTAGATCTCAGTTTATTCAACTTGAAGCCCCCCCCCCCACCTTTTTTAAACTAAATAATATACTCTCTTAATATAGTTTCAAGCTGACTTGGCATTCTGGCTGTGGCATGTGTAAGGGAGAATAGAAAGGAAGGCAGTATTCTTCTAATATATCTTATACAAGATTATCAAGAGGATTCTACTGTACACAGAATGAGAGCGGAATTTTCTAACAAGTTACTTTGAATAGGGACTTTCTCTGTGGTTTTAATGAGGTTATTGTACCTTTTCCCATTCCTGTATTGAGAATATAAATTACCTTGCTTCTATGGAATTGTGAGATTTTTTTTACCCAAGTTAGATATCAGAATAAAGTTTTCTATTCTTTTAAAAAAATTTTTTTTAACATTTATTCATTTTTGAAAGACAGAGACAGAGTGCGAATGGGGAAGGGGCAGAGAGAGAGGGAGACACAGAATTTGAAGCAGGCTCCAGGCTCCAAGCTGTCAGCAAGGAGCAGGACACAGGGCTCGAACTCAAAGACTGCAAGATCATGACCTGAGCTGAAGTCAGCTGCCCAACTGGCTGAGCCACCTAGGCGCCCCTAAAGTTTTCTATTCTTGACAGTCTTTTTTTTTTTTTTTTGGAACTTTTTAAATTAAGCCCCAGACTTCATTTGGACTTCACCAGTTTTTCTGTTAATGTCCTCTTTCGGTTCTAGGATCCAGTACCGGGCGCCATGATGCACTTGTCACCTCCCCTCCCTCGGTTCTGCTGGGTTTTGACAGTTTCTCAGTTTTTCCTCCCCCACCCCCCACTCCCACCAAGACCTTGATGGTCTTGAGCAGTATTGGACACATATGCTATAGACTATCTCAAACCTGGATTTGTCTGATTTTCTTTCTTTCTTCCTTTCTTTCTTTCTTTTTTTTCAAGGTTAGGGTAGGGTTGTGGGTTTTGGAAAGAATACCACAGAGATGAGAACATGATATCCACATCAGGGTGGTCCTTGTTTTAGTCATTTTGGGCTGCTATAACAAAGCACCGTAGACTGGGTAGTTTAAATAAGAGTCATTTATTTCTCACAGTTCCAGAGGCTAAGTCCAAGATCAGGGTGCTAACAGATTTGGTTCCTGATTAGAGCTCTCTTCCTGGCTTGCAGCAGCCACTCACTTTATCCCTACATAGCCATGAGGGTGGGGGGAGAGGAAGGAGACAGAGAGAAAGAGAGAAAGTAGATAGGGAGAGAGTGAGCTCTGGCCTCTCCTTCTTACAAGGACATTAATCCCATTATGAGGGCCCTACCCATCTAAAGCTAATTAGCTTCCAAAGACCCTGCCTCCAAATACGAGCTCACTGGGGGTTAGGGCTTCAGGACATGAATGGGGCGGGGGGGGGGGGGGGGGGGGCATATTCAGTCCATAATAGCCCTAAGCCAATAGAACTGGTGTCCTTGTAAGAAGAGGAAATTAAGACAGAGGGACGAATAGATCAGACACAACCATGTGAGGACACAATGAGAAATTGGCCATCTGCAAGCCAAGGAAAGAGACCTCAGAAAATATCAAAACTGCCAACACCTTGATATTGGACTCCCAGCCTCAAGATTGTGAGAAATAAATTTTTGTTGGCTAAGCTACCCAGTCTCTGGTACTTTGTTATGGTAGTCCTACCAAACTAATACAAGTGATATATTTATATATGTATTTTTAAACACTTTGAAATTAGCAGTCCTGTGTGGGAGAAAGGTATTAATGAAATAACGAAATGATGGTGATAGTGGGGAAAATAGTTATAGAGAGTATGAAAGCATCCAATGAGGGGACCTGATCCAATTGGGGCTAGTATGGGAAGAAGGGGAGAAATGGACACGTAACGTTTTACTCAGGAAGCCACACTTACGTTGAGAGCTGAGAAAGCCAGAAGGCCAGCACACTGAAGGCAAGGGCAGGCAAGGTAGACAAGCACATGGCCACAGAAAGGGATTTTGCTGCTTTCATTTGGCATCCTTCTCCACATGGGCCTCTCCACAGGGCTGCTTGAGTGTCCTCACAAATGACAGCTGATTTCTCCAGAAGAAAACATTCCAGAAAGTAAGGCAGAAGTTGCATTGGCTTTTATGACCTCGCAAAGGAAATCACACGCTGTTGCTTCTGCCATTTTCTATTGATTACTGTGGTAAATGGAATAATAATCCCTCAAAGATATCCTAAAACAATGGAACTTGTAAATATGTTATCTTCTTTGGCAAAGGGAATTTACAGGTGTTGTTAAGTTAGGATTTTGAGATGGGTAGAGTAGCCTGGATTACCCAGGTGGATCTAATATAATCAAAGGGTTCTTACAAGTAAAATAGGCAGGCAGGAGAATTAGAGGCAGAGAGGGCAATCTGATTGCAGACATCGGTGTCAGAGCGGTGTGATTGCTGGCTGGAAGGAATCCACGAGCCAAGGAAGCTGGAAAAGGCAAGGAAACAGATTCTCACTGAGAGATTCCACAGAAAACACACCCTGTTGACACCTTGACATGAGCGCGTTGTGGCCGCTTTTGAACTTCTCGCTTCCAGAACTTGAAGGTACTAAATTCACATGGTTTAAAGTAGCTAGATGTGTGGTAACTTGTTACAGCAGCAGGAGGGTGTTATTGCCGTCTGGCAGCCATGATTCACTGTGGGAAGGAACTACACCCAGGGGTGGGTTCCAGGAGTCAGGGAGCATTAGGAGCCATCTTGGGTGACACAAAGGATCTGTCTGCTTTTAAGGTTGTCAACCTGCTCCGTAGAAGGTTTTTTTGAATCTCTACAACCAGAAATTTGGATAAATACAGATTTCAGCAAGATCAGAGAAAGGGTCTTTCAAAGGAGCAATCTTTCCTGCCCCTGCATCCTCCGGGAAGTGGAAGAGAATACAAAGGCAAAGTAGGCTCTTTAACTGCCCAACTTCTTTTCTTCTGACCTAGTGGGAGAGTAGGTAGCAAATGGGAGGGCTACAGCCAGAGGACCTATTTCCATGTTTCTTGAGACCATTTTCTTTTCCTACCTCAGTTGATTCCGACTTCCTTCCCTAAAAGGGGATTCCTAGTTGCAATTCCATAAATGTATTTTTTCCTGACAGAATTTAAGAACTACATCAGACTTTAAAGCCAAGAGATTCCTAAATAGGAGACAAAAATTTTTTTTTAAGTTTATTTATTTTGAGAGAGAGAGAGAAAGCAAGCAGGCACTATGCACAGAGCCCAATGTGGGGCTCGATCTAATGAACTGGGAGATCATGACCTGACCTGAAATAAAGAGTCAGACACTTAACTGGCTGAGCCACCCAGGCACACCTAGGTGAATTTTTTGTTCCCTTTGAGTATTATTCTGAGACTTGTCTCTCAACCAGGTGAACATTTTCATACTGTTTCAAAAAGACGAGCTTGAAATGAAGATGTGTGTTTAAGAGAAAGCAAGTGATCTCCGTAGCAGCTGAGGTGAGCCTGTTCTTTGCAGAAAGCAAAGTCTGTGCTGGGGAAAAAATTTTAAAGCTTATCTCTGGCTCCCTGTTGATCATGCCTAATATCTGAATGTGTTTTCATAATGTGGATATTATATTACAGTTTTGGGCCACAATGAGTGAGGGAAGACTAATTTGTCCTACAGAGTATGTGCTGCCCAACAGAGACCTGCCAAGCAGGGGTCTTTCTTATTTTGGAAGCCATTATCTTTTTCCTAGAAGATATGAAATGCTTTAAAACGAATTAAACCAAGAAAGGAGATATGCCAGTGAGCAGATGGATTTCCAGCAAGGAAGTCCAGATCTCACCGTGCACTTTCCCAGGTTTTCCCCATGAAACTCACCCAATTTCTCAAAGGGGATTTAGAGGCCACTTAGTTCCCCTCATCACATAAGTGAGGGATCCAAGGGCTAGAGGCTTGATCTGCTGTAAAACTCGGCATCTGTGAGCGCTAGGCTAAGTCCTTCAGGGAAAAGAATACAGTTTATTTATCCTGCAAGTGGTTTTCTCTTGACTTTCTTTTCCCTCTCCCCTTGTAATCAGACAGGAACTTTCAGCTGAAAAGTCTTGGAAACCACAACTCAAGCCTGTTTGAGCCTATCATTGAATAACCTAACTTAAAAAATCCCCAGGGAGGTTTGACTCTCAGGAGGTTTGACTAAGTGCTTTCTCCAAGGCCCTGATTTCTCTCTGTCCCTTGGTTCTACATCCTCTGTGTCAGAGCCATTTTCAAATACACTCTGTCCTGGCAGTGATACCAGCTTCTCATTCTCCAGGTTTACCTCTGGTAGGAGAGAGTTCTTGTCTCTTTCGTGGCTGCCCACCAAGTTTCCAGCCTCCTATTGTCATTGATCGGGTCCGATGCTCATCACTTAACCAATATCATTGGCTGGGACATTGCACTACTCTGCTTTGTCTCTGAGCTGTTGGCCATAACCCTGGAGCCAGAGGGTAGAGCCAATACTTAATCACAGGGACTGAGAGTTGCAGGAAATTTTGGGTATTGTGTGTGTGTGTGTGTGTGTGTGTGTGTGTGTGTGTGTGTGTGTATGTGTGTTTAATGTTTATTTTTCAAAGAGAAAGAGACAGAATGAGAGCAGGCCAGGGGCACAAAGAGAGAGACAGATAGAGACTCCAAATCCAAAGCAGGTTCCAGGCTCTGAGCTGTCAACACAGGGCCTATATACCGGGGCTCAAACTGACAAACCATGAGATCATGACCTGAGCCAGAGTCAGACTCTGAACCGACTGAACCACCAATGCACCCCAAAATCCTGGGTATTGTGAACAAAAGAAGGGCAATGGATTCTGTCTGGCCCCCAGGTTGCAAATGGTTTTCTGTATTCACGTTTAAAATTTCTTCCTTGCTTGTTTACATTTAACTTATTGAGCACCTATGTACCAAGACTATAATTAGGATAAAACAGACTAGGTCTCTGACACATGGAGTTTGTAAACTGAGGGAAGGATAACAAACAAGCATTAAGATAAATAATCCCAGAAATAGGTGAAGTAAGAAATCAAATGGTTTAGTGCTTGTATATTAAAGATATGTGCTGTAAATATAGACTCATAATGTGATGTCTGGAATATTTTCTTCAAAGTTGTCTGGGTTTGTGGAGGAGGGTGGGAGTGTAGCTGAAGTAAAATTTGATAGGTAGTTGATGAAGCTAGTTGATGGGTATATGGGAATCCATGTACTATTCTCTCTGCTTCTGTATATGTTTGAAATATTCTATGATAAAAAGTTTAAGAAAGCAATCCCACAGAAAAACAGGCTTTGGGATAAGTGACATGGAATGGAAAATATATATGTAAAATTATATATATAATATATATTATATATAATAATATAAATAATATATTTAATAAATAAATTATAAAATAAATTTAATAGTAAATTATAAATATTAATATATTAAAATTAAAATTATTAATATATTATTAATATATTATCCAATATATTAATTTAATTTAATTATTAATCATTTAATATTTAATATATTAAAATTAAAATTAATATATTAAATTTAACAAGTTGTTAAATAAATATAAATAATATAATATTATAATATCAATATTATATTATAATATTATATATAATAAAATATTATAATATAAATATTATATTATTATAATATAATATATATAATAAAAAATATATATGGAGGGCTATATTCACCCTGGAGTGTTTCCAAGGTAAAAAAAACAGTATGTGCAAAGGTCCTGTCTACTGCTGTGAACAAGGCCCTGTGCCTAATGTTGGGGGTATACAGGGATGAACCAAGTTTGGTCTCCACCATCATGTTGTCTACAGTTTATGTGGGAGACAAACACAAAAACATTCAAACACAATAAACAGGATACACTTCAACACTGAGAAAGCAGAGTAAGTGCAGTAGAGGTTAACATCCTAGAGGAAGTCAAGATGAATGTACCAGTGGAGGAGAGGGAGGAGGGGAGAGCAGAAGAGGAAGATTGGGAAAGGCTTCCTGGAGAAGCAGGTATTTAAGTGGCCCTTAGGGGTGGGTAGAATTCCCATAAGGGGAGGGGCAGGGAAGGACACTCCAGGCAGAGGCAAGTGCATGGTGCGTCTTCTGGCCTATTTTTGTCTGGGGTTCCCACCTGTAGCTTTGTCTCCACATTCTTCCAGCTTCTGGGGGAAAGGAGGTTCCTCCCATCACCCCTCCCTCCCCTGGGTTCTGGGAAGTCTCAGAGCACAGACCCCACATTCAGTGCTCTTGGCCTCCTCCTCCCTGTGTCCCACGCAAAGTGATCCTACCCTCACGCTTCCTGCTGTTGCTGCTTATGTGACTCGTGTTGGTGGGCGGCTGTTAGCAAGTTCATAATTAGGATGGTCATCTTAGCGGTTTGAGGTCAAGATTGCAGAGGATCAGAATTTGCCTCAGCAGAATGGAATACACTTGAGTGAGTGGCAGAGGAGTTTTCATTGTATGCTGTGGCTGTCACGGGGAACGACACTGCCATCCTTTTCTGTTCCACCTACTTTGTAAAGCGTTTGAAGAAACAAGCTTGAGGAGTGCCTCTTGAGAAGTGGGAGGAGTAGTGGGAGAGAAAGTTTCCCTCTCAGGAGCACATGTGACAAGTCTCTCTCTGATGTCTTTTACATAAATAGTGGGATTCCCACGTAAGACTTAGTCTTAAATAAAACAATAGATTGAAAGCCTGTCTGTTTTCAAAGATTGCTTCAAGAGCTGTCTATGTTGAATACCTGAAGGTGTTTTTCTTGCCCTAAAATAATTTGTATATGGTGAAAGTGAAGGTGAGGTCTTGCCGCACTGAATGTTTTTGAACCTTTTAGCATTTACAGCCAGAGTTGACACCCAGGCAGTTTTAAGGGATTCGCACCTACTAGGGAAAAGGAGGCAAGCTTTGATCAGAAAAAGGGTTTATTGACAGGCTGGTATTAAGCGACTGTAGCAGACAATTTGGAACAGGGCTCCTGTTAGAACCCCTCAGGTTTATAGCTACTCAGCAAATGTTAAAAAGGCCATTCCTCTAGCTGGAGGCAGTTCCAGGCCAACCTGCTAGAACTTGGTGCTCAGAGCACCTGCTGGGTTTCGGTGCCTACTCTGTGCTTTAGTCTAGAGACTTTGTTCATTGATTCACCTGCAGACCTGTGGCTGCATTTACCAACAGGCTTAAGAGTTAGTAGCTACTCTGGTGTGAGTTGCTGAATTTCCTTATTTTTGCCAAGATTATATCTTCTTATTTATTATTATATCTTTAAAAAAAATTTTTTTAACGTTTATTTATTTTTGAGACCGACAGAGCACAAACAGGGGAGGGGCAGAGAGAGAGGGAGACACAGAATCCGAAACAGGCTCCAGGCTCTGAGCTTTCAGCACAGAGCCTGACGCGGGGCTTGAACTCATGGACCGTGAGATCATGACCTGAGCTGAAGTCGGACGCTTAACCGACCGAGCCACCCAGGCTCCCCTTATTATTATATCTTAATGTTTATTTTTTTGAGAGACAGAGTGTGAGCGGTGGGAGGGGCAGAGAGAAAGGGGGAGACACAGAATCTGAAGCAGGCACCAGGCTCTGAGCTGTCAGCACAGAACCCGATGCAGGGCTTGAACTCAGGAATGGCAAGATCATGACCTAGGTTGAAGTCAGATGCTTAACCGACTGAGCCACCAAGCGCCCCAAGATTACATACTCTTAAACTTGAGAGTTGTGATGGTTTATGTGTCACTTTGACTGGGCTAATGGTTGCCCAGAGAACTGGTAAGATATTATTTCTAGGTGTGCCTGTGGGGATGTTTCTGTTTAGATCGGCATTTTAATCGGTAGATTGAATAAAGCAGATTGTCTTCCCCAGTGTGGGTGGGCATCATCCAGTACCTTCAGGGCCTGTATAGCAAGAAGAGAAGAGAGAACTCTCTCTCTCTCTCTCTGTCTCTGTCTCTGTCTCTGTCTCTCTCTCTCTCTCTCTGCCTAGCTAATTGAGCTGGGAAGTTGGATTTCATCTCTCAGACAAACTGGGAGGTCCACCATTGTTGCTGCTGGTTTCAGGCCTTCAGACTGTGGACTGGAAATATACCAAGGCTCTTGTGGCTCCAGCTTGCAGACTGTGGGACTTCTCAGCCTCCATAATCCTGTGAACCAATTCCTTATAATTAATCTCATATATATATATATATATATATATATATATATATATATATATCTACACCTACCGATTCTCTTTCTCCAGAGAACCTTAATATAAGAATCAGTAATGGTATAAAATTGTTTGATTTTTTTTTTCACAAATACACCATGGAGTTTTCTTTTTCTTGACCAAGGGATGTTCATTCTCCATTAGATGCACTTCATTTTTCTATCTGATTTCCCACATTACTTCTTTTCATACCACCGCATTGCTCATCTTCCTATTCTTTTTGTTTCAGACTACATTTTTATAATACAATTCTGGACTCCTAAGTCTGTTCTGGGTATTCCAGGTTATTCACATCCATCTGGATAGGAATATTCTGGGGAAGGGTCAGGGAGTCGAATTTTTTATTTGGTTACTTTAGAAATGATTCATATCTCTAAAACTGTTAGCTTAAGAGTTCCTGCACATTCTGAAGTAAGAGATTTTTGAAGCTATTAAACAATATAGATTTCATAAAAACTTTATATACTTGATTTATTCATCCATATATTGAGTGCCAGGTACTGAGCTAGGTGTCATGGAGAAAACAGAGAAGATTATGACATTGACCATGGCAACAAAGTTCTTACAGTTTAATGAGAGTAGACAAAAATAAACATATTATGGTACAAGACACAGTGGATCTAAAAAGCAAGTTCCTAGTGCTATAACAGTACAGATGAAGGAGAGCTCTCTTCTGGTTTGTAGGAGCTGGGAAAGCTTGATGGAAGTGACTTTTGAACTAAGGTTGAAGAAATTGGATGACAATGGGGTAGGGAGAGAATTACAGACAAATGGCATGGCAAAGCACAGACAATACTGGGGGTGGGGTGGGTATGAAGTTAGTTTTAACTGAAGGATATGGTATAATGATAATAACAATGAGAGAAATTATTTACTGAGTACCTACTAGGTGGGTGCATTGTTTTAAATCTGTGAACCCTATACGATAAGCATCATTATTCCTTTTACAGATGGAAAGGTCATCTCCGAGAAGTAACCTGCCCACAGATCTATAGCTGTTAAGTGGTGGTGTTGGGAGTGCAGATGTACCTGTCAAAAGCCTGTGTTCTTTCTACCGCACTACTACTGTCCTCAACTTGCATATATGGAGGGGAAGATGCAGAATGGCCTTTTATTCATTCAGTAGATTGTGTAGGGTGAGAAAGAAGAGGCAGAGGCAAGGGAAAGAATACGCTTTGATTGAAAAAGGCTTGTTAATAGGGTGTTTCTCTGGCAAAGGCATACTCATAGCCAGATGACACTATAAAACTGATGTCGATGATAATAAGTAGGTGTCAGTGGATGCCAAAAACAGGCCAACAATTCTATCATCTCTGATGCTCACAACTATATGTATCACAGTTAGGTGATTCATTACTCGGTGTGGTGGAAAGAACAGAGGTGTAGAGTCAGAGAGAACTTGGTTAGAATGTTGCCTTTACCCTTTTCTAGGCTTTGAACTAGATTAAATTAAGTAGGTTATTTAAATTCATGAGCCTCAGTATTCTCATCTGTAAAATGAGCATATATGCATATGTCATAGAGTTCTTATAAATGTTAGAAAAAGTTTTAAGAACTTATAATGCATTTTATACTAGACAAAGCAGAAAAATTAGGTAATAAAAATAAAATTCTACTGTAGAGGCGAGAGTATCTCTGAGCATATGTAAATGAAAAACATGATAATAGTATGATAAAAATATGAATATTCATAGTATCAAAATTAACCTACCTTTTATAAAGATTGTTCTTTCCTTTACAAAAAGAATTCTATTCTAGACTAGGCAACTGAGGATTGACCATGAATTTAAAAATATTCTAAGAACTGAGAGGATTTATATTAATGTATCTAATAGCAAAATAGACGTAAAAATTATCAGTTATAGAATCTCATGAAAAATACAACGCATTCTACTGTGTTGAAATAGGCTTTTACATCCATTGTGTTAATGCAGTTCTGTCTGAATTTTTAATGACAGTTTTTAATTCTTTTTGAGAAAAAATTCAGTACATCAAAAGTAGGTCAAGCTGTGCATAGATTTCTTTTACTAGCTTGATGTATGCTAACATAGTAGATTGAGAATTGAATCTTCTCAGAATGAAAAATGGATGATTCTGACATGTATATTGAGCATCAAAAATAATTATAAACATATTGATTGAAAGTATTGCTCTGGTTGTTTTGAATGGAATATTCTTGCAAAAAACACTTGTCTAGAAGCCTTTGTTTTTGTTAATAGACTCTTTTAATTGAGACTCTTGTGTGGAAACCTCCCAGAGGGAAATCCTATAATTGCTGAAAGCAGGGAGGGAATGTACAGCATGCCAGATAATTTCAACCTCTTCAAGCCCTAGCCCCTAATGCTTTAATTGATCTCTTACCCTATCCCAGGGCACTGGACCTCGATTAACTTATCCAAAGAAATATTTGGAACAACTTTTAAGCATATCCAACTATCAGAGTCTTGAGGATGTGTTGATGTTCATTTTGAAAAGCATCAAATAACTATCCCTAGAACATAAAGTGAAGAACCCTATTGAACTACATCAATAGTGTTAGAGATTTGTAAGGCAGAACCAAAGACACAAAACAAAACCCAAACCACAAACTGGGAAAGCGTATTCTCAAGAGTTCTTTTCAAGGCACTTGGGCACAATGCTGGAAAAGAAGACTATCCTGCAAAACACTTCCTCATTCTTGCTATGGAGTGACCTATGCACAAAGTAGTTTTAAAAGTTGAATAAATGTTCACAATGAAGTGATTAGTCTATCCCTGCCTTGCAGTCTCAATCTGAGTAATTTGTTTCAACGTACATACGTATAAATGCTACAATATCATTTACTGCTCTTATAGTCTTAGTATTCCGGTATCGCCAACTCTTAAAAAAAATTTATACATCTGGGTAACCTGGGTGTCTCAGTCGGTTAAGTGTCTGACTCTTGATTTTGGCTCAGGTCATGACCTCACAGTTGGTGAGTTCGAGTCTCTTACCAGGTTCTGTGTTGACAATGTGGAGCCTGCTTGGGATTCTCTCTCTCCCCTCTCTCTCTGCCCCTCCTCTGCTTGCTCCCTCTCTCAAAATAGATAAATAAAAACATATATAAAATTAAAAAAAAAATAAGTCTTAACCCTGGAGTTTATCCTATTTAAGGCATTTGTCCCCTGTAAGTTGCCATAAATTTAGATGCATAAAATGTACAAATATGGTCACTGTAGCATTATTTATAACAGCAAAAATATTGGAAAGATTCTATCTAATAATAGGAAAATGTTTAAGTACATTAGACTAGACTCATAAGTTGGAATATTGTGCAGCCACTAAAAATGGAGTTTTCCTTGGATAAATACCTAGTAGTGCAATTATTGGATCCTTGGGTAGTTCTACTTTTAGTTTTTTGAGGAACCTCCATACTGTTTTCCAGAGTGGTTTCACCAGCTTGCATTCCCACCAACGATGCAAAAGAGATCCTCTTTCTCCACATTCTCGCCAACATCTGTTGTTACCTGAGTTGTTAATGTTAGCCATTCCAAAAGGTGTAAGGTGGTATCTCATTGTGGTTTTGATTGGTATTTCCCTGGTGATGAGTGATGTACAGGTGTGCTGTTTTGAAGGGACACATGCACCCCAATGTTTATAGCAGCACTATCAACAATAGTATGTAAAGAGCCCGAATGTCCTGAATGTCCATCGATGGATGAATGGATAAGGAAGAGGTGGTATATATATATACATAGGAGTATTACTCGGCAATTAAAAAGAATGAAATCTTGCCATTCGCAGCTATGTGGATGGAACTGGAGGGTATTATGCTAAGTGAAATTAGTCAGAGAAAGACAAATATCCTATGACTTCACTTATATTAGGACTTTACTAGACAAAACAGATGAACATAAGGGAAGGGAAACAAAAATAATATAAAAACAGGGAGGGGGACAAAACATAAGAGACTCATAAATATGGAGAACAAACAGAGGGTTACTGGAGGGGGTGTGGGTGGGGGATGGGCTAAATGGGTAAGGGGCACTAAGGAATGTACTCCTGAAATCATTGTTGCATTATATTCTAACTAATTTGGATGTAAATTAAAAAATAAATAAATAAATAAAAAACAAGGAAAAAATGGAGTTTTTGAGCAATAGCTTATAATTTCAGAAAACTCTTAGAGTTTTATATAAGGATGAAAATTAAAATTGTAGAGACAGTATCTACCCAAATTATAAAAATATCAAAATATGTTTACATTAAAATTATTAGCAAGAAATATACAAAAATATAACGGCTTATTTTGGGGTATTGGAATTTTGAATGATTCCTTATTTCATTCATTCATTCATTTATTCATTCATTTATGTAAAGTCTTTATTGAGAAACTAACATGATAGGTACTATACCAGAGCTGTACAATTAATGATAAACAAAACTTAAATAACCTGGGTCATCATTGGAAGCATAATCTATTGAAGAAGACATATGTTAATTTCAAAAAAAAAATCACATGCAAATAAATGTAAAATTGCAACTGTGATAAGTGCTAAGAAGGAAGGTGACCATGAGAGCACACAGTAGGGGACTTAGCATAATGTGGGGTTTAGTTCACTGAAGCGCTGACAAGTATACTAAAATTGGACAGGTGGATAGATTTAAGCAGATACACAGGGGAGGAGGATTGGGAGAACATCCCTTTGCCAAGGAATACCACTGCAAGGTCCCTGTAGTAGGATGGAGCCCGGTGAGTTTATTTTTTTTTATTTATTATTTTTTTTATTATGAAATTTATTGTCAAATTGGTTTCCATACAACACCCAATGCTCATCCCAAAAGGTGCCCTCCTCAATACCCATCACCCACCCTCCCCTCACTCCCACCCCCCATAAACCCTCAGTTTGTTCTCAGTTTTCAGGAGTCTCTTATGTTTTGGCTCCCTCCCTCTCTAACCATTTTTTTTTCTTCCCCTCCTTCACGTTAAGTTTCTCAGGATCCACATTGGAGTGAAAACATATGGAGTCTGTCCTTCTCTGTATGACTTATTTCACTTAGCATAACACTCTCCAGTTCCATCCACGTTGCTACAAAGGGCCATATTTCATTCTTTCTCATTGCCACGTAGTATTCCATTATGTATATAAACCACAATTTCTTTATCCATTCATCAGTTGATGGACATTTAGGCTCTTTCCATAATTTGGCTATTGTTGAGAGTGCTGCTATAAACATTGGGGTACAAGTGCTCCTATGCATCAGTACTCCTGTATCCCTTGGGTAAATTCCTAGCAGTGCTACTGCTGGGTCATAGGTTAGATCTATTTTTAATTTTTTGAGGAACCTCCACACTGTTTCTCAGAGTGGCTGCACCAGTTTGCATTGCCACCAACAGTGCAAGAGGGTTCCCGTTTCTCTACATCCTCTCCAGCATCTATAGTCTTCTGTTTTGTTCATTTTAGCCACGCCCGGTGAGTTTAAAGAAGTGAAAGAGGGCTGAACAGAGTGGTGTGTGAAGAAGAGTTATCGATCATAATATAAAATTTGTGTTTTTAAAATTTGACTCTTTTCTGCACTGTATAAAAGAGATTGGAAGGAGAAGCAGAACCAGGGAGCCAGCTGGGGGATTATAGTGCAATTAAGTGATCATGGTACATGGAATTAAGAAGATGAAGTTGGAGATATTTAAGTGGATGGAATCAAGATATATTTAGGTACAATAAATTTCATATATTGAAAAAAAAGATATATTTAGGAGGTAACAATGAAATGGGCTTGAGGATGGATTAAAAATGGGGGTGAGGGGTCAGGGAAAACTGAAGAAGAGTCCTAAGTTTCTAACTTGAGCAACTGGTAGGCAGCTGGTGGCAATAAGTACTTGGGAAGAGGATTAGACTTGAGGAGGAGACAATGTGTATGGTTTGACACATGTTACTATGAGATGCCTTTGAGACATTCAAGTGGAGATAATAGGCAGTTCGATATATGGGTCTTAAACTCAGAAAAGTTTGAGTTCATTCACCCTCTTATCCCAAGTGACTGGCATATTCTAGGCATTTAGTAAACACTTACAGAATGAGTGAATAAATGAATGGACTGAAGAAGTCAATTTGGGAGTCACTGGCTTATGGTTGATAACTGAAGTCCTATTGGATGAAATTTCTAAGAGCATAGATTGAGAAGAAAAATTCCATTTAATGACTTTGAAGAAGGAGAAAGAACACAGAGAAGTAGAGAGGTTGTAAGAAAACTAGATGTAATTCTGTCCTGAAAACCAGGAAGGAGAGGTCAGCCATGGCAAAACTGCTGATAAATCACATACGGTTAGGTTCCAAAATCCTTTGGGTTTAGTTACTGAAAGCCATTAGTGACCTTAGCAAGACTTATTTTGGTAAATAGTGAGTGAGATGTTACGGAAGAAGAGGATGGAGGTGGTATCTAAATTGAGATGGAAGGGGGGGCGCCTGGGTGGCTCAGTCGGTTGAGCGTCTGACTTCGGCTCAGGTCATGATCTCACAGCCGGTGAGTTCGAGCCCCGCGTCAGGCTCTGTACTGACAGCTCAGAGCCTGGAGCCTACTTCTGCTTCTGTGTCTCCCTCTCTCTCTGCCCCTAACCCACTCACATTCTGTCTCTGTCTCTGTCAAAAATAAATAAACAACAAAAAAAAATAAAAGTAAATTGAGATGGAAGGGCCAAGGTAGGTTATTGATTGATTAATTGATTACCAGGAATTTGACTTTGGTTAAAGTCCACTGGGAAAGATGGATTCAGATTATATATGCACGTGTATGTATGAGATTTGAAAATACAAGAAAGATATGAAATAATCTATTATATAAATTTCCTATGAAGGTCAGAGGAGATAAAATTCAATGCTATCATAATCCTAAAGGAATATTTTTTTTGAATAATAAATAAAAGCCAAGGGAGAGAGTTCATTCTGAAAGAGGAGAGGGGTAGTTTCTTTTTCTAACAGGTGAATGGGAAGGGTACAGAAGTAAGTTGACATGTTGAGTGAGACAGTCTCTGTTCCTTCTGTGAAATAGAAATCCTTCCACATCATCTCCTGAAGGAAGGAGGAAGAAGAATTGAGAGTGGAAAAGTTGGAGGTTTGAGAAAAATGAAGACACTATGAGTAGTCATTTTATTGTTTTAATTTTTATTTCTTTTAAGATTTTATTTTTAACTAATTTGTACAGTCAACATGGGGCTCGAATTTATAACCCCAAGATTAAGAGTCACATGTTCAACTGACTGAGCCAGCCTAGGTAGTCATTTTAGAGATTAAGAATGAGGGGGTCTGAGAAATATCATAGGCATGTCAGGTAGAGGTGACCACCTGTTTGAGGTTGGTACTGTTAGTTCACAGTGATAGTAGTCAGCCCTGGTGGTGGACTTTATGAGGCAGTGCTCAGCCACTCAGGTTGGGAATGGAGAAAGAAAGTAGCTGGGTCCATCCAGAGGTGGGATATTGCCACACCAGTGAGATAGGAAGGCAGTGGAGCAAGAGAGTGCAGAATATTGAAGAATTTTTCTGCAATGAGGGGCCCTGAAAGATAAGCTGGAAACGTGAGGAAAAGAGAAGGATTCTAATGTGTTGTTGATGGATTGACACTACAGGGATCCATGGACTCGTGTTTCCAAAGAGGTTGAAGAGCGATCATAAGCAAGCTTGAAGTGTAGTTTTTGTCAAAGGATGGAATTCTTGAATAAGTAATATTACATATGAAGGACTGTATGTAGTCCCTCCCAACCCCATTCGTGGTTTCGCTTTCTGTAGTTTCAAGTTACCTTCAGCATCTGCAATCTAGAGGCAGATGATTCTTTTATGATGAATGTCGGAATGTCAATGGCAGCCTAAGAATATATCACAGGTCTACGGTGTTCACCTGACTTCATTGACTCATGTAGACATTTTATCATTTCACATCATCACAAGAAGGATGAACATAGTATAATAAGATATTTAAAACATTTTTTCGGAGTATAGTTGACACATAACAGTTTGACACATATGCAAAGTTTCAGGTGTACAACATAGTGACTCAACTTTCTCTATACATTATGCTTTGCTCACCACAACTGTAGCTACCATCTGTCACCATACAACACTGTTACAGTATTGTTGACTATATTCCTTATGCTATGCCTTTTATTTACATGACTTACTCATTCCATAACTGGAAGCCTATAACTCTCACTCCCTTGTACCCATTTTGCCCATTCCCTAACTCTCCTGCTTTCCTCTGGCAACCATCAGTGTTCTGTGTATTTGTAGGGCTACAAGAAGGTATTTGGAGAGAGAGGGAGAGACAGAGACCACATTCACATACCTTTTATTGCAGTATATTGTTATACTTGTTCTTTTTTATTATCAGTTATTGTTATTAATCTCTATGCCTTTAATTTAAACTTTCTCATATGTAAGTATGTTTAGGAAAAAATGCAGTATAAAGAGTAAGATACTATCTTCAGGTTCAGGCTTCCACTGGGTGTTTTCAAATGTATCCTTCATGGATAAAGAGGGGAGGGGACTACTGTATTTTAAAACATTGAACAAATTTAACTCATAAATTAGTATATGTTCTTCTCAATCAATGGCGTCAAATATTTTTATTATGAGAAACTCTTTATACTAATGGTTTTTGAAGATCCCCACACTCATATTGTAGTAATATGGTTTAGTAGCTATTGATTTAGAAGACGCTTTTGAAAGATACTGGGCCATATGTAAATAAATCTAATGAAGAGAGTATTTGTAACAGACATAAATTTGAGGATATGTGTGTTTGAGGGGTGTATATGTAGGTGGATATAATAATTTTATAATTCTAAACAAATTGGCTAGGTTTGGGAAAAGTAGCCATTGAACTCCAATACCCAGGTTGAAGAATAGCTGGGCCATAGTCGTTCAGTGATCAATTTTGAAAGGATTTATGGGGAAAACAACACTTGAGGAGATTGGAAATTTGGGGCAAAGAATAGCTTGGTGGTTTTGAGGGAGAAGCATATTATAGGTCCTTGGACTTTGAGTGAAAAAGGTTTAGTGGTGGGCATAGGGTGATGAATAGACTGGGTGTGCACAGGTTATATCTCAGATGAAGTTGAGGTGCAACAAGTCATTCAAAGGGAAAGAAAGTAAGACTGTAAACTCCCTGACTCCATTTTCCTTTTTATGTTTCTGACCAAGTCAGAATTAGTTGACCTTAATTCCCAATATTGATTTGGCCTCTGTGAGGTGATTATTTATTTTGTGCCATGATCCTATGCACTCTTGTGTATGTTAGCTATTTTCTAATTCACGTTATAAAATAAAGAATTGTGCTCCAGGTGTGAAAGGAGTTAGGAAATCCAGAAGGTGGTTGCATATCATCCGTGCTTTGTGAATGTGGAAGAAAAGGAAAGAAAACTGTCTAACAGCAGCATAAGAATTTGTCCTTACGCAGCTAATATAAAACAGTTTCAGGCATAGCTATGTGGAGATGTGATTTATAATTCCGTATACAGGCTATACAACATACTAGTTTAAAATAGGGGATCTGGAGTAAGAATGTTTTGGTTCATATCCAGTATCTACCCCTTAACAGCTGTGACCTTGAACACGCTACTGAACCTCAGTACATCTCACTTCTACAATATGGAGTTGTTTGAGGATTCAGTGAGATAATCCACTTAGAATAATGCCTACGACTTAGAATTCAACTAATGTTAGTTGTCTTTATTATTCTCTCTCATTAGTGAAATATTACCAGTGGTATTCTATACTGCACAATATGAATGTTAGCTTTTTATTTGCACAAAACTCCTTACTGGTTCATTAGCATGAATTCTTGATAAAGCTAACCAGTTATTAATAAACATTAAATCATTATTGTGAGTGGATGAAAATCTGATTTTGGGCATTCACCTAGTACATGAAGTAAATCTGTTCATTAATATTTTCAAGTTTTTCTGATCTAATGTTTAGCTAGAATGATCAGAATCAGAACATATTAGAAAAAGCATGGGACAGCAGGCTCCCTTCCACATATTGCTAAGCATGGAACTCCCCAGCCATTGTGAATTTTGACTTCTGGTGATCTCTGAAGACAGAAGAAAAAAAAAAAAAACAACTATTTTTTCCATGCCATTTACAGTGAAGCCATTATACCACAAGCAACAATGATTACTCTGAAATGAGTGATAACACAGTGGCCTTACAAAATTAAGGAAATGACATTTTGGTTTTTTTTTTTTTTTTTTTAGGTGGTAGGTGAATTACAGTCAATATTCTTGATCAGGTTTGAGGCAGTTTCCAAAGTATTACAATATAGAGAGGCAAATATTGATTGGAACAGAGAATGGAGCTTCAGGAAATTCTGCAGGGATTAGTTTGAATGCTTTATATTTGTACAGTGGAATAAGTATCATTGACAGTAATTGGCAATCAATATATTCTGTACACTATACCCCAATTGATGAGGCATCTAACAATGAAATGTCTATATAAGTGCAAAATATCTTCAATTAACATTAATATCCTTTCAGGCTATTTATACTTTATACAGTGTGTAATATAGTACGATTTGTATGAATCATTAGTTAATTGTACTGCTTGTATTAGTCATTAATTGATCATTAGCTACTCCCAAACAATAGAATGTTAAAATTCTCCTTGAACAGTTTGAAAATCTATTATAGATGCATTTCTGAAGTTCATAAAACTCAGGTAGCTTTCTTTATGTCAGATTGTTTATCAGTGGCCACAGATACAGCAGTTTTCTATGCAATTACAGCATTACAGAGTCCTACATCCATTCAAATGCAGTTCTTTTTTATGTCAAATCCTACCAGAGACATTGTGCTTTGAGAACGTTGGTGTGAATGACTTAGAACATGATAGAAGAATATGGAACAGATCATAGTTTCGGTGAACAAGAACTTTGTAGTGGTTTTTACTGATTACTTTCATTTGCCAAGTTGCTTGTTGGAACATTTCTTATACTGAGCCAACGATGGAGAAATAATGACACATTTATCATATGCAAAGGTTTATACAACCAACTAAATTAACTGTACAGATTGGGAAGCAGAGATCAAAGAATTAGTAAAAATTCTCAGGTGATCCTTAAGTCTCATAAGTGTTTCAGCTTATTCCTCTTCCAAATTTTTTGCAGAGCTACAAAGATAAAACAAAAGGGCTGACTTCTATAACATCATGACCTTTCTCTCTCTATGTTGATGAAGAAGGTAATAAGCAGTGAAACAGAGAATAAGTAGGCAGTCAAGGGGGGAAAGGGGGCTTAAAATAATCTGCTAGCATGTTACATTTAGTATAATCATAAACTGACTGCTTTTGGATAATCTCTTTCCAAATTAGATGAGGGCAATGTGTCTAATTTTTATTTCTGAAAACACTATAAACACCCCCCTCACTCCTCATAATGCACATAATACATGCCCTTCCAAAGTGGCTTGATTACCTTCCACTGAATTGTTCCATTAGTAAAGAAGCTTTCATTGCTCTTGGGCAAGAGGGCAGACATGATGAGAGGATGTGGTCTGCTACTTAGTTACAAAGTACAGCTGTGCCTTTGTTTCTTGCATACACACTGAACAAAGAATACTACAACAGACATTCCTGCCTAAACAGATTTAGATTCAGGAAATATCAGGCCAAAAACACAGGGAAAAGGGAAGAAATGGTTACTAGCAAATGTACTAGACCATTCCCTTCAAAAGTCAGTTATTAAAATCTGGGTTAGTGTAAATCAGAGATGGAGATTCTTTCTTCTCTTCTTTTTCCTCCCTTCCTTCCTTCCTTCCTTCCTTCCTTCCTTCCTTCCTTCCTTCCTTCCTTCCTTCCTTCCTTCCTTCCTTCCTGTTTATTTTGAGAGAGAGAATCCCAAGCAGACTCTGCACTGTCAGTACAGAGCCCAATAGGAGGTCTCAGAACTCAAATTCTGATTGTTGGGGATATCCGCCCCCTCCCGCCCCGAATATCTTTTCAATCTGCTTTAGGAGGAGAGAAGAAATGAATGCAAGCAGAGTCAGGGGGAAGGAAAGTTAGGAGGAGGAGGAGGAGGAGAGGGCTAGGGAGAAACAGAATGACATCCCTAGCAGAGTTTGGGCTTTTTCCTATGGGGTTCTCCTTGATCATGAGAGGAGTCTGGGTTCCATAGCTAACAGCATGTCTCTAGAGGCCCTTGTGATTTTTTGCACCATCTGTAAATGAACTGAGGAGTAGCTGAAATGTTACTGGATGGCATCACAAACTGGTGAAGAACAACTTTTCGACCAAACTTCTCAGGGATAAAATCAATGTTTTCAACTCTTAACTGAAAAGTCCTGCAAGAACTCAAATCCATGATTCACACTTAACCACAAAACCTCCTTTGGACACATCATAACCTCTTTTCCTTAGATGACAACTTTTTAAATAAGCGAGTAGAAAAGGGAAGGACAGCCTCACTTGTTGTTAGCTGGGATGCATCCAAGGTGACGCTGCTTCAGTAACTGCAACAGCCAGAGAACTATTGCTTTTTTGATTGTGGGACTCTGTTAGGTCCTCAGAGGTGTATCCAAAAGAAATCAATGTCCGCTGGCGTTAGAGGAAATGTTTTTAATGGACGTGTTGTTGCCCTAGTCTCCCTGGCATGCCTGATCAGTGTCTCTGCACATTGATAGAGGCACTGTGACTTCTGCAGCCTGTTTCTGAGCAAACCATCCCAGGGGTTCAGATTCTTTCTTTTTTTTTTTTTAATTTATTGTCAAATTGGCTAACACCAGGGGCTCAAATTCTTACAGAGGTCAGATAGATAGTATAAATGTGTGGAACAATTAGATGTATGTCAGTAAGCAATGCAGGGACTGTGTGAAATTGGAAAATGTCTCTCACCAAAAGGAGGTAGCTGCTATTTGTCCCAGTCAGTGCCCTGAGAGAACCAGAACCCTGTGTTGTGGGAACATCTCTTAAGGTTTCTTTGCATATCTAGTATAAGAAACAGACTAAGTTGGGATTACATATAGTTAAGCTTGTGAATGGGTCATCCTGAAAAAAAAAAAAAGGGTTAGAGAATCTCTCAGGGAGGCTGGTACTAAAATCTCTCAGGGAGGCTGCTATAACAAAATCTCACAGGCCGGGTGTTTTCACCAGCAGAAACTTACTTTCTCACAGCTTTGGAGGCTATACGTCCAATATCCAGGTGTCGGCAAGTTTGGTTTCTTTGAGACCTCTCTCCTTGGCTTGTAGACGGTCCCCTCACTGTGTCCTCACATGGTCTTTTCTCTGCTCTAGCATCCCTGGAGCTCAGACTTCTCTTTGTGTGCCCAAATTTTCTCTTCCAAAGACATCATTGTGATTGGATCAGGTCCCACCCTGGTGGTCTCATTTTAACTCAATTACCTCTTTAAGGACTGTATCTCCAAAGATAGCCACACGCTGAGGTACTGGGGGCTAGGATTTCAATATATGAATTTGAAGTTGGGGAGACACAATTCCAGCCCATAACAGGGCAGCACCCCGCAGTCTGCATTTTTCAGAGGCAGGCAGCTTGGGCATCTGCATCCCATTTTCCTTATTCAGACCAGTAGACAAGTATGTATTATAAACAAGGAGAAAACAGTTCCAGCATCACACATGCAGTGACTTAATTAACGGTTTAAGCTTATCCCTAGACAAGAATCCCCAAAGAAGCTTGTGATTAATGCAGATTATAAAGGCTTGCTAGAGAGAGTGTGAAAATACTTAACTATTGCAACAGAATCCACTTTTTCATAATTGTGAACCTTGTTCCATTCTGGAGATGGCATCATCCTTAAATAGTTAGTAATTGGTACTTTGGTGCCTTCTGGCATTTGTTACAAGCACATCTCCTATCCTCTCGCACAAAGCATCTGTGGTGAGAAATGGTGGTTTATATGCTCTGTCTGTGTGTTGCCACAGTCTTCGAAGTCAATAAATGCTTAGCCTTCCAGACAGAGGCTCCCACACCAATGATGGGAACAACTATACAGACTACTTTTTCCAGTAAGTAAAGATGAGTTTATCTTTTGTGGGGGGAAAATGCATAGTAGAAATTGAAGATCATAAGAATATGCTTGAAACTCTTCACCTAAAAAAAGTGCCTGTGCTTTTTGTTGGGTGAGATGAAAACCAAAAATATTGATCTGTAATTTAAGAATTTGGAACCAAATATTCTCTTTTCATGTTTCTATAACTTGGTTACTGGATGAATCAAAATGCTGTTGTAGGTGCTGAAGTATTTCTGCAATCCTATGAGTAGACCTCATGACATGGCATCACATCTGGAGTCCCAGGAAGTAGAGTCTTCTGAAAAAGTCACAGGTAACAAACATCAGGGAGTGGACACTTGGCCTAAGGTAATCTCATCAGTCTCTCCGCTTAAGAATTTGGAATTAGGTTCAGAGGTTTTAGTTCATCCCTGTTGGATATGAGGGGATAGAGAAACAGGGTTTTGGGTGTGTGTGTCATATTTGGGCCATGTGCATCCCAAGGTAGAGAAGGCCTATCTGCAGAGAAGGAGAAGAATAAAGGAGACAGAGCAAGATATGTGGAGATGGGGGCATCTTATCTTCTAGGAAACTCCCATGGTCTTGTTTCTTTCCTTCCCTGGTGTGACCTAGGTAGATTTTCTGCCATTTGGGTTCAGTGAAAGATCCATGTATCTTCTTAGTAAATACCACTGTTTGCTTAAGGGAGGGTGAAAGTGTCTGTTTCTTCCAATCAAAATATATCCTAGACCAAAAAAAAGTCATCAGTTACATCATCATCCAATTCTGAATAACCACCCCAAGTCTTTTAGTTTCTTCCTTTCTAGGAGATTTACCTCCATAGCCAATTGTACTCTGGGTTTATACTCCCTCCAAGTTTCGAAGAAACGAATATGCTAATTGTTATTTGCTGGTTTATATTACTTATAATCAGGTGTTCTATAGTTTGAAAGTTTTATTTCTGAAAGATGGGATCCATTTATGCTAATTTTAATGCTAAAGTATTTAACAAACTGCTGGTCCATATCAGAGCCTAAATAAATAACTATGAACTGATTCATGTTGCCTTCTTTTCTGAGTCCCTCACATGGCACAAAACTTTGTATTGTTGAATAATAACACTCTGTCTGCCTTCTTGGTAGGTATTGACTTGCTCTGTGCTGTGAAATGACTATGTTAGAATTGGTGTGATGAATCTATCAACTGTCTGAATTCAGATACTGTCATTGTATTTCAAATTCCTTATCTCTTTTCTTACTCTTCTGCTATCGACAATTGCCATCTAGTCCAGTCCAGAGAAACTGAGGGCTATATGAAGATTCGTTTTCTTGGATAAAATGTGGGATAATACGCAGTTGGACTAATGGCGTCTATTGTGTCTCCAACATCATGTAGGGTATAGTCAGTTGGATAATCAGGGTCAGGCTTCAAGTAAACTGGCTATCACTGTCATGTGTGAAGCCCATGGGATTCTTAACACTAGAAGTGCCGTCTGAAACACTTGTCCTTTGGAAGAAAACACCCTCCAGTTACTGTCATTTGCTAGTTTTGCCTTCAGCTCTAGAAGGGGCTCCCGGTGATTAGTGATGCATCCTTAGGGTAGCTCCTGCATAGCTGCCACATGTTCTTCAGGCAAGAATCCAGCCTCCTTGAGTCAGAGCTCAATGCTTTTATTTGTCCTTTTTACAAAGGAAGATAGAATTTTGCGTTTGTATAATTAAAAGTGGCCTGTGCACAACCATGTGAACACACTTAACACCACTGAACTGCAAAAAGTGACTTAGATAACAAATTTAATGTTACATGTATTTGCTACAATTAAAATTTTTTAAAATTAACAAGTGGCTCATGATCTTATGAGGTCATAGGCAAGTGCTTATATAGGCAGGTGGTCTGTTTGGTTTTAAATTTGTATTAAATGTTTTCTTGAATTAATACTATCCCTCCATTCGCCTTGAATGCTCAATATTCTCAGCCATCTCATAAATACCCCTGCCTTCCTCCTGCCTGCTTTGCTTCTGTGAACATTCATTGAGATCTGGAACCAGAGGGTTCCAGAAGCAGGATTTGCTTCCTGCTCTTAAGAGGCTGCAGACTGGTTGGGATGACTAAGAAGCAAACAGGGGGGCAAAAGTTCTCAGATGTGTCTACAGGATGTTGAGGAAATCCTAGAAGGGCATCAGCCAAGTCTGTGGTGGGGGTAGATGTGCAGGGCTCAAGGAGCTAAAGCCTGGGCTGAGTCAGGAAGACTGAGTAGGAAGTAACTGGATGAAGAAAGGAGAGCAGGGCATTGCAAACAGAAGGAAAACCATTGAACAAGGTGAAAAGCATGAGGATGCATTAAATAGTGCAAAATACTTTCTTTTGGCAACAAGGATTTGTGCGAGAAGGAGCTGGGCAAGAAATGAAACCAGAGAAATAGACAAGGTCAGACCTTGGTATATCGTGCTCATGACATTACATTTTGTCCTAAAGCTTTCCCTAATATTTGGGGGTAGAACAATTGAGGGAATTTAAACAGAAAATGACACCAGATGTTTGGTTTGGAAAAATCACCTTGACGGTGCTCCAGGAATGAATTAAAATGAAAGATACTGGATGACTTTTCAGTAATTCAGATGAGAAATGACACATGTGTGAACTAAAGCTGTAGGACCGGGGAGAGGAGAGGGAGTTGAGAAATATGGAAGGTGATTAGATATGAGAGGAGTAAAGAGGAAGAAGAAAGAGTCAAGAATGAGTAGCTCTTTGAGTACCACTGAAGATTTGTGCATGCAAAATATGGAAATCCTCTTCTAAAAATAACTGTAGCTAAAAATAAGAATGCTCTAGCATTGTAATGGTGAAGTCTACAGCCTACCTTGAAATAAGATGGATTGATAGAAGTCTAGATGGACTGATGTGTGATAAAGCAAATAAAGCACAAGTGATGGAGTAGAATCTAGGCATATGGGTATTCACAATTCAATTATTTCAATTTTTCTCTAAGATTGGTAATTTTCAGAATAAAATATGGGAAGGGGAATGTTGATCCTAATGTGGAGAAGTTTTTATGCAGTGTGAAGAAGTTATAATAGGTTTTTTTATGTTAAAAAATTAAAAAAAACAATTCAACTTACCAAGACCATACCCAATAACTTGAAAACCCCATCACATGTACTGTTTCCATAACAAATAGCATTTCCACACTATTGCCATATTAATAAAATAATGGGTATTTTACTTTAATCTGTTTGCTTTTTTTGAGCCATGTATTTTTTTTCCTCCAAAATAGCTAGTTGGCAAATGACCAGGAAAAAAAAAACATGGATTGCTCTAGACAGTAATAGGTAACATATATAAAATATTGCTTACTGAAGAATGTTATTCCAGTTAGAAACTAGTGTAATAGACTTTGGGTATCGTGTGTGAGATGGAAATTTTAAGCATTTTTGAGAACAAGCAGACAAAGATCTTCCTGATGTGTTACGGGAACCAGGGCAATGATTGTGCATTTAAACAAGGTAGATAATCTGGGCAATAGAATTGATTTGGGGTAAAGGGGCATAGGCAGAGAGGATTATTTTAGGTTTGGACACACTGAGTCTGAGGCATCACAGATAAATGGTTTGGGAACTCAGAGGAAGTTTCTGTGATGGAGATGGGGAGTCACTGGAATATAGCCATGTGGTCACATGGATGAGACTCTGGGAGGGAGGTAGAGTGTAAGAAAAGATGACCAAGATTAGGGCTCTGGGGAACATTTGAAGAGATACAGAAGCCAAGCCTTCTGAGGAGATTGGGAAGGCACATCCAGATGGGCAAGAGGAAAATGCATACACATGAGGAAGAGACAGAGACATCACTGACCTAGAGGGAATAGTGAGAAGGGAGGAGTGGCTAGCCGTGCCAAGTGCCTCTCTGAGGTCAAGGTTGAGTAACTACTAGGTTTGGTGGTTCTAAATGATCAGAAGCCTTGGTGAGAGTAGCTTCAGTGAAAAGGTGGATTCAGAGGCTGGGATATAGTGCAACAAGGAGTTAAGGAGCAAACAGGTTGGAACTTGGATACAGCAAATATAGATTATTCTTTAAAGAAGTATGACTAGGATAGATGGAGATAAAATATTTTTTATAAGATCAGGACTCAAATATGTATGAGGGGGAATATCCTTGGAAACAGATTAAACAGGAGAGATGGTAATAATTGAGGTCAAGTGCCTGAGTAGCTGTGAGGGCAAGGAACCCAGAAATCAGATGAAGAGTGTAGGCCCGGATGGGGGTAGGGAGACCTCCTTGTCCTCCCGCTGAAATGGGGACAAAGAGGTGAGATTGAGTATGGATAATTTCCTTTCCTGGGTGGGAGTAGAGGGCAAACAGGAAGTTGAAGAAGTTTTAATTACTGGCATCTTACTTTTTCTGTGAAGTACCATAGGAGGCCACCAGATAAAAGTGATAGGGAGAGTGATGGGGGCAGGGCTTGTGAAGTTGATTTGAAAGAACTATTAAGGAATTGTGAGCAGGATCAGAATAGAGACATGGGAAGGAATGCCAGGTCATCAGAAGGCAAGGTTGTAGAGTTTTCTTCAAGAGCTCTTAGCTACTTAGATGTAAGAGAGTTCTCTCTAGCCATTTCCACTCTGAACTGCTCATCAGCTCTTGGATGCCTTCTGCTATGGGTTTAAGCCTCATCATTATATATAGAAGGTAGCTGAGGCTGATCCCTTTCCTTTTGTAAAGGACTAAATATTTTCCACCTGTACAACTCACAACAAACAATGAAAAAACTAGTTTAAACATGTTTTCCTTAGAAACTTAATTTGAAATATATTCCTTTTTAAAAATTATTTTATTTTATTAACGTTTATTTATTTTGAGAGAGAGAGAGAGAGCGAGTATGCGCAGGGGAGGGGCAGAGAGAGAGAGAGGGAGCAAGAGAATCCCAAGTAGGCTCCACATTCAGTGCAGAGCCTGATGCAGGGCTCAAACTCATCAAACTGTGAGATCATGACCTGAGTCAAAATCAGGAGTTGGATACTTAATCGACTGAGCCAAGCAGGCACCCCTAAATTTGTTTATTTTAGGGAGAGAGGGTGTGTGTGCGTGGTGGGGGGAGGGAGGCGGGGGAAAGAGAGAATCCTAAGCAGGTTCCATGTTCAGCACAGACCCTGACGAGAGGCTTGATCTCACAAGCCTGGGATCATGACCTGAGCTGAAATCAAGAGTTGGACGCTCAACCAATGCAGCCACCCAGGTACCCCGAAGTATACTCCTTTTTGATATTGGTATTATAATTAGATAGACCCACAGATGGACATGACTATGGAAGCTAGATATGACCTAGTAGTTTATATTATATTTTACATCTTGTCTCCTTGGACAGGTAGCATATTTTGTTTTTACAAGCCCAAATGTTTTATGGCAAGACAATTTTCCAAGACTAACCCTACATATTCGGGTGGGAGTCAAGATTTCCCAGCTTTAAATCAAGATCTTATTATTCACCTTTTACTTTCCCACTGACTAACTTTCATCCCCAATGTTGTTTCTGGACAAATAACCTCCAGTCCTCATCTCTACTTTCTCAGATATGGTCACAAAGTAGGAATCCACTCAAAGGCAGGGTCAACCTCTGGTCTGTGGCTTCCTGTGTGAGTCCTAGATGCTTCATTTTGACACCTTGCTTCTCATGTGGTTTTCATCTCAGTCTCAGTTTCAGCTGCAAGTCCTTCTCAGTTTCTCTGCCAGCAGTCCCTGGAAGCGAGGATCCTCTTGGCTTCTCCAGTGACCATCACTCCACTACTCCAGAAAGGACCACCACTGAGTCTTACCTGAATCACTGCACTCAAGTGACAAAACTTGTTTGAGTCTCAACTGTCACTTGGTTTCTCGAAGACCAAGTTCAGTAAACGTTTCAGAAACAGTTTGTGACGTGTTGAGTCAACTCTGAATCGGAACGCAACACAATTTCTTGCTTATTTCATTTCAGTTTTGAAGGTTTAATGCGATTCTTTACATTTGGTCAGCCATTTGGTGTGTTCCACTTCCCCGCCTCTGCTTACTAAGAGGCGCTCCTCAGGGTCCCAGTCAACATAGAAAGGCAATAAAGAGACCAATAAACCACAGTACCAGTCATCAAAGGCACTTATAGTTTGGTGAGAGACAAGCTAATAGTTAATATATAGTGGCGATTCTTAAAAGATAGTGTACATGGAGGCCTGGGTGTCTCAATTGTTTGAGTGTCCGACTTTCGGGTTCAACTCAGGTCCTGATCTCACAGTTTCTGAGTTTGAGCCCTGTGTCGGGCTCCGTGCTGTTGGTGAGGAGCCTGCTTGGGATCCTGTCTCTCTGCCCCTCATGTACACTCTCTCTCTCTCTCTCTCTCAAAAATAAATAAACATACTTAAAAAAAGGTAGTGTACAGAATCATCAACTGGAAGATTAGAAAAAAATGCAGATTACTAGCCCATCCTTAGATGTATTCCAGAGAGCTGCCAGAGAATCTGCATTTCTAATAAGCATGTAGAGGTGGGTAGGCTGGGGAATGGTGGAGGTGAATCTAATGCAGATGGTGTGGGAGGCACACTTGGAAAAGCACTGCAAGACAAGGTAGAAGGGGTTATAGAAAAGGTGTCTTCCCTGAGTGCTCTGGGATCCAAGGAGTGGCTGACTGGCTCAGCTGGTAGAAGTGGTTAGGGGGTGGGGAGGCTGAGGAAAGGAGGTTTTGTTGTTATGTCTATATTCACATCTCACGTGATGTGTAAAGATGAAGTCCTACAAATCCCCTTGACCTTGGCCCTTTGTCTACAAAACCCCACCTAAAGCCTGCTTCAGATTCTGTGTCTCCCTCTCTCTCTGCCCCTCCCCCACTCACACTCTGCTCAAATAAACATTAAAAAAAAAAAAAAACTCTCCTAAAGGATTTCCTACTTGATGTATAGTGTGCACCCTTTTCTCTTACATATGTTTTTATGGAACATATTACACTCTCTGTGGCTTCATGGGTTTTGTGTGTCTCTGCCCTTTCTAGACGTGTAATTTAAGTAGCAGTTTCCTCCAAAGCTGAATTTCCCATCTACACCTCCTTATTTCTCAATTTCAGTTATTTCATATGCCTTTTGTGTTTAACAAACAAGCTCTTTTCCTTAACTCTGAACTGAAGGTATAATCCTTACCTCACCCGGACTATGAATGCATTGTTTGTTTCTATCAATTTGTGATGCTGGCCTGCAAAGAAAAAATGTTCAGCCAAAACCAAAACATTTTCTTTCTAAAAGTCCATTAGCTTTAATGGATCAATGTCTGTACTTTTTACCCTTGGGAATTTTGCCGAGAGAGGACCACACAAGCGGACTGTGTTAGAGTAACTGGTGATAAGTACTATGGAAAGTTATCACAGGATAACTTAGCACCTTTCCATGTACGTCTGAATTTACACTTTGTGGAGGAAGTGTGAGATGTACCACAGGCAAATCTTTATGCGCTTAGTCTCTCAAGTTACCGCTGAGAAATGAGAAACAATGTCAAACCTTTTTTATATCCAAGTATTATTTCTCTCCCATTGAAAGGTTGAAATAGACAAAATTTGTGTCACTTTGGCAGAGGAAGGAAAGATGTCAAAGAGACGTGTCATCCATTTTATGAAAGAAGACGCTCTGGACTAAACTGTGTTCCCCTAAAATGGAAATGTTGAAGCCCTGACCCACCCCTGCAAGACTGGATTTGGAAAAAGGGCTCTTAGGAGGTAATTAAGGTTAAATGAGGTCCCAAAGGTGGTATCCTAATCTGGTAGGATTGGTGGTTGTAGAAGAAGAGGGAGAGAAAGAGAAACAGATACCCATCTAGGAAAGACTGAACACACAGTGAGAAGGCTGCCACAGGTAGGAAGCATGGCGTCACTAGAACGTGACCACGCTGATACCCTGATGTCATACTTCTAGGTTCCAGAACTGTAAGAATATACATTTCTATTGTTGAAGATACACAGTCAATGCCATATTATTATGGCAACCCAAGCAGATTAGTACAGAAGATACACTTGGCAGCATGGGGGTCTGTATCTGGGTTCTCATTCTGATTATACCACCCTTCGCTCTTGTGGTTCTAGAAGTTTCAGGAGACCTCACTTTCCTGTCTACAGCATGAAGGGGTGAGACTGGCTGACTCTGAAGATATTTTTTAATCTTTTAAATCTTTGATTCTAATTACATAAAATGCACTGCTTTGCAGGGGCTTGGGTGGCTCAGTCAGTTAAGCGTCGGACTCCTGGTTTCGGCTGAGGTCATGGTATTAGTTTCATGAGTTCGAGTCCCACATCTGGCTATTCATTGGCAGCATAGAGCCTGCTTGGGTTTCTCTCTCTCTCCCTCTCTGTCCCTTGTCTGCTCACTGTCTCCCTCAAAATAAATAAGCTTAAAAAATTTTTTTTAAATAAAATTCACTGCTTGGCTGAATGTCATATAACATTGAGCTAGAGGCAAACTTAAAGGCCTTTTTTGCCTAACTCTCCCATTGAGTGGAAGAGGAAACTAAGGCCCCAGTAGATTAAGTGGCACCTTTCCCAGTGTCACACTGATACTCCTGCCAGTGCCCAGACATGTAGTCTCCTCTTTGTTCCTCCTTCTGTTATGCTGCTTTACTGGGATGCCAGCTGTTAAACGGGAATAATGTTTTCTATCATGGAACTACTTCATTGGGAAAATGCAGTGAGTTAGAAAATACCAAGATTTTCAGAATAAGGCATTTTTTTTTATTGTATTCTGGTGACTTCTGATAAAAGTATCTTATGAATGTTTTGAAGTTACCTATTGCATTTAAGCATTTTCTCTATTTATTAAAAAGCAATGCCAATATGTGGGTATAACAACATTTTACTAAAGGTTTTGTTTTGTTTTGTTTTGTTTTTTGTTTTTTTTTTCCCCAAAATAACACATGCAGGAGTACCCGGGTGGCACAGTTGGCTGAGGGTCTGACTCTTGATCTTGGCTCAGGTCATGATCTCATGGTTCAAGAGTTCAAGCCCTGCATTGGGCTCTGCACTGATGGCATGGAGCCTCCTTGGCATTCTGTCTCTCCTCTCTTCCCCTCCCTGCTTGTGCTTTCTCTCTTTCTCAAAATAAATAAATAAACTTAAAAAAATCCCCAAACACTGAAAACTATATAAAGCTTATGAAAGAAATTGAAGAAGACACAAAAAAATGGAAAAAGATTCCATGCTTCTGGGTAGGAAGAACAAATATTGTTAAAATGTCAATATTACCTAAAGCAATCTACATATTCAATGCAATCCCTGTCAAAATAACACCAGCATTCTTCACAGAGCTAGAACAAATAATCCTAAAATTTGTATGGAACCAGAAAAGACCCCAAATAGCCAAAGCAACCTTGAAAAAGAAAACCAAAGCAGGAGGCATCACAATCCCAGACTTCAAGCTATACTACAAAGCTGTAATCATCAAGACAGTATGGTATTGGCACAAGAACAGACACTCAGCTCAATGGAGCAGAATAGAGAACCCAGAAATGAACCCACAAATGTATGGCCAACTAATCTTTGACAAAGCAGGAAAGAATATGCAATGGAATAAAGATAGTCTCTTCAGCAAACGGTGCTGGGAAAACTGGACAGCGACATGCAGAAGAATGAACCTGGACCACTTTCTTACACCATACACAAAAATAAACTCCAAATGGATGAAAGACCTCAATGTAAGACAGGAAGCCATCAAAATCCTCGAGGAGAAAGCAGGCAAAAACCTCTTTGACCTTGGCCGCAGCAACTTTTTACTCAACATGTCTCCAGAGGCAAGGGAAACAAAAGCAAAAATGAACTACTGGGACCTCATCAAAATAAAAAGCTTCTGCACAGCGAAGGAAACAATCAGCAAAACTAAAAGGCAACCGACAGAATGGGAGAAGATTTTTGCAAATGACATATCAGATAAAGGGTTAATATCCAAAATCTATAAAGAACTTATCAAACTCAATGCCCCAAAATCAAATAATCCAGTGAAGAAATGGGCAAAAGACATGAAGAGACACTTCTCCAAAGAAGACATCCAGATGGCCAACTGACACATGAAAAAATGCTCAACATCACTCATCATCAGGGAAATACAAATCAAAACCACAATGAAATCCCACCTCATACCTGTCGTAATGGCTAGCATTAACAACTCAGGCAACAACAGATGTTGGTGAGGATGCGGAGAAAGAGGATCTCTTTTGCACTGTTGGTGGGAATGCAAACTGGTGAAGCCATTCTGGAAAAGAGTATGGAGGTTCCTCAAAAAATTAAAAACAGAACTACCCTATGACCCAGCAATTGCACTACTAGGCATTTATCCACAGGATACAGGTGTGCTGTTTCGAAGGGACATATGCACCCCAATGTTTATAGCAGCACTATCCGCATTAGCTAAAGTACAGAAAGAGCTCAGATGTCCATCGATGGATGAACGGGTAAGGAAGAGGTGGTATGTGTATGTATATATATATATATATATATATATACACACACACACACACACACACACACATATATACGTATATATATATATACGCATATATATATATATATATATATATATATATATATATACACATACATACAATGGAGTATTACTTGGCAATCCAAAAGAATGAAATCTTGCCATTTGTAACTCCATGGATGGAACTGGAGGGTGTTATGTCAAGTGAAATTAGTCAAAGAAGACAAATATCATATGACTTCACTCATATGAGGACGTTAAGAGACAAAACATGAACATAAGGGAAGGGAAACAAAAATAATATAAAAACAGGGAGGGGGACAAAACATAAGAGACTCTTAAATATGCAGAACAAACAGAGGGTTATTGGAGGGGTTGTGGGAGGGAGGATGGGCTAAATGGGTAAGGGGCATTAAGGAATCTATTCCTAAAATCATTGTTGCACTATATGCTAACTAACTTGGATGTAAATTTAAAAAAAATTAAAAACAAAAACAAAATAACACATGCATATGGTAAATAATTAAATAATGTAGATGGATTTATGACAAAAAGTAACAGTTTCTCACCCATATTTCTCCCTTCCTAATTATGGAGGCAAAATCTTTTAGCCTTTACCTTTTAAATTTCTTTTGATTTTACTTTGATAACTTTAGAGAATGTGCTTGCTCCTGTTCTCTTCCTTAAATCAATAAACCACATCCATAGACTTTCTATTAAGAAAGTTGAGGTAATAACTCCCATTACCCCCTGTCTGCATCTGCCCTCCTAAAGTTTGATATTCGTATTAGTTTTGGCTTTTCGAAGCCTTTGTAATTTTAAAATCATATCATAAAACTCATTTTAGGGGCAGGATTGTTTTGTTCCTAGCTTTGTAAAATGAGGGCATGGAAGTAGTAGGACTCCTTCTCTTTTCTTACTTTTTATTTCCTATTTCCGACATCCTCCACCAATCAGCTAAACTTCTGTTGTTACATTGTTAAGGTTAACATTTACCGTCCTTTCTGCAACCACAAATGTGTCTTCCAGTGTATACAGTCCTTGAGTCCAAATGTTGAAGCAGTGAAAAAATGTTTAATCTTTCATTTTTAAAGAATGTTTTGGGGGCCCAGATACTGTGTTCAAATGGATTTTCTGCAAAAGCAGAAATTGAAAATTTCTCCTTAGGCAATTTTGGATTAAAAATTACATTTTTGAAGGATGATGGGAAGTAAATATACCATTATTCTCTCTGCTTTGCTTTTAAAAATGACTTAGCATAAATAAAATGCAAGAAAGAGTGTTATGAATATCATTTAAATATTTCTTAAACTGTTAATATTTATAAAATTGGAATTTCTGGTTTGGTTCAAAAGGTACGATCAGACACTGCATTAAATTGTATTGCTTTAGAAGTCTTGACAGTGACTCTCTGACAACTGCTTCACTCATTAAATTCAGTAAAATTCTACCTTTAATATGCTTCTGCCATGTGAAGCTTAAAATTATTCCAAATAATTTTAAATCATCCTTAGAGTCACACCAAAAAACCCCTGTTATTGTTAAAGTGTAATTATGATAGTTGGTTTGGGATGAAGGGATGGTCATAACCTTAATAATCTCCCTGCACTAAATTCTCTTCTGTCCAGTGAAGCTTGTAGGAGGTTTCAGTGGACTTTGGGTCAAGCGCGGCTATATTTTAAATTCTATCACCAACTCTAATACATTGCCTTTTTTTTTTTTTTTTGTGGTCATATTTCCAGTATGGTTGCTAGGGAGTTATTTGTATAGCAGGGACTACAAGTATCTATGCCTTTGTGATGAAAATATGTTCTTGAGCTTCCTTGCCTATTTAGCATTTCATATCTTGCAGACATAAATCCTGGAGCTAAGCTTAGCTCGCACAGCTCTGTATATTTTTACTTCCCCAAGGATAGTTATATCATTTCTGAGGTAAGAGGATCAATATGGAATAGGGTTCTCTAAGTAAGGGCTAAACCAGCACCAAATATAGCACTGATGAAGCATTTAGTGGCTTCCTGTTTGTGATGTTCATCAGAGCTATAAAGCTGACTAATACCAGGATTTGAGCTCTGCAGAGGACTATATGGTCATAAAATATCTGAGACAGTCTTCAAACTTGTCATGGTGCCTGAAGGTTTCTATTTTTACAGCAGATTGAAGAGGAATTTCCTTGTAAAGCCCTTAACTCCTGATTAAATCACATTTCTCATTATGGCAGAATTTATTATAAACTAATGTCACTATATTTCAGTAGATTGTTCTTGATTATGAACTCTTGGAGAGCATCCATTATGCTTTGTTTTATTAATATTTTTTACAGTATACTACAGGATGATTCTCATGCATGAGAGTGTTGTTTTCTGCCCAGCACTGTGCTAATTAATTTAGATGAATTATTTTCTTTAATTCTCACAACAAGCCCATGAGGGAGGTACCTACTGGTCCCATTTCATGGATGAGTAACTTCAGGCAATGAGAGATAAGTCACTTGACTAGAGGCAAATAGCTAGTTAAATGATAGAACCAGCTCTGTGCCTGAACTCTTCGAAAATGTCCTAAAGTTGGAATCATACAGTATGTAGCCTTTTCAAATTGACATCTTTCACTTAATAATATGCATTTAATGTTCATCCATATCTTTTCATGGCTTGATAGCTCTTTTAGCCCAGAATAATATTGCATTGTCTGTATATACTACAGTTTATCCATTCACTTGCTGACAGACATCTTGGCTGCTCCTAAGTTTTGACAATTAGGAATAAAGCTGCTAAAAACATTTGTGTGCAGGTTTTTTTGTGGATAAAAGTTTTAAAATTCTTTGGCTAACTACCAAGGAGCCCAATTCCTCGATTGTATAGTAAGATTATGTTTACTTCTGTAAGGAACCTCAAAACTGTCTTCCTCATTGGCTATATCATTTTGCATTTCCATACACAATGAGCGTTCCTGTTGCTCCACACCCTCATCAGCAGTTGCTGTTGTCAGTGTTCTGGATTTCGACCATTCTAGTATGTGTATTGTGATAGCTCAGTGTTTTAATTTGAAATTTGCTGACATGATACTTAACATTTTTTCATAGGCTTATTAACCATCTGTATATCCTCTTTGCTGAAGTGTCCGGATCTTTGGCCAATTTAAAAAAAATTTTTTTACATTTATTTATTTTTGAGAGACAGAGAGAGACAGAGCACAGGTGGGGGAGGGGCAGAGAGAGAATGAGACACAGAATCTGAAGCAGGCTCCAGGCTCTGAGCTGTCAGCACAGAGCCCGATGTGGGGTTTGAACTCACAAACCATCAGATCACAACCTGAGCCGAAGTTGGACACTTAACTGACTGAGCCACCCAGGCACCCCTTTGGCCAATTTTTTAATCTCGTTGTTTCCTTTCATATTATGGAGGTTGTTTTTTTTTTTTTTTAATGTTTATTTAGTTCTGAGACAGAGACAGAGAGACAGAGTGAGACAGTGGGAGGGGCAAAGAGAAAGGGAGACACAGAATCCAAAGCAGGCTCCAGGCTCTGAGGTGTCAGCACAGAGCCCAACGCGGGACTCAAACTCATGAGCCCCGAGATCATGACCTGAGCTGAAGTCGGACACTTACCCAGCTGATTCACCCAGGTGCCCCTCATATTATTTAAAGTTTAAGATTTTTGGTATATTTCAGGTAACAGTGATGTGTGAAATTTATTTTTTCCAAGTATTTTCTCCCAGTCTGTGGCTTGTCTTTTCATTATCTTGACACTGCCTTTTGAAGAGCAGAAGTTTATACTCTTAATGAAGCTCAGCTTTTCAATTATTTCTCTGATGAATTATATCTAAAAAGTCATAGCTTTACCCAAGGTCATCTAAGTTTTTTCCTGTGTTATCTTCTAAGAATTTTATAGTTTTATAGTTTTGTGTTTTACACTTAAATCTATGATTCATTCTGAGTTAACTTTTGTAAAGAGTGTGTGTCTAGATTCATTGTTTTGCATGTGAATATTCAATTATTCCAGCACCATTCATTGAAGAGACTCTCTTTGCTTCACTATATTGCCTTTGCTCCTTTGTCAAAAATCAGTTTACTGTCATGCAGAAGTATGAAACTGGACCACTTTCTTATACCATACACAAAAACAAATTCAAAATGGATGAAAGACCTACATGTGAGACAGGAAACTATCAAACTCCTAGAGGAGAAAATAGGCAGCAACCTTGGCTGAAGCAACTTCTTACTGGGCATGTCTCTGGAGGCAAGGGAAACAAAAGCAAAAATGAACTATTGGGACTTCATCTTCTGCACAGCAAAGGGACCAATCAACAAAACTAAAACGTAGCCTACAGAATGGGAGAAGATATTTGTAAATGATAAAGATTTAGTATCCAAAATCCATAAAGAATTTGTCAAACTCAACACCCAGAAAACAAATAATCCGGTAAAGAAATGGACAGAAGACATGAATAGACATGTTTCTAAAGAAGACATACCAATGGCTAACAGATACATAAAGATATTCAGCATCACTCATCATCAGGGAAATAGAAATCGAAACTACAATGAGATATCACTTCACACATGTCAGAATGGCTAAAATTAACAAATTAGGAAAAAACAGATGTTGGTGAGGATGCAGAGAAAGGAGAACCCTCCTACATTGTTGGTGGGAATGCAAACTGGTGCAGCCACTCTGGGAAACAGTGTGGAGGTTCCTCAAAAAGTTAAAAATAGAACTATTCTACAACTCAACCATTGCACAACTAGGTATTTACCCAAAGGATAAGAAAATATTGATTTGAAGGGTCACATGCATCCTAATGTTTATAACAGTGTCATCAACAATAGACAAATTATAGAAAGAACCCAAATGTCCACTGACTGATGAATGGATAAAGAAGATGTGGTATCTCTCTGTCTCTCTTTATCCATCCATCCATCCATATACATACAATGGAATATTTCTCAGCCATCAGAGAGAATGAAATCTTGCCATTTGTAACAACATGGGTGGAGCTAGAGTGTAAGCCAAAAAGTCAGGGAAAGACAAATATCATTTAATTTCACTCATATGTGGAATTTAAGAAACAAAATGGGGGGCGCCTGGGTGGCACAGTCGGTTAAGCGTCCGACTTCAGCCAGGTCACGATCTCGCGGTCCGTGAGTTTGAGCCCCGAGTCAGGCTCTGGGCTGATGGCTCAGAGCCTGGAGCCTGTTTCCGATTCTGTGTCTCCCTCTCTCTCTGCCCCTCCCCCGTTCATGCTCTGTCTCTCTCCGTCCCAAAAATAAACGTTGGAAAAAAAAAAAAAAAAGAAACAAAATGGATGAACATAGGGGAAGGGTGGGGGAGAGAGAGGCAAATCATAAGAGACTCTTTTTTTCTTTTAACGTTTTTTGAGAGAGAGTGTGAGTGGAGGAGGGGCAGAGAGAGAAGGGGACAGAGAATCTGAAGCAGGTTCTGCACTGACAGCAGTGAGAACCATGAGATCATGACCTGAACCAAAGTCCTACGCTCAAGCGACTGGGCCACCGAGGTGCCCCAGGAGACCCATAACTACAGAGAGCAAACTGAGGGTTGTTGGAGAAGAGGTGGATGGGGGTGGGCTAAATGGGTGATGAACATTAAGAACGGCACTTATTGTGATGAGCACTGGGTGTTATAAGGAATGAAACACTAAATTCTACTTCTGAAACCACGATTACACTATATGTTAGCCAACTAGAATTTAAATAAAAACTTGAAGGAAAAACAACAACAAAAGATCAATTTGCTGTATTTATGTGGATTTATTTGTGAGCTCTTCATTCTTTATTCATTTATCTATTTGTCTATTGTTTAAAAATACCACACTGTTGTGATTATCGTGGCTTTTCAGTAAGTCTTAAAGTTGGGTAATATTGATCTTACAATTTTGTTCTTCAACATTGGATTGTCTATCCTGAGATTTTTGGCTCTCCATATACCCTTCAGAAGCAATTTTTTGACACCCACAGGTAATTTGCTGGAATTTTAATTGGAACTATGTTGAATCTATAGGCCAAGTTGGAATGACTGATGTCTTGACCATATTGAGTCTTCCTATCTATGAACATGAAGTTTTTTTCCATTTATTTGTAAGTTCTTCTTTGATATCTTTCATCAGAGTTTAATAGTTTTTCTCTTTTGATCTTAGATACATTTTGTTGGATTGATACCTAAATATTTCCTCTTTTAGGGTGCTAATATAAGTGATACTGTGTTTTCAATGTCAAATTCCACTTGTCAATTGTTGATGTATAGGCAAGTGATTGCCTTTTATTGTATTCTGCAACCTTGCTGTACTCACTTATTAGTGTCAGACGTTTTTGTTGTTGATTTTTTGAGATCTTATACATAGATGATTGTGTCATTTGTGAAAAAAAATAGTTTAATTTCTTTCTTCTAAATTTGTATACCTTTTATTTCCTTTTATGGTCTTATTGCATTAGTTAGAACTTCTGGTATGATCTGAAAATGCATGGTGAGAAAGGAGTTTCTTGCCTTGTTTCTAATCTTAGGTGGAAAGATTCAAGTTTCCCATTATTTTTTTTAATTAATTTTTTTTTAATGTTGATTTTTTTTTTTGAGAGAGAGAGAGCACGAGCAGGGGAGGGGCGGGGGGGGGGGGGGGACACAGAATCCGAAGCAGGCTCCAGGCTGTGAGCTGTCAGCCCAGAGCCTGACATGAAGCTCAAAACCATGGACCATGAGATCATGACCTGAGCTGAAGTCAGAAGCTCAACCGACTGAGCTACCCAGGTGCCCCTCAAGTTTCTCATTATTAAGTATGAGGCTGGTTCTAGGTTTGTGTGTATGTGTGTGTGTGTGTGTGTTTTGTAGATGTTCTTTATTAAGCTAAGGAAATTTCTCTCTAGTTTCAGTTTCTTGAGAGTTTTTATCATGAATGGGTGTTGAATTTTGTCAAAACTTTTTTGTAACTATTAATATGATCATGTAATTTTTCCTCTTTAGCCTCTTGATGTGCTGGATTACATTAAGTGATTTTTGAATGTTGAAACTGCTTTGTATTACCTGGGATAAATTCCACTTGGTTGTACTGCGTAATTCCTTTTATACATTGTTAGTTTCAATTTGCTAATATTTTGTTGATTTTTGCATCTATATTCATGAGAGGTATTGGTTTGTACTGTTTTTTTAATGTCTTTGTTTGATTTTGATGTTAGGATAATACTTACAGAATGAGTTAGGAAGTATTCTCTCTTCTATCTTCCAGAAAAGATTGTAGAGAATTGCTATAATTTCTTTCTTAAATATTTGGTAAATTTCATCAGTGAAATCATTGGGGCCTGATACTTTCTGTGTGGAAGGTTATTATTATTTTTTTAATTTTTTAAAGTAGATATGGGACTATTCAAGCTGTCTATTTATTCTTGTTTGAGTTTTGGTAGATTGTGTCTTTCAAGGAATTTGTCCCTTTCATCTGGGTTATCAGGTTTGTGGGCACAGAGTTATTCACGATATTTCTTTATTACCCTTTTAAAAGTCCATGGGATAGTGATGTCCCCTATCTCATTACTTATATTAGTAATTGGTGTGTTTTCTCTCTTTTTTTCTAAGTTAGCCTGGCTAGAGGCTTATTGATTATATTTATCTTTTGAAAGAATCAGCTTTGCATTTTGTTAATTTTCTTTAATGATTTCCTATTTTCATTGTAATTGATTTCTGCTTGCTTTGATTTTTATTACTTTTACTTTGGATTTGATTTACTCTTTTCTAGTTTATCAAAGTAGAAACTAAGATGATTGGTTTTAGATATTTCTTTTCTTCTAATATATGTATTCAATGCTATAAATGTCCCTGTAAGCAATACTTCCATTATATCTCACACATTTTAACAAGATGTTTTCATTTAGTTCAAAATAGTTTTCAATTTCTCTTGAGATTTCTCCTTTGACCCACGTATTATTTAGAAGTGTATTGTTTAATCTTCAAGTATTTGGGAGATTTTACAACTATCTTCCTGTTACTGATTTCTAGTTTAATTCCGTTGCGGTCTGAGAGTATACATTACATCATATATTCTATTATTTTAAATTTAATAAGGTGTATTTTATGACTGAGAATGTAGTCTATCTTGGTGAATGTTTCATGTGGCCTTCAGAAGCATGTGTATTCTGTTGTTTGGTGAAGTAGTTTATAGATGTCAATTATATCCAATTGATTGATGGTGTTTTGAGTTTAACTATGTTCTTATTGATTTTCTAGCTTCTGGATCTATTTTATGATAGAAAGGTATTGATGTCTCCAACTATAATAGTGGATTCATCTATTTCTCCATGTGGTTTTATCAGTTTTTGCCTCATGTATTTTGATGCTCTGTTGTTAGGCACACACGTTAAGGATTATTATGTTTTCTTGGAGTACTGACCCCTTACAATTATGTAACGCTCCTCTTTATTTCTGACAACTTTATTTTCTCTGAAGTCTCTGTCTGAAATTGTGATTGTTCTTTATATTTTATTTTAATTAGTATTATGATGTTAAATCTTCCTTCATCTTCCTTCATCCATTTACTTTTAATCTACATGTGTCTTTATATTTAAATTGGGTTTCTTTTAGATAACATATAGTTAGGGTCTTGTTTTCTGATCCACTCTGATAATCTCTGTCTTTTATGTGGTGTATTTGGACCATTGACATTTAAAGTGATTATGGATGTAGTTGGATTAATATCTACCTATTTGTTATTGTTCTCTATTTTTTCTTTTGTTCTTTGTTCTTGTTTTTGTTTCCCACATTTTTTCTGCCTTTTGCAGTTTTTTTTTAAACATTTTTTTTAACGTTTTATTTATTTTTGAGACAGAGAGAGACAGAGCATGAACGGGGGAGGGGCAGAGAGAGAGGGAGACACAGAATCGGAAGCAGGCTCCAGGCTCTGAGCTATCAGCCCAGAGCCCGACGTGGGGCTTGAACTCACGGACCGCGAGATCGTGACCTGAGCTGAAGTCGGACGCTTAACCGACTGAGCCACTCAGGCGCCCCTGCCTTTTGCAGTTTTAAGTGAACATGATATGTGATTCAATTTTCTCTCCTTTCTTAGCATATCAACTATACTTCTTTTTAATTTTTTTAGCAATTGCCCTAGAGTATATAATATACATTTACAACTAATTCAAGTCCACCTTCAAATAACACTGTACTACTTCATGGGTAGTATGAATACTTTATAATGACAAAACCTCCCTAATCCTTTCATTATATATACATATACATATACATATACATATACATATACATATACATACATATACATATACATATACATATATATTCTATTATATATATTACATGATTGTATATAACAGAATACATTGTTACTATGACTATTTTGAACAAATTGTTGTTAGATCCATTAAGAATAAGGAAAGTAAAAGTCTTTATTTTATCCTTATTCAGTTTTCAGTGACCTATATTGTTTTTCTTCTTTCTAAACAACTTCCTTTAAATTTTTTTAGCAGATCTACTGACAACAATTTCCCTCAATTTTTGTGTATCTGAAAAAGTTTTTATTTATCTTTTACTTTTGAAGGTTAATTTCACAGGGTACAGAATTCCAGTATGTTGATGGCTTTTTTTCCTCTCAACACTCTATTCTTGCTTATGTGGTTTTTGAGAAGATGGATATAATTTTTTTTCTCCTTATTAGATAATTGTCTCCCCCTCTGGCTTCTTTCAAGATTTTAAAATATCTTTGATTTTATGAAATTTGAATAATTTTTTATTTATTTTTGTATTTGTTTCTTTAATATTCATCCTGCTTCATGTTTCTAAACTTCTTGGGTCTATAGTTTGGTGTCTGGCATTAATTTGGGGAAAATTCTTAGTCATTTGCTTCAGATATTGCTTCTGTTCCTTTCTCTATTTCTTCTCTTTCAGGTATTCCCATTATATGTATGTTGTGTAACTGTCCCACAGTTCTTAAATATTGTGTTCTGGGTTTTTTTTCTAGTCTTTTTTTTTTTTTTTTGCCTTTGCCTTTGCCTTTCTGTATTGGAAGTTCTATTGTCATATCACCAAGCTCAGATATTCTCTTCTCAGCTGTGTTTAGAATACTAATAAGCCCATCATAAGCATTTTTTCATTTGTTACAATGTTTTGATCTGTAACATTTCTTTTTGATTCTTGGAGTATTCATCTTTCTGCTTAAATTATCCATCTGTTCTTGCATGTTGTCTACTGTTTCTATTAAATCCCTTTGCATATTAGTCACAGTTATGAAAAATCCCTCGTCTGTTAACTCCTGCCTTATCTGACTCTGGTTCTGATGTTTGCTCAATCTCTTCAAACATTTTTGCCTTTTACCATGCCTTATAATTTTTTGTTGAAAGGTGGACATGATGCACTGGGTGAAAGGTACTGCAGTAAATAGAACTTTAGCAATGTAGTGGTCAGGTTTATGGGGAGGGAATGAACATTATAGTCCTCTGATTAGATCTCAATCTTTTGGTGAGTTTCTACCATTGAGCTTTGAAGTTTACCAGTACTTTTTAGTTCTTCACTGCTTAGGTGTGACAGGTTGGCTAGAGAAGGCTGGAATTGGTATTTCTCTTACCCCAGGTAGGTTAGTTTCTAATAAAATCTCAGCAGGCTAGGCTGTGGTGAAATAATTTCTCCTGAAAGCAAATCTTTTTTTTTAAAATAGTAATAGAATGTTCTGATGTATTTCAAGATGGTTCCTTTTCTTCTCTCTATGATGGAATTCTCTGAGGTATATATATATATATGTATATGTATATATATGTATATATACACACACACACACACATATATATACACGTGTATATATGTATGTATATATATACACGTATATATATATAGTGTGTGTGTGTGTGTGTGTGTGTGTGAATCTAGTAAAGCTTCTGGAGGTAAAACCCACAAAGGTAGGTGGCCACCCCTCTAAAAACCCTGAAGTTTTTAAACTTTCAGTTGTCTACACTGAGTCTTCATCAGTCTGTCAAGTAAAGTCTAGGTTTCATATCCTTGCACTGGTTCTCTCAGAAGTTTCTGCTCTGGTAAGTTGTAATTTGTTGTGTCAACCTGGTTGTCTTTTCAATTTTGGAGCAACTGTTTGTCCTGTGACCTCATGGTGTTGATGGATCTAGGAAGAATTGTTGATTTTTCAATTTCCTCAGATTTTTATTTGTTAGGATGAAGTGGTGACTCTAAGTTTCTTATATCCTGGACCAGAAAACAGAAGTCTGCCTGAACTCTTAATAATCATTACGCCCCGGGGCACCTGGGTGGCTCAGTCGGTTGAGCGTCCGACTTCGGCTCAGGTCATGATCTCGCAGTCTGTGAGTTCGAGCCCCACATTGGGCTCTGTGCTGATAGCTCGGAGCCTGGAGCCTGCTTCAGATTCCGTGTCTCCCTCTCTCTCTGCCCCTCCCCTGCTCATGCTCTGTCTCTCTCTGTCTCAAAAATAAATAAAAACATTAAAAAAATAAAAAAAAATCATTATGCCCCATGTTTCCCCATTAACTACTGGTAGACTCGAATTCTGTGTGTGGTGTCTTAGCCTGGGTTATCTAAGAAGCAGAGTCTGAGCTAAAGTCTCATGTGTTCTTATTTTATTACAGACTTCAATCCCAGGGAACAAGGGGTAGGGCAAGGAGTGAGATAAGGAAAAAAAGGACAACGAATATGAGATGTGTTTTCAAACTGGCCACTGCCTGGTATTGAGCCTCACTGACTGTTAAACTTCAAGAGATCTTTGAAAAGGCCATATAAATGATTACTTTTCAGAAAAATTTATGGGGTGGGGTGATAGTAAGACTTTGTCTGCTGATTCAGTCTCCCATTCGTTGCAGTTTTACTCCATGGTTTAACTCTTTTACCTGCACTTTTTAGATTGTCTATGTGTTGGCAAAATACAGTTCCATGGTGTCTTAATTTGGGTTCCCTTGAAAGAAGAACCTGAATAAAGGTTTGGGGTTCAGGTAAGTTATTTGGAAGGTGAGCCCAGAATGCAAAAGTGGGAGAGTTGGGAGAAAGAGGGAAGAAGAAAAAGACAATATGAAGATGCTTTATTGAGGTCCCTGCTGTAAGCAGTAGAGGCTCTATTCCACCAAGAAATCTGAGAGGCAGTATGTACATTTCTCAGAATTGTTCATATATAGGATGGGAGGCTGGGGCATTTATCCACTGTCTCCCATCACTTATCATCTACTGAGAGCTGCCTTGGGGGATAGTAACTTTCTTCCCTTTCTGGGCAATGCTTACATGTAGACTGAAAAGACTTCTGGGATTTTGGAGAAGCCTTCTAGTTTGAAAAGAAAGTATTTGAGAAGTCAGCATGAACCTGAGCTTGTGTACATGTGCCCACTGCAGAGGTGGGCCGAAGAACTGTGCCGTGGATTATTAGATGCCTCCGAGAACAGGGAAGCCTTGGGGTAGATGGTCAGAGTAGTATTTCTTTTGTGGGATAGTGTGAAACTGGGCCTCCAAAATGGTGCCGACATTCTGGTTTTAAGTGGCTCACATTGTTTATATGGTCACTGGTTCTGTTAAAAATATTTGCCCAGGATTCCATATACCTTAGGGGGAGCCCTGCCACTGTGAAGCAGTTGGCTGATCTGCAGCTGGAACAGAAAAGTAAAAGAGGACTTACCGTGTCATGCAGGAGGTAACTGATAGCCTAGGTTAGGGGTTTCTTCAGAAAAGTTTTTACAGACGAGTTTAGAGTCTATGTTTTTCTATCCATAAAGAATAACATCTGTAAAAATTTTACGAGTGAGTCATCATCATGTGGGGTGGATTGGAAAATGTGGCTGCATTTTCATGCAGTCTTCTCATCATAGAATGTATCTTCCCTCCATTCACAGTTGGAGTCTATTTCTCCACTCTTCTGTATCTAGACTGGCAGTCAACTTTTTCCTTAGTTTCTGGGTCTCTAAATCGGGAGGAATTACACTATTGGAGCTAGCCTGTGACTCCCATTGACCAAAAGAATTAAGTGGAAGTGAAATTGGGCAAATTCTGGGACCTAACTATCAAGACATTTTGTAGCTTCTGCCTTTACCCTCTCCACTGAGACCACCAGTGTAGAAAGCCGGTCTAGCCTACTGGTGGATGAGAAGCCATGTGGAGAAGAACCACATCCTAGCTGATGGCCAGCACCCATTCCTAGACATGTGAGTAGGCCCATTCTGGATCCTCCAGCCTGGCCACCCCATGAGTGGAATCACATGAGTGAGTCCAGGCAAAACCAGATCAGACTGCCCAACCAAGCCACAGAATCGTGAGAAAAACTAAGCAATTGTTGTTTAAAGACACTAAGTTTTAGATGGTTTGTTATATGGTAAAACAGGTAACTAATAGAACGTGGCCCAAATCCTAAGTCTTTGGAAGCACTTTTTATGCCTCAAATAAGTAAATGGCTAAATTAAATGAGGTGTAAGTTTGCAAATACTAGTAGGGTCTCCTGGTGAGTTTTAGAGAATTCCTTTTCCATATTTAACCAATGAAGAAATCACAAATGAGGAGTCGCTTTTCTGTGCCAGAAAGTAAGCTTATGAAAATTATACCTCCATTAAACAAAAGGGTAAATAGTACTTTTAAGTAGTCTAACTACAAAGAGCAATTTATATGTATGGATTCTTTGCTTCTGGGAAAAGAATATCATCAGTTTAGTGACTGTCAGGATTTGTTTGTATAGATGGTGCAATTTTGTACTCTGGTCTGTTTCTAAATCTGGTCTGATTCTGTGCATCATAGTGTTAACTAGCATTTACTAAAAGGGCCTAAAGGAATGGAGCTCTGTTGGCTGAGTAGGGACTGAGCTGTGCTGGTAGTGTTCTGAAGAGGTTCGGAAACTGACAATGACAGGAGCGCCTGGGTGGCTCAGTCAGTTAAGTGTCCGACTTCAGCTTGGGTCATGATCTCACGGTGCATGGTTTTAGGCCCCATGTTGGGCTCTGTGCTGACAGCTCAGAGCCTGGAGCCTGCTTCAGATTCTGTGTCTCCCTCTCTCTCTGCCTCTCCTCCACTCACATTCTGTGTCTCTCTCTTTCTCAAAAATAAATGAGCATTGAAAAGATTAAAAAAATTTTTTTTAATTAAAAAGAAACTGGCAATGATAGGAAAGAGGAGGAGAGACCCGAGAAAATAGATTCCTTATCTTTCTGGCTTTGCTTGGCTCTGTGATGTATAAAAAGCCAGAGATGCCACATTTTCTAATGATGGAGAGGAAATCTCACATCCTGCCTTGATAATTTGTAGAAGCGGAAATTTTAGTTTGGTTAAAAAATGGAAAAAGAGAGCTAATGGATTCTCCCAAGATCACTGATTAGAAGAAGTTAGAAATCTGGTTCTTTGACCACGTGATACACTTGTGTTTAGATTATACAAATCGGTAATGTGCATGGGCCAAATTTATGTACTTTCTAGTGTATTTTGTTTAGCCTACACTACGTAGAAACATGGTGTGTTGTAACAGTTGTGCTTCATTATAAAAATACAAGACCTTTCGCACAAAAATCCATATTTTCAACATCTCTTGAAGATCGGATGATCTGGCCACAGCTCTAGGGTGAGGGATGGCACCCACCATAGACAGATCCCATATTCTTCAGCCAGCAGAGCTTACTGTTTCACCTTATTACTCTTCTGGCTGTAGCATGTGCCAGGCTTTTTAGACTCATTTTGAAGGGGCAAGTGTCCTGATAATCTGGACTTAATTGACTGTTTAAACAACACCGAAAAAAACAATGCCTTGATTTTCCAAAAGTGGAAAATGATTAGAAAAAGTGATCTACACACGAATGTCCCTTTAAAAAAAAAAATAATGTTTGGTTATTTTTGAGAGAGAGACAGAGACAGAATGTGATTGGGGGAGGGGCAGAGAGAGAGGGAGACACAGAATCTGAAGCAGGCTCCAGGCTCTGAGCTGTCAGCACAGAGCCCAACCCAGGGCTCGGACCCATGAACCATGAGATCATGACCTGAGCTGAAGTCAGACACTTAACTGGCTGAGTCACCCAGATACCCCACGGAGTGTCCCTTTTAAATCATTTCCACTACTAAAAAGGCCCCAGTTCAGGCAGAGGATCCATAGGTTTAGATAAAATACCTTTAGGGAGTGCTTCACAGCTGATAAAGAGATGCTCCCAGCCTGACAAGAGCAAGAGAAGAGAGTCACTGGTTCCTGGGAGTGAAAGAGGACCTGTGTTTTATTTTGGTGTTTCCTGAGACAAAAAGCTGCCCGCCGAGTCTGGGCAGAGAGAACCATAGATAGCTCCCTTACAGAAGCAGACAGACCTATAGACCTGTGGAAAAGGACATCATATACCTCATAGGCAACCTGTGTGAAAGCTGTGTGAGGACAGGTTATTCTAGTGTCCACCTTCTTCCCAATGCCTTGGCTTGGTAGAAGATATTAGAACTTTGACAGAACTCTAATAAAAGGAGAAGAGAACCCAAAAAGTACTAATATTAAGTTTTCCACAATCTCAGTGAAATAGTACTTGGAATCAACAATTACTAATAGAAAATAGAGAGGTTATTTTTGTTGTTGTTTGTTTGTGTGTTTGTTTTTACATAGATAGAATTGTGGACTAATATTGATGGTCATTATATTGTCAAAGAATATACATATTTTCAAGAGGTAAAAAATATATTCCAATAAGTACAGTTACCTTGTGTTTTCAAGATATTATTGTTTTCATTGTTGTTGTTTTTGCCCTCTAACACTGTAAAGTTTATAAAATACATCCTGTGATTCTCCACTCAACTATTGCACTGAATATTAGAGTCATGATTGTGGGAGTTAATTGCCCTCACATGTGTTCAGTCATTCACTGCCAGCTCAGTGTCTTTGTTTTAAGAGCATCCTTATGTTTCTCCTTCCCACCAGCCAGAAATATTTCCAGTGCTGTGCACAGGTAATGGCTCTTTAAATTGCCACTGTTCAGTCATCTTCCAGACAGGTTTTCTTCAAGAGTCAGCAAACAAGCAGGACCTTCAAGGACTGCACTCCAAATGAGTGGATCTACTTTGTATGGACAAAGTTTGCACTGGGAAGTGCTTTCTGTGGTTCCAGGGTTTATTTGGAGGCATTAAGATACACTGTTGTTCAATATTAAACCTTAGTTGAGAGTTCCAATGGAAATTTTATCAGTGTGACAACTGTATTCATTCGTTTATTAATTTAGATAATTTGTGATGATTGATAGTATATGTTCAAGATAACAAATAAGATCCAATAGCTGCTCTCTGGGGTAGGAGCCTCTTGGATAAGAGATGGTATGTGCATGATTATAAAAGGATTTGAAAATACTGGGGTGGAGGTAGGCATGGGGAAACAAAGGACAAAAATTGGGAGTTGGGAAGTCAAACTAGGAAGAGGATCAGCAAGTGTTCTGTGTGAACACTGTGTGTTTTGAAGTAAGGAGTTGGAATTATTAAAGAGAAGAAACAGGGGCCGAACATTGATGCTTCTTGAATGCCGTGTTAGGAAATTTGGACCACTCAGAACTGGGAGTGGTTTTATGTGGCATTATTAAAGGTTCTTAGTAAGAGAGGAGCTTGATCTGTTTTCCCTTAGGAATGAACACTTTGGTGACAGTGTGGAGGACGAATTAAGAGCAGATCAAAGCCAGGGGAAGGGATATGTATTAGCAGTCAGTTAAAATAACTTAGGTAATAAATTATAGGAGCCATAACTCAGGCACTAGAAGTAGGAATATATAGATGTATAGATACATTCAAAAGATACTAGGAAGAAGAGGATTTATGCTTTGAGGACTGATTGTATATGTGGAGTAAAAAAAGGGAGTTAAGGATGATTTCCATTTTTTGCTTGGGTAATTGGTTATGTGACTGGATCATTCATAATATTAATGAACAAGATGGAGGGAACGGGCCTAAGGAAACTAATGATGAATGAATCTTTGGATTTGTTGACTTGGAAGAGCCAGTGGAACACTCAAGTAGAGATTCCAATTAGCATTTTGATATGTGGGTCTGGACAACATGGAAATAGCTGGGCTGGAAACACATATTTTGGAATTCTTCAGCACACAGAAACAGCTAAAACGTGGAGGATTAATGAGATCACTTGTAACTTGATTTGTTTGTGAAAGGAAAAGAGAAGAGTCCAATTACACATTTGTGAGGCACACTGACTTTTAAAGGATGATCATTTGAAGAGAAGTAAGTAAAACACTTTTGTGAAAACAAACAACTAGAAAAGTAAGAAGAAAACTGAGAGAGTGAAATGTGGGAGCAAAGGGAAGAAATAATTGAGAGAAAGGGAGAGAAATTTCCAATTAGACCTAAGCTAGATTTACTCATGCTAGACCTAAGATCTCATGGTGCAGATTTATTTAGATTTTTTATTCCACCCAATTAATTAAAATAGATGAAAAATCCATTGTGAAGAAAAGCATAGCAAATGCCAAAGAAATTCGTAAGTGACCTCTGAAAAAAATAGCTAAACAATTAGTTTTATTTAATGAGTAAAAATGAAGCAAACGAGTAAACCATCTGCAAATTTATTCAGATAGCTTTTTTTGAGGTAAATATTAGGATACGAGTTCAAATGTTTTTGAAGTAAATTGCTTATTAATCTTGGTTTGGGCACTCCCTATTGCTGCATCTGAAATGAAAACGAGTGAAGACTATTTAAAGTACCCTAGGGGTCAACACATTTTAGCTTTAGTGCTATCCAGCATATCTGCCTCAGGAGCTGAAAAAAAGAGCAGTTGTAAAATTTACTGACGCATTTACTAAAGCCAAACATCAGCTGTATTAGTTTGCTAGGGCTGCCATCACAAAGTAGCACAGACTGGATGACTTAAACAATAGAAATTTATTTTCTCACAACTCTGGAGGCCAGAAGACTGAGGTCAAGATTTAGCAGGGTTGGTTCCTTGTAGCCTCTTTCCTTGACTTGTAGTTGGCCATTTTCTCCTTATTATCTTCACATGGTCTTCCTTCTGCACAAGACTGTGTCCTAATCTCCTTTTCTTATACACCATTCATACTGAACTGGGATCAACCCTAGTGACCTCACTTTAACTTCATTACCTCTTGAAAGACCTGAACTCCAAAGACAGTCACATTTTGAGGTATTGAGAATTATGACTTCAACATACAAGTTTTGGCGGGCACAATTAAGCCCATAACAATCACAAACTCAATCTTCTTAAGAATTTTAATTATTTTAATTCCATTTATTGACAGAAAAGGAAGTTTCTTACATAACCATGTTTTAAAATTTTTAAATTTCAATATATATATAAATTTTATCACAGGCATATTTTTGATTATTAATAAAGTACATAACTATGTATGGTGAAAGAAGCATATTTCACTGATTCACTAGTGGATGCTCTATAGTTGTTATGTAAATCAAGGAGTGATTGCATGAGAGGTTAAGGACAGCTACAAATTCATTGACATCCTTCTCATTGAGAGTGTGTATGGGGGGTGTGTCTCATATTAATGTCCTTTCTTTTGAATCTGGGAGGGCTCTATGTCTCCTTTGATCAATATAATACAGCAGAAGTTATGCTGTTCTGGGCTTCAGCCTTAAGATGCCGGCAGCTTTCATTCATGTGTCTTGGTGTATTGGAGGAACCTAGAGGAACCCTGAGCTATCATGTAAGGAGTCCACTACCCTGAGACTGCCATACGGGCGAGGTGATGTGTAGGTGATCTGGTCAGCAGTCCTCTTTTAGCCATCCTTGCCAGGCATCGGATATGTAAGGGAACCCATTTGGGATCTTTCATCTGCCAACTGAATGCCACAAAGTGACCTTGGTCAACCCCACATGGAAAGTTAATACTTGTAGAAATATTTTCTACAGACTACTTCCCATCACACCACACTGTCTTCACAGAATAGACATTATATGTGTTCAAAACATTGATGGGATAGTATCAGTTGAGAAATTTTTTGTATGTGATGTGAATTTTGAGGGGATGGTACTCTACTTTTTTCAGGGCAACTGATAAGCCTTAACTCGACATTGGGGGTTCAAAAGGAAACACAGATTTGCTTCTTCACAGAAATACTGCACTGAGGGAAATGTATTATATTCAAGCAATATTCTGTGTAAACAGCTAATAAATCAGGAAAAAAAGGGAAAAAAAATGTTAAAAGTAATTTAGCAGCAAATGGGGCATTTGACCTGCAGCTCCCAGATGAATTCTCAAACGACATGAATAATTTATTTTAGGAAGGTGAAATGATATGGGTTATGTAATGCTTGATGAGAAATTGCAGTTGTAATCGGGGAAATTGCTTCTACTTAGCAGGGTCACCAGCAGAGGAAGAAGCAGTCCCAGGATATCATTTTCCACCTTGAGAATCTTGGCCAAAGCAGTACCTAAGTGCTTTCTGCCCAGCTGCGAGCCAGCTAGTGTAGCCGAAGTTAGCTTCATTTCCAGAGACCTCAAAAGCCCTTTGAATATCTAGCACCCAAATGGCCTCTGTGCTATTTTCTGAGAGATGGTGCTCCAATCACAGTTCCTCATCTTAGAGCTGCAGTTACATTTCCTAGATTTGCACAGATGCAAGGCTCTCCCAAAACTAGGATAAGCTGTCAAGTTATAGGGCAGCTCAGTTGCTCCTTGGAATTAATGCCCTAAGGGACAAGCACTCCATAGAGCATTTTGAGAGCTGACAGCTTAGTGTTGGCAGCTGAATTTTGACATTTTGGGCTATTATCAAAACTCTCTCAAACAGCTGAAACTGTAGGTATGTGACAGTTAAGCCTTCTGTGAAGCATGTTTATTTGGCAGGAAGAATGCTATCAGTGCCTTATTATTCTATTATCCTGTGCATTTCAGTGGCTTTTTGTTCATCAGCTAAAACTAATGCACTGTTGAGATATCTAAAATGACAATATAAATACAGAGCCATAGTTTTAGCCTCAAGACCATGTTCAATTTAAAGATATTGCCTTCCCACTTCAAAATATTTAGTTGGAAAAATTTACCACTGAGTTTCTGAGAAGTGTAAAAAGCCATACAAGATTTCACATATTTAGTGGTCTCTGAAAAAGCTTACACTTAGTCCTTCCCCCATGGACTTAGAAGGATGTAATGAAAACCCGTATTTCTTCCCAAGCTACAGCTGACATACTTGGATATGTTGGTGTCTGAAAACATATTTTATCAAAATAAGGAGCTGAGAGGTGAAGGTTTAAAAAAAAAACAACAAAACTCAGTGTGGTCCTCTTAATTGTCATTCCATTAAATGCTGAAAAAAAAAATCAATGTCTGGCAAATGTAAAAGGACAGAGTTAGAAGAGCCATTTGGAGGAGAGAGACAGAAAAGGAAGAGTACAGATTTTTTGTAATAGCAAAAGGAGAAATAATTATCCTGTAATTATATCAACATCCTATATACAGTATATATATTTTTAACAAAGAGAAAAATGAAATTACATTACCAACAGTAAAAAGAATATGACTCTTTTTCTTCTAGAAAAAGTGGTTTAAAACACAATCTCTTTACCTTTCTTGAAAAACCACACCTCACTCCTCCACGATAACCATCAAGGCAATTCAAAGACTTAAATTTGGTCTCAGCTCCAGCAGAACCTTCACCAAAGAATGTAGCAAAGAATCCTATCTTACAGGTAAACATTGGAAAAGCACAAGGTGAAACATGTCATGAAAGTAACTAACCCAAACAAATTTCCCTGCTTGCTACAAATTCAATGTGAAATTGTAGAAATCTTTGATGTCCTCTGATTCATGACCAAAAACTGAATTTGATAAAACATCTCTGATATGAGTCATGGTCATATTTTCCATGTGTATTTATAACACCAGTCAGTCTATTCAGTAAATACAACTTCTCAAAACAATTCTTAGGGGAAAAACAAACAAACATGTTTTGTGGGATTTTACTCATGAGTTAAGTTTTCAGAGACACAGATTTTGAAAAAAAATTTATTTTATTTTTTTAAAATTTATTGTCAAGTTGGATAACATACAGTGTATACAGTGTGCTCTTGCTTTTGCGGGTAGACTCCCATGATTCATCGCTTACATACAACACCCAGTGCTCATCCCAACTACAGAGCCATAGATTGTAAATTAATCAGTGCCCCAGTCTGATATGTCGGCTAAATTGTATGGTAGTTTTGCAATGACACTGATAATAAATAATAGCAACAATAGCATCTAGAACTTAATGTGTATGATATGCTAGGCATGGTTCTAAGCTGCATACACACACACACACACACACACATACACACACACACACCATTCATTCACATATACATGTGTCCATAGATACATATATATAATATTTAATCTTCAAAACAGATCCTTGAATTGTTAGATGCTATTATTATCCCCATTTTTCAGAAGAAATAGAGGCTCAAAGAGTTTAAATAATTTGTACAGGGTCACACAGTGGTAAGGTTGATATTTAAGTCTGGACCATCTAACTATAAAGGCTGTGCTACTTCCTTGTCACTATGTTATAGTGCCCTTTGGTTGAGTTGCTCGGACATTTACATGTTGAAATATATTCATTCAAAGTTTACCTGAGGCACAGAAACCTCAAAATTCCTTATGAGTTTCTTCAAAAATATAGCTAATATAGTGAAGAGGAATAACCACAATAGAAGTGATATTTCCAATGCTTCCATATAAAAATGTCTGGAGGCAGAGCTGATAATGGAAAAATATTGATTGTGAGTTTAAAAGGTGATGAACTTCAAGACTGATAACAACCAAATTTATATCCTTAAATTTTCCTTCTCATATTTGCAAATGTCCCTTTCCACATTTGAAAAGCTAGTTTTTAGAAGTGATGACAGAAGTATTACAGAGTCAGCCCTAATGACAGCTGTTAGCTCAGATTAGTGCAAGTAAAAATTTCTCTCAGTTTCTGCTGCACATCTGTTATAATTTTTTTTTAATCTGTGGATAGTAGGCTATAGGATGGTGTACAGGACTTTTTCCTATATATAAAATATTTTTCTGTATTTGCTTTTTTATGAGTTTGCCTCATTTCCTGAAAGTTTTTCTGTTAATGCATTATAACTGCTTAGCTTCAAGCAGACACTGAGGAGTAAATAAAAATAGGAATGCTTCCCTCAAGTAAAATAAAGATTTATTTGGACTTAAAAATAGCTTAGCTTCATTATTTTTATATATAAAGTGAGTTTTCTATATCATCATGCACTTCTGAACTTTAGAGTGCTTTATTATAGCTATTAATTGCAATATTAAGATAAACTATGTTTGAGAAGAAAGTTCTCACTTTATCCTGAGACTACTGTTTGCTTTGGTCAGAAAATTATATGATCCTTTCCTCACTTATTTTATCAGTTAGTTAAGAGCAAAAACCAAACAGGGGCACCTGGGTGACTCATTTTGTCAAGCGCTGAGCTTAATTTCAGCTCAGATTATGATCTTGTGGTTTGTGGGGTTGAGCCCCATGTTGAAATCCAAACAGAGCCTGCTTGGGACTCATTCTCTCTCTCTCTTCTACCCCTCTCTCTAAAAAAATAAATAAAACATTTTCAAAAAAGCAAAAACAAAGAATAAGCTAATTGGGTGGCCAAAGTAGAAGACCTTTTGATTGCTTAATTTTTGTCTTTGCCAAAGGGCTTTTAGTAAAGGCTTTTAAACAATTGTGTGTGTGTGTGTGTGTGTGTGTGTGTGTGTGTGTGTGTGTAAATTCAGCTCCTTATTTACATTTGTCACTATCGAGAGAGAATGGAGCTTTATTTGGAATTTCTACTGAAGGAAGTGACTTTGAGTAATATCACCATCAGTCTTTTCTTAATCTCTGATCCGTGCAGCTCTCTTAGTGACAGCTGCAACTGTCATTCCACCACCCGTGAGCTGCCTTGGGTCACGTGGTCAATGTAGCGCTAGGGAAGGACTGTAATAGAGGTAATGTTTTCGATGTTTCAGATACAAAAATGTCTGGAGGCAGAGCTGGTAATGGGAAAATATTGATTTGTGAGTTGAGGCTCATCAGGACTGATAATAGCCACCTTTACACTTCAAGAGCTTCCACAAAGTCTGGCTTCTGGCCAATTCTGGCTCTATTGAGAAGGCAGCCATGAGAAATGAAAAGTCTATGGGTTTACACTCAGGCTCTAAAAGTTCTCAAATTCCATTCCATATGGCATGAGAAATTTGAAATTTGTTTCTAGGAATCTAACCCTCAGTCTCCTTGCCACTAAATTAGGGATAAAGCTATATACTTTTATTTTTTTCCAAGGACTAAAATGAGATGAAAAACTATGAAACGTTCTGGGTCTCTCAATAAATAGACCTATTTTTAGTTTGCTAGTAGTGTGACAACAATGACCATTTTTAGAATGATGATGAAAATAGAAAAGTAGATACTGACCAAGATCTATCTTTGTTGGGTCAAGAAAATTGTGTGTTTGTTAGAGGACTCTTTCCTTGTGGAATTCATAACACTTAGCATTTTTCAAAGCATGGTCCACAGACCACCTGCATCAGAATCACTTAGAGTATTTGGCAAAAAAAATCAGTAACCTGTCTCTATACTGAACTTACGGAATCAAGAAGAATTTTTTCCCCATATACTAAAGTTTGAGAAGCATTGCCTCACCATACCTGTATTTGTATCATTTATATCTATACCTATATTATGTAGAGTGCTTTATACTTATAAATCATAAATCACTTCCACACTTAGGATGTCATCTGACTCTCAGAGAATTCTTGTTAGATATAAAGAACAGTTAACGTCTCATTTTTATACATGGGGAAACTTGATCTAGAGAAGTAAATTTCTCACAAGGTTCAAAGACATTAAGAGGCAGAACTTAGGTCTGCATTCAGGGTTTCTTGTCCAGTTCTCTACACTACACAGAGGATGTTAGCTGCAGATAGTTTGGGGCTGCAGGTGAGTCTTGCTACTCTACAATACTTTATTCTATAATCATTGGAGATATATCAAAGATTTTTAAGTAATAAAATGACTTAATGAAATCTGTGTTCTAGGAAATAGCCTAGAGAATGGTTTGGAGAGAGGAAAAACTGGGAGTGAATTGGGAGACCTGTGCTGTCTTTACCTCATTAGCATTGTGTGTGTGTGTGTGTGGGGGGGGTGACTTACACCAAAGTTCCCAAGTTGCATTCTAGAAGGCACTGGAAAGGAAAAAATTTTTGGAATAAGACCTAGTTATGAAACAAGGAAGTGGTTCTTTATGGTACTTACTGAATTTTAACATTAACAACATTAATATGGCTGTCTCCCCTGATAAGTTGTGAACTCTGTGAATACAGCCATGTTTTGTTCGTCTTTGTATCCATAGAACGTAGTTTTGTACTGACCATATGGTTCCATTTAAACATGTTTGTTGTTTGTGTAATAAACTTGAGTGAATGAGAGTAAAACCTTTTTTTACATTGTCAAATATAAATTATTGTTTGTATACATAGCTCATTTTTATACTCTTAATATATGCCAACATAAATTGGTATGTTTAGGTATATTCATTTGATCATCATAACCACCCTATTATAAAAACCTCCTTTTTACACATAAGAATCACAGAGTGGTTAACTAACAACCAAGGTCAGTTACTTGACTAAGATCTAGTCCTAGTGGAATTGGGATTTGAATTAGGTAGCCTGGTTCCAAAGCCTCATCATGCCACATTATACTCCTCCATTTATCATTATGTTTCAAATGCTTATCACTTGTGATATTATATTGTATTGGCGTAAAATGGAGTTTAATAGGTATACCATATGCCATGATAACAACACTAAAATATCAGTGGCTTGACCCAATGAAAGTTTATTTCCTACTCAAAGTTTGGTGTGGCTTAGATGACTTTCCTCTTTGGCTCTCCTCCAAAAGATGACTCAGTGACCTGGGCTGCTTTCATCTTGTAACTATGCCAGCTGGAACAGGTATCCTCCAGGGTTCAGTAGGCAGGGGAAGAGAAATGAAGGAGGCACATCAGCTCTTAATGTCTTGGTCCTAAAGGTCACATGTTACATCCATACATATTTCATTGGACAGCACTATTCACACAGCCCCAGTTAACTGAAAGGAAGACTGGGAAATGTAGAGGAGCAAATGGATTTATGGTGAGCACTAATAATTTTTCCCATAATAAAGAATAGGATAATAAATACATAAAAAATAAAACGTGGGAAGCAATGTGTTTTATTCTAGCCCTGGCTCTACTACAAATTGGTTCAATGATCCTGATAATGTAATTCACTTACTTTAAATCAGTTTCATCATGCATAAAATGGGCACAATGAGTGAAACACAACTCATAGGGTTGTTGAGAGGATTAAGTGAGATAATAGAGGTAATAACCACAGCATACTGGTAGATGCACAACAAATTCCCAATATATTATAGTCATTGTATTAGTCCAGGTTCTCCCCAAAAAAGAGGATCAATATAGGTTATATATCAACATAGAGAGATTGACTTAAGATAAGGAATTGGTTCACATAATTATGGAGGCCAGTAAGTCCAAATCTGCAATTTGAGTTCAAGGTCCAGAAGCTACTGCAGAACCATGAAGAGATGATGTTCTAATTGGAATGCCATCAGGCAGGAGAATTCTCTCTTACTAAGAGAGCGGTCAGTCATTTATTTTGTTCAGGCCTTCAACTGATTGGGTGTGGCCCACCCACATTGGGGAGGTTAATTTGCTTTAGCCAGATGATTGGTTTAAATGTTAATCTTAACCAAACACACACACACACACACACACACACACAAACCCAGAATAATGTTTGACCAAATAACTGGGCAGCCTATGACCCTGTAAAGTTGACACGTAAAATTAACCACCACAGCCATTATTATTATTATTATTATTATTATTATTATTATTATTATATAGTCTATATTAAGTTTTCTTATTCTTTGGTGAAATTCATTTTTTCTCAACCATTTGTTTTTTCTTTTTAAAGACTCACATTAAAAATTCCTCTCAGGAACACCCTGCTGGCTCAGTCAATAGATCATGTGACCCTTGATCTCAGGGTGATGAGTTCAAGCCCCACATTGAGTCTGGAGCTTACTTAAAATTAAAAAAATAATAATTAAAAATTCCTCCCAGATTAGCAATAGATACTCAAATAATTTGACACGTATGAGTAAAGGCAAGATTTTGGTGCCCAGGGAGAACAGATCAAGTTAGTAGCTGTCTTACTAGACCACCATGTCAATAGTCCAACAGCCACCATGAGCAAGCAGACAGTTCCTTTAAAGGGATGTCGCACAGAAGGCCGAAAGCAAAATTGTCCCTTCAATCTTTTGGCCTTTCTCTTCCTTGTTACCATGTCTGTAGTAATCATTTTGGTATTATTTTTTATTTATACACTGTAGTATTTAGTTCAATTTTAGCTAGACTTTCACAATCCTGTTAAAGCTACTTGCTACTATAATCCTCAATCTCACATTTAGCAATGTCTTTATTGACACAGTCTCCAAACAATCAGCCAAGACAAGGAGGAAGAAAATCTGCCAAAAGTGTTGGAGTTGTGCAAAGAAAGCAATCAGCTGATTGACTTAATTTCTCCCTTTTCAGCTGGTTGTCATCATAGAGACACAGATGAAGAGATATTCCAGAGCCAAGTTCATCTCTGCAATACATTGGAGAGACACAAAAAGCCTGGAAAGACATTGTGTTCTTGGTGCCCAGAAGTCTAGCAGACACAGGCTTTGTCAAAATGGTGGAGGAAATAAATTCCAAACACATGGCGCTTTCTAGGAAAATGCCTTTTAATTTTTGGAAAATTCAACTGGAAACTTCCTTTAAGAGAATTCATGCTGGGTATGCACACTTAAGCCAGTTAACCTGCAGAACTGAATCTACCAGTCAATTGATAATTATTATTAAATAGTTGTTTGAACTGACAGAATTTCTGGCCAGTAAGTCTTTGAGCCCAGACAAGCAGTATAGGTAATAAGGAAGGGTTAATTGCTATATAGTCTTGTTTCTTAGAGAGTCTCCCAAAGTATATAGAGTACCTTTGTTTACAGGTTGCTCAACTGGTGTGGGTCCATCAGGAAGGAGACCTCAGAGTGCACAGTTCTTGATTTGCATATTGACCTGCACTGTGATTATTATGCCTCTGCATGGGTAGCACATACATCAACTGCAGGAATATAAAAATGTGAATTGTATGAAAATCATATACTATCTACTGATTTTTTGTAGTTACTACAATTTATCACAGAAAAGAGTCTTTACAAATCTAAATGGAAAGGATTATTAAAATATGCAAATTTACTAATCTAACACTTAATTTAGTCCTAGTCAGGGGAGAAAATATGCCACTTCAAACTATTTACACTCTTTGCTATGTGGATGTACATTTTTTATAAATTTCTGTGTGGACTCATAAAGGTATATATATATTTTTTTCAACGTTTTTTATTTATTTTTGGGACAGAGAGAGACAGAGCATGAACGGGGGAGGGGCAGAGAGAGAGGGAGACACAGAATCGGAAACAGGCTCCAGGCTCTGAGCCATCAGCCCAGAGCCCGACGCGGGGCTCGAACCCACGGACCGCGAGATCGTGACCTGGCTGAAGTCGGACGCTTAACCGACTGCGCCACCCAGGCGGCCCATAAATGTATATTTTAAGTTCTCTCAGAAGTTTTTGTGTAAAGCCAGGTTAAATAAAGGAAGATTCTGTTTCTACTACTTACAACACTGCTGACACCAAATGTGTGGGTTTTCCACATCAAGAAATTCTCCAGTTTTCTGTGGACACCACCTGGATGTTCTATCATCTACAATTTAATTTATCCCGACACAAACTACCCGGAGTTGGCACAGACCAGCTATGTTTAGGGATCTGGCTCACCTGGTTGTGCCCACTTCAGACCCTAGGTATAGGTCCCACCTGTACTTGTGGGACTTTTCACCTGTATTTCTGACCAACTTACTGTACTTCAGGGTTCCCATACCCCCACCCCAGGTTCATTCATGTGCTATAACAGCTCATATAACTCAGAGAAACTCTTACTTACACTCACTGGTTTATTATAAAGCATGTAATAAAGAACACAAAGGAAGATTTAATAGGTGGTCATAAAAGATACACAGACTTAGGATTCAGTGGTCAAGTTGTGGCTGCTAAATGCTGGTTTGTTACTTCATTCATTCACTTGCTCAATAGTATTTTATTGAGCACATACTATGGTCTAGACTATTCTAAGTACCAGAATATAGCAGCAAAAACCCCAAGTCTGTGCCCTTATAGAGCTTACATTACATTAATGAGACACAATTTAGAAATAAGTACTTATATGTCAGATAGTAACAACCATTGTGGAGACAGAACAGGAGAAGGAGTTAGGATGGGCCAGGTTGGTGGTCTTGCTATTTCACAGACACTGATTCAGAAAGACCTATCTAAGATGTTGACTTTTGAGAAGAGCTCTGAAGGAAATGGGGAAACTACCATGCAAGTATTTGATGCAAGAATCTACCAGGCAACAGGAAATAAGTGCAGGTGTTCCAAGGTGGGAGTATGTTTGACATATTTGGAGACCAGTGATGAAGCTACTATGTCTGGAGTGGTGTTGGCAAGAGAGAATGGTAGGATGAGAGGTAAGCGAGTTGGCAATAGGGGAAGATGGGGAGGAGAGATGTGTAAGTTGATTTGTGATTCCTTTTGATGGCACTCAGATCTTGCCTCAGGCTCCTCCTTGGCTAGCCCTTGGTCCCTTGTTAGTTCCAAGTCCCTGCCCTCTTATTTGCCTCCCACACTGATCTGAACACCAGATTTGGCTGAATCTTCATTCTTGTGCTTCTGTCTTTGTACTTATGTGGTCACACTGCCTATTTAGGTCCTGACAGTCTTGGTCTGGTGCCTTCGAGGAGCCTGTGCCCTGTTAGTATGTAGAATGTCTCCCTTCATGACTCTGTATGGGCTTAGGTTCCAGAAATGCCCATTGTCCCTCATGACCTGTAGCTTGTTACACTTCGCTTATTCAGTTGGTTACTAAATTGTCATAGTAGCTTTCCCTCCTTTTAAACAAATTTTTAATTTTTAGGCATGCCTGGGTGGGGTCATTCAGTTAAGCGTCTGACTTTGGCTCAGGTCATGATCTCGCAGTTTGTGAGTTTGAGCCCCATGTAGAGCTCTGTGCTGACAGCTCGGAGCCTAGAGCCTGCTGCAGATTCTGTGTCTCCCTCTCTCTCTGTCCTTCCTCCACTTGCTTGCTGTCTGTTTCTCTCCCCAAAATAATAAACGTTACATTTTTTTTTAATTTAAGAAAAATGTTTATTTATTTTGAGAGAGAGAGAGAGAGAGCAAGAATGCACACAGGGGAGGGGTAGAGAGAGAGGGAGAAAGAGAATCCCAAGCAGGCTCCACGCTGTTAGCACAGAGCCTGGTGCAGGACTTGATCCCATGAACCATGAGATCATGACCTGAGCTGAAATCAAGAGTCAGATGCTTAACAACTGAGCCACCCAGGTGCCCCAAAATTAAAAAAGATTTTTAATCGCAAATTACAAAGCCCAATACAACTCCCTCAAATGAAAAGGGAATTTAATTGGCTCACAGGGCAGTGCAAGTTTCAGGTGTGTTTGATGCAGGGCTCAAATGACCACACCAGGATCTGCTTGTTCCTCAACTCAGCTTACCTCAAAATGGCTTCAGTTTTAGGCTCCACATGGTGGCAAAGTGGCAGCTCCTGATCTAAACATCTCTCTCTCCCTCTCCCCCTCCTCTTTCCTTCTGCGTCCTTCTTCCTCTCTTCTCTAAGGTGCCTCAGAAAAATTCTCCACAACTCTTACTAGCTCTGATTTTCCATTTCTGAAAGGATCACTGGAGCTGGGGGAAAAATGTGAAGCCCTGTCACATCCCTTTTTTTGAGGCAAAGGTAGGTCATCAAGTCCTTCCAAAGCATGGGGACTGAAAGCGAGGGAGAAGTGTTTCCCAGAGGAAAAGCAGGGTATAGTCACCAGAAGGAAAGTGAAGTGATTCAGGGTGGCAAAACGACTAGATGTTCTCTATACCTGCTGCTTATTGGCCTGCTGTATCACCACCCTCATTTATCTGGAAGTAGGTTCTTCTATTTTAGGCTATGACCTACATTTTCCACCTGCTTTAGTTTTATTTATGCATCATAGGCTTCACACATTAGGGCAACTAGTAGTTCACAAATTGGAGTGCCTGGACTACCACCATCAGTATCGCCTGGGAACTTGTTACAGATGCAAAGTCTTGGGCCCCACTCCAGATCTATGGAATCAGAAACTGTGGGAGTGGGACCAGCAATCTGTGGTTGAGCAAGGCCTCCACGGGCTTCCGAGTTTTGCTCAAGTGTGAGAACTTCAGCTTGGATCTGTACCTCTGAGTTCTGCTATGTTATATTCTGTTTTAGGACTGTTCTGGTCAAATGATAGGAGGTAAGGCATGACCAGCAACTATTCATCTTCTAACAAGCAAGCCTAGTGAGTATGTGCATGTGTATGTCCGGTTTCCTTTCTGCCCCAGGTCTGCATTTCTGTTCATTTCCCCAGACCGTTGGACCTGGTGGTGATATTTTTGGCAAGATTCCTTAGTGACGATGGCCAGTAGCTTGATAGATTGTGAGACTAACTCTATCTCTATGATGCTACAGTAGATTTGTAGTATTTTAATTTCCTTAATGACTTTTTCACTATACTGTATTTTTTGAAGTTTTCTTTAAAATTTTTTTTTAATTTTTAAATTAAAAATATCTCGAGACAGAGCATGAGCAGAGGAGGAACAGAGAGAGAGAGGGAGACACAGAACCCGAAGCAGGTTCCAGGCTCCGAGCTGTCAGCACAGAGCCTGACGCAGGGCTCAAACCCATGAACCATGAGAGATCATGACCTCAGCTGAAGTTACGTTTAACTGACTGAGTCACCCAGGTGCTCCTGAAGTTTTCTCTTTTTTTTAATGGTTGTTCTGGAGTTTACCATATGTGTCTTATCAGATCAACTTTAGATCTATACTAGCTTAATTCCAGTGACACAGAGAAATATTTCTCCTATTTGCTCCATTCCATTTCCTCTTCTTTTGTTGTATTATTATTAAGTATATTATATCTGTTATTACAGAACCGGTGATACTTCACCATCTATACTACTTTCCTAAGCCCAATATAGCTTTGGTCCTATCCACCTCATTTCTGCTGTTCCTGGCAAATATATTACACATATATTACATTTTTATATGTATAGGCTCCACATTATATACATATTATTTATGCAATTGCATAAATAAAATTATTAGAAATGAGAAAAATACACACACATAAGTATATTTATATATACTTAATATATATATTTAATAATTATGGAATTACCTAATGGTGGTCTTTGTCTTTTGTGTGTGTAGATTTTTTTTTAAATGTTTTTAATGTTTGTTTATTTTTGAGAGAGAGAGAAAGAGACAAGAGTGGGAGTGTGGGAGGGGCAGAGGGAAAGGGAGACACAGAATCTGAAGCAGGCTCCAGGCTTAGCACAGAGCCTGATGTGGGGTCAAACTCATGAACAGTAATATCATGACCTGAGCTGAAGTTGGACACTTAACTCACTGAGCCACCCAGGTGCCCCATGTGTGCATGTATTTGAATTACTGATCTAGGTCACTGACTTTCAACCTGAAGAACTTTCTTTGGTATTTCTTATAAGGTGGGTCTGCTAGCAATAAAATCTTTCAGTTTTTGTTCTCCTAGGAAAGTATTTTGTCTTCAGTTTTGAAAAACAGCTTTGCTGGATATAGGGTTCTTGATTGACAGCTATTTTTTTTATTTTCAATTTAAGCCCCTTAAATATATTGTCCCACTACTTTCTGGCTTACATTGTTTCTTCTGAAGTCAGCTGTTAACGATAATTGGCTTTCCCTTGTAAAGGACAGTGGTTTTCCTTTTTGCTATTTCCAATTTTTTTCTTTGTCTTTAACTTTCAGCATTTTTACTACCACGTGTCTGTTTATGGATGTCATTGCATTTATCCTACTTGAAGTACTTAAAGTACTCCTACTTCCAAAGTGGGAGTAAATTTGGGATATTTTAAACTATTTTTTTTTACTATTTTTTCTGTTCCTTTTTCCTTCTAGTATTCCCATAGTGCATATATTTGTGCTTTTGATGATGTGCCACATTTCTCTGAAGGTCTGTTCATTTTTATCCATTCTTTTTTCTTTTCTTTGACTTCCATACCCTTTGTTGATCTATCTTGAGTTCACTAATTCTCTTTTCTTTAACTTCATATCCATTTTTGACTCCCTCTAATGAATTTTTCATTTCAATTATTGTTTTTTTAATGTTTTTACTTATTTATTTTTGAGAGAGAGACAGAGAGCATGCATGCAAGCATGTGAGCAGGGGAGGGGCAGAGAAAGAGAGGGGGACAGAGGATCTGAAGCAGGCTCTGCACTGACAGCAGAGATCCCAATGTGGGGCTCCAGCTCAAGAATGTGAGATCATTACCTGAGCCCAAGTCAGACACTTAACTGGACACTTAACCGACTGAGCCATCAAGGTGCCCCATTCATTTAATTTATTATATTTCCTAATTCTAGAATTTCCATTTGGTTTTTTATAATACTATCTTTATTGATATTATCTACTGATACAAATTTCCTTTAATTCTCTAACCACATTTCCCTTTAGTTCTGTGAATATACTGATCATGGCTATTTTGACATCTTTTTCTATTAAATCCATCATCTAGTTGCTCTTATAGGTGGTTCGTGTTGCCTGCCTTTCCCCTGTGTATGGTCACGCTTTCCTTTTTCTTTGCCTGTCTCCTAAATGGGAGGATGCCAGAAATTTTAGATAATATGTTGTAGAACTCTGGGTACAGCTCCCACCTGAAGGCTTGTTATTCTTACTTGCTTGTTTATTTTTTAGTGACTGGCTACTATTATTGTAGTAAAGTGATTTTCCTCCCCACAATTGTTAAGCCTCTGATGTTGCTTGTTTGGGAGGTGCAGCTTTGGGTATGCCCACAGTGACCCTGAAATGACAGTGGTATGGTAGGGATTTCTAGATAGGGAGAGTCTTTCCCTAACCTAGCTGTTGAACACTAATTGCCTGATGATTGTTCTACTGTTTTCAACAAGAACCTCAGGTCTTAATTGCTCTACAAAGTAATCCAATCAAATTGTGGCTCCTTTGATGAAATAGTTCCTGAAGTCTTTGCTTGGTATTTGTTTTGACTCCAGAGGGCTCCTCCCTGCTCTCTTATTCCCTGGTTCTGTCCTATAAACTAGCTGGCCTACAGTCTAGGCTGTAGCTTCATTTAATCTACAAATTGCCTCAATTGCCTTAAACTGCAACTTCCATTGTTCTTGAGAGAGCTTTAGATTTGAATTTTCCATGCTCCATTGCAGATGAAGTCAATTCCTTTGGCAAAAGATGAGCTGTTTTACAGTGCTTCTCTTTCCAGACAAAAATCTATAAAGCAGGACTCTAGAACATAGAGATGGTATTCTGTGGTATTCTTGGCTTGCCTCTTGTGTTGTGGAGCACTGCCTCACGACCCGAGGCAGGGGCAACCAGGACTGCCTTGCTCTTGGCCTACTGTACCCAAGATGGAGCCTCTACTCCTGAGAGCACTCCCAGTGGTTAGGTGGAAGAAAGGAGACTCCACCTCCTGATGGTACCCACCTGATACTTAGTCTCAGCATCAGGTAGATGGGGCAGGATGAGAAATGCCGAAGTCCTGTTTTTCCAGGGAAGGAAGTCCTCTGGGAGCTGGGAGAAGAGGGAGCCCTGTGCTATATATAGGCTGTGGTGATGTGGAACCCAGTCTTTGCCTCACTGAGTTGAGAGTGGGAGGGAGGGAGAGAGGGATCTTGGTCCAGTTCCACAGAGTCTCACCTTTCTACCACATTTCAGATTCTCTTAAATAGACATTTTATTTTCTATTTGCTCTTAGGACCATTTCCAGAAGCTTTAAATGATTTTTTTTTTTTAATAATTTTCACCAGTTTCACTGGTGTGTGGGTCAGCAGACTCCTCACTCGGCTGTGCCAGAATTCAGTCTCCCTATGCTAGATTTGAATTGATGCCAGTTGTTTTCTAAATCATGCCTACAGTTAATTGTGCACTCTGGACCCCATGGAGTCTGTCTGGGTACAGCCGGGATAGTCCCCTGATTTCCAGGGCCAGATGCTTGGCCTCATGCCAGGCCTGACATGACCTGATAGTTCTGACCTCCCCACGAGTTCCATATTGTTGGGAATGTTTTCCAATGTCATGAGCCCCATGGCAGGAGCTGTGACAGGAAATGGTGCCAGGAGAAAGAAGAAGGAGCATGAAAGCCACTGCCTTTTTCAGTTTTGTCCAGCATCGGCCCAAACCTTGTCATCTAAAGTCACCACGATGCCACCTCTCCTGTGTGTGTGCTGACTTCTTATGAGCACTTGTTTTCCTGTTCTTAGTTTCCAGTAGCTATGAAGAATTCTCTGTTCTTTTGGTTAGTTTTTTAAAAACTGCTATTTGGACATACCAGCCTAGGATTGCAGCTCTTGTAGAAAGATGTGGGTCATGAGCATCTCAGAGGTACAGCCTTCAGAACGCCTTGGCTCATGTCATAGGCCTAAGGGAATAGTCATTTGCTCATGAAATTGGAGGTTGCCACTGTGCATTTATTCAGCCAACATAAAGTGGACAACTACAGAGCCCCAGACACTCTGCTAGGACTGAGGACAGTGGAGAAATGGCCACAGTTTCTTCAAGGAGTTTACAGTCTAGGGGAGTAAACAAAAATAAGGTTGCAATTTTAAGGTCATAGACATTGTGACAGAAGAGGGAGAGCACAGTTTGTCTGTTCCAGCCTCTGTTCCCTGAACCTGGCATCCAGAAGGTAATGCTGAGGATCTTTTGTAGGGGATGGGAGGGAGGTGGTGTCTAGATGCTTGTCTTCTCGGCTCTCTTTAAAGGTGAGAAGAGAAGTGAAAGTATATAAGAATGTGTCCAGGTCTGCTTGCTTTCTTTATGATTTTTAAATAAAGCCAGAAAAGGAGACAAAAGGTTTCTGTCATCACCAGGGCACGCTGGGGTGCTGGCAGTGTGACAGTCACCTCGCAAGGGAGTCTGTAGTCCAGAACGATGTTCTCCTTGGCAATGTCCAGGTGAGGAGGTAAGAACCTTTGCACAGGCTCCACCTGGCAGGATGGGGGTGACTGAAGTCTGAGAAGGGCTTGCCGTTTGAGAAGTTTGAATGCCACGACCCTTTGTGTTGTGAAGAGAGGATGATTCCCTGCCTTGGAAGGATTGGAAGGAGACTGAACTGGCCTCACAACAGGAAGACACTCTCCTCGCAGGGCTGAAATGCCTGATGTTATCTTACTGGAAGGAAGGAAACAGTATACTTCCCTCTGTAATGGACCTAGGATTTACTCTTTACCCCAGCAAGCATTATATGGCATTAAATTTGAGCAGCCACAGCATGGAGCTGGAGAGGAGGGGTCAACTCTGCAGCTTTATTTAGAAAGGGGGGAGAAATCCCAATCATCATAAAGCAGATGAGAAGCAAGTCCTCACAAGTTAACAGAGGCAGGGAGAATGCGGGTCTGTCTGGGCGTTCATGAAATAGGGTCACGAGCACACCTCGGCATCTGGGGAAGAGAAGGGCAGGGAGTAGGGCTGTGGATGGCGTTTCTCAACCTTTTCTCCCCTGACTTCCGTGTGCTTTAAGAGGACATCTAAGGTTAAGTCAGGCACACTTCACACAGTCGATTTGTCACAGCAGGCTCAAAGTTGACTGTACAATGTACACAGTTAGAGATTCCTGTGGTTTCCAGACCTGGTGGTCAGCTTTCTGAGGGGGTAAGAGACAGGCCCCCCTCATTACTTATCTCAGCTTTCATAATAAGCTCCTAAGTGTTCTCCCTCCCTTTAGTCCCATTGCTGAGCCCTCTCCTCCACATTATCACCAGAATAATCTTTCAGGAGTGCAAATTGCCTATGTTCTTCCCTACTCAAAGCTCAGTGCCTGTAGAATAAAGCTCCTTACAGAGGAAATAATTTTCTCCTTGACCTGGCTTCTACCTGGCTTCCTGACTACTAGCCGGGGGCCATCCCTTTCACGCTCACACATTTAATGTTCGGGCAAAGGCAAAGTATGTGCACATGGCCCCCTACTTCATGCACCTTTCCCTTTGCTTGTATTTTTCTTTTTGCTTGGAATACCTACTTTTTAATCCCCCTCCCCTCCCCTCCTTTTTTTTTTCTTTTTTTTTTTTTTCTAGACTCTCTTAGGAAAACTTCTCATCCATTTCAGACGACGTTAGATGTTGTTCTTCTGAGGAGACTGCACTTACCACTAATCTTTCACTCACCATATTGTATTATGTGTGTACTTCTCTCTCTCACTTATCTGTGAGCTCTTCCTGGCCATGTCTTATTTATATTTGTATCAACCAGGGTGGAGCATAATGCCTGGGACATAGTTGACACTCTAAAAATACTTTGTTACATAAATGACTCAAAGGATCCTTAACTGCCTCCTGAATAACTAATTCTAGACAGCATCTGTTTGGATTCTGACTGGAGTCTGGAAGCAATAGGTGCCTTCATTTAACCGTTGGACCTAGCAATGTAGCAACCTGCAGCCTGCCAGGATGAATGCACCTGAGAGCCTTAGGAAATCTTGTCACTGTGCATTTTATTATGTGACTACAACTTGAGCTGAATAGGGAGAAATGAATCCTGGCCAGCACTGAGCGTCATGCCAGGAATAGAATAGTGGGGCCGTGGCGGTCAGTGAAACTAAAGGTTACCATGGTGTCATCAGGGAGAGTTCTCAGACAGTAGCTGCACTGTATTACCTCATTCCACCCCAGCCACTGCTCCACGCCACTGCATACAGAAGCCTTTGGTTTCGTATCCCTAGAGGAATGCAGCATATTCTTTATATCCTAAACCAGTCCCTCCGGAAAGCTGCTTACCCTTGAGTCTCTCAGCCGCACAGTGGATGTGCTCTCAGCCCCTCCCGGGTGCTCAGAAAATGTCATCTGATACAGACAGCACCAGCCAGGTGACACAACAAGAGCTGAGAGCACCTCAGGTGGTTTTTACCATCACATTCCTGATGCAAAGCACACCTGGGGCATCTGACTTACCGCATTGCTTAGTGATGACTTCCTTTCCTTGCTCCAAACTGAGGTTCACCTCACAGAGTGGTAGGTCAAAGGTGTCAACAGAATAGTAAGCTGTGTTTCCATACAAGTTCATGATGTTGGATATTCCACCTGAGGGGAGGCTGGGAGCCAAATGGGACTGCAATGGAGGAGAGAGAATGCCGTGTGCTCCTGAGATGTGACTGTGCCTCCTGCAGATGCAGACAGAACATCCACCATTTCATCTCCTGCTCAGTGTGACATATTTTTTATCTTCCTACAGATGAGGTTCTTGAATACCATGTAATTAAAAAACCCCACCAAAAGCAAACTTTCATTTTGAATGTAAACCTGTGGGAACGAAGATGATCTCACAATCTGCAATAAAAAGGTCATCCCTTGATCTTGGCTCTTGCCCAGCTAAGCACATTCAGGATGTCATTGCTGGCAGTGGAAAGCCTGGAGTGCCTGCAGCCTCCACACTGATTTAGTGAGGGGAGTGACTGAGAGTATTTTTGTCAGAGGAACTGGTTCTCTGCTTAGCCTCAATATTTCATAAAAAGCTCATTGCAGCAAAATTTTCATTTGGCAGCATCTGCTGGGCTATCATCTTGAGAACTTCACATTACATAACAGTGACAATTCAAGGTCAAATGAAAGTCAAATCGACATGAATATTCAATTGTGAAGCTTCTGTCAGTCCTATACATTTTTTAAAAAGATACAATTTTTTTTTTCTGTAAAGATGCAGGCAAAGCATGTAATCAGCAATGTTTGTAGGAAAAGTTAGGAATCTTGGAATTGTAGGGCAATAAAAAAGCTTATTTTAAGATATGAAGGATATGGTAGGAAAACCACTAGAATGAGTATTCACAGTTGATTCTCACATAAATTATGCAAACTATAGATCTCAGTTTCCCCAAATGATAGGTTTTCTGGATGCCATTAGAAAGAATTATGAGAGGTGCCTGGGTGGCTCAGTCGGTTGAGCATCCAACTGTGGCTCAGTTCATGATCTCATGGTTTGTGAGTTCGAGCCCACATCAGGCTCTATGCTGACATTTCAGAGCCTGGAGTCTGCCTGAGATTCTGTGTCTCCCTCTCTGGCTGCCCCTCTCCCATTCACACTTTCTCTCCATCTCTCTCAAAAATGAATAAACATTAAAAAGGAAAAAAGAAAGAATTACCAGGGGCACCTGGGTGGCTCAGACAGTTAAGCAACTGAATTTTGATTTGAGCTCAGGTCATGATCTCAGTTTGTGAGTTTGAACCCTGCATCTGGCTCTGTGCCCATAGCGCAGAGCCTGCTTAGGATTCTCTCCCTCTCTCTCTCTGCCCCTCCCCACTTGTGCTCTCTTTCTCTCTCTCAAAAATAAATAAACATTTAAAAAAAACTAGAGAGAAAAACAAAAGAATTTCCAAAACGTTGCAAAATACTGGAAACATACTAGGGGGAAAAGCATGTACGTGTGTGTCTGTATGTGTTTGTTTTCTCTGAGCACTTAAATAATAGAATAAGCAGCAGTTTATTAAGTGAATAGACCAAGTGGAATGGAAATCACAATGAGACTTACCAGGTTGGGAAACCAGCCTGTAGTGTGGAGGGACAAGAGAAATTTGCCCTATTTGCATTTCCAGTGGAGAACACAGGATGCTGTGGCAATAAAGGGCCGTTACTAGAACTATTTCAGAAGTTACAATATTGCATGTGGCCTGAGTAACATACTGGCCGGAAAGCAGGATGTCAAGTGCACTGTGTGCCTTAATCAGTGGCCAACCCTGAAATGACTGAGAAACATTTACTTCTAAGCAGTCTTGGAAAGTTAGGTATTCTGTTTGAGGATAATGTAAGCATTTGTTTCTGGAATTCTGCCCAGTAACCCAGAACACACAAAAAGGTCTTAGGGTAATTCGATCAGTGTTTCTGTAAAGAACACCAAAGCCACAGATTCTGTTACTGGCAAGACAGAAAATGCATTATAAGGGAAGACAGCATGTTTCATGGGATGATGGCTTGGCCTGGAGGGGCTGCAGAGAGTTAACTGACAGCAATTAGGAGCAGTGATTAATGCTAACCTAAACTTCTGGGAACCTGCCTCAGCAGGGCTGTGCCCTGAGTGTTGGTGTTTGCAACATTGTTCCTTGTTTTCCCTCTAAAAGCCTGATGCAGTTTTGGTTGAGGTTCTTATTCTTCTCTATTGCACCCCCCCCCCCCCCCCCCCCCCCCCCGCTTTTTTTGAGCACTGATTCAAAAAGATATTCTTAGAAACCCTCTTTTCCCCACTGGGTCATCTCACAGGGTATTCACAGTTGCATTTCTAGAGGTATATTCACCTGTCTGGCATCACTGTTTTGAAGTATTTACAGAATTTGTGGTGGTCATAATTCCTCTTCCGTGAACTGGTCTGTTTTTCAGCTTCTTGAATGTAATACTGGTAACCACTGTGGAAATGACTGGTCAGTGCCTGTGTGGCCATGGGATTTGCCATCCTGGGGATGGGGTGGCATGTAAGGTTAAAGCTTTGTTTACATTGGTAATATCGGGTGGCTTTCAGTGGGGGATATTGCTGGAGAAGTAGGGAGCAGTTTTCTGATTGGCAGGACCTGATACCCATTGGGCCACATTTAGTGACAGGCTTCAGGTTCAGTGAGAGAGAGACTAAGAGACTAAGAAGGACCTCTCTTAGTTCCAATATCTTAAGCTGAACTGTATTATTTAGGTTGGATGGGCAGTGAAGGCCTGGGGGAGAGAATAGGAGTCTCCTACTTGACCTCAGTCTAGGCCTTTTTCTTTGGATGCCATTGTTGCTGTAGAGAAATTGGGTCATTCTGTAGTTCAGGGGTTGGCACACTGTGACTCACAAGCAAAATCTGTTTTGTTGCCTGTTGTTATAAATAAAGGTTTATTGGAACACAGTCTATTTCTATGTCATCTATGGATGCCTTTATACTGAAAGCACAAAGTTGAATATTTGCAACAGAGACTGTTGGACCTGCAGAATCTAAAACTATCATTATTTTGTCCTATACAAACAAACAAACAAACAAACAAACAAACAAACAAACTTTATTTAATTCTTCTGTAGTTCTTTGCAGGTAATGTGGTCTTTGGTGTTCTGAAGTGTTGCTAAACTGGGTTTAGGTGTAAGTTTTTTCAAAAGGTTTTCCTGCTCCGGATTTGTTGTTCTTTCACTGATTCTTTGCCGTAAACTCTTTAAATAATGGCTCTTCCCCATCTCTTCTCTGCTCTTGAAACTGTGGTTAGATTTATGTGTTAATCTTTCATTCTTTTCTCCATTTATCTTAACTCTCTCTCTTATTTTCCATCTCTCAGGATCTCCATGCTGCATCCTGGGTAGTCCTCCAGATCTCTGAATCACTGTTTCTTCAGTTGTGTTGAATTGCATGTTAAAACCCATCATTGAAATTTTAATTTCATTATTTTCCTTTTCATATTTGGAAGGTTCTTTTTCAAATATGGCTGGACATCTTATTCATATTTCAAACCTATTTTATTTCTTTAAACACATATTAAGCATACTTACCTTAAATTCTGTACTACTAATTTTAGTGTTTGAAGCTATTGTAGATCCGTTTTGATAGTTTTCTCCTCAGTAGCTCTCAAGATGCTTAGTTACTTGTGAGTTTTGCCATTGTTTCTAATGGTGAGCTCAGGGTTTTGCATCTTTTTTATGGAAATTCTTTGAGCATTTTAATTTGTGGTTCAGAGTACATAGCCTACCATACGGCGGGTTGGGGAAGGTTGTCCTAAACCATGTTATCCACAGCAGCTATATTAGAGATCTCCAAGTGTTAGAGATTATTGAGAATGTGCCTGACCCATTAATAAAGCTAATCCTTTTATGTAAACTGCCTACCATTTCCTAGAATCTCTTCTTGCTTTTGATTTAATTCTTGAAGAGAAGAAAGTGAATCTTTTTTTTTTCAGTACCAATAAGTTTTTATTTATTCATTGTATTTCCCCAGGGTAAAGAGAGAAGAGAAAAGGGTCAGCATATGTGTTACAAAATGATAGCAAGTAGGAAAGGAAGTACTGGGCGCAGCATAATCAACCATCAAATGGACACTCTCCAGAGATGGAGTCACTAAGGCCCAAAGGAGCTCAGTCTCCTGCAGTTCAGGAATGAGGGGAAGGGATCAGGGAAAGAACAGATAGGTACAAGCTTTCCTCGCCTCCCCCTCCCCATAAATTCAAGATTTCACACAAAGTTTTGGTTTTTAGCAGGAAACATGGAGTTACCTTTGCCTGTCTCCTATTAAATAATCTTGTGGCCACTTTGACATGTTTCTTGCACCTGCATAAAAGTTCCTGAGTGATTTGGGAATCTTCATCTTCCCTTTCCTAGTGTTCTAAGAAGACTTCCCCAGAAGACTTCATCTTCCTTTTCCTAGTCCCCTGACCCTACTTTCTATGTGGAAGGGCCCCCTCATTGCTCTGCTTCTCCTTACCATAAGATTAAGGATTAAAGTAGGTTTGATCCATCCAAGTACAATGTATTAGTATGAATCACCTCAAGGAATGGTCTTGACACAGGAGATTGGGAACAAGAGAAGGAATGTTCTTAGCTTCTTAAGCATTTATTTATTTTTTATTTTTTAATATTATTTATTATCAGATTGGTTTCCATACAACACCCAGTGCTCATCCCAACAGGTGCCCTCCTCAGTGCCCATCACCCACTTTCCCCTCTCCCCCACCCCCCATCAACCCTCAGTTTGTTCTCAGTATCCAAGAGTCTCTTATGGTTTGCCTCCTTCCCTCTCTTTTTTTCCCCTCCCTCTCCCCCATGGTCTTCTGTTAAGTTCCTCAAGATCCACATATGAGTGAAAACATATGGTATTTGTCTTTCTCTGGCTGACTTATTTCACTTAGCATAATACCCTCCAGTTCCATTCACATTGCTGCAAATAGCCTGATTTAATTCTTTCTCATTGCCAAGTAGTATTCCAGTGTATATATAAACCACACCTTCTTTATCCATTCATCAGTAGATGGAATTTAGGCTCTTTCCATAATTTGGCTATTGTTGAAAGTGCTGCTATAAACATTGGAGCCTGTGTGCCCCTATGCATCAGCACTCCTGCATCCCTTGAGTAAATTCCTAGCAGTGCTATTACTGGGTCATAGGGTAGTTCTATTTTTAATTTTTTGAGGAACCTCCACACTGTTTTCCAGAGCGGCTGCACCAGTTTGCATTCCCACCAACAGTGCAAGAGGGTTCCTCTTTCTCCACATCCTCTCCAGCATCTACAGTCTCAGCTTCTTCAGCATTTAAATGTGTATGTGTGGGGGCTTTTTTGGGGAGGGATGATAGAAGAAGGAATAGGGTAGGAGTCAAGTTTTTAAGACAGAAGATCTAGCCCAAAATAGGAAATATGGGAAGGCAAACACAAAACAAAGGATGGTTCAAGACCCTCACACTTCAAGAGGGGTCACTGTTCTATGTTCCAGATTCTTTTCCTGGTGCAGGACCTTTTGTCAAAGATGCTTTGGCTTTTTTTTTCAATAGAAAAAGAAGCTTGTGAACAATAGCCCCCACATACAACATAGAGAAGACCAACACATTATGCTTACACAAACCAAGCCACCTAGCAATCACCCAATCAGCTATTTGTGAAGTCCTACAAAGCCCAGACAGATATGATAACTAGAGGGGGACAGTGATTGGGGAGACAAGAACCCAGGATCAGACACACATCACCCAGTGCCTTCTATTGTATTTGCCCCATGAGGAAAGTGAATCTTATGATCTCACTGGGATCCATACTGATATGATAAAGCTGAGAACCATTTGCTAGCTAAAAGTTCTGTTTGGTTGTTTCTCAAATCTGCTTTGTTAAAATTGTCTTCTGACATTCCTCAGAAGTGAATATAAATTTGTATCACTTTATTTTTTAAGCTATTTCAGGTGATTACTCCTTTCTCTTCATGAAATTTCCCCTGATGTCATGAGACAAATGAAATCTGGCATCCCACCTTCTCTTACCGCTTGTTCCTGAATCTACCCTTGTAATAATCATTTCCATTCACTCACTGAAGACTCTGGGTCTCATGGTCTTTTGTTCCGTTTCTAGTTCTGACCTCATCTGGGCTGACTTCAAAATCTTCTGAGAGTTTTTTACTTCTTCATGTTGAAAATAACTTTCTCAACCACTGTACTTCACAGCCTACTGCCATAGTCGTAATAAACTTCTCCATCCTGGAAATCATATACCTAGACATTCCTCTTTTTATAATTTCCTGTTTGGGTCACTCACTAAGTTGTTCCTAATGTATTAATTCTTTGACCTCACTGAGATTTCTATTCTCCTTGTCATCTGCTTTTAGTGTTTCAAACATTTCCTTTATTTTTAATTCTCTCCTTCTCTCCTCATCCAGCTCATATATTATAATTAAAATCTTTAAGCATTCTTGACTAATTCCCTAAGCTCACTTAGCACATCTTCTTTCTTTTTTTTATGTTTATTTATTTTTGAGAGAGAGAGAGAGAGAGAGAGAGTGAGAGAGCACGTGAGAGCATGATGGGGGAGGGGCAGAGAAAGAGGGCGACACAGAACCCAAAGTAGGCTCCAGGCCCAGAGCTGTCAGTACAGAGCCTGATGTGGGTCTCACAAACTGTGAGATTATGACCTGAGCCAAAGTTGGATGCTTAACCGACTGAGCCATCCAGGTGCCCCACCACATCCTCTTTCTATTCTTACTTGGTAAGACCCCAGTCCTGGATGAAACAAAATGTCCATTTTCTCTACCTGCATACTTGGGTTGATGAGTGTTCCTGAAGAAATATCATGACTTCCACTTTGGTAATGATTGACTGGATTACTTGGACAAATTTCTCCTGTTGAAAATGACTAAAAATGCCAGGTATAATATTAAAAACATCTCTTTCAAAACACTGCAGAATTTTAAAAGATATTAAGCAATTACCAGACCAAAACTTAAGGAAAACCAGAAATTCAAAGAGGTAAGCTGAACACTGAAGTCACTTGGCCCAGGAGGCATTGTAATGTTGGGAAAATAGCACTTTGTTTTTGGTGGCCTCATAACTAAGAGATTATTATTGAAGGCCTAAGGCCAATGCAAATGGGGAATCTAATAAGAGACTCTTCACATTAAGCCATAATCACAAAAGGCTAGAAAGGATGAATCAGAAAGAAACTGCAGGAAAGGTTGCCTTGAAACCACACATAGAAGAGAAAAAAGGAGGAATGCTTGGGTGGCTCAGTCAGTTAAGTGTCCAACTTCAGCTCAGGTCATGATCTCATGGTTTGGGAGTTCCAGCCCCCCATCCAGCTCTTTACTGTCAGTGCAGAGCCCACTACGGGTCTGTCCCCGTCTCTCTTTGCCCCTCCCATGCTCATGCTCTCTCTCAAAAATAAATAAACATTAAAAAAACCAGTAAAACAATTAAAAAAGGAAAGGAAAACAATTTTGAAAAGTTATGGCCATAGACCACACTTTGTATAGATTTGCAGACTAACCACATATTCTGAGGGGTTTAGGGAAACCTCAAGACAAAAATTTGTTTTAAGGTGGCTTTAGACTTGCAGTGTCCTTGGTTTTCAGGCAGAAGTAAATTCAGATCCTCTTTGGTGGTAGGTAGCTTGGTATTAAGCTTCAAGGAATCCCTGTAAATATTTTTCAAAGTGAAAAGCTTATAGTCATAAATAAAATCAAATATACAAGGCAACAGAATATTATGAGGAGGAAACATTAGGAACAACAGAAGAAGAGTCTACAAAAACTCTACAAATTGGAATCAGTGGACACAAATCATAAATACTTATCCTTATTCTCTTTAACAAAATAATGGTAAACACAAGAAACTCTAAAACTTGATATAACAGAGTGAAAAAGAGTAAAACTTCTAGAAATGAAAAACAAAAGATAGCCTAAATTAAACTCAGCATCTGGATTTAACAGCAAATTATTCACAGAATTAATGGGAAGATGAATGGAAATATATATGAGAAGAAAATATACAGAATAAATCATGAAGAGAAAAATATAGAAAGGAGATATTCAAGGTCACAGGGGAAGGTATAATGTACATTTGAGAGAGAAAATAAGGACAGAGGCAATTTAAAGGAATGATGACTGTGAATTTTACAGAACTGATGAAATATACCAATCCAAAAATTCAAAAACCAATCAAGGGTGGTGGGCAAAATGCGTGAGGGGGTTCAGTTGTATGGTAATGGATGATAACTAGACTTTTGGTGGTAGCGTATGTTCAACAAATGTTGAATTATAATTTTGTGCACCTGAAACTTATGTTATTTACCACCTTTACATGAATTTAAAAAAACAAAGGAAAATCAAATATTAAGTGGTATAAATATGAACTGCATGCTTAGATACTTTACATTAAAACTTCAGAACACCAGAGGACAAAAAAATTTTTTTCAAAGCAGTCAGAGATAAATGTCTGAATACTTTGAAAGGAGCAGCAGTTAGGCTGATTGCTGACTTCTCAGTACTATCTATGAAAGCCAAAAGTCAGTGGAATGATATCTCCTAATTGCTGAAAGAAAATACCTGCCAAGTTAGAGTTATAAACCCTTAGAAAAACCTTTAAAAATATAAGTACAATAAGATCACATTTTCAGACAAGAAAAACAGGGAGTGTTTGTACCAGTGTACTATCACTGAAGGAAATTTTAAAGGAGGATGAGCTGGAATGAAAGGCCTAAAATGGAAGAAGGAATGGAGAGTAAAGAAAGTGGTAAATACTTGGGTAAATATAAAAGAACACTTATTACATAAAATAACAATAATGTATTATGAAGTTAAAACACAGTGATGAAAATACATGTTAATAATGACATAAGCAGAATGAGTACATTCAGTGAAAGCATTCTATGGTCTTTTGCTATCTGGTAGGAGGGTAAAAGTATTGACCAACTTCAGAAACATTTATTTAACTATAAGTAAATATTTTATATACTTTTCTGTATATATATTTTATTCCACAATAAAATGAAAAATTAATTTAGTGATTTGGTCTTCTTTTAGTTTATGGTTATCAACTTTAGTCAGCAGGATTTTCAGTTCTTCCTGGCAATCCTATCTGGTTTCCGCAGTCACGTCCCTAGCATTCACCATAGGAATACTTTCAAATATTCTACAATGTCCTACTCTTCTGGCTCCCAAACCTTTTATTCCTCCTCAGCACATAACCTTACCTCCTAATTCATACAGCATACAACAGCCATAAGATGAGCTCTTCCTCAAGTTACTGCCACAAACTCTAAAATTTTCTCAACATCAGAATCAATCCTTTCTTAATTTTCTCCTTTTAAAAGAACTGAGCTGTCCCTTCTCCAAAGACTAATTCCTCTGTTTCTTCTAAGGGATTTTATTCTTTCTACCCCATCGCCCATCTATAAATCTCTCTCTTTAATGGACCCTTAATCTTAGTATTTAGACATGCTCAAGCTTCAATCCCATTTATCTTAAACTATGCGTGCATGCATGAGCATACACACACACACACACACACGTGCGCGCACAAACACACACACACACACACACACACACACACACACACACACACACACCCCTTTAGAGCCCAAATTTCCCTTCTAAATTAAATAACATACTATCTCTTTCTTTTTCATAGCCAAGCTTCCTGAAAGCATTGTTTTTACTCTCTGTCTCTGTTTCTTCACTTCCTACTCAGTCTGCTAGAATAGCAGATTTCAAACGTTTTGATCTCAGGACTTCTTTTAGACTCTTGAAAATTCACGAGGACCTCAAATAGCTCTTGTTTAGGTGGGTAGCCACAAGGTATTACCTATTCTGAGATGCTTAACTTCCCTTTCCAGATGGATAAATACTCTGTCCTCTTTATTTTTACCTAGAGTGAACATAGAGTAGAATTTTGTGTTTTACTAATCTTGGAATCCCTGGTACCTGATTCAGAACTTGATACTTTTTGATTATTATTAACTCTATCTGCTTATTTTCCTGATCTCTCAAATTCTTTGTTAGCAAATGTGAAAGAGTATTTTTGCTGAGTTTCTTTCTAAGTTTCTTTCTTAGGTGTTTTGTGTAGATTTAAAACAAAATGAAAGAATAGTTTATGAAACAGGAGTGTAAAGCCAATTCATCCCACTCTTCAGAATACATGAAAAAGACCAAAAAAAAAAAAATCCAAACAGATCCAATTTCACACTCCAGCTGAATTCTGTCCTATATCTGAGAAAATTGCCCCAGGTGTCCACAATGGAACTTCTGCTTGAGATTCTAATATGCTAAAGATGATTTCTCAGGAGATGTTATTTTTCTGAAAAGTGACTGAGAAAAAGCTTTGTCAACAGCAAATTAAAATAAAGCTGAGATACAATATTATTATTCTGGCCACATGTAGTGGTTTTATTCCATCTCCAGGTAAAGAAAGAGATAAAAGGATCCCCAGGAATAAAGCAAGGTTGATCAGGTAAGTACCCTAACTGAAAGTTAGTTTGTAATGGTTTTGCTGTAAGACAGGCTACCCCCTGCCTCCACAGAATGGAGGGTTTTTGTTTGTAACTTTAATATCTCAAAGTCCTTAAGAATAATATCTAAGAGAAAAATGACTTGCAGTAAATTCTATTATATATGTGAATAGTGCTGTAGCCAGATTCTGGCATCAATTTACACATTACACTTGAGCTATAGCTGGGTAGGCTTTTGCTGGCCCTGAGGAGGTGTGTGTGTGTGTGTGTGTGTGTGTGTGTGTGTGTGTGTGTGTGGTCTTTGACAGGGAAGATGGGTGAAAGGCATTTGGGGGAGTATGGAGGGGGGAGCAGGTAGGGGCAAAGCTGGGAAGGATATCTGAATGGCCCTTGCAAATTTAGTATCCAGGGCATCCTGGGAGACAATTAACCACATTGTATTTATATGGTATAAATGGGTTGGAATGTAGCTGGTGGTAGTGCCTTGGTAAATAAAAATTTGGTGCTGAATACTACCCAAGAGGTTGCCTACTTTCAATAATAAAATAAAATTTAAAGAATGATTTCATTCTTTGTAAGTACCCTTAGTACAAAAAAACAAAAAATAGAATTTGCTTCCAGAGTCCAGTGTTAAATCTGAAATATGGTCTGAGGCAAAGAGAACCAGATTCCCTGCAAAGCCTTAAGTGAGCCCTTTGTGCTTGCCAGCTTTCATTGAGTACACGGGTTGCCCTAGTGATGAATGTCCTGCTTTGTGTGGTCTCAGCATTTTTTCTGGAGAGGCTGTTTTAATGAGAAGGTGAATAGAGGGGGCTTCTTTTGAAACTAGGATAAGAGGAGGGCCACTTCTGAAAATGCAAGCATTATGGTGCCATTCCTTATCACAGAGATCTGACAATCCCCGGAGACTGGCTGCCTCTCCGTGCCCCCCACCCCCCAACCGCCTTGTCTTCTCTTCTTTTGGCTAATTGCTGTTTTGGATTGGCCTATGGTCTCAATCCCTGGAATCTTCTTTTGGAAGTAAAGAGTAACCAACCAATCAGATCCCGTTTTGTCCCTCTGGCCTCATCTTCTTTCCTCCAAAAGGGAATATACTCATGGTGTTTCAGGGAAGGACACACCCATGCTCCTTTCTCTTACCTATTTTAAAATGCTGCACTCTTTCAGATTTACCCACGCACTAAGAATTATGCTTCAGCCTATTTGAACACCCTTTCTCCTTCAGGATCCATTATGCGGGGCAGGAGTGGGAGGAAACCATATAATTGCTATATTTTAGGACTCGCTTGGGGCTAGCTTTGATTGAACACACACAGTAAACTCTTGATTATCCATGCTAATGGAAGGAATAGTAATTCAGACCATACACAGTGTTTCTGACTTTGAAATGTGTTATGTGATTTTTTTTTTTCGTTTTTGAAAGCAGTAGCAGGTGGTTTACTTAGAATAATAGTTAAATTACTTTTGTGTTGCCAGTGTTTTTGGTAGGCAAAATTGTGAGAGGCACCATTCTCCTCCTTCCCGCCCCCACGCCACAAACTCACCTGGCACAGACTCCCACTGCCTTCAAATTACATGGTCCTTTTTAGTTCCCCCTTCTCTTAACAAAATAAACTCTCAGGAAATTGGTGAATGGGGAAGGTTTACTTGACAGGTAACCAAATAAAGGTACACACTGTCAGATATTTGCATTTGAATAGGAGTTGACCTCAAAGTTAAGGAAATAAAAATTACTAGTATTTCCATAATATTTAACAATTATACAAATAAGGTAAGTTTTACTATGGTAGATATTAGTGGTTATTATTATTACTGTTTTGATGGTACGTATTTTTATTTGTTTTGTTTCCCAGTGTTTATAATAGTGCTGGGAATATGATAATGCACTTGTGGATCAAATGAAAAATCTTATAATTTTTAAAATATTTTTTCATATATCTTTCTTGGTGTTCCTACAACTCTCCTAGAATACCGATCCCGTAGTTATTGTTATTATTAAAATAACTAATTCTTAGTCTGTTTCCCCTTTTGTTTGTATGTAGCCAGCTGTCTAATTCATTGTAAATTCTCAATGGGATACAGAATGATGGAAGGATTTTTTTTCATGGCTAGTCTCATCGAACTTTTGCTGCTTTGCACTTTGTTGGTTTGTCAGGCAAAGTTTTCATCATCCTTACAGAGACAGCTTTCTTTTGGAGATAAGTGGTAAAGTAGTATGCTGCTCACAGGCTGTTTCTTCCACCGGACCCAATCTGTCACAGTGTGTTTGTGCGTGATAAACCACTCACTGTACAGACTGACCTAGCCATGCTCACTCCAGCCTCTTTTCTTAATAAATACCGTTAACCAAAAGATCGTTCAGTTTTGTGCCATGTTAGTTGAGAAGAAACCAGAAAGAAAAGGTCAGAATGGAATAGAACCCCTTTTCCTCTGGGATCCTCTCAAAAGAAGCTGAGATGACCATGGGATATTAAGGTGGATGGCCTCTAATTCCACCTGGAGGAAGTAGGACATGGTTTGGGGTTAGAACTCTCTTCATGCCTACGCTGTGCTAGGGAAGTGAGTTAATTGTTGGTTCTGGAGCCAGACCAGGGGTGAGCACTGGCTCTGCCACTGACCAGCTTTACAAATAGAGCAATTTACTTAAGCCCTCTTGGCTTCTGTTTCCTCATCTTTAAAATGGTGATAACAATAATATCCGTTTTATTGTGAGAATACATTTTTTTAAGTTGACAAAGGGCTTAATTTGATACCTAATTATCATAATTAGATATGAAATTATCACCTCCAATGAAGACTCATTGAGCACCTACTGTGAGCCAGGAACTATGCCAGAAGTGTTTTGCCTGCTTTATAATTTAATTCCTCCCTTTATCAACCCACCCTTCCCATGAGAAAACGGAGGCTCATAGAAGTTCAATAACATGCTTAGTGTTACACAGACATTGGGTGATGGGAATTTGGACCTGCATCTGTCTCTCTGTATAAACTGTGGCCTCCCTGGGGTTTGAGTGGCTAAACAAGGTGAATCCAGTCCACAGCCATGGCCCCCACTAATAGATATCCCACCTTAGGTTATAAGGGAGAAAAAATGCAAGAGCATTTACCAAAGCAGAGATTATGTAACTCTGGTCCCTTTTCCTCCTCCGTGTTCTTTAGAGGGAGGGGCTGGGCAGGGCTCAGCTGAAATGACACTTCCTGAAAGAAGCTTTCCCTCACCACCCTTCCTGGGGTTGCTATTCATCCATGCCATAGCCGCCATGAAGGTATTAGCATGACCTGAAAGCGTGTGTGAATTTCTTTGGGTCCTTGACAGTTACTCCCACTGCACTGTGAGGTCTCTAAGGGAAGGGACTTTGCCTTGTTCACTGCTGTGTCTTCAGCACATGGCACAGTGCTCAGACATGGGAGGGGCGCAATGAATATCTGACCGATTTACGAATGAAGAAGTCCAACTTTTGTGGGAAGGTTGTAGTCCTGGGAGGCATGCATTGTGTGGGAGCCACCACACGGCCAGGCTTTCAATAATAGATAAAGAGAGGGTTTGGGGAGTAAAAGGTGCCTGAGTTCTCTGCCTGTGGGTCTGCTTCATGCCCTTTTGATGTCAGGAGGGAGCTGTCCTGATTCTTTCGCCAGGGAAGGAGGCCTTGAGGTACAGCCCGTGGCTAAATAGGTCCCAGCTCGGCTTCTGCTTCATCCTCATTAACTCCACTCCATAGCTGGCCATAGGGAAAGATTAATTTAGTGACCAAGCTTCATAAATAGGTGCTTCTGGTCTTACATTTCATGCACTGCTCTCAGAGGCTACGAGCTCACTGAAGTGCCAGTTTCAAGATGTCAAGGGCAAGCAGCTGGGCTTGGGGGAAGTGCAGAGATATTTCTGCTGAGCCTTTGTTCCCCAGCCCAAACTGCAATCACCAAAACTGCAGCGACGACAGGAAAAGCCTTCAATATCCATTTCCTGTGCAACCTAAAAACCACATTTCTGAATCGGATTGCCTTTGTGAAGCATGACCACATATATGGTCTCCCAAGCACATCAAGCCACACTTGCCTAAGAGGGACTGTCAGAACATTTTGATTTTATCGCCATATACACTTTTTTTTTTTTTTTTTTTGTCCCTGCATGACATCTGACATAGAGATCTGTAATCCTTTCCCACTGGAAAGCATTGGCAGTTTCCATTTTGGAAGAAGCTTGTTTCTGGGCAGGCAACTCCAGAGAAAACTGAGTGTGAGGTACTAGAAGGTAAACAACCTCGGATCCCACAGGGGCTGAGGTGACCTGAATAAGTTCCAGAGTGAGTCCACGATAGTGGCATAATCATTATGGAGTGTGTGCGTGCCCATGTCTATGTGTAATTGTAATGTATAATTAATACAGAGCTAAAATTAAACTCCTGGGTGAAACTACTGGCAAGGCCGAAGAGGCTGAGGAATATCGACCTCTAAGAGGCAGCGTGTTTACAGCAAACCTCGGCTCGCTGTGCCCTTCTTCACAATGGATGTGTGCCATGTTTTGTTCCTTTTTGTTAGTATTTTAGCCTTGAGGAATGAGGATTTTGCAGTTTATGCACTCACTGTACCCACTGACCCCAGGAAGAAACCTTTGTTTCATTTAATCTTGTCCTCAAACCACTTAATTAATTTCACTCAAGTGGGGAGACTCCCAAAGCATGCAGAAACAGGACAGAAACATTCCTTTCCTGGTACCATTCCTTTGCCCTTAGTTGGCTCTGACTTTGCCATGAAGCCATGAAGGTATGTAGCCTGAGAAGACTTCTGACTCTTGCTCACAGCACCCATCACATTCCTTGTGACCTTCAAGAGAGGTGACCACTGGCTGTGATTGTTGCCATTGATTGTTAATGAAAGTTTGATTCTTTTTTTTTTTAATGTTTTATTTTTGAGAGAGAGAGAAAGGGAGTGAGCGAGCAGGGGAGGAACAGGGAGACAGGGAGACACAGAATCTGAAGCAGGCTCCAGGCTCTGGGCTGTCAGGGCAGAGCCCAACGTGGGGCTCAAACCCATGAACTGTGAGATCATGACCTGAGCCAAAGTCGGATGCCCAACTGACTGAGCCACCCAGGTACCCTGAAAATTTGATGCTTGGAGCAGCTGTGAGCAAGAGTCAGAAGTCTTCTCAGGCTACATACCTTCATGGCTTTGTGGCAAAGTCAGCTGGCAACCGTCAGGGTAACTAAGCTTATTTTTATTTTTCAAACCCAGATTTCACTTTAGCCTCTGCATTATGATTTGTGCTAAGTGTTGATTACTGAAGAATTTAGAGAAAAGTTGTTTCACTTCTCTTCTTCCCTAATTGATTGTTTGAAACTCACTGACAGGCTTGAACTAAACAAGCATCTGGCAAGACGTGGCTTCTAACTCCCACTCTACTGTTGTCCACACACAGACCCTCTGTTCCTGTTCTTAGCTGAATGCTCATTTTCTGCCAAAGGTTATATAAATTCTTTGTGTCACTCCTAGATCTTGCTATTCCTCATTTGAGCAATGATCTTATTTCTTATTAGTTTGAATAACCTCTAGCTCCTGGTTTCCAGGGAAGTTTTCTGGTAAACTCCCTGAGCATCTTCTGACAAGATGTAGTACATACTAGTCACAGCATCCCAACATCCTCCTCCTAGAATTCCCAAGCGAGAGGGAGGTGTGGGAGAGGGAGTGGAGAGAGAGAGAGAGAGAGAGAGAGAGAGAGAGATCCAATTAATTCTCTTCTGTATCAGCAGCAGCAAGTATTAGCAAGTGATTTCCAACCTCTCTTGCCTTTGTCAATGTGATCTTGAGCAAGCTATGAAACAGCTCTGAACCCTGGGCTACTCATTTGTAAATGAGGGGACAGAAACAAAGTTTAATTCTCCCTGGGTGTTGCACTGGGAGGGCACCCAACACAGTGGAGAATCTTCAGTTTATTTTATTCTCTTTTATGTCCTTGCTGAATAGGAAAACCAGTGCTGAAGTTTCAAAAATATGCATCCTGGAATTGATTAGAGCATATTTTTGACTGATGGGAAAGTTCACTTGACAAAATTGTTTTGAATCCTACATCAAATCTGATGCTATTGTTAATTTTGACAATAGAATTCTTTCTATATTTTAATTAAAACAAATGTTCTGAAAAGGTTGAAAGAACTTCTTGAAGAATTTCTTGTAATAATAATAGAAAATAAAGTACTGAATACAATATCACAAAATATATCATTGGCTGAGTAGGATTAGTATACTTTTCAGCTCACTTATGTTATTTAGAAAACAAAGTGAGAAATGATAGTGGGCCAACAGTGTCTATAAAAGCAGACTTAAGATAATAATCTGATTGGAAGAAAGGGCTAGAGTTGGTTTTTGAAGTTACATTTGCATGGGAAGCCCAGTGGTTTTAACCCATGCTTATCAGGGATGACTTTGATTATGATGAAGATATGTGGCTTCCCTTAAAGCTGCATTTGCATAGCAAGCCAATGTCATTAACTACTGGTATGCCTATTGGGAGCTTTGAGTGTATTGATAGAGGCAGTTGTGGGTCTGCAATTCCTTTTTGCCACCAGTGTAGATAAATTCTGCCCAAGATATATTTAGGGTTTCTGTTTTAAGTTTAATTTGTTTCAAACATAGTGTTAAGATTAGACATGTGAAGAATTCCAATGTTGCCAATTTCACTCACCACTAATTCCTAGACTTGGAATGATTTTTCTCTTTGCAGAAACAAGGTGTTTGAAAAAGTACTTGAGAATTGCAAATGTGTTATCAGAGTTGTGCACGTGCTGTGATTTCTTTCCTAAGACACGATGTGTTTTCAGGATCTGTGATGTTTGCTCACTTTAAGCTTGGATGCTTAAATAAGGATTTTCTAACTCTGTGGTGAAGAGACAGTCCAATTATAGTATTTTCCATATTTTATGAAATGTAGTGTTGGCATTTCAAAAGGGCAATAATGTTCATCAGGGAATAAGGTTAAGCCTTGCCTTTAGATGAAAAAGCTATGTGATTTGATTTGAGGTCACTCTGTCCCCAAAACCTCTTAACCTGGTTACTCACAGTGCTTGAAACCCTAAGATATTTCACATCTTTGGGTAAAATCACAAAAATGAAAACGTAATCCAGAGATGTTACAATGTCTACATTAATTTTTGCAAATTCAGCTTTATAAGTCTTGTCTATATGTGCTTATCTTGGGTACCACATCTACTTTTAACTTTATGGATCAAACAACCAAGCTTTGTATAGATAGGAATGGCCTACAGCACAGATTATCCTCTGGTACTTGTAATATGGCTCTCAATTTTACTTATTTAGTCATCCAATAATATGAATCAAGCAATATTGTCTGTAAAAGTGGAAGATCTAAATACCAACACTTGAGTATAACTTGTATTTTTACCCTAAAAATCAGCTGTTAAACTTTTGTTGATCACTACTTCTCTTGATCTCTGTGTAAATATAGTTATTCACTAAGAGCCTTAGTTTTTAGGGTAAGAAACCTTCTGAGACCTTTACACCGAAGGAGGTGGGAGTAGTTTAGAGGCTGAAGTTGACGGGGTTCCCCCACAACTTACAGAGGAAGCAATGCACAGAGAATGGGAAGTAACTAGGAAAGAGAAGAGCAGTTTACCAGGCATTTGCTGTGGCCTAGGGATTGTGTTTAGCGCTTTGTCTTTCATTATTTTGTTAATGGTGGAGCGTTTGTGATATATGTTCTCCCCCATGTTCTCTGAGGCTGTCACATCTTAGATCATTTATGTCCTTGTAGATCTTTCTCAGGTTGAGAGTCAGACATTAGATTCATTATGACACTTTCTTTGGGTTTCCATGAAAGCAAAGCCCAAGTCAAGGACTTGGGTGCAGGTAGTTTATTTGGGAGGTCATCTCAGGAAACAGACAGTGAAGGAGTGAGGGGGAGAAAGCCAACATAAAGACTGAAAGCATTGCCATAGGCAACAGGGGCTTGATTCTGCTGAGACTTGATGAGATTCGCGCAGAATGAATGCCTCTGAGACTTGTCTCCCTGAGGGTGGGAGGCTGGGGCATGCATCCACTGGTTCTCATACCTCATTGGTTGAGGACATCCCCAGGGTATTAACTCCCCTGCACTTAGGACTGGAATGTGACTATGCTTGGGCTGGATGGGCACCTTCCATGTCAGAGAAGGCCCTGAGCAGACAGCAAAAAGACATGCAGATGATGTTGGATGTGGAATGCAGTGAGAGGGTTTAGTCTGAGGTTTTCGCATACTGTCCACTGCAGCTGTCCTAAAATCAGAAGGGACTCTGATGCAGGGTACCTAAGGAGTAAGCTGTAATGCTTTCTCTGGTTCATTCATCACTCTTTCGTCCATCTAGCCATCTTCAAAGCGATATCCATACATCTCTTTAACTGAACGCACTTATGTAACACCCATTCTATCCCAGCCCATGGGCTAAGCCCTAGGTACATAATAGGAACACAAGGCACCATCCTTATGCTTAGGGAGCTTATATTTTATTGAGGAAATAAGAGTTATAAAAATTAGCAGGAGTCAATAAAAGATTCTGTAAAAATGACAAGCATGGACACTTAGTCTTGGAAGATACTTCTTGCTATAAGATGCAAAATTGAAGGTGGTTCAGAAATCCTAGGGGGTAGCCAGTTAGACTTCATTCTGACTGGCTTTGTGGTGCTCAATAAAAGTTAGCTGAATTGGTCAGGATTATAACAGTTTTACCTGTTAAAATTTAGTCTTCAGCAATTTCTACCAAATTACTTAGTACATGTTAGAAGTAATCTTCTGCCACAGTATGAATATTTGGCAGAAAAATTATTGGTTGATTAAGATAACATTTTCCATTCTTTGGCCATCTTTTCTCAACTGCCATTTTATTTTGTGGCTCTACACACACCTTTGCAGAAAAACCAAAAACAATGTAAGATTACTTGAGTATTGCCTATTGTTGAAGTTTTAGGCAACTGTGAAATAAGTAAATGCCAAAGAAAAAACCCTTCAAGGAGGCAGGGATTAATTAGGGGCTGCAAGCTGTTGCGATTAACAAGGTTCAATAGGTTTCTTGCTGTGTGAGTGGATTTCCTAGGTTTTCCTGGGTTGGGGTTTGCACAAGAAACAATTTTGGCTGCTGATGTCATGTTCCAGAATGCTCAGGTGTGCTCTCCTACAGTGCAGTCTCAAATGGAGCCTGTTTAGCATCGCTTGCTGCTGAGAGCAGTTTAAACTTGCATCTGAGGTGTCACTTTCTGCCTACTGTGGGAAATTCTTCCCAAATGGTCCTTGGCTGGCATCTTGCCCCAGCTAAAATCAATGCAGTATAGTCCTTTGAATCTGGGCATGGGGCCAGCATAGCAGGAGCATAATCCTCATGCGGCAGAGAAAGATGGGCATGAGGGGGCTGTACAACATTATCTCTGTCTCACAAACTCTGAAATGGCAGGATTATACTAAAGAATGGACATTCATGCTAGTGATCTTCCCTCCTGTCTTCATATGGAGAGAAGATTCCCTGGATATATGGGAGAAATTCATTTATTTTTTTAGCGGGTATGGTAGTGAACAAGACAAGAAAGGTCCCTGCTTTCATGGAGATTACATTCTTATGGGGGTAGACATGAAAGAAACAATAAAATAAAGAAGCAAGAAAATGACCAGATAGGCACTATTGAGAGAAATAGTGTAGGGTGATGTAATAGGGAGTTCCTTAGTGGGTTTTCTGAAGGTTGGCAGGTGTGGAAGGTTGGATCCAATTAGTGGAGCTATAGAACAATTGTGGGTGAAAGTCTGGGTGACAATGGATGGCCTGCATTGGTGACAATGATAGGACAATGTGATAGGAGAAAGTTGAGTAATTAGCTTACTCTGGATGGAGTTTTCAACAGGGTCTGAAGAGCAAAAGGAACAAGCAAAAGTTGCTTTAGGATTAGGAACACACGCCTCTGAGTGGCACCAAAGTCCTGTGCAACTGCAAGTAGGAGAGGCAGTCCTGCTTGCTGTTAGGAGGCCAGGGTGAATTTTCTTCCCACAAGGGGTACATTATTGTGTAGGCTGGGACACAAGGTGTAGATGCTGGCTCTCATGGGGGAACAGGGCAACAGAACTGAGAGGCTCTCTAATTTCAGGCGTATGAACTCCCTTTACACAGTCTGTCATCATCATCTCCTCAAGGGATCTATTCTCAGAGCACCTGCTGCATCTATGGCTTTATCCCTGAGGGAGGATTCATGAGCCAAGACATGCATGATTTTTCCATTCTATATATATACCTGCTAGGAACTGGAAACTGGTAAGCCAAGTTTCTGTCTCTTTCCATGGTAGGGCAGGATGCAAAATGTGCATGTTGTTATTAAAAAATACTTTGTTAATATCTTAAAATTTTCCTTTTTGCATATTTCTTTTCAAATGGCCACTCCTTTGGCCCTTCTTACCATCCTGTCTAAAGTAAAAAACCCACCTCCATCCTACCCATTCATTCTCTTTTCTTTATTATTTTTTTTTTTGCTTTTATTTTTTCAGGGTTTGCCTTTTAAATTTTACACTGACTTTTTGAATTTGATACTCAACTCATTAATTTTCAATTTTCTTTTAATATTTGAATTTAAGGTTGGTTGTGAATTCCTCTGAAATGACATCAGCTGTATCCCACTAGTTCTGAAATACAGTGCTTTTTTAGAAATTGCTGTTCAATTCTAAATTATTTTCAAAATTCCATTACAATTCAATTTTTGAACCACAGATTATTTAACATTTGTTAAATTCTGTAACTTTTTAAAAAATATTTTCAAATGTACAGGTTTTGGGGGTGATTTTGTTGTTGACGTCTAGTTTTGTATGATTGGGAAATGAGGTCTGTGATTTATGTCAGTGCTTTGCTGTTGAGTTTTGCTCAATGATATTAAATTTGATTAATTTTTGTAAATGTTCCATGCATAGTTAAAAGAATATATTTTCCCTAACATTGCTAGATTATATATATATAGTATATATATTTAGATTACTCTTGTTAATTGTGATATTCAAATATTCTATATTCTAAATAACTTTTATTCACTTGATTTCTAAGTTTCTAAGGGAGGTATAGCAAATAATCTCATTATAATTATGTATTTATTAATTTATTTTGGAAATTTTTTCTCATATTTTTGTTTATGAATTTTCAAGCTGTGTTGTTAGGTGCTTAGAGGTTCAGCATTATTATATTTCCAGTAAATTTCATTTATCATTATGAAATGCTTCTCCTTTTCCCTGTAACACTTCTTTGAGAAAACCTTAAAACTCTTTTTCTGATCTTAAAAGTGTGACCTCACTTTTATGAAATCTATTCTTAGAAAATCTTTCTACACAACTTTAGTTTCTATTTGAGGGGAACTTAAAGTTAGGTATTTCTCTTGTTATCATATATAGCTTGATTTTTAATAAGCTCATGCATTTTTAATTTTATCATATATATGATATATAATTTTATCATATATATCATATGTAGCTTTATTCTTAATAAGCTCATATAATAGTTTCAGTTTCAATGAATTTTATTGTGATTACTTTGCTTGGGTTTTTCCACCATCATAAATTTTGCTTTTTAGTTACCTCGCTCTTCTCTTGCTTTGCTTTTTCTTCTTTTATACTTCTATTAGATTAATGATGCTCCTCTTTTCTGCATTTGAAAAAATGCACTCCATTTGTAATCTAAGAGTTTGTCTCTACATTTTCAACATGCATTCTTAACACAATAAAAGTCTAACCAAACTCTTCATCTTTATACAATAAAAGAGCTATTAAATGTCCTAATGTTGATTACTTCCTCCTCTATTCAATGCTTATGTTGCTTGGTTATTTTAATTCTATTTTCGTGTGAATTTTGCTTTTCGAAGAAACAAAAGTCAAGGCAGGATTAGATATGCAAGAGATTAATTAGAGGTAATGGAAGATGAAGAGGGAGAGAGCAAAAATAGACAGGGAAAGCCATCAGATCATCATGCACAGCTGACAAATGTGAAAGGAGAGAAGGAAAGGAGGATTCTAACAACTTGGACTTGAATGTAGTTCTGGAGAGGTTTTGATGGGGGAGTTGCTGAACAGAAGTTGCCTGTTAGAAGAATTTCATATTGAGTAGGAATGGACTGGCTCTTGTACCCTGGAGAATAGACCTCAAAGTGAACTAAGTGGTACAACTGAGAGTAACTATTGAGGGGCTATTGAGCAACTATGCTCTCCTCAACAGAGTATCTTGAAGGGCAATCTGAGTGGCACACTTTCATGGGATCTGGGAACATTTGTTCAATGTTCCATTTTCTACTTTGCTAATTCTCTCTTCAGTTCTGTTTGATCTGCTGGTTAACCTAGTCATTGAATTTTATTGTCAATGATTAAGATTTTCATTTTTAGGGGTTCTATTTGTGTTTTTTTTTTCAAATCTGTCAGGTTTCCTTTTTTTTCAGTATTTTAGTATTTTCTTATAGTTTTTATGCCTTTTTAAGAATCACTTGCCTGATTTTAATTATACTTAGTTTATAATCTATTCTGTCTGCCTTGCACTCATCCTGGATACTGTAATGTGTCATAACTGTGATCTCATCTTCAGTTGGTATTGTTCTTTCTTGAGGGAATCTAGGGCAGACTGGTTTGCTGCTGCTTGATTCTTGAGAGATATTTTGGCTTATGACATATTTATCTGAATTATCATTTTGGAAATTCTTATACTACCTAAGTGGAACTCCAAAAGCGTGTGTAGTACAATGTTGGGCATGTGGCTTCTAGTGGTATATTTCTTTCTCCTACTTACAGCAGAACAACATCAGAGCAGGCTTCTTTGTAGTTTTCAATGACAGATGGGTTTAGTATTTCCAGTCCCTCTTCTACTGAGGGTGCAGTTCTTTAGTTTCCCAGGTTTATGCAAGGTCTCAGCTCCAATTTCTGATTCACATGGCCCTAAGTCCTTTTCTCCTGCCCCTGTGTGTGCATTAAAATCAAAGCCCTTGGTCATCAAGTCCTAATTCCAGATCCAACTGCTTCCCATACCTCATCCATGTCAGCTTACATTCTTACTGTTTTGATTTTCAGTTTCACCTTTGTTTCTTGCATTTTGGATTATGTATTACTTTCATATAAACTTAGCCATAATTTTTAAAATAGTTTTTTATATCACTTTTCTGAATCTTTGTAGCATGACATTTTTATGATATCCCATTTCTCTGAGTTGCTATCCCAGACACTATATCTTTAACTTGCCTTAATTTTCTTATTAGTACTTATTACTCTATCACAGCGTGAATTCTCCAGAAACAGCTGCTAAAGTAGAGTTTGCAGTCCAAGTTGTTTATTAAAAATTAATCAATGAAAGGAAACAGGGAGCAGGATTGGACACAGGAAGAATGTGAACTGCAATGTGGGCCTTATAAACTTCAGCCAGCCCTGTGGGGAACTCTGGAGTGAATACTGCTTGTGAGAGTGGCCTGCGTTGAACCAAAATGCTGCTCGCCTTCCCCACTTAGTTACTTGATACAGACTTCCTTGGAAAGGGTATGGTTTTGAGAAAAGTGGCTCTCTGCAGCTCAAGTGGGTCCTGAAAGAGTTGACAGCTGGAGCTGCCTGCTGACTGCCTTTCCCCATGGCTGGACAGTCCTTTATGCAGAGGATCAGGACGGCACAACTCTGTGTATATCACACACTCTCTGAATTTATACTATTTAGTCACTTGTATATTGATATTTATTTTCTTCACCAAAGAATGTAAGCTCTGTGTACCAAGCTGAGCTTGGCCTGGCAGAAATTAAAAGCTAGTGTTTGTGAGCTGAGGGAAATTAGTTGGGATTAGTGAAGTAGTTCAGACTTTGATATGTCTTGCAGAGTAGGAAGAGAGTTTGGATTGATTAGCTAGTGTAATAGTCTTCTATTACTGCCATAACAAATGATCACACACTTAGTTGCTTTAAACAGCACAAACTTATTATCTTATGGTGCTCTAGTTCAGATGTCTGATTCCTCTGCCCTGGGTCTCATAAGAGTAAAATCTAGGTGTTTGCTGGGCTGGGCTCTTGGTGGAGGCTTTGGGCGAGAATCTGTTCCCAAACTCATTCACATTGTTGGCAGAACTCATTTTCTTATGGACATAAGACTGAGGTCTCTTTCCTTGCTGGCTGTCAGCTGGTGGCCTCTCTGAGCTCCTTTAGGCCACCTACATTCCTTGTCATCTTGCCTGTCTCTCTGAGCCCATAATGATGAGTCAGGTCCTTCTCATGTTTTGAATCTCTCTGGCTTTTTCTTCTGCATTTCTTCTCTTTCCATCCTGAGAAAGTCCTCTGTTTTTAAGATCTCATGTAATTGGATTGAGCTTACCAGGACAGTCCAGGATAAAGTTCCTATTTTCAGATATGTAGCCTTAATTACATATGTAAAGGATGTTATTTTTGTCACATAATATGACATGTCACAGATGTCTGGTGTGGACACCTTTGGGAGACATTATGCTGCCTACCACTGCTGGGGAGCAGAGATCTCAGAAGTTCCTCACATAACAAAAGTGGCATTTTGGGAAGATTTCTTAGCAGCCAGGTAGACAATGGATTTGGCTAGGGAGACCATAAGAGGGTGCTAAATAGAAAATGAAAGCATGGCAGTGTGGATGAGGGCAATGACAGTAAGAATAAGAAAGACATGGGCTTCAATTAAAGTCTTTAGGAATATCTAGCTAGATTTGCTGGCAGATATGGGGGGTGGGAGAGGGTAGTAGGTTGCGTGAGATACTACATTTGAAAGGACATGAATTTGGTTGAGCAGATTGGATTCAGTATTATCACCCTAGAGTGAGGCTGCCTAATCCAGACCATGAAAGACTTACCACAACTTACCCTGTGACACAGTGACAGGATTACATGGAGCAGACCGTATATACACACATGTCTTTTCATTTTGTCACTAACAGCAGTCATTCTAGAAACTCTGAAGATCCCAGGCATCTATCAAGATAGAGAGTAACACTTGTGCAGATCATCCAGAATAAATTTCTAAGTCCTAAATGACATACCTTTGACTCAAGAACACATTCTGTGATTTTAGGCAACATAACTATCTTCTGTAGTGTGTTTTACTCAGGCTGATGTTAAAATAAGTTTGTATTCTCTCAATGAGTCAACTGGTGACTGAGGAATTTCCTTTGGAAGCATGTTGAAGGGAAGTCATCTTAAATACTAATTTTTCAGGAAAATAAGATGCATAGAAACTATTAAGAAATCACTGTATTTTTTATTCTTCTAATACATATGATACAAACAAAGATGAGTCATTGAAGGGCTTAAGGTGAGTCTACACAGGTATTACCTTAGTTGTCACCTGCTTTCACCATTGAATTCCTGGTAGGACTGGGAAAAAAGACATAAAACAAAAGGTATCCTAAAACAGAAAGGTCATGTTTCCTTGTTTTCAGCACTGAATTCTCCAGAATATCTGGAGCGAGTTGCTTTTTGGCAGCTTGCATGACCAGCAATTCTTTTAACACCTGCAGGCCTTAACCTTCAGGTCTCTCCAGTTCATGTTGTGGAAAGGATAGAGAGAAGTATTTTGGAGTAAAGAATGGATAGCAAAAGGGCAGGAAACATTTGCAGGGGAGAGAATAGATCAACCAAGTTGTTTAACTGTACAGAAACGGCATGCTTTTCAATATTGGGTGGATTTGCTCGGTTTCATTCACTTTGCTTCTTTTTTCATTAGCAAATGATAATTTTTGTCATATCAACAGATTAGGCAGCATTATCCCCATTAGGTGGTACAGGACAGGTTTTATGGTTCCTAAAATGATACCACCCCACAACTTGAAAATTTGGGGCAGAATTATCTTGTTTTGTGCCTGAGATGCAAGTGTTTGGGAAAGTGGGAAGCAAGAGAGAAGGGGGGGGGGGCGTGCTGGTGTTCTAGTTGAGGGGTCAAAAACAGCAGCAGAGGGGGAGTATTGATTGGCACAGGCTGGGTGTAATTCAGGGACCTGAACCTGGGGTCCAGGTGGATATCGAGAGATCCACCATCCTTCTGATACACCTACGTATAATGTTGTAGTCATTGTGCACATGTGTGCCTTTCCTGAGAGCTTTCATTAAAATTCTAAAGGTCAAGGACCAGTGAGGTCCAGGAGAGAGATTAAAGAAGCAGAATAAATGTAAAACTAGATAAATACTTTCTGAAGTAATTCCTAAAGCAGTCACTAGTAGGACAAGACCATGGGATGAAAAGGAGGAAATTTTAAAAAACATCTTCCTTTTTCTCAGAATATCAAAATAAAGAGACAGTGAGGCTTCAGGGCAGTGGGGAGAAGAAATGTTTTATATTGAACATCGTTGGAGCAAAAGGCTTTAGAAGGATATGAGCCTTATTTACATATATTCTGGAAATGTGTCAGGAAGAATGAGAGCATCTCTGTATGCCAAACTTCAACCAAAATAGATCATCTGAGTGAAGGAAATATTATTAAGGGAGCTGGCTTGCCTATTGACATTTATTTAACTCTTTTAGAAGAAAGTATACATTGGCAAGAGCTTTTGGGAAAAAATGTATCCGATTTCCAACTACAAGAAAAGGCAACAGATTCAAAGCCAAGGAGTATTCTTGGACTGAACTTTTGTAGTGCCTTAATTTAGCCAGCTGGTGAAATGTTTTTTTTTTTTTTCAAGTATAAAATTATTTAAACTTTCCAAAGGAAAGCTTTTCATTTTTGTTTTAAATCTGGACTTTATTGTAAAGTTGTCCTACTGTGAATTTGCCAAAGTAACCTCCATTTTACAGTGATGTGAGTATAGTTAAGAGGGGATTTCATGTGGATAAAGGAGATAAGCTTGTCCCTATATACTTAGCAAATAGTGCTTAGCAAGTAGTGAGGGGACTTTTGACAAAGATATGAATGACAGTGCCCTAGATCTATATAAATCATCAGGGATCTAGCTCAAAAATTTAATGTTGAGTTAAAAAGCAAGTGGCAGAAGGATATGTATAGTGTGTTATTTCTGGATAAGTATGAAAATTTTGAAAAAATTATGTATATTTTGCTACTGGTTGCCTGGTGTGGGGGAGTTGCCTGTAGGGCAGAGAATAAAGAGAAATGAAAAATGAGGTTGATGGTTGTGAAAGGGAACTTTAGTTCCTCCCTTCCCTGCCTCTCTCCCTTCTTTCCTTAAAAGAATGCAAGCACAAATTGCTTGTGCAGTTTTATCTTAAATTATCCATACTGGAAAAATATTGGAGCAATTAATTCAATATTAAAAGTTATTAATTCTGGGAGTTGATAGTAGGAATAGATGTGTTGTTGTTGTTGTTGTTGTTGTTGTTCTGTGTTTTAGGGACAAAAGATCATTTACTGAAGATACATAGGTATATATCTATATCTGTATCTATGTTTCTCTATAATTGTTCATTATTTTTAAAACACCATTGTTAACTTTAATTTCCTGTTTCCTTACCACATACTTCTTAGAAACAAAAAGGTGAAGAAAAGAATGAGAAAAAGGAATCCAATTCATATTCCATATTCCACGATCAAGGTAAAAATAAAGAGATGGAAACACTTAGGACAGAGGATTAAAAGTGAGAAAAAAAACACATAAGGGACATGGGGCGCCTGGGTGGCGCAGTCGGTTAAGCGTCCGACTTCAGCCAGGTCACGATCTCGCGGTCCGTGAGTTCGAGCCCCGTGTCGGGCTCTGGGCTGATGGCTCAGAGCCTGGAGCCTGTTTCGGATTCTGTGTCTCCCTCTCTCTCTGCCCCTCCCCCGTTCATGCTCTGTCTCTCTCTGTCCCAAAAATAAATAAAAAAACGTTGAAAAAAAAAATTTTTAAAAAACACATAAGGGACAAATGGTATAGAAGAAAAAAGAGGGGGGGTGGAATATAAGCAAAGAGAGTAACCTGGGACAGTCAAAAGCATGTCTACATTATGAAGCAAGTTAATTACATTAAAAACCAGTCAAGCCAGTCGGTCAGTCTCTTGTAAGCCAAATCATGTGAAACCTGTGAATTAAAAAATTTTAAATAAGTGTCATAAAATCCATTAGGCTGAAATGTGGAGAAAATGAGTCTGTAGCATCAGGTCGACCTGAAGTATGTGTGTCATAATTTGATTAAAACGTTCTTCTGTGTGTCTTTGTTTTCTGTGCAATGAAGCTCTAGAGAAGATACTTCTTTGAAGAGAGTGTGAGAACATGACCTGCCCACAGACGCTTTGACCTGTGAGCATAGACTTCAGCATTGCAAGGACAGATCCTCCTCTCTGGTTAAAAGGCAGTTTTTGTTTGGAAAGTTTCCCTGTAGCAATATATAGACCCAAGCAGAACTAATAGTAGGACTAGTGTGGTCATGAAGACATGCCTCTGTAACTGATTACTACTGGTCTGTAGTCTCCCATTGTCCTAGATGTTCTGAGTGAAGGCTGTGTAAGTGAACTCACATCCAGGAACGGCAGGGAGCACACACACCTTGGATCACACTTTTATTCTTTGGATTTGTATCTCCACGCTCTTCCTTTCTCTGCCAGGACTGTTCCCATCTAGTCTCAATGCTTCAGATGAAAATAGACAGGTTCATGTTTGTAAATTATCTTGGAGGCCTCTCCTATCCACTTCTTCCTTTAACTGGCTTTTACCTTTGGTAATTTATGCTGGATATGGAATGGGGGAGTTTGGAATGAGAAAAGACACTGCAAAGAAAGGGGAGAAACTAACAGGTTCTAGTGAGAAAATTATCTTTGGTCCTTCAGTGCTTCCTGCTGAAGACATCAATCTCAAGAGGGTTTCGCACTGGTGACCTTGAGTCCCTCCTTTGCTGTAAAAGCTGAACAGATATTCTGCTGAATAGAGCAGAAATCGAGCTTCTCATAGTGAGTAGAACCAAGCTGAATAAACCAGGCCTTCAGAACCTGACCTGATTTTTTTTTTCAGTAGAATTTAGAATATAAGCGTATATATGGTTTCCTGAAAACAATTAGAGGCTCTGTAACACAGGCACCTCTAATGAAAAATAAGAATTCTATGGCAAAAACAAATAAAAGGTTTTATTGATAAGCTGATGGTTGCACAGGAACGCTAGGCCATATTGACTTTAATAAAACATTAAGCGGTTTAATTAAATCATTAATTCCACCCTCAGTTCCATTTTTCAAAAGACAGTCAATGTAAAAATAAAACGGTTTCTTTTTTTAGCTGCTTCTCTTTCCTCTATAATTTATTAAGATGAGTCTATAGATTGACTTATTGCTATTCTGCCATAAAGCACTTGCTGTCATTTCAAGAATATAGCACTTTAAGCAGGATACAAGGAGGTATTGATCTTAAGGTGACATCTTTCTTCACTCCTCATAAAAGGATTTTTTAAACAAATCTATAAAATGTGTATGAATGCAGAGGCTTAAGTCACAACGATATTATAATACTACTAAAATAATTTTTAGCTTGTTTCTCTGATTTATGAGGAAAAGTTATGAAAGGTACGTGAGCAATTTCAAATCCATATAATGGTAGTCATCACATATTTTCTTTTAACATTAATTTTTCTTCATGAAAATAAAACACATAGTTTTAAAAATAAGTAGTATCAGAAGGCTTATAAATAATCTTCTGTCTCACTTTCCCTAACCTGTAGTCTCACTTCCCAGAGGAAACCATTTCTTCAAGTATTTATCGCTGCATTTAAAGATAATATGCTGGGGCGCCTGGGTGACTCAGCTGGTTAAGCGTCTGACTTTGGCTCAGGTCATGATCTTGCGGTCCATGAGTTCGGGCCCCGCATCGGGCTCTGTGCTGACCACTCAGAGCCTGGAGCCCATTTCAGATTCTGTGTCTCCCTCTCTCTGTGACCCTCCCCCATTCAAGCTCTGTCTCTCTCTGTCTCAAAAATAAATAAACGTTAAAAAAATTAAAAAAAAAAGATAATATGCTAAAAAAATAAAATGAAATAAAATAAAGATAATATGCTGTCTTGGGGCACCTGGGTGGCTCAGTCTGTTAAGCGTCCGACTCCTGGTTTTGGCTCAGGTCACAACTTCCCAATATTGTGAGTTTGAGCTCTATGTCAGGCTCTGTGCTGGCAGCACAGAACCTACTTGGGATTCTCTGCCTCCCCCCCCTCCCCCTTCCCCACTCTTGCTATCTCTCTCTCTCTCAAAATAAATAAATGAACTTTGAAATAAATAAATAAATAAATAATAATAATAAACTAAAATAATATGCCATCTTAACCTAGATTTTCTAAAAACAGGTTAACTCAGGAATTAATATCTTGACACTTTATTTGGGGAGTACAAGCCCAGAGAGGTGAAGGTGAAGCAACAGAGAAGGGAAGCGAGGAAAGTTACAAAGATTGCCATGTAATGCGTTACATGGTGGATACTCAGCAAGCATGTCACCTCAGCATATGACTTCTCCACATGGGCTGTGATGAGTCACCCCACCCTCAATATTGTGCGGATAGGAAAAGGAAGGGAGATTTATCTGCATGGCTTTCTCTTGTCTCCTTTGTCTCTTTTGTCAGAGTTTACTCCATGGGGAGTGTCATGCCGTTTGGCCCCTTGGTGGCCCCTCCAGAAGCCTTATTCCATGCCCTGTGGTACAAGGGTCCATTGAAGTTTGGGAGTGGAGGAGTGACTTGGCATGGGCAGGCCCTCAGCAAGTGCAGTTTATGGGCCATTAGGCACTGGATTTTACCTTAACTGTGGCCATTTGGGGACCTTGGCTAAAGTGGTGGAGATGGGAGTGGTGGCTCAGTCCAGGAGGCAGACAGCATCTTCAGAAAGAGTGTAAGAGTCAATGTGAGTGGTTGAATAACACACATACTGTGTTTATTCCTTGATTTACTACCTTCAGACATGAAATACTGATGTCTTGGTATAAGCTGATGAGTATGTAACTCTCTTACACCCCTTTTCTTTTCATTCCTACTCCAATAAAGTTATGTAATATTTTTTTGTATCTAGTAATAGTCAATATTTACATTATCATGACCAGATAAATTATGTTACTGCTAAGCCAAGTAGTGAATATAATTAAATTTTCTTTCTTATATAATTTGTCTTATATAACTTTTATTTCCTCCAATTACCACGTTCTTTTTATTCTTTTTCTGATGTTTATTTCTTTATTTTGAGAGAGACAGAAAGGGAGAGAGAGAGAGGGCATGAGCATGAGTGGGGGAGGGGCAGAGAGAGAAGGAGAGAGAGAGTCCCAAGCAGGCTCCATGCTCAGGGTGGAGCCTGACACAGGGCTCTGTCTCACAACCATGAAGCCACAACCTGAGCTGAAGTTAAGAGTCATATACTTAACTGACTCTGAGATCAAGAGTCTCATACTCTACTGACATAGCCAGCCAGGAGCCCTCCTACATGTTTTTATTTACATTGTTTTCTAAGAACTTGATTGAATATTTTTCATTGCTGACAATGATATTTTTTTTTCCAAATCTTCACACATAGGCTATTAATTCCATTTTGTTTTTCTCCCTTCATGACCTCTTTTCCAGAGCCCTGAGTCTTCCTGCTTTAGTCTGGACTGAATGCTTTCCAGGCCTGATGATGTGGAATCCCTATTTTCTGGATCTCATGTTTTTTCTTTTCTTGGATACTCCTTTGTTTTGCTTGAGCACATCTCACAGTGGCTTCCTAAAATAAATATGGTAGACATGTCTAGTACCTCTCCATAATCTTTCTTTCCTTCCTGGATAGATAGGAGGGTGACACTCCACTGCCTCTTTGTAGCCGTGTAGGTCATTAACTAGTTCCGGGCAATGGGCTAGGAGTAGGAATGATAAGCGCCAGTTTGGACAAAAACACTATCTTTCTCCATGGAGGGAGATACCAGTCCTTGTATAGAGAAAGTCATAAAACCAAAAATAAGACTGGTTGATAAATTGCCATGGAAGATGGTCGACCTGAGAAATTTCTTGTACTCACACAAATTCCAAGTATGCCAGGAGAGAAACCTTTGGTTTATTAAGCAGTCGAGATTTTTCGCATTGCTGGCATTCTGGCCTCTCCTGACTAATACAAAAGGGTTCACGGGAAACAGATTTCTGAGCCATTCCAATCTGAAAATATTGTTATTCCACCCTCACCTTTAATTAATAACATGACCGGATATAGAATTCTAGATTATAGAGAAGTTTGATTCTATTTTAATTCCTATTCCTTTGTATGCAACCTAGCTTTTTTCTCTGGAAGATTTTAGTCTTCTTTTTATCCCTGGTGTTTCAAAATTTTACCATGACGAGTCTTGCTTGATGTGAGTTGGGATTTTGTTGTTGTTTTCTTTTGTTCTGCTTTTACCTATTGAGAGTCAACCTTGAGAATTATGCTATTCATTTATGATAAACTTTGTATTGTACTTTTGATAATTTGTCCTATTTTTATTTCTGTAATTCCTATTAGCTCAAAACTATATAGTCTAGACTGATTCTCTTTTTCCTCATATTTTCTCTCTAATTTTATATTTCCTTTATTATTATTATTATTATTTTGTTCTACTTTGTGGAAAGAAGCCTCAATTTTAACTTTGAACTCCTCTACTGAATATCTATTTATATAAAATTTTTTTCTTGGGGCACCTGGGTGGCTCAGTTAAGTGTCTGATTCTGGATTTTGGCTCAGGTCATGATCTCATGGTTTGTGAGTTCAAGCCCCACGTCGGGCTTTGCACTCACAATGTGTAGCCTGCTTTGGATTCTCTCCCTCCCTCTCTTTGCCTCTCTCCCTCTCTGAAAATAAATAAATAAACGTTAACAAAAGAAACAAAAATAATTTTTTTCTTTATTTTCCCTCCAACTTTGAGGTATAATTGACAAATAAAACTACATAAATTTAAAGTATGCAACATGTAGGGGCGCCTGGGTGGCTCAGTCGGTTAAGCGTCCGACTTCAGCTCAGGTCACGATCTTCAGCTCAGGTCACGATCTCATGGTCCGTGAGTTCGAGCCCCACATCGGGCTCTGGGCTGATGGCTCAGAGCCTGGAACCTGCTTCCAATTCTGTGTCTCCCTCTCTCTCTGCCCCTCCCCCGTTCATGCTCTGTCTCTCTCTGTCTCAAAAATAAATAAACGTTAAAAAAAATAAAGTATGCAACATGTTGATTTGATATATGTATACTTTGTGAAATGATTATAATCAGGTTAATTAACACATCCTTAATTTTGTATAGTTACTATTTTTCCTTGAATTTTAAAATTTAATCAGTTTTATTTTAATCCCTAAGAGCTCTTTCTTGTTGTCTGTTACAGAATCCCATTTTTCTTTTATCTTTCTGAGAATATAATGTATATTTTAAAATTTGTTTTGCTGTTCCCTAAATTGTCTATTTTTTTTCTGGGTTCTTTTGTCTTCTTTTTTTAGTGTGTTTTTTAAAAAATTTTTTAGTGTTTATTTTTTGAGAGAGAGAGAGAGCATGAGTGGGGGAGGGACAGAGAGAGAGGAGACACAAAATTTGAAGCAGGCTCCAGGCTCTGAGCTATCAGCACAGAGCCCGATATGGGGCTCAAACTCTTGAATCAGGAGATCATGACCTGAGCCAAAGTTGGAGCCTTAACCAACTGAGCCACCCAGACACCCCATTGTCTTCTTGCTTTTTAACAAAATCTTTCATTCTGGAATTTTCCTGAATAATTTGGTGATATTTTGCTTCCATTCCATCAAGTTTTACTGATGAAGACTCCAATCAGGGCTAGTCTGCCTGGGTAGTACTTACTGACTTATAAGCAGTGAAATAGGCTTTTTGTTGGGAGAGTGCCTCCAAATATCAGTATGTGTAGATCTCTTCTTTAAAAAAATTCTTTAACGTTTATTTATTTCTGAGACAGAGAGAGACAGAGCATGAGTGGGGGAGGAGCAGAGAGAGAGGGAGACACATAAACTGAAGCAGGCTCCAGGCTCTGAGCTGTCAGCACAGAGCCTGACCCAGGGCTCAAACTCACAAAGCATGAGATCATGACCTGAGCTGAAGTTGGTCGCTCAACGGACTGAGCCACCCAGGCACCCCTGTGTAGATCTCTTCTTTGAGGCTATTCACTTTCTCCATAGAAGATTCCTCTTATCTCTTCCCTGGTTGAGTGCAAGCCTGACTGTCAGCATTTTTGGAGAAAGGCAGAGGAAGAGACACCCATCTTCAATATGAAGACTTCTCCTTAATCCCCCAGGTGCCTGATATGCTCAAATCTGGGGACTGGTTCACTTTCTCAGAAAACAAATGTCAGGCCTTCTATGATGAGAAGAGAGAAAGTGGTTATTGGTTGCAAATGTGGGGGAAAGGTGTATCCAGGGAGAAGTGGATTGGAATGGTTGTGGGGGTGCAAGAAGGGAAAGAGAACAGGTATAGAGAAAGGCAGCCTGGTGTGAGATGCTATGAATGGGAACCTCAGTGGGGTAAGGAGACCATTTATATAGGGTGTGGCCTGGCATGAGTTCTCTGAGTCTGAGCAAGATGAGAAGGTCATTCTCTCAAGGGGCTTTTTACTAGATGATTTTGGAAGTCACCAGAGTGAGGAGAGTGGTATCAGAGTCTGAGCTGTGTGAGGAAGGCTTCTGTGTCATGATAGAAATTGGATTAGTTTCCTAAGGCTGCTGTAGCAAATCACCCAAAACTTGGTGGCTTAAAACAACAGAAATTTATTTTCTCAAAGGTTCTAGAGGCCACAAGTCCAAAATCAGTTACACTGGGCTGAACTCAAGGTGTGGGCAGGGCCCCAGTCCTCCTGGAAGCTATAGGGGAGAATCTACTTTCTTTATTTTTCCAGCTTCTAAAAGCTGCCAGTATTCCTTGGCTTGTGGCTCTGTATCATCTTGGCCTCTGCTTCTATCATTGTGTCTCCTTCTCTCTTTCTGATGCCTCTGTCTTTCTTGTGTAAGTACTATTGTGATTACACTGAGTCCACCTTGTTAATACGGTCCCCATCTCACAATTTTTAACTTGATAAAGGCTCTCCTCTTTTTTTTTTTTTGTTTTTATTTTTATTTTTTTAACAGAATAAGGTAGCATTCAAGGTTCCAGGATTAGGATGTGGATAACATTTGGGAGGCTATATTTAAGTTACCACAGATATATAGAAGAATATACTTGTAAATATACTTGTGCACACAGACACGAAATCCTCTGCCCACTGAGGGTCTGGGAGCAGTAACACCCCAATATCAATGAATACAACTAGTGACTACACTTGGCTTCAGCTGCAGTTTGGGTTTTCTAGGAGGTACACTCTAACACAGACTTTGACACCTGCCTCAGTTGGGCTGCCCAGGGGTGTGACCTTGGGCAAGGGGGCTTCTGCAGTAATGGTACTCTCTAAAGTGGCTGACAGCTGACGATGCTCTTACTTTCAACCATAAGACATCCAAGGCTTCTTGGAGAAATGGCTTACTCCAGGCTGAGCATGGAAAGTACAATATAAACCTAGAACATCTTTTTGTGCCAGAAAGTAAAAAAAATAAAAATAAAAAAAAATGCTCAAGGAATGAACAATATCAACTAGACGCCGAGCCAGTTGGCAGGAACTCCCACTGACCAAACCTGAGACAGTTTGAACATCCAAGTGAGTAATGAGAATAACAGATAGAATCAGGAACCATGAATTCATACTGACATAAATAAATAAGTGGATACTTTAAAAAATTTATGAGAGAAGGGATATTCATGTATTTTAAAAGTGACTCTTGGGGCGCCTGGGTGGCGCAGTCGGTTAAGCGTCCGACTTCAGCCAGGTCACGATCTCGCGGTCCGTGAGTTCGAGCCCCGCGTCAGGCTCTGGGCTGATGGCTCGGAGCCTGGAGCCTGTTTCCGATTCTGTGTCTCCCTCTCTCTCTGCCCCTCCCCCCGTTCATGCTCTGTCTCTCTCTGTCCCCAAAAAAATAAATAAACGTTGAAAAAAAATTAAAAAAAAAATAAAAGTGACTCTGCACAGGCTATGTATTACAGGGAGATAGAAACTAAGGTGTGGTAGAGAAATTTGACAGAGAGCACCTTAATCAAGTGATCAAAGTGAACATTAGTAGTAATGGTAAAAATAGAGATTGTTTACCACTTGATAGGATGCAAGGGGAAGAAAACAACCTCACATTTGTGATATTTTTAGTCTATTCACAAGAAAATATCAGAGTGATCAAAATTACTACAAAATAACTGAAAGTACCTGGTTCTTAAAGTCAAGGAAATGTTCCAGGTGGAAGGAGACTAAAACGATGTGACAACTAAGGGCAACACATACTTCTGAAGAGGATCCTGGTAAAGGATATTACTAGAACAACTGGTGGCATTCAAGTGGGGTCTAAGGATTAGCTGGTGGTAATGTATCAGTGATAATTTCTTAATATTGATGGCTCCGTAGTGGTTGTGAAACAGAATGTCCTTGTTTGTAGGAAATGGACATTAACTTCTTGGAGTATGATGGCACATCATGTCAGTGACTTATTCTCATATGATTCAGGAATAAATTTTTTTGTGTGATATTTGTAACATTTTTGCAAATTTGAGATGGTTTAAAACAATTAAAGTTGCTCCCTCAGCTTTTGCCATACAGTCATAGCATTTCTTCTAGATTGGTTGTTGGTCCTCTCTTGGGCAAAGGGTAATGTGGAAGAAGGTTGATGTCAAGTGCAAAGTGAAGGAATAAAAATTTATGGGGAATATCATGTTACTGACTCCCCCTCATCCTGGGAACTGTCTCCTAAAACAGATTACGTTCCAGTGAAACTCGATTCCTTTCTCATTTCAGCTCCTATCAACCCTCACACTGCAACTATGGGCCACTGATTTGTTTCCTGACATTTTATCCCCATTGCCTAGCCTAGTGCCAGTGCCTGGCACATGGAAGGCTCAATAGCTATTTATTTGTTTCTTTGTTTATTTATTTACTTATATTTAACGCTTATTTATTTTGAGAGAGAGCGCACATGTGGGGGAGTGGGAGAGAGAGAATCCCAAGCTGGCTTGGCACTGTTAGTGCAGAATGGGACACAGGGCTCAGTCCCACAGAACCGTGACATCATGACCTAAGCCAGAATTAAGAGTTGGGTACTTAACCCACTGAGCCACCTAGGCACGCTGTTCAATAGCCATTTAAAGGATTAACTAATGACACCCTCTAGAAATGAAGCCAGCAATGAAGTCTTAGAAAATTAGTTCAACCATTATTTAACATCCTCCATTAGTTTAAGAACTAAGCAGCAAAGAATTTTTTGTTTATTTTGCTTTCTGCATCATTCTTTTGAATGAGGTATTTCTATTTATGGACTCTCCAGATGCATACATCTTCCTGAACAGTCCCAGGTACTTAGCTCCCTGGAATATAATGTTATGTGGCAAGTTCCTCTAGTCTAGCTTTCTTACATTTACCTACATGAGAGAGTTATCATCTTTTAAGAATTGATGGAAGATGTTTCTCTAACTTTTCTTCAATACGTGACTCCAGATAAAGGGATTTTCTTGGTCTGTCATGAGTGGAAAAGTTCATCACTTTTACTTCTGGCCAAAATCTGACTTGCTATGCAGAATTCCCCCATGATCAACCCTGAATTCAAATTCTGATAACTAATATTAAAATTCTAATAATAGTTAACAGTTATTAATTGCTTTTTAGGTACCAATCACTGTGTTAATCCTTTTTATGGATCAGTTCATTCCAACAAGCTTATAAGTACCCTTTTTGTATATGTTTTATAGTTGAAGAGACAGATATTAGACTGAGCTTCTAGGAACAACTCCCAAATCTTCATGTCAAAACTGGGCTGCCAAGTTGCTGCCTTGGCCACCATGGGAAAGTTGCCTGTCCAACTGAAGCTCTGCTCCTCCAGCTCTCAGCTTGAGAACCAAGCTCGCAACATGACTGCTCTGCTCCACTCTTTCCCTGCATACTCAGTGCCAAATTCAAGTCTCATATTTATGTATCTGATTGATAGAGCCAGAACTCCCATCTGGAACCTACGCTGTTACAGAGTCTGGGACATGTACTCTTTACCTTTCTAGCTCTGTAGTACAGGAAAGAATACAAGAAGGGCATTGCAACAGATGTAGACCAAACTAATCTCCACTTTGTTACAGCAGAACCTCACTGTTGGGATTGGTTTATCAATGCCTACAGCAAGATTACAAATGCATTGTGGAGTGTGTCTCACTTTAGTTTCTACCTCTGAATTCACAAAATCCTCATATTGATTATCTTTAATACATCCATCTGAATGAGGTCGATTCCCATGATTCTTTAAGCCCCTTTTCTCTTGTTCTTTTAAAAGCTCTAGTGATTTCCAACATGGATAGTTTATTTCATAGTTCTTTTATTTAATTTTTGTAGAATCACAGATTTGCTAGTTTCTCAGTCACCTAGAAAAGTATAGCTTTCTGTGTCTCTGCTTCTTAGGGATACAAAGACTGTGTGGCCGAGCTCAGTATCCAGCCAAGACTTTTTGGAAGAGGAAACTCATGTCTCCATTACTGTTTGTTTTCTTTTCTTTAAAAAAAAATGTTTTAAATGTTTATTTATTTGAGAGAGAGAGAGAGAGAGAGAGAGAGAGAGAGAGAATGGGCAGAGGAGGGGCAGAGAGAGAGGGAGACACAGAATCTGAAGCAGGCTCCAGGCTCTGAGTTGTCAACACAGAGCCCGACACAGGGCTCGAACTCACGAACCGAAGTTGGGCGCTTAACCTACTGAGCCACCCAGGTGCCCCTGTTTTGTTTTCTTTTTTTTTTAAATTTTTTAATGTTTATTTATTATTGAGAGACAGAGAGACAGAGAGCGTGAGCAGGGGAGAGGTAGAGAGAGGGGGAAACACAGAATCTGAAGTAGGCTCCAGGCTCTGAGCTGTCAGCACAGAGCCCAACGTGGGGCTCGAACTCACAAACTGCAAGATCATGACCCGAGCTGAAGTTGGTCACTTAACCAACTGAGCCACCCAGGCACCCCATTGTTTTCTTACCAGTAGCATATGAAAGGTGTATCTCTGCACTGACCAATAGAAATATATTGTGAGCCACATATATAATTTAAAATTTTCTAGTAGCTACATAAAAAAAACTAAAAAGTAATAGGTAAAATTATTTTAATAATAATTAAATATTTTCCATATTTCAAGTGGAAAAGCTATGCGTGGCTAGAGGCTACCTACTGGATAGTGCTGCTATAGCTAAAGAAAACTGCTTTACTTTTTTACTTGGCTTGGAATGTGACAGCGTAGTGTCTTCAGGAACTTACTATTTTGTATTACTGTAACTCAGAGGTCCATGGAAGGGGAATTAATCTGTTAAATCACTTGTGATTTAATTAATCTGTTAAATTACTTGTGATGTGGACATGTAGCAGGAGGCTGGTGGCACCACATTCATTCTGCTCTCACCTACGTATTTTTAACCTCTTTAACTATGGATGGCCCAAACGTTGTAGCTGAAGACAACTTTGTGACTGCTATGGTTTAGTCTAGACTTTTTAGTACCCACCACCCTGGGAACCTTATTTCTTTTAATGATATCCTTAATTGGATTGGATTTTTGATGCATAAACTATAACATGGAAAGTACTTCTTTCTCATTACTCTTGTATAGTGAAATGGTGAACTTTTAGATCCTTTTGATGCACTGGACCTTAGCCAAAATAGTAATTCACAATATTTTGCTCCTCCATGGAACAGAAAGTCAGTATTCTCTAGAACTAGACATTTACTACTTATCACATTTCTCAGCTGTGCTGCCTGAACTTGTAACAGCTCCTGTCACTCATGTCCTGTGCCAAGTACAACAAGCTTGTCATTGAGGCCAGTAAAATCTATTCTACCCTAAGTTCAGAGAGTTTTCTTGCTTTCACATCTCATTGTCATTATGGAAGTCTCTCAGTGCAAGGTCAGTGGCTGTTGGATTTTTGGAAAAATTAATATTTGAATTCCTTTTCGTATGAAGTAACACAGTAATTCTTATAGCAGAACTCCTGTTTTTGGTGACCAAGTCATTATGCCTTTGGGATATATCTCCTTTAGATGGAATACCAAGAACTCACCATCTTATGACTGAGCTCCCAATTTGCCAAGGTTCATCCTATGGTGCTGTGTCAGTGAACAGATTTTAGTTCTTTAGGAGAAAATTAAAAGGGACCTAATGTATTTCTCTGAAGGTCAACATGTTTCCACTTGTCTCTACCTTTTCTACATTATTTACTAGAGTTTCTTGCTATGCCATTGGGTTCTCTAAATAAATCTCTACCTCTCAGACCACTACTTCTATGTTACATAGGAGTTGGTGTCCCCAATTCCATTATTCTCAGGTAACCTCCAGACAGCTAGATTTTACAGGTTCCAGCAGACTTCAGTTTCTTTATCTTGAAAATGAGGAGTTAAAAACTCATTCTTTTCCCTCTTTTTTTTTTTAAAGGGGATGAAAATGTCTAATGAATTGGTTACTTGTGACTCTCTCCCTCTGTTTCAACACGTTCACCTGTAGACAGCCAGGAAGTTCTTTCTGGTTCATGTTAGTGATCATATAGTAGGGTTTATGTTTAAGATAATTTGGAGTCTCCTTATTCTTTACTGTCAGGGCTAGGTATTCAGTTCCCTTCTCATCATAGTTTTTCTTTATGATCTCACTTACCTTTTTTATGTCTCTGCTTCGGTACAAAGCAAGTATTTTAGCATATGACAAAAGAATGTACTGAATATCCTTTACCTATGACACAATTGACCTGTGGTTTTAGGACTTGTGCATTGAGTTATTTTTTATTTAGAAAACAAAAGAAAACAAAATGGTCTTTGGAGAAAACTGGCACTTTTAGAGGTACAACTTGAGGCCTTGGAAGAGAACAAAGCTACCTGGTGAATGTGTTTAATGTGTTAAAAGAGCCATTAACATTGGCAATAATCAACTGAGCCAAATAGGTGCAGAGTAAGGAAAAGATTACTTAGCACACAACACTTTGTTATCCTGAAACTCTCCTATGACGGTGTGTTTATCAGTGGTAAAATTCCAGGAGTGGTAGGAAAACAGCACCCAGTTCTACTTTCATTGATTATTCAGCCTAACAAGAGGTATAGGAATTAGGTGATATCAAGAATATGTCATGCAAAGTTAGCACATTTCATTTTTAAATGTTTATAATTTGCTGGAAATAATGATACAAAATTTATGTCATCATAATTTGAGTAATGGTGCTTTAACAGCTAGTTAGTTGGTTTCGGATGCCACCCCACAGAGCAAAATATTTGAGACTTCAGCACTAGAGCAATGCTTACTTTTAATTAAGAGTTAATTATAATTCATTCAGTCATACCCCCTTCCCAGTTGCTCTCAGTTATGCTATGAAGGCCAAGCCCCCCAGCGATCCGTTATTACCTCATCTCCATTCTGGGCTCTGTGTATTTGCCAGTATGATGCAATCTCCTGGCTCCTTGTACTGCCAAAGCTCCTGGTCCGTGGTCAGCACACTTGAATCTATAAACTCTTGTCCGATTATTCATTTGTTTCCCTTGTTCCAGCAGAAATCCATCTCTTCCCAAAGGAGCTTCTTCTCCCTGTCTGGGTCTCAGAATCATTTTCATTCTCTCTTTGTGTAAGCTAGTTATTTTCCTCCTTGTGCTCATCATGTTTTGTACTTATTTCATCCATTGATTTATCTTATTGCCAGTTGACAGTGAGACTCCTCCCCTAGAAGGTCAGTCTGTCAGTGAGGACAGAGACCCCGTTTACCAGGCAACTCTTTTCTAGGGCCTGAAGCATATTGAGAATGAATGAATGAATGAATGGTTATAGAGCTAAATGTTTGAAAATATTTTTAAAACGAATTCTATTTTTTTTTAAATTTTTTTTTCAACGTTTTTTATTTATTTTGGGGACAGAGAGAGACAGAGCATGAACGGGGGAGGGGCAGAGAGAGAGGGAGACACAGAATCGGAAACAGGCTCCAGGCTCCGAGCCATCAGCCCAGAGCCTGACGCGGGGCTCGAACTCACGGACCGCGAGATCGTGACCTGGCTGAAGTCGGACGCTTAACCGACTGCGCCACCCAGGCGCCCCACGAATTCTATTTTTTGACTAAGTATGTGGATGCTGTGGTCACCAGTTTTACCTGATAAATTGAGGATTTGTCATTAGATAATGGCCTATTGCTGCTAAATAAATACATTCTGTATAGGTTTGTCGGGTGGCCACATTTATTTTACTTGGTTTCTGAAGCATTTAGATTTCGCAGCAGGACATGATAGGGTAGTGATCCTATGTGACATAGCATGTTTGTTTATTCTCAGTAAAAAGTTGGAAATTTTACCTCTCTAGGAATTCACAGAATAGCACCTACAACTGCTTTAGCTGAACCAATGTATACACAATTCTAAACTGCTACTACATTTCAAGCCAGGTATAAACAGGTCCTGGGGTAAAAACATCACAGTTTAGGACCGAAAATGGATGCCATATGAGGAAAGAGGCACCTCCTATTTTTCTTAAAAAATTTTTCACATTTATTTATTTTTGAGACACAGAGAGAGACAGAGCATGCTCAGGGGAAGGGCAGAGAGAGAGGGAGACACAGAATATGAAGCAGGCTCCAGGCCCTGAGCTGTCAGCACAGAGCCTAACGTGGGGCTGGAACTCACACACGGAGAGAGCATGACCTGAGCTAAAGTTGGACGCTTAGCCAGCTGAGCCACCTGGATGCCCCAGAAACCTCCTATTTCTTTTCAGGACTGTAGTGGAAGGGGTAGCTCTGTTATAGCTACTACATTTTGTTCAGTTAAAACCCTGTCATGGAACTTAAAATGTCTGTATTACTTCAGGGCTTAGGAATTCCTAAGTAAGATTTTAAAGAAAGATGATGAACGCATGTACATACACACACACACACAAATTCCTTTCAAAAGATCAGGAAGGTGTTCTCATGAAAAAAACAAAACAAAACATCATCATCAGTATATTTTTATGGAAGTCCCATAATTAACTAATTCACAGTAAATATAATAATGCTGAACCAACTAGGGCTATATATAACTCCATTGGTCCAATTAGTATCAGATTTCACATGTAATTAACACTCCAGAAGAAAGTGAGAGAAGCTAGAGTGAAAAGTCCATACGAAAGTAGAGCAAAACTATTGGATCACATTACCTTATGTTGTTGCAAAGAGTAGAGAAAAGATTCCCCAAAACACAATTCAGTTTATTTTACAGCATAGAAAAATACAGCATGGATCATTTAAAAATAAAGTCATAATTACAGTGACTACAATTGAACAGATTCACTGAGCAAAACATTTTATTTTTATCTACAAGTTGAGAAACTGATGAAGCATAAAGGACAAATATGTATAATCAGTTGGAAAGTTGTCTGAGAGGGGGATTTTAGCAAAATAAAAGATTTGATGTGGTTCAATGGCATTCACCCAAGAGAGTTCCTGTTTCAAACTTACATTCGTAACATAACACTTCATTGCTTTGCTGCTAAATCAACACAGTAGGGGAGCTCTACAGAAGGTCAAGCTCGAATCCAGTACCTTTTAAACAGTGTCCAAAAAAAGGGGTCTCCTGTTTTATATTTATAATTCTAATTACATATTACTATACTTTCCTCATAATCTTAAGTTATATTGTAATTTATTGTGTTACGTGGTAAACTTTCTAAAGTGTGGGGTAGTTGATTACACTCTTATGAGCTCAGGAAAAACAACAATTTCTCAAGAACTGTTACTTAAGTAAACTGTTTTGAAATCTGTTTTGGGGCTGAGTCTGCATAGTACAACAATAAAGGTGAGGTAACTAAATATTTGAAAAGCCAAATGATTTTTTACAGGCAGTACAGGCAGTTGGTGACAGAGCTAGAACTTGTGTCACAGGCTGCAGCTTACAAGTGGTGGTCAGTGGCTGCTTCGGCTGTAAGTAATAAAGTCTTGTCTCAGACACAGGGATCTCATGGACTTCTGCAAGCATCCATGGAACCATGACAGGCAAACACACTAAATTGTGTAGTCATTTTAATGGGAATTCTTTGGATTCTAGGGCTCCTCTATACCATTAAACTTGTTTAAGTAGGATAAAATCTCAACCAGTGACTTCCCAAAGACTCCATTTTTCTGAAAATAAAACCCTTCTTCCTCCTGCTCCACTCCAAACAAACACAGAGTTAGGGCTGCTGAGCTCTCAGAATCTGTTTTCTTGTAATGTAAACCCATTGTTTTGGTCATGAGTAACTGGTCTCTTTGAATTCGTTAGAATTGGTATTGAAAGAACAAAATTATTCTTTCATGGGGAACTGGACCTGAGAGCATATGTACTGGAAGCTGTGAGCTAAAATCATGTTCTTCCAAGTGGATGACAAAGCAGAGAATACCATTTTGTACATTATTCATAAGATGACATATGTCTTACTTTGCCTGAGACATTCCCTGCTTATATCCGTTGTCTCAGTATAATTATTCGTAGTGTCTTCTCTCAAAATGGCCTGATTTGGAAGCTAAATTATATGGTCACCCTAATCACTCATGACTCTGATGGCAAATGATAGAAGCTGGACTTGAACAGCAGCTACCTCGATATCTCCCGGGGTTCCACCATCCAAAGTAAGACACAACTTTCAAGCACTTGGAAAGAGTGGCAAGACAGCATTTTCCTCTTTGTGGGAGCAAGTCCCTCTGAAATGGGAAGTCTCCTGTATCTTATCTTTGGTCAGGGGGAGCTCTGTTTTGACTTTGGTTCTCTTATAAGTGTTTCTGTGTAGGCCCTTGCTTACATAACACTTCATTGATGATATGCAGAGTAGCTCACCCTACCATGTTGACCCTAGATATGATTGCTACATAGGCTGTTCTACCTTATGCTCTGGCTGTTGACTTTATGAATGAGGAGGCTAGGCAATCTTCACATGTAGATACTGTCTACAAGAGGCCATGACTGTCATTGGAATTTTGACCACAATTCATGCATTCATTCTCTATAACGACTAAAGTCAACCTGCAGGGAGAAAGAAGAAGTGGATGCACAAAAGCGGTAGCACAGAGAGAGATGATACCTCAGGTTTCTTCCTAATGCTTTGATCACCATTGAAGCTACCTCTGAGGTGCATTCTTGCCTTAATTTCCATAGATGCCACCATTTCTTCATAATTATAATACCTTTATACTTATGTCTACTCCAAAACATTTCGGTAACTGTCAACTCTTAAAGTCCTAATGCAACTTAGAATCTAAATTCATAATTAGAAGATTTAATTTTCATCTGTGATCAGGTCAGTAGCTGGAATTCATTTATTTATGCTTTTCCACATGAATATTGAATACTTAATGTATGCTAGATAGTGTGCTAGTTTCAGGGAATACAGTAAGACAGACATATTCCTACCTCCCTGAAGTCATCACACCTGGAATTAAAAACATGAGAACCTCCTCACTCTGCTTCAAAAGATTGATCAAATAATCCACTAGCATAATTCAGAACCTTGTTTATGCATCCTGGGTATTCATAGCCTGTGAAGAGTCACTGAAATGAAAATCTCTGCTTAAGAATGGGTTCCATTCTAAAAAGACAGGTTTGGAAACATATGAGGGATATTTTTAAACCAAAAAGATACATGCATAAATATTGTATATGTAAGCTGTGAGGAATTGTTAGTATAGAGTGGTTACTTTTTTAAAGAATATGCTTTATAGGTTCATTAGCTTTTACATCCCACTATGTACACATCTTTGAAATGGTTTTATATGGTTGTTACATGGGTTGGAATAGAAAACAGAATTGTACTCTGGAGAAAGTATTTTTTCTCAGAAGTCAGGGTGGGTATGGAGAAATTGTTCCAAGCCCAGGAAGAAGCTTGAGAGGGATTGGGAGGCAAGGGATCATTGAGATCATTTTCTCAGGCTAAGTGGGTGAGGCAAATAAGGAAATAGACTGGCTGCCTGTAGTTCCCTTCTAATTCATTGTGCTCTTTGATATTTCTTAATTTATCTTCACTAAATGTAATTCCCAAGTACAGAACAGTCCAGGGGTTTTCTTTTATAGTGTGCACATTAAGTCAACAGATGAGGCAGAACAAGACTTGGAGCAAGATCAGCACTACTTGGGCCCATCAGGGACCTCCTGAGAACAATGTGGGCTTAGTTTAGGGCTTCTAGGAATACTGATGGAAAATCTTCCAAGTTTATCAAGGAGTTGGGCTAGCAGAGTTTAGACAACTATAGGCCAGTCTTTGGGTTCTAAATAGGCAATACTATGCAGCATATGACCCACAAAACCTGAAACTATATTTGGCTCTCTCTATTAAGCCCACTTAAGATGGAAACCCTGATGGAATGTTCCTTTATCCTCTCTACCTGTGGGTAGTGAAATGGAGACAAGATGTATTCCCTCAGGAAGAGTCCACAGAGATGTGACTATTGGCTGACAATCCTTGCTAATGATATTGATAATCGTAATGAGAGTTCATCAGGGACACTCACTGTTCCAGTGCTTTTTGTACACTATTCATATAATTCTCACAAACACATGTGACACATACTATTATCCCCACTTATAGATGAGGAAGCTAAAGCAGGGCGGGTTAAAGTTTACCTGTGTAAAGTCACAGCCAGGAAGTGACAGAGCTAAAATTTGAACTTGGGCCTTCTGGCTACAGAGAACAGACTTTAATAATTTTTTCGCCTCTCCTAATGGTAGTAGGCTGGTGGCAGTCAGTTCTTGGTCCACAGTAGGTGCTCAATGAATAAATAATTGCTAACTGACCACTGGACTCATGGCAAGCTCTCTTTGATTTGCCAAAAGGTGGGCTAATCCTAAAATGTGTGGTCAGATAGTGCATATGTAGAAGACCGGCCCTGCCCTTTCCCCTCCATATTGTATCTATTAAAAGATGGAAACCTTGTGTATCTTGAGAAATGTTCTTAATCTTAGACCGAAAAAGTTCTTTTTGAGTCATGTATCCCTTGAAAATCATATAAAAGCTTAAAATTGTCTCCACATAAAAATGCTCACACAAATTTTTTTGGCATAATGTATGGTACTGTTTAGAGCTCTAGAATCTTCCAGGAATAGCAACAGTAGTTTTTGAGGAGTAACTTTGAACATTGATACCTTTTACTTTCAAGTGAGTTATACAACTGCTTAATTCAGGGAAAATTGTATTCACATTCTATTGAGGTAGTTGCTTTTGTTTTTCCCCTTCAGGAGAAAGCTCTGTGCCAGTGTTACAGTTGGATGTGGTCACTAGCTAGCTGCCTGGTAACGGCACAGTTTGTGCATTCCATGGCGGAGCTCCAAAGAGGCCGAGTGCTCCACTGGGGAGCGGATGTATGAGCTCCAGGTTTCTGACATGAACATTACTGATGATGCCCCTGCTGAAAGACCTCATTATTGTCATGGCAAATACTGGGAGAACAAAGAGACCATTGTCAGAACAGAGGACTATCTGTTATTGTTAATTGAATATTTTTGATTATGGTATTAGGTTGGTTAGGGTATTACGGCATGTCTTTTGGGGGGCATGGGTTCATTTGTGCAGCTTCTTTTAATACAGGAACTAAGTAGCACATGTTCACACACTCACGCGTCCTTTATCTGAGTTGTGGTGAATGACAGCTGCAAACTGTTGCCATCTATTTGAAGAGTTCACAGTCTTTGGGGGAGAGGGCAGAGGTGAGGAGTGTATGAAAAATGGCATGAATTTTGATATCTTTTTCACATTTAAGATTCTCTGTAAAATGATATAATTTGAATCAACACGAAGTTCTTCATGAGATTGTAGAGATATAAACATGATTTATTGCTGGAATCGGTGTGTTTCCAATCTCAGGCAAAGACTAGAAGCATTGGACAACTTCGGGAAGTGGGTGATTACATTATCTCTGTGAAACCACACATTCTTTATAACAATGGAGAGCTGTAGGATGAGTGGAAACAACACTGGATGGAGGGATGAAGACCCGGATTCAGTTCCTGGTCTTTCATTAACAACCTTTGTGATCTTCAACAGGCAACTCCCTCCCTGAGATTTCGCCATAAACAGGGGTTGAGCTGTAAGGTCTTTGTGAGCTCTGAAATACTATTATTTTGTGAACAAACAAGACCTTTAGTTTTTATTATTGTTTTCAGTTGTTCCAGAGCACTTAAATCTGACAATTGAACTCCCTGAAACTTGTTTTCCTTGTTCCATTAGTAAGGGCATGGGACTTCCAAGTGCATCACAACATCATGGCTCCACACTGGGATTATTCCACTAAGAAATGAGGTCACTACTTAGAATTTACTTTTGAATTTCTCTGAATGTTACTTCCAAGGCAGGACATTCTTGACTTATTTTGTGTTTTCCCTTTGCAGTGTGACAGATATTCAGGTAATAATTCAGGTAATCATACAATGCATTTTTTGAGTTTGCCCCCCTAAATTCAGCCTACATCCTTCCTTATTTTTATAGCAATAATTGTTATTATTTTCTGTCATCTGCGAAGTCCTGGGAGGTAGTTGGGTTAGTTGATTGTAGGATGACCTGACAGAGAGGACCTTGTTTAGCTGTATTATTTATTCACCATTTAAGCCACTTCATTTCCATGATCTTAATTTTTCCAAATATCAGCTTCCCATATCATGGCCTATAGGCATTCTGGGAAGCCTACAGTCAAAGGAAAGAATGGAAAATTTAGCAAAGAATACAAAAAAGAAATTAACTTTTATTGAATTTATGCTTTCAAAAGACATGGGTATGGAACATACTATTTTTTGATGCTAACACGAGCAGCCTGAGGGGCAGAAACGTGAGATATTAATGATGGTGATAGATATTCTATTTTCTGAATGTCGCATTAGATGTTGGTGCTTTGGTTCAAAAACAAAGTGATAATATTATCACAAAATTTTAATGTTTTGGAGGAACACTCAGTTGAATGCTATGTAATAAAAAATGTTTTTGTTTCTTCCCACAACAGGCTGGTAGTGATTTTGTGGGTCCTTTCTCTTAAGATTAGGGTTTCTTTTACATTCTGGTCTCCTCTAGAGGTCGATTCATGAAGTCTTGAATAGCCTGATGCAAAGGAAGCCATTTTTTGATAGATGCTTTCAGCGCTGTAATCCAGCTGTAGAAATAACAGTACAGGCCAGTTCATTTAAAAAAATTGGACTGTAGGAAGATGAAATGTTAAAAAATCGTTTAAATTTATTTTCTAATAATTTCTCTCGGTTATTTAGTTTGAAATCAATATAGTAAACCCTCATCCTTAGGTTTGGATTGAATGAAAGGTAAAACACCAAATGCAGAGTATGTAATGTTTAGCAAAGAAGTAAAACTATGTTCATATAAATACTAAGATGAGAAGAATGTGCAATGTTTGTAGGCAGTGATTAATGGAGCTATAGGGCTTTTGCAATTATTAATAGTACTTTACTGTTCCTATAGAAATTTCAAATTCAGTTGATCAAATATAGAGTTATCAAATATTGCCATTTAGGGCAAAATATTCCTTTATTACATTCTATTAACCACAGCAAACTCTCTAGGTTAGCTCCCCTCTCTTTTCTATTTCCTTCTTTTCATTTTATTTTGTGATGGTTTATAAAGTGTACACATATAGAATTTATTCTAAGGGTAATTAGCACGTGTCATGTTTTTAAAAGAAAGGTTGGGGGGCGCCTGGGTGGCGCAGTCGGTTGAGCGTCCGACTTCAGCCAGGTCACGATCTCGCGGTCCGTGAGTTCGAGCCCCGCGTCAGGCTCTGGGCTGATGGCTCAGAGCCTGGAGCCTGTTTCCGATTCTGTGTCTCCCTCTCTCTCTGCCCCTCCCCCGTTCATGCTGTGTCTCTCTCTGTCCCAAAAATAAATAAACGTTGAAAAAAAAATTAAAAAAAAAAAAAAGAAAGGTTGGGTCAGATAAGCTTGGGTAGTGGGAGTTATGAAGAGCTAACCAGGATTCTTTCTAGCAGGGTGTGTCAGGAACATTGATAAGTTAATATGTTTTGTGATTCTCTAAGATGGAAATATGATATGTATCATTTCCTAAAAACTATTTTGCGGGAGTAGGGCATCTTGTGGAGCCAGAATTCCATGAACCACACTTTGCAAAACTCTACTCGTTTGCTTTGAACTATTTCTCTAGTGACTCACTATTGCTTCCTATCGATAATACTGACTCATGGATTTGGCAGTGAAATCTAACTGTTCAACCTCCACTCTTAGAGAAGACAGTGGATTTTAACAGATAAGGGTTAATTTTATTTTACTGACCCTTTTTCTAATATGCCAGCTGGAGTCTTACCTTCAAGGGAACCATCTTAGTTTGCCACCCAGATTGTATAGCATAAGCCCAAGGAAAAAGATCTTGGCAAAATATCTAGCAATTCTATATTCATTAACCTCCCACTCTAGCCTATCCTTAGGAATGAGTGGTGCAGACAAGGTTTACATAATGGGAGAAGGTAGGGAGACTCCTCTCTTCCCTAAAGGTTACTGGCTAGAAATCCTGAAATTCTACTTTCAGAGTTTATTTCTTTGAGTTAAAGCAATGCATTTGGTTCTTGTAAATACCCCTGGAAATTTTACCATGTCCTCTGTTTTAATAAATGACTGTGAATTTCTTTATTAGATCTTTTTAACCCAGACAGTTGGGAGAAAGCATCTGGATGAGGTGAGGGATGGTCATCAAGTAGTTGATAGTAGGAATGAGAGATGGAGGGCACAGGACGTCTTGAGTACTGAAATTAGATGGAGGAAGATCCTCTAGGTACCAGAGAATCCTTCTTCTGCCTCATGGTTTTGTCTCTTTTGACTCTACTGCTATTTTTTCCCCCAAATCATCATGAACCCAAGTGCCCATGTGTGCATGTCAAAGTGGATACTGAACATATTGAATTAGATAGGTAAGTTCTATATCCTTCAATGGCTTATAACAAAGCCAAACAACTGACCAAATTCGGATGGACATATGAATAAGAGTTATATGAAAGGAGGTGAGACAGCAAATCTGAATTAACAACATAATATTCATGGAAAACTGTGTTAGTAGATTTTTTTTTATGTTTAAGTCTGAGCCCATTGCTTTGGGGAGAATTGTGGACTCCTTTTCCACTTAAAAAAGTACTTCTGGAGGAATCATCTTCTATGCATTGCAAGAAAAAACAATCCTGGGGAGTATTAGCTATGAAGACTATGCAAGAAAGGGAGAGAGTTAACTGAAGATGGGAACTGAAGTTGGAGAGTAAGGGTAAGGATTTTGCTAAGAAGACTTATCAAAGCAAATGAAGAAGAAATATGCAGACCTTGACTTACCGTTGGTTTTCTGTATTATTTTCTGCACAGAAATAGAAAGTCTTGAACTCTTCAGATGGAGGTTTGAGTTCAATTACTGACTGCTTGAAGCTAAGGATCTGCTCGTTCACCCTGTATCCTTGCAGATATAGACCACCTGCAGAGGGTGAAAGAAAAAAAAACATGAGACTAGGGAAAGAGTAACATGGGGGAAAAAAGGGAATCTGAAAAAGCATCAAGAAAACTTTGTATCTGAAGGAATCTCTAATTCTAGGTGTCTAATTTTATAGATGAAGACACTGAGACTCGGAAGAATATGTAATTTAAGGTCCTCCACTAACAATTAATGGCAAGACTGGTAATACAGGTGGATTTCCCAGTTTTCATTCTTGTGGTCTTCTCATTATGTGTTCAGTGTTTAGCTTGGGTTACTGTGGGTCTAAGCCAGGTACTTTACCTGGAGGACACATTTTGAAATAAACTTTTTGGTATCAAAGAGTGACACCTGCAATATCACATTAGAGGAAAATTAAATACTATTTGCTTAGGCAGAACCATTAAAACAGCTTTCCTGAATAATAATGGAGATTGCCAGCAGTTTCTAAAACCAATGTAGATTCTCACCTTCTTTGTGAATATGCAAAGCACATTTAAAATATGAACCCACAGGGTGATATGAGGGAGCCAACTTGAATTAAAATGAGAATAAATGACTGGTTTTGGAAGATAATTTTTTTTCCCCCATGGTCCTTTGAGTCCAAGTTAGTGGTTATATATTTCTTGGCCTGAATTTTGTTTCCATTATCTGGGGGTAGAGAAAGGATATTGGTCTGGGGGAAGAGGCTAAAAACTCAAAACCTTTATGTGTTTTATAGTGTCTTGATGCTCTGTGGTAACCTGAATCTCATGTACACAATCTAGGTAATGTCATTAATATCAGTGATTAGATTGTTTAAACCTGTTTCTTGCTCTTGCTAACTCTTGTTCTAATCTCCCACTTCCTCCCAGGAGCCACTTTAGTGCATTGTACTAACAAAATACAAAAATACAACTTGGATGTTTGCTCTATCTGGTAGTTATTCTATACCAAAACGAAACCATGAAGGAAAAATTTCATCCCTTTGACTATGGCTGACCTTGGTTTTCCTTTTGGTTATATTTGGTACTGATGTATACTGTCCAGAAGTCAGACATTTTTTCTTTTTAAACCGAAAGAGTGGCTTTTGGACTTTAAAATTTGTCTGTTTTATAGGGGGGGTTTACTTTTTTTTTTTTCCCTTAAAATTTGTTTGTTTATTTATTTATTTATTTATTTAATTTATTTTTTTATGAAGTTTATTGTCAAATTGGTTTCTTTTTTTTTTTTCAAATTGGTTTCCATACAACACCCAGTGCTCATCCCAAAAGGTGCCCTCCTCAATACCCATCACCCACCCTTCCCTCCCTCCCACCCCCCATCAACCCTCAGTTTGTTCTCAGTTTTTAAGAGTCTCTTATGCTTTGGCTCTCTCCCACTCTAACCTCTTTTTTTTTTTTATTTCTTTCCCCTCGCCCATGGGTTTCTGTTAAGTTTCTCAGGATCCATATAAGAGTGAAACCATGCGGTATCTGTCTTTCTCAGTATGGCTTATTTCACTTAGCATAACACTCTCCAGTTCCATCCATGTTGCTACAAAGGGCCATATTTCATTCTTTCTCATTGCCACGTAGTATTCCATTGTGTATATAAACCACATTTTTTTTTATCCATTCATCAGTTGATGGACATTTAGGCTCCTTCCATAATTTGGCTATTGTGGGCACCTGAGTGGCTCAGTTGGTTAAGCATCTGACTATGGCTCAGGTCATGATCTTATGGGGGGGTTTAGATGCAATACTAAATTAAAATTTTTTTATTTAAAAAGAGTGAGCTTCAAAGCTAACTTCTAGAAATGCATTCATTTCGGAAATGGTTAGATTTTTTTCCCCTTTAGTAGGTCCCAGTAAAATGGTATTTATAAAAATCAGAGAGTGACTTGTGTCTTTGTGCTAATCTACACTACACAACATGAAATTCACACATTTGAAGTGGGCAATGATTTTTAGCTTATTTATGGAGTGGTGTGACCATCACCATAATCTAATTTTAGAACATTTTCATCACCTCAAAAAGAAACTCCATACCCATTAGCAGTCATTCCCCATTTGCTGCCCCAACCTAACACTAGGTGACTCTAACCTACTTTCTATCTCTATGGATTTGCTTTTCCTGGGACACTTAATATAAATGGAATCATACAATATGCAGTCTTTTGTGACTGGCTTCTTTTATCCGGTATGACGTTTTCAAGGTTCATCCATGTTGCGTCATGTATCAGTACTTCATTCCTTTTTATGGATAAATGATATTCCATTGTATGGGTATACCACATTTTATTTATCTCTTCATTAGTTCATGGATGGACATTTGAGTTTTCTTCATTTTCATGACTGATTAACATTATAAATACTTGTATACAAATTTTTGCATAGATATATATTTTGGGGTATATCCTAGAAGTAGAATAAGCAATGTGTTAGATGTGTCAGGACTATAGGCTACCCAAAGACATATCCAAGGGATATTTTGCTGTCTTAATTCTCTGCTCCCAACAATAGCACAATGCATTTATATTACTATACTGGTTTCTGATGTCTTCTTTCTTGTGAGATTTCCCTTTCTCATATGTCTAAGCAGATATGAATACCCTCTTCTGTCCCTACACTTTTTGAGAATGGATAGAAAGTTTTGTCCAAAAATATGTCTGCTACAAACAGGGAAGTTTCTGACCCCTTTTCTAACCAGTTGCAGGGTAGAAATGATTGGCAGTAAAGACGTCTGCTATAACCCTATTACCTCATTTGAGGTGACCTCATTGGTCCAGTCTCTATCTGTTATTAAGTAGCAGCAATAAATAGCAAGCTGGCGCAACATTTGGACAGAGATTTCTCAGAAGAACTATGCAAGCATTAAGTGTTCCATTTGTTGCAATAATGTAAAATATATCTGAGAAGTGCACATAGACCTTGATGTGATTTATTCAAGAACAATAGTTAAGTCACAATTTGTTACTTTCAGCTTTTGCTGGAGAGAGATAAGAGGGAAAAAAAATCAAGTATATGGTGAATGACAAGGAGCCTGAGGGCCTATGAAGAGGCATTTGACCAAAGGGCTTTTGGAAATACTTGTACAGTGTTTTTAATATTTTTTTAATATTAGCCAGCATAGGAGAGGCAGTGATGCATATTGTTAAAGTACGAGCACTTTCCTTGACAGTAAGCACAGACTTCAGGGAGCTGACCAGTGCTATTTCTACAACTCTTACAATACACATTAGAGGCATGTTTATCTAGCTGAAAGTACAATGTGAGATTCGCATCTACCCTGTTTTTTCCAGGAAATTAGGGCCATGTGGCTTCTCACGTCGCGTACTTTCCCCTTTCACTGTTACCGTTTCCCTGCCTTCTCTTTGCTGTCCCCGGGATTGTCTCAGTCCCTCAGGTGACTGTTACAGTAAATAAGTCAGGTCCCAAATACTACACATACCTTTAGAAGAAATATCATGTGAGGTGTCCGGGATCTCTTATAAAGAAGATAAATCAATGGGATAAAATTAATATAAAATAAAATGAAAATAAAGCAGTAAAGCCTTTGAGATGCTGTGGTCAGGGGACCATGTCTCTATGAAGTGGTGACCACAGAAAGTTGAGTCTTAATAACAAAGCAACTAATATCCTAGGTGGATGACAAAGATAATTGAAAGGAAAGAACCTAAGATTCTGAACACAAAACTGACCAGGAATGCAGAGACAATGATTTGTATATGAGTATTTTTCCAGGCTTTTTGCCTGTGATCCAAAGATGTGATGAATACAGAGCTCTATGGGTTTTCATACAGTTAGACCAAAAGTTTTGTGGAACATTGTGATGTACCATGATATTTTCTATTCAATTAAATTCTATTCTGTTGTACTTTTTTTTTTTTTAATGTTTAGTTATTTTTGAGAGAAAGAGAGAGAATGATAAAACCTGAGCGGGGGAGGGGCAGAGAGAGAGGGAGACACAGAATCCGAAGCAGGCTCTAGGCTCCAAGCTGTCAGCACAGAGCCCGACATGGGGCTCAAACCCACAAACTGTGAGATCATGACCTGAGCCAAAGTTGGACGTTTAACCAACTGAGCCAGCCAGGAGCCCTTATTCTGTTGTACTTTTAAATACTCGCCACAACCTACTACATTGACTGCATGGCTCAGTAAGGGGGTAAAAACGTGTGGTTTGACGAATAATGCTATAAATAGTAACCACGGCCTGTTTCACTGGGCTGGAGAACAAGGAACCAAGCAAGGGTAGGATATGCAAGAGCCAAGCAGAGCTTGGACAATACAAGTGAAGGAGGAACTATAGATCAGACCAGCACAAAGGTCATTCACTTAGCATAACCTGGAAGAACTGAGTATAAGTATTAGAACTCTGTACAATCTTTATAAATACAATGATTCACATTCCATGCATATAAAAATGATTACATTCAACTGAGTATTTTATTTTTAATTGATTCATTGTAGTGCCTGTGGTGTTCATGGCACAGCATAGGTTCAGCCCTAACTCAATAAATTTCTTCACTGTCCTTACAATTCCCAGTTGTTGTGATAAATAGTTGGACTGTGTGGATCATGGCTATGGCAGCCAATGTGCTGATTTCCAGAGACTACATGCCAAATACTGAGTACTACTTTAAGAAGACTAATTTCTGGCAGGGAGTGCTATATATAGCATTATGGCTAAGAGTTTGGGCATAAGGATTTGGATAGCATTTGCTCAAATTTTGTCCCCTAACAGCTGGGTGACCACATCAGCTTGTTAGTTAATTTCTCTAAGCCTTAGTTTCTGACTTATAATGGGGCAATAACCGTGGATGTTTTGCAAATATTAGTTTTAGATGATGAGCATAAAGTACTTATTTAAGTGCTGGACACACAGGAAGCATTCAGTGAGACATACTTTCTGCCACCAATACACCTGAGCAGAATGATCCAGGCCTCTCAAAAAAATGCGGCTCCCCAGGGCAGTGATTCTTAGTGGACAGTAGAGAGAAGCATTTCTCTTTTGGGGATTTTCCACGGGAGATTTCGATATGCCTCTGTCTCAGCTTGGGTCTCACTGTGCCGGATCATTGGCTACGGGCCTCAGGTCACGATGCAAGTTAAGATGTATAAGATTGAGAAGGGCTCTTAGGAAAAGAATGTAAACCTCAATGCAAAATTCCAATCTTGGGAAGGGTAAAGCACCCCAGAAGAGCTCCTGCACAGCCACCTTAATGCTAATGAAGAGTGAGCTGCTGATTAACCTTGGGAGAGCTTCCATCCGGACCCAGCAGCTGTCAGGGTGAGACTGGGGAGGAGGTGGAAGTAAAGTGTATTTTCTGGCACAAGGTGCATGCTTAGGCAAATGGCACTTTTTATTCAAGAAAGAGTAGAGTCATGTAAAACCCTAAATCACAGGCCTCGATTTTAGAACATGGCCTAGACATAGCATTTTCTTTTGGAATTTCAGTAAGAAAAATGTTCTTTTAATCCATATTTGAGATAATTTAAGCTAGAAATGGAGGGCCTGTGGACATAGGAATATTTAAGATGTATGGCTGGTTAAGAATGAATGGGCTTGGATTAAATATTTTTATTAGTCACAGAATGATCTTTTTTAAGAGAGGAATTAAAAATAGATAGAAATTAGGTAACTTCCTAGGGCTAGAAAGAGTATGATGTGTCAGAAAGACTAGGCATCTGGTGGCCTGAGTTCTGGTTTTGCCTTTGAATTGATTTTCCAATCTTCTAACCATTCTCTACTATTACATGAGGGGATGACAAACTACTCACACTTCATGGGAGTAATGGCCACTTGGGGTCATTTAATCATTGATTCATTGATTCATTGATTCATTCATTAAAAATACATAGTATAGGGACATCTTTGGAGAATATAGTCCCTTAGAAGAGACAATATGGCTCTCTGGAGGTAACATACAAGGTAGAGAGTGGTAAGTGTCACAAGATGGGTAAATGTGGAAGTTCAGAGAGGGGAGGCACTTTGTCTAAGACCATGTGGGATTGCTTGACAGGAGAGATGGCTGGTGACTGAATAAAAATTTGAAGGGAAGGTAGAATCTGAACAACTTGTGTTGAGGAATCAGTAGATATACACCAGTTCAGGGGAAGGAACTAGAAAAAGCAAAGACATGGTGCCAGAAAAAGGTTTAAGATGTGTGGTGAGTTATGGAAATAGAACATGACCATGTTTGATTAGAATGCAAGGTCCTTTAACACAAGGAGTGGAAAAGAAAACCAGAGAGAAGGGTTTTGAGACAAAGTAAAAAACTCTAGAGTACTATCTATGGAGTCAACAAAGAACCATGGAAGGTTCTGGAAAGATGTGTGAAATGATAAGAGCTGAATATAAAGAAGATGTCCATTTTTGTCTATTTTTTTCTTTTTTTGGTATAACTTAGGCTACCTGGGTTCAAATTCTTTCTTCACCATTTACTACCCAGGGGACCACAAGCAAATGATTTAACCTTGTTAAGCATTGGTTTGCAAACTAGTAGGTGGAATAATAGCCTATTTTCTGAGAGTGTTGTTGAAATTAAATAAAATGGTAAGTAAAAACACTTAACAGAGTGACCAATACAAAAGGAGGACTTACTAAATGATAACTCTACTTTTGTTATTATTTTTAGGCCATTTATTAGTAGCCACTTTCCAGTTCTCCAAGTAGAACTTTTCTAAGTAGGACCTCCTTCTGACTTTTCAGAATAAGGGAAGCCACCTAGTGGCTGTTATTACTGTTTTAAACTTGGCGTCAGTAGCAGTCTCTGGGCCCCAGGGGTTTGGAAGCACTTTGTTAATATTTCAGTTTGGAATAATCTAAGCATCAATCCTAAACATTCCCTTTGAATCTATGGAAACAGTCTCTTAAAAATGAGCATGAATGATTTGGAAATTAAAATGATTCAGACTTTTGTGGTGATATTTTATAATAAAAATCCCAATCCATGACTACTTTGGAGTTTTGTTTTATTTACCTTCATTCCCATCCTGGTATCAGGTGCTTAAAACTATGGACTTGGGGAGTGCCTGGGTGGCTCAGTTGGTTAAGCCTCTGACTCTTGTTTTTGATTCAGGTCATGATTTCACGGTTTGTGAGTTTGAGCTCTGTGGTGGGCTCTGTGCTGACGGCATGGTTCCTGCTTGAGGTTCTCTCACTCCTTCTCTCTCTCTGCCCTTCCCCCACTCTCACTTTCTCTCTCAAAATAAATAAATAAACTTAAAAACAAAACAACTATGGATTTGGAGTTAAATAGCAACAGCCTGTTCTGTAAGTGCTTAGAGATGCTGGCTATCTCTTAATAGTTGAAAATATTTTGGGTCATGTTATAATATTCTCAAATGGAAAGTTGAATAAGTGAAAGAGAATCATTATATCATTCATCCTGAGTGATAAGAAATGGACCACAGTGTGATATTCACCTCGTACTTCTTTTGTACTTTCCAAGAAGGCTGAAATGGTCACCAGATACTTCCTTCCCATTTGGCATGGCTGTCTAGCTTAAATAAACATAAGCATTAATGCTAAAAAAATGATTAAATGACTGGGATTCCAGGATGTTTACTACTGCTAACTAAGGTTATTCATTTGGGGAAAAAAATCCAAGTGCAAATAAAATAGCAATAATCGCTTTTGTCAAAAACTGCAAAAGTCTAGGGGTGACTGGCTGGCTCACTCAGTGGAGCGTGTGACTCTTGATCTCAGGGTCATGAGTTCAATCCCCACACTGGGTGTAGAGATACTTGAAAATAAAATCTTTAGGGGCGCCTGGGTGGCTCAGTAGGTTAAGTGGCCAACTTCGGCTCAGGTCATGATCTCACGGTCAGTGAGTTCGAGCCCCGTGTCGGGCTCTGTGCTGACAGCTCAGTCTGGAGCCTGTCTCGGATTCTGTGTCTCCCTCTCTCTGACCCTCCCCTGTTCATGCTCTGTCTCGCTCTGTCTCAAAAATAAATAAACGTTAAAAAAATTAAAAAAAAAAAAGAAAAGAAAATCTTTAAAAAAGACTACAAGAAGGCAAAATATTTCTTGTCAAAATCAGACACAACTATTTTATTATTAGATTATCAAAGAGGCACCTGGGTGGCTCAGTCGGTTAAGCGTCTGACTCTTGGTTTCGGCTCAGGTCATGATCTTGCAGTTCATGAGTTCAAGTCCCACATCGGGCTCTGTGCTGACACTGTGGAACCCTCTTGGGATTCTCTCTCTCTCTTTCTCTCTGCCCTCCCCTGCTTGCTCTCTCTGCCTCTCTCAAAATAAGTAAATAAACTTAAAATAAAAAAAACCAAATTATTAAATCATATTGTTTATATGCCCATTTTGCATATATAGCTTTTAATATATATAGTTTAATAAGTATGTAAATGTGTACATTTTTTAGAGTGAGAGCTTTTTATAGAGAGAGCTTTACATGTAGAGGTTAAGTCACCCTGATAACAATTACCTTGTGTGATCTTCACAACAGTCCTTCGAAATAGCTATTTGCATTTTACCAATAAGGAAAGTAAGTTTTAGGAAGTGAAGTAACTTGCCCAAGGAAAAGTGACAGTTAATGTTCCTTTTGTTATTCATTTGTCCAACATTAGGAATGTTCTGACAAAAGGGAGTTCCTAGCAGAAAGTTATTGACATAAACTCTGAATGCCATCAGTAACCAAAAGAATGAAGGAGCTTACTTTTGCTTTTCTAGGCAAAAAAAGCTTGGGTTTACATCTACAGGATCTGGAGTTAGCTTGGCTGTTTAGAACTCAGCTTCGTTGCTTACTATGTGTGATCTTGTAAGTAGACTTTCCAGCCAGTTTTCTTCTTTGTAAAAGGAGGATAGTAACAGTATCTCTTCATTGGAGGATAAATGAACTAATTTAGGTAAGGCACACAGTATAAGGCTTGGTAAGAGGTCCATAAAGCTAGGATGTCACTCCTATTACTATTGTAATTACTATTATTTCAAGTGAAAGTTGAGTCCATACCTGAGGCCTGGGTGGAGCGAATGCTAGCATAGAAGTACAAGCAGCCATCCTTCAGAATGCAGTAGTGCTGGACCCACATATCTGTATTTCTGTCCAGTTGGTGCAAAAGGCCTAGGCACTCTGGGTTCTTGATAGCCAGGGGTGGGAGGTTACTGTTGTGCAGGGTAACGTCTTCCCAGACATGGTTCTGCAAGTGTAGCACAAAGGGATCATCTGAGTGCTCATCCTGTGCCAGTGGTCATTGACTCCCAGGAGCCAATGACATCAGCACTAAGGCTGTTTGACTTCAGAAAAGGCACTGCCCTCAGTGATTCTATTGCCAAGGCAATCTAATACTTGAGCAACTAGCCAGAAAACCTGAATTCATGTCCCTTCTCTTTGGTTTCTGTCCTAGTGTCAGGAAATCAAAAGATTATTTCACTGACCACTGGGATTGTCCTCTTAGCCCTGTTCCTGGCATGTCTACTGTGTCTAATAGCAGCCCTTGGTTCATGCTTCCCTTTAGAACTCCCATTTGTGCAAAGGACCAAGTTAAAGGCCCCAGGCCAGATCTGGCCTTAAGCTCACATGGTCAGTGATGTGCCAGGTCATGATAAATCCAGATCTTCTATCCTGGAGGGCAGTCCTTGGTCCATAGGCCTGAGAGGCAGGCTTTCCCTGTAACCTGACCTGAGGCAGTAGATGCAATGCTTCATCTCGTTATCACAATGCCCTACCAGGTGCCGGCCAGTTTCTCTTCCATATTTAGTTTCCATTTTGCTCTTTAGTTTTAAAAAGGCAGTGAAGAAGATTTCAGAATGCAGAGCCGGCTGTATTCTTTGCTGTGAAGAGGGAGCCTGTGGGGAGCTTGGGTGTTCCTTTTTCATTCTGCTACAGACACTCTGAACGCATCAGCCGACTAGAGCCCTCTTACAAATATCAGCCTAGTTAGGATGACACATTGGAGAGATGGATGAGTGTATTGAGCATTGTGTTCCAGGTAAAATGAAACACAAGTCTTGCTGTTTCTCATATGATGATGCCAGTGATTGTTCAGAAAGGACACTTATAGGACACAGGGCAGTACATTTAAGCTCAAACAATCCAAATTTCCCTGAATGTGTAAGAGCCGAAACATGTAGAGAAGATAATGGATAGTAAATACCTTTTGCTTGTATGACATTTGGTGAGGAAATGAGCATATTTAAAGGAAGTGTATGACCTTATTAGAAATCTTACACATAGCATAAAAAGGAAACAGTTGGGCACAAAAGTAATCCCCTCCCCACCAGCCAGGTGATAGCACTAGCTCAGAAAGTGGGGTATCAAATGTCTTAGGGGCTAAAGGAATGACTCACCTGTTGATGTTAGGAAGTTAAAGGTCAAGCCCAAATTAGAAAGTATATTGCTGCAAGACTGGAAGTTTTGAACAGGTAGGAACAGTGAAAGTTGGGCTAATATGTGTCCAAAACAAGGGTATGAACATTAAGCAGTGCATTTCTGAACATGCGACATGCAATTTCTAACATGCTGCTCAGCCTACAGCTCTATCCTAGGACATTCCTGAGATCTTGTACTTGGGGATTGAAAAGAAAACAGAAGCAGTGGTTTAACCTCCTGGACTGCTCCCTGTAAAATGGAAATCCCACCCCAATTTGTGACTACCTAGAGTTCACTGAGAGAATGTCACACAAACCCCTGAAAATAAAAAGAACAGCAGGAATGCAAGTTCCCTCATGGAATCTGAATAGAAATCCCTGTTAACTTAAAATCCTCTTTCCCAGCTTTTAGAGCAGATCTGAGAAGTCCCAGGGTGAACTGCATGACATTTGACTTGATCCTTTCCTCCTCTGAGGAGAAGAGCAGGATGAAGGCAGAGATGAATATCAAGGATACCTTACCTGGCGGACAGGATGGATTGCTTTGTCCATTGCCTCCAGCCACCTGAAAGATAGTAAAATGAGAGGAACTCTCCTTTGGGGACTGGATAAGTATCATTTGGAGGGGCTTGCTCTTCTCCCTGGAAACCCATCTTCCAGACAGAATAGTCCTGAGACTCAGATATATTTCACGGCTGGAAGATGACGGTCGAAAGGCAACACATTCTTATGAAATTGGTATTACTGGATGGCAAAATCCCACCTCCGCCAGGCATATTTAAAATAAATTATGGGGCGCCTGGGTGGCGCAGTCGGTTAAGCGTCCGACTTCAGCCAGGTCACGATCTCGCGGTCCGTGAGTTCGAGCCCCGCGTCAGGCTCTGGGCTGATGGCTCGGAGCCTGGAGCCTGTTTCCGATTCTGTGTCTCCCTCTCTCTCTGCCCCTCCCCCGTTCATGCTCTCTCTCTCTCTGTCCCAAAAATAAATAAACGTTGAAAAAAAAATTTTTAAATAAATTATTATCCTTCTCCTTTACCACTGTTTAATTAGTGACTAAGATAAAATTTCTTCACTCTTTATTTTACCAAGGCATGTGAATTAATTACCACCAGCAGGGCTAGTAACGATTTGGTGTTAATAACTATAAGGCACTGGCTATTACAATATGGAAAGACCGGCAGTCACTGTCCTTAGCTCCCTCCCCAAGTGTTCCTTGGACAGAGTAGACACATTTAGTGCACCATTAGTGCTCCTACTTGAGGACTATATTTTCTTAGTCTTGTCTCCTTAGCCAGCTACCAGCCTATCCACCCCATTTGCCAATCTTTTAAATTTTCTTTTAAACCCTGTAACTTTCAATCAAACCATACTGCTTGCTCTTCTCCCCAAAGTTTGATTTATTCCCTCTGCCTTTTTCTGTTCCATTTCTTCTTTTGCACGCTTGTCTGATCCTGTGCCACACCCTTTGTAAACTCCTCCCTCATCCCCGCCTTGGGAGATCCTCACTCCCTACACTCAGTTGCCGTGCCACTTTGTCTTCTCCTATAGCACTTCTTAATGTTTCTTTGGCATTACAAATATTCAACCAAATGCCCTATCTTCTTAGTTCTGAGCTTTTTTGAGGGCAAGAATTGGCATTTAATCATACTAATAGTCTGTGGAGAACTTAAAACACTGTCTTGGGCACATTAGCTAACCAACAAATATTTTGTTCCTGAATTGAAATACAGTCAGGTTACCATCATCATATTTACTTCTTTGTTCTTTAAAGCAACATGCATTTGAATCAATAATGTTCTACAAGTAGGAACAGTATATTGTTTGTCTCAGACGTTTCAGACCTAGGCTTCTCTTTAAGATTGGAACTGAGTCCAATTCCTCTTAAAGAAACACTCAACACCGTTGACCTCTTACCTTTTTGTCAGTCTCCCTTACTTCTACTCCATCCTACCTTCACCCTAAATTAGCAGCACTTACATTGCAGTTTTCAGTTGACTCACTGGATTGACCAGTGATCTCCATTCCCTTAGGGTGATACAGTGAAGTAATGATCATAAGCCACTAAATGCTTAGAATTTGTAGGCTACCCTCTTAGAAAGCCTGAATACCTCTACCCCTCCAGTTGGGTTGTATGCTTAAAAATGTCAACTGGATTCATTCCCCACAAGGCTACATTATTACTATTTATTTTGCTCATCTCCCTGTAGTGTGCTAAATTGCAACCCTACTACATTATTTTTATAGCTAGGACTATCAATCTGATGGGCTTAAAATATATAAACCTGGTAACTTAGGCAAGCTAGATATGACCGTGACACTATTAAGATTTTTTAGAAAATGTGGAGATCTAAAGTAAATGAATTAGGAGAAAATGTTTCAGTTCTTTAGCAATTCTGATAGAAAAAAAACTGGGGGAATAATGAAGAACCCAACTTTTCATACCTAATAAAAAGATAGTTGATTGACTCACACTATAAACTTACTGTTACCTTCTCTACTTCCAACCCCCAAATCAATAAGACTGCTATTGAAGAAGCATTCCTCCACCCAAAGTGAGACTGGTAAGATCACAGATTAATGAATTACCTTTTCATTTCTTGGTTTGAGGTTGCACAGAAGCAAAACGTTCTATTTCCAGACTGAGGCACACAGTTAAACACAAATGGTTTTCCCAAACTGCTATCAATGCCAACTTCTGCACCTTCTAATTTTATTACTTCTAGAGGCGAACATTTTCCTTCATCCTGTAATTGATAAGGAAGAGGTTCAGCATGGGCACTGCAACTAAGCAGATAAGAGCGAACATGAGTGAAGAAAGGAGGACTGAAGTCATTTTTTTTATAATTGACTGTACGATCTCAAATGAAATTATAACCCAAATGAGTTTTTGTTGATTATGCTCCCCATGATATATTCCATGGAACTCCAAATCTCCAGCTATTATATTTTTCCACATCACTTTTGAATACCCTCTATTAATATGCATTTTATTTATGCCAACTTGGGAAAGTATAGTTAATTATTAATGCCCATTTTTCCTATGAGAAAAAACATTAAAAGAAATTCACATTGGGATGCCTGGATGGCTCATTTGGTTAAGCATTCGACTTTGGCTCAGATCATGATCTCCCAATTCATGGGTTCAAGCCCCATGCCGGCCCTCTGCTGACATTTCCGAGCCTGGAGTCTTCTTTGGATTCTGTCTCTCCCTCTCTCTCTGCCCCTCCCACTCATACTCTCTCTCTCTCAAAAATAAATAAAACATTAAAAAAATTAAATTCACATTATAGGGGCATCTGGGTGGCTCAGTGGTTAAGAGTCCATCTTCAGCTCAGGTCATGATCTCGCGGATCATGAGTTTGACCCCTGCATTGGGCTCTGCACTGACAGCGCAGGGCCTACTTGGGATTCACTCTCTCCCGCTCCCTCTGTCTCTCCCCCAGTTGTGTGTGCACATGTGCACATGTGTGCACTCCATCACAAAATAAAGCTTCTTAAAAAAATAAAAGAAGTTCACATTACAAAATATATGTGGTTGGTAGTGACATGAGATCTCTAGTTAGTTTCTACAATTAACATGTACTCCATGCTTATTGTGTATGGCCCTCTTCTAAATTCTTCACATCTCTTATTTGGTTTTGCTTCACAAATGCTTACAAGGTAGTTGCTTTTATCATCTCTATTTTACAGATCAGGAAACTGCAGCACAGAGAGAATCAAGAACACTTTTCTTTAAATGACAGTATTTTAAAATACCACCTATGTATGCAAGAGTAAAATAATTTTACAAGTAAATATTTTGTTATATTTATTTTACAATTATATCTCAAAACATCCTGTCCACTATTCATGTCCTCTCTAAAAATGACTATATTGCGGTTTAATTTATGTACCATAAAGTCATTAACTATATGCGTACAACTCAGTGATTTTTTTTTAGGCAAGGTACAGAGTTGTGAAACCGTTGCCACAATCTAGTTTTAGAACTTTCCATCAATCTCCAAATTTTCTTTCAGCCCATTTGCAGTCATTTGCCACCCTTGCTCCTCCAATCATAGGTAATCACACATCTGTTTTCTATTCCTATGAATTTGCCATTTCTGGACATTTCATATAAGTAGTATATACTATGTTCTTTGTGATTGGCTTCTTTTACTTAGTGTAATGTTTTCAAGTTTCATCCGCAGTGTAGCATTTATTTGTTCTTCATTCCTTTTTATTTCTGAGCTATTATTCTATTATACAGGTATGCATCATTTAGTTTGTCCATTCACAAGATAATGGCGATTTTTCTTTCAAGTTTTGGTCTATTTTGAATAATGCTGCTATAAACATTTGTGTACAGGTCTTTGTGTGGACATATGTTTTCATTCTCTTTGGTACATTACTAAGAGTGAAAGTGTTGGGTCACATCGTAGGTTTAATTTTACAAGAAACTGGCAAACTATTTTCCAAAGCGGCTATACCATTTTACATTCCCACCAGTAGTCTATGAGTGTTCCAGATTCCCAACACCCTCACCAATAGTCTGTAGTGCTTGTCTTTTTGATAATAGCTGCCATCCTACTGGGCATGTAGTAGAATCTCCTGGTGATTTTAATTTGCATATTTCTAATGGCTGATGGTGTGGAGCATCGTCCATACCAGAGGCTCTTAACCAGTTTTAGGTAACGACTTCCTTTGAGATGCATATGAAAACCCTCTCACCCCTCCCCTAATACATTTATATGTGCATATACACACATGTGAGCTTGTAAATACATGTGTGTGAGACATGTTACATGTATACACATGCATGGGTACATATAAACACACATGTGCGTACATGCATATGCAGAAATTTTCTTGCTACTCATGGGTGGATGGAAACAAAAATATTCTTTGACCAAAAGTAATATCTCATAGTTGTATGGCACTTTAGTTTATAAAACATTTCCATGGGCTCTGCCTTTTCATGTTTTATAACTACTCTATAAAATAGGAAGACACTCTTATCCCCATTTTCTAGAGGAAGAAACTGAGTTTCAATGAGATGCCCCAATGTTACATAGAAATAGAATTTGGACACTGGTCTTCTGTCTCTGTCCTCGACACTACTTCTGCCATGTGTCTGGCTTCTTAGGCCATGGAAATATGGGAGACTGCTGGATCTTAGATTCAGCATTTGAAGGCTATAACATTGAACATTTTAGGAGACACAGTATGTCCTGAAGCCACTAACTTTCCTGGAATAGAGACAGAGATGCAGAATTTCAGTCAGTTTTAGTAAATATAAAGAAAGTAGCACATGTTGTAATCATTGGACATGGTCAATACTATGATATTAAAAATCAGAAGAATATATTTTCATTTGCTTTAATAAGGATAAAGGCTTTACATGCCCATAATGGCTACTTCTATCATATTCACAGGAGCATTGCAAACTATAAAAAGATATGGGAAAACAAATGAAGGCTGGAAATTTTATTCTCATGAGAAGTGACAGATGTGCTCATTTACTAAGAGCAAACACTCACTTGGTTTGCTTTCCTTTGGGCCCATTTTATAGATAAGATGATATGTCAGTCTCAGCATTAGCACCACTAGGTTACTCTAGAGCTACCATGTTCTCCACATCCTTTGCTGTAAGAGAATGCAAAGGACTACATTCATATGGCATGTGACACAACCAAGAATAGTGCCTTAAGTCATTTATGAGGCTCTTTTTCCTCTGCTCAAATAGCAGCTATGTCAGAAGAACGAATGATTGATGAATGGATTAGATTAAAAACTGTATGCTACCGTCTCTTACATGGCCTCTAACACGGCCCGGATTCCATTTTGGCTACTCTCAGCTGCTCCTCATTGTCCATGATTATGAGCCTGCTGTGGCCCTGGGAGCAGCTGCAATAAGACCAGGCACACAGAGCCCACGTAGCAGGTGTGGTACTCTTGCAGCCGTGCTCATTCATCTTACTCTTTTCTCTTGGTTTCACCAGTCCAAGCACCTTTAAACTCCACTCTTGTGGAGATATGGGGTTCAGAAAAGGTTCTCTTTTAGTTGAATCTGAACGCTGCTTGGTCTGTGGTTCTGTATTCTCCAATCAAATGTTTTCTAGAGATAAACAACAATGAGAACCCCAATTTGTCTTACTGCCATGCCCTTGGGGTCTTTAACTCTTCCCTTAAGCAAAACTCAGTCCCTCAGTTTAATTCTTAAATGGGTTCTGTTTGAGTCTTTCCCTCTGGCTCTGCCAAAAGTCTGACTTATGTAGGTATTGAAAACAGCAAAGAATTTTTAAAGACTGGTTTCCCTAGGGGGCACCTGGGTGGCTCAGTCGGTTGAGCCCAACTTCAGCCCAGGTCATGATCTTGTGGATCATGGGTTGGACCTGCCTTGGGCTCTGTGCTGACAGCTCAGAACCTGGAGCCTGCTTTGGATTCTATGTCTCCTTCTCTCTCTGCCCCTCCCCTGCCTGTGCTCTGTCCCTCTCTCTCTCAAAAATAAATAAAAACATTTAAAAAAAAAAAAAAAAGACTGGTTTCCCTACAACTTTATATTCTCCTTTCCAAGGAATGGAAAGACTCTAGCTTCATTTTTTTATTCCTGAGCCAAATGAGAGATCCAGTTGCTTCATGGATACGAGATTGAGTAAAATAGAAATGATGCTGAATAGAATAATACCAAGGAATTGTTTAGTGAGGTCCAGAAGCTATCAACTGAGATAAAGGAATTTAGGCTGTTTATGCCAGGTGGCCTTGGATAATGTTGACAGTGTCTGTCATGGAAATAAGATTTCTACAGAAATGATTCCAAAGGTCAGACTGCTCAGAAAAGGGAAATAGTAAATAATAAGGACAAAAACCCAACCCAGAGTGAATCCACTTATAAATTAAATTATTTCTATAAAGAAAAATACAGACAAGGACATCTGTATCTGTCTGCAACCTGGGCTTTCTGGTAAAATAAAATTACCTACAGAGGTTTTTTTAGTTATTTGCTTTGGTCAAAATTTTGGTTTAAACTTGGCAGAAATATTTTGTGGTTGCATCTCTTTTTTAAGGAGAGAGAAAAGGTTAGGACACTATACCAACATGTTTCACTTTATCTAAAGGCATAGCCATGAAAATCCATAAACTAAGAAGGAGGAAAAAGGCATCTTTAGCCAGAAAAAGGAACTGATAATTCTCAGTGGGGAAAACAGAGCCAACATAAATTTAGAGGGAAAGAAAGCATGTCCTAAAGCAAAACAGCACATGAAAGGTACATAAAACACACATCTAGACTGCTATATTTAAAGCTAGCAGGTTGAAGCAAAATTGAGGGGTGAGTGCCTCTTGGAGCCTTATTAATGATGATCAGAGCCTTTTATCTGTAGGCAGCAGTTTGGAGGCTTCCCTCCTCCCTGGTGTCTGAAAACCATCACTCTGATAGCTAGGAGGCGGTGGCCTCTGTCCATGTCATAGATGACTGGATCAGGAGGGCGGCAAAGCCTGCAACGGTAAGGAGAGATACAGCATGCTTTCGCTGGAGTAGCCTGTGTTACCTATCTCTGTTCTTGATTAAATGGAAGTTTTGACCCTAGGGACTGCACTCCCCTCATGACCCACTCAGGATTATTACATACATGTATGTATGCATTTGTTTACTTATTTATGCTTTCCTCTTTTCCCTCCAAGTAGGCAAGAAAGCATTGATGGAGAAAAGAAGACAGAGAATAAAGAGCATGCACGTCAGACTCTTGTTTGTGGCTGGTACTGGGTTCTCTGTCAGAGCTTTGTGAATTTAACGTTTCTCTTTTTGCTTTTTTCAAGAAATGGAGATGATGTCGATTTTATTCCCCACAGTTGCAAGAACTCTTGTCTGAATAGAAGTGCGTTTCCTGCTCTTTCCCTACTTTTATAATGCCTGGCTGCCACCAACACCAGCAGAGGTAACTGGCTGCAAACTCAGAATTTTGTGCTTTTCTTTTCAGTTTGCTTGGAGTAGGGAGCCATGTTTTAGGAATGATAAATACAGGCTGGCAGCATCATGTTGTTTCCTGGCACCGGGGAGACTCCAGGCTCCAGGAAACACAAGTGGCTTTTGGGGCTGGAGGAGTTCATGTGCACACAGACCAATGCATTATGCTGCTCCCAGACAGACAGGCTTCCTGCTAGAAAGTCAGCTAAGTGGAGGGATGATAATGAAGTTGGAGTCTGAGCTGCCCATGCTTTACAGCTTTGAAGAGACACTTCTGGCCTCAGTCACGTGTCTCATTTGTCACCATTTCCCTTGGCTCCTCAACTATCCCTTAGAGTAGAACAACTACCAACCAGTGAGAACAGAAAGACTGTGGAATAGTTAATCTGAGTCATAGTCATGACCTTTCCAAAGTTGTCAAAAAGTTACCAGGTTCACTGTAAAATCAAGATATTCTGCATCTTAAGCTCTGCAATTGAATGTTTGTCCTACAAGCATTCTCTCTGAACTCAGCGTATTCTCAGTTTGTAGGTGGTTTCTGAAGCCAGACAGTCTGGGTTTGAATCCTTATGTTTGTGGCCTTGGGCAAGTTACTTCAACTCTCTGTGTCTCTGTTTCCTTATGAAAGAGAATTTAGTTAATACATATGTAAAGTTTTCAGAACACTGCCTGGCACTTCATAAGTGATATATAAATGTTAACTTTCATTCTTATGTAGAAATTTGATGAAAATGAAGAGTAAGAACCTAGTATATTTGTTAACTGAGCATCTTTAATATGGATGTCAAAGTAACTTTATTTAAAGTAAGTTCTTATATCTGTCTCTTTTTTTTGCTCTCCAAGAATTACAGGTTACATGAACAAGGGGAAGGGCTTAAACTCTGGGAATCTCAGTGTCCTCATTTGTAAAATAGGGGTAAAAGCACCCTCCTTTTTGAGGATGAGAAGAGATCATCTATGTAAAGTGCACATAACAATGAGGATTTTTCTTTCCTGTATCTGGGGTCCTATATCAGTTTAAGTGCAAATGAAGTGTCCTTACACTATCGCTATGACTCAGGATGCTGTACGAGGAAAGTTCTGTTCCAGAACCAGCAGTGGTTATTACTGAGAGGAGGGCTGGGCTGGGCTGGGACATGGGTGGGGATGGGGCCAGAACAGAGGGAGAAGGTAGAAAAGGGAGGTAGTCTGGCAATTTCACTGTTTTATTTTGGAAGGGAGTTGTGATGATTTCAGTGGTTGACTTCTGTGCCTGGATTCCTGTTAACCTGCCCCTCACTCAGGGATTCAGAGGAGTCAGTATTTGCCTCTGGTTATACTCATGCGTAGAGTCTCCCACAGTCCATAGATAGAAGCTGCCTGTTGGAAGAGCCAGGTGCTTACTAATGGCTCTCCCTTCCTCTGTCCTGAGAGGCTGCTTTTTGGTCCAGTCATGCCTGGATTAACATCCTGGCTTTAATGAATTTCTCTCTCCTTACTGCCCTCTCTTGCTCCTTTCCTTTCTCCAACACCTACTGAGTGTGTCTGTACCTTCTGCCAGACTTCATGCTAAGTACTAAGACCCACCGTGGGTTTTAGCCTTAGACTGATTTGCTAGTCTTCAGCCAGTCTCATTCTGGACAATGAATTCCTTAGCCCCTTTTCTGGTCATGTTCTTAGGCTCTGGGATTCCCAAACCTAATATGCTCATTATTACTCATGGTCTTTTGCCTACCTCATTCTGCCCTATTTTGACCCTCATTAGGAAAGGAGTGACCCAGTTCTTCTGAGAGGGAGTGTTCTGATCCTCAGTGGATTCAGATGTTTATCCACACACACACGATAGCATACTTAGCACTTCAGAGTTGAGGGAAAGTGTTTCTCTTTCTCTAATCTCTTTGCAGATCTCCCCAAGCTTTTGTAATTTGGGGTATGTTATGCACTGAATGTCTGTGTCCTCCCCCAAGTCCAAAATCCATATGCTGAAATCCTAAACCCCAATGTGATGGTGCTAAGAGGTGGGGCCTTTGGGAAGTGATTAAGTCATGAGGATGGAACCCTCATTAATGATATTAGACAGTCCAGAGAGCTCCATTGCCCCTTCTGCTATGTGAGGACACATACAAAGGACACCATCTATGAATCAGGAAGAAGATCTGCACTAGACCCAAAATCTGCCAGCGCCTTGATCTTATACTTCCCAGTCTTCAAAACTGTGAGAAATGAATATTTCTTGTTTAAGCCACCCAATCTATGGTATATTTGTTATAGCAGCCTGAATAGACTAAGGCAGGATGATAACCTAAAGCAAGAATTCTGTTTTTTCTTTGAAATATCTCACTCCAAACTTGTACTTCATTCCTAGTGATAGCACTTTGATCCAAGGTCTTGGCCTGTCATGCCTATGTCACTACAGCAGCCCCCTGGCTGAGCTTCTCGATGCCAGCACAATCTTGACAATGTAATTTGAATGGCCTGACATCACTCACCCAAGGTCTGCTTCCATTGCACTTCCCATGATACTACTTGCCAGTTTATTGCCTCTGAGCTCCAGATTTATCCTTCATTGCCTGATTTGTGAAAATAGACCTGTGACCTTCATATTTTAATATTAATATTAAACATAAAATTATAATATTTTTCCTTTGCCAGCTGGCATGAAATTAAACCTTGCTACCACATACTTCTGGAGGGACACTGCAGGAAGAAGGGTTGTTCTTCCTAGTTCCTGTAGATTGTACTACATTTTTTCTCTATTCCTCAGCCTTTGAGATTTCTTCTAGTGCTAAGTGCTTATAGGATATAGCTTCTCCAGGGTTCCACAGCTCTCAATTTGGGCATTGGTGGCATACTGGGGAGCCCCAGACACCAAGGCCTGTGTTCTAGCCCTCTCCTCAGCCCTGTGGAGCTGGCCGTGTAGGAAATGGCCCCCGGGCCTCAGAGGTACCTAAAAGTACACTAGGTTATTATAGAGGGAGACTTCCTCTGCAACTCCCAGTGTCAACAGCACCCACAGTGGCACTCCAGCATCTTCTATGTACCTAACTCACTCTGCATGGCCAAGTGTCAACCTCACCTCACCAGTGCCCTGGACGTTTGTTTCTGTGGCTGTTCTAATGCAGACACCAAGCTCTCTGGGCCTCACACCAGCAGCAGTGCTTGACACACTCAGTACTTCTGACTCACTGCATACCTGTCCAGCAGCCTTGGCTCACCTGAGCCCCAGGGGTTGTTTCTGCTAGCCCAGAGGCTAGGTACCAACTCTGGCCATGCCAAACCAGCAAAATCTTCCATCAACCAGTGACTGCAACCAACCTTCTCTGATGAGGCTTGTACCCCTATTTCCAAGTTAATGCTTCCTTGAGTACTCTCTCTTTCTACCTTAAGATTCCTTTTAGAGTTCTCTTTTTTTGTCTTTATAATTACTTTCCTATCATTGGTTAATTGTTCTTCATGTTAAACTTCTTCTGTTTAAATTACTGTGTGTGATGGCTAATTTTCTATGGCAAAGTGGCTAGGCTATGTATGGTGCCTAGACCTGTGGTCAAACACTAATCTAGATATTGCTGCGATGTATTTTTTAGATGTGATTAACATTTAAATCAGTAGACTTGGAGTAAAGCAGATGACCCTCCATGTAGTTAGTGGGCTTCACCCAGTCAGTTGAAGGCCTCAAGATAAAAAGATTGAGGTCTTCCAGAAGAAAGATTTCTGAAGAGATTGAGGTCTTCCGGAAGAAAGATTTCTGCCTTCAGACTCCAGTTGCAACATCAACTCTTCCCTGGGTGTCCAGCAGGACTGCCCTATAGAATTCAGACTTGCCAGCCCTTACAATGAGCCAATTCCTTAAAATCCCCTTCTGTGTGTGTGTATATGTGTGTATATATACATAAACATATACACACACTTCCTGTTGGTTCTGTTTCCCTGAATAATACACTGTACTATTTCTGCCTCCTCAGATAGATAGACTTATGAACAAATAAAAAATAAGTAGTCAAGTCTTTCCTGCTGATTCCCAATACCCTCCATTACCTGACCCCATCATTTCTATCAATTTCATTAATTGTCCTCAGCGTCCGTCCCAGGAACACAGCACTCATTCCTTCCCTGCCTGTCCTCCATTTCCCTCACCATTCATGTCCTCCTGTCTCTCCTCTTCCTGTTCATATTCTAGCCAACCTTCAAGGTTGGCTCTAATTCCTGTCCCTTCATGAAGTCTTTTTACCTCTTGGAGCCATCACCATTCTCTCTCTGCCTACAAAGAATGCCTGTGCCCTATCATTGAGAGCTAAATTATATTGCTTCATTTAGTTTGTGTGGATGTGGATGAGTGTGTGTGTATGTGTGTACGTACGTGTGTGTATGTGCGTAGATGCATGTATATGTGTATATGTCTGCACTCACTAATATTTATTGAGGTTGAGTTCTTATTATGAACCAGGCACTGAGCTAAATACTTTTAATCATTTAATCATCTCATCTAGGAGTTTTTTAGTCATATGCTCTTTGTATGGGCCTATTTATTCCTCTCACACTCAGTAAACAATTAAAAATTTTCCTCTTTTTTTGAAGAACTAAATGAGATTAACAAATCAGAACTATGGTCTCTTATTTTTAAGTAAGATGCCGTAAGACTAGGGTACCCCTTTTCAGAAGAAAAGCAACAGGTACATATGAGTGAGGGGAAAGAACGTGATATTTGTCAAACTCCTGTGAGAAATCTCTCTGTGCATCTGAAAATTATACTTGCCTGCTGGTTTAGCATTTCTTTTTTTTTTTTTTTTTAATTTTTTTTCAACGTTTATTTATTTTTGGGACAGAGAGAGACAGAGCATGAACGGGGGAGGGGCAGAGAGAGAGGGAGACACAGAATCAGAAACAGGCTCCAGGCTCTGAGCCATCAGCCCAGAGCCTGACGCGGGGCTCGAACTCATGGACCGCGAGATCGTGACCTGGCTGAAGTTGGACGCTTAACTGACTGCGCCACCCAGGCGCCCCTGGTTTAGCATTTCTAATCAATAATAGAGAGAACCCTTCTCAATGAACCTGCCTCGGTTGAGATAGCCCATCCTGGGCTCCACTCTGAAATCCCAGGGAGGTGACAGAAAGGGTCAGAACACCTCCCCCATTTTGCATTAGTTGCTGTGTCATGACTGGGAGTTTCTAGCAAACCCCTTTCTGTCCAGGTGAAGTAATCTGAATGGCTCAGATCTTTGGAAAATGGAAAATAAATTTCACCAACATACTGTTAAAAATAATACAGAAGATTTCCGAATGCTGTTTGGCCTTGTCTTGAGTGAAGAATAAAATGTCAGCAGACTGGCCCTGATTCTTCACATTTAAAAGGGATTGTCTTAATACTCCTTGTTGATTGTGGCAAGGTTATAAAACAATCTCACTGTGAGGGCTGCATTATCCACATTCTACAAACCACGAAATGGCGACAAGTGAGGTTAAGTAATTTGACCAAGGAAATGCAGCTAATAGATGGTAAATCTAGGAGGTGAATCAAAACTTACTGAAGCACAGCATGAGACTGCCTCCATGAAATGAGATTTATTTCATAAAGGTCAGATTTACTATGTCCCATGCTCACATTCACCTGGGGAGGTCAGGGCTTTTGTTATCCTCATAGTTCAGGAGAAAGGCTTGGAAAAACTCAGTGAATTACCTGGGTCCACCCAGGTAGCAAGTTAGCAGGACTGAGGCTGGATCCCAGTCTGTGAGACCCAGGGCTGGTACTCTTAATCTCTTGTTCAAAAGACTATTTCATGTGGGTCTTATGGACCCAGGTAAATACAGGCTCCATTTGAGCAGAGATTATATGTTTTCCCCCAAAAGTAGCTAAGACAGGGCTGGATCCAGAGGAAGCGCTCAGTTACACACACCATGATCAAAGCAGACAACTGTTGCGTCGGGCTCTGGGCTGATGGCTCAGAGCCTGGAGCCTGTTTCCGATTCTGTGTCTCCCTCTCTCTCTGCCCCTCCCCCGTTCATGCTCTGTCTCTCTCTGTCCCAAAAATAAATAAACGTTGAAAAAAAAATTAAAAAAAAAAAAAAAAGCAGACAACTGTTAAGGAGCCCATAGTCCTGGTATCCAGCACCAGTTTCTTTTAGGATAAGTGTGTTTTGCTGTGTTTCTTCACAGCTATGACATACTTCTCCAGAGACAAGTTTCCCTAGTTCTGTTTTCAGAAAACCTTCCCCCTTCATGGAATTGTGTGAAGACAAGCCACCACTTGTCTGATGGCTTTGGCCTTTTTCAATTCTTGAGACTCCACCAAGTTATAAGATTGGTCCTGGAGGACATGCTACGCAGCACAGACAATGGCTAGAGCCAAAGGGTGGCCATGAAGATGGTCATATGCATGAAGGTGGTGCTGAGCAATCTGAACCCTAGTGCCCTGGTCGTGGCTCTGCTGCTTATGGGGTCCCTCACTCACTAGCTGTTACCCAAGAGTTGAAGGACACTATGGGCTATGTATCTCAATTCAAATGATCATGCACAGGGCTTTTGCCACTGCTAGCCTTTGATTAAGAGATTTCATTGATCATTAGTCCTTTCCCCATGGTGTGGGCAAAGAAAAACAACATAATGGAAGAGGTATTCTAACTGCTGACTAGACCACAGCTTTGGGATGATATGTTGGTTTAATGTGTTACACATTTGCACAGAAGTAGAATTGACTAGGTATTAATTTTCTCTTCAGTGGAAAAACATTAAAACCTCAATGCTAAATGGAATTTTCTTATAAAATGTTTTAGGCTCTGCACTCACACCATGGAGCCTGCTTGGGATTCTCTCTTCCCCCTCTCTGCCCCTACTCTGCTCACACTCTCTCTCTCAAATAAATAAGCTTAAAAAAAGGTATATTAAAATGTTTTAGCTCTCTAAGCTGCACTTTTATTCTCCTGCATATAAAAAAGATGAAATGTGCCCCATTTTTATAGCTTAGCAATACTATTCTTGGGATTGGAGACTGTGACTTATTGGAAATATTACTGAATATAACAGCAAAAAGAATAGGTCTCTTTAATTTCTTCCCATTTGTTCCAAAGATTGTGCTAGATACTTTTTTATATCTGTTATTTTACAACAATATCCCTGTATGATATTGTATGGTGTTATGTATAGATCCTTCTATGCCAATTTGAATTATGCAAATTTTGAGTAGTATTATGTAAACATCAAACACAAAATCAGAAATAAGGTGAATACTCCCAAACTTAAAAATTGACAGGAATTTCAAAACTTTTGGACCAAGAGAACTCTCTGTTGTCTTGAGGTAGTGTTCCTTTAGCTGGTAATTAGAATTCACCATTCTCTGTCAAGATTAGTCTTGGATTCTGTCCACTCTTGGGAAAACATTCCTTACATAAAATGCAGTTGTCTTGAATTGTAATGCCAGAGAGCAAAGAGCAGTGCAGTTCATTCCTTGCACATGGTGAGCAATTAGTAAATGATCATTTAGTGGATTTAAACAGGATGAATGTGGTCAGAAACAAGCTAGTTAGTCCTTCACCTTTGGAATGTGAGCCCGACCACTCTCTTTTCATCCTTTCCTAGCTCAAGGACAAGGTTTACATTTCTGGCTGAGGAAGCCTGGTAACCTTTATGTCCAGCCAAGCACCACTAAGTGGCTTTAGGTTTATCTTGTCGATCTTGCTCTTAGACTCCTTCCTCCCTCCTCTCCTTCAGAAAAACAGCACATGTGTGAAGGCTTTCTGTACACAACTTTTTATTCTCAAATAATTGTACATCCATGGGAAATCAAGGAAATGTGTACCCTTCACTCATTCCTCCTGGTGTGCACGCACACACACACACACACACACGCTAAGCATCTCATAGAACGATAGTAGTACAGGTGTTTCTGAGGGGCAGTAGCTCACTGGGTTTAAGTTCTGAGGAAGAAGTCTACATTGAGATGCAGTTACCCTCTCCTCAGGACTCAGTCTGGGATGGGCATCATAGGCTTGCCACCCATGCCATCTCACAAAGCCCCACACGCAGAAGGATGCAGTCAGCATCTTGAAACTCTTAAATATTTTATCTTTGGATTTACGTTTGTAAGTGAAATAAGATGAACAATGGGGTATGTGCCAGGGGCTTGGAGCCTCTGCACACATGTGGTTCTACCTCCCTGCCTCTGTGAGACAGAGTGTTGGTCTCCTGATCCTGCCCAGACACCACTGCTGCCTTCCCTTGCTGCGGGTGCTGGGTGTGGATGCCAGAGTGTTGGGTCGAATGGAAGGTATCTGGTGCCTGTGAGGGTCTGCACTTGCCTGGCAGTATCCTCATGTTTGAGAGAGTCATTTTATATTAAATAATACAAAACATCATGGCAAGTCAAGACAGAGATGGCTGGAGAAAGAAAAAGCTTCTAAACTGCATTTTGAACAAAGGGCCGTACATTTTCATTTTGCACTGGACCCCACAAATTAGATTGCCATCCCTACTTAAAACTATTTTATAGCCCAGCCTATTTTGTAGCCCATGCCTACAAGAAATCTAGGCATGAAGATGAATTTTTATCAGTGAATAGGAAGCACAAGGAATATTTGTTTGTCCAAGGCAAAAAAAAAAAAAGGTCTCCACTAACACCAGAGCAATCTTGCTAAAGCACATTCTTATCAAGTCAGAGACTGACCTAAAACCTGCAGCATTGCCTGCTCGTAGAATATCCTCCATAGCCACAGCCTGGCCCTGGGCTCTCTGTAAATAGTCTATCCTCATCTTATCTTCTGAACTTCATGTTTGGCTAGACCTTGGTTCAAATCTGTGCTTGTTTCTGACCAAATGCAGTTCATACTTTCCTAGTTGTGTGCCTTTGCTCAAGCCATTTTATTTTCCTGAAATGTCATTTTACCCATTCTTAGAGGTCAAACTGTCACTTCTCTCCTAAAGCTCCCAGCCTGTGCCTGCCTCAGTGCCTTTGCACTTCTTTCCACTACTCATGTGGCTCCTTTTCTAGATCTTCTACAGCTAGATCCAGTGTGTCACTCAGAAGGCCATCTTTCCAGAGAGGTCTATCTGAAGACCTGCTCTAAGCTAACCTCCATTTCATCCCATTCCTGTTCCATTAGTTGTAGTTATCACTATTTAAATTAATTTTGGATATTTAATTTTTTTTACTAGTGCAATGATCATTTCTCCCAGAAGAGTAAGGGCCTCTTTTGCCTTCTTTACTTCCACAGGCCTTAAACCATGCCTGGCATGTACTTGTTGAATAAAGGGCTCTTTCTGTCCTCCTAATATTGTAGCATACTGCATGTCATATTTTCCTTACATGTTTTCCTCCTCTTTTTATGCTATGAGCTTCTCCAGGGAGGGGAAGAATGCTTTATTCTTATCCTGCACAATGCCTAGGAGGGCCTAGGCTTCAGTAAGTCTTCACTGAATGCATATATAAAAATAAATGGTGCAGAGGCAGAGCATTTCTTTTCTCTTTCAGAACAACTGGACACAGCATAAGCCAGAGAGATCAAAACTAATTGCTGGAACGAGCAGCACATGCCATTTAGCATTCATTGCATCTGTACCAAGGGCAGCCTTGGAAAAGTGTGTAATCAACTAACAGCACATGGTATCCAGAATGACCTCTGTGCTCATTACAATGCTATTCTCTTCAGGCAATTGGTTGCCTTTGTGGCCTGTGGGATGAAAAGCTTCCCAAAATAGAGACCCGGGATGAAGTCTAGTTCTGATGGGAGGGATCAGAGCTAGAGGGCGCCTTCTTTATGAGCATCGGGCATCTGTGTTATTCTTATAGCAAAGTAGTTTGGTTTTTTTATTATTGATAAAAATGGAGATACTAACCCACAAATCAGTCTGGGGATCTAGGGAGTGTGAAGAAGGTAAGGTGTGGCATTAGTCGAGAGTGACAAGTTTGGGGCATAAATGGGACCATTAAATCAAAGTGGTGTACATAAAAAAACAGAAAAGCGATCTGTTCTGGCTCTCTCGGGCAAGGGGAAAATGAGGCCTGCCAGCCGGGTTGAGGTGAGGCTTCCTAAACTCTATGACAAAAGTCTGGAGCAATAAAAGACCCCCAGGCAAGGGAGAACAGAGCAATGACATGCAAGCCTGCAAGCCAGGGATTTAGAGGCCAGAGAGGGGATATGCACTGTTCTGAAACTCATTTGCACACTCCCCTCTTCCTTACCCCCGCAGAAGGGCTTCTCACCCTAAGATGCTGAACCCCTGGGTTCCCCATGAGCACTCCACACTGCCTATGGTGTAAGCGAGGAAGTCTCGCCTCCTCCCTCAACTACTGGGTGTGGATTCAATTACTAGGGAGAGTTAAGGATTCAAAGAGGGTTTCTTGGAGGGGAGGGGCAGTGTGTGGCACACACAGAAAAACACAATGAGGCAAAATGTGGGGCAGCTGGGAATCAGTCTTAGGAGGCTGAGATTGACTGTGGGTGCTGTTGGAGAAAGGTGTGATGAGCTGGGGTGCTGGAGCTAGTGTTGGGGAGGTGATTTTAGGTAAATCCAATAAGATCCTGGAAGCTTTGGTGGAGTGAAGGCTTATTTTAGTCTTTTCCCTGGGAAGGAAATGCCTATATTGTGACAGGGCAGGATGGCTGGTCTCCCATGGGATTTCCCCCCTCCTTGGGTCTTCAGTCCTCAAGCTGGCATTCTAGACAGCTCTGGGCTTTGGTGCAAGGATGGTGGGCAGAGACCATGGTATGAAATCTTGCCTATAGGAATGTCTCATTGGAATAGCAAGTGGAGGCCTGGCCTTTGGGTGGCCTGAAGGGGTGCAGGATGGTGCTTGGAAAGGTCTGACAAATGCTGCTCGGTTAAAAAGGTTATTACTTTCCTTCTCTTTTCTGCTACAGAGAAAATCATTCTTGTTACTCCTTCTAAGAAGGAAATTCTGCAGAGCCTGGAACTAGACCACAAGCACATTTTCACCCTCAAAGGCATTCACTTTTGTGCCAGCTGCTGTCTTGGGCCTTGCTTTTTCCATTCTTTATGACAGTATAAAACCAAAGAGTTTGCCTTTTGACTTTTTCAGTCTGGGCTCTGAGTTGTTGTTGTTCTGTTGCTTTTTCCCATTGGCTAGATGTTTCCGGTTGGTGAGTAAATTATTTATTTGTCAAATCAGTTACCTAGTAAAGAAGCACTTGCTTCCTAGGACTGATGACTCTAGTGTGCCAAATAGTACCCAGGGGTTCCAGGTCCTGCCAAAACAAAGAATGGTTTAGGAGCTAGGGGAATTTGGCAAGTCCTATCAGCCCTACCTCCAAAATATATCTCCAGTGTGTCCCCTTATTGCAGCTCTGTGCAGCCACCATTACTCTTGGACAGACCTACTTTGTCTGGATCACTGTAATAGCATCTCAGCTAGCCTCCCAGTTCTACCCTCCATCCCGTCTTCACGCCATTCTCCACTCATAGGCATTGGATTAGTTTGCTACTGCTGCTGTAGCAAATTTAGCAGCTTAACACATGATATGTTTATTTTCTAATGGTTCTGGAAGTCAGAAATCTGAAATCATCTTCACTGGGCTAACATTAGGGTGTTGGCAGGGCTGTGTCCCTTCTAGAAGCTCTAGAGGAGAATCCTTTTCTTACCTTTTCCAGCTTTAGAGGCTGCTTGCATTCTTAGGCTCATAGCCCTGCCTCACTTGAACCTCTGCTTCCTTTGTCATTGAGTCTGACTTTCCCATCTCCCAGTGATGGCGATCCTTGTGATGACACTGGGCCCACCCAGAAAATCCAGGATAATCTCCCCATCTCAAGACCCTTGACTTAATCACACCACAGTGTTCCTTTTGCCAAGTAAAGTAATATAGTCACAGGTTCCAGGGATTCAGATGTGGGCATCTTTGGGTTGGGAGCACGGTGTGGGGAACGGGATACATTCTTCTGCTTACCCAGGCATCATACCATCCACCTGGTAAAGATCCATGACTTCCCATTGAGTGTAAAATAAAATCCACACTCCCAACACCTGACTTACAAGACCCTGCCCACCTCTCAAGCCATTTCTTAGCCAGCCTTTCCCTGGTTCTCTGCTCCTGTCACATGGCTTATGCCTGCTCTTCTTAAAACCCCAGACCCTCTCCTTTTGTGGATCTTAGTGGTTGTTATTCTCTGACTGGACATATAGCTGTTTGTTCTCTGACTTTGAGTGTTTGGCCAAATGTCACATCCTCTGAAGGCAAGAATATAGCAGAAGTGTTTCCAATTATGGAATCCACTTTATTGTAAGGAAGGAATATAACATTAATTGTGTGACTAGAACCTTTTATAGCTTAATCCTCAAGTGCCCCATTTGTCAAGCATTCTGGGTCCAACTTGACAGAAGAAATGACTGAGGCTTAAGTAACTTACCTAATTTACAAGGCTAGTGAGTATTAGAGTGGAATCTGAATACAGCCTGTCTGACACCAAATCCAGTACAATTACTATTGTACATACCTGTATATTACAGATAGTGTAACCAATAGGAGAAAGCCTGGACTGTGAACTTATACTTAAATTCTGACAACACCACTTAATAATCGTGTGACTCTAAGTAAGTGCCTAGTCTTGGTGAAATTCAGTTTCCACATCTCATATCTTTGTTAGGAAGAGTGAATGAAATAAGATATCCCAAGTATGTAGCACAATGCCTGGTAGTAAAGTTAATGCTAGCAAATAATAGGTGTAAAATATTATTAATAGAAACCTGCTACTCAAGAAGAGGCATTTTTTGCTTTTTTGCTTCCCTCTACTTTAAAAGAAACTTGAGTGAAAAAATAAATAATCTAATTTAAAAATGGGCAAGAGACATGAACAGACATTTCTCCAAAGAAGACATTCAGATGGCTAACAGACACATGGAAAGATGCTCAACATCAGTCACCCTCAGGGAAATGCAAATCAAAACTACAGTGAGATATCTATCACCTCAGACCTGTCAGAATGGCTAAAACCAACAACACAAAAACAACAAGTGTTGGCAAGGAGGTGGAAAAAAAAAGGAATTCTCCTGCACTGTTGGTGGGAATGCAAACTGGTGCAGCCACTGTGGGAAACAGTATGAAGGTTTCTCAAAAAATTAAAAATAGAATTGCCATATGATCCAGTAATTCTACTGGGCATTTACCCAAAGAATATAAAAACACTAATTCAAAAATATATATGCACCCCTATGTTTATTGCAGCACTATTTAAATAGCCAAATTATGGAAGCAGCCCAAGTGTCCATCCATAGATGGATGGATAAAGAAGGGTGGTATATAATATATATACATATATGCAAACATATAACACACATACATACATACACATATTTACTGGAATATTACTCAGCCATAAAAAATGAAATCTTGCCATTTGCAACAACATGGAAGGATCTAGAAGGTACGATGCTAAGGGAAATAAGCAGTCAGAGAAAATTACCATGTGATTTCACTCGTATGTGGAATTAAAAAAATGAACAAAGAAAAAAGAGACAAATAAATAGACTTTTAAATATAAAGAACACACTAATAGTTACCAGAGGGGAAGTGGGTGAAATAGGTGAAGGAAATTAAGAGTACACTTATTATGCTATGACACTATAGAACACTTACGAAGGAAATTGAAGAGGATGTAAAGAAATGGAAAAACATTCCATACTCATGGATTGGAAGAACAAATATTGTTAAAATGTCTATACTACCCAAAGCAATCTACACATTCAATGCAACCCCTATCAAAATAACACCAGCATTTTTCACACAGCTAGAACAAACAATTCTAAAATTTGTATGGAACCAGAAAAGACCTTGAACAGCCAAAGTAATGTTGAGAAAGCAAAACAAAGCTGGAGACATCACAATTCTGGACTTCAAACTGTATTACAAAACTGAAGTCATCAAGATAGTATAGTACTGGCACAAAAACAGACACATAAATCAATGGAACAGAATAGAGGACCCAGAAATGGACCCATAACTATATGGTCAACTCATCTTCAACCAAGCAGGAAAGAATATCCAATGGAAAAAAGACAGTTTCTTCAACAAATGGTGTTGGGAAAACTGGACAGCAACATGCAGAAGAATGGAACTGGACCACTTTCTTATAAGTGAAATAAATAATAAAGGGCTAGTTTCCAAAATCTATACAGAACTTATCAAACTAAACACCCAAAAATAAATAATCCAGTTAAGAAGTGGGCAGAAGACATGAATAGACATTTTTCCAAAGACACCCAGATGGCTAACAGAAATACGAAAAGATGCATAACATCACTTATCCTCAGGGAAATACAAATAATAACCACACTGAGATACCATCTCAGACCTATCAGAATGGCTAAAATTAACAACTCCGGAAACAACAGATGTTGGCGAAGATGTGGAGAAAGGGAACCCTCTTACACTCTTGTTGGGAATGCAAACTAGTGCAGCCACTGTGGAAAACAGTGTGAAGTTTCCTCAGGAAGTTAAAGATAGAGCTACCCTAAGACCCAGCAATTATACTACTAGGTATTTATCTAAAAGATATGAAAATACTGACTCAAAGGGGCACATGCACCCCAATGTCTATAGCAGCATTTTCAGAGCCAGATTATGGAAGGAGCCCAAAAGTCCATGACTGATGAATGGGTAAAGAAGATGTGGTATGTGTGTGTGTATATATATATATACACACACACATACACACACTCATATATATATACACATATATATATACATATATATGAATATATAATGGAATATTACCCTACCATCAAAAAATGAAATACTGCCATTTGCAATGATGTGGATGGAACTAGAGTATATTATGTTGAGCAAAATAAGATAGAGGAAAACAAATACCATATGATTTCACTCATGTGGAATTTAAGAAACAAAACAGATGAACATAGGGGAAGGGAAGGAAAAATAAAATAAGATAAAAACAGAAAGGGAAGCAAACTATAAGAGACTTAACTCTAGAGAACAAATTGAAGGTTGATGGAAGGGAGGTGGGTGGGGGATGGGTTAAATGGGTGGTGGGCATTTAAAAGGGCACTTGTTGTGATGAGCTCTGGGTATTGTATGTAAGTGATGAAACACTAAATTCTACTCCTGAAACCAATACTACACTATATGTTAAGTAATTTGAATTTAAATAAAATCTTAGAGGGGTGCCTGGGTGGCTTAGTGATTTAAGTGGTTAAACATTCTAGTTTGGCTCAGGTCATGATCTCACAGTTCGTGGGTTTGATCCCCATGTCTGGCTCTGTGCTAACAGCTCAGAGCCTGGAGCTTGCTTTAGATTCTGTGTCTCCTTTTCTCTCTGCCCCTCTCTTGGTACTCTGTCTCTCTCTGTCTCTTAAAAAAAATAAATAAAATGTTAAAAAAATAAAATTAAATCTTAGAAGAAAAAAATAGAGTATACTCATTATGATGAACACTGACTAATGTATAGAATTGTTGAATCACTGTATTGTACACCTGATACACCTGATACTAATATACCACTGTATGTTAATCATACTGGAATTAAAATTTTAAAAATAAAAGAAGCTTGAGTGAGAAAACTTGAAAGAAATGCCCCTGGTTAATAGTGTCCCATATTTTTTTCTTAAATGTTTTTAAATGTTTTATTCTTTTTTTTTTTAACGTTTATTTATTTTTGGGACAGAGAGAGACAGAGCATGAACGGGGGAGGGGCAGAGAGAGAGGGAGACCCAGAATCCAAAGCAGGTTCCAGGCTCCGAGCCATCAGCCCAGAGCCTAACGCGGGACTCGAACTCACGGACCGCGAGATCGTGACCTGAGCCGAAGTCGGACGCTTAACCGACTGAGCCACCCAGGCGCCCCTGTTTTATTTATTCTTGAGAGAGAGACAGAACATGAATGAGGGAGGGGCACAGCGAAAGAGGGAGACACAGAATCCGAAGCAGACTCCAGGCTCTGAGCTGTCAGCACAGAGCCCGACATGGGGTTTGAACTCACGAGCTGTGAGATCATGACCTGAGCCGAAGTCGGATGCTCAACCGACTGAGCCACCCAGGCACCCCTAGTGTCCCATATTTTTATCATTACTTCTTCCTGTCACAAATGTTCTCAAGCTGAAACTCACTGAAGTTTGGTTCCCCCATCAGTAATGAACATTTTGTAAGTCACTCAAAATCTACAGGAAAGAGTCAATTTATCAGTGCTGAAATTATGTTCTTTTGGGACACGAGAAGCAGAGCATTGAGAAATCTTCCAACTGGGTGAGAGAAAATGTCCTGAGACCCAGCAACTCTTGTTTCCTCATGAGATTGTCTCCCTAGTGATTTCCAGAAAGCTACATTTTTCCTATCCCACCAGGAGGGTAAATAAAGCATTTATCCTAAACTCCCCTGCTAACAATTTCCTTTCTAGCTAATGCTTTATGCTGCCATGCTTAAAAGACAGATCTGTAAAAAAAAATGTTACTCTGAATATGTCATATCCTTGCTTCAAGCCTCCAATGAGCCCTCATAACTTATAGAATAAAGCCGAAACACCATTCATTGTTTAATAAGGCTCTCTACCATCTCATTCTGATCTACTTTTCAGCGCTCGATTTCTTGGCACTCTTCCCCATTCCATCACTACTTCCTCAACACACCCTCTGCTTCATAAACAAGGTGCTGTTAGTTGCTCTTCATTCTCACACTGGGAATTAACTGCAAGAATGTAGACATGTTTATGTTCACAAGAGCACCATGAATGAAATTTATCCCCACATCTTCTACAGATCAGAAGAGAGTTCTTAATGTGGTCTAAGATCTCACCAGACCAAGATTTGGATTCACGAAATCCCTGGGTAGTAAATACCTTTTTAGGCAGTTAAGAGGGTATAGAGAATGCCAGCAAAAACAAAAAGCTTTAAAACTTGTACAAAGTGTCAATTCATTGGGGCACCTAGGTGGCTCAGTTGGTTAAGTGTCCAACTTCAGCTCAGGTCATGATCTTGCCGTTCAAGACTTCAAGCCCCATGTCAGGCTCTGTGCTGACAGCTCAGAGCCCGGAACCTGCTTCTGATTCTGTGTCTCCCTCTTTCTCTGCCCCTCCCCTGCTCACGTTCTGTCTCTTTCTCTCTCAAAAATAAACATTAAAAAAGTTAAAAATAAAATAAAGTGTCGACTTATTGATTGATAACCAAATAGCTAGTCTGTCCTCACGGAAAATTTTCAACAAGAGTCAGAAATTATATCTCTGCTTTCTTGTGTAGAAGGTGTCCTAAGAGATAATGCCTAAGTTTCAGATATTCATGACTCTTTTCTTTCATTTCAATTTAACTAACATTTGTTGAACACCTACGATGTGTAGGCACTTTCTTAAAGACACAGGCACAGAAGTATGGAGGTGGAATAAGTTAATTATAATCTGCAGATACTGACAGGGTCTTATGAAGGAGGCCATATTTTGGCATCTATAGATGTTGGAGGGTAAGAGAGCCAAGGAACGATGTGAGAAATGGCACAGGAATTGCAGCGAAAGAGTATTCTGGGGTAGCAGCAACCAGAAGAGGCTAGATGGAACAGAGTTAAGCACTAAGGAAAGCTACATGGGTTAAGTCTGGAAGTTGGACTCATGTTACGGAGACTCTAAATGCCAGGCTGAGGAGTTTGACTCTGTTTATGAATAGTAAAGAATTACTGGAACTTTGAACAGAGAAGTGACACAATCTCCAATTACTCGTAACAAAATATAGAGAAGAGTTAGCTGCATGTTTCAGATGCAAGGAGTGATTTACTTTAGGGGTTTCTGAAAGAACACGTTTCCTAATTTCTCTCTGATCAAGTATAAGTTCAAAAGAGTGTGTTCCAGAACAAAATACAAGAAAAAAAGAATTATGCTATCTGAAAGTCTACATTTACTTTTTTATGTTCCACAGAATTTACAAGAATGTCAACAGAATATTTATGCATGGTTAAGAGGAACAATATTTATTTTAAAAAAAAATTTTTTTTTTCAACGTTTATTTATTTTTGGGACAGAGAGAGACAGAGCATGAACGGGGGAGGCGCAGAGAGAGAGGGAGACACAGAATCGGAAGCAGGCTCCAGGCTCTGAGCCATCAGCCCAGAGCCCGACGCGGGGCTCGAACTCACGGACCGCGAGATCGTGACCTGGCTGAAGTCGGACGCTTAACCGACTGCGCCACCCAGGCGCCCCAAGAGGAACAATATTTAGATGCAAAGTTTATAAGAACCTGAACAAAGGAAAAAATATTTTAAAAACTGCCACTGGGTTATGGATGAAAAGGGCCATTGTAGTAAATATATCAGTCAATTTCAAAATAAGAGCCTACAATTACATTTAGGAAAGTCGTATTTCATGGAAATGCAGGAGCACTCTGACCTTTGAATCTACACTGAGTTCTAGCTAAGCCAATTATTAGCTGCATGAACGTGGGGAATATGTTTTCCCTCCTAAGCCGCAGTTTTCTCATCTGTAAATGTGACTAATAATGTCAACTACATAAGTGAGTTATTGAAATTAAAACTTTGTTAAGAGCTTAACAGAGTCCTATTTGCTCATAGGAAACCCTTAATAAATATTTGCCATTTTTACTTTAATACCTGCCTTCCGTTTTTTAGTAAAACTTGACAATGAAAAAACAATCATCTTTCGTATTTCACTTCCCTATCTTTCTGTTAATTTGGGTTTTATAAGGAACAGAACAGTTGGTTCTCATTATTCACGAATTCCATATTTGTGAATGTGCATACTTACTAAAATTTACTTGTAACCCCCAAATTAATACTCATAGCACTTTCATGGTCATTCATGGTCATGTGTAAAGTTGCAAAATATTGAGTTGTCTTGTGTGCCCAGCTGAGGCTGAACAAAGTAATGCTCTCTGTCTTCTCGTTTCAGCTCTTATTTTGTAAACAAGTGTCCTTTTCCTGGTATATTTAGGCCATATATTTTGTGTTTTTACATTTTTTCATTTTTGTTTTTGTTACTTTGTGTGTGGGTAATTTTGTTCTCGTTGAATTGTTGGCAAGAGTTCCTAAGTGCAAGAAGGCTATGATGTGCCTCATGGAGAGCTTGTCAGAGCTTGTCATCTGCATTAGATAAGCTTCATTCAAGCCTAAGTTACAGTGCTGTAAGACTGCAAATTCAATGTTAACAAATTAACAGTAGATATTAAAGTATATTTAAACAGAAACACACATAAAACAAGGTTGTATATTGACAGGTTCAAGAAAAGTGTTGTGACCAGAGGCATGTGGGAACCTAACCTTGTTTCCCTTAGGAGGAATGGTTCAGTATTCACTAACTCAATGTTTGCAGTTGTCACAGAATATAACTCCTGAGAATAATGAGAGTTGACTGTATTTTTGAAATTCATCCTTTTAACAATGAGTACAGTAATCCATAAACACAAGAATATGTACCTTTGCAAATATAAAAATATTATTTAAAATTTCTGGCAACTTGTTATTTCTTGGCCATTTTATATGGCACAATTATACTAATTTCATTTGCTTATGCTTTTATAGCTCTTTGTTATAGTCTCCTAATTTTATACTATCAATTTCATGAAAAATCAATTAAAACAATATATAAAGGCTAGTGTTTTCATTATTTTACTGCTTGGATGTTTGTTTCAGGCTATTTATGTCTTAGTAACCTTCAATTAAATTTCTGTTTGTATTTAACTTCAATGGTTGAGCTTTTTGAGTAACAATCACAAAATCCTGATAATAGTGGTATTAATAGAAACCAAATACATCTTTTAATAGTGAGAATGTCATTCTTAGTGAACCAGCAGGAAAGGCTGTGTCTAGATTCTTCTTGTGAAAACTCAGACACAGAAGCCCAAGGGCTATGTGCTCATAGATCAGCAGGAGAGTCTGGCTCCAATACCACGTTGTAATATAGATTTCTTTCGTCTCAGGCAGTTTAATATTTTAGAAAAGATCCATAGAGAAAGATCGTTTTCAGAAATTTGTTTTTGTTTCAACAATGTTCCTTAAGAGAAATTCATTATTTTAATTTATCTATAGTTATTTTCTAGGCTTTAAATTCTTTAATTTGTCTAAGAACAAAGTTCTTTAAGTTCTTTAATTTGTTCTTAGACAAATTAAAGAATTGTGGACACTATGCTCTATACAATAGCCCAATGTGTTCGTAAAGTGAATTGAAAATGTTAATTAATAAACTTTGCCATTTAAACAAATTGGCCTTTGGCAGTCAATTAAAAAATTTGAAAAGCACATTATCCAAATTGATTAAGACCTTGCTATCCATGGTATGTACACCTCAGAGACTGAGATGCAAGAAGAAAATAATAGAATTTCTATTTTTAGAACTTTATCTACAAATATAATTTTAATTGAGCTTTATTAATATTTAATATATAGCTTGTCCCTGCTATATATTGTCATGTAGCCTGTAGTTCAGGCAGTTACTAGCTAGGAACATGCACCCACGTTTCCACCTCCCAAGGGCAGCGTGTGCGTTCCATACTGGGAGGCATTAACTGCATACCCACGGCTGTGTGTTCACTCTCAGCATATTGCAATGTTAAATTAGGATGTGGGTAAGGGAATTAAGAAATTAGATTACGTTATATTTAAAAACACTTTATAATAATTTATAATGATATGGGGCAGTGATCTTGAAAATTTTGCACAATACAGAGGTTTCCTGGTTATGTTACAGGAAGATAACATGTCAAATTTAAGATTCATCATATATTGTATTCTTTACTAAACAAACAAACAAACAAACCAACCAAAAAAAAAAAAAACCCTCACTTGCAGCTTTGTTGACCTTTTGTGATGACAAGTAGCTATCAGTAGTGTGTTACCTAGCAGATATTTGAAAAAATAAGCAGACTTGATTTGCCCCTTCAAGGTAAAGGTCACATTTTAATAATGGATGAGAAATGAGCTGCTTTTGAAAGAAACTCATGTTATGAAGAAAGTATTTGGGGGATATTTCTCTCATTAATGTTTTAGTTGCCATACAGAGTGGGTTTCATCTATAAAAACTCATATTTCTACATTTTAAGGACTTAGAGTTTAAAAATCTTCCAAGTAAGATGTTCTAAATCCATTTGTTAAAAATAGATAGTTTGCATGGATGAGTGACTGACATCAGGGAAGAAGGAAATTTACTAGCCAAATGTAAATGAAAAACCTTTGCACAATTGGTGAATGGGATTGAAAATGAGTACCATGATTTAAGAAGTGTAGCCAATAAGGCATTTCATCTATTTGGATCCCTATCTTTGTAAAGTGTGTATATTAGTTATGACAGCCACTAAAACTATGTATGAAAATAAACTGAATTCTTAGCTAGGCCTTTGAATTCGGGTCTCACAAAGTGCCAAGATTTTTTTTTTTAATAAGGTATATTAAATAAGTTGGTCCCAACAATACTTTTAAGATGAGAGAGAACATAAGGATTCTTTGGAATCTTTTTTTTTAATTAAAAAAATTTTCTTTAATGTTTATTTTTCAGAGAGACAGCACGAGTGGGGGAGGGGCAGAGAGAGAAGGAGACACAGAATCTGAACCAGGCCCCAGGCTCTGAGCTGTCAGCACAGAGCTCCACGTGGGGCTCAAACTCACAAACTGTTAGATCATGACCTGAGCTGAAGTCAGACGCTGAAACCTAATAAGCCACCCAGGTGACCTAGAATCTTTAATAAGTAAAAAGTTTTAATGTTTATTTTTCATTTCATCCTTTTAAATTTATATTTTTATGTGTGTAAGTTTAATAATATCAGTATATATTATCAGGGCAGCATATCAATATAATTTATAAGTAAAGTCCCATATACTGAGAATATGTGCTTAAATTTTTCTGAAAGGCTTATGTAATGAACAAGTTCAGGTATTCACTAGTCCGGACAAGCCATGCTAAGAGTAGAGAATGAAAAGGAGTTGGGGAGATTGGATGTACTTCTCAATTTTCTTTAAAAAAAAAATTTCCCCAAAAGGAGGGTTTAAGGAAAAGCTACTATCATTTGTAATTTAAAAAGAAAAGGCAATTTAACACCAGAAAATTAGGAAGGACATAATCGCAGAGGAAAGGATAAACCCTTAAACTGAAAATAATTTACGTATGAACAACTCAGCACATTGTCCTGTGGCCTCTTTGAATACCACTATGGAGCAATACTGGCCTGTTCATCTTAATTCTCACGACCTTCTTTTTTTTCAAATGTCATATCCTTGCACTTTTGGGTTTTTTTTTTTTTTAGTAATTACTTTCTGTCTTTTTTAAAATTATTTTGGGGTCAGAGAGAGAGGGAGAAACAGAACTTGAAGTGGGCTCCAGGCTCCACGCTGTCAACACAAAGCCTGACGAGGGGCTCCAACCCACTAATGACGAGACCATGAGATCATGACCTGAGCCAAAGTCAGATGCTGAACCGACTGAGCCACCCAGGCACCCCTGGTAATTCCTTTCTTAGTACCCTATGGATGTTGACCTCTCCTGTGACAGTTGCCCTCCTCCTTCTTGTCTCCACAGACATTGCGGTCAGAAAAATCACTCCCGGTCCTAGAGAAACAGTGGCTTCACAGTAGCCAGAGAGTGAACATTTTTGCATTTTCAAGTTAGGTTTTGCTTTCTGGATGCTAATGGCCCACACTAATCCCTTCACAGTTTTGGTCTCACACAAATATGCATTTGACTCCCCTTCCCTTAGTATATATCCGTCCCCACCCATCAATTCCTTCAAATTATGAAAGTCATTTGAATTCTAAGCCTACCTTTTGTGACACTAGAAATCTTTGCATCCACAGCTCCAATCTCAAAGATCAAACTTCACATTCCTATTTTCTTGATTATTACTGAAAGTGTCAAGTTACAGATTTTCAGAAATAACCCCTGAAACCTCATTATTTACTTGCAATATGGGAGAGAATATTGATGAAAATGTCTTGTACAATTTGCCAGCTAATTATTTTTTTCATTAGTCATTGAATGTATATGTTAAAAGAAAAAAAGACCTAACAACACAAAACCACAATGGAATCCCCACAAAGTTCTATAGTATGCATATTCTCTTCTTTCCCATCGCCAATGCCATCTCTTGGTTATAGAAAATGAGGTAAATTGGAAGGCACTTTCATGAAAACAAAATCTGCTGTTAAACATTATTCTAGTTTCATCACAATGTCAACAAAGGAAATATTCCTTGTGCTTTCATTTTCAGTGTGTGGCCTAAGCCTGTGCCCTTTCAAAAGTTATGTAACAGAGGTTATCAATTTATGCACATGTGCCAAGATTCGCAGTGCGCAAGAATTCAGTGGGAGCAGTCAGGGTCAGTCCTAGATGAAATTTAAGTTTGGTGCACATCTTGTCCCCTAAAAATACCTTTCTTCCATTGTTCAGTCAATAATATCCTTCCTGCCTTTTCTCCCCACATTACTGGATAGTCAACAGTCCTGTCAAGGTGCCTCCTGCAGCATTTATTTCCCAGCAGGAAATTCCTCTCTCACCTCCTGCTCCCACTTATAAGGAAGTGAATTAATACAGACTGGCGTTCACCTTTAAACGTTGTTGGCTTCCAGTATGCAGCAACGACAAACTGACTAGATCCAGGAATAGTACAGTATTTATCTCACATAGAAAGCATTCTCCAGGAAAAAAAAAAAAAGGACAAAATGGAGATGGAGATTATGCTTGGTTACAGAAGCATTGGCATTCTGAGTGTATACCAAAGAAAGTTCATAAAATACAAGAAGTTTTAATAGAGGTGAGGGTAGGAAGGAAGAGGTGAAACTAGCAATAAAGTGGCAAATGAGGGGATATTTTTCCCTCCCTGGTCTACAGGTGATGGACAAAAACAAAGCTGCCTTTAAGAGGGACAGATGGAATATTTTCTCTCAAGCATAGAGAGCTAGACCTTGAAGATGGTGATGAAATTGTGTCAGGACATGACCTCAAATGATGATCCAGATCTCTACAAGGCTTCTTGATATTTGGCAGTCTGGAGAAGCTTGGGTATCTTTTTTAAGACTAACATTTTAAAATGTGTTCACCAAAATCACATAGGATTACAAAGGAAATCAATTATACTGAAATACCATTATCAAAATATTAAAAACAAATTTGAGATACGGTAGCATTTGCCTCTTTAGTCACACATTAGACAATAGGATGTGGTAATGGGCCTAACTGCTGTCTTACTTCTAAAATAGTGATGATATTGAGGAGGGCACCTTTTGGGATGAGCACTGGGTGTTGTATGGAAACCAATTTGACAATAAATTTCATATATTAAAATAAATAAATAAATAAATAAATAAATAAATAAAATAAAATAGTGATGAATACAAACTATATATTAATATATGGACAATAACTGTAATATGACATATCTATAATTTCTGTTACTAAAAAGCTGACAGAACAGCTAATTTTATAGTGATTTGTTTCCTATTTTATAATGGAGGAAAATCTTAAGTTTCAGTTAGAGGTGACTGAATATAAAGATGTAATTTTTCCCCCATCCAGGTCCAAGGAGCTTTTAATATTATACTCTCAGGGGTCTTTGGACTCCAGGTTAAGGACTTCCTTATCTATGGGCTGGAGAAGTTGGTCACTGCACTGTAAAGTGGGTGTCTATAGTGGGATAGAGTATATAAGAGTGGTGGAAAGCAAGGTAGGATAGCAAGAAAAAGTTTGGAATAGCAGATACATAACTAAGATATTTCTGAGATCGATTTTCTCTCCTTGATTCTTGGTGCCATCACCCAAATTTAGCCCCTTATCTCTTGCCTGAATTAATGCAAGGCTTTCTAATTCACCCTACAACCCAACCTCCCCGCAGTGCCCCACAATCTAAAGAATAACTTAATTTATCTTTCATTTATGCTTTGGGGGTTCAAAACTACTCAGTGATTCTTCATTGCCACCCACACAAGGTACAGCTCTCTATTGTGAATTTAAGGTTTGTTAGTATTTGGCTTTGGTCTATCTTTACAATCTGTCTCTATTAGTCTTCCCCATATACCTCACAATGCAATCAAATTGGTCCACTTAGAGTTCCTTGGTTGGGTCCAACTACATTCTTATCCAGCCTTTCCCCAGGCTATTACTTCCATCTGGAATTTATTCCCCCATTATGTGTGCAGAAATCCGACCCAAGGTACAAGTTTAAGTTCAGGTACCACCCATTATGAGAGTAGGAGCTTGGTACTGTTCAACTTGGTTTTTAGACTAATGATCAGCTGTGTCCCTTGCACACAAAAGATGGTCAATAAGCATTTTAAACTAATGAACAAGATGATTATACATGGGATCTAGAGGAAGTCCCAAGATGATAAATTTCTAAATTTTAAAAAGGATTCAAGGTAGTTGCTTCAGCAGCAGGTTTGAAAGAGTAGGAGAGGGAAACCTGGCTGGCTCAGTTGGTAGAGCATGTGACTTGCAATCTCGGGGTCATGGGTTCAAGCCCCACCTTGGGCATAGAGTTTACTTAAAAAGAAAAGAGTGGGAGAGAGAATTCTAATATTTGAATAGAAGAATAAGCAGCTAATCAGCAATGAATTGGAGGTCTTTTCTTGCTTTGTTCAGGTTAAACTGTTTTCATTTTATTGGGCTATATCACTCCCCACCTAATCTATATCACCTCCCCACCTAATGAAAAGGAGAAGAGGGTGGCGATATTATGAGACAAGGCCCTGCATATTGTCTGAGAACTATGGTAGAGTGAATATCAGCATTGGGGTAGGAGGTCTAGACAATATCCTTTATACTGAGGCTGTTTTTTTTTTAAGGTTCCTTTTTACATAGTTTTGACTCAGACTTTCCATTTCTTAAATGTTGCCTCCCTTTAACCTGTATGAGATTCTGGTTAGAAATTATGCTAACCAACTCCAGCTTCCCAGTTCCCATAGCACCCATTACAGAACAAGGCAATCTCATGGCTGCTGATGATATGAGATCTGATGAATTCTCTGTTCCCTATAAATTATTCAAAGGCAATTTCAACTTACCAGAAATGAATTTCCCTTTCTATGAAAAAAAGGTAAGTTTTGGTCATTTTCACCTTAAAATAACCTAATGATACTCAAGACTGAATAGACAGATACAGAATATTTCTCAAGGAATTTGTCCTGTGAAGGCTAAACTGACCTAAATTTATATCTCCTTACCAGATTCAAATGCAACTTGATATCTGTTAGATGAAAGAGCTGGGTGGGAATTAATATTAAACTGACCTTGAGTTCTCTCAATTTCTGATGAAAAGTTTCAAGTTGCAAATGTTCCCTCTGTGCTTTCAGAACACATTTTTCATAGCAAGAGCAGGTACTCCATTTGCAAGCCTTTTATTTTAAAATGTCTTGGGCAGGAAAAAAAATTTTCTTGGGTAGGATTTTATGCAACTAATTCAATATTATAATTCCTTGCAATATACAAACACATCTGACCACCACACAAAATGGCACACAACAAGAGATTTGGGGACCGTAGCCTTGTTTGCCTCATCATTGTGTTTGGCCCAAGGAAACAGCAGATGTCAGTCTGTGCCACTATGCAATATTTAGGACAAGGATGACTCAGTTGAAATGGAAACATTATCCTAGTTCTGAGGCAAAAGGGCAGATCTGCAAGCAAATACCTTCCATGTAAATGACGATGACAAATGTATCCCAAAGGGAAAAATGCAAATGGCATATGTACCTCATGAATAATTTGCCTTAATTGTCCATTCTTAAACTTGTATCCCAAGAATTCCTTGTGAAGAACAAATACACAAACTTTAATTGACCGATTCTCCTTTTGCTGGTTTAGCAGATATTTTACTGAGGTAAGGAGATAAGGCAATTCCAGGGAAATTAGTGTGTTATGAAACCATAAAATAATTTTCATCCTGATGAAGCCTCTGACATTTTGCTTAAAGCATTTGGAATGTGAACAGTGGTTGAAGAGTCTTTAAGCAAAGGTTGTAGGCTTTTGAAACATCTTTCCAAAGCCCTACTGCTACAACCGTGGCTACTGCTAGGCACTATGGCCTACCAGAAAAATCTGTGGGAGAAAGAAGTTCTATGCTTTCTCTTCAAATTTTTGATGCTAAAAAGTAAGAAAGAAATCAAGCATTAAATGTATCAGGCTGTATCAGGCAATCAGATATAATCCTATTCTTTTTGTTTGTTTATTGGGGTTGGGTAAGTGGAAGTGTTAGTAAAAAAACAAAACAAAAAACCAAAACACCTCAGTACCTAATTACAGATGGGAGGTGGGTGGGTAAGAAGTCCAAATTTACTCTTCCTTTTTTGGTGATAGTTTTCTAAATCAAATACAAAGATACCAGTGGATTGAGGAACATACTAATTTTCTTCACCATTCCAAAAGCATTTGCCATGTTGTCATTGTTGTCTACTGTGGGAGTTGAAGTCACAACCTCCCAACCCACAATTTCATGTATGGAACTTTCTCTCTTATGCATCCCCAAGAGCTGGATGAGGTGAGAACTCAGTGCTCTTGAGATGTAGGGAGAGAACATGTTGCCCACAAAATTACAATATCCATAGGAAAAATAATACTGTACCCTGGAGGAAAGCCTAAGGTCCTTTGTTTATTCAAATCTAGAAAGAAAAGGGCTCCTTTATATATTATAGATAAAAAACCCCACACATTACCAAAGACCTATGTGTTTTTTATAAAGGGAACTATTAAAGAAAGATCTCTTTAAAAGTTCCTAATGTTTTGCAGGTTTTGTTTTGTTTTGTTTTTTTATCATGCATTAATCTTCCCTTTTTTCCTCAGAGGTGTTCTAGCCTTTTCCTACTTTGAACAACAGAGCCTGTGCTAGCAGAAATAGAAGGCCATACTCTTTGAGGAGCTGCATCTCTGGTAAAATGCAAATTTTACAGAGCATCAGTTCTCAACTTTAGTGTGTGTGACATTCACAGTGTGTCTGTGTCTATTTATTGTAATACATATTCTACTTATAATAAATCTATAATTTATTATAATTTATGATTATAATAAACCTATTATTTATTATAATTCCCATCCCATAAATTGAGATTTGAAAAACCTGATATGATACCCAGAGGTCTCTGACAAATGCCTGGGTGATTCAAATTTGTAGCTTTTTTTTTTTAATTTTTAATGTTTTATTTATTTTTGAGAGAGAGAGACAGAGCTTGAGTGAGAGAGGGGCAAAGAGAGAGAGAGAGAGAGAGAGAGAGAGAGAGAGAGAGAGAATCCAGGCAGGCTCCAGGCTCTGAGCTGTCAGCACAGAGCCTGACGTGGGGTCGAACTCACAAACCGCGAGATCATGACCTGAGCTGAAGTCGGATGCTTAACCAACTGAGCCACCTAGGCGCCCCGTGGTTTTTTTTTTTTTTTAATTTTTAGTGTTCTATTTATTTTTGAGAGAGAGACAGAGCACGGGGGGGGGGGGGCAGAGAGAGAGGGAGACACAGGATCCAAAGCAGGCTCCAGGCTCTGAGCTGCCAGCACAGAGCCCAATGTGAGGGTTGAACTCACAAGCTGTGAGATCAAGACCTGAGCCAAAGTTGGAGGCTCCTCCTGAGCCACTTAGGCACCCCTCTAATTTGTGACTTTTAGACTACATTTTAAGAACCACTGAGATGGAAATAAGCAGGCTATTTTAAAAGCTCTTTTAAGAGCTACTTTTAAGTACCTCTTAAGTACCAAATACAGTTTGTATTTGGTGGACTTAGTTTGTCCCTTTGGTAAATCTTTTCTGCTTTCTTGTGATGTCTCCTCTCTGGAACCCCCCGCCCCAGCCCAGTGCCAGTGTCGCACTGCTGGCCTCCCTTCTCCCCCACGTCTATGCCTTAAGGCAAAGGGACACACCTGACTTGTTCCAGCTTCCCCTTTCTCTCATTTAAACTTTAGTTCCTTCAATATCTTTCTTTTCATCAGGTGGCAGGTTTGAAGATGCAATCTGATGAACTACCTAATGCTTTTTAAGGATATAATGATTGAAGACAGCTTAATACTCCCTCTTCAGGTCTTTGCACTAATTGTTTCTTCTGCTGAAATCATTCCTCCGGATCTTTGTTATATCTGAAATATCATCTTCTCGGACAAACTTTCTTGACTATTCCTCAGAAATAGCCTCCTAATGCCATCCCTCCCTGTAGCCACTCTCAAATCCAAATACTTAACAGTGTCTGAAATTATCTTGTTTCTTTTCTGTCTCTTCCTACAGTAAAATAAAATTTCATGAGAATAGTTGGTGTTGACTACTATTTTTACAGCTCTATCCCTGGCATATAATAAGTTTTCAATAATCATTTTTCCAGTAATGGAATGGATGTGAACTTCTCCCAGGAATGTCTTTTAGAAGTGGACATGATATGATGACCTTGCCTTTATCTCTGGGAATTCTGGGTTCTGAGGTAGGCTGGGAAGTAAGCCATTTTTGGAAACTGGCTTTCTTCTAATTTACAACCTGAATGGGGAACACTTGGAAGGTGGGATTTTGTTGTAGGGGAAAAAGCAGGAGGTGGTGGGAGAAAGTCAGAAAGGTGAAGGAGTGCATTTCTTCGCATTTTAAATGTCCCTTTTTATTGAGACTTCTTATACTGTATAAATAGCTCCAATAGAGTTCCATCCTAAGAATGTGGTCATCCCACGGCAGAAAACTTTTCTTGTGTATACTTACACACTCCTAACCCAGTCTTAGCTGCTTAGTGATTGCATGGTTTTCCTAGGGGAAGTTACCCGAAGTTGGAGGCTAGCATCTAGTATAAATAGGAGAGTTTCAGGTGACTATCAGCCACCTGGTTTAAGTGCTGGATCTTCTGTTGTAAATTATATACTATTTAATCCCCATTTTCCTATTTTGGAGGAAGATCGTCTAAATTATGTTTCCAAACTCTTCCTGCATTAATACGAATTTTATGATTCAAACTATACTATCCGTGGTTGGCTTTGAAAAACCATCTGTGAGTAAGCCACACCACCTACTGGGCATCTCTTAAATTACAAATTAAGGTTTCCATAAGGTATTGAAACTTAAGAAATGAACTTATTGGAAATGTTACTGCAAATTTGCAGAGCCCCTATAATATTGATCACATGCATATATTGACTCATTCCATGATTTCTGAATGCCACAAGCATTCTTCCATTCATTGGGTATTTATTTGCTTCATTCCTGTGAACTTGGCAAATAATGCTCACACATCTTACTTAATAGTTCTTACCTTAACCTCCCTTTTATCCTGCAACTTTCTCTGGGGGCTGACACAGTCAGGGTGTCGGGACAAGTGGGGTGGCAGCCAATGAAGGCTGATATCTGGGGTAGAAGCAGATTAGCAGGGTGAGGTCCAGTGTGGAGGTGTGAACCTGGGAACTGGGACAGGGACTGTGGTTTCCAGGAGCAGGTAGTTTGCAGGCAGGCAGCCTTTTCAGCCAAGCAGACCTCAGTTTGAATCTGCAATCACTTATGAACTATGTGACCACAGGTAGTTAGAAGAGGGTACAATGGATCAAGGAGATGGAATCTAGTATTTGAAACTATGCGTAAGACCCCGTAATTATTAGTTTACAAGTGTTACTTAATTTAATCCACGTAAGAGCCTTATCAGGTAGACATCATGCCCCATGAAATGTCAGTGGCCCATTGCTTTTCCCATCCTACACTCTTTTCCTGGATAATCTAGACATGATTATAATTTCAACAATCACATGTGAGCAGAAACAGATACCTGATTGCAGTGGGTTAAGAAAAAAAGTAAAAGATGTTAATAGATCACTCTTTCTGAGAGTTTCCCTTAAAAAGGGGAGAAGAGAGAATATTACAAGAAATATGCATTTAAGGGAGTTTCCCCTCAGGATGACAGAGACAAATTGCCTTAGATCAGGAAAAAGTAAGATCAAAGATGTAGGCAGACATGGCCAGCCATAGCAAGGGAGGTCCATTCTCCCACTAAGAGGTATGTATCCAGAAGGAAATTACTTCATAGCAGCATTTGACTCCATTGACTGCTCCTACCTTTTAGAAACACATTTGTCTCTGGCATTTGGGATCATAAGACCTCTCTTGTCTCATTGTCTGTTCCTGTTCAACCTCTAATACTGGATCTTCATTCCCGAGCCAGACTTCTGACTGGCTCTGTCCTCATCCCAATAGCTTTGACCTAAGCTCCTTCTGTTGTAATCTCCATTCTTCCTAGGTTATCTCATGGCATATGGTGCCAATTCTATATTCAAATGACTAACACAACTGAATCTCTAGCCAGATTTCTCCCCAGACCTCCAATATCCTGTTTCCTCCTATGGTTACCTGGGCATCTAAAAGCATGGAAACATTATGGTAACAAGCAAAACCATAAGGTGCCATCGGAAATCATCTCTATTGCTTCCTTCTACTGTTCAATCAAACCAATTCTGTGAGCCTGGTTTCCTCTGCTTCTTGGATCAGTTCTGGGGCAAATACCAAGACTTAACCATTTCTTGGTAACCCTTAGTTTACTAAAAGTCATAATAAAAAACTATTCTAAGATTGGAGGCTATAGAGCTAGATTCACCTTCAAATCCTGCACTCTATGCTATGTCGCCCTGTCTCCATTTACTTTTAGAGCTTTACAGCTTTTGCAAGTGAATTGTTAGCATTTTGGCAACATTGGAAGGGAATATCATTCACTTTCCTTTCATAAAAGGAAATCAAAGATTAGCAAGTTTCACTTACAAAAGAGATTCAAAACATATAACAAAATAATTAATCTTATTTCATGCTCCAAATTTTACTTTTTGTTCAAAATGAAGTCTCTCACACTATTGTGTGTTATTCAGTCCCTTGGGCTCCTCCTCCAACATAGCAAAGTAAATATGCTGTGACGATCAGAACTCCCGAAATAGAGACAAGTATTTAAAGCATAACACTGTAAAGCCCAGTGTGAGAAGTGTCTCCAGTCCCCACTAGCCCCCACCCCCTACACCCACATTTGGGTTCTTGCATGCACAGATTTATAGAACAGACAAAAGCTGGCTTGTTTTCTATAATGGACAGAAAATGCTTCCTTTTGTTTTTAATCTGGCTGAACATTCAGTCTTAGCCTTCATAAAGTTCAATTTCTCTTCTGGTACCTCTGAGCTAGATACACCCAAATTTTAAGATAGATGGCTTATAAGGTAAACATATCCATTAGTTATTTCTTTTTACCTACATCTTCAACTTTTTTCTTTCTGTTTGACTTTACCCTCAGCAACATTCACACTTAAACTGGTACCTTGTACCTTAAAAACAGAAAAAAGACAACTTTTCCCTCATACTTCCTTTTCTGCTGTCATTAGAATTGTTTTGGTAATGGCAGACTAATTAATTAATACCACTCTATTACTGAGAAAAATAGAAAAGTCAAGGTATATTTATAAATGCCTCTTCAAATACTTCAGAGAGCTTGTAAGACAGCAAAGAATAATGGGGTTAAAATCCAGCAGGAGATGAGCCCAACACTGGGGTCACTTCATCGGAAAAGGCTGAGAAGCTAAGAAGAATTTTCAGTAGCCTTAATAGAGTTCAGACCCCATCAGGGAGGTGGTCCAGATAAATCAGGCTCTGAGTTAGTACCCCAAACAATGGCCCTGGGAGTCAGGGTGAATGGCAAAAAGGCCAACCCTCACAAGGACTGAAAGCTGCCTTACAATTATTTTAGCACTGATTAGATTAAGATGATCTGGGACTAGTTAGTACCTTTATCATTCTAACAGAAACTAGTGCCTTATCATTCTAAGCAGATGACAGAAACAGACCTATAAGGGATCCTAATAAAGGGTGGACATTAGAATGACTATGATTAATATGTTAAAAAATAAGGGCACCTGGGTGGCTTAGTCGGTGGAACATCCGTCTTCGGCTCAGGTCATGATCTCACAGTTCTTGAGTTTGAGCCCTGTGTCAGGCTCTGTGCTGACAGTTGAGAGCCTGGAGCCTGCTTTGGATTCTGTCTCCCTTTCTCTCTGCCCCTCCCCCGCTCACCCTCTGTCTCTCTCTCTGTCTCAAAAATAAATTAAAACAACAAAAAAGTTTTTTAAATACGTTCAAAAATAAAGAACAAGTTGAAGCATTTCAGCATATGCAGGAAACTACAGAAAACAAATCAAATGGGAACTAGTACTGACAATATAATTATTAAAATTAAGATCTTTGGGGGTTAATTTGCTATTAAACTATACAGTTGCAAGTATGTCCAAAGAATATATACAGAATGAAGCACAATGAGACAAGGAGAGTGTTCTTTTGGCTTTCTCTTGAGAAGTTCAGGAAAATGTTGCCAGGTTAAATGCTTGAAGATGCAGAAACAGATGAATACCAATAGAACAAGATACATATGTGGGTAAATATAAAAAAATATTGGGTCACCTGGGTGGCTCCGTCAGTTCAGTGTCCAACTCTTGATTTCAGTTCAGGTCATGATCCCAGGGTTGTGGGATCAAGCCCTGTGTTGGGGTTCTCGCTGAGCATGGAGCCTGCTTAGGATTCTCTCTCATTCTCTCTCATTTTCTCTCTCTCTCTCTCTCTCTCTCTCTCTCTCTCTCTCTCCCCTTCCCTCCTCATGCTTCCTCTCTCTCATTCTCTCTCTCTATGTGTATATACATATATATATATATATATACACATATATGTATATATATTTGAATATTGGTTGTTTAAAAGAATAATATCTTAGAGGATTTGCAATCTGTATAGAATTAAAATACATGGTAACACAAACATATTATTTGTGCCCATAAAATAGTACGTGTACAAATTTATATTCAATTCTAATAAGTTTAAATACATGTTGTAATATTTTTGATAATCACAAAAGAGTAATAAAAGACTTAATAACTACCAAGTTAAGTGGAATTTTACAACTAATTAATTGAAAGGAAGCAATAAAGGTAAGGAAAAGAAACAGAATAGAGAGACAAATGGAAAGTAAAAATAACAAAAGTAGATGTAAACCCAATTATATAAGTAATTAAATTCACGCTAAATGAACTAAATACTTTTCAGTTATCACACTACTTCTCTAGTCTATGTTATAGGCAAGCTTTTCAAAAGACTGGTCTACAAATGCTGTTTACATTTTTTCAATGCACATTAATTATTTCACGCTGTGTAAGCTAGATTTCTCTTACTAAAACTTCCAAGTACTTGCATGATGCCAAATTCAATGATACTTCCTAATACTCATCATGGCATGGCCTTTCAGCAGCACTGGGAGACACTGGTAACCCTCCTTTTTGAAACTTTTTAAAAAATTGTGGTTTCATGACACACTTTTTGTTTATATCTCTCTGGCTACCCCTCTCAACCCCCCTCCATATTTCCCTCTCCTTTTTAAGTTCACTTATTTTGAGAGAGAGAGAGAGAGAGAGGTGGGAGGAGCAGGGCAGAGAGAGAGAGAGAGAGAGGGAGAGAATCCCAAGCACAGAGACTCCGACACAAGGCTCCATTCCACGAACTGTGGGACCATGACCTGAGCTGAGACCAAGAGTTGGATGCTTAACTGACTGAGCCACCCAGATGCTCTATTCCTATTTTCTGCTACTCTGTCCACCCTTGGGATTTAAGCTGAGGGCTCTCTTTTCATCTCACTTTATATTGTCTCCTTTGGCAATCTCATCAATTTATGTGGCTTTAAGTACTATATATATGCTATACTATAACATATGCAGTACATACAATGTTATAAATTCTCTCTTTATATATACCATAGTAGTTCAAGTTGAACTACTAATCTCATTTTGACCTGTACTCGTGTAACCTATTCCCTCTTCAGTAAATGGTTCCTTATCCAGCCAGTTACTTTTGCCAAAACTTTGAAGTCATCCTTGATTGTCCCTTATATCCCCTTTCTCTGACACATTTAATTCATTGCCAAATCCTGTTGATTTTAGCTTTTAAATATGTGTGGAGATCTGTCCACTTAGTTTTATTATTCCCACCCTGGTCAAGGCCACTATCTCTTCTTGCTTAGACTATGGGACTAGCTCACTAACTGGTATTTCCATTCCACTCTTATCCTCTTCCAATTTATTCTCCATGTAACAGTCAGAATAATCTTTAGAGAATTTCTTTGCCTAACATATTTTGGTGGCTTTCCATCGTAGTTAGGAGAACATCCAAAGATCCCTGTCATTGACTCAGACCTCTCATATCACCAACCTCCTACCTAACTCTTTTTTTTTTTTTTTTTTTTTTTTAAATTTTTTTTTTTTTCTCAACTTTTTTTATTTATTTTTGGGACAGAGAGAGACAGAGCATGAACAGGGGAGGGGCAGAGAGAGAGGGAGACACAGAATCGGAAACAGGCTCCAGGCTCCGAGCCATCAGCCCAGAGCCTGACGCGGGGCTCGAACTCACGGACCGCGAGATCGTGACCTGGCTGAAGTCGGACGCTTAACCGACTGCGCCACCCAGGCGCCCCCCTACCTAACTCTTTAACCTGATCCCCCACCTTCCCCACCCTCCTCTGTGCACTCTGTTTTAACCACACTGGGCTTTCTTGGAGATATCTAAACTTGGCAAGCTTTTTTACAGCTCAGGGACTTCCCACGTGTTGTTTCTTCTGCCTGGAGAATGCTCATTCCAGCTTCCTGTCTGGCTAACTTGTATTCAACCTTCAGGCCTCAGCTAAAATGTTATATCCTCAAGAAGGAATTTATTACCTATTCCCCCTTTTCTTAATTTATCCTAGACCCTCTATTTTACTTTCGTGCCAGTTGTGAACTTATTGATTCTCAGCTCCGAATTTACTTCTCAGTATAGGCTCCGCAATAATGGATGGAATGCCTTTCTACAGTTCTCTTACAGTAAGTGTGGTGTTAAGCTTTTTCAGTAGAGGGCGCTGGAGGCACATTGCTGGAGGAAGCATGGGAGCTCCTGCCTTTGCCAGTGGCTCAGGATGGGTCCTGCAGTGTGGGTATGTGGACACCTGGGGGTGTTCTGTCCCAACATGCTGTCTCTGTAGACCTTGCAGCTCCAGTGTGGCCTAGTGGTCACCTTCCTGTGACCCTCTCCATATGGACATCTTATGCTGCAGGTCTCCTGGCCATGCTGGCACCCTGATTCCATGTGCTCACTTCTCCTCTTCCCTACATTTGTCTCCTGCAGTTTTCCCCATACCACCACCCTCCAGAAATAGTCTTTCCTACAAGGACACCTTGTGCTCCAGGCCTCCTGCCACACTGGCATACCCACTCTTGTTACCTAGCCATGCACAGGCTACCTGTTTCTGTACATCTGCCCCATCTGTGATCCAAAGTGTTGCTTCCTGTTTGCCCTGTGGTTGCACACTTAATCTGCAGGCCCCTGGATGGCCCAGCAAACCAGTGAGCTTCCCTGCGACTCAGTGGATTCAACTACATTTCCCAAGGAGATCTGAATCCCCAGCCTTGGAGAGGGGTCCTACTTCTAACTACTTCTAAGTTTGTCCTTGCTTGGGGACCCCCTCCCCCACCCCATACCATATAGTTTTCTTATAGCCTATAGTTATTATTTTATCATAGTTTAGTAACTTTGTATTAAACTTCACTTATTTAAATCACTGTGTGATTATATCTCTTGGTTGGATCCAGACTGCTACTTTCTCTTCTCTCACCTTGTAATTTTACTTATAGCACTATTCAGAATTGCAAATTTTTTTGTGAATGTATTATTTTTTTAAAAAATTTTTAATGTTTATTCATTTTTGAGAGGCAGAGAGAGACAGAGTGTGAGCAGAGGAGGGGCAGAGAAAGAGGCAGACCCAGAATCTGGAGCAGGCTCCAGGCTCTGAGCTGTCAGCACACAGCCTGACGCAGGGCTCGAACCCACAAACCGCGAGATCATGACCTGAGTTGAAGTCAGATGCTTAATTGACTGAGTCACCCAAGTGCCCCATGAATGTATTCCTTAATATCAGTCTCCTCTATGTAACCTTTAGCACAAATAGGGCAGGTACCAGCTCTTTTTCATATATGTTTCCACAGTTTAGCATAATGCCTGGCTCATAAAAGCAGTTGATAAATATTTATTGCTTGAGTGAATACTGTATGGCTGAGTTCATTTTCTGCTAATTTATCCTGGCATGTTCTTATTATGCCCCCTTAATTCTTCTCAGTCCTTGCTGTCTATTCTAAAGATCATACATAATGTATTCTGGAATTTGTAGCTCCATAGGGGATCTGATTTTGGTCCTTCATCAAAAAAAAAAATAATAATAAAGCCTTATTTTTATATTCTACTATCTCCACATTAAAACCTATTGTGCCAATGATGTTCTGTATCCAAAGTGACTATAAGATCCACATTTATTTCCCAAAGAGGACTAGAAACAGTTAAAAAAAACTATTTTAATTTTAACCACAATACCACCACACTTTTAATTTTTCCACATAAATTCTACCCCAGGATTCATACACTCAAAATCTTAGAGGGCCTACTGGGTAATTTAAATGACTGGACTCAGTGTAAGGAAATGAGGAGTACTAGGGATCATGGCAAATTGGACAGCACATGCTTCACCTGAATGCATTTAATTAAAAAATTTATAAAAACATCGTGCAAGCCAAACATAACATCTGCAGGCAGCAGCAGTCCCGAGATTGCCACCTGGCAAATCCAGCCCTAAAACACTGGATCCCATGAACCATTCTGAATTTCAAGAATGAGGAACCTAAAATTTTTTTTACTATAAATGCTATTATGCATGCTGGTCAAAGGAAAATATTGGATCAGGTGGTTGAGAATGGTTGGGCTCAGTGCTGTATAATGAGAATGTTCAGGGACCGGGGGGGTACTTGACATAGGTTGCTTTATGTATTTGTTTTGCTAAGGAAGGCCATTAAAGTTAAGGTTGTCTTGTCACTATGTCACATAGTGACAAGGAAACAAAAATTATCAGCAAAGGGTAGAAAAGATACAATCTCAAGATAAAGAACTCTCTATCCCATTAAAGAAAAACTGGTAAACTTGCATTATTGTTTTTGTTTTTGTCTTCTGACTGTAGATGGGAATGCACTTTGCCTTGGGACTCACCCAGGTTACAAATCAGTTCTATGAGAATTACCTTGAAAGACCTTAGAAAAGAACATACGGTTACCAGGATCCCATTCAGGAGGTTTGGGGGAAGGAGATGGTTTTTGCATGTACTTTGGAAAACTCTGCAGGGGCTTCTGAAGCATACCCACATTGGAAACCTCTGGCCTATTTCACTTTAATAATCAGAATATATAGAGAACAAGGCTGGCTCATCATTTCTCATCTTGATTACAGAGAATCCTATTTTCCTGCACTGGAGGGAGACAAAGTTTTTCAAAGTGGCAATGGCTCACATTCCTGCAAAAGTCAGACACCTCTTTGTGTATGTCACAAATAAGTGACTCACAAGCTAGGAAAAGGGATTCTTCACGATGATTCAATGTGCAAAATCATTCCTCATTTTACAAAGGGTATTGATTTCTTAATTGATATATATTTCTTTCCTTGTTTCAGAAAGTAAGATTGTGTCACATACAAGGGAAACAACCCAAACTCCTGTTTTTCACACTTATTAGAGGTAGCTCACACATGTGGTTCTGAATGAAGCCAACAGGGTAGAAGTCAGTAGGACACAGTGAGCTCGTCTTTGAACTGGACAGCCCATGTGCTCCTAGAAGAGGCAGCTGCTAATCAGCTCCCACCAACTGTTGCTAGGGAATTTTTTTCTTTTATGAAATTTATTGTCAAATTGGTTTCCATACAACACCCAGTGCTCATCCCAAAAGGTGCCCTCCTCAATACCCATCACCCACCCTCCCCTCCCTCCCACCCCCCCCCCCCCCCCCACATCAGCCCTCGGTTTGTTCTCATTTTTTAAGAGTCTCTTATGCTTTGGCTCTCTCCCACTCTAACGTCCTTTTTTTTTTTTTCCTTCCCCTCCCCCATGGGTTCCTGTTAAGTTTCTCAGGATCCACATAAGAGTAAAAACATGTGTGTCTGTCTTTCTCTGTATGGCTTATTTCACTTAGCATAACACTCTCCAGTTCCATCCACATTGCTACAAAGGGCCATATTTCATTCTTTCTCATTGCCACGTAGTACTCCATTGTGTATATAAACCACAATTTCTTTATCCATTCATCACTTGATGGACATTTAGGCTCTTTCCATACTTTGGCTATTGTTGAGAGTGCTGCTATAAACACTGTGGTACAAGTGCGCTAGGGAATTTTTCAAGAGAAGTTGGAAATCAGGATTTCTGTGAGAAATCTCTGAATTTTATGATGTTTGCATCTGATTAAACAAATTAGGGGCGCCTTGGTGGCTCAGTCAGTTAAGTGTCCAACTTCGGCTCAGGTCATGATCTTGTGGTTTGTGGGATTGAGCCCCGCATTGGGCTCTGTGCTACAGCTCAGAGCTTGAAGCCTGCTTTGAATTCTGTGTCTCCCTCTCTCTCTGCCCCTCCCCCACTCATGCTCTGTCTCTGTCTCTGTCTCTCTCTCTCAAAAATAAGTAAAAAATAAACAAATTAAACACCATATTGCATAGGGGCTAAGAAAACACTTGCGCTGACAGGACATGGCCTGCAGATTGGTAGTTCACTTGAAGTGCCTTCCCCAGATCCCCGGGCACAGGCCCCATCCCACACCTGCAGAATGAGAAAAGTCTGGGAGAAGGACTGCATCTGCCTATTTGGAGAACATTCCCCCAAAGAATCCATCCTCCACCTATAGTCAGAAATCGCAGGTCTATTGAAATCTGGGAAATCAAACAAGGTATTCCAGGCAGCTTCTCGGAGGCTTCAGAAGCCTTGCTAACGTCAATCCCTGTAACCTAGGGAACAGTGTGCAGGCTCTGTGGTCCAGCGAGATGTTACTGCACTTTGCCTTAGTCCACTTTGATTTCTCTAGAGTACTAGGTATGCAGTTTGGTTCTTATTTTCTGGGCTTTGATAAGGAAATTTTCACAGAGGATCTGAAAATAGGAATAAACGAGATAGAAATTTATGCCAGCCTTGATTTATGCAGCAGCAGAGAAAATAAATTACAATTCTCTGTACCTCTGAGGAAGGAAAACTCTAAAAGCCACGGGAGAGAACACTGTTTCCAGAATCCTACAACATGGTACCTTACAAGACACTACTTTGGTAATGGACTGACTGCACTTCCCAGGGTTTCTTGTTCCTACCCACTCCAACCTTACCTCTCCCCACAAATTTACCTTCTTATGTCTGTAATAGTGGAGGCAGCCATCATGCTTCAGCACAAACCACCTCTTCCTCCAACCCTTCACAAAACCGGAGTGAGTCCTTTTATGTAAGTAGCCGCGGCAGGTGGGCCAAGGGGTATTGGGACAGCGACTGATGTCAGATCCCACCACCAGAGTCAAGATGTCTGGACCTAGAGAAACGAATTTGGGATAGTGCAGTGGCTGAAAATCTTAAACCAACAGAAAAGACTGTCACTTTTCAGAAGGAATGGATAAAAAGGGGGTTACAGTTTGCATACATGGGATAAATGAAATAGAATCCTACGATTGGAATGGATGAGAGAGTTCCTTAGTGATTCAATCCCTCATGGCGATGACGAAAATGAAACCAGGGGAGGTAAAGTGACTTCTTTGAGGGCCATAATTAGGTCATAAGGGGTTCAATCAGATGTGGGACCCAGGATTGCCAGCTCTTAGTGCAGAGCACTTTGTATTCAACCATGTGGTCTTGTCAGGTCTCATCACGGATGACTCAAGTCTGTTCATTCTCACTGTCTATAATAATGTCAAGCTAAATCTTTAACATATTTTGATTTATATCTGAAAAAGTAATATAGGTGATGTTTGGCTTTTCTATCTTACTTTTATTCAAGACAACTAGGTTCCTTGACCTGGGTTAGCTAAAGGGAGGATCTAAACCGCTAATACATCTGTCACCTATTCCTGATCAAAATCAATTATAAACCTTTGAACTTGGAAGTAGACAGAAATTCTAGGAAAGCTGAGGCACACATGCTTTTATCCCTTTTTCTTTCTGTCCAACTTAGTGCTGAGGGTTTGACTCTGAGCTTCCGTGTACGTCTTTCTCAGGGTGACTTCCTTGGGGCCTGTACCTCAGTGGTGCCCCCTTTCCTATATGATCAGTACAGTGCATAGCTTGGGGGAATTTGTCCCTGTACCTAATAATATGAGGTCACCATTTACCAATTGTGCTTTGATGTTGCCAGCATGGAAACAGACTTTCATCATATGCCTACCTCTTGATGCCTCAAGAAATTCTCTGAATGTCACTCCAACAGACAGCAACCCTGACACGCTTTGAAGACTGCAAATGGGGTATGACTTCATTTACAATTCCTCCGAGAGGGAGGCCACATCCCTGAAGGGGGACATTTGGCCTTAGCAGCGCTGACTTCATCGTGATGTCTGACATTGAGATTACCGATCTGTTTAGAGCTGTCTATGGAAATGGGGGTCAGTGAGGAGACTCCTCTTATATAAATGACAAGCTCCAACCCAGGGGATCATTCCTGGCTGAGCCACATGGCCCTGAAAATAAAGATTTGTCCCAGAAAGGCTGACATGGTCTTAACTTTAGCAGCACGCAAAGCACCTTGGTAATTAAATAACTCTGTGTGTCAAGCTAATTCTTCATTGCCATGTAAATGCATTTTAATTTATTGAACTGCCCTTAAGCTCCTGTCAAAAACACATCCAGAAAAATTAGAAGCAATGCTCCAGATTGACCGGCAACCCACAAATGTCTTTGTCTTTGGACTTTAGTCCCCGAAGGACTGCACTCTGGACTAATATGCATGGCTGACACGTCTGCCAATCTATTTATGTGGTGCTGCAGTCGCCTGCCCCTTGAGGTCATTTTCCTCTTGCTTACACACACTGCGTATGGGCTTCTCTGACACTGAGCAGGCTGAGCTTGAGCTTCAGCTGGCCATAAACATAACTTGGTTCACCAAAAAATTCTCTCTGGGGCAGGGACACAGATGGTCCTGCTGCCACGTGGTGTCATCATACTAAAGGAAAGTTTTTTACATTCGGAGTGAGGACATGATCCTGACACACAGGGAGTTGCTGAGTTCCAAACAGCTGTTGTGTGATGGTGGTTTTACAGTCTTTGCAGGTCCTCTCAGGGGCCAGGGGGTCTGATGCTCAGAGAGACTTTAGATTTTTTATGTTATCTCCAAATAGATTATTTATATAGTCATTGCAGTGTGTGTGTGTGTGTGTGTGTGTGTGTGCGCGTGCGTGTGCATGAATGTGTGTTAAAGGAATTAATTGTGAAGTACGAACAGTGACACCCTCCTGGTTTTGTTATTATTTATCTGTTAATTTACTGGGAGCTAAAAATATGGAGATGCCCTAGTTTAGTGCTTCTCAACCTACATGCAGATGCAAATCACCAGGTGGGTTTGTTAAATTGCCGTCTTCCTTCACTAGGTCTGGGATGAGGCCTGAGATCCTGTGTTTGTAACAAGTTCTCAGCTGATGTCAGACCACAATTTCAGTAGCAAGTAGCCAGGCAACTCTCCGTTGCCGAGAGGTCCTGCTCAGGAGCACAGTCTTTGTCGCCAACCACTATGCTTCTTCCTTTCCTTGACTACGATTTAGTTTCCCCTGTATACTTTCATTTTCCATCCCAATATTTTGCAACAACAAAATTGTTAGTTTTTCCCCTTGCTTATGTCTTTCTCTAAGTGTCTCCCCACCCTAGAGAAAGGAATCACACAGCCATTGCCTTCCTCTACTGGACAGCCCAGAAATCTTGCTTGTTTGGGGGACATGGGAAGACAAATGGCCTGAAGTGAAAGAGTCAAGTGCAGATGAACGAGGTTGGAAATCCATGTCTTTAGCAAATACAGCTCTTTGGTGATGACGCCCTTTCAAAGAGAAGCTCTCTGGCAAAACTCTTCTTCCCTAGCACTTGGGCCTAGAGTTTGGGAAGTAAGGTGTTGTGGGTGAGGTTATTTACAGCTACAGGAGAGAGAAAAATGATTTCTTTTTCTAATTCACACTTTCTCTTTGGATCACTGTCTTCTTATTATGCCACCAATCTTCAGCTGTGTCGGAGTCGCACCTCGGCTGTCAGACAAACTCCACCACCCTTGCAGGTGCCGAAGTGAAATGTGCAAGACGTGCGCTGTCCCCGGGGCTGCGTGGTGGGCTGGCACTGTGTTCATCTGCCCAAGTCCCACATCCCAATGCACTTCTGTACTTATTTTTACTAAAGCTGTTCTTGGTGAGACAAAGGAACGGAACGGCCCCAAAGGACTTCCAGGTTGATTAAAGCTTCATTGTTTTCCTCTCCTCTTTCTTTTCCGTGTTTTTCCTTGATGATTAAATCTCCTATTTTAGTCTGCAAGCGCTTAGCCCTACAAAAGCCCCAACCAGAAGGATGGGGGACCTAATGAAATAAACATTCACATGGAGCTATTGTTATTCCCATTGGGATCCCAAACATTTTTTTAAAATCTGCTTTAGTCTTCCCATTGGCAAAAGTAAGGTAATTTGTACAGGTGTGTGTGTTTAGTATTTCTGAATAGGATTATTATTTGATAATTTTAATTTTATATTATATTATTCTATATTATACAATGTAATATATACTAATATATTATTTAGTATTATTGAATGGGACTATTACTTCAGTAGAATTGTTGAAAACTTGATCTTGTTACATATGGTAGATCCCTTTTCTATGCTAGTCTGGGGAGACATGATAAAGCCTGTACTGGAAGGTAACAAAATAGACTTTTAATCTTATGGTTGCAAACTTTTGGCCGGCCATGCCTCCAAGACGCTGAGCTCTGTGCTATGCTGGGCTTGCTGTGAGGGAATCATCAGGGAGAGCTGATTAAAATTACAAACATGCAGGCCACCACCAGGAATTCTGTTTTTAAAAGAGGTTCTTGCGTGAGTCTGACATACAGTTAGATTTCAGATTTAAGGTTTTGAGGAAAGTGATTTGATGTTTAGATAATCTAAATCAACAAAATAGCAACCTGTAATAAAATAAGATTTTACAAAAGTTTAAAATACATAGGAATGAAACTGTACAGAAATATAGAGAGGTAAAAAAAAGATATCAGACTTTTAAGAAGTTTATGCAAACAGGTACAAGAGGCAAGAGGAAACATTTAGACTTTTAAACAACCGCATGTTTGTTATTTTGTTGGACACTATGTAAATATACTTTTCAAGACCTCTATATATTATATAAATTTAACAAAAGGTCCATTTGTTATTTCATGATTATTGCTTTCTTCAACAAGTTGGTGACTTTTCTGTCCTAAAGAGAACCCCCTAAGAGCTTGCTTTAAATTCTATACATTCCAGAAACACCCTGCCCAATTAACAGCCTTGCTAAAATTGAATATGTAAAGCACTACATAAAAATTAAATTATTCCCATTATTTCTTTCCTTTTCTCTTCCCTTTTTTTTAGTTTCATGGTCATGTATATTTTTCTCATAGCCCCACTGCCTCTCTGTAATCCTGTTTTGTTTTTTGTTTTTGCCTTCCCTCATCATTACCACCTATAAATTTTAGAACATGGATGGAACTAAAAGTGTGTGTGGGTGCGTGCCATTTAGGAGGTCTTCATCTTTTGCTCACGAACTTGGGTGCAGACTGCTGAGCCCATCATAGCACTCAGGTTGTTGCACACAATAGTCTTTGGAGTGCAGACCCCTTTTGTTTTGTTTCACTTTATTTTCTGCCTCCATTCCCAATTCTTCTCACACATTCTGCTCCTCACAATAGGCACTCACAGAACACGTTTGATATAGGACTGTGGATACACTCCTTTGTGTGTGTCTTTTTATTTCACACAAACGGTGTTATGCTAAGATCTCATTCTATTTCTCTCTTTCTTCCCCCCACTCTAAACCACGTTTTTTAGCATCTACCAATGTTGCTGGCCAAATGCACATCTTGTATATTGTTTCAAAGTGAGGCACAGAGGTGCAGAGTATGCATCTGTTGTTGGTTTCTTTATCCATTGCCCTAGTGATGGTCACTCAGACTGCCTCTAACTGTTCTCTATCACACAGGATGCTGCAATGAACGTCCTTGTATATGTCCTCTCAGCAGTTTCTTTGGGCTTATAGCCACAGAAGTGCAATTGCTAGGACAAAGGATTTATAGGCACTTCACTAGATGTTGCCAGACTGCTCTCTGAGATGCCAGTAGCTCAGCAAGAGTACACGAAGATTCTCATTTCCTCATTTCCTTACCAAAGCTGGCTATAATCTGATTTCTATTTATTCCCCTAATCTGGTGGATGTAAAGTGTCACCCTGCTGTTAATTTGCATTTCTCTGATCACAAATAAAGTTATTCTCCTAGTTTCTTATATTGACATTATGCTTCTAACTTAAAAATCAAGGTCTTTAATACATCTGAAGTCCACCTTTATATATGGTATAAAATATAAAGCATAATATATGAAGGTATGAATCCATCCAATTTATGGTTCTCTGTAAAAATGATGTAGTAAAAATTTTATCCTCTCCTCATTGTGCTGCTACTTTTATCATATATCAAGTTTTAATAAGTACTTGAGTGTGTTTCTGAGCTTTCTAATCCATTCCATTCCACTGGTATATTTCTGTGAATGCCACCCTTTTTATTACTTATTATTATGGTTTTGCAATATACCTTAATATTTGGTATGAAAGGTTCCTTTGTCCTTGCTAGTCCTATTCATAAATGATCTAGCTATTTGTAGACTTTTATTTTTCTACATATATTTAAGGATAAGTTTGAAAAGCTACTCAAACATTTTTAATAAAATTTTATTGAAAATTTATTGAATATTTAGATTAATTTTGGGAGACTTAAGATCTTTACAAAGTTTTTCCATCCATGAGGATACTATATATCTCCGGTTATTTAAGTCTCCTTTTATGTACTTTGGTCAAGTTGTAAATATTTTTTCATGAAGCTCTTGCATGTTCTTTGTTGGATTAATTCTTTCCTACCTTGTAGTGTTGCTGCTGTTATTAAACATATACTAGATTCCTTTTCTTTTCAGTTATTAGTGGTGTAGAAGAACACTACTGATTTTTATAAGGAGACCTTGGTTTGGTCAATCTTTCTCTAATTAGTTCTAAGCATTGGTCTATTGATTTTGTTATAATCATATAATCTGTAAATAATAATAGTGTTATCTCTTTGCTTCCAGGCCATATACCTTTATTTCTCCTTGTGTTATTGAACAAGTCAGAACCTTAGATATCATGGTGAACAGAGGCTGTTAAAATTGGCATTATTCTGCTCAATCTCAAAAGAAATATGTTTAAAGTTTCTCTATTAAGTGTTTTGTTGTTTTATATATACTTTTATACTTTTCTCTTTTCACGATTAGGTTTTTGGTAGATAATCTTTATCAAGTTGTAAAAAGAAACTTCTCTTCCTACTATGCAGGGAATTTAAAATATATATACATTTGTTGAACTTTATTACATGATTTTTTGTTCTGTTGAGATAGTCATGCAATTTTTTTCTTTGGTCCATTAATGGGACGAATTGTACTAGAATATTATAAAGCCATCCTTATTTAGGGATAAACCCTACTTTGTTATGATGTATTATATGCGATTTTAATAAACACTTTTATTCAGGTATCTATTATTTTTTCTTAGGATTTGTGCATCTATACACTCATAAGTAAAAGGGACATATTCTTTCATTTTTCATACTACACTTACCCTGTTCTGGAATCAAGGTTAGAGTAGCCTAATAAGATGAACTGAAAAGCCTTCTCTCTTTCCTAGTTTCTGGAAAACTCTACAGAATAGGAATTATTTGTTCTTTGAAAGTTGGATAAATTTCATCTATAAAAGTGACTGGTATCTTGTGCTTATAAATGGGGGATGAATTGGGGGTGGAAATGGGGGAGAAGTGAGATGGTCTCTTTCTTTACTCTATAAATACCTTTATTAGAGTCTAGACAAATTTTCTATTTATTCTTTTACTGATTTTGGCACTTTAAGTACTTTTGGAAAATGTTCTTATTTATCTAGTTTTCACATTGTTATATAGTTGTTCAAAGTAGTATTTAATTATTTAGAAGTTTTACCTTTCTCTTTTTTTATTCTCTATTTTGTTTATTTGCATATTTTTTTATTATTTCCCAATTAAGAGCTGTGTTATAATCAATTAGTCTTAGAGATTCAGTCTGAGGAAGACGCAATCAACTCCGTAATACAGCTGGGCTCAAGGACCACCTACGTGTTTCCCACCGACCATGAGGAACAGGTGCTACCATTTGTCTGGCTCTCGGTAGGGTGGTTAAGTTGGGTTTTGGCTATTGAGCACCAAGCTGGGGAGAAAAGCTCTAAGAATATGTCCCTCAGCATTCTTCTGCGTGAGACACTTGGCTCTCTTCTACTATTGGCCACACTTCCCATCTCCCTGAACATACACAGGTATGAAATGGACTTGTTTCCCTATAAGTCTCTTACTGTCCTTACTGTAGCGTCTCAGATCTATAACTCACTTTCCTGCTTGTGAGGTATCTCCACTGTTGTGTTTGAGAAGGTTTAGCAAAGATACAAGGAGCTTCTGAGGGTCAAGGTCTTCTTGGGGTAGGGAGGCCAAGCTGGTAGAACCCAGATTGTAACAGCAGATAAAGACACACTACAAATAACTGCCAGGAGCAGCACAAACTAGGGTGTTGAGTGTAGCTCTTTTCCAGTATCAATGTTAATTCATCATCTTTCGGAAACAGAAGAGAAAATCCTCTATTTAAGTTTTAGAGATGCTTTCTGCCTTCCATTAACTGATAGAGTGAGGCTGAATGGTTCAGTGTTACCAAGAATGTTAAGCTCCTTGGGGAAAAATAAAAGAAGTCCTAAGAGTGGAAATATTACTAACATCAGGTTTTCTGTAACTAAAAAATTGGAAAAGTAATTATTTGTGGGAAAGAACCTAGGAACAGCTAAATCCCATTCTTATGGGGGATACCACCAATTCATTAGTATAATTGTTACCATATTACCTTCATTTCTTATGTCTGCTGCACATAGGATAAATATTTAGGTAGGACTTACAAGTAAGTAGTGTACATGTTAACTGACAGTGTCCTTGGATTTCTGGTGCACCCAGTACAGGACAAGTTCTACAGAAAAGCCACATATTCAGCTAAATTCTGCACCAAAAAAGTCTACAATAGCTACTCAGGATACAAAATTTGTTAGTGTTTTTCTCATCCTGGTCTACACTAAGTCTATCTCTCTCTTGCTAACCCTCAAGCATGATGGCATCATGAGAAAGGACAAACAATATTTATTGTTTAGCAAGTTATACTTACGGCACATGAGGCCTAAACAAAATGTACAAATTTTTATAGCTCAGTGCCTGAGGATATATTTCAGGAGCACAGACATATGTATGCAGCCTTTGGGAGGCCAGGAATAGGACACTTCACCAAATAATCCCTTGATGGAACACAGCATTTACCAGTTATATATTTTTAGGTCTATGGGGAGATAAGGATTTGTAACATGGTGTCAAGAAAGTAACTTGTTTTGCAGAGTGGAAGATGGTATTAACCTTTCCACAAAATGTGCGTGGATACAAGGGTAGGCAGGGGCTTGTATTATTATTATTATTCTCTCCGTGGTTCCATCTGTGTCAGAATTGGTTTAAAGGCCCTCCTTAAGTGGCCCTAGGAGAATCTGTGAAAGCTTTAGATTTGTGATTTCTTTATTTCTTCCTCTATCTTTTTTAAGCATGAAAGCCCAGAGGTTCTTACCACTAAAAACTGATGGAAAGAAAGGAAAAGAGAGAGAGAGAAAGAGGAAGGAAGGAACACAGAGGCAAGGGAGGGAGAGAGGACAGGAGGAAGGGAAGAGAAATTGTAAATGAGAGTATTATTACGATGACATTTTTCGTGGCAAATAGTTTCAGGAAATATTTTCGTAATAAATAGAGTACATTCTGCTGCCATTTTCTGGTTTCACTTTACAATACAGAAGGAACGTGGTGCTGAAAAATGATTTAATTGCTATGAAGCACCATGTTGATGCCAAGGTATTAAAGGAGCTTGGCGGGAGAAGTGCGGTTACACCTGTTGTGTAGTGTCCTCATCGTGTTTGAACTCCCTGGTGCGCCGTAGCCCTCTGCTTCTTCAGAATGACGCTGAACTCTGTAGCTGGCCCACCTACCTTTCCTTGCCAGGTGCACGGCTTCTGCATGCTCCACACTGGTGACCTCCGTGCCGTTGACAGCCAGCACCACATCTCCAATCTGGAGCCCGGCTTCCTCAGCGGAGCTGTCTGCAAGTAGACAGACAACAAGGGTCTCATGGAGGAGGGGTCCCAAATTGAGTGCCCTGCTGTTTGTCCTCTTTTTAAAAGCCTCTCTCTAAAAGGCCTTTCTTTCCAACTTTAGACAATTGCCTATGTCATTAATAAGAAGGAAAATGCTATCCTCCCAGCCTCCCTTTCATTTCCTGGACGCAGTTTCTTTGCTCATTCAGCCAGGCGTCCGCATGGCCTCTTTGCAATATAATAGCAAGGCTGCTCAGAAACTCAATCTATTCATCCACCAGAAGGTTGAACTGCTAGTTCTCATTCCTTCATTGCTGCTAGGTCTCTTTGTAACCCTGAGAAAATCACTTAACCTCAATATCTTCATCCATAAAAAGGGGGGTGGGGGCAGTGTTTCTCTGCAGGATTGTTGAAGGAACAAGTAATTGAAATACTTATGAAGTTGTGGCAAAAACAGATCTTGGAGTGGTCAGAAAAAAAAAAAATAAAGAGCTGCTTTTACTTTGTAGAGGCTCCTTTCTGAGCTTTCTCAGAAAGGAAGCCAAAAATAGTCTAAGCCTTAGGATTTAGGCTTTGGAGGTGGGGAGGACATCTCTGGAGGCTATTTATTTTATCTCCTGGTTTTTTAGCATCTGTATTTACTGTTATATACCTAATATTCTCTAGGGGTAAAACAAAAAGGGGCATAATAAGCCATTTCAAGGTTAATTCATTTTTAATAAGGTCTCCCATATATTGGACCAAGATTCTTTGTGTAGCAGTTTAAATTTCTTTTTTCTTTTTTACATTAGCTTAAGCCCATTTCCTCTTTTTTAAAATAGTTTTTAATGACTCTTATTTACAATTTAAGTTTGTCTTAATATTTTTAATATTGAAGATTCTATATATTTCAATATATTGAATGTGCGACATATTAAACATTCAATATTTAAAGTTGGTATTTTAATACCAATATTGCTAATAGACAGTGTTATATTAGTTTCAGGTGTACCAATTTAATGAGCAAACACTTCCATACATCGCCCGGTGTTCATCACAACAAGTGGCCTCCTTAATCCCTATCACCTATTCCCCTATTTCCCCACTCACCTCCCTGCTGGTAACCATCAGTTCTTTGTAGTTCAACATCTGTTTCTTAGTTTTTCTCTTCCTTTGCTCATTTGTTTTGTTTCTTAATTCCACACATGAATTAAATCATATTGTATTTGTCTCTCTTTGGCTACCTTATTCCATTTAACATTATACTCCCCAGCTGCATTCATGTTGTTGCAAATGTCAAGATTTCATTCTTTTTTTGTGGCTGAATAATATGCCATTGTATATATATACTACTCTTCTTTCTCCATTCATCTGTTAATGGACACTTGGGCTGCTTCCATATCTTGGCTATTGTAAATAATACTGCAGTAAACATAGGGGTGCTTCTATCTCTTTGAATTAGGGTTTTTGCATTTTGGGGGTAAATACCCAATAGTGCAATTGCTGGATAATAGGGTATTCTATTTTTAACTTTTTTGAAGGACCTGCATACTGTTTTCCACAGTGGCTGCACCAGTTTGCATTCCCACCAACAGTACAAGAAGGTTCTTTTTTCTCCACATCTTTGCCAACACTTGTTGTTTCTTGCTTTTTTGATGTTAGCCATTCTGACAGGTGTGAGGTGGTATCTCATCATGATTTTGATTTGCATTTCTCTGATGATGAATTATGTTGAACATCTTTTCATGTGTCTGGCCATTTGTGTATCTTGTTTGGAGAAATGTCTGTTCACGTCTTCTGCCTATTTTTAACTAGATTATTTGTTTTTTTGGTGTTGAGTTGAATCCGTTCTCTATAGATTTTAGATACTAACCTTTTATCAGATATGTCCTTTGCAAATATCTTCTTCCATAAGTAGGTTAACTTTTAGCTTTGTTGATTGTTACCTTTGCTGTGCAGAAAATAATTTACTTTTGCTTTTATTTCCCTTGACACAGGAGAGATATCTAGAAAATGTTGCTCTGGCTGATGTTAGAGAAATTACTGACTATGCTTGCTTCTAGGATTTTTTTGGTTTCAGGTCTCACATTTAGGTCCTTAATACATTTTGAGTTTATTTTTGTGTATGGTGTGAGAAAGTGGTCCAGTTTTACTCTTTTGCATGTAGTTGTCTAGTTTTCCAACACCATTTGTTGACGAGATTATCTTTTTTCCCATTGTATCATTTTGCCACAAGAAAAAGGAATAAAAGGCATCCAAATTCATAAGAAGTAAAACTTTCACTATTTGAAGATGACATAATACTTCATATAGAAAATCCTAGACTCCACCAAAAAACTACTGGAACTGGTAAATGAATTTAGTAAAGTAGTAGGATACAAAATCATTGTACAGAAATCTGTTGCATTTCTATACACTAATAATGATGCAGCAGAAAGTGAAATTAAGAAAGCAATCCCATTTACAATTGCACCAAAAATAGTAAAATACCTAGGAATAAACCTAACCAAAGGGTAAAAGATCCATATTCTGAAAACTATAAAAAAACTGATTAAAGATATTGAAGAGGACACAAAGTAATGGAAAGGCATTCCATGTTCATGGATTGGAAGAACAAATATTGTTGAAATGTCTATACTACCCAAAGGAATCTATATATTTAATGAAACCCATATCAAAATACCAACAGCATTTCTTCAGAGTTAGAACAAACAATCCTAAACTGTATGGAACCAAATAGGACCACAAATAGCCAAAGCAATCTTAAAAAGGAAGAGAAAAGCAGGAGGTATCATAATTCCAGACTTCAAATTATATTACAAAACTATACTTATCAAAACAGTGTGGTACTGGCACAGAGATAGACACATAGATCAAAAGAACAGAAGACCCAGAAATTAGACACCCACAATTATATGTGAAATTGATTTCAATAGAGGAGGAAAGAATATGCAATGGGAAAAAGTCTCTTCAACTGGTGTAGGGAAGACTGGACAGCTATGTGCAAAAGAGTAAAACTGCACCACTTTCTTAGACTACACACAAAAATAAAATCAAAATGGAATAAGGACCTAAATGTGAGACCTGAAATCATAAAAATCCTAGAAGAAAGCATAGGTAGCAATTTCTCTGACAGTAGCCATAGCAACATTTTCCCTTCTCCTCTCTTTGATCTGAGTGCTGGGTGCAAGCTCATAGACTTGCAGAGCATCATGCAGCAATATTAGGCTGTCAGTATCCAAAGTGTCATAAACCTCCTTGAAGACTTTTAATCTTAAAGCATGACTCAATTGGTGAGGTAACATGACTTTGAATATTTTGAGCAATGACTATAGCTTGTCTAAGTCTATTTATGATAGTGGGGGGAGGTATTCTGTGCTTGGATAAGCAACAGTCAATCAATGTAGGAAAGTTAAGTCAAAAGTAATAATTGATATATCCTTAATTTACATAACATCATCCTTATAATAAAGTCTCATGGTATGGTTGACCATTTGAATAAATTTCCTCCATAGTCTTAAAGGACTCAAAGGACTTGTTTATGGCAATGCCTTCTGAACTGAATTCCAAAAGGACAATATATGTTCAGAAATATCTTCTTGCCAATTTTTGTACTCCCTGTGGTAACCATATATGATGTCTCCTATATACCTATATATCTTCTGATAAATACATAGTGAATGAATGAGTGGATGACCTAAAAATTGTATCTTTGAGAAAGTTAGAATTACACTGCAGAAGATAAGACATGTATAATCAAAAAGAAAAGTAACTTTGCAATACAGTAAGTGGCAAGTGTAAAATAAGTAACAAAGATAATAGGTATTGGGAAATTTCAGAAAAGGGAATTCTCACTTCCATCAGACTGGTTAAGAGATGCTTTCCAAAGGAAGTGGAATTTTGTCTTGACCTTAATGAATAAATAGGTTCTCCTTAAGGGGGAATAATAAAGAGAACATGGTGGCAAAGGCTGCTGGGTATTCACAAACCTAATTCCTCTTCTATCTGGGATCACAGTTGGACAACTTTTCTCAGGATATCTTGTAGCCGGGTGGGGAAAATGATGGGGTTTTAGCCATTGAAATGTGAATAGAAGTGGTGGGTGCCACTTAGGAGCCTGGCTCATAAAAACGTCCCATGGACCACCTTTCATATTCGTTTCCTATCTTCCTGCGAGATGCAGATGCCTCAGTGCCCTAGGTTAGGCTACAATCAAGAACAAATAACCTTGTATATGAAAACATTACAGGGGACAAAGTCACCCTCCAACAAGAACATCCACATTGGACAATTAATGTGAGTGACTAATGAGCCTTTATTATCTTAAGCCGTTAATATTTTTTTGTTGCTAAAACTAGCATAACCTCAAACAGTTGGCACTCCATGAAGGCAAAGTTTTCTGAGCAAAGGTGCATGAGAAGGTTTTATGACATGCCAAAAAGTTAATGACTCGGAGCAACTAGAGCAGAAGTGTGGGTGGGTAGGGTGAGTGTGGAAGATTGGAAAGATGGCCAGTTTGTAAAGGGTCTTGGATGTGAAGATCAATTTGTACTTGATATTTCAACAATAGAGATCCATCAAAAGTTTGTGAGCAGAAAATATGTATGCAGTGGTTTTTAGAAGATTGATTTAGAATGGGAAAGGATTAAGATAAGCAGATCAGCAAGGATATTATCAGAATTGATACAGGTCTGCAATGTGACTCTGGACACAGGAACTGGAAATGAATAGAAGGTGTAACATGCTGTTGTGGGACCTAAAACTCTTTATTGCACTTATTTGCATATCTGCCTTTCTACCCCTAATGGAGTATAAGCACCTCAGAGACAAGTGAAATTGTTTGTTTGTTTCTTTGTTCATATATATATATATATATATATATATATATATATATATATTCAGATAGGTACCTCCTGGGGTGCCTGGGTGGCTAGGTCAGTTGGGTGTCAATCTTTGGCTTGGGTTATGATCTCACAGTTGATGGGTTCCAGCCCCAGTCGGGCTCTGTGCTGACAGCTCAGAGCCTGGAGGCTGCTTCAGATTCTGTGTCTGTCTCCCTTCCTCTCTCTCTCTCTCTCTCTCTCTCTCTCTCTCTCTGCCCCTCCCCTGCTCGTGCTGTGTCCCTCTCTCAAAAATAAATAAACATTAAAAAAATTAAAATTGGGGAGTGAAGGGAAGATGGCGGCGTAGGAGGACGCTGGGCTCACTGCGTGTCCTGCTGATCACTTAGATTCCACCTACACCTGCCTAAATAACCCAGAAAACCGCCAGAGGATTAGCAGAACGGAGTCACCAGACCCAAGTGCAGACGAGAGGCCCACGGAAGAGGGTAGGAAGGGCGGCGAGGCGGTGCGCGCTCCACGGACTGGCGGGAGGAAGCCGGGGCGGAGGGGCGGCTCGCCAGCCAAGCAGAACCCCCGAGTCCGGCTGGCAAAAGCGGAGGGGCCTGACGGACTGTGTTCCGACAGCAAGCGCGACTTAGCGTCTGGGAGGTCATAAGTTAACAGCTCTGCTCGGAAAGCGGGAAGGCTGGAGGACAAAGGGAGGGAGAGCTGCGGAGCCCCCGGACGACAGAGCTCAGTTTGGTGGGGAACAAAGGCGCTCGCCAGCGCCATCTCCCCTGTCCATCCCCCAGCCAAAATCCCAAAGGGAACCGGTTCCGGCCAGGGAAATTGCTCGCTCCGCGCAAACACCCAACTCTGTGCTTCTGCGGAGCCAAACCTCCGGCAGCGGATCTGAGTCCCTCCGCTGCCACAGGGCCCCTCCTGAAGTGGATCACCTAAGGAGAAGCGAGCTAAGCCTGCCCCCCCCCTGCCGCCGTGCACCTTGCCTACCCACCCCAGCTAATACGCCAGATCCCCAGCATCACAAGCCTGGCAGTGTGCAAGTAGCCCAGACGGGCCACGCCACCCCACAGTGAATCCCGCCCCTAGGAGAGGGGAAGAGAAGGCACACACCAGTCTGACTGTGGCCCCAGCGGTGGGCTGGGGGCAGACATCAGGTCTGACTGCGGCCCCGCCCACCAACTCCAGTTATACACCACAGCACAGGGGAAGTGCCCTGCAGGTCCTCACCACACCAGGGACTATCCAAAATGACCAAGCGGAAGAATTCCTCTCAGAAGAATCTCCAGGAAATAACAACAGCTAATGAGCTGATCAAAAAGGATTTAAATAATATAACAGAAAGTGAATTTAGAATAATAGTCATAAAATTAATCGCTGGGCTGGAAAACAGCATACAGGACAGCAGAGAATCTCTTGCTACAGAGATCAAGGGACTAAGGAACAGTCACGAGGAGCTGAAAAACACTTTAAATGAAATGCAAAACAAAATGGAAACCACCACGGCTCGGATGGAAGAGGCAGAGGAGAGAATAGGTGAACTAGAAGATAAAGTTATGGAAAAAGAGGAAGCTGAGAAAAAGAGAGATAAAAAAATCCAGGAGTATGAGGGGAAAATTAGAGAACTAAGTGATACACTAAAAAGAAATAATATACGCATAATTGGTATCCCAGAGGAGGAAGAGAGAGGGAAAGGTGCTGAAGGGGTACTTGAAGAAATTATAGCTGAGAACTTCCCTGAACTGGGGAAGGAAAAAGGCATTGAAATCCAAGAGGCACAGAGAACTCCCTTCAGACGTAACTTGAATCGATCTTCTGCACGACATATCATAGTGAAACTGGCAAAATACAAGGATAAAGAGAAAATTCTGAAAGCAGCAAGGGGTAAACGTGCCCTCACATATAAAGGGAGACCTATAAGACTCGTGACTGATCTCTCTTTTGAAACTTGGCAGGCCAGAAAGAATTGGCACGAGATTTTCAGGGTGCTAGACAGCAAAAATATGCAGCCAAGAATCCTTTATCCAGCAAGTCTGTCATTTAGAATAGAAGGAGAGATAAAGGTCTTCCCAAACAAACAAAAACTGAAGGAAGTTGTCACCACTAAACCAGCCCTACAAGAGATCCTAAGGGGGACCCTGTGAGACAAAGTACCAGAGACATCACTACAAGCATAAAACATACAGACATCACAACCCATATCTTTCTATAATAACACTGAATGTAAATGGATTAAATGCGCCAACCAAAAGACATAGGGTATCAGAATGGATAAAAAAACAAGACCCATCTATTTGCTGTCTACAAGAGACTCATTTTAGACCTGAGGACACCTTTAGATTCAGAGTGAGGGGATGGAGAACTATTTATCATGCTACTGGAAGCCAAAAGAAAGCTGGAGTAGCCATACTTATATCAGACAAACTAGACTTTAAATTAAAGGCTGTAACAAGAGATGAAGAAGGACATTATATAATAGTTACAGGGTCTATCCATCAGGAAGAGCTAACAATTATAAATGTCTATGCGCCGAATACCGGAGCCCCCAAATATATAAAACAATTACTCATAAACAGAAGCAACCTTATTGATAAGAATGTGGTAATTGCAGGGGACTTTAACACCCCACTTACAGAAATGGATAGATCATCTAGACACACGGTCAATAAAGAAACAAGGGCCCTGAATGAGACATTGGATCAGATGGACTTGACAGATCTATTTAGAACTCTGCATCCCAAAGCAACAGAATATACTTTCTTCTCGAGTGCACATGGAACATTCTCCAAGATAGATCATATACTGGGTCACAAAACAGCCCTTCATAAGTTTACAAGAATTGAAATTATACCATGCATACTTTCAGACCACAATGCTATGAAGCTTGAAATCAACCACAGGAAGAAGTCTGGAAAACCTCCAAAAGCATGGAGGTTAAAGAACACCCTACTAACGAATGAGGGGGTCAACCAGGCAATTAGAGAAGAAATTAAAAAATATATGGAAACAAACGAAAATGAAAATACAACAATCCAAACGCTTTGGGATGCAGCGAAGGCAGTCCTGAGAGGAAAATACATTGCAATCCAGGCCTATCTCAAGAAACAAGAAAAATCCCAAATACAAAATCTAACAGCACACCTAAAGGAAATAGAAGCAGAACAGCAAAGGCAGCCTAAACCCAGCAGAAGAAGAGAAATAATAAAGATCAGAGCAGAAATAAACAATATAGAATCTAAAAAAACTGTAGAGCAGATCAACGAAACCAAGAGTTGGTTTTTTGAAAAAATAAACAAAATTGACAAACCGCTAGCCAGGCTTCTCAAAAAGAAAAGGGAGATGACCCAAATAGATAAAATCATGAATGAAAATGGAATTATTACAACCAATCCCTCAGAGATACAAACAATTATCAGGGAATACTATGAAAAATTATATGCCAACAAACTGGACAACCTGGAAGAAATGGACAAATTTCTGAACACCCACACTCTTCCAAAACTCAATCAGGAGGAAATAGAAAGCTTGAACAGACCCATAACCAGCGAAGAAATTGAATCAGTTATCAAAAATCTCCCAACAAATAAGAGTCCAGGACCAGATGGCTTCCCAGGGGAGTTCTACCAGACGTTTAAAGCAGAGATAATACCTATCCTTCTCAAGCTATTCCAAGAAATAGAAAGGGAAGGAAAACTTCCAGACTCATTCTATGAAGCCAGTATTACTTTGATTCCTAAACCAGACAGAGACCCAGTAAAAAAAGAGAACTACAGGCCAATATCCCTGATGAATATGGATTCAAAAATTCTCAATAAGATACTAGCAAATCGAATTCAACAGCATATAAAAAGAATTATTCACCATGATCAAGTGGGATTCATTCCTGGGATGCAGGGCTGGTTCAACATTCGCAAATCAATCAACGTGATACATCACATTAACAAAAAAAAAAGAGAAGAACCATATGATCCTGTCAATCGATGCAGAAAAGGCCTTTGACAAAATCCAGCACCCTTTCTTAATAAAAACCCTTGAGAAAGTCGGGATAGAAGGAACATACTCAAAGATCATAAAAGCCATTTATGAAAAGCCCACAGCTAACATCATCCTCAACGGGGAAAAACTGAGAGCTTTTTCCCTGAGATCAGGAACACGACAGGGATGCCCACTCTCACCGCTGTTGTTTAACATAGTGCTGGAAGTTCTAGCATCAGCAATCAGACAACAAAAGGAAATCAAAGGCATCAAAATTGGCAAAGATGAAGTCAAGCTTTCGCTTTTTGCAGATGACATGATATTATACATGGAAAATCCGATAGACTCCACCAAAAGTCTGCTAGAACTGATACATGAATTCAGCAAAGTTGCAGGATACAAAATCAATGTACAGAAATCAGTTGCATTCTTATACACTAACAACGAAGCAACAGAAAGACAAATAAAGAAACTGATCCCATTCACAATTGCACCAAGAAGCATAAAATACCTAGGAATAAATCTAACCAAAGATGTAAAGGATCTGTATGCTGAAAAGTATAGAAAACTTATGAAGGTAATTGAAGAAGATTTAAAGAAATGGAAAGACATTCCCTGCTCATGGATTGGAAAAATAAATATTGTCAAAATGTCAATACTACCCAAAGCTATCTACACATTCAATGCAATCCCAATCAAAATTGCACCAGCATTCTTCTCGAAACTAGAACAAGCAATCCTAAAATTCATATGGAACCACAAAAGGCCCCGAATAGCCAAAGGAATTTTGAAGAAGAAGACCAAAGCAGGAGGCATCACAATCCCAGACTTTAGCCTCTACTACAAAGCTGTCATCATCAAGACAGCATGGTATTGGCACAAAAACAGACACACAGACCAATGGAATAGAATAGAAACCCCAGAACTAGACCCACAAACGTATGGCCAACTCATCTTTGACAAAGCAGGAAAGAACATCCAATGGAAAAAAGACAGCCTCTTTAACAAATGGTGCTGGGAGAACTGGACAGCAACATGCAGAAGGTTGAAACTAGACCACTTTCTCACACCATTTACAAAAATAAACTCAAAATGGATAAAGGACCTGAATGTGAGACAGGAAACCATCAAAACCTTAGAGGAGAAAGCAGGAAAAGACCTCTCTGACCTCAGCTGTAGCAATCTCTTCCTCGACACATCCCCAAAGGCAAGGGAATTAAAAGCAAAAGTGAATTACTGGGACCTTATGAAGATAAAAAGCTTCTGCACAGCAAAGGAAACAACCAACAAAACTAAAAGGCAACCAACGGAATGGGAAAAGATATTTGCAAATGACATATCGGACAAAGGGCTAGTATCTAAAATCTATAAAGAGCTCACCAAACTCCACACCCGAAAAACAAATAACCCAGTGAAGAAATGGGCAGAAAACATGAATAGACACTTCTCTAAAGAAGACATCCAGATGGCCAACAGGCACATGAAAAGATGTTCAGCGTCGCTCCTTATCAGGGAAATACAAATCAAAACCACACTCAGGTATCACCTCACGCCAGTCAGAGTGGCCAAAATGAACAAATCAGGAGACTATAGGTGCTGGAGAGGATGTGGAGAAACGGGAACCCTCTTGCACTGTTGGTGGGAATGCAAATTGGTGCAGCCGCTCTGGAAAGCAGTGTGGAGGTTCCTCAGAAAATTAAAAATAGACCTACCCTATGACCCAGCAATAGCACTGCTAGGAATTTATCCAAGGGATACAGGAGTACTGATGCATAGGGGCACTTGTACCCCAATGTTCATAGCAGCACTCTCAACAATAGCCAAATTATGGAAAGAGCCTAAATGTCCATCAACTGATGAATGGATAAAGAAATTGTGGTTTATATACACAATGGAATACTACGTGGCAATGAGAAAAAATGAAATATGGCCTTTTGTAGCAACGTGGATGGAACTGGAGAGTGTGATGCTAAGTGAAATAAGCCATACAGAGAAAGACAGATACCATATGGTTTCACTCTTAAGTGGATCCTGAGAAACTTAACAGAAACCCATGGGGGAAGGGAAGGAAAAAAAAAAAGAGGTTAGAGTGGGAGAGAGCTAAAGCATAAGAGACTCTTAAAAACTGAGAACAAACTGAGGGTTGATGGGGGGTGGGAGGGAGGGGAGGGTGGGTGATGGGTATTGAGGAGGGCACCTTTTGGGATGAGCACTGGGTGTTGTATGGAAACCAATTTGTCAATAAATTTCATATATATATATATATATATATATATATATATATATATATATATAAATAAAATAAAAATGCTAAGAAAAAAAAATTAAAATTAATTAGGTACTTTCCATAGCTAATAATCTCTGGCACATGGCAGGGGCTTTAAAAAAGTTGGCTGAATGTATGTGTTTGCTTTTAGACGTACTGAGATAGTCATGGAAGAAAAAATTGAAAATGTTCATTGAGCTGGTAGGAAAATACCTTTGATACCTAGGATATGAGAAAGGCCTGAGAAATTGATTTAGAATTTATAACCAAAGGGACACATGTAAGGAGAAGAATAAAGAACATTGAGGATAAAATCTTGAAGAATAAAGAAGAGCCAGAGAGGAATACAAAGAAGGTGCAGGTGGATCCTAGGAGCATGGAAGCAAGAGTGTAAGGTAAGTAGGAGCAGGAGAAGAATTTCAAGATGGAGAGAATTGTCATTCATAGTGACAGCACAGAAATAACCGCCATGATAGCACTGTAAATTCTAGGCTGTCCGAGAAGCCAAGAACAAGGATAGAGGAAAAGTGATTGAATCTGAATATGGGAATGTTAAGTGATAATTAGAGAATTTTAAGGAGTGTGATAGAAGTGGAAGATACATGTTTGAGCTGTTGGTGCTGATCAGTGCATGCTAACTGATAGATAATCACAGGTGTGTTTGGTAACAAGTCTTCTATCCCAAGTAAACAATTTTTTTTTTAATTTAAGTTATCCATCAGTGTGGAAACACATCATTTTTTTAAATTGGTTTTATAGTATTTATTTTTGATAGAAACACAGAGACAGAGTGCGAGCGGGGGGAGGGGCAGAGAGAGAGGGAGACACAGAATCCGAAGCAGGTTCCAGGCTCTGAGCTGTCAGCACAGAGCCCGATGCAGGGCTCTAACCCACAAACCCCATGAGATCATGACCTGAGCTGAAGTCGGACGCTTAACTGACTGAGCCACCCGGGCATCCCAACGATTCATTTTCTGACAACTTTATTAAGTTATAATTCACAGACCTTATATTTCACCCATTTAAAGTGTAAAATTAAATGGTTTTTAGTGTATTCATGGAGTTGTGCACCCATCGCCACAATCTAATTTTAGATCATTTGTTACCTCAGAAACTCCCTTTACCATAGCTGTTACTCTGTTTCCCCCAACCTCTCAGCTCCAGGCAACCATTAATCGATTTTGTGTCTCTATAGTCTTGCCTGTTGTGGACATTTCATATAAATGAAAGTATACAATATTATTTTGTGTTTGGCATCATTCACATGGCAATCACTTATTTTCAAGATCCATCCATGTACCATGTACTATGTTTCTTTGAATCAATGAATAAACATTTTATTGTAAGGGCACAGTACCTTTTGTTTACCCATTCATCAGTGGATGGGAATTTGTGTTTTCACTTTCTGGATAAATAATGCTGCCATGAAAATTTGTGCATGATGTTTTTTTTTTTTTTTCTTTTGTGGACACATGTTTTCATTTGTCTCACATATATACCTAGGAGTGGAATTGCTGGGTCAAATGGTAACTCTGTGTTTAACCTTTTGAGGAATGGACAGACTGTTTTCCAAAGTATCTATATCATTTTACATTCCCATCAGCATTGTATGAGTGCTATGGATTTCTCCACATTTTTGATAATACTTGTTATTTTTGACTTTTTACTATAGCCATCCTAATAGGTATGGAGTGGTATTTCACTATGGTTTTCCTTTTCATTTCACTGATGACTACTAATACTGAACATTTTTTTTTTGAGTGTGCTTATTGACTATCCTCTTTGGAGAATCTCTACTGAAATCCTCTGTACCTTGTGTTCTTTATCTTTGTATTATTTAGTTTTGGGAATAAAAATGATCCTTGTTGGTAGAAAATTATTTCTGCAGTGTTATTCTACTGACGGCTCATTTGAATGCTTTGAGCTTCAGTTACACATTGCATTAACTATGATCCTGTATTTTGCAGTGCAGCCTGCAAATTTTCCCATTATTAATATGGTGAGAGGTTGAGGCTGTGGGACTTCTTGGAGGAGGAAGATATGTCAAAGTAGGTAACTCTACCTCAGGCTGTTCTTTGGAGCAGATGGAAGTATATATATCCTACCTTGCACAGGAAGGATTGAGGTGGTAGGAAAGCAAGACCATGATTTTCTATGTATTTTTCCTTAACAGTATACTTGACTGCATAGTTTTGTGTTTGTTGGAAAGAGTTAAATGCTGAGCTACTCCACCCTTAGATGCATATTTACATATAATGCAGAATCTGAAAAACTTATAATTAAAAGGGGGCTTGTCCTTTAATTAAAAAAAATTGCACTATAACAGTAGCATTTTAAATTCTAGAACTTCCAGAAAGATGGGCCTATCCATAATTGCCTCTATGGTTTTCCCGTCCCTAAATGTATAGTTTTCTTTTCAAGTTTGCTTGGTATCAAAGTTGGAACATCTGTTTCTTTTGTTTATGCCAACAGATCTCATAAGCATTTAAACTTTCATAGAAAATGTTCATGCAAATGCCAGCCGGGTGTTGGCAATTAGTTATGTAAGCTACCAGCAAACTCCCTCTCTGTATAGTTATGGATAATCATTTCCATCCCACCTACAGGTCTCCCTGCTTTATCTTTTTATCTTCAGTGTGTAATTAAGCCTCTCTAGTGCATCCAGAACAATGTTTTGTGGTGTGAATGAGATTTTCAGAAGTGCTGAAAATACGTGTAATTTTAAAGTCCTTCAACCCCTCATTTAGCAGATTTGACTAGACAATGGATTTCAGAGGTTGCTCTTCAGCATTGAGGAATAGATTTTAAAAAAAGAGAAGTAGACTCAGCAGCTACATGAATCTCTGCCAGGGCAGCACTTTGTGATGTTGAATAAAATCCTAGGTTAACTATGTATTGTACCATTTCTGCTACAGTAGAGATCCTTCAGCTTTTCCTATTATAAAACCTCAGGGCCTCCTAAATACAAAGTCACACGCAATGCAAACATTTTGATTTGTTTCACATTTGAATGGATGAGATACAGTTAACTATGTATCACTTTAACAGTTACAAAGGTATCAGTAAGTAAAGAAATCATAACATTTTGTTAAACTGCATTTAGTTATTTTATCTAGAAACAGAGGCATGAAGAGTTTTGGGTATTTGGCAAAAATCTAACTAAACTTACCAAGTTGGACCTGTTTGATTTTTAAAGGGTAGTCATTTTTATTTTCCTTATGAATTTTACTTCTTTAACACTAACCTTGTGAAGTCAGAGGTAGAAAGAGGAGATGAGGGAAGGGGAAAGAGAAGATGGAGAGAAAGAAGGAGAGAGGGAAAATGTGAAACATTCTTGAATACATTCCCTATGAATAAACATTTATTTCCTCTAAGCCAGATGTCTTTTAAAAATATAGTAAAAACTCAGATGGTAAAAAGTTGCCTGTCTTTGTGTCTGTACAGAAATTATTAGGCCCACAATCGTTTTTTGTTCTTGTCACTTTGAAGGGCTCTAAGGGGCCAAGCGAGGTTGACCTGGCAACATTTACAGTTTTTATCTTTGGCCACCTGGGTTCTATTGACTCCATTCTCATCTGCTCTTTCCCACTTGTTTGGGGTCTACCCTTCTGTCCCCAAATTCCACCAACATTTGGGTAAAACCCCTCTCTCCCCAATCATTAGGGAATTATTTGCTAAATAATAATTTATATATTTGATTAACTGATTGAACTTTAATTGAAAAATAAGTAAACTCCAATGGAAATTCATTCACATCAAAGTAGAAAAGTAAAAAATATCCATGCATTTGCATTTTAATATCTAATTACAGAATAAAAAGGCTTTTCCCTGGATGAAAGAATGTTCAGCTAATAACTTGGCCCTTTGCTTTTCTATAAATATTTTAGAATCTCATTGAAAAAATTTTTACCAATAAAACAAAAGCAGGTACTCTAGTAGAATTTACTTCAGATTCCGTCTCTAGATCAACTTAAGGAAGAATTGACCTCTTTAAATATCAAGACTTACAAATGATACATATGTTTTTCCTGCCACTAATTTAGGTGTTCTTTAATTTCTTTCTATATTATTTTTGAAAATAGTATTCATTATACCTTTATTAGAATTATTCCTATCGATTTGCCTTTTTTTCTTTCTAAGGGCTTTTTACTGCCTACCCTGTATGGATGTCTTAGGTCTACACTGCCCACATATACATACCTTTAAGAGAACCTGCGGTGAGGATTGTGATTGAAACCCTTCACTTGCCACACTTTCTGATATCCTCACCTCACACGGAGGTTACATTCTCACCAGAAAGTCCCTGATTACAGCCAGTGACTGAATTTGGAGTGGGTACTAGAGCCAGGCTGCTTCTGGCCACCTCCTGACTTCTCCAAGGAACACTCTTTGCTCTGGGTCTTCTTATCAGCCTGCCTCAGAATTTCTCAGAGCTGCACTGCCATTGGAGGATCTAACTACATAATCCTGATTCCTTCTCTGTGTCCTCTCTCAGGTGCCAGACCACCATTGTGGAGCCTTAAGAAGGCTTTTCTGCTTACTTATGCTCTCTTTCTTTTGTCTATCATAGTGATTTCCTCCAGTCTTTTGCACGTGTATTTTGGTACTGGTGTCTATTTCTCAGATTATAGGATCTGAGAAAAAGGAACTCCTTTTATTACCTTAAAGAAATTTGCATCAATTCCCAATTTGCTAATGTTTTTGAAAGCCATGAGAAGGTGGAAAAATTGGCCTTCAGGTGGAAAAGAAGGACAGGAGGAATAGGTAAAAGATTTGAGTACATTTGGAAGTGTAAAGGTGATATTTCTGATGAATAGAAAACAGAGATGAGAAATAGTGAAGAAGATCACCTATGCTTGTAAGCCTGAGGCAGGCTCAGGCAATTTATTCTAAATTGGTAAAAAATGAAAGAATTTTGATTATTATACTAGACTAACCTGTAGTTCTATGATTATTATATGGACTTAGAATGACAAAACAGCAGTGCTTTTATTGTTTAAGACTAAAAAAAATTAAGATCAATCCCAGAACTCACCCAGAGCAGCAAAGAATGGGTCTATAAGGTAAGCTTAGTAGAGAATATTGAGAAAAAGTTATTTTATGTAATACACTGAATGAATCCTACTCAGCCATAAACAGGTGTTGGAGATAATGTCAGTGTCGCTAAGAAGAGTTGATGTGATTTTTAAGGTATTGAATACCTTTTTCAACAGTTGGGAATGAAGTAGATCAAATCAAGTCATGAAATGTTCTTTGATAAGAATAACAGGGTTTTTAAAGAATGTGATTAGAAAGAAATAATACATCAAGAAGAGACAAAACATCAGCTTTGTGTGCAGTAGTTAATGTTTCCTTGGTTTGTGTGACTTGTTTATCACTTACTGGGGGCAGCCTGTCACTGTGTCAGTAGGACTTGAGGCCGAGTGGTTGTAGACTTCATTGAGGTCCTCTAACATCTTCTCCATTATGGGTGGCTTGGGGTAGGTGAGGAAGCACTATTCTACTCTCAAGTCCAGGGTGGGCCCTGGTTTCCTAGCAACTCAGTCAGGCAAAGCCAATCGCCTTGCCTTTGGCTTAAGTGAAACAGCTCATAGCATTCCCTAGCGAACACAGAAAACTGAGGACATTTGGGGTTGAAGCCCATCCCCTCTATCTTTATGACTCTGATGTGCCATGAAAAAGTTAGAACCGCTGAGATCATTTTGAATCCAAATGGGAAGCTTGTAACACCAAAGAAATTGGGGTCAAAGAATTCATACCTTTGATGAAATTGAGCTACGGAAACAAATCAAATACCCACACTATCTCAGAACTTTCAACTTTTGTGAGTCAATCAACCCCTTCATTGCTTAAACCATTTGCAGTCAGATTTCTTTATTAGTTGCAACAGAGGGTCTGAACAGATATCTGTCATAGGGGAAGAACTTTGTTTCCAGGGGTAGAAATTCTGAGATCTGAATCCTGGAGTTGTCATGATACAGATGTGTACCTTTAGGCAAGTTGCTTAACCAGTTTGAGCCTTAATATATTCATGTGTTAAATGCAAGTGATCATATCAAGTTTCAACTTCTGTTGTATAGATTGCATGGGAGGACATATATAAAATACCCTGCTCATAATAGGAATCCAATGAATATGATGGTTTTTATATTTAAAGTAAATTTTGTTTCTACCTTGATATTGTAAATAAGCAACTAAATTTACTTCTTTAAAAACATCAGTGAATGTGTAATAGAGATCCAAGTTGCTTACTACTAAGTTGGTCCCTTCTTGCTTAAAGGATACTAATCCTCTGCATTGTACAAAATCTATGCCATTGATCACCTGGCATAAGTGATAACTCATACAAAGAAATTTCTTTGGGAAGGGTTTAAAACTATAAAACTTCCTTGTTTTTGCACTAGGAATTATCTCACATTCTACATAGATACTCAATATTTCTTGAGAACTGATTGGAAAATCTTGTTCATATGAAAAATATATGGCTGTCTGGGCACACTGTTTCCTACCCACTGGTGTTGCCCAGGACTGTGGAATGCTGGGCTAAGAGGCAACTATTTCATCCTCTCAGATGTCACTCCTCTGGCCTTTACCAGAGCTGAGTAGTCATCCACTTCTTTGCAGATAGGAGAACACATTCCTAGTGGAATCAGAGTATACAATGAAGGAACACCTGAATGTTGACAAGAAAAGGAAAACAAAATGTGACCTTGGGTGATGATGGCATCACAGACGGGATTATGGCACCAGGGCAAAGCAGGAAGGGCTATAGTCCTGCTGGATGGTTCTTCTCTGCCCCATGCTGCCCCAGCCTTTATCCCTAAGGTTCTTGGAGTCAATCGATAAACATTTTTGGAGCACGTACTCTGTTACCTTTAAGACACTCTGCACAAAGTAATGAGAATAAAATGATGGAAAAAATAGTTTCTGACCTTGGTGAATTCATAGACCAGATGGGGACTGTAATGTAATTCAGAAACCCTCTAGGCCCTGGACCTCCCTCTGTGATAACTTTATTATGCCTCCCCTAATACAACAAGCTGGGTGTAGATATCTTTATCTTCTGTTCCTGCCAATCTTAGTCTTCTGGCTCTAATTTTTTCAAAGCATTGATCTCAGATTATTCTCATGTTACATAGACCAGGGAGCAAAGGATCTAACTTTGATCAGGCATCTACAAATTTCTAATTTGCTTGTTAGGAAATAAGGAAAGCTGAGAAGTTGTAACGGAAATAATGTAGGGGGAATGGAACTCCTCCTAGAAACTATTAAATACAGGATGACTACTCATAAGATCCTTGTCTCCAGAGCCTAAACCCTATTTCCACAGGTCCAGATAGGGCTCTTCTTTGTGGGGAGACCGATGCCATATGTCTACCAGAGGAGCATGTTCCATCAGGAAAGCATGGTCTTTTAAAAAGTATTTGATCATGATGTGAGCACTTTCAATCATGAGTTTTTGATAGACTGAGACTTAGAAATTGCTTCTATTGCATGTGTGTGCTTTATGGGACTATGATATCAAAGGCTATTTATTGTGTGAGGTCTGAGATAGTTCTGATCTGAATTAAAGCTGCTATAGTGAGACAACTTACTAGCATCCACTTCAGTTACCACGATTGGTTTGGAGAATTGAATTCGGAATCCCCAGGGATAATCACCAGTCCCTTTGAACAGCCTCACGGTTCGCTCTCGAACTAAAGAGGAAACAAAGAAGGCATTCTTTTGAGTTACTCTTTAGATACCACAAATATGATTACGAAAGTAGCTAGGATTTATTGCTTGTTTATTATATATCAGGCCAAATAAAAATGTTCTAAGCACTTATTAGTATTATCTAATTTAATCTTTATATCAGGTTTTTTTTTTATATAGAGGAGGAAACTGAGGTACAGAGAAGTTAAACAACTTACCTGAGTCACATGGTGAGGGGCAATGCTCACCACCCCAAGGCAGCATGACTCCCAAAAGGCAGCTGAGCCTTACAGGTCTGAGTCACTCAGATCCATAAACAATAAGACATTTGTTACAAGGTTATACATGAAAATAGGAAAACTGAATCCTTAGATGTACATTTAAGTCTTACAGCAGCCCAGGAAAGCCTCAACAATTGAGTTTCTCAGAAAAAAATGGGAACAGCTGGGTGGACTTTGCAGATATTGTAACTGTAAGGTTGTGCTGTATTGATGGTGGAAAGTTCCAGAGACTTCACAGTAAGAGTTCATGGACTTTTACATGAGTCTAATGATCATTTATTAATGTGGCCCTGTTACTTCTCAGTCTTCTTTTCCATGTATCTTCTCTCTTTTCTTCCTGCTACCTTCACAGCGTCTTTTCTGTATAGAGATCTGTGTGTACATGCTTGTGTGTGTGTGTGTGTGTGTGTGTGTGTGTGTGTGTGTGTGTGTGTTCATAGCTTCTGTGTACTAATGAGTTTGGCTTATTCATATCTTCAGCTCACTCATGGGCCCTCTTGACTTCTCTCTACCTCAAGACATTTTAACTTCTGTGCTTACTATAGTAAGGGCATCTTCCCAGTTCAAATTCCTGAAAGTGAGAATCTCACAGGTTGAAAATATCTCTGCTCATAACTCTTTGGGCTGTTACTCTTCAGAGGTGACAAAGGGCAGGATTATCAGGCAGAAAATGTCTCTGTGGGACTGTCCCTTTTGTGGAAGGTCAATCTACATAATGGGAGATGTGGACACACAGAATTTTGTCTTTTATGGTATATTTACATCTTGTTTTTATTTAGAAAAAAAATACCCCTGAATCATGCTCGAATACAAAACTGAAAACATCTGAAGGACATAAGTGATTTCAGAAGGTCCATTTTTTAAGCGCTGACAAATTTACCAAAGAAGAATGATAAACAAAAGCCTTCAGAATATTGAGTGGTTGTATTTATGGTCAGGTTTACCAGAAAGAACTAGTAACATAATACTGGGATTATTAATCTGTCCCCAGAAATTATACTTGTGGTATACTTTATTGGTATACTTTATTGGATGAATTTTTTTTCTATACATGTTAATATCTAAAAATGATAAAGAGCAAATCCTAATGAAGTATAATGATAAACTCCCTGAGCTCCATAAGTAAGTTATTAATAATAGGCCCATTGTTAAGTCTCTGGAGAAGAAGTCAGGTAATTAATTATAAAATAAAAATACTCATCTATTAATAAGGAAGGCAAATTCATACCTTAAAGCTATAATTTGATAGAATCCCTTTTTATTAAAAAAATAGGAATACATTAGTATTTATGGGTAATACATTTTGCTGCTTCTTTCCAATCCTTCATTTGGTATTTTTGTATTTCACTTCTCATGTCTCAGGTAGTTTTAGATCTTCGTCTGGATTGGAGATCAAGGACATTTCTTTGCAGAGTTGCATCCTTTTTAGATACATATTCAAAGGCTATTTATTACAGAATGCCTAAATGGCAATTTATGGATAGAATTATAAGCAATAGAGAGGTCAAAGGAATGCTTAAGAATTTCAAATGACTGATTTAACAATTATATTTTGAGTGGGAAAAGACCTTACTCCAGCTTTCCACTTGGTGAGGAATCTCTTCCTCACCATCTGACAGACAATTGGGGTAGGTGAGTCCCTGATCTTTGGAGATACTATTATTATAAACTTAAATTACAGTTTAAAGATTTCTGATTACAGAGTCTGTAAGAGATTTGCCATTACTTTATTAAATTTTCTCTCATATTATGAGGTAAATCATTGGGTTTTTTTTTTTTTTTCAAATTTCCTATGAGAATTTGACGAATACAGTAAAAAGTTAGGCATTCTGTCCAGATGCTTTTGCATGTGACCTTCCCCTAGGTCAGCTAGGGAACAAAAATATCTGCTAAAAACAAGGAAACAAACATCTCTGTCTTAAATGATCCCTTGTAGCCCAGTAGTAGAAGTTATTCATTCACAAACATTTACTGAATTATCTATTATTTGTCCAGGTGTTTTCCTTTGTGTTAGGAATGTAATGTTAAAGACAGACAAGAGACTTTTTCTCCTAGACTTTCCATGCTAGACACTGGCTGCCAAAATTGGCAAACATTTAAAGAGAGGAAGGATGAAGTCTCTTTGTATGAATTCCTGAAGGAATGTTTATTTTTCCAAAATGTCTGAAGAAAATACACTGTTCTTCTGCTGTTGAGAACAGTATCAGGAAAAGCATGCCAAAATTGCTGGGAAAGTACTAGTGTATCCCAGCCCTAAAACTGTCCTCTGCTCTAGTCTATGCTCCTGGGAGGCTCTCCATCACTTTGTTAATTTCCTTTTGGCAGTCATTGCAAATCACTGTTTCTATTTGCCATTTACAGGATCTCAGTATAATTTAAGGGACAGAAATGAGAAATTCAAGGACACAGAGATGAATATTTTCACAATCTGCAACAGGCTGGTAGCCAATCAGGGCAGAAAGAAAATCAGAAATACTATTTCTGACCTCTGTAGAAATCATTTCTAACATCCCCTCTTGTTGAATCATCTTGCTCCCTCTAGGTTACCCTTTTGATACTGTCTTCTGCTTTTGACAGATTGATTATCGAACAGATATTTGTTTAATGGAATATTTTTATTGTGTTGGTTCAAGTCAAATCACACTTGTTGTTTTGTTTTTGTATTACATGAGACTGTTAAGATGGGTACAGCTTTCAAGGCTGTGGTGATAGGGCTTTTTTTTTTTCTTCAGTCAAGCAAATTGAATGTCAACAATGTATGTGAAAGTATAAACAATTCAATGAAGTTTTTAAATGGTGAACTCAACTGTTGCATTCTCCTGTGGGAGACTTGAGACAATCAAAATGTTTTGCAGTATGTTCCCCTCCCATTCTGAAGATAATTTTCTCACATTTTAAGATTTACAGTCTGGGTTTCCCCTGCCACTGTCTGGTGGATAATCTATGAGTGCTACATAGTTGCTGAAAAGCCACAAATGAATGTCATTGTCTTTTCAGAGACTTTGTGGGCACATCTTCAAGTATGTTATCCCTTCAAATCACACACTTCCTTGGAATCATGTTGTTAGATGTCAAACTTCAAATGAAGGGTAAATATTTCCATAAACATAACACCCCTCATATATTAAAAAATACTCTAAAATTTTCTTGTTGTTCCCTCAATATACTTTATAGTGATGCAAACCTTTATCTGTATCTCCAACTTACAGAAGAGCTTTTTTATGGGATAAAGATGGATTTTTTTTAAGTGTAAAATTTATTCCCAAAAATACATGCTGGTAGATATAAATTAGTATTGCAGTATCTTAAAATGCCATTAGGTTAATAAAGATATTTTTCAGTTAAAAATTATTCATTTGCATTCAGCTCACTTTTCCTTCGAATCTCCATTGTCTTGTATAGATCTCTAAATATCATATAGTTGAAAACATAAGCATCTGATAACATTTCAAGTCTTAGTCACAATAAGAAGGAACAATTGCCACATTCGTGAACTGAGATTCAGTCCAACTAATGGTACCATGAAACTCACAACATTTAAACATTTTGTTTTCCTTATGTGATATGTATATATTATATAGGCATACACATAAATGCACATGCACACATATATACAAAGTTTTTGACAAAATTGAACAAATATGTATGTGCATATAGATATGCACATATATAGAAGCCTATGTATGCACGTGTGTCTGTGAACTTTGTTGGCAAAACTGAACAAATTTTTTTAACCAAAGCAAATAATAGTGAATCAATCAAATGCTTATTTGATGACCATAAGCATTTTGTAGAAATGGTGATAATTGTACTTTTTTACAGATACCATATATCAGGTGTTAGCCAAGATATTGTGAGGGAGTACTTGTATTTTATTCACTGTAAGTTTTCATACCTGCCTGCCATAAATAAATAGACAATAAATATTTGTAATTTTAATAAGTATCTTAATAGTATTTGTTTATAATTTATATAAAATATATATGTATATATATATACTTATATGTGAATATGTAATATTCATCCAAAATTCTCACAAAAATTAAGAAAAACAAGGGTGAGAGATAGAAATAGTCAAGATGTATAGAAATAGCCAGTTATAATTTCTGCATATATAACTTCATTTTTTATAACATTGTAAGATAGGCAGAGAGATACTAACAATAAATAAGTAACTATTCTAAGGACACATAGCTGGTAAATTTCTGAATAGTACTGAAATCCAAGACTTTTTATCCATTCATTCAACAAATACATATTGGCTTCCTATGATGAGGCACACGCTGTCCTAAGTTCTTGGACTACATCGATGGACAAAGAGACAGAAATCTTAACCTCCCAAATTTTACTTTCAGCCTGGTGTCCTTTCTTTATACTATTCTATTACTCAAAAGTTAAATACAGAAGTTTTTTTAAAAAAGTTTATTCCTAGATCCTCATCATCTACTTTTATTTTCAAAGATTCCATTCTGAATTCTTTTAAGTTGGGGATTTAGAGTCTCAAACTTCGTTTCCAATGAATGGCTAAGCTTATTACTATATGAGTATAAATAAATATTCTAAATGCACAGAATATAAAACTTGTATTATTTTATGCATGTGCATAGGAACTCATTTAGATTTACAACTTATCCTCATTAATAGCATCCAATGTTGAACTTCATGCTTATGAGAAAAAATTAAGAAAGTCTCTATTTCTCTCCACAGATAAAATAAATGACGATCTTACATATAACAATCTTGTCTGTATAAATGGGATTCAGATAAAAATAAGCACATTTTGATGCTTGTACTGAAAATGAGTACATCTTTGTAAAATCTGTCACTTCTCTGTATCTTTAGAAACTTCCACCAGTGCCTAGACCATAGTGGGCACAATATTTGTTAAATGCGTGATCGCATAATTAATTTAAAACATTATTTTCAACTTGATCCTTTGCTTGCTTGAGTTAAGTTGTTGACTATTCATCAAGGTCATTTGTTTATACCAATAAAACACAAGTTTACAAAAGCTCTACACCTTAAATTTTACAGCAAAGACTGGGCAAAATAGTAATATCACGTGCTGAAACTTGTAATTCAGGTATAGGGGTTTTTTAAATTATTAAGCTATTATTGCATTAGGGAAATATACATAGTTTCAGTTAACTAAAAATAATCCCATAAAATCATTAAATTATTAGAATATTAGTAAAATCCGCAAAAACACATTTATATTATTAAAGGAAGATAGAATTACTAAATAACTGCAGTAAACATAAAAAGCAGGCTATAAGATCTTATGTATCACACTATATACATGCTAATATCAAATGTATATTTAATGTATGTTTAAAAACAAAACTAGACCTATGTATAACAAATAAGTAAGAATTTAAAAATGCAGAATCAATAAAATGCTTATATTTTGGTGTGGAAAAATAGATGTTACTTGTTACTTGTTCATACTCTAGAATACATTCTTTTTTAATTTTTTTAATGTTTATTTATTTTTGAGACAGAGAGAGACAGAGCATGAACAGGGGAGGGTCAAAGAGAGGGAGACACAGAATCCGAAACAGGTTCCAGGCTCCGAGCTGTAAGCACAGAGCCCGACGCGGGGCTCAAACTCACGGACCGCGAGATCATGACCTGAGCCGAAGTCGGCCGCTTAACCGACTGAGCCACCCAGGCGCCCCTAGAATACATTTTTTTTAAATAGTATTTTTACCCCTAGAACGGAAAATATTCAACTCTTCTACATTCATCTTTACGCCAAGTTTAGAATTACAACTCTTAGTTTGAATGAGCTCTTAAGACAGTTTTTATTTTAACAACTTCAGATTTTTTCACAATATTAAGAGATAGAGTGTGCTTCCCTCCATTTTGCCAACTTCCGAGGCTTGCCTGGAACTTGATTACATGTTCTCTAAGGTGTTTATTTTATACCATAACTGCAGAGTCCTTACCAGCTACTGGTCGGGGTTTTTTACTAAGACATCTGGGACTGTCCTCAGGATTCCCATCATCCCCTCGGAAAACCCATGCTGCTGAATGGAAATTCTCTGTGTAGAATCCTTTCTCTTCAAGGTCAACTCGAAAGCCAAGATCCACAGAACAGCCATCTTCTGAGGTGACTGAGGAACAGAAAGGGCGATAACGTGGATTACCCTCTGGCAGGAAAGGAGATGTGCACAGGTTGATGGCCAAGGTGGGAAAGCAGTCGAACACATGTAGGGGCAGAGTCTTTATTAAAGGCAGAGTATCATCCTTGAAAGCGAGGAGCTAACTTCATTAGACTATTCGCTTAGGAGGAACTTAGATCGACTTAAAACATCCCAGATAAAAATAGACATTGCTCGAGGGCCTATACCATGGAGGTCAGCACACCAGAGACAGCACTGTGAATCTTTTTGTTGAGGAAAAATGTAGAGAATATAACTGGTTTTGACACTTACATATTAATATTTGGGGGTCAAGAGGAAGCTACATAAGACTGAGAATGAGAATCGGTTTCAAAATTCCAAGCACAAGGGGGGAAAATTGCTATTGTCTTTCTGTACTTCAAAGAAGACACTGCAAAAACAATCCTTAAAAAACTCACTATGGTCTTACGTGTAGAATAAAGCATATGGGGAGGCAGGTAAAGTTTCATTTGACAGTTTCATTCATAGCAATTTAGGGTTTCTATGTATTTGGAAGTCCCTTGGCTAGTGTAGAATGCTGTGCTAATTAAGACAATAACATTGATTTTTTTTTTTTGTATTAGCTTCCAAGTGTTTCTTTGTGGCCTCATTTAGATAGTCCAGACCCGAATTCAGTCATGCCCCAAGTCTTTCAGTCTTTCAAGTGTGCAGAAATAAGTACCATTTCAGAACCAAAATATAATTTCAAGAACAGCCTAAATCCATTACTTGAATTTCTCAACTGTCATGAAGATGGGGGATTTAAAGATCACAGCATGCTTCTTAAATTGCAACAGAACACCTCTCTTCCAATTTCTTCTCATATACCCCACACAGCTGTTCCTATTCATTTCTCTCAAAAATTAGAGGTAAAACCACTTCCTTCCTCTCCTCACCCTGTCTAGCGGTGACCAGCTGGATTTCTGCTGAAGGTCAGTTATATAAAGTTCCCAAGAAGAAGGGCTCTTCTGCTCTCACTGACTTACTTTGAACAATCATTCCTAATAGTTCTTGTCCTTGGCCCTACATTTTCCCTCTGCTCTCCCAGTACCGAAGACTGTAAACGTTAGTTATTGTCCTGGTACACAGACCAAGTCACCGATACTTCCTACATTTGTTTAAATTGTGTAGAAATGGTCACAGGTGGTATGTTGACAAAGCATGCAACAGCATGGTCTCTGGCAGACAGTCAAGAACAAACTCCAATATCTTTAAAAATTTTTATTATTTAAGTATAGTTGATGTACAATGTCACATAAGTTGAACCCCAATATCTTTAATGCTTGTTCTTGTAGTTTTTATTTTGTACAGCAAATGAGATATCGTTAGACACTTAACCGCAGTTTAAATGTCTTCACGTAGATTTGTTTTTTATTCATTTATTAAGTTGAATTAAAATAATTGTTCCGTCACGAGCAAGGTGCAGTTTTAGGCGTACTGGGGATAGAAAGATAAGAGATGGAACTCATGATGAAGTAAGAGAGTTCAGAGGAAGGAGAGAGCAATTTTGGATGCAGAAAAGGGTAGGATTGAAGAAGATCTCAAGGACTGGGCAAAATTTCTCTAAGAAGATGGGATTGTGGATTGGTAAATAAAGATGATAAGGACAAGTGGAGTGCAATGAGGAAGTAGGTACTGCAAAGAGACCACATTGATTGAATAAATACAGTTTTAGTGTGTAATAATAAAGGGGATGATAGAGTACTGTGAAATGATAAAGTAGGAAAGTAAATTTTATGAGAATGTTATCAGACTTCTTGTTTATTGAAATAAAAATGATGAAAACTTTAGAATACTTTTACTCTGTATATGGGATACCTTCTTTCATGCATCATATTTCAAAATTATGTTTTTTTGCCTTCATTTTTTTTTTAAATTTTTTTGACGTTTTATTTATTTTTGAGACAGGGAGAGACAGAGCATGAACAAGGGAGGGTCAGAGAGAGGGAGACACAGAATCTGAAACAGGCTCCAGGCTCTGAGCTGTCAGCACAGAGCCCGACGCGGGGCTCGAACTCACGGACCGCGAGATCATGACCTGAGCAGAAGTCGGCCGCTTAACGGACTGAGCCACCCAGGTGCCCCTGCCTTCATTTTTTAAAATAAGTCTGAGTATGACATTTGACTTAAAAGGGTTGGAAAAGTAAACCAAAGAAATTATAACAATTTATCTTTCCAAACTTCAAGCCTAATTCAAGGCTGCTTCCTACATAGTACTTGATAAAGTTATAGGAGCCCTAACAGATTTTAAAGTATTAAAGCATCTTTCCTTATTCGATTTGTATCTTACATCCTTGGTCTTAAATATTCAGTTATATTTTAATAGTTATGAGTATATATACACAGATTCCTGGGACCATGGTTTCCTCTTTATCATTATTATCATTACCCAAAGGGTAGGTAGATCTTTTTCTTTTTTGGTAGGTCTTTAAATTATAGTGACTTTTGTTTTTATCAGCATGCAAGAGACTGTTAAAACAGCTCATTTATTTACAAATAGACTCGATTATGTGAATGAGCAGTTTTCTATTCATTCAACTATGAAGACAGAGCTAATCAACATACACTTACATAAACTGAGACCTAAAATTCATGATAAAATCCAATGAAGCAGCAGGCCACACCTGCGGCAGCTTCGAGCTTCTAGATTTCTCAACAATTGCCCCTGTGGAACTTTGAGCCAAGGAGAAAAAAAAATCCAAATGTACCTTTGTCACTAAAACTTTATCTCCAAAATTTGGCTTGTGGAGATGAGCCTTTTAATAAAAGAAACTTTAAAAGAGAATGAGCTCTTAAATATGCTTCATAGTACTGAAATGGGATTTGTACTCCTTTGCTCCTGAAAAACTAAAACACTTCTTTTTTCACTTGAGAAGCAAAGAGATAAAATACTGGACTCAGTTCCAGATGTCTTTAGACATTCTCATATCTCTTTCATTCCACTGTTTTATTTGAGGATAACAGAAAAGCTGTATCACAAGAATGAAACCCTGTTTGGACTTTCCCAGAGATGAACCCGGATCAGATCTTCATGGTCCAACTAGAGGTAGTGGGCTGTGTTTAAGGCATTAGCCCCACTGATCATTGTAGTTGAGTGACACTGCACAAGTCACTTATCCTCTGCATGACTCAGATTGCTCATTTGGTAAAGTGAAGATGAAAATACAGTTCTTATAGTGTTGTTGGAATAATTAATAGATGAATATTTTGTACAGGCTGACATAGAAAGCACAATGTAATTGTTAGCTCTTATTGCCAGAAATCAGAGATCTCTCTTTCTCTCTTACTGTTCACCCCCTCCTTCCTTTCTTATTTCCATGGAAACTAATGTTTGGAAAATACATTTTCATAATAATTTTTGTAGCTGGATGAAATAAGGGAAATGCTATCAAGTATCCTCACACAGACCCAAATACTTGCCACATCTGTTTGTCATACAGGAGCCATTTGAGATTATAAAAATCAGAGCTCCATTTTGCAGGCCCTTCTGACTTTAGTTTACGGCCTTCAAGTTATTTACCTGGTGTGCCTTAGTCAGCATTCCCCACAGCCTAGATGCATTGATCAACTGTGTCCACATACATAAATATGTCATTCCTAATGTCTTTTCCAGTTATTATGTAGGAAGTCAGAGATGAGTGAGATTAACAGACTGAGAAACACCAGCTGTAATGATGCTCGATAAAGCTGTCAGTTTTTAAGTCATGGATTAGTAGCATATCCTGACTCTATAAATGAGATAGAATTTAAACCACACATTAAACAATGTTAGCTCCAGCAACTCTGAGTGAATTGCAGTCTCTTTTGAAAAGTTTCTGAAGAAATACAACATGAGTGTGTATGGCTTGGATGAACTGAGAAATAAAATGGCAGACACTTCCATTCCCTCATGTCTAATGTGAAACAAATTGTTAGTGTACGTTTTCGTTTAAAACAGAATTCACCTCAAAGAAAACGTAATCATTGTTTTAATTTAAATGATTGTGCTACTTTGGCCTGCATTTGAATGTGTATAAAGGATACGGCTGATTCCTGTGTTGTGTCATGTGGGTACTGGTAAATGTTTAACAAGCAGCTCTCCAAAAGAAAAAATGTCCTGATTTGTACTGTTTGTCAGTTTCCATTGCATAAATACTCACTCTGACCAATTTCAATTTACTAGCCTGACGTTACTGAATTGCAATGTTAGGAAAAAATGTGCACGGTTGGCTATCATGAACCACTGTGAGCTGATTCCAGCACACCTATGGTGGTTTCTTTTTCCCAAGAAATGCAGAGCAGATATGAATGTCTAATAGCACTAGTCCACTAGTAGTGGACAATTTGTCCATAAAACAAAGGATGAAACAGACTTGGACTGAAAGGGTCCAGGGAGCTGAAGGACACAGGAAACAGGAAGGAACTGGTCTTTCTATATGAAAAGGAACTGAAAACTAGAGAAAATGGTCCCTTTCTCTATGGCACATAAAGATCATCTGTGATTAATCAAACAGAGTTTCCATTCAGTCTAATTTTTTTAGTTGAGATCAATCTAGATAGTTCTAGGTAATGGTAGAAGCTACTGTGATAAGTAATAAATTTTTATTACTACATGTAACATTTTATTGTTTTCCTCATTTATAACTAAACTGTTCTTCTCTCAGGTTCTTCTTTCTTAGCTTTTAGGATGGATAGATTCAGATTATCATAGTGTTAGTGGATTGTTGAATATCTTGATAATTTTGGTTGCATGGGTATAGAGGTAAAAGCTGCAGTTGAATTTTCTGCAGTATAAAATAGAGGAGTTCCCAAGGTCCAAGGGAAAATCCAGAATGATGGAAACAGAACACAGTCACTACGGGTTTCTATGAGGGAAGCTGTGCTATAAAAGGGGCTCCGTGGATGACTGTGAGGCAGCACAGGGGTCTTCGAAGTAGAATGGTATCTACAGGAGATTTCAAGTTGTTTTCTAGGGAGTATGTAATATAAGACCTCCCCTCTGTGTCCCCTTTGATGTCTTCAGAAGGTTCTCTTCCTCATTTTCGCTTAATGTGAATATATTCTTTGGGGTCACCTGGATGAGTGGAGCCAGGGGCAGTTGTATCTGCATAACCCAAGATTTTTATTCTTAGGTGGAAAGAAATAAAATTTTCAAAGACTGCAAATTTATCAAACAAGAGGCAAAGAAAAACAAGAATAACAGTCCAAGAATATTGCTATCTAGGAAGTCCAGTAAAATTTTAGTGAAATTCCAGCTATTTATTCCTCTCAAGACTAGGGATGATTCTAGGACATGGAGAACAAAACCTCTTTCCTCTTTGACAGCTTGAACACTGAAGACCAAAGCCACCGAATCCTGCACACCTAATTGTCTAAATTAACATGACCTTATTCCATAGTATTTAATAGTTTTTTTTCCCCTTAGACACTTGACCAGGCAGATACTTTCACTGTTCCTCATAGGAACTTCTCCACAAACCATCAACTCTTGAGTAGAAAGCACCAACAGATAGTTTTCTTCCTCACTCTCTTCAGAACTTTCAAAATCCTCAGATTGCCATTTCCTTAAGTTCTAGCCTGTTAACTCATGATCCTTACCCTGTCCTACTCAAGCTCTTAAACTGAAAGACCTAATGTAAACTAAATTTGTAATTGTCAGTAAAATCAGACTTTGTTTCCCCCCCCCCTCTAAATTAGCACCAAAGCTCTTTCTAGGGGGGTGTCCTTCTTTATATCTATGAGCAATAAACAGTTATCAATATGTAGTGTTGGTGATATTTTATCATTGCTCTAATATGAGAAGAGAGCACTGGTGTGTCATAAGGTTATGGTATGAAAGAGATTGTACACTCAAATGAGTAATTTGAGGAGAGTTTAACCCTATGCACAAACTGGACAGGACTTAAGGAAGTTGGGGGTGATAGAGTGAGATTAAGACCAGTCCATCTAAGACTAAAATAAAAGAGGGAGGAAGCAGGTACCAGTGACCAAAACCTAGAGCCATAGAAGGCAGTGGAGAGAGGGCTACTTTATAGGGTTACCACCTATGGCTTTAGGGAAACAACCAGTCCTTGGCATACCCCAGGGAGAAATCTGGGGCAATAATGGCAGGACCTCACTCTGCTCGTTCCCTTCAGGCTCCTGCTGATCTTCCCAATTGGTCAAACCCCACAAAAAGCCAAAGGGAAAATTAGCCCTTTGATATAGTCCATATAGAGGTGAGACACTTACGGCAGAGTGTAAGGTGGAGAACAGTAGAAAAGGAAGCTAGAAGGGCAAATGGAAGCTATTTGTAGATGTGGGCTCAAGATAGAGGAGCAAGAAAAAACACAATCTCCCATTCTGAGAAGCATGCTAGAAAACATACATGGATAGGTCCTAATTCTTGCAGGCTATTTTATGAAAAGTGTGATAAATTCAATTATACATATGTAGAAGCAAGTTTTGCAACTGAATTTTTCTGCATAATAAAAGCATTTCTAAGTTCAGAGGAAAAACAGGAAGGAGATAGAGGGAAGGCGTGTGGGTGTAGCACAGTATGTGTTTTAAGACTTGTGGAAGTGTTTGAAAGAAAGAAGGGTATTAGTACACCAGTAGCTGGGAAATACCTGAAATCCAGGATCAACCTATAAGCCATGAAGTGAGATCATAGCAGGCAATATACTTAAGAAAAAATTTTCCTATTGAAATATATCTGACATAGAATACTGTATAAATTTCAGGTGTATACCATGCTAACTTGATACATTTATACACTGTAATATGATTGCCATTGTAGCTATTGCTACATTATTTAGCTAATGCTAATTATTATTAGAACCTCTATCACATTACATAATTTTTTTAGTATATTGAATAATTAAGTTCTAGTCTTTAGCAAACTTCATTATAATACAATATTGTCTATATTCACTGTACTGTAATTACTTCTTGCAAGTTTGTACCTTTATTATTTTTTTTAATGCTTATTTATTTTTGAGAGAGGGAGGGAGGGTGGGAGAGAGAGACAGAGAGAGAGAGAGGCAGAAAGAGAGAGAAGGGGACAGAGGATCCAAAGCAGGCTCTGTGCTGACAGCAGAGAGACTGATACGGGGCTCGAACTCATGAAGCTTAAGATCATTGCCTGAGCCGAAGTTCGATGCTTAACCGACTGATCCACCCAGGTGCCCCATGTTTGTACCTTTAAACAACATCTATTCTATTGCCCTATTCCCCAATTCTTGGTGACCACCATTTCTGTCAGAAAGTTTTGATGCAGAACGGTGGGAACACCACCAAGAGCGAAACCTAGAGAGGCCCCAGTTGCAAGCAACAGGGTAATCAATTGGACCACCATGGCAGAAACAGCAGGGAATCTGATGTCCACACATTACTCACTCTGAATTCCACGAGGGGTCAAGTAGCGGCAGTGATTGCACCTGCCTCTAGCCATGAACAATGACTGTGTGAAAAAGTTGAGGACTGAGAGCAGAGGACACCCAGATGGGATATGGAATGTCCTATGCGATAAGTCATTTATTGCAACCTGAAGCAGGAGACTATGAGAGGAGGAAGGAAAATAGTATTTGAAGAAATTGTATCTGAGAATTTATGAGAGTTGAAGAAAGTTTAGAGTCATCAGCATGCCAAACATTAAAATATATTTAAAACACACACACTGAAATACACACTAGAAAAATTTTAGAATACCAAGGATACAAAGAAAACCCTAAGAACTAATAGAGATGAAATTTCGATTAATGACAAAAGTTTTGAGAATGAGATTGGAGTTAGACTTTTCATCAGTACCACTGGCTACAGGAAGACAATGAACCAGCTTCTTCAGTAGTTTGAACCTAGAATTCTGTACCAAACTATGGCAAACTGTCATTCAGAATTAAAAGGCAAGTAAATACATTTTCAGATATGTCAGGACTCAGTTTATCTCCCCAAAATCTCTCTTAAATTATTAGAGGATTATAGTAAGAAGAAAAAGAAAACAAACTCTGTTGGAAGTAATTGGTACATAAGGCAATGATGAGGAAAACTAATGAAATATTAAGTATTGATCATTAAAATATTTTTAAAAATTTTTGAACCAAATTCAACATATCAATATAGAAATTGATGAGGGGGAAGGGGACTAGAAGTGGAAGAAAGTAAACATTACAACAAAATGTGAAGCAGTGGGAATATTTTACTGGAAGTACAATAAAATATTCATATTAATATATTAATATAATTAGAATTGATATATTAATACTAATATATTAATATAATTCATATTAATATATTATACTAATATAACAAAAGTATTCTCCAGGGAGGTATTTCAAGAGTCCATGCACAGAAAAGGAGGGATAATAAAACAACCCTATACAGTGGTATATGTGAGAATAAAAATTTAAGATTCCAGATCCTGAGTCCTTGCTGCCAAACAGGAAGATGCAACTGGAGGAAGTAGACATTGACCAAGGGACAAAAATGAAACACTCTCAGAACAAAATGGAACACTTAGATTATATTCACTGTTCACATGAATGTAAGAACACTGTGGTGGGATAACACGGTACGGTGGTGTTTTATATAAATATTATCATGATTTTGCCCACATATTTATAGCAACTTTCAATTCCTAATCTGTGCCAGCATCTAACTCACTCTGGATAAATTACACTGCTGCCTTCAGGAATTCTGCTTGTGTCATTCTGTCAGCTTATCTATAGGAATAGCCTCGAATACTCACTACTGTATCATAAAGGCACCATTCTCTGCATCACAACTCTTTTGGGTTCCTGGACCCAGTTGTAATGTGTGTGTGTGTTCATGCACACACACGTCCCCACACCAACAAGGAATTCCCTGGACACCTGGCTGAACCTTCCAACACTCTAATCACTGCAGTTGCTTCCTCTGGTTGTCAGTCCCATCTAGGTTACCTAGGGCTTTCCAACAGTCACCTCATTAACATAACAAAAGACACCTTTATTGCTCTCTTATAGGAAATCCTAAGGATTTTAGGAGCTGTGAGCCAGGAAATCCGTGTACCAAGACCAACTTTATATAAGGATGAACGTGAATGACCAAATATATATTTTTATATTTCTTATAAATTACAGTATTGCATCAACTCTTTCTCCCTTTCTTTCTTTCTTTCTTTCTTTCTTTCTTTCTTTCTTTCTTTCTTTCTTTCTTTCTCTTTCTCTCTCTCTCCCCACCACCACTTCCTGTTCCTTCCTTCCTCCCTCTCTCTCTGCCCTCCCTCCCTCCCACACTTCCTTCATTCCTTCCTTTCTTCCTCCTGTCTTTCCTTCCTTCCATCCCTCTCCCTTTCTTTCTGTGTCTCTTTCTCTTTCTTAATGATGTTTGCTCAGGTTTTCCTATAAGTGTTTTTCATGAACAATTGGTATGTTTTGTAAATAACCTTCAAATGACAAATGTCTATTACTTACATAACTATCTTCTAACAGCTAGCTGCTAGAATTTTAAAGCCAGATTAGGGATAGTATGTACTAAATGTACTAATGCTTCCCTCTATTTTCCTTAACTCATATTTTCCCTTCAGTTGTATTACCTCATTGATGACCTACCTTCCATTCTCAGTTACCATTGATTGTGAGACTGGTGTATAATGCTGATTTAATAACACTTTTTAAATACCAAGAGAAACACCATCTCACTAAAATACATATCAATTTAAAGACAATTCCTTATTTTATAAATGTTAAATCAAGAAGAAAACTGTTTCTTTTAATCAAATATACCACCCTTAGCTTTTTACATGATACATATTTTTGTAAGGCAACTCAAATTCTTTGAAGTAGGGGACAAAATTAATTCTGTAAAGAATCCTATAGTTAGTTATTTCAGTCTCTGAAGAGTAGCCTTAGTAGGCAGTAGTGTGTGTTTTGGAGGAGATAAATTACCAAGTTGGGATTCTTTAGTGCATAATGAAGAGTTGATTTATTCTAAAAATATCTTTTACATAAAGGCACATAATCACCACATTGCCATGTTCAAACAATAGGGTTTATATCCTGGCGATAAGAGGGAGGGGACTCTGGGCTTCACCTATTGCTTTGCTCTGGCTTTGGAAAAGAAGATGATTTTCTACTCACTGGACCCTTCGGTGATGTTGCTGGTAAATGAACTTTCCCCTGCTGAGCTGCATCTTTTGCCCTCTTTGAATTGCTGCCTCCTTCTGGCCCACTGGTCTATTGCTTCTTCTTGGGAACCATCACTGGCCCTTGTACCTCTTGGAGCCAATTCCTGGGATAACTTGCGGAGGCTATTTATTTCCAGATTCCAATCTAAATTAAACCACATGAAGTATGAAAGTGAGACAATATTTCAAAACAGATTTTCAAATATCCCAGTCTGTGTAACAGAATCACTGTAGACTAGAACTAGAATAATTCATTTAACTCGTTCATGATTCACTTTTTAAACTTGTATTACTTAAAAGCAAAACCAAAAAACCATACAGATTGAAGGCAGAGGATGACCATGCATTACCTCAGTTGGGTTCAATTCAATTGATAATCCTTGGGTACCAGCAATATTCCTGATATTATATTAGTTATTCTGGAAGAGCAAAGTTCACATAAACTGATAAGTATGCCCCCTGAATTCTCAAAAAGAAGATATTACCTGAATTAGTTAAATTACAAAATATGAAATAAGTCTACTATTGTACTCAAATCCTTTATGGTTTAACTTCTATTAATCACAAGAATGCAAATTTCATGATACTTTTCTTGCTGCATATGTTGGTTTAAAATAAGGAACAGGGGAAAAAATCAAAAATGAATGAGGCTTTGATCATTTTATATTTGAATAAATAACTTGAAATACTTTACATAATTCCAAACTGCTGCCTTCTGTCATCATAAGCTGTGTATTGATTAGAAGCAAGAAAATTACAAATAAATTAATTGCAGTAAAATCAGACTGTAAGTAAACAAGTAACAAAGTAAAATAAAATGAAACCAAAAATAGCAAAGCATGTAATACGTACTAAGTAATTCCATAGGCTGGAATTGGTTAAGATTTTACTTATTTTTATTTTTTGATACTATGTGAAAGGCAAGCAACATCAATTTAAAAAGAGGCCAAATATCAACCTATATTTTTATTCTATCCATTTTAAAAAAAAATTATTTATTTTGAGACAGAGAGAGAGAGTGAGCACGAGTGGAAGGGAAGCAGAGAGTAAAGGGGAGGGAGAATCCCAAGCAGACTCCACGCTGTCAATGTAGAGCCCAACACAGGGCCCACTCTCACGAACTTTGAGATGGTGACCTGAGCCAAAATCAAGAGTAGGAAGCTTAACTGGCTGCATCACCCAGATGCCCCTATTTTCATTCTATTCTAAGGAGCAAATGAGTTTTAAAATTCGGTCTTTGTAAATTAAAATCTGATTTATCAGTATCAAAATTTGTACTTAGAACTATTTAATAAATGGGATATATCCATGAATAAGTGATTTTCTTTTATTCATTCATTCATGTTTATTTAGTTTAGAGAGAGAGAGAGAAAAAGAGAGAGAGAGAAAGACAGAGAGTGAGCAGGGGCGGGGCAGAGAGAGGGAGACACAGAATCCGAAGCAGGCTCCAGGCTCTGAGCTGTCAGCACAGAGCCTGATGTGGGGCTCAAACTCACAAACCGTGAGATCATGACTTGAGCCAAAGTCAGATGCTTAACCGATTGAGCTGCCTAGGTGCCCCAATTTTCTTTATTTTATATATAATTATTAATGATCCATTTGATCCATAACAATTTAAATTTCACTTGTCTGGGAGAAGTGGGAAGTAGGAAGAGCCATTATCTAATACCTCTAATTTTCTATAACTCTGCTGTTGACCCCTATCTCTTCCCTAAGAAGTTAGAGGGGACAGAAAAATTACATTCATTTTATATTTACTATTGATTTTCTATATAATAATTTCCACCCTTGCTGGAGCTACACATATGCACAAGATTACTTTTTGCCTTCTGAATTTTACACAGTGGTGGACTTTTAAAGATGCTCTGGCTATTGTCTCCAATGGTTGCTCTAGTTCCATTTGTTGAGTTTTAGAGTCCAGGTCGACTCTGAAGGCATCATGAGATGAGGAGGAGAATTTTCTATATTTGAAAGCAATTCTTTTCTGAAATTGCTGGAGAAAAAAAAAAGAAGTTCTATGAGCCTAGGAAACTGTGTGTAATAGAAGTATGGCCCTGTGATATCGTGGGGAAAGTTTTCCTCTAACATTTTCTTAGGTACCTAAATGAAAAGAAAGTGTGTGCCCTACAGTATGTTTTGAAGTGTCATTTGAGAACCACTGTAATGCCCGCTGAGTGCAAAGCATCACTCCCATTGTCCTGCTTGGTGTCTGTAGAATCTCAGGTTTGCAAAACTATTAGAAGGTAATTTGGTCTAATCATCCTCTAGATGCTTAAAACACTTCTATGAGATTTCTACCAAGTAGTTATTCATTCTAAGCCTGAACACTTCCCATACTCAAATTTATTACCTGTTTACTCCCTGAATCAGCATAATCCTTAAATATTTCAAACAGATAGAAAGTTTTTACTTGGTGAATTGAATCTATATCTCAGTAACCTTCGTTCACATATAAGCTTCTTCCTCGTTCCATGAGTATCACTTGTTTACTGAGCCTTTCTAGGAATAAGGCAGTGTGCTTGGGGCTGGAATGAAGACACTCAAGTATCTTGAAGGACTCTATTAAAATACACACCATCACTCTGTAGGAACAATATGTTAACCTATTAAAAGACACACTAATGTTTTATCAAGCGTAAGTTTAAAAATAGAAAGCTGTTACTTTGGAAGCCAAAGGGTGGTCTACCAACTGAGATGGAGACCAAGGAGAGGAAGATGGTCAGCTGGGAGAAGCCCTGCTGGAAAAAGGCACAGGCATTGAGGCTGGACCCTGGATCTTGGGCCCTGGATTTGCTCATCTACTGAGAAATGCTGAAATGGGTGCCAGTGTGGTAAGTTCCCAGTTTCACTAAAAGTTAGCTTGTTGGAAATTATCCCAAAGGTTGCATTCTGCTACAAGAAAAGGAGTATTTTCTTTATTAATCTTTTTATGTCTACAGCTTGGCATGGACCTTGGAACCACAAACTTTCTCAGAGCTGCCATACTCTATACCATTTGCCTTGGTGTTAGCTTCTAGGATCACTCTTTCCTTGCAACACAGCCAGTTAAACTATCTTAAACATACATGTAAGTTTTATGTCATATGTAAAGGGCTATTTAATTGTAAATATTTCTATGCCATGTAAGTGTCATTTAATCCTTCTCATTCTCTCCTTGTCATTCTCTCAGAGTACCCTAATTTTTGTTTCTTCATTAAAATATATTACGATATAGAATTTTGGTTCTTTGGCAGAGTTCTTAAAGATACATTTCAGTCCATTTACTGCTGAAGAAATGAGGTCCTGAGAAACTTCTTTACCCAAGAATGTATAGACTTGACTTGGCAGAGGAAGAACCCAGAATTTAGTTTTAAGAGTTTCAGACTGGTACCCTTTCCTTTATATCACTGTTTTTTTTTTGTTTTTGTTTCTGTTTTTTTTTTTTTTTTTATACCTTCCACCATCTACCCATCCCCACCTGCTGTCTTCTGTCTAGTTCAGAAATCATAGGCTGTTTAGTTTATACTTTGTCTTAAAAAGTCTTATGGTATAGAGATTCATATATATACACACATATGTATATATATGTGTATATATGTATATATATGAATATACATATATATAAATTCAAAACTAAATATTTATAAAATATTATAAATATATTTATTATAAATACAAAAGTTCAGATCTCCAGCTCTCTCGAAAAACCAAAAGACCTGGCTGTACTGGACCTGTGTTCTCATTCCCTCAGGATAGAGCTCCCTCTAGGTCACCAACACTCCATTATTTCTCACATAGCCTGCTTTACTCATTTACATGATCTTCCTGGCTCCTGTAAGCAGTCCAGATTGTGACAGCTAATCTAGGTAATTCGCAAGCACACACACAGATGGGAGGAAGGAACTACATAATACAGATCTTCTTCGACTTATGATAGGGTTCTGTCCTGATAAAGTCATTGTAAACTGAAAATGTTGTAAGTCTGAACTGCATTTAATGCACCCAACCTACTGAATATCACAGCTTAGCCCAATTTACTGTAGGTGTGCTCAGAATACTCACTTAGCCTACAGTTGGGCAAAGTCCTCTCACACAAAACCTCTTTTATAACTAATGAACAAGATTACCTCTTACCTTCTTTGAATATCTCACATAATTTATTGAATATCATACTGAAAATAATAGAATGGCTGTATGGGTTCAGAATGGTTTTAACCTTGTGACCATGTGTCTGCTGGGAGCTGCGGCTGCCGCTGCCCAGCGTCAAGAGAGAGTGTGGTGCCACAAAGCACTAGTTGGGAAAAGATCAAATTCAGAATTTGAAGTACAATTTCTACTAAACATATATCCCTTCTGTACCATCCTTAAATTGAAAATTTTACATTGAACTACTGTAAGTCAGGGACTGTATTATAGTCAGCACTCATGGTAGGCATTCTTAATCTGAGGTATGTGGATAGAATCTGAGGAGTTCGAGGACCCTTCTGTAAAGTTAGGCATCAGTTTATGCCTATGTCAAATTTATAATTTTCTAGTGCAACAGTATAAAGATATTCTCATTCCTCAAAGCAATCCACACCCTGAAAAGATTATAAAATCCTGGCCTGAAGTATCAATAGTATAATAACAACAATATTGAATAAAGTATAAAAATAACGCTCTAGGAGAGTCAAGTCTGTGCAAAAATGTATAGATTTAAATGTCCTTTAATACAAACATTTAAATTTCTGAAGCATTTCCCTATTTTTTGTTTGTTTTTGTATGTGAAAATAGAGTTTTGCACAAGGAAACATGATGTGAGTTCCCTGAATTCTTTCGTTCAGCAAATATCCATGGAGTGCCTACTCTACAGGACAGGCACTGTTCTGGTGTTGTGGATACAGCAATGATCAGAACAGAAAAAAAAAAAATCCATGCCCTCATGACTACATTCTTGTGGGAGAGGACAGAACAAATAAACTAGTAAAATACATGGTATATTAAAAGGTGGGGTTACCTAGGTGGCTCAGTCGGTTAAGCATCAACTTTAGCTCAGGTCATGATCTTGGGGTTCATGGGTTCCAATCCTGCATCTGGCTCTCTGCTGTTAGTGCAGAGCCTGCTTCAGATCTTCTCTCTCTGTCTCTCTGCCCCTTCCCTATGCTCTCTCTCAAAATAAATAAACATTAAAAAAAAGAAGGTGAAAGTAGTGTGTATAAAGTAAAACAGAAGAGGGATAGATTACACCTGGGCTGGAATGGACAATGCTCCAATTGCAGTTTTCTTTCTTTTTTAGTTTTTCCACATTAAAATTTTTTTTTTTTACTTATTTTTGAGAGAGAGAGAGAGAGAGAGAGATGGGAGACCAAGCAGGGGAGGGACAGACAGAGAGGGAGACACAGAATCCGAAGCAGGCTCCAGGCTCTGAGCTGTCAGCACAGCCCAACATAGGGCTTGAACTCATGAATCGCGAGATCATAACCTGAGCCAAAGTCTGATGCTTAACTGACTGGGTCCCCCAGGCACCCCTCCAATTGCAGTCTTAAGTTGAGTGGTGTGAGAAGGCCTCACTGAGAACTGAGAAGGTACCATGTCAAAAACTTCAAGGGATGAGAATGAACAATGTGGGCAAATGGGGGAAGAGTGGTCTAGGTAGTGGGAGCAGTCCAAGCAAAGGATGTATTGTAGGATCTTGCCTGGCAGGTTCTAGCAACTCAAGGAAGTCAATGTGGCTGCAACAGAATGATCCAGGGGAAGAGGAGTAAAGGGGCAAAAGGGAGAGTTGTAGGAGCACCTTTTGATGAACCACAATAACAGGGAACTGGTAGCTGCAATTGTTCACCAAATGAGACAACCTCAAAGTGTATTGAAGTACAGCATCAGCTCTGGGGGAATTACAACTTGAATTATTAACTTACAAGGAAATAGGCCTTGTTGGGGGAGGCAGTCCAGGGAGGAGAATGACCATGGGGGAAGGAGAGCCAGCCTGGGAGGGAGATTTATTCATGTGAGCAACACATCTGTTCTGGGAGACACAAGGGCTCTTATTTCAGGTCTGCCTCTTGCTGACTCAAATAATTATGGACTGAAGAAAACATTGGGGTTAATGCCATTGATCCTGTTATCTGGGGGTATGTTGGCGCTGGGAAGCAGTCTCTGTGACTGATGGATCTTTGCTTTAGGGTGTTCATATTAAGCAGGTGACCGTACAGCATTTGCGTTGTTTTAGGACATTTATCCTCTATACAGTAAATTCATGTTTTATACCAATGCTTACATAACTGTGTTTTCTGTATTTTATTTCTACTTCTAAATTGTATTAATTCTATTTTAAAATTAGGGATGGAACAACAAAGAAGAGATAATTTCATCATTCCAAGTCTCATTTCTGGACATATCAGGCATGTTACTGGAGGTTTGGAAGGAAGTTTTTGCTTGTTCAAGATGTATTTTAATATATAATGTGGAATAATGCTAACATAGAATATAAAATATTTATGACTTACTGAGGAAAAACAATAAGGGCCTTCTGTGAAGTGACCAAAATGATAGAATGTCGACCCAAGATGGAAAGCAGATAGGGCAGTATTATGTACTTAGAAAAGAGCTTCTATTTTAGCCCTCTTGAGGTCTGGAGAACTGCTGGGTTCTATCAATGTTTTGAGCAGGGTCAACCAATGCACAAGGGAGGACAGAGGTCTGCTTGAGGTCTGACACCCCATAGATAGCTCAATCAGGATTAACCATGGCCGTTTCTGGTTTTTGTCCTTTGCTTTGATTACTATTCCACATGGCCTCCTGAAATATGTATACCATCCTTCTGCAATGCCACAGCAAGGTTTAAGAACACATTTTATCAAAAACATATTCTTTCTATTATAAATATGCTTAGTTTGCAAGAAGGAAAGAAATGGTAGATTATTTAAGACTGGCAAAAAGGCTAACGTTTCCTACAAAATTGATTTGGCAATACATCAACCTTTTAAAGAGAAATTGATTTTTTAAAACTTTATATTAAACCGCAGCCTGGGTGATTTTGTTATGCACTATTTATGGGTGGGGTAGGTGATAATGTAAGGAAGCAGGGTGATATATGCTTGCCCATATTCGTCTAATTCTAAAATACTCAATATATCTTTAGCAATAAAGCAAAAATCCCAAGCAATAAAAAAAGCCCTCACGTTAAGACTTTCCAAAGCTCAAACATGGAAAAACAATGAAAGTTAAAGATTCTATATAGCCACTGTACCTGTCAAGGCTTTCTGCTTCCGAGGCGACAGCAATATGTCTATTTGGTGATAGTAAGTTTCCTTTGGGTCATTTTTATCTCCTTCAGAATCTGGCTTTGTTGATGCAATCCTTTGGTACTCTGCTGGCTCCTCTTTAAAACTGGTTAGTCCGAGGCCTTTGTCATCTTGGTTGCCATATTGGTCTGCATCATTGGTCAGTGTCTTCTCAATAAACAGATTATCTGCAGCACATTCTGTGCAGTTGAACTCAGTGGTGTTCGGCAAATCCATTTGGAAACAGACTTCATTGTGGTTCTCATCTGATAGGTCTTCAAAATCTCTATGGCACGCATTCTTTACCACTGGCATTATTTCGAATTTGTCTTTTTCACCATTTCCCAGAGAGCTGGGTGAGTCTTTAGGATTTTTTATTCTCATGGGACAATTAGAATAAACCGTGCCTCCTTTATCATTATGAATAATTAATCTTTGCTCTAATTCATCAGTTATTAAGGTCATGACTAGCTCTGTTGTTTTGCTGGGCACTGCTATCTCTGGATGACCTGTCTGGGATTTTGTTTGACTCCATTCCACAGTGCTATGGCTGTTCCTGTTGAGTGGGCTGCTGACAGAGAGGCTGCTGGAGGATTCAGGACTGAGAGTTGGACATCGTGTACTCTTCATTTCCAGTAGTTGCTGTGCGTTTGTACGAGAGTCACTATGTAAAGCGGCCTTGTTAAAGTCTCTGTCAGTCATATCAATATGCTCTTCCTCACAGGTTTTCAAAAGTTCAGCACAACGATTAAAAGAAAATGTATCCCCAGGGACTTCTTTCACTTCTGATTGTCTGGTGGCCCAGTGGGATGGGCTGAATGAGGTGGAAGGCTTCAGAACATTTTGACTGGAAGGCAAAGATAAAGAACTTGATTCCTCACAACAATCTGCAGTTGGAATTTTGCTGCCTTTGCAATAAGTGCTGGCTGCTTTTTCTCCTACCACTTGCCTGCTCAGAGAAGATGAAGAACAGAAGTCAGAATCTTTGCCATCTTGAACTGGGAAGATGTCAGTAATGGCACTTGGCAAATAATTTATTCCTTCTGGGCTTTGCCGTGTACATGAGTCTGATGTGATATTTTCTGGTATATCGAAGACGAGTTTTCTCTCTCTATCCACATCCTTCAGATCCTCAAAAGGCATGCTACTTAAGTCTGTATCACTTAAACTTGTGGTCTTTAGGGTACCTTGTGAAATAGGAGGAATGTTTTTGAGAAGAGTCTCAGCCTCAGAGAAATTTTTCTTGTTGAGGATGTTCTGACCAATTTTAAAGTCCTTCTGCTGAGACATGGCAGATTCTACCTCACAGTCATCTAAAACTGAAGATAGTGAGTCAGGCTTAGTCTTCTCCCTCTCAGGGGTTGAGCACAGAAACTCCACCTCTCTATCAACATTCTTCTCCTTCTGGATGGCACACACAATAGGAGGAGAGACAGGAGAACAGTCTGAACTCTGATGCTTGTTCTCAAGCTTCCACTTTTCAGGGCACCTAATATCAGACTGTAGAGAAGACCTGGAACATTCTTCAGTAGTGTGATCGGAGGAAATGTTTCTGTATTTAGCTCTTTTCCCCCTTCTTTTAGGATAAGCTATATTAATTAATATATTCTGTTTCTTACTCATGTATTTAACTTTAATTTCTTTTCCTACAATGCTTACTTTTAGTGAAGGTCTCCCTTTTCTGGCAACTTCTCCTTCAGATTCAGATGGCACCTCAGGTTTTAGTTCTTCTACTAACATATTCCTGTATATAGAAGAGCAGCTTCTAGAAGTATAGCATCTCTGACTGTGTCTGGAAAAGTAATGCTGATGACATTTTCGACATCTCCTTTTTGTTGGGAACTGCATTCCTGTTTTACAGAAAAATCTATTCTTGATTTCTACTTGCACACTGAAAGCCCCACATTTCACTTCTGTAATAATTTTGCCTTTTGCTGGTTTAAAGGCTTCTACTGTGTTTGGGAAATCCTGCAGTATGATTTTTTCTGATAATGATTCTTTACAGTCATTAAACATGGCCACTGACAACACTTTGTCTCGTTGATGAGAAATGGATGATGGAGGATCATCATTCTCCTTCTCCCTACTTATTTTGCTGTCAGATGAAAGTTGTTTATTATCTTTAGGGAGGAAAAGTGAATTCTGTTTTCCATTCACAGAAGCAGATGTATGCTCATCTCCATTTTCTTTAGATTTCCCTAACGCCCTAATCTGATGAAACTTGGCTTCTGGGGTATCTCCTTTGACTTCCTTTTCAAGATCTTTTATATTTTTTTGGTATACCTGATTAGCAGGTTGAGGTTCACCTAAACAAGAAGAAAAAAAAAAAGAAAGAAAGAAAGAAAGAAGAAAAATATTTTCTGTGTCCTTTTGAAGAGCAGATGGGATGCAAATTCTTGGGTACAATTCCATGCATATTCTTTGTAATTTGAGTAACATTTTTCATTCATTTCTAGTATGCAAAGATATTTTCCACAAAAATTCATTTCTAATAAATATCTCCTTTTAAATCAATTATCTTAGAATACAGAATATTGCTAGGTAGTTCTAGGAAATAAGAATGTAATCAAAGTTTATTCTAAAACAGAGACTTCCAGGGGTGCCTGGGTGGCTCAGTCAGTTGGGAGACAGACTTCAGCTCAGCTCATGATCTCGCGGTTCAGTTCATGAGTTCGAGCCCTGCTTCAGGCTCTGTGCTGACAGCTCAGAGCCTGGAGCCTGTTTTGGATTCCGTGTCTCCCTGTCTCTCTGCCCCTCCCCCACTCATCCTTTGTCTTTCTCCCAGAAATAAACAAACATTAAAAAAAAAAAATTAAAACAGAGACTTCCAAAATGGGTGAAATGAAAATTTCAGAGCAAACTTACGCAAATAAATTTTGAGACTTCTTGATAAAGAGTAAGTTACCATGTTCAAGTATTTGAACATGGCATTATAATGCTACAGGCTAAATCAAGCCTGATCTAATTTGAGAAGGTACAACAAATAAAGAGATCCAAGTATGGGTTATAAACAGCCTTTTATTTAAAAAAAAATTTTTTTTTTCAACGTTTATTTATTTTTGGGACAGAGAGAGACAGAGCATGAACGGGGGAGGGGCAGAGAGAGAAGGAGACACAGAATCGGAAACAGGCTCCAGGCTCTGAGCCATCAGCCCAGAGCCTGACGCGGGGCTCGAACTCACAGACCGCGAGATCGTGACCTGGCTGAAGTCGGACGCTTAACCGACTGCGCCACCCAGGCGCCCCTAAACAGCCTTTTAAACAGGTCTGATAGTTACCTTTGCCCAGGGTAGGATTGTTTTTGTTTTTTTTTTTTATAGGACAGAGAAGGTAACCTAGTATTGTCAGATACTATCATTTTCCAGGAGAAGAACTCGAGTCTGGATTTATTATATTGTGAAATCTCCTAATTTCTAAGGATGGCCTCACATTTAAAAAAACCCTCTATAGATGGAGGCTAATATATTTAGGGACCAGCTTTGGCCCTAGAACTGCCAGCTGGCAAGCTTTACTCTCTACTTTATAATTTTAGGATGTTTTGCTTAAAAAATTTGTGAACCTGAGCTTGAAGTAGCAGATCTTAGGTAAAAAAAAAAGTAAACATGGGTGTGGGAGGGAGGGGAGGGTGGGTGATGGGTATTGAGGAGGGCACCTGTTGGGATGAGCACTGGGTGTTGTATGGAAACCAATTTGACAATAAATTTCATATTAAAAAAGTAAAAAATAAAAATAAAATGTATACTTTTTAACTCTTAAACAGTGAACAAAACGCAAAGATCTCATATCTTTTAAACTACATCTGAAAGAGAGTATTGGGAAAGGCAAAGAAAGAATGGGCAACAAATAGATAGTGATGTCATGGAAATCTATGAACCAGGTCTCCACAGAGATAATTTTAATAAGGTGATTAAGCTAAAAGTTGGAAAAGATTATTTATAATTATTATTTTTTTAATGTTTATTCATTTTTGAGAGAGAGAGGCAGAACATGAGCTGGGGAAAGGTAGAGAGAGAGAGGGAGATGGAGAATCTGAAGCAGGCTCCAGGTTCTTTGCTGACACAGGGTTCGAACTCACTAACCGTGAGATCATGACCTGAGCTGAAGTCAGACGTTTAACCGACTGAGCCACCCAGGCGGCCCTCTAATGATTTAAAATGCTTTCTCAATTTGGCTATGAAGCTATGGTTTTATATATACCTACATATTTTAGTAAAGATATTTATAAAAATACTTACATAAAGAGTAAAAAATTATCATTAATGAGACAAAGAATAACATCCTACCAAAGTTTGGCTAGAGGTGGCATAGAAGTATGGGGTGCAGAAATAGAATTGCTGTTTCAGAATCAAATAAAGATTTGTAGGTTTAGGAATCACAGCTTTCCAACTTTAGGTTCTCAAACACGCTGGGGTTCCACTGAGTTACCATTTGCCTATCTTCTAGTCTGAGGGAATGACTTTTCTCAAGGCAAGTACTGAAACAGTTCCCAGTGGTCTGCTTACAATCTGAGAGCTGTAATGTAGAAATCATGGAAGAAAAGACGTGGAAACATGTCTCTCTAAAGCCTATTTATAATACACCATGTATACTATAGCAATTTATATACTAGTGGACTGCCTTCCAAAACTATAGATTACAATTTATTCTTAAAATAACACCCTCATGCCAAGAACAGTTCAGTTTATAGCCCTTTTCAATTTTATAATTTTACAGTTTATAGCCTCTTTCAACTGACTGTAGTTCAATTTCTATGAGTAGCAAGACAGAACTGAGACAGTTATATAATAATCCACTGATAACAGATTCTAAGAATAGCATTCTTCATATTCTTTGTCTGAATATTTTTATTTAAATTTTTATTCATAATATATGCCATTAATAATGAATGCAGATGTTTATACATGACAACCGATCAAACTTCTAAATCATTTTATTACACTTCTATGCATTTGTCTTCCTACTTTTATAGACATTCTGTGATACACAAAATACGTTGCTGGGTTCATTTTATATATACTTATAAAACCAATGAATTAGACTTACATACTGTGGGATTCAGGATTTTCCATTTTTTATAGGCTTTTCTTCTTTTCCTCTTCATTTTGGGGAGCTGAGGATCTTCAGCTTTCACTGTCCTTTAAAAGCATAAAATGCAAAGTTATTTTCTACTCAGAATTAGGTTTAGTAAAATACCTGACTAACAACTCATTTGCCAGCTTGAAACATAATATCATTTTCGGGTATCCAATAGTGTTCTCCTTCAAATATATTTTATTACTATAATTATATTTTCTATCCTGTTTAATTCTACTTAACCAATTTTCATCTATGCCAACTATTTAGAGTCCATTATTATATACCATGTGAATATTCAAACATATATTTCTTCATATGTGTAGATATTTAGGATGTAAATTATAAAATTATATTCTGCTTAATTGATTATTTTTATACTCCAACTTTTCTTAGCCTAATAGAAATATCTATTTTTTGTGAAGATGACCTAAATTTATTATCATCATATTTGTAGCCCTGCTAAATTAAGTAGGGTAGGGTGATTGTTTGCCACCATTACATTATCTCCATATACCCTATATTTAAATAAAAGATTAGATACACACTCTACAGTCTCTGTAGAAGAATGAATTATTTGTAGAAGATAAAATTAATTCTGTACCTTTCTTGTGAAACAAATGGTATTTTCCCTGTTGATGATGTCTTAATAAAAAGTATTAGGGAAGATACTTGGGAGAGACACAGCCTATAACTTCCCCACTATCACCTCAGTAGTTATCTGCCTGTGCTTAGAGCTAAGCCTGATTCAGTTGCTTTCCTTTTAGAGGATTAAACTGTCTGCAGAGATGTGAAGAGAAATAGCTTCACTCTAAAGCAGTTTGTTTTGCGTGTATTAGGTAGACTGTGCCTTTGGACACCTCAGCAGAACAGCTCAACTTTTATCTGTTTTACAGGTAACTCAAAAAAAAAAAAAGGGGGGGGCTGTTTTGTGACCAGTTTTGGCAAAATTTATTTAAATTCTTCTTAACTCATCTCTCTCCTCAAAATCCCCTATATCATTGTATGTGATGATTTCAAATCACTTTTCCTCTAGAAACTCTCAAAATCTCATAATTTTCTGAAAATTCTTTTTCCTGAGGCAACCTTTTTTATACAGAGCCATTGACACTCTTTTGGCGTGTTCCAATTATCCTTTCTATTCTCTCCCCCAATAGGCACAATTAAGTTCCTATGGCTGACTAAGCAAGCAATAATCCTTTATTCTTAGAAGACCAACATGGAGGTTGGGTGGGGGAGAGGATTACAAACATGTAATTAATATTTTTCTTTTTTTTTTTTTAATCCCTGTCTTATACATAAAGGGTTTTCTAATCTAAAAAAAAAAATGCTTCAAAAGCACTTGACTGGGTTATTGATTATTTCTCTATGGTCCCATATAGTTTGAACAGCGAAATGTAGGAGGCTACACTGTGTTTAGTAGAGAGTACTCTGGGCTTTGACTCAGAAGATCTTGGTTGTGGTCTGGCTCTGCTGTTTACTCAGGGCAGGTCATGCAATTTCTGTGAGGCTGTTTCCTTTGCCTCTGAGATGGAAATGGTAGCAAATTTCACCTTACAGAATTGTCTTGAAGAAACAACTGAAATGTGTGATAAATGGTTCCAGTCAAACTTCATCATTCTTAACTTTATATTGGAGAATATATACATATCTGTTAGACACACGCATTTGTATTGAGCACCTGACATTGGGAGAATATCTGTCACGTCCGAGCTGCAAATGAATGCTTAGATAAAGCTGATCAAACCATAAACTCTTTTTGAGCCAGAATATCTAAATGTTCAAGATCATCACATTCAAAATTCTCATTTTGCAGGGGAGAAGCTGATACTCAGAGAATCCTTGTTTTCTGTATCACACTAATAGTGGCAATTGAAGACTAGAACCCAGGCTGTTGGGACTTAGGCTAACTCTGTCTTTGAGCAGATATACAAGGTATATAGATGCCCTGAGATTGCTTCTGATCATACAGAGCAAATTTTATAATTAGTTTGCACTTTACCTCAGAGCATGACAACTTTGATCCAGGAAATTAAATGTACTGCTGAATATTGAATATTCAGGCACAGTGCCTGACACAATAGGCACCTAATAAATATGTATGACCAAGTGAATTAGATGGATAGCTCAGGTTGTATCAAGTTATGTTTTTATTTTTATTTATTTATTTATTTTTTTTTAATTTTTTTTTTCAACGTTTATTTATTTTTGGGACAGAGAGAGACAGAGCATGAACGGGGGAGGGGCAGAGAGAGAGGGAGACACAGAATCGGAAGCAGGCTCCAGGCTCTGAGCCATCAGCCCAGAGCCTGACGCAGGGCTCGAACTCACGGACCGCGAGATCGTGACCTGGCTGAAGTCGGACGCTTAACCGACTGCGCCACCCAGGCGCCCTCAAGTTATGTTTTTTTTTTTTTTTTTTTTTTTTTTTTATTAAATTTTTTTTTTTTTTTCAACATTTATTTATTTTTGGGACAGAGAGAGACAGAGCATGAACGGGGGAGGGGCAGAGAGAGAGGGAGACACAGAATCGGAAACAGGCTCCAGGCTCCGAGCCGTCAGCCCAGAGCCCGACGCGGGGCTCGAACTCACGGACCGCGAGATCGTGACCTGGCTGAAGTCGGACGCTTAACCGACTGCGCCACCCAGGCGCCCCTCAAGTTATGTTTTTAATGATGTCTTCTTATATTTCTGAATGTATTCTTTCCTTTTACTGTGTATTAATTTGTTGATCATTAATAAAAGTCTATTTTAAGAAGACCTTTTTTTAAAGTTTATTTATTGATTTTGAGAGACAGAGCATGCACGTGCAAGCTTGCATGGACACAAGCGGGGGAGGGGCAGAGAGAGGGAGTGAGAGAATCCCAAGTAGGCTCCATGCACTGCCAGTGCAGAGCCCCACACAGGGCTCAATCCCACAAACTCTGAATCCCTGACCTGAGCTGAAATCAAGAGTTGGACACCTAACTGACTGAGCCACCCAGGTGCCCCAAGATCAACTTTAAAATAAACACACTGGGGCGCCTGGGTGGCTCAGTTGGTTAAGCGTCCGACTTCGGCTCAGGTCATGATCTTGCAGTCCGTGAGTTCGAGCCCTGCATGGGGCTCTGTGCTGACAGCCTGGAGCCTGTTTCAGATTCTGTGTCTCCCTCTCTCTCTGACCCTCCCTCTGTTCATGCTCTGTCTCAAAAATAAATAAACGTTAAAAAAAAATAAAATAAATACATTGCTTGTCTTTTTCCCCACTAGATATCTCTTGCTCTGTACTTCCGTAAGAGGTACCTAAGATAATGGTAGTGACATAATTGATATATAATTGATACAAGTCCCACAAGCAGTCTGGGGGGGGGTGGTCTACAAATTCTACTTTACTTAAATGGCAGCAAATATTTCCCTCATTTGATGGTTTAACAGGGTATAGCTACAACAACATGGTCTAAACTGAGCTTGAACAAAATGAAGAGTGGGAGAAGGTGTCCCTAATAAATTTATTCACAGGGAGGGTGCTTGCTTAGGACACCAGAAAGCAGGGGCACCAAACTTTTAAAAGATTAAAGAATTTGATATTTGATATTTCAAAAACTTCAGAGCAGTTATCACTGGGAAAATCAGAATATTGTTGGACTTCCTTACACATGGTGTAGAATTTTTAATTTCACATAGAGACATCACAATCATTCCAATGCTTTCCTACAATGATTTAATAATATTTGCATATTTCCTATCTCTAAAACAAGTATATCACACTTGTTTTTCTAACCTCCAATCCCTTCTCTTCTTCCCATGCTCTCCTTGAAGATCAGAACACATGATCAGAGGAAATAAAAGCCAACTGAAATTCTGCTTTCCAATACTAAAACTGCCAACTTCTTTGATTTGCATCAGATACTATCAAATCTCTCTTATGTGGAAGATGAAATGGGCCTAAGGACCATTTTCCTGCAGTCATTCCCCTCCTCTCTTGCAGTGTCCATTTCTGTCTTCTGTTACATCATTCTCGTGTCAGAGTACAGACATTCCCTCACCACTCCATCTATTGTCACATGCCTTTCTTCACCTTTACAGCAACACATCTTGAAGGAGTTGCCTATATGTTCTGATTCTTCTTTCTCTCCTCACATCATTTCCCAAACCCACTCCAAGCAGTCTATTAAATTTCCACCCCGTTGGGATCACTCTTGTCCCAGTCACCAGTGACATCCATATTGCCAACGCCAGTAGTCACTTCTCTGTGGTCAGGTTATTCACACTTTTAGCAGAATTTGACACAATCATTCTATTCTTCTTTACTCCTTTCTTTAGATTCCATGGTGCCACACTCTCCTGGTCCTTGTCTTGCTCCACTGACCATTCTCTCTTAGACACTTTTGCTGGGTCTTCCCTTGTTCGGTCTCTAATCTTTGGCATCCTCAGGGTTCTTTGTGCCTTTTCATGACCTCTCTCCCTAGGAAATCTCAACCATTTCATGGCTTTAAAACTATCTATATAGATGATTCTAAAATTCATAGTTCTACCCCTAACTTATTCCCCAAAGTCCAAGCTTAAATATCCAATTGCCAAACTGACATATCTACTTAGGTGTCTAGTTGGAATCTCAAATTTATTATGTTCCAGAATGACCTCTTGATGTTCTCTGCCTTCTCCAATTATTCCCCTGAATCCCAAATCTTTCCAATCTCAGCCAACAGCTTCACCATCTATCTAGCTCAAATCACATACCTAGGTATGAACTTTGACTCTTCTCTTTAACTTACTTTCCTCATCAAAACTGTCAGCCAGTTTGCCCCACACTATTTTAAGTATCTTATCCTTAGTATGTCCATTTATTTTCTTCTCCTTGCTACCACCCAAGTCAAAACCTTCCTCTTTCTCTCTTTCTATATGTGTATATCTATGTGTGTAAGTGTATACGTGTGAGTATATATACATATATATATGTAGTCCATATTTTAAAAATATATATTTATATATACTCATAAGTATGTACATATTATATATATATTTAAAATCTGGACCAATGCAATATCTTTCTAACTGCTTTTCTTCCATATTTATATCCTTTGATTATTCATATAGCATGCAGTTTTTTTAAGTATATAAATTAAATCATGTCATCCCCTGTTTAAAATTCTCTAATGGCCTCTCCTTCTACTTTGGAAAAATTCTAAGCACTTTAGGCTTTTTTTTTTTAACACATATGCACAAAGTACAATTTTATTCACAAGTAAAATATACCACCACTAGACCTTGGGATGTATATTTAGGTATCCATTCCACTATAGACTTCTTGGATTTATATTTTTCATAAATGTTTATTTGTTCTGTGCAAAATTGGTACTAAAGCTCAGAAAAGTTACTGTGATTGCTGTTATATATCAGCTGAATCCTATCACATTTGAGACCTTTATATTGGATTATATAGATCTTTTTTATAACTGGGCTTTGACTTATTACTATAATTCACAGAATAAGGAGGAAAAATATAAACAGGAAATGCTAACAATATCTTTCTACTGCAAAATTACATAGTGACACCATTATTCTGAGGAAACTATTAGATGGTAAAGATTTCTTTTAAAGGTATTGCTAGAAAATTTACTGATGGCACTTTTCTGACAAATTACTTAAAAATTCTCTATAAGCTGAAATGTTTTCCTTGGAACATTCAAAAGCAATCATCTAACACTAGTGAAAAGAGAAAGAGTCATAAAAGGGTAGATAATGATCACTATTAAAATTCTAGAAGGAGACTAAATATGTCAATACTTTTATTAAAAAAAAAGAAAGAAAAAAGACAGAAATTCAGATGTTTAAATACTTCTAGGGTAGCATACTATCTCTCTTTAATGTCTTTAACACCAATTGGTTTGAGTTTTCTGTAGAATTTGAAAGAAATCTTAGTGTATTTCTCATGGCTTTACGTCCTGGATTTTAACACAAGTTCTATGTTTTCTGTACTAAATGTTTAAAGAAAATTTATACATGTAAAACATACTATGGAAAGTTCAAGTTTAAAAATATTCAGAGAGGGGTACCTGGGTGGTCTCAGTGGGTTGCACATGGGACTCTTGATTTTGGCTCAGATCATGATCTCACAGCTGAGTCAGGCTCCTCACTCTCAGCGGGGAGCCTGCTTAAGATCCTTTCTCTCCTATCTCTCTGCCCCTCCCACTGCTTGTATGCTCACTTTCTCTCTCTCTAAATAAACAAACATTTAAAAAATTAAAAAATATATGACAATATTGAGAGAAAATAAAATTCTAAAATGTCCATTTATTCTTGGAAGTGTACAAACCTGTCTTCTGTCATTCCTGATTTTGATTTTGAAAAGGTTTCTTTTTTCTTTAAGCGAGAGAGAGAGAGAGAGAGAGAGAGCGAGAGCACGTGAGAGTGAGCAGGGTAGGGGGCAGAGAGAGAGAATCCTAGGCAGGCTCCACCCTCATTGTTCAGTGAAGAGTCCAATGTGGGGCTTGATCCCATCACCTTGGGATCACAACTTGAGCTGAAATCAAGAGTCTGAAGCTCAACCAAATGAGCCACCATGTGCCCCTGTCATCCCTGATTTTGAATGGCATGAATTTTAAACTATACCCTTTCGTCATTAATTTTTAAAAATTACATAAGGCATAAGAAGAATTATGTTGGAAAACAGCTGTTTCAGTATTGAGCATATAGCACTTCAGATTCGCACTCAACTTCCATAGAGCTGCAAGGATGAACCTTTGTAAACCTGGTTGCCAGGTAGTAATTGTTAATGAATAGTTTGCTAGCGTCTTGAAACTAAACTGCTTTAGTTATGATCATTTAAGGTAGTCTCAGTACTATTGTAAATTGTTCACCCTTTTACTTCTTCCCCTGTGTTGAAAACATTGAAGAGTACATCTGTTTTTATCTATATTTGTATCCATACCTATAGATACAATATTGGAATCCATTAGGTTAAAATATTAAAATAGAAACATCCAAACATCACGTCCAGTGAAAGTAACTTTTCCTTTCCCCAAGTGCACAGTAAGTAAGTTGTTGAAGTTCACAGGTAGTATTCATGATCTTGGTGATCACTGGATATAATCTGCTAAGGTTTTGAGTCCAGTAGACATAAAAGAACCTCTTTACTAAAATAATTATCTTTAAACATAAGCTTTGTTGGAATGCCATCACTTTATTTGGCCCATAATTGATCAAATATAACTTAGAGGATGAGGGTAATGCTTGGAGAGCAGGAAACACATGCTATGTTAAGTTAAATTACAATCTCTGCAGAAATGAAATTCAGATAGAAAAGAGCATTGTGCAGTGTGGAATTTGTTATTGTTAATATTACTATTATTAATGTTTTAAGAAATGGGTAAGGAAAAATTTATATTAGTGAACCAAAAGGAAATTGAGCTCAGTGTTTAATAAAGTTTGATAAATAAGGTAATACCAGTAAAGGAAGGGAAAGATGAACTAAAGACGAAGATCCCTTACAGTTCCAGAAGTGTCTGCCCTTTGTTTCAAGACAGATAGCTGGGAGATCATCTATCCAATGCCCTCATATCTCATCAGAGGAAACAGAGATGTAGCAAATTGCCCAAGGAAACATAGTGCTGAGATGCTGCCTCTCTTCCTTTACCACTGTGGGAAGACTCTGAAAGTGAAATTTTTTTTTTTACTTAAGATTTTTGCAAGATGTTTATTGCTTTACTGTGTTAAATGTAGAGGCTCTTTTTGAAATGCTTCAGGAACTATCCCTTTCCCTGCTCGCTTTCTTATAAAATGAAAGGAGTTACATTATAATTGGGAAAGCCCGGTGTACTTCCCATGGAGGTAGCATTAATAATTTGGTACTCTGTCCAGCTCAAGCTTCTGAGCTGGACTTAATGTGAAAATGTAAATATAATGTAAACTTCAAGGAGTTTACAGTGTAGCAGAGGGATTCTCAAACTTGAGAATGCTGAAAATATCACTGCATAACTTGCTAAAAATGTAGATTTGGGGCCTCACTTTGGAGATTCACATTCTGAGTGAGGGCACAGGAATATGCATTTTTAGTAAGCAGCTACTCTTCAGCCCCTTGCAACAAGTCATTCTGATGCAGAAACCCTGTTGAAACAGATAAAACTGGATAGGTGGAATGGAACCTCATTCAGAAAATCTTTAATGGCCTTAAGATTTTAAAGTAGAGCAGTCCTGAGGAAACTTGCAATGAATTCTCATTTCACTTCATTCCACCTCATTTTCCTCCTCTCCCAGTTGGTACATAGTAAGGTTAAAATTTTTTATTGTTTTGCTTTAAGTACAGATTGTTCTTCCTTTTTTAAATTTATTTTTATTTTTTTAATATGAAATTTATTGTCCAATTTATTGTCCACAACACCTAGTGCTCATCCCAACAGGTGCCCTCCTCAGTACCCATCACCCACTCCCCCTGCCTCCCACCCCCCATCAACCCTCAGCTTGTTCTCAGTTTGTAAGAGTCTCTTATGGTTTGGCTCTCTCCCTCTCTAACTTTTTTTTTCCCTTCCCTTCCCCCATGGTCTTCTGTCAAGTTTCTTAGGATCCACATAAGATTGTTTTTCTTTCTATATCATCAAGCTTTCTAGGGAGAAAACTCCTTGAGAGATCGCTTGTTATTTTTTGCTCAGCCCCATGTAAAGAGGCTCTACCAAAATTGTATCCTAAATCAGACTTCGGGGGGGTAACTCTTCAATATCCTTCTTTCATCTCTGTGCTAACCATAGTTAGAGATAAAAATCTAGCAAGTCAGATTAGCAGGCCAGGGCCACTAGTGTGAGGAGATGTCACATTATATTTATTTTTATTTTTTTTTGACGTTATTTTTGAGAGAGACAGAGCATGAATGGGGGAGGAGCAGAGAGGGAGGGAGACACAGAATCCAAAGCAGACTCCAGGCTCTGAGGTGTCAGCACAGAGCCCAACGTAGGGCTCAAACCCATAAGCTGTGAGATCATGACCTGACCCGAAGTCAGACACCCAACCAACTGAGCCACCCAGGTGCCCAGTCACATTGTATTTTTGATTGCTTATTTCCCATGTTCACATTTGGCTTCTCAAGAGTTGAAGTGTTTCTGTATTTTGGGTTTGACTTTGCTTCTAGAACTAAAATGGTTGGCAAGTACATGGGGCATTACAGTGTCATGGAAGTTTCAGAAGGAAGGTAGTTGGCCGGGAGAATGAGGTACCCAGCCCTTGATCTTCCTATTTATAATGGTGTATACATCAGCTCATTTCCATAGAACTCCAGTATTTGTTGAGCATGGCTTTTTATGAAGCATCTCTAGTGGGACTATCTTCTTCCTCTGAATCAGCCCCCTGGCTGCTCCACAGTTAACCTGACTTGAGCCAACAGAAATTTAGAGGAAATTTAACTTTGGAACCAGCAAAGGTAGATAGAACAGCCCAATATGTATAGCTTTAGATTATTCTAGTCTCCTGAAGAACCATTAGAGATATGGGCTGAAATATAAGATCCACAAGGGCAAACAACTTATCTGTTTTATACTTTGATGTATTCCTGTTCCATATATGTGGAAAAACACAGTAGTTGATAACATTTTTTGGGTGAATGAAACTTGCTCATTATTCCCTGACTTCGGTCACTTGTGTAGTACCTTCATGATTCTTACTATTCCTATGAAATATCCATGCTATTTGCTTAGTAGTTTCTCGATTCATTAAAATTTACTTTAGTTTCATGTTAGACAATAATTCATGTGAAATTCTGGGTTGTAGCTAAACATTAAAAAAAACACTAAAAAAAATGTTGTACCACCCCAAACCATTTTGTATACCAGCAGTGGTATGTGTCTCTTATTTGACAAGATACAGTCATACTCTATGTGTTATTATCATGACATTACTAAACTAGAAATCAGTTTTGTATTTTGCTTTGCTTCACTTCCTTTTTGGCTTTTGAATGATTATCAGAGTACAAGTTTTGCTAATCTCATGTACAGAATGATGCATGAATTAAATATCACTGTATGAAGAGGAATCACCCTATTCAACTATAGTTAGAACTCTATCTACTCGAAATTTTTTTAATCGCTAGGTATGAGAAATCTGTAATTATGGTTTTCCTCTACTTTGGCCTTGACCAGCACAGGGACTTTCAGAATCTCTCTTGAGAATCCCATTTCCATTCTCTCAGTCCTAAGTGACAGTTCACATTATTCCTCTTCCACTAATTATACTGTCTGCAACTAGACAAGAAGTGGCAACTTTATTGCAACATTTACATATTTCAAATAATAAAAAGGTTACCAAACAGGTATATTTCTATTAGATGAAGAAAGAGGAAAAATAAAGCATATATGTACACTTACATATATCATTAGATACCTTGTTAAAAGTTAGCAAAAGATAGGCTCAAAAGGATAATTGAATGGATCTCAGAGACTACTTTTTTCCTGCTTAAGGCTTTCCCTACCTATTAATTAAATGAAGAATGCCTTTGAGTTTTCTAAGGGTGAATGCTGTCTCCTCTTTTCACTTATTTAAGTGAAGCCATACTACTTCATGATGTTACAGAAGAGCTATGCTTCTCTGAAGGCTTAATAATTGCTGAAATCCAACTCTTGATGGGTTTAAATAACATCCTCTTAATTTTGAAGCATTCAACCCTCAACCTCAGTTTGAAGTAGTGTTTGAATATACCGTGTCTTGATCTTTATACAGAAACCTCTGTCTGTAGTTTCCCCCAAACATGAAATCCCTGTGATTTTTTTCAATGAGATGTCTTATCCCTCAGGGGCAGATCTCATCAGTTCTGCTGACAACAGAGGTTTTGATTGCTCTAAACAGAAAATGTGTAACATCTTCATTCCTTTTCAGCACAGAACCAAGAAAAACCAGTATGTAACCACACTGCTAAATTGTAAAGAGTGAGAAAATGCTGAAATAAATATTTAAACACTGAAAATTCTTCTTCCTGCCCCCCAAGCTAACCTGTGTTTTGCTAATAGTAGCCTAAAAAATGGCCATTGGTTAATTTCTACTTCCAGTCATTCAGAAGGAAGTAATGAATATATTCTTTCAAATCTTTCAATGGAAATGTTATCATCATCAGCTACTTATAAGAGCCAACTTTTTATTTTTATTAGTGTACTTTGGGCATTTTTAAACCTCCTTATTGGTTAGATTTCATAATTCATGGTAACTTGAATTACCTTAAAATTACTGTTACATCAGAAAAAATAATTTTATGATAATATTAATGTAAACAGGTATAAGGGTCACAAAGGGGCTTCAGTAAAAAAATTTAGAGGAGACATCATCTTCAGTCATTTCAGAATCATGATTTTAAAACATTTTCTATGCTCGTTTCACTAATTCACTGAAGTAAATTTCTGTGGCTTAGTCCAATCCAGTGCATGTTTTTTAAAGCAACAAAAATGCCTTTATTTTAAATGTTCTATGCTTGATATTTTCTGTTGACCTTTCTTTTATATAGCTTGAGCTACTATGCTCTAGTGTGCCCACTGTCCTAAAAATGTGTGTAAACTGCACTCTGGCCAATGAGGAAGGAATGAGAAATTATGCTTAGAATTAATTTGCCAGGTTAATTTAATCACTGTATTATTAGGTTTACCTTGGGCAGATAATCAGTGCTAACATTCCCTCCCATCTCTCAAGTTCACTGAGCTCTGGGCAGTCTCATGAGATAAGAATAACAGATCAGTGCATTTTGTGTAACGAGCACGTATCTTCACAAGTCAGCACATTCAGAATTTTCATTCTGATTTTTGCAAAAATGATCAGGAACCAATCTGTGAAAAAGCCATCATAACTCAGAGAGTTGAGAATTTGGCTCATCACAGTTAAATTCCTGGTGTGTCATTTTAAAGACCTTTTTGGATTTTTTTTTTGCCCTGAAGACACCAGTACTATTTTACAAGCATAGTAATTGTAATTTCATTACATGGTTACTACAGATTTCTTTGAGAAGTTAAATGACTTCACACAGAATTTTTTTAAGAAGTGAATTAATTTCTAGCCACAGAAAGAATATGTGGGCAAACAAAAAGTAGACAATATTTATTTTTTAGTTTACTTTCCAAATAAAGGGTTTTAGGATACTTACTCAACATTATGGTAATCTGACATTAGAAGAAAATAACTAATGTTTAAATGCCGGGATAAGAAAAAGAGGTTGAAAACCATTTAGTGTTTAAATTCTAAGTGAGACTGAAGAAGGTAAGGACTGGCTGAACTCTTGATGGTGAGAGAATTCTTTGTAAATATATATTGCCATCAAAATCTTGGAACATAGTTAAAGATCAACTGACAGTGAAATTGCAAATACGTGATTCTGCAAACTTTGATTTGGGATTACTTATACAAAAGGCATCAGCCATGATAAACTTTGCCTATGAAATGGTCTAAATCTCAGAGTAATTGCAGTTGTTCATAGAAAAAATATTACTCCTTAATGTCTTCTTTCATGAGGTCAGATCATGATGTTTTGGGTGATCAATATATTTCAAAGAATTAAATATAAACATTTATATAGGTGAAATTATAAAATTAAGGAAGAAAATGCTACTAACTAAATCAGATGAGAAAATCATTCTGGTGATTAGCAAATTCAATGCTGCAATGGAAACAAAGCAGAATTATAGGAATTCAAAACAAGGGCTATTGCCTTGAAATGCAACTGACCTTCCGTGAATTCAGAATGAATTTCAATTATGCTTAGAAGCCTAGCTTGTCAGTTGCATTTTCCTTGCTTTCCAAATGCACAATTTATTTCAAATAACCAAATTAGGATATGGATGGTAGCTATTCAAATGTGCATATGATGTCTTTCTTAGCATAAATAAAAGAGGCCTAAACACATTGACTATTTAGAATTTTTTTTCCCATCCATCCTTTTTCTGTATCCATCATATTCGGTAACACAGCAAGTTACAAACAGCTGTTGGATTTTTTTTTTTTTTGTAATGGGAAAGAATTATGTTGTTAAATTGTCTTCACACATAACATTCACATAATTTTCCCTTTGCTCTCATCCTTTGCTAAGCAACTAATCTAGGACAGCAAGGATTAAAATAGAGGATACTTCATTCAAAACAGCAAGAGAAAAAAAAAAGTAAAAACTAAAAAGAACATATAATCAACTCACCTGAGTAAAGCCTTCATAAATTCCACAGCTCTAAAGGAGACATAGATAAAATGCAAATATGTATTTTGAAAAGCAAGAAAATGAAGTCAAGATTTGAGTACTTCCTCTTGTTCTACTTGGGGTTTATCTGGGTTGTCTAAATCCAAAATCTGATTAGCATACTTAATCTTATGCAGTGTCAGGAATGATCTACCATCCTTTAATCAGTCTATTATTATCTGTCTTAACCATTCCCAACAGTCTGTTTATTTTCAAGTATACCTTCAAGTGAACAATGAAGTACTAATGTGTGCTTTTGTGGCTTAGTAGTTTGGATAGGGGTACTATGAAACAAAACTATGATGTTCATGTGGTGCAAATGGAGTGGAAGAAACCCCCCACTGCCATCACAAACGAAAACTTGATCTAGTTTGACTCTATGCTGGTGGCGTTAATTATATGGTAATTGATTTACCTTTGTGAGGTAGATACAGGGGCAGAAGCAGTATGGTGTATGGTATGGGGTATATGGTATGGCAGAGGTTGTAGACTTTGCTTAGGAAGATTTAAATTTGAGTCACATTTCCATATCTTATGTTGACTTTGAGGATCATTTGACTTCTCTTAGATTCAATGTGCTCATTTGTAAAACTGGGATAAATAATATAGGCCCGGATTTAGAATTTTGAAATCCTATGAAATATGTAAATGAAAACATAGTTTGGAGATAGTTTACAATCTTTAAATAAATGAGACATTTCTATTAACATAGTTGTAAAATGGTATTGCTTATAATTATTCAGGTGATTCTTATGTTATTAACACCTAATAAAAATTTAGAAGGTTTTTCTTGGCTTTTTGCAAACACATAAATTACGGTATGTATAAGAGGCTGGAAGAAAGGGAAGTGATCAGAGTTGAAACTCCAGGGGTAAACTGCTATGCCAAAGAAATTGCACTGGAAAATTTGTCCAAATGGGAGTCTTTAAAAAAAAAAAATTTTTTTTAATGTTTATTTTTGAGAGAGACAGAGACAGAGCATGAGCAGGGGGATGGGGCAGAGACAGAGGGAGACACAGAATCCCAAGCAGGCTCCAGGTTCTGAGCTGTCAGCACAGAGCCCAACAGGGGGCTTGAATTCACCAATGGTGAGATCATGACCTGAGCCCAAGTCGGACATTTAACCAACTGAGCCACCCACGTGCTCCAAATGGGAGTCTTTTTGAGGAATTTAACAAGATCGCTTCGGCTGCAATGTGAAGAATGGATTGGGGGTGAAACCTGAAGTAAGAAGACTAATTTAAGAACCTGATGTAGAAAGCAGGTAAGTAGCCTGAATTTGGATTGGTGGCAACGGACAGACAGACATACTGATTCATGAAATACTAAGATTCAATAAGTACTTAGAAGTAGAAGCAAAGATACACTCAAGAAGTATTAAGTAAAGGGATAGGATTTGGAGATTGCCTGGCTGTGGGGTGGGGTAGGAATAAAAATGACAAAGTAAGCACAATACCCCAAAGTTCCATATTGGAAATTACAAGATTATTAAAATAGGGAAATAGAGGGGAGCCTGGTTGGCTCAGTTGGTTAAGTGGCTGACTCCTGATTCTTGCTCAGGTCAATGATCCCGGGGTCAAGCCCATATCAGGCTCTGTTCTGACAGCATGGAGTCTCTCTGGTTGGGATTTTCTCTCTCCTTCTCTCTCTGCCCCTTCCCTGCTCCTTCTGCTCTTTCTAGAGGCAGGAATGTACTTGGGATAAAAGATAATTTAATTGTACACATGTACTATTTGGGAGGCACTGAGATGTCCAAGCAGGTATGTCTAGTAGACACTTGGAGATAGAAATCTGAGAATTAAGTAAGTAGTCTTGCAGAAATGTCCAGAGTAACAAGAATATAAGGCCCCACCAGAAAAATGACCAAAACTTAAGGGATTGAATGAGAAATCTGAGACTGGAAGTTCTTTTCTCAATGAAGCATTAAGAAAATTCTGTAAGATAGTCTGTTAAGTGGAAAGATGAAAGGATTTGGAATGAAATACTTGGGTTCAAATTTTGGCTCTCCTATTTATTAACAATGGGACTCTGAGAAAGTTAATGCTTCTTAGCCATCTGTAAAATGGGGATAATGATAGTGACATTCATTTCATAAGGTTTTTTAAGGATAAAATGAAATAATAACTGTCAACATTTTATAAAGTCCTATGTAAATAGTATTATGGGAATAAGCTAAAAAAGAGTTACAATGTCTTAGGAGTTTGTTGTAAATAGGTCCATAAGTAATTCTGAGAAATAGGTGGGAGAGAATGGGCAACGTAATTCTTACGAAGTTCAGAAATCTGGATTTGAATTAAAGTCACAATTTATTAGTGCTAATGTTAGATTTACTGAACAAGGAGAATATACATACTGGCTTCATGGTGTAAAACACAACATAGCATTTTATGTAATCATCATAATGATAATCATAGAATATTATGATTTATCATATAGACTATTATGACTTATCATAAAATAAAAAAAGGTTTATTATTCATGAGGATGTACAAAATGGCTGGGACTAAAGAAAAAGATCAGTATCTTTTCTTTTCTGCATTGAGTTTATTTTCACAAAAAGAACTCTTTTTCACTTCTCTCTTGACTGGTGAGACTTTTTGAAGATGTAGGCTTTAGGCGATGTTATCCCCGTCTCCTGGAAATACACCTTCTCTGCCTCTATAGCCATGAAAACTTTGAGGTCCACACTGATACATACACATTTTCTCTCTTCATCCTCAATAGTGTCTTCCAGAGCACACAGAATTCCTACTTGCTTACTACTCATGGCTACATTCACTCACATTGAACATCTCACTACAGAACAGAACAGATGATGGTCAGACCAAAGCAGCCCCTGAAGTTTGAGCTTGTGTACATCATTAGGGCATCTTATTTGGAGTTCCAAATCCTCCCAACTGGCAGTAGAGTACTTGAACTTGTTTCATAAACACAACAAAACCCAGCAAAAAAGCACAAAATAATGCTTAGCAGCAAAGCCGTTGGATAAATGGCATTTTAAATTGTTTTTAGCTCCACGGATAGAGAGGACTTCAGCTCACTGCTATCTGAAAGCTGTATAAATATTTATAAAGTACTCTACTGAGGTGTTCAAAACATCACACTGCTCCAATAGACTACGATTTCAGACTGGAGTAAAGTGGACAGGATAAAAAATTAAAAAAAAAATGGAAAAAATAAACCAGACTACATCATTTATCCACTTACGCTGTTCTAAAATAGATATGAGTACTAGTTTCAATTTCTACTTCTGGGTGGAACATTTACCTTAGTAAAAATGAAACTACCTCACAAATTAAGTGTTTAGAATGTTCTTAATCCATCAGAGGTGAGACAGGGAGTTGGTCTGGTATAGTTTCCACGAGCCAGGGACTGGAAAGCCAGAACTTTTTTTTGTTCCTCATGCTAGATTTTGTCTGTCTCTTCTCAGACTAGTTAGAATGAAAAAAAGTCTCCATTAGCAGAAAGTCTGCTTTTTTAACTTAAAATGTTTTAAAATTCCACACCTGCCCCCGCTATTCTGTACAACATCATTATAATGGGAATTGTGAAGGGAGAAATGTCCATTTATGGCTTGTATGCATAGCCAGAAAAGGGAAACATAGTATTCTTGAAGGAATAAAGTTAAAAGTGCTACTTCTACCAAGGAGTACAATTATATGTAGATACCTTTAAGTGAAAATAGAATGAGGAATTTGCCTGCTAGCCCAGTTAACATGTTCAAATGTTTATTTTATAGTTGAGAAAATATTTTTCCAAACAATAAAAGAATTCATATTCCTGATTACCCATTTTCCTATGCCATCTTTATTACCTGAATAACTTTCCTTTTGACCATTCTACTTCGGGCAAATAAAATGAATCATCTGAAAATCCATTGTAGATGATAACAAACTGCACTTGCTTTTATAGAAACTGTTTTGAATTCTACCTGAGTGTCCTGGAAGAAAAAGGACAAGGCGTGGTGTAGGGGAAAAAAAATTTTTTTTTCTGCATTGAGTGTATTTTCACAAAAAGAACTCCTTTTCATTTCTCTCTTGACTGGTGAGACTTTTTGAAGATGCAGGCTTTAGGCGACGTTATCCCTGTCTCCTGGAAATACACCCTCTCTGCCTCTCATCCACCCCTGTGGTGTCAAAGCTCCCAAGCATTTGAACCCCTTATGGAGCAGCCTCTACCTGCACTGAAGTCAAATTCTCTCACCCTCTTTTTCCACCCATTTGCAAGTACTTCTGGTTTGCCTCAAGACCTACCTCTTTTACATTGTAAACAGATAAACCTAATTTTGCACTTTGGAATACTTTGTCCTAGATATTTTTCTACTAGAGAGAAATAGGCCTTTAAAGTGCAACTTCTATCACTCCTACCTATTCAGCAATATGTGAACATGAATACATATATATTTATATATATGTACATATATGTATGTTCATATATATATATTCATATTCAGAATCTAATAGTTGGTTCTCATCCCTAATAAAATTTGCATTGGGGAGATTTTATTCTAAATAATTGATGGATTTGTTTCATAGAACATTTTCACCTGCTATTTTGCAGTATACGCATTAGCAACAGTTTTAGAACCAACACCAAACACCTCATGGTCTTACCCTCTGTTGTTCCATTCTTTTCTGTCTTCATTCAAATCTCCAACTTGTTCTTTGAAAGAGTTACTTAAATCATTTTTCCAACTAAATGAAACATGTAGGCTTCTAATTCTTCTAGCCCTTCCAAGAACAGTAAACAGTGAAAAATACAAAATGCAAAGACTAGTAATATGAGACGAGTAATAATAGATATTAGACTAGACAAATAACTTCATATCTGAAGATAAAAAATTGACTATATATATGTATGTGTATATAAATATACATATGACCTAAAATAAAAACTGTCTTCCAAATATGGCTACTTAAAAACATTTTTTTAATGTTTATTTATTGAGAGAGAGAGAGCATGCGCATGTGCATGAGTGGGGGAGGGGCAGAGAGACGGGGACACCAAATCCGAAGCAGGCTTCAGGCTCTGAGCTGTTATCATTGTTTACACATCATTAAACAAGAGAGGATGACTGAAATTGGGCTTTTTTCAGTTTCAGAAGACATTTATCAAAACATTAAAAAATACATAACACAAAACAGAAAATAGATAAATATTTTAATGTATTGTTACCTTCATTTCCATTAGAATACATTCATGGTAATTGAACCTTTACCATTTCTTTGCTATTCTTTTTATTTACATATAACTATTCACCTCTTAGAGGTAAGCAATGTTAAAAATGATTATTACTAATAATTTATACTTAATGATTTTCCCTGGGTATAGGATTATCTGAAACTGAATTCATAACTACATTTTGTTGATATTTTGTATTTTATTTTACTATCTGAACATGGAAACCTAGAACTCTGCGATGTAATCTTAGATTCTCTAAGTACATTTGGAGTAAAACTGAACCCCAAGTCATCATACTTAATAATAATCAAGGCACATAATTTTCTACTTACTTATGAAGTTTAAATTTTATTATGTATCTAAATGTCCAATGTAAGTCAATTTTGTCTACAGTCTTGATACCAATCAGCTTTCTTCAATTACTAAGAAAATCATTGTTCATCAGGAAAGTTTTATCTAAGAAAATGATATTTAAGTTAAATGATTTTAGTATCTAAAATTGTAATTAACAATATTTGGTAAATTAAATTTGTTCTTATCATCCCTTATTATAATTTATTCTACCTATATTTTTAGTAGTAGTTTCTACTTCCTATTAGAGGGAGAGTCTTGCAGTGGGCTATCCAGTACAGACCGTTAAAATTAAGTTATTTAACTGTAATTACAATTAATTGTATTAACAATAGTAAGTTGTAATTGTGTAACTTTCATTGATTAATTAGTTGATTCACCTTTAATTGATTAAATTAGTTAAATTCATCTTTCAGGATTTCTTTTTCCTTATCTATAAAAGAATGTCACTGAACTACATATATTATCCTTAAGATCTCTTCCAGTTCTTTTTTTTTTTTTAATTTTTTTTTCCAATGTTTATTTATTTTTAAGACAGAGAGAGACAGAGCATGAACGGGGGAGGGGCAGAGAGAGAGGGAGACACAGAATCGGAAACAGGCTCCAGGCTCTGAGCCATCAGCCCAGAGCCCGACGCGGGGCTCGAACTCACGGACCACGAGATCGTGACCTGGCTGAAGTCGGACGCTTAACCGACTGCGCCACCCAGGCGCCCCTAGATCTCTTCCAGTTCTAATAAACAAATTATATAAGTTTATACATTTATAGACTTAATTTCAAAACAGTCTTAAAATATGACAGTTCTATGTTACAAAACTGTGAATTACTATTTTCCTCTGATTCAGTTCTAAAATACACTTATTTTATAAAGGCTTCTTAGAATACGCTGAAAGAGGGCTAAAATCAAAATGTTGCATTTGAGTTTAATATTAGTAATGATTACATAATTTTTTGCTAATGCAGATATATCCCTTATCACAAAATGACATAAAGCCAGTGTTTTTATTGAATACGTAAATCTGGGAAATATTTCGCATCTGATTTTTGAGGTGAATTCCTTTCAAATACATTTAATTTCAGTGAAAAAGCAGAGAATTCTGATTTGTCTTAAGAACAACTTTGAGTATAACAGATAGATTAATTGATTTTAGGTTTCAGGGGGAAGTCGCATACACAGTGGTACGCTCTCACTTAAGGTCTCCTTCCATGAAGGCACAATATTCTGATCACTGCAGTTGTTAAGGTAGAAAATTCTTAACACTGATCAAAGCTGACTAGTGGCAACACTATAATAGCACCACTGCTAGAACAAAGGAGCCAGAACAAAAAATGGAATACAATGGGAAGTGAGCAAAAATCAGCTACTGACAACTGAAAGAATCTTTGTAGTAATAAAAAGACTGAAAATGAAGCTTAAAATTCATTAAAATTATTTTGTCTCATTTCTCAACAATAGAAATATAGTGATTGGTCTAATGCTTAAAAGAGGCACTGGAATTCAGGTTTGTTTACATTTTTAGAACATATATCTTTACAACATGATTTTTTTTTTTTATTAGAAATATGGTTTAGTGAGACAGAACTGTGAAGCACAATCAAAAAAATGTTTGGAGAAGGCTAACTCAGATTTAAAAAAATCTGAGGCAGTGTTGTATTTTATAAAAATACAAATTCTATGGTTAAGATGGAAAGTACATGTTGAAAATATTTCTGAATCCTAGTATGGTATTTTGTGTTGTGACATTCTAAAAAGCACCAGATATTTCTATTCTCACTTGAGGAATAAGTGGTATTAGAAGTCAATTAATATTCAAAGTCTAGTTATTTGATTTAGAGATTGGGGTTCATTCCAATCCAGTGTTTGATTAATTGATGTGCAATAGCTCGGCTTGGTGGCACAAAGAATGCCTGCTGCTTCCCTTTGGTCAGAACATCCACAACCTAAAATATACCATAATAAAATGTATTAGGATTTCAACACTGTCACACTTAAATACTATTCTTATGCTTATACAATCCAATTAAACATGATGATTTTTACAGTGAATAACAACAGGAGAAAGTGACAACACCCAAGTTCAACATGCAAAATTTAGTACAGTAATTTTAGTAGATTCAATGAGTTAGTGATTCAATTTAACAAAATATTCCAGAAAGACATATTCTCTTATGAAAGTAAGGTCACAAAAAAGAAAAGTATATGCTCCACATTTATTTTCAAAGTGAAGTCAACTTTTGGAATGGGTTCCCTTTTATAAAATTTTGAAAAAAAAAATCTGATTTCTACTTTTTGAGGTTGAGCATAAAATAAAATTAATTTTGTTTAGGCAAAGTCAGAAAAGATTTCAGGTCTTCACTACTAATAGTGTATCCATTTTTTTTCTACACAAATACGTTAGGTCATGCAAAACACAGATAAGTAGTTTATCTTGCCTTCTAGTACTGGAGGATAATGTTTTAAAAAGTTCTTGTGAGTGTATCTTTGTTATATAGTTTTTTTATTCTTGTCCTTAAGCACATTTTAAAATGAACAAGAACTTTTCAAAAATTTTAAGCATTTGTATTGATATTTTTTGAGAGCTACTTGTTTTAATGCTGTAAACTAAAATATAAAAAGGTTAAGAATAATATTCCTATTTTTCATCTTTGAAATAATGTTTACCTATTTTAAGTCCATTGAAAGGTATCATTAATCTGAAGGATTGGCATTTGAAATTAGAAAAAGGCACAGAATCATCAACTAGAAGACTCCCACAGAATGAGTTAACATAGGACACATCAATTACATTGTAATCCATGCATGATGAGTGGGCCATAGCCATTCATTCAAGTTGTTGAAAACATATATCCTTGCTGCATACCCAAACTGATACAGTCAGAAAACAATCAATAGAAGAAGGAAATTAAATTGAACTTTACCTGTTCTCTAGTGAACCAGCGGGCATCCTCTATTTCATTCTTGTCAACTTTAATTTCTGTAGACACTGCCACAGCTAAGCAACCAATCATTAAGGAGGAGGGCATTGGCCATGGCTGACAAGAGACATACTGAACATGGCCAACTTTGACTCCACTTTCCTCTTCTACTTCTCTCCGAACAGCATCTTCTATTGTCTCTCCTAATCAAATAGGGCAAAAGAACAAGTAGCTGATGAACATCTCCTAGACATTTTGTGCTCTGAATGGTTCAAACATTTGGAAATCACTTTGGACAGAAACCCAATTCAAAGAATCAGAATGCAGAGCCTAAAACTAGACTGGAATTCAAGAAAACATGATTTCTTTTAGTATATGACCACATGAATAATCAAGATTCCATAACACCTTTCTAAAGGGTCCAAATTTTTAGTTACACTGTAACAATTGTAACATCTACAACTATCCAGCACTGATATTGGCTAAACATTATGCAAGCATTTTTATATATTATCTCATTTATTTATTATCACTAAATAGTTACAAATTATTATTACAAGATTTTTATAAAAGGCTAAAATTTCTTATGTAAGAAATTTCTTTTCTTATGTTGTCAAAAAATCATTGCAGATAACTTTTCTCAAAAGAGTTGAAGACCACATAAAACTACAATTCTAAAAACCACAGAAAATGAAAGTATTTTTTCTTTCTAAATGTTTTTGTTCTTCTAGAGGACTGTTGACTCAGCTATGTTAAATAATGCCTATAAATATACTTTATATTTCTGATTTGTTGGAATTGAGAAGTAGAATAAAGGTTTCTAAGTTAAGTTTATCTGAAAGTTTAAAAATATTTTGCTATTTAAATGTAGCTTTTTATTTGAAATAGATTTATATAAGGGCATCTGGGTGGTGCAGTTGGTTAAATGTCAGACTTTGGCTCAGGCCATGATCTCATGGTTTGTGTGCTGGAGCCCCACATTGGGCTCTGTGCTGACAGCTCAGAGCCTGGAGCCTGCCTGAGATTCTGTGTCTCCCTGTCTCTCTGCCCCTGCCCTGCGTGTGCTCTGTCTCACTCTGTCTCTCAAAAATAAAAATCAAAAACATTAAAAAAAATTGAAATAGACGAATATATATTTCCTATATAAAAATTAACAACTTATGTTCACCAAAAAATATAGTGGAAAGGTAAGTCATAGACTAGCATTAAGATATTTGCAAGACCATAGTTATAGATTAGCATACTGTAAAACTCGTAAAATAGAAAAAAAAGTAAACAACCAAAACAAAATTAGACAAAGAATATAAACATGCAAAATTCAGAGAAAATGAAAATTGGATGGCTAACACACATTTGAAAAAGATGCTCCATCAGCACAGTAATGAAAACTACAGTGACATTATTTCATACCCATCAGAATGGCAAATTATAAAGTATGAAAACCCTAACTTAGTGAAGATGTGGAATAACAGAACATTTCATATGCTGTTAGAAAGAGTGTAAATTGGTAGGGACACTTCAGAAAACAACTTGGCAACATCTACAAAAGGTTAGGATTCTCATATACTATGAGTTAGCAATTCTATTCTCAAGTTTAAACCCTTCATGACTCTTGCAAATGTGCACAAGTAGTAACATAAGAATATTCTTGGGGGTGTTTACAATAGCAGAAACTCTGATATAAACTAAACATCCAACAGCAGAATGGGTAAGTTGAATACTATTTATAAATGGGGCGCCTGGGTGGCGCAGTCGGTTAAGCGTCCGACTTCAGCCAGGTCACGATCTCGCGGTCCGTGAGTTCGAGCCCCGCGTCGGGCTCTGGGCTGATGGCTCAGAGCCTGGAGCCTGTTTCCGATTCTGTGTCTCCCTCTCTCTCTGCCCCTCCCCCGTTCATGCTCTGTCTCTCTCTGTCCCAAAAATAAATAAAACGTTGAAAAAAAAAATAAAAAAAAAAAATAAAATGGTACACAGCAGTTAAAAAAACAGTCTAGAGTTATTAGAGACAGCAGAGTGATTAACAGCATGGACTCAGCCAAAATGTCCAGGTTTGTATCTCTGCCCTACCCACTCACTAGCTATTTGATCTTGGGCAAGTTATCCAGCTCCTGTACCTTAGTGCCCCAACTGTAAAACTGCTGTAATAGTACCTATTTTATAAAGCTGTATAAGGATCATATGATTCAATATATGGAAAGCCTTCAAAACAGAGTGGCACAATGTATGTTTACTATTATTACTAGTGCAGGTTAATACTGGAAGTTAAGATTAAACATGTATATTAATTATCATTTACTCCACAAATTATTTATTGAACTCTTAGTATATATAATATATATAAGGCACTGTTCTAAGGGTTTGGGCTACAACTATGAATGAAGTAAGGTCCTAGCCCTTATGGAACTTACTTTCTGGTGTGAGTAGATAATAAATAAGTAGATAGATAAACAGCTACAAACATACATAAGACAATACATACATATATACCATGTCAGGTGGTGATGAGTGCTGTAGGGAAAAGTCAGGCAGGATGACAGAATTGTGAACGTAGGGTACGAAGCTAACTAATGTATTTGGGGCTACCTGAGAAGGCCTCTTTGAAAAGGTGACACAGTTGAGTCCAGTGAGGTGTAAGTGATACAGATACCTTGTGTAATAGTAATATATTAAAGAAGAAATGTTGAATTATCAAAACCAAATTAATCTAGTAAAAACAAAATTATACCACTTACAATACACAGAAAAATAATTTAAAAAGATCCCAATTTCATAGCATGAGCATTTGTCAAATGCTATCTAAAATTTTTATTTGTGAATTATAAGTTAAAGGAAAATTAAAGTTATGAAGAAAAAGGCTTACCAGGTTCAATAAATCCAGCAAGGCAAGTAAACATGCCTGGGGGAAATCTTTTCTGCCTGCCTAAAAGGCATTTGGTCCCATCTGGATGAATAACTTGCATGATTACCACGGGATCTGTTTTTTAAAAATAAGATGAATGATAGAAAAAAATAATTTAGACTCATTGTGTAAAATCACTGTCGAATACTATAATAAGTTGTATCTCCTAGAACAAGACTCTTGTCTAGTTATGTGATTGTTTCTTTCTGCCTGATGACAAAGTATTTCAGGGAAATTGCACAGAATATTATACACTAAAGGAAGACCATTTCTGTCTTCTAAATAGCAACAATTATTATATACTTATGGTATGCTAGGCATATTGTTATTTTTCAATTATAAAAAAGTTACAGAAGATATTACATGGCATAAAGAAAATACAAATTTTACTATGTAAATGTGAATTTCCCTCTCCCTTCCATCCTAATCCTGAACAAAATGTTTTTAAAAGCTAATGTGGCTCTATGATTAAATTTTAAGCCATTAAAAAAAATAAAATTTAAATTAAGTAACAGTTTATTTCCCAGAAGTCACTAATCCACTAGGTCATGACTGAGAACAGGAATCAAATGTAAAATGCTCCTGAGCAATGAAAACAGGGTTCACCAAGTCATGCACTTTACTACCAGGAGACCTGCTCAGATATTGCTCAGACTATCTATTTTTTTTTCACAAGTTTTAAAGGACTAGGTTCTCAGATTTCCAAACCTACAGGAGACTCCAAAGCAGCAATTAGAAGGAGGAGAGCAGGAGGCAGACACCAGCAGTGATGAAAAGCTAGTTTTACTGCTTTGGTGATGCCTCAAACAGGCACTGAAATGTTGGGGCTTTTTTTGTTTGTTTGTTTCTGCACTACATGGATCCAGATTGGTGGACTTTTGAAATCGCCTATTTTAATACATCAAATTCGTATTGATTAGCCATTTCTTAACTAGGAGTTAATTATATACAATGTCCCTTACTTAAAAGTCATGAAAGTATACATACTTGTAGTCTTAAGAGCTAAACATACTTTTAATAAAAAGGTATACCCCTGAACAACTCAAAATCTTGTCTTCAGAGAATGTCTTATTCCCTAAGATTCCAGATGGCTGAGATTTCACTGTAGATGAAAAGGCTTACCAACTCTTGGATAGGATGTATTGTGAACACCGTGGAGGCTAGGACAGCCTTCTTTTAAGCATACTCTTTTGTAGCCACCTTCTTCGATTTTAGTTGTACTTCCACACGTTGGGCAGAACTTATATCGACTGTGCCAGGCAAGAACAGATCTTGCTTGAGCTACAACCCCTTTAAGAGAAGCATAAAAAGTTTTAATTCTGTGATAAACCATAAACAAATTAATATCAAAGTAAAATGTTAAGTCAGTAAAGGCATACTCTATATTTTCTGAGTAGCTCTGTGATCAAGGATGTTAGTATTCCTATTTTTATGATGTGTATATTTCTTTTAAAGTAAAAGATTTAATCCAACAGATGACAAATGAAAATTAGATTTAACTTTAATATGAACTAATAAATACAATTCTCATATAACACAGATGTACTGACATCTATCTTATATACTATATTACCTCAGGCTTTTACTATAGATGATTTTTAAATTTTGGATATACAAGATTCTAGTGTATAGTGATTTTATAAAAATTGACTTTATAATAGTGACTTTTACAAAAATACATTACAAAGCCAGTTCCTAATTTAGACTTGGACTATATAAAAAAAAAATATTAGTAGGAAACTGTAGGAACTTCTCTTTTCCTGGGTGATTAAACTACTGCTCCATGTCATTGTGAAACATATCCTGTTTACAACTGGAAACTTAATGGAATGTTAAAAAAATACTGTATTTATAACATTCATGGTTAACTTTGTTCATGAAAAAAAATGCCTACAAGAAAAAAATCTTAGTATATATATACTTTGGCTAGATACCCTGGTATTTCAAAAAAGAATATGGCCTGACCAGAAATATTACAACTGAAGCAATAAAACTGGAAATGCTACATTTGCATTTGCCTGACAAACTTGCTCTCCCTAAAATACATTATTTGGTCTAAGGATTTTTGAAATAAGCAAAATAACCATAAATAACAATATTTTAAACTGGGAAACAAAAACTAATAAACCATACATAAAAATAAATGTAATACTGAAATTCAATGAACCACAGGCAACATTAAATATTTGTCTACTACATTACCTTGTAGTATGTAATTTATGCTAAATATCTACATTATTTCAATATTGTTTCAATAAGACAAGCTAATATTTATTGAGTACATACTATATGCCAAGCATCATGCAAAGATGTTTGTATACATGATTTTATGTATGTATGTATGTATGTATGTATGTATGTATGTATTTATGAATGAATGAATGAATGAATGAATGAAGAAAACAGGTATATTTTTATTGGACTACCTGAAACAGAGGATAGTGTGGTATGGATGGATAGTATGAATGACAAATAATACAAATATATTTTATGTGAAATAAAAAGCAACTCAATGGGTTACATCATCTTATTTAATGGTTAGAGCAATGATATAGGTACTATTATTATCTTTTCCTGAAGGAGGAAAATGAAGCACGAAGAGGTTACATTAACTATGTAAGTTTACACACTAAATGAATGAAAGGTCCTCAGTTTCTTAACTATTAAAAAAAGAGAGAGAGAGAGAGAGATTGTTCTGATATTAAACTTATATTGCTACAAAGAAATTTTCTTTAAAAAGTGCAGGGTTGGGTAGGTCAGTCGGTTAGGTGTCTGCCTCTTGGTTTCAGCTCAGGTCATATCTCATGGTTGGTGAGTTCAAGCCCTGCATTGGGTTCTGTGTTTACAGGACAGAACACAGCTGGGGATTCTCTCTCTCTCCCCTTCTCTCTGCCCATCCCCCCCCCCAAATAAATAAACTTAAAAAAAAGTGCAACTTTGGGGCTCCTGGGTGACTCAGTCGGTTAGGTGTCTAACCCTTGATTTCAGATCAGGTCATGATCTCACGGTTGTGAGATCAAGCCCTGCATTGGTCTTCATGCTGGGCTTGGAGCCTGCTTAAGATTCTCCCTCCTACTCTGTTTCCCCTGAGTGTGCGCATGTGCTATTATAAAAAATTACGTGTTCTCCACAGATGTGAAGAATAAAACATATCAATCCAGACATTGGGAGGAGGCATCTAAGCAGCCTCTGGAAGGGCCTACCACACATTTAAGGGAAGGTGGACACTGAGAGTGACCTCTTCGTTACCTCCCATTAACTTTTCAATCAACCATAATTTAGCTTATATTCCTTCCACTCCACTGATATTCCACTTGTTAAATTCATCAACAGCTTCATATTCTAAAACCAAAGATCCTTTAAAAAAATCTTTTTCTATCTTACTCAAATTCTCAACAGCATTTGGTATATTTGACCACTCCCTTGAAACACTCCGCCATCTTGGTTTCCATGAGCATTCTCCTGTTTTCCTCTTAGGTTATAGCCACACTGTCAACAATACCTTTGATGGCTCCTGTGTTTCTACCTGACTTCAAAATTCAGGGGGATTTACATGTGATTCTAAGGCTTTTTCTTGCTTGCTCTCAATTCTCTAAGTAATCTCAGTAGTTCCCTGAGATTTAAATATCACTTTCATGTTGATGACTCCCATATGGGTATTTCTAGTTTAGACCTCTCCTCTGTGTTCCAGATTCTAATATCCTTCTCTAAGACTAAATATGCCCAAAACTAAAATCTTATTTCTTTCAAGTCTGTCTTGCTTCCTTTGCTCAACTTGCACCCTATGCTATTTTATCAAGAAATATCACTACCTACCAAATTACTAAAGTCTCAAACCTAGCAATTATTCATGATCTTTTTTCTTCATCGTTATATATCCCAAACCCAATCCATCAACAAGTGCTGATGATTGTCTCTCTAAAATATATCTTGAACATGCCCCCTTTTCTCCACCTCTGTCACCTTCATTCAGGCTGTAGTTCAGGTTACTATCCTCTCTCACAGTAGTCTCAACCTACTGATCAAGCCCTATCAATTTTACCTCCAGAACATCTCAAACTCTCCCTTTCTCTCCATCAACCCAATCCACTGTAATCTCTTAGCTAGGCTACTGTAACCTTCAATCCCCTCTAATAAGACTTCTGACTTCACAATTAATTACCTACAATTCATGATCTACAAAGCAGGCAGAGTGAGGAGTTTTGTTTTTTTTGTTTCTTTTTAAAACATAGGTCAGATTACAACATTTAAATGAACTTTAGAATAAAACTCCTAATTTTTTACCATGGCATATAAGATCCCACCTGAACTAGCATACCCAGCAACAGCAAACAAAATAGTCAAGGTCTTTGCCCTCAGGCTCAGTGTCTAGCAGGTGCTTAATATTATTCAGTGAAGAATCAAATAAAACCAGCATGCAGTAGGATTAATTCTAGGGAAACTAATCTTGGCTGATTAGAACTGCTGTAACTGCTCAGGAGAGTAGTCCCCTAGAGTGAGAACTTCAGGAAATTTCTAATGAAGATAGCCTAACTTCATGGCTTGATGAAAAAAGTGTGCCTCCTAGAAAATGCAGATACATATAATTCCAACCCAGTTCCCAAAACCAGATTATTAGCAATACAAGTAAACCGTATTCACTTCTTACCAGCTTCTTTTTCTTTCAACTGCAGAAGAGCTGGCATTGGAGGATGAAGAAAATAACAATTTTCATGCCTTTGCTTAAATTCTTCAGCAGCAACAGGATCTATACCTAGAGCAAACCAGGCAACCAACCCATCTTCTTCTCTTGGGACTTCTCCAGCATAATTAAATGACTCTTTCTTCACTTCAAGTTCTACTCCGAGGAAAATCAAGGTGATCTTTTCAGGCTGAGCCAAATAATCTTTTATATCTGTGTAGCTCAGCTGACAAAGCCTGACTTCCGGCTGTTGGAAACTTTCTTTATTGCCACCTAGAGTAACCAAGGGATTTAAATCTGAGAAAAGGATATAAACTGTGGCTGGATGGCTTTCTTTAGCTAGCAGCCAGTCAGAATTATTTCTTTTTTCACTTTTTCGGTCTAATAGTGTTCTGCTAAAATAATTTTCACATTCTTCCACTTCCTTAGTTAGGAACCAAGGCTTCATCCCACCTTTGGCATTAGCTAGTAAGTTAGCTATATGCTTATAACCCCAAAATTTAGCAATGTCCAGTGCAGTCTGCCTTGATTTATTGACAATGGATCTGTCACACCTACAAATGGAAAGAAAAATAAAATAGGAAATAAAAATTTTCTTTAATATTTATTAAAGTAAAATATTTCCAGATGCACATAATAGCCCTCTAATCATTATTACATAAGTTTTTTTTTTTTGTACATGATGTACTAATGGGAAGGTTAAAAGACATAATCATAAATGATGCAAAGTTAGAGATAGCAAGATATTTAAAATTTTTGGAGAACTGTAAAATAAAAAACAGTAAGTTTTCTGTGCTATAGGAAGAAATTACAATTTTACAAGGGGTTCTTGATAGCCATAGTGGGTAGATCTACATTTTCTACCTGGGAGAAAAAGATTAGACTAACTCATAAATTTGCTTTGTTATTAAGTATGAAGGGTTCCTCTCTCAATAGAAGAAGTTAAAAGTTTTTAGTTAGGTATTTTTCTATGTTTTTATATAATAAAACTGGTCAATAAGTTATTTAGAAGTCTATTGGTATAAATATGGCTACATGAAAAATTTAAAAGGAAATATGTAACCCAGAAATGAAACCACAGAGCCCTTCAAGTAGTAGTGCCTAAAACGTTTACCCTTTGTCAAGTAGAAATTGGACAACATCTGGGTGCCCATTCCTTGCGGCATACATTAAAGCAGTCCAGCCATTTTCAGAAGTTTCGTTGAGAAGAGATGGAGAATGACTGAGGATTACTGTTAACCTGGCAATATCTCCTTCTGCAGCTGAACAGTGAAACTGGGAAATTATTTCTTGTTTTGGGCTTCTTTTTATAGAAGACATTTCTTCCTTAAAAAAAAGGAAAATAGAAAAAAACCTTTCATTTTCATTTGCTTTTTGTTCAATGCTAGAACATTATGTGAATGCTGATATAGTTAGAATAGGCATGGTTTCTAAAGCTATATACTCTTCAAAAGGTCATTTATAGCCAACTGTCATCATAGTATACATTTCAAAATTGTTATCAGTTGAGAATTTTAAATATAATTCACCATGGGGGGTGTATAACACAATGTATAAAGATCTTTGGCAATAAAAGAGAATGGAGGGGCATATCCTTGAGAGGGGGTGTCAAGGTACCTGAGGCAGATCAGAGAGATTTCAATATAGATCAAGGGAATGAGAGGGATTAAAGCAGACAGAAGTCAAGTCAGAGGGTTTTTAGCAGATGATAACTAGTATTCTCTTAGAGGCAATGTTGTCAGAAATAGGTGCCTGCCTTTAGGAAAATTATGATCCTACAGCTAATTTATTCGAAACCTGTGTTACGTTTCACTTGAAAACACTTTTTTGCATTCCCTTGTACAATTAATTCTATAATCCACGTGGGACTATTTTTGTTCATGGTGTAAAGTAGCAGCAAGATTCATTTTTATCCAATGGATAATCCATTTGACTTGGCACCATTCTTGAAATTACCATCTTTGTCCCATTGTGCTGCAGTTGTCATCCTTGTCATAAATCAAATGACCATGTATTTTGGATCTCTCATTGAACACTGTGCTGGTGGTCACTTTGTCAAAACTTGAATGACAGAAACTATTTAAACCATTAACTTTGTCTGCTTTGTTACTCCATTTTTTTCAGTAAGAACAAAATATATAGAAAATGTTTCCTACCTCTTTATAAAAATTGTCTTATTGTGGATTGAATGTGGTTGGGCACAGACTGAGCAATGCTTTGTGGAAACAGTTCATGCTTAAGTTCTCTACGAGTTATGTTCTGAGAACAAAGTACTTTTTAAGGTATGAATTTTCGTTTAGTGAAATGCTACTAAGAATTGATTTGCGATTCTGACTAGACTTCTATCATTTTAAGCAATAAGATATTTAGCCTAAAAAGGAAAGGTTATAATCCATACATTTTGACTTCTTTTGTGTCTAGTGTTCTCACAATGCAATTTGGCTGATCAATTTTATAGGAGTATGAACAAAATTTAGGGGAAACATGGGCCAAAAAGATCAACTGTTCACCTTTCCTGTTTGTATTTTTCTGCTACTTATAAAAAAGGTCAAATCTGACTACTCACAAAAGGGGAGGGTGTGTGTGTGTGTGTGTGTGTGTGTGTGTGTAAACAGGTGATGGGGATTAAAGAGCACTCTTATGACGAACACTTAATAGTGTACAGAATTGCTGAATCACAATATTGTACGCTTGAAACTAACATAACACAGTATGTTAACTATACTGGAATTAAAACAAAAAGCTTAAGAAAAAACTACTCACAGGAATGGTGAAAATATGTTTACAACTTAAATTAGGAGTGATTTCTATATTAGAAAACAACTTTTTATTTCTTTTGATTTACTATAGAATTTATCTCACTGTTCTCTTCATATTGAGATTTCTAAATGCTTTACGAATATTATCAATAACAAAAACTACAACTTTCCAGGACTTTATTTTGAATTATTGCTGTCTACTGACTCATGTATGGTCTCCCTTCCAAGTTGCCTTTCCCGTAAATTGATTTTCCACAAAATATCACACAGATTCTTCAGTTAGGTTTTCTTTAAGCAATATTTTACTGTCTTACGTTCTGAGGTCATTCATTTCTTCACCTTCCCAAGAGGCCACTCCACAGGACAGAGTGCAAAACTGCCCTCCAAAAATATAGTAGTATTCACTATCCCCAGTACAGTTCTTAAGGATTCAATATTCTCAAGAGAAAGGAAGCTTTTTTTTTTTTGGCAGAAAAGCCATCTAGAAACAGAACCGATTCTCATTCCAGAAAATTACACAAAATCTGAAATCCAGCTCGGCTGCTGGATTTATTTTTTCGTTTCTCATTGACGGGTTTCCCACAAGGTAAGGATTTGAAGGTAGGATAAGGTGATTCATTTAGCTTAATGCCGCCCTTGCTTTCCAAAAAGAACAGACCATTCTGAGAGGTCGTTTAAAGAAGGTTAAAAGGGCCTTAGATTTTAACGAAACCACATCCATTTTTACCGATGTGTCCAGGGGCCCGTGCCTCGCTCAATGTCACATGGCTCAAGAAACAGGGCAGAGTTCAAGTACGGCTCTGTCAGTGAAGTCACTGCCCATTATTTAACGATTTCCACGTCCTTGGGCATTCGAGGTGGCCATTTAACCAGTCAAGCAACACGTACGCACTCGAGATCTCTCCAAACGCTTAAATGTCTTGAGATAGTTTCTTTTCTTGTTATTACTGTGAGATTCCTTCTTTTAACGTGAATCTACAGTTGAAGCAGCATTTTGTTTTTCCCACCTCAAAGACTGGACTGGAAAACCAGCAGCAGCCGAGAGGCTGCGCCCCCGGCCCCCATCGGGAAGCTCCCGCGCCTGCACCCGCACCGCACCCCGAAACTGCGCCAAACAACCCAGCATGGCCAGGCCGACAGCGCTGAGATCAAAAAGCACTGAGAACTGGCCACCCAACCCAGAGCGGGCACCGGGGACGACTAACTTGCCGTTGCTGTTACTAACCAAAGGTAACCAGAATAGAGGAAAGCAGGATACTGCTGCAAGACCGGGAAAACCCCACGCTCACTCTTCCCGGCGTCGGAAAGAGCCTTCCTGACTTCCGGCGGAGGTTCGCTGTCCTCGCACGGTTTTATGGGAAATGTAGTTTGAGGATCACAAACTGTGCGTGATCCGTGAAGGGGAGGGGCTTGGGGGTGAACGCGTTCGGGAGCCTGGGCGGGGAGGTCACTGCTGTTAAGGTCCAGCTTCTTGGTGGTGAGTCAGGGGCTGGTTTTCCTTTTCCGTCATACCGAGACATGTGAAGTGTGGTGCGGACGATGGAAAACCGTAGGTGTGTGGAAACGGTTTTAAGTTTTTCAGTATTTCACACCAGTCACCTAACCTCTCCTGTATGCTTCAATGCAGTGGCGTGTTCAAAGTCGACTTGCGCATTGAATAAACCTGGCATATTGGCGGGACCAACTTACTCCAGTATATGACCTTAAATAAGTTCTGGGCCTCTGAAACTCAACTCCTCATGTGCAAAATGGTACTATGTATTGATTCTTCATTCATTTAATCGTCCTTTGAAGGGTGTATATCAAGCTCCCATAACACCTCTTTGGGTTATGAGGTTAAAAGAGGATAATGCATTCAAAGCTCTTAGGAAGTTGAGGGTTTAGCTAGTACTCACAACACCATTATTTGTGCTGTTAATTATTTCATTTCCTAAAGCCTAAAGAAGTTGCGTGAGTTCGAGATTACAAAGCTAGGTTTTGGTAGTCTGGACGAGAGTTTTTTTCTTTACTGAAATGCATCCTTGGCATTCAGCATATTAAGGAGTCTGTTATGTTAAGGTTGACCACTGCTTCCTGCCTGAATTTGATATTGGAAGCTTTCTCTCATGACAGTGAAGTTATGTATACCGGTCGACATTTGCTTTCATTACTGCTGTTTTTATTCTTTTTCTTTTTTTTGCTTTTGTATTTTTTTTCTAAAGTGAATGAATGAATGAATGAATGAATGAATGAATTTAGTAACCTCTACACCCATTGTGGAGCTTGAAATCAGTATGCCAAGATCGAGAATTGTGTGCTCTTCTGACTGAGCCATCAGGCACCGCATCTTTACTGCTTTTTAAACCTGTGTACTGTGCTTTTTTCTGTGAGTAGTTGTCTTTAGTCTTTAATGATTTCCAGGATCACATAGGACCTCAGAAATACTAAGTTTTAGTTAACTCACTTGGAATACCCAATCTTGTATTCAAACTTATATTACATAGATTAGTATAAGGAGCACTCATATATTAATCATATAGTGTAAACAATTATAAATATATAGTCATTCCAGTCTTTAGTATTCTTGTGAAGTAAACACCAGACACTATATTATTTTATTAATAAATATTTAAGGGTAAGCTTTTTGGAATTAGGAATATATATTTAATATGTAAAATGGCTCCTAAAAAGATTATAACTATGTCATTAGTACAACTAAAATTTTAACAGTAATTCCATAATATAGAAGAGATGTTCAGTATCAAATGTTATTGTCTCAAATTTTCTTTAATATATTTTACGGTTGATTTGCTCAAATCAGGACTTTAAAAAGTCTCCACAGGGGCGCCTGGGTGGCGCAGTCGGTTAAGCGTCCGACTTCAGCCAGGTCACGATCTCGCGGTCCGTGAGTTCGAGCCCCGCGTCAGGCTCTGGGCTGATGGCTCGGAGCCTGGAGCCTGTTTCTGATTCTGTGTCTCCCTCTCTCTCTGCCCCTCCCCTGTTCATGCTGTGTCTCTCTCTGTCCCAAAAATAAATAAACGTTGAAAAAAAAATTAAAAAAAAAAAGTCTCCACATTACATTTGATGTTTTTTGATCTATAGATTCTCCTGTAGTTTTTCTTGCAATTTATTTGAGAATAATGATTATCTGCTCTGTAGAGTTTCCCATATTCTGAATTTTGTAAATTGTATTCTCACATTATCTTATTGCCTATATTTCTTGTAAACCGGCAGTTAAATCTACAGGATTTTTCAGATTAAAAAAATTTTTTTTTCAATGAGGAGACTTTATAGGTGTTATTTATTACCTATTATTTTACATTAAGTGGCATACACTGTCTATTTCATGTTACAGTTGGTTATTGGGTTTAGATATTGTTAGGCTGATAAAGTTTATGATAAACATAAATTATCCCATCAACTTGCCAGCTAATAGTTTTAGTAGCCATCAATTATTATTGCTTACTTCCATTATTTCATTACAAGTCGCAAAATGATGATATTCTTATTTGATCATGCTACATTTATTAACAGAAATTCTCTTTTATAGTGAAGAACTTTACCTCATTTAGTACAGTTTACACAGAAAAAAATGGCATAAATGTGAGATTTTCTCATTTATTTCCTAGTTTTTAGAATAATGAATTAGTTCTCTAATATCCTTCAAGTTTGTTTTTTAATTTTTTTAATGTTTATTTATTCTTGAAAGAGAGAGACAAAGAGAGAGAGAGACAGAATCCGAAGCAGGCTCCAGGCTCTGAGTTGTCAACACAGAGTCAGATGTGAGGCTCAAACTCACGGAACCACAAGATCATAACCTGAGCCAAAGTCAGACACTTAACCAACTTAGCCACCCAGGCGCCCCCTTCAAGTTTTTAAATATACTTAGGAACTCATGGTCGTTAAACATTTTAATATATTTCAAGTTATTGAAGATATTATTATCTAAAAATATTTCTATAATATTTATTATTTTGATGTTCAAATTACTTCTTTGGTCAGTGGGAACCCTAAGTGGGTCCCTGGGTTCTTTTGATCAGACTACTGTAGTGTTTGACAGTTTACTTCCTTTCTGGCATGACAAAATATTTTAAGCTCTTACTGTAAATATTCTGCACAGATCTGGAATCAGTCCTTTTTCCAAGGAATATTGGTTCCTTTTAGTAGAAAATGGTATTTAGAAACCATTGGTATTTAGATACCATGGTTCTTTGAATTTCAGGTGCTCATCGCTAATAGGTTACTGAATCCTTTCTGCATGTAATCCTCCCCCAATGAAACTGAACAGATTCAGTTCCTATCCTATAGGATTTTACATTCCAAGGACAAGATTGGTGCCAACATGGATATTAATGCCATAAAGTAATGTTTTTATTTTATTAATTGTCCTGCTTGGACACTTAATGTTCCTCAATACTTGGGGAAAAAGTTAAAACTCTTTAGCCTAGCATTTCTGCCTTCTGTAATATGGACCCAACACATATTTTTTGCCATATTTTCCCAAAAATATCCTATATAAACTGTTTCCATGATCTAGCCAAACTGGCTTATAACTGATCTAGGATGCCTCTTATGCTTTCTTACCTCAATGCTTTTGCTCATGCCACATTTCCTAACTTAAATGCTTTCCCTTAACCAAATCCAACCCATTTCTCAGAGTCCAGCTCAAATCACACTTCTGATGGGTCTTCTAGATTATTTCCATCCACGTGTTGATCAGTTTACCACCAATATACCCTTGCTCTTGCCATGTCAGTGTATGCTGGCTGTTACATACAGCAATCTTTTTCCTTTGCCTGAGGACTCTTTCTTGTCACCAGAACCCACTTTGCCTTCCTGCTCAGTAGACCAGCAATGCCAGATAATTAATACTGCCTGGGAGTATCCCTCAGTTAATGACTGACATGAATGACTATATAAAACTATATAAAACCCTTTTCACCCTTTCACATACTGGCTACACTGCTGTAAACTGGTTGCCAGATGTCCCCAGAAGAATTATTATTATTATTTTTATTTCTTTTTAATCCACAGTGGATACTTGATTAATAACCAACCCTTTATGCTTGACTTTCCTTCCAAGTTTCACTTCTGTCTTACCTTACCATTGCTTTTTCCCATATAACCAATTGCATATGAATCTTTGTCTCAGGATTTGCTTCTGGGCAAACGTTAACTAAAACAAACATTTTTTTGCGCTACCTGGGTGGCTCAGTTGGTTAAAGTGTCTCACTTCAGCTCTCAGGTTATGATCTCACGGTTTATGGGTTCGAGCCCCACATTGGGCTCTGTGCTGACAGATTCAAATTCTGCATCTCTCTCCCCTACTCATGCTCTGTCTCTGTCTCTCTCTATCTTTCAAAAATAAAATAAACATAAAAAATGTCAACAAACTTTTTTTCCTCTTTTTAGTTCATAATCTCTATTATATAGTAGTTAGCCTCCTCTGCATAGTTTGGGAGAATCACCAACTATCATTAAATATATAAATCCCTATTACCACTCATTCTGGGACACACTATATCCTATTGTATATATGAGAATTGCTGTTATTGCAAACCAGTGCATGGAATTTGGATTGATTGCCTTTGAGTTGAATAATTTGGAGTTCAAGTTTGAAACCACGAATTTCTCCCTGCCCATCCATAGCATTGTTTTAAATCCTAAAATGGCCTATCTCTCATTATCACCACCCCTTTAAGATTTCATGGTCCTTTTGTTGTACTTTTTAGTTTTAGCTGCTCTGGAAAGTTAGTCTCTACCTTTTTTGGGTGCCCTGCAAATGAATATTGTATGTAACACACAGACTGTTTCTTAAGGCAGAAATATGCCCACTGTATCCTGCAAATTTAGTGAAAATCCATCTAGTCCATCCATTCTTGAAACTTGAGTTTATGGATAATATAGAAATAAAAGTTTATGTAGATAATTTTATTTGGTAATTAGCCTTATACTTTCTGAAGATATGTCTTATTCTTGTCACACATTGCTTTAAAATTTTGGTATTAACTCATACTTCATATATTTTTGCCTTATTTTCTAAAAGATTGTATTTTTTTAAGTGAAGAGTCTGATTTAAAAAAAATTAAATATGATAATAGCTGCTTTTCTTTCACATGTAAGGCACTTAATAACATTGATGGTTGATGGTGATGAGATATGCTGGGAAGCGTGCTTTGACTCTACAATTTAGAGGTTAATTCCATAAAAGTGAGAGTATCTTGAACTTTACATAAGGTCTTTATTGCAAGATAATTTCACATGTAACTATAATTAGGGGTGTTTCTAATTTATATGCATCGTATATATATTCTACGTTCTTGAATATACTACATTTGCTTTACACTTTGGACTAGTTGTATTCTCCTTTTAAAATACCCTTGCTTGGGGCGCCTGGGTGGCGCAGTCGGTTGAGCGTCCGACTTCAGCCGGGTCACCATCTCGCGGTCCCTGAGTTTGAGCCCCGCGTCAGGCTCTGGGCTGATGACTCAGAGCCTGGAGCCTGTTTCCGATTCTGTGTCTCCCTCTCTCTCTGCCCCTCCCCCGTTCATGCTCTCTCTCTCTCTGTCCCAAAAATAAATAAACGTTGAAAAAAAATTAAAATAAAATACCATTGCTTTAGATTTTCTAATTGTTGGCTTCTTATCATCATGTGTCTCTCAGATGTTACCTTTATAGAGTGCTTCTCTGATCAGCCTGCTTACCTACTGGTATTTTCTCATTTCTGGTATTCTTGTTTTGGATATTTGTTTCTAATGTTTATTTATTGCATGTCTTTATTAGAATGTGAATTTCTACATGTAAAGGTCTTTGTTTATGTCAATTACAACCGTTCTCTCTGAACCTAGATTTTGATTGGCATACAGGAAACATTCTGTGAATATTTGTTGATGTTGAATAAACGGTTGTTTTCATATTAAGTTAAAAAATTATTATTTTTATTTTGCTTTTTTATTTTAGAGAGAGAGAGTGCAAATTGGGGAGAGGGGCAGAGCGAGAGAAAGAGAGAATCTTAGCAGGCTCCATGCTAAGCATGGAGCCTGACACGGGGCTCAATCCCATGACCCTTGGATCATGACCTGAGCTGAAATCAAGAGTCGGACACTCAACCAATTGAGCCACCCAGGCACCCCAAAGTTAAATATATTTTTGATGTTGCTACCATATCTTAGTAATTAGAACTTCTCAAATAACGTTAGACATGCATGCATCAGTCTTTCTGTGATTACGTTTGTTTCTGTGTTTATGGAATTTAGTCAGGAAGACAGCATCTGGTTGTTCCTTTCAAAGAGCTGTTGACTAATGAAGTAAAATAGATAATAAACAATTTATATTCTATGGTGGAGTGAAGACAAAGTGGAGAGTGCATTGTGGGTACTCAATCTACACTTATAGGACAGGGTTAGAAAAATGTATAGTGGAGACTTAAAGTACTTACCCATGTGTTATTCTTCTCTTTTTCCAGATCTACTGGGAAGGGTATATGGCCCAGGCTCTTTACCGCTAGGCATGGCTTTGTGACTAATTTTAGCCAATGCCCTGTGGACAGAAGTGGTGCCCTTCTGGGCCAAAGCAGTTATGAGATAGTACCTTGCTCTCCAGATATTTATTAACTTTTCATGGCAATATGAGTATGGCATGTTAAGATAACCCTGTCACAGAGATAGAACTGGCACTCACCAGTTGGAAGCTGCTGTGGAGAGCTGCCAGACTTGAAACAGACTTTGTATGAGTGAGAAAGAAAACTTTGGTGTAAGCTGAAGAGATTTCAGAGTTAACTCACTACCTCACGTAACATTCTGAGTAACACAGAAAACCGTGAGGAAGTAACCTGTGAACTGAGATTGGAAAAGCCAGGAAGAATGAAAGGGCAAAATCAGTTAGTTCATCAGGGATTACTCCTTTCCTTCTTGCCAGGGTAGAGCCTGGTCCTTTGAAAGAGTGAGAGCAAACTTAGAAATAGCAAGTAGGTTAGTACTCCAGATTCTAAGCAGGCAGTAGGGTTTACTAAGTATCAGATATGTCAGGAAAACACGCCATAAAATCCTGATATTCAAGGGCCCTGGTAGGCAGAGTGCAGACAGCGCTTTGTCAGCAGTCCCCAACTTGTCTGATTTAAGGCCTGTTGTGCTCACTCTGCTTTTGCAAATACATTTCCCCTTACTGAAAATGACAGCATGTAATAGCAGTTGGCAGAGATGACCAAAATAAAACACTTTCCCCTTTGCAATGCGTACATCCAGAAATGCATTTAATCTTTAAATACACTCATTTATGATTTTTATGGGTACCAAGCCACTTTTGTTGAGTTTATGGTAATTTCATCTGTCTCATGATTTTCAAAAACAATTTTCAGAGTTTTTCACTCTTGGAAGTGTATGGAAATGACTGTATTTTTCACATAAACATCAATTTAGTTTATGTATTTTATGAAGAATTCCCAAACAACAGTTTATTCTTATTTATAAATCATTTCTCCTCTTTTGCTGTATGAGTTGTGTTTTATGAAGCAACAACCTTGATATGAGCAGGAGTCTGTCTGATCAGAGGGAGAATTAACACTGCTTTGAAAGAGCAACATTCTTTCTGTGTACTCAAGTTAATTGATGCAGTCATTTAATCATTGAGCCATTGCTCACATTTCATGTTTAAGTCACTTAAACTTGATTTTTTTTTTCTTTTCTAGAATGTTTAGGCTGATGAGGATTTAAAAGGATTTGTAGCATTTAAAAATGTCCGCAAACCAGATTGCAGCATGACATGCATTCGATTCTGTATTCAGTTTTAGTTTAGTTATTTTGAAGCTATCAGATGAAAAAACGTCTACATTTAATATTCTGCAACAGGTTTTTCTATCACCATGCCAAAGCCCAGAGGAGCACAGTATATTTTTTTAGTTTTAGTCTTCTATTTTTCCTTAGGATATTTTTGACCCTAGATACATTTTTCCTTTAAATTTGACTGAGCTGTGATCATGGCTCCGACCTCTAGCCTTGAAAGAAGAGGAGTTATGCCTCTCAGGAGCTATGCCTCAGGCACTTTGCAAGTCCGCTGGCAGGGATTATTTCCCAGGCTGTGAAGCGATGACCTTCTACAGAGAGTGAATGTCTGCAGTGCACGTAAATTCCTTCAGCCGTGATTGAGAGCCTTAGGTTTGTTACCTGCTCTATGAATCAGAGTCCATTCTATCTCTATGGAGGACGAATAATTTAGTGCTATATTTAAAGCCACATGTTATGTGCTCACATGTCAGCTAATTTATTGTTGGTGGTGAATATATTTTGTTTTTGAGGCGCATGTAGGGTTAGTTCAGAAGTAAATCTGTGGAGTTTTGGAATGAAAACCTGGGATGACTTTACTATTGTAGAAGGCACCTTACCTGCTATTTCTAAACAAAGTGCCCCTACAGTGCTCTGTCAGCTGTCTCTAACTTATCTGATTTCAGTATCCCAGAGAGGATTTTTGTTGCCTCCTAAGCTATCATTACAACAATAATGTAATGCTGATTGCCACGATATTCTCAGAATACATTAAAAAGAGGAATGAAATTTAGAATGATTAATAAACACTTTTTGAATCTGTAGGATGGCATTTTGTTCTGAGCTGTCAGTCTGCATCCAGTGAATTTCTAGAGCTGTGAGAAATTACAGGAATATACCATCTCTCCCTCTTTTCATTACAAAAAGTAACTATACATTTTTTAAAAAATGTTTATTTACTGAGAATGAGAGGGAAAGAAAGAGGCAGAGAGAGAGGGAGAGGGAGAATCCCAAGCAGGCTCCTTACTGTCAGCTGGGAGCCTGATGCAGGCATGCCGGGCCTGATCCCAGGAAGGTCGTGACCTGAGCCAAAATCAAGAGTCAGACGCTCAACTGAGTGAGCCACCCAGGCGCCCTATACATAAGATAACTCGTTTTTAACATTATATGATGATTTTTAACAGTAATGTTAAAATGCTTTATGTATTTTATTTTTTTCAGGTAATCTGTATGCCCGCTGAGGGGCTTGAATTTAACAATCCTGAGATCAAGTGTCTCATGCTCTACCAACTGAGCCAGCTAGGCAGCCCCAAAATGCTTTATATATTTTGAGTTCTTGTGAATAATCCTTGAGAATCCATTTATTGTCACTACACCATTCAGCCAGTTTCAATATAAGTCTGACTGGCAGAATTGTGGGAAAGCCAGAGTAATTTAAGAGAGGAGCTATGCCATTGAAGGCCACGTGAAATTCTTAGAAAACACTTTACCCTTTAGAAAGCCAGGATAAGGAACTATTACAAAATGCCAGTAGGGATATCTCATATAATATTCCATTTTGTCCTAGTTGAAAAGTTATCTGCTATGGTGGTAACATTTCCAGTTTAATCACATGCGGCTTTTCTGGCAACAGGGCCACCAATATGATACTTCTTATGTAGGACCAAGTGCTTTGATCTGAAATAAAATTTGAACAGTAATTGATTTATTCATTCAGAAATAGGTAAGGAATTCTTAAATGTTGATGGAGAATAGTACTCGAAGGTACAACTTAATCAAATTCTATTATCATATCTTTTCCTTTCCCACAGTTGAAACTTAATGGAGATAAGTTATTCAGAAAGTGTATCTAATTTTGTTGAATCCAACTGTTTAAACTCCGTGGATAAAGCATAACTTACCCAAGTTATATCTTATTATTTGTTCTCTTTTGTTTGGTTTCTGGCTTTTAGCAAAGGAAATCTGTGATATATTTGGAAGCAGATTTATTTAAAAGTCCCTGGCCTATGAAACTTTCCTGGTAAAACAGAAAAGGAAACTGGAAACAATACTATCTTTGTTCTATCACCAATATGATGGCATTGGTTAATTAGGTAGTGATCTCAGCACCTTCACTTTCTCTCCTCCAGTTCCCTTCACTTTTGCCTCCCCCTCCTTCCTTCCCTCTTTCCCGTCTTCTCTGATTAAGATTTACATTAGCTTACATGAAAAAAAAAAACTAGAGTCATCTAGTAGGAACAGTGATTATATTGATTTTCAAATATTGGTCCTCATCATGAAATAAGAATATAATTTCATCTTTAAGTTTTAATGATCTCAAATCGGATAATAGTACATTATGACTTGATTTGTAAGCCAGCTTTTGGAAGGGTATAGGAATTATCTTTGTGGAATTGTGTAGGGCCAAAGTGTAACGAATGATGTAAGTTAGTGTGATTTATAGTTTTATACTCTTTTTTTCTTACAAGCAGCCTCCTTGGTGTTCCTCTTGTGCCACCATCATTGTTTCAGATATTCTCACGAGGATTACTACAGTGGCTTTATAACTGTTTGTCTGAGGACTCGTCTTCGAATTTACCCTCTAGAATACAGTCAGAATGATCTTTTAAAATCCTGTCATTACTCATTTGCTTAAAATCCTTTGTTCTTATGCATCACTTTCAGGATAATACAGGTTATGAGGTTCTTTCTTTTTCTTTTATTGCAATACCACTAATTAAAATTTTTGGAGGGTGTATACCCAGTGTATATTTATTTATTTACAAATGATACACATGTACAAGGTTTAGAATACTAAAAAGTTATTTTCATTAAATAGTATGTTCAAAAATAGAATTTTTTTAAAAAGGTGGTAAGAATAATTGTAAAAGAAATTTTAATATTTTATTCCTGTACTCTTCTCTTTGTCTTAGGCACCCTTAGGGTATGCACCCAACTTTGGAGAATCCATCCGTTCCTTATTTGCGACCGACCCTAGACCCATAGCTAAGTAATTACAGAGGTTGTGGTATGTCACCTCTCCTATTTCTTCTGCTAGAAATACCTGTCCCACCCCACTTCCTCACCCATACAGCCTACTTGATTTTCACAACTCAGTTCCTGTGTCACCATCTCTGGGAAACTGAATTATATCCCTTTGTCTGCTTTCAGAGCACTCTGAATAAACCTTTCTTATAGTATTTTATAGTATAGGTATTTATTTTTTTCTCTCACTCAAAGGAGTAGGAACTCCATTGGGGCACAACTATTTTGTTCATCTTTGTATCCATAGAGGCAGCCATAATGCCCAGCATATGTTATACCCTCAACAGACGTTAAATGAATTCATGAATGAATCAGAAAGGAAGGCAAGATGGATAGAAGGTAGGAAGGGAGTCAGAGTCAGGGAGAGAAGAATTAACAGGTGTGTTCAAGATAAAACAATCTGTTATTGGTGAAAAGAGACTCATAATCCACATCTTCATGGTTCCCTGATAGTCAGTTGGTAAATATTCAGGGAAGGTAATTTGTGTTATTTTTACATGAGAAATTCTGATTATATATCAGTATCAAATATAGATATTGCTATGTAAATGCTCTCTGCTTTTGTCCAGGTCCTGAATATGCACTTGGTTACTGCTTTCTCTTCAAAGCTTCATTTTTGTCCTTTAGAAAAAAAAATATTCTGTTTTATGTAATGCCGTAGGACCAGCACAGGTATGTAAAATATTCAAGTGCTTAAAGTTCCTTTTGAAATAAGTGTGAGGATAGAGTGAATCATAGGAAGCAGGTTAAGGATAAGGATAATGTATTTTGATGATATTCAAATTCATGCAGCAAAGACCAAATAAGTCAGAGCAGATTTGCTGGTTCATCAGTTGTGCTTCTTCTGCATCCTTATTAGTAAAGTGTAACACATTTTACAAAGACCCATCATTTCCCACAGGGTACAGCTCTAGGTTAAGCCTAAAAAAGCAACTTTCATTATAGATCGTTTATTGAAAGTGGAGTGAAGCAATTACAGTATCTCTCTGAAGAGGTATATTGGCCAAACACTCTACTTTGGAATGGTGCATTATACTGGATTAGTTATTTAATACGTTGACTATTATTAAAACTTGGAAATGTGTGTAGATGCCCTCCTGGGCTTATTGATATTGTTAGAAAAGCAACAGATACATTCTAGGGGAAAAAAAGATCCCTCACCAAGTTTCTTAAAAGCTAAAATATAGTAATTTCACAATTGTTGTTTTAGTTCCTTGCAGTTTACAGTACTAAAGAAAGTTGTTTTGAGAATTCACAGAAACAATATTTATCCATTTGACTCACTATAGTAATCATTATTCTGTGACACACTGGTGTAACCACATTTCTATTCTGTTGATAACTTGCCTTTGAGCAAATTTAGATGTAAAATATAGGGACCCTTCTTTTATATTTAATCTGTCTGAAGTTTCTCATTTGAAAAATTGGAATAAAATGCATAAGATCTACTTTTTCATAATGGACCAATAATAAAATCCTGGCTCATTTTAGGCAAATTAGTTTTTCTAAGGAGTCAAATAGTCTCCTTGGAAATGTTTGACTCTTTTCTCCTAAAAGTAATGGATTTTTGTCACCTTTCTCTCATATTGGGACTTGGATATTTTCTTTTTCATTTCTTTAAATTTAAAAGCTCTGAGTTATTTGAATATGTCAAATTTAAGTTATTTAAATTAAACTGAGTCTTGTGAGTCTTTCTTGAAGGTTTTGAATATAATTCCAACTTGGAAAAAATTTTTTTTGGCTAGTTAATGATTTCTCAAATCACAGTTGAAATTTCAGAGTTGAAATTTCAGTGTTTAAATGGCAGATCTTCTTTATAAAAGTAATAGCTTGCAAGAAATTGTCATTAGTATTCAAATCTCAATCTAAAATGTGTTTCACTATATGCAGAGAGTTGTTACATATTTACACAGGTCATTCCATGGGATTTTTTTTTTTTTACATTGTCATCTGTACGTATTCATTCTTTAAAAGATATTGTAGATACATGCTATGTACACCATTTGGAGTGTATTCTTGTGGAGTACTGTGCTGTATCAAAGATCTGTTCTAGATGCTCTAGCTGTTATTTGTTGTGTTACAGTTACTATACATTTATTTGCTCATGATCTTTCAACTTTTTCATTACCAAGAACACAGTCTAACTCAGAGATTAAAATTTCTCAGCCCCACTGGTGAAGCAAAATGGATTTTTCAAAGCTGATTCATCAATAACAGTGAAAGAAAGGAATTGTAGCAAGGGAAGTAATGGATTTAGATGAACAACATTTATGTTAGTCGATGAATTTACATGATTTCTACCAATATAAAATTTCAATAATTTAAGTGAAAGGGATTATTTAAAAGACAGACTTGATACGTACTAGTGAAATAGTTTATTATTGGCCAACTATATTGCATCTTTCCCCAAAATCTTTTTCCTTCGCTCGTACTGGTATGATAATATTAGGTTGAAATGGAATTTTAATACTGCCTGTCTGGTTTCAAAATCTGACTGTGCTACTTATGAGCTGTGACTTTTGGACAGTTACTTAATCTGTGCCTCAGTTTTCTCATACGAATAATGGACTAATTAGTAGTAACTTCCTCATAGGCTTGTTACAAGGATTAAATCAGTAAATATAAGTAAAAAGCTTAGAAAAATATTAACATATGCAATTTAGAACATGTTGGGATTATTTCCTAATCTCTTTTCTTAAAGACATTAACGTTGTTGTTGTTGTTGTTGTTGTTGTTGTTGTTGTTGTTGTTTTTGGTATTTAAATGGAGATGTTTATCAAATGACCACCTAGAATGAAAAATAGAATTGCATGAGACAATTCTCTTATTAATATAATTTATTGTGGTTTTAATAGTGAGGTTAGTGTAAAGTAGAAGCAATTTCCAACATTACTTGATTCTTCAACAATTTAGTTTTGTATTAAGGTTTATGGAAACTATATGTAAGCATATATTCTGCTTCTATAGTGAAAATGTGGCTTTTTATTTTTTAGGTTAGTGAAGGTGTTATACATTTGGTTCCTATAATATGTAGTAGGTATAGATTATTATCCTCATTTTTCTAAGCTTCTCTACTGGCTCATAGAGGTTGAATGACTTCCCTAAAGTCACACAGCTAATCTTAGTGGCACAATGTATAGAATAAGCCTCATATTTTATCTTATGTTTATTTGATAATTATTTCCAGTTATCAAAACTCTATTAAATATGACATTGTTTTCAGAAAGAGATACTCCCCCCCCCATTTTCTTTTCTTTTCTTTTCTTTTTTTTTTTGTATTAGAGAGAGAGAGATAGAGAGGGAGAGGGCGGGCACAGGGAGGAGCAGAGAGAGAGAGAATCTCAAGCAGGCTCCATGCTGGCAGCACAGACCTAGATGCAGGGCTCGGACTCATGAACTGTGATATCATGACCTGAGCTCAAATCAGGAGTCAGACACTTAACTGACTGAGCCACCCAGGCTCCCCCTCGGAAAGACATACTTAAACAAAAGTAAAATTATTATCTGGATTATAGAGGACTTAAGGCCATTGGTGTTATAAAATGACCAAGAAAATTGGAATGGCGTTAACAATTTTTTTGGTTTGTACTATTTGGAAGAATCAGAACCTTTGGCATCAGGTTGTTTTCATAAGGTAGAAGGGAAATATAAAATTTATTCAGAACTTTTTCTCAATCGATACATTGTTTTGAAAAGCCTTATTGTACCCACAGGCTTTGGAAAAGTACAAACACTAAAATTAGAATATCTTTGAAATATCCTTTAAGAAGAAGGATGTCTTTTTCATAAACCTGTGGACAGTTCTTAGAAACATGGCAGAAGTAGTAAATTTATCCTTTGGTAAGCATTATCTTTAAAGATCCTTAAAATCATCAACAGTCTGATAGCTTGAAAACTACAAGGGTGTGTTTAAAATATAAGCTTATTGGCAATATTTAAATGAACTTCCAGATGAAGTATTTACTTTCTTACCCATTGGCTTTATTAGTCATGAGCATCTCTTTGAGACTTGTGCCAGTCTGCTTATGCCAGGTATACCACGGTACCAATCAACTCTAAAATTTCCATGACTTCTAACAATAGAAGTTTATTTCTTGTTCATGCTGATCGCCTATTAAAGGTTGACATGTCCTTTAATAATGTGACACATCCTCACATTATTGTAACACAGCCTCACCGTTGTTTTTTCTTGTGTTGTCAGAGAGAAAGGAACGCCTCTGTGGAACTGCAAGATGCCATTCAGATTCCTGCCTGGCACTGGTACAGTCACTTGGGCTTACTTTGGATTGGCCAAAGCAAATAATGTAGCCAAACCTGAGATTGTGGCAGTAGGAAATATATTTCTTTCACAGGGAGAATTACCAGAGAGGGACTTTATAAGGTGGAGGAATGAATATCTTGAAGAAACAATGCGATCTGCCGGTCACCACTGTTATTCCTAGATAGGGACTCTGTTAGGATAAATATTACAGTTTTCTATGGAGGTTGCTTATCTCTAAAATTGTATTTCACAGACGATATCTACATCTTTTGTTGTTGTTGTTTTTGTTGTTTTTATTATTGGATGGGGTTCTAATTTTTTTTGTTGTTATTGTATCAAAAATTTCCCCGTGTCTCTTGTGTCAGTAAATTGTTGGAATCAAGGCTTTTGTCTTTAAGGAACAGAATCCCACTGCAAGCCTATGTGAGTACAAAGGAGGTGAAGGGCTTTATATGAACACAAGGGAATGTCATGGAGCCTATGGGCAGGAAGTATGGCTGGGCTCAGGTGGGACTGGAAAGCTGTAAGACATTACTCCTTCTCTCTGTGTCTTTTCTTTTTTTCTGTACATGTCTTTCCTTATTTTTCTGTGCAAATGGACATTTCTCTCTGCTTTTCCATGTATTTTGTACTCAATGACAATTCCATAACTCTTGAGTTTACCTGTCACCACTTCAAAAAACATCGGAGACTGAAATAGCCTTTCTGATTTCCGATTCTGAACTCCCACAAGAGAGAAGCACTGGCTGGTAGGTTATGACTGGCTAGAGTCATGGAATTTAAATATCTGTGATAGGGGAGTTGGGAGGAAAAATCCACAGAAAGGGAGTTGTACAGACAACCCAGAGGCTGTCTTTTATGCAAATGTTGGGTTTCTTGGTTAAAAAAAAAAAAGCAGCTTTAAAATATAGTTTTTTTCTTTTTAATAGTAATAAAATCTTCATGAATATGTTTTGAAGAAACTTCTCAGTTATGGTTTTTTACTGTTTGATAGACAGGGAAAAGGCAGCATACTGGTAAAACTTTCAAGGCAACTAACAGTTCAGTCTTGAAGCTGTTAAATTGTAAGAGAAAAAGTATTGGGTATACTCATGTTCTTTTATACACTTTGTTCCTGCCTTCCCCAAGAGGCACTGGTAGGTCACTGCTCCAGCTACATGACCAGCCATCTCCCATAAGGCCTGCTGCTGCTGTAAATCATGTTTCTCTAGAATTGGGGGGAAAAAAACAAAGCCTTGATAGTGTTTTAAAAATGGTATTTCAACCTTTCTCAGACTTTAAAATACATATAAACTTGTCTATTATAATATCAGTGTTCCCTTAAATTCTGTGATGTTTAGCTGCATTAGTAAAGCAAATTAAAAAATCAGTGCGTGATAATTTTTTCTCCAATTTTTTATTTAGAAAGTTAGTAAACTTAGGAAAAGTTGAAAGGATAAAAAATGTTTTCCCATATATCCTTTGGGTGGATTCACCAGTTTTGCCACATTTGCCTGTACCTCCCTACATGTATGCTTGTATCTTCCTTTATTAGGCATGGTTTACTCAATTAAAAGGAAATCATATAATTCCTCCTGAAAGAACTTTATTACTTTCATTTTTCTGGGTGCTACATCCCTCTCTTTGTCAAATAAAAAATGCTTTTGTAAAACTATCTCAAACAAATGTTAATAACCAAGAAGGCTTAGGGCCCTTTACAGTTACCTATTTTGCTCCTTTGTATAGTAAGAGGCTTATTACAATATAGATACAACGTTATCTGTTGTCAGAAAAAAAACTTTATCAGTGGTTTTCACACAAATTGTCCCTAAAATCTATGTCAATGCTTGTTTTCCAGACCAATTTGCCCATGCTATTCTAGTTTTATTTTTGATATATGCTGGAAAATGATCTAGAATCAACAGCAGGTGGCAGTGCTACCAAAGGTTGTGACTTTTGGTATATAATCAGCTTGGAAAGGAATGTTACCTTTCAACTCTACAGAAGTAATACAATTAGTAAGGAATCTTTAAATAGATACGTACATTTATCACTAATTAGTTTTATTTCAAGAATTATTTCCCCAATCAACTGAATATTATAAACGTATTAAAAAATACTGTTTTAGAGACTGAATTTTGTTTAAATTCTGGGATCAAATAACTGAGAAAAACCAGCTTATTTTTTTCCTTATTCTATAACAAGAAAACAAAAACAAAAACAAAACCCTAAATACTTACAATTATATTAGGTAGTTTAAATCCTGTTAAAATTTGCAGGAAAAATGTCATGGCAAAATCATTAATTTCTATGGATGAAGAGGTAGTTATTTTGAAAATTTGTGGCAAGCTTCAGGAAAGCTTTTATAAAGCTAAAATACTCTAATTCAACAGGGTAGCAAATTTTAGAAAGCTTAAACTGCTCTGGGCATTTGTGGAAATAATTGAAAATTTCTTCTTTAGTTCTAATTTGTTTCATAGACTATAATTTTGCTGTGTTTGTCTGCTTTCATTTTAAAGAAGAGAAACCTGGAAAGTAAAATAATTTGTTTCCATAGAGGTATTTTATTTGGTTTTTCACAATTTTTGTGTCATTTTACTACAAATGATGAAGACTTTTTAAAAAATTGTCTTAATTTTTTTTTTTTTTTATTTTTGAGAGAGAAAGAGAGAGAGAGCGCAGGGGAGGGACAGAGAGAGAGGGAGACACAGAATCTGTAGCAGGTTCCAGGCTCTGAGATGTCAGCACAGAGCCCTACATGGGGCTCAAACCCATGGACCGCAAGATCAAGACCTGAGCTGAAGTTGGACACTTAACCGACTGAGCCACCCAGGTGCCCCTAGACTTTTGAAGATGATGTATCAAAAACTGTTTATTTTTTCTTAGATTTTAATAGATCTATACATGTGTTTGAATAACTTACACATGCATATTTACACATTCATATGTTTGTATATCCATGTGTCATCTAGACATTAGCTCACAGCAGACTAGTATAGCTTAATTTAATTTATGAAGAACTCACAACACTTAAAACTACAAGAGAACTGGGAAATCAAGGTCATTGCTTAGATGAAGAAACTGAGGCCCAAGAGAAATATCACTGAAGGAGATTTAATGTTATGAAAAGATCTTCTTATACATTCATTCTTGTGTCTCTGGAGTGACTCAGCTGCAAATTATTATTTTACTTACTTCCTGCTGTGTACCTCCCCCTACCCCAGGGACAGGGGAATGGGGGTACAGTATCATTCTCTAGGTCCTGTTTTTTATTATGAAAAAAAATGATTTTAACAAATACTCTTTTTCCTCCAGGAAGCACATAGTTAGCCGCTTAATTAACTCATTGACTTCATGCTTGATGTGTAATTAAAATAAGATGAGCTTTTCTGAACCCCAGTTTCAGTGCTTTTTGAGGACTACCCTGTGTAGTGATAGCTATTATTATCCTCACTTTTTAAGAATGGTGTGGAAAGAAATGGCAAAATATTTAAGTTGTATTAAGACAAAACACTGACTCATCAGGAGATTTGAGTGGGACAAAAGGACTCTTAGGCTTAATCACTGTTTGCCAAAGAACAGTTTTTTCCATGAAGAAGAAACAAAACAGAAACAAATCTTACATTTTTCTTCCAGAACTACACTGGAACTAGGAAATGAGATGGAAACATTCTATACATTGTATGTGGAATAAATTGTTTTGAAATAGAAACACTTTGCCTCTTCTCAAAATATCAATGTCTTATTGAACTTATTTGTTAGACACAATTTTTTGTACTTCTGAAATTTAGTTATGATTCAATTCTTAATCATTACCCTTTAAAACCTAGTTTTTGTACATGGTAGCTTTTTTTTTTTTTTTAAGTTAGGCAAATCACTGTTTCTTGAAAATTCTCAGGTCAAGTCCATAGTCAAGTGAAGTACCTTAAAAAAAGAACTTTATCAAGTTTGGCCTGCAGTAATCTATGCTTTAAATTACAGCACAACTCATTCCAAATCAATATAATGAATTGATTTGTAAATGTTTCAGGCAGGATTGCTTTCTTTGGATTTTGTCTATTGAATGTGCACTGCAGTTAAAGCATCTTTTTTTCCTGCATAATTAAGTCCATGTTCTTGGCCTTTCACTGAGTTTAAACTGGGTTTAAAAGGCAGAAATGTATGTTAAAGCAAAATTATGCACATCCATTATTCTTAGTCTTATAAATATTGAAGCATTTTTTCCCCCTCTTTTGTTGAGAAATAGAAGAGAAAATAAAGCTGAATGCCCTGAACTTTAGTTCCCATTTCTTGGGATATTTTATGCGTGGAAAAAATTGAACTTATGCTTTCAAATGCCTAAATTGCCTTAATACACAGTAAAATGCTTTATTTTTATAGCTATGATTATGTTTAAGTTATGGTATATGACAAAATATAAGAAGGAACAAGATAGTGGTTTAGATTTTGGAAAATCTGAGGAGATTTTGAGTTAATATATAAATGGAAAGAGCTGTAGGGAAGGATCAGTTCAACTAACATTTATTGAGCACGTGTAACTGACTTCTATGTGCCAGGCACTGGGTTAGTCACTTTATGGGTACCTTTCTGTTTCCCAGCAATCCTGCAAGGAATAAAATACCTAATCATTTACATACAAGGAAAATGGAAAATTAAGTGCACCTAGGATTAAAACATGGGTCTTCATAATGATGTTTTGGACTAGTAGTTTTCAGATACTGGGAAATATAAAAATAAATCCGTTCAGTTCTTGTCTTCAAGATATTATATATGGTGGTCTACCGGGAGAGATAGACATTCAAACAAATAATTGCATTACCATGTGATAAGTCCCAATATATAGTGGTATACTACAATAAGGGAGGGAATTATTTCAGATAGAGGGAGTTAAATGTGTAATCATTGGGATGTGAAAAGGTATAGTGCTGAAGAAATGAAAAGTAGTGTCCTGTGGCTGATTTTAAGGGCCTGGAATTTTATGCTATGTAGTTTAGGACCCCTAGGATACTCTGCTTTCAACCAACCTTCATTACTGTCTTCCTAAATGGTTGTTTGGGCCAGTAGATTTAACTGTTTTGTATCTTTGTATGCACAATTGAATTATCAGACTTTTGTAGGACATATCAGACTTTTTCTTTTTAAAAGTTTTTAACATTTATTCATTTTTGAGACACAGAGAGAGACAGAGCATGAGTAGGGAAGGGGCAGAGAGAGGAGGAGACACAGAATCCGAAGCAGGCTCCAGGCTCTGAGCTGTCAGCACAGAGCTCAACGTGGGGCTTGAACTCACGAACTGCGAGATCATGACCTGAGCCAAAGTCAGACACTCAACTGACTGAGCCACCCAGGCACCCCAGGACACATCAGACTTTTGTAGAACAGGATACATTTGAACACCAGTATTTGCAATGCTCATTAGCAAGACATATTCACTTTTTAAAAAAGATACACATATTTACAGAGTAGTTTCCAGTTGTCAATGATTATAACTGTGAAAAAATGCATACACAAGGAGGTACTGGTAGTGCTCACTCAGCAACTTCGTATCCGATTTTTCAGTGTTTATGAAGAATGAACAAAATATTTTAGACCATGTATGTGGCTGTCATGTAGGAGAAATGACTTGTAGGATTTTGGAGTTTTTGAAATGTAAAGAACATTTCTGGAACTGGCAATGAACTGATGTTCTGAAGTGAGCACATCTGACAGACTGAATAACATATAGGAAACCTATGAATTGATACCTTACTGGTATTGGTGATCTTTGTAAGTGCTGTTATCTACTGTGAAAAATAATTCCATTTTTCAGATGGACCACCCAAAATTTTATCTTTAAATTTCATTTGTACTTTGAGAATTAACAAAAGCTTATGTACTTGGAACATCATCCTATACAATACTTGACTAGCGTGGTGAAACTGTGTTTTCTAGCTCCTTGAATGTTTTTCAGTTATGGGATCTCTTGCACTCTTGGTTAGTGTATTTTTGTGCCCTTAGTAATAGCAGTTGCATTCTGAAACCAAAGTTATAGATTTATAGATATATGTATTGGTTCTGAGGTACTTTTCTGGCAAAAATATGAGTGTAATATAAGTTAGTAATTTAAAACCATATAGTGTTCAAGTTACACTTCTCTTCAAGTTAAAAATATCTTACAATGTGAGACAGTCACCCTGCTAAGAAGAAAGTATCTGGAAACACAACAGTTGCCCCCATAAACACTTTAACCAGTAGTTCTCCCTTTGTCTGTAGAGTTTCAACGTTACTTCTCTTCACCACAAAGCAGATATCCTTATCACTAGCAACAGCATGAACTCAGAAATAAAACTTACCATTAAAACTTTTCACATTTTTTCCAAATGCTTTGTGAACATGAAACCATTAAGTAATAGAAAGAAGGAGATTTTTAGTCAGGAAGCAGTCTTTCTTTTTTTTTTTTTTTATGGGGGTCAAATTAAAGATAATAGAAGGGTAACAATTGACCTTTTTTTTTTTTAAGATTTGTAGCTTTTTTTTTTTAATGTTTATTTATTTTTGGGAGAGAGAGAACATGAGCAGGGGAGGGGCAGAGAAAAAGGGAGACACAGAATCTGAAGCAGGTTCCAGGCTCCAAACTTTCAACACAGAGCCCGACGTGGGGCTTGAACTCACAAACCTCCAGATCATGACCTAAGCCAAACTCAGATGTTTAACCGACAGAGCCACCCAGGTGCCCTAAGATCTTAGCTTTAAAGGAATTTAATGTTTCTGAGACAACATATGAGTCAATTAAAATATAGTGTGTGTGTGTGTGTGTGTGTGTGTTTAATCTTGCTGTTGCTACTTTTTAATGAAAAACAGCCACATTTCTGCTGTTTTTTTTTGTTGTTGTTGCTATTGCTGTTGTTGTTGTTGTTGTTGTTGTTGTTTTTAGGGTATTGTCCTGAGTTAGAAGTCATTTTCATGCTTTTTATAAACAGGCCCAAACAAATTCTAAGTTGATTTTGTCATATCAGTATTGGGAAGTAAGAAATGTGATACCTAATGATGGCCTTACTGTTGAATTGTTTTATGCCTAGGAGGCAGAATCTAAAATTCTTATTAGCTTGTTAATATGTCAGACATAATTGGAAAGTATGGAGTGTTTCCTAATTATTATCCTAGTAACCTCAACTCTATCTACTTTGGTTTTCTCAACACTGTGAAGAAGTGTGAGCTTCAATTAATATTTGGGATTATGAAATCACAGATTTAAAGGTGTGAAGTGTGTAAATGTCATTATTCTAATAAAATTCAAATTTACAAGATGAAACCTTTGAATAGCCTTGAATAAATTGAATCTCCCAATAAAGCAAATCCTAAAATGACCATAAGAGGGTGCAAAGGCATTGTAGAAATGAACAAGCCCAATTCCTAGAATGACACAGAAATATACCTTTGTGACCATGAAATATTTAACATTTTAGAAAACATTCAAAGCTTCCAGAGCATTTCGTTGAACATGACATGAGTTTATGCTCATCTGAGTATAATCCTACTTTTCTTGATTTCTTGTGAATGAACAAGTTGTCACTATGTTGGTTCTTAAAAAGCTTAAATAGGATCAAATCAGGAAAGCAGTGTTAAAAGGGGATGTAATTATAGTTGCTGCTATTGAAACAACTGATTCTAGGGTTTTTAAAGTCATAAATACTATATTAAAATAATCTCGATCTTGTTTTATATACTTTATGTGTAAAGATGGACTTTTAACTTTGGGGGATAGGAAATGAATTCTTAGAATAGGAGGCCTTGGGAACATTTGAGAATCAAAGACAAAAATGCTATCAAATGTCTTCTAAAGACAAAATACAAAGTTTCTATTTGTTAATTTGGGCCTTAAAATTATTTTCTGTTTTAGATTATGTAATTTTATGGAACATATCTGTAGGCTGACTTTAATGGGCTATTTCATCCTTTGCAATTTTTTAGGGCTTTTTAATTTTATTTTAGAGAGAGAGAGAAAGAGAGAGTGTGCGTGAGTGAGTAGAGGAGGGGTGGTGCAGAGGAGAGAGAGGGAGGGAGGGAGGGAGGAAGGGAGAGAGAGAGAGAGAGACAGACAGACAGACAGACAGACTCTCAAGCAGGCTTCATGCTCACCATGGAGGAGCCAGAGATGGGGCTTGATTCCATGGGCCTGGAATCACGACCTGAGCCAAAATCAAGAGTTGGATGCTTAATAGACTGAGCCACCCAGATGCCCCTCATCCTTTGCAATTTCTAAGAAATAAATCCAACTTAAAATAGCTAACCTAAGGTGAACTTTAAATATCAATAGATTAATTGACAAAAGGAACAAATGAGGTGTCTCTTTCAGAGCACTGTTTACATGGTATTAGACATTTAGATGAGATAAAAAATTTTTTCCCAATATAACACCTTTTGTTTGTTTTGTGATAACCTTAGGAAAAAATGAGAATTATATTCTGTGTTATGAGTGAGAAGAAATAAAAATAAATGATTGTTGGGCATTCAGTATTGAGATTATATCTGTAGGAACTACTATAGAAATAATCTCTTTGGTGATTTCATGTTAGCTTTTCAAAATAAAGTCAATGTTTGAAGTGAAATTTTAGAGATGTTAAGTCAGTGGAGATGTTTCTTTGTAATAGTAAGTCATCTACTAAGAGAAGCCCCAAAGCTCACAACATTCCTCATTTTTTCACCATCAGGATCTTAGAAACACAGGAAGCCCCTAAAAAAATCACCATCTTCCTATCTTTTAAGTGACCATACTTCACAAGAGCTGAATTTTTAAAAAATGTGTATTTAGAGAGGGGGAGAGAGAGACAGAGAGCATGGGCAGGGGAGGGGCAGAGAGAGGGGGAGAGAGAGAATCTCAAGCAGGCCCTGTGTTTCCTGCTCAGAGCCCAATGTGTGGCTCGAACCCATGAACTGTGAGATCATGACCCGAGCTGAAACCAAGATTTGCACAGTGAGCCATTCAGGCGCTCCATGTCTTGGCTCTTGAAAATAAAGCTGCAGTGAACATAGGGGTGAATATATCTCTTTGGATTGGTGTTTTTATTTTCTTCAGATAAATAACCATAAGTGGCATTGTTGGATTGTATAATAGTTCTATTTTTAATTTTTTATGAAGCTTCTGTACTGTTTTCCGTAGTTGCGGCATTAGTTTACATTCCCATCAACAGTGTATGAGAGCTACCTTTTCTCCACATCCTCACCAACACTTGTTATTTTTGTCTTTTTGATTGAGCATTTTCTTCATGTGCCTTTTGGCTATCTGTATGTCTTTTTTTTTTTTTTAATGTCTATTTAAGCCCTTTGTCCATTTTTAAATAATGTTTGTTTTTTTGATATTAGATTATGTACCCTTTTATAGATTTTGGATATTAATCACTTACCAGATGTATGATTTGCAAATATATTTTTCTCATTCAATAGGTTGCATTTGTGTTTTGTTGATTGTTTCCTTTGCTGTGCAAAAGCTTTTTAGTTAGATGTCATCCCATTGGTTTATTTTAGCATTTGTTGCCTTTGCCTAAGTGACTGGTCCAAAAAAAATATTCCTAAGACCAATGTTAAAGAGCTTATTACCTTTATTTTCTTTTAAGAGTTTTATGGTTTCAGGCCATACATTCACGTCTTTAATTCATTTTGAGTTTATTTTTGTATATGGTATAAGATAGTGGTTCAGTTTCATTCTTTAACATGTAGCTGTCCAGGCAATTATACTTTGAATAAAAGAGAAAGCAAAGACATATTAATACCTGAAGGAGAGAGAGGTCTGAGAATATTGTGAGGGGCAGTAACCAGTAATCTCAAAAAGACCAGAGGAGAGAAGAAACAAATATAGTTCATTTATTCAACATTTAGTTACTGTATGCCAGATGTTGATCAACCTGTTGCTATTTTAAGACTCATCTGCGCTTAGTACTTGGAAGTCTAAAGAGATGAACTTACCTTTCCCTTAGATTCTATGTCTACTCAGAAAATGTCAGATATCTAGTACTTTTAATAAACATTCAAATCACCCTGCATTAATTCCTGGACACTGCAGACTTCGGTATCACTGAGTTCCAAAAGGCAGTTATATCTTCTAATTTAGTGTTGATATGGGTCTTCTGTGGCTCATTATGCTCCATTGGTATTTTTCATAGCAGTCAATTAATTTTGTAGCTCAACTGGACAGAGTTGGTGCTACTTTGACATTTAATGTCAGGGTGGCAGAGAGTTACATTTAAAAAAGAAAAATTGCTACATTGGAAATAAGTATTTAAAAGTATTGTTTTATATTGTGAAGATAGCTAATGTTTTGTTTCATTTTGTTTTTCCTTACTCATAGGGACTAGGGACAACCAAGGGTTTTTAATTCATTCTTCAGCCTGTGGTAAGGATTCCATGTCATCCTTCAAAGGCAGCTTGATATTTATCTTCTTTAAAGGTCTCAAGGGAAGGAAAATCTATAAGCTACCTTGGTGACCCATCTTAGTGTAGAATAGCCCTTATACATTTATATAAGAAAGAATGAAGAAAATTTCAGTTTGACATAAAAATCATCATTTATAACAGGTCACTGGGAATGAGGGGACGACTACACATTTCCTTCTCTTCCTGTGTGGAGAATATGAATGACCTTTGACAACCGTAACTTTCCCCTGCATTCTGCCTAAAATCATTGTGATCTGTGAATGTTAATGAAAGGACATCAAGAACAGCTTTCAGACAGTGTATGTAATTTTGGGCAGATGAGAGGTTGAGGAAAACTCCTGAATATCCTCCTTTTCTCCACCTTTTTTTTTTTTTCTGACTTTCCACAGGTTCCATCCATTTCTCCCAGTTCATTTTCTCCCAATTTCCTGTCAGTGAACACAAGCTTAGGTCATGACAAGTCATGACATTCAGGTGTAGAACTCTCTCAGGCTCTGTGACAGAAAGGAGGCGATTAAAGCTGACTTAAAGTGAATGGGGCTGGGCCAGGCATAAAATGTGGACTGTTCATCTCACCTCTAACTCAGAAGTTGATGCCCTGGGGATAGGACGGGCAGCTGGTGGGTGAAGGAAATACATTTTGAGGAAGGAGCGTAGTAAACAGACTCTTGGGCCTCTGTGTACATTAAGGCCCTGCTCTGTTAGGTCTCAGGGATAATCTATGTTCTCCTGGCCATATATACCATAGTTTGCAACTTTAAAGGAAACAAATAAATGCAACGAAAGCAGGAGTTGTATTTTAATAAGATGATAATTTTGAACTACTCTCTTCAGAGATGGTCTATTCAGAAGTTTTGTGGATGTGATGGTATTTTAATGAAAGCAGCGTGAGGGATGCATCATATTACTACATAATCAGGCTGTGACAGTGTCTCCATTGGCTAGTACATCACTGTTCTGTGGTCTGCTCTGATTCCAGAGGAGATTTGAGGTGTCGACTACAGACTATCAAATTATCTGGGTCTTGGTTACTTTATTCTCCCCTAATGTGATACCTTGTAAATTTAGAGTGCTGGGCAGTTTTGCTGCTAGTCTTCAGATTACATTGATGGATATTGGAGAATGAACCTTGTTTTGAATGCATGAGTCCTTGCTTAGGCAATCAACTCTTTTTTGGGGGTGGAGAGGGATAGAGACAGGGTGGACCTAAAAATGTTGTAAACAGCATCTGTTAACATTGGGCTTCCTTTGAGAGAGGAGGTTTTATTTCAAATGTTAAATATTTAAATTAGTTTAAATAACTGGTTGCTTTCAAAATCTCAAGTATTGTTTTGCATGTATAATCTTATAGTTACATTGTATGGATTTAAATTTATGTTATAAAATACTGCAATTCCGGCTTAGGGCTAGAGGTGTGTTATAGACTGAATGTTTGTGTCTCCTCAGAATTCCTGTGTTGAAGCCATAGCCCTGAATATGTTGGTGTAGGCATGCTGACCATGTTGGGTTACATGTTCCAGGCCTCTTGGAGATTAATGTACATATGTTAGAAATACATATTAAGGCTGGGATGGAGGGAGGCTTGCTTCAGCCTCCCATGAATCTATTAGAGATAACATAGTCTTGCCCCTTCCTGACTCATAGGTGGCCCACAAAATCTAATTAAAGGTTAGCTGTCAATTAGGTGTGCCAACCCTTTGAAATGCATGAGAACTCTTTGATCTCACTATAGTGCTCCTCCCCTTGCCCCACCACCTGTCCACTTGCTGTATAAACTGTGTAGACTGAGGTCCAGACTCTGCAGCGAATAGCTGTGCTGCATCTGGGTCATCATCTGCTCAATCCGCCCTGTCAGTAAGATACCCTGTGTAAATTACATGGAGTTTTGCTGGCTGTGTTTTTCAGTCTCAAAGTGCCTCCTTAATTTGGGGGATAGCTTTCTGTTCCTCCCCCACCTTCTAACAGACAGTATTTGGAGATAAGCCCTTTGGGAAGTAATTAGATTTAGAGGAAGTAATGGGGGGGCATGATGGGATTAATACCCTCTAAGAGTAAGTTGCTTTCTCTACCTCTGCCCTGTGAAAACTCAGTGAGAAGGCTGCCTGCTGCAAGCCAAAAAGTGGGCTCTCACCAGGAAGAACATCTGCTAGCACCTTGATCTTGGATTTGTCAGCCTCTAGAATTTTGAGAAATCGATATCTTGTTTAAGCCCCCCAGTTTATGGTATTTTGTTATAGCAGCCTGAGCTGGCTAGGACAGGGTAGGAATATCAACATGATTCTAAGATGTAAAATATTTACCCCATTACGTTCTTTTATGAATGTTCTGTTGAACTTTCTAGCTAACTTTCATAAATCCCACGCTGCCACGGACGCATCCTGGTGGTGTCTGAAGGTATCCATCTCTCAAAATCTGTATTTTGGAATTTTACTTGTTTTCCATTACACAGCCAAAAATGTGTAAGTCATTTGTCAGTACATCCCCCCTTCCTCTTTATCCATATTCAAATTAACACCAGTTTTTGTAACAGTCCCCCCAATTTTTTGATTCTCATCTTTTTATTCTTATCTACTCTATTCTAAATTATCATCTCTTGACTTGATGATTGCAGAAGTCTCCTGATTGGAGACCTACTTCCATTCCATCTCTCCTCCAATCCGCTTTATTCAGAGTGGTCAGCATCTTGTTTGGTTTTGTTTTTAATGGATTTGTTTTTTGAAGGTTTACAGAAAAATTAAGTGGTACGTACAGAGTTCCCATATACCTCCCTGACCCCAACAGTTTCCCCTATTATTAACATCTTGCATTTTTGTGCTACAGTTGTTACAGTTGGTGAGCAATAATTGATACATTATTATTAACTAAGATTTGTAGTGTTAGGGTTTGCTGTTTTCAGTAGACATTCTATGGGTTTTAAGGAATGTATAATGGTATGTATCCACCACCAGAGTATCATTCAGAAATAATTTACTGTCTTAAAAATCCTCTGTGCTATGCTGATTCATCCCGCCCTCTTCCACCTTCTGGTAACCACTGATCTTGCCCCCCTCTCCATTCACTAATCTGAGAATGAAAGTCTCATATTTTAACACATTGTTTTACAATTTATCCATTTATGCTTTTAACATTATCAGATTTAATTTGTTTCACATTACACACTCCTAGAGCACTGTGTTTTTTATGTTTTTTTTTTTTTTAAGAGAAATCCATTTTAAGGATTTAAAGGAAGCTAAGGACCCTTGTCCTATATTCACTGACATCCACTCTATTATGTAGTTTCACATAATATGTCACTTGCTTCATGGGCACTCTGAATCCACGTTTAAGAACCCTTGTCCTAAAGGGAACAATTTCTGTACAGCTCTTTTTACCCTATGGAATAAAGTACGCACAATTTCTTTCAGTATTAACTAAAATATATAGGGCGCCTGGGTGGCTCAGTTGGTTAAGCGTTGACTTTGGCTTAGGTCATGATTCCCCCACCCCTCCCCTGTTCATGAGTTCCAGCCCTGTGCTGACAGCTCAGAGCCTGGAGCCTGCTTTGTATTCTGTGTCTCCCTCTCTCTCTCTGCCTCTCCCCCACTCCGGCTCTCTCCCTCTCTCAAAAATAAACATTTTGAAAAAATTAAGTATATAAATTTAATGTGCAAACTAAAATTTTATGCCGTTCTCCTGGGATAGCTCTATTCATTGTAAAGAAACAGAATTCAGTTTTCTGAGCACCTGGGTGGCTCAGCTCATTAAGTGTCTGACTCTTGATTTCAGCTTAGGTCATGATCTCGTGAGCTCAAGCCCTGCATCAGGATCTGCACTGACAGCGTAGAGCCTGCTTGGGATTCTCTCATTCCTCCTCTATGTCTGGCCCTCCCCGGCTCACACTCTTCTTCTTTCTAAAAACAAAAACAAAAACAAAAACAAAAACAACCCCATAGACACAGAATTCACTTTTAGAACAAATTTGATGAATGTATTTTTTTCTCTTGTGAATGGGAATTTTTTTTCTACAGAGGTTTGAACTTTTAAGATTGTGTATACACTCATAGGTTGTAAAAAAGTCATTCTCATTCTGTGTTTGTGAAAGCCATTTTGATCTGTGCTGTTTATTTGCACTGTTTTCTCTTTTTCATTTTCACTGCTCTGTTTTAACCGATTCAGTTTTTCTTTTAAATTATTCCTTCTCCAAATATGGTATTATGTTTTTCGATAGAATATTTATTGAAGATACTTGGATTCATAGAAATGATAGGACTCCAGATCTAGGAAAACCCTCATATGATAACATTAATTTCCTTGGCTTGTTCCTCTCTCCACCATGACTCCACCAGGTTCCACAGCAGATTGGTGAGAGGTCCACAGCTTCGTTGTCTCTCCCATAGCCATGGTCCACTCTCTGGAATTTGAAAAGGAGGCTTGAGGCAGGATTTCAGCAAGACCTCCCAGTTTTGTGTGTTTGATGAGTCTATCTCCCTAAGACAAGCTTAAGGGAAGGAAGCCCAGAGGCCTCACTTCTTGCTAGTAAGATAATTCCTCTTCATTCATCTTATCACTACAAGTATCCAAGGTAATAATTGTCAAATATGCTGTATTTTGAACTGCTTGCCCTTCTAAAAAAAGCATGAGGACAAACCCTATTACACTTTACACTCATGTTTGTCTAAGTCACCTTCAGAAGCCCCCAAATTTCAATTTGTAGATCATCACCTGGGCTTATGCTCCATAAGCCTCAAATATCCTGATAGGACCACATCATTTGCCTGCCCCCCCATACTTCAAATTCTTTCCCTGTGCTTTTACAGTTTATCATGAAAATCTGAAATCCTTGATATCCACTACTCTGTCCTCACTGTTACCTTTACCCTTTTTCTTTGACTGATACCTTGTCATTCTTGAAGATGTTTCTTATCTAGTTCTCTTTACTGGTGGCAGTTTTTAAATCTCACATTCCACATATAATGGAGACTGAAGATGAGATAGGTGTTCTCCTTCTGTTTCATTGTTCCTTCTAGACCACTGTATTATCCTCCTTTCTCCAAAAGATAAGATTCTCTGAAGTAGATCCCTTCTTGGTAATGTCCAACCCTCTCCTCTCATTCATCGAAGATTGAAAACTCTGGATCATTGTTTTCATTATTGATGGCTTCAGTAGCCTTGCGGATGATCACACTCAACCCCTCTGTGCTTCTTGACCTCACTTTTTCTGACTACACTATAGCCCATGACATACCCTAGACTTTGTCATTACCAATAGGTACCCCCACCTTCAAATACAGAATTCAAGCACCCACTCTTTAACCAACTGTATTAGTTTCCTACTGATGCTATAATGATCTTAGTGGCTTAAACAACACAATTATTTTATCTTATACTTCTGGAAATAAGAAGTCCAAAATGGGTCTTAAAAGCTAAAATCAAAACATCAACAGAGCAGCATTCCTTCTTGAGACTCAAGGGGAGAAAATGTTTCCTTGCCTTTTCCTTGCCTCTTCTGGCTTCTAGAGGCCACCTACTTTCCTGGTTTGTGACCTCTTCCTTCCTGTTCAAAACCAGAACCATGGCATCTTCAAATCTCTGACTTTGACTATTTCTATCATCACATCTCCTTTATCTGTCTCTTTCTTCTGCCTTTGTCTTATAAGGACCCTTGTAATTATGTTTAGCCCATTTCAATGACCCCAGGAAATCTCCCCATTTCAAACTACTTAATTTAATCACATCTACAAAGTCCCTTTTGCTATGTAAGTTAACATATTTACAGGTTCAGGGGATCAGGATGTGGACATCTTCAGTGGATCTTTATTTCCTTCTGTCAAATCAACTATCTTGTATTTCCAGGTCATTTACTGATTCTCTGTCTTCAACATTATTTGATTACATTTGGATCTAATTCATTTACTATACTGCTTACTCACTATTACTGTTTTAATGGACTCACTTTTCTCTTTGTGTAATTTATATTTTATGGTCTTTTATTCCCTTTTAGACACTCTCAACACCACTTTTCCCATTCTCCTCTGCATCTCTGCCTTCTGTAGCACTCATCAGATATAGTGTATCCCTGGTTAAACACAGCCAACTCTCTGTCTACGTACTTTGCACCTAGACCTGAGCAGCAGAAGGTGGCTGCAGAAAAACATCTTTTCATGAAGATCTTTCTTATCCCTCTCCTCTTCTTGCCTTCCATGTGGAGGGGCTTTAATAACATAGCTATCCTGTCTCTAGCTTCTTACTTACACTGCAGTGAAGGAGATGTAAATTTATTTACCTGAGAGACTGAGAGGTGGAATTGGGAACATCTGCCTCCTTGGCATCTGTCTGCCTGCAAGAGTTCCCCTTCTGTGCAATGTTGCTGTGAGGGAGATCTAACCCTGTGATGTGGACTGTACTTTTCCAACACCGATGATTACTGGGTTGGCAGGTCTATCTAATTGTGAACTTCAATATTAGAACATCCGCTTGCCCATAGCTATCAGATACATTTTCCACGATTAGTGTTACAAATTAAAGGGAGATGTTAATTTCCTATTTGTTTTTTTCTCAGTTGAAACACAACTTGAGTGTATTATTTATTAAAAAAATTTTTTTAATGTGTATTTATTATTGAGAGACAGAGAGAGACAGAGCATGAGCATGGGAGGGGCCGAGAGATGGGGAGACACAGAATCTGAAGCAGGCTCCAGGCTCTGAGCTGTCAGCACAGAGCCTGACGCGGGGCTCAAACTCACAAACTGCGAGATCATGACCTGAGCTGAAGTCAAACACTTAACTGCCTGAGCCACCCATGCAACCTGAGTGTATTATTTATTGAATGTCTGTAAACTCTGACTGTTCTACCCAAAATATCCCTTTCACTCTCTGATCCTTCGCCCTGCTTTGTTTTTCTTTATAATAATTACCAGTACTTGATATGATATGTTTGTTTATGTGCTCTGTTTCTTCTGCTAAATGTAAGTTCCACAGGGTAAGACATTTCTTTTAGCTATATTCATAGTGCCTGGAACAGTGATTGGCTCACAATGTGTATTTGTTGAATGACTGTTGAAAGAAAGAGTATGAGAACATATTCAGTATCATCTGAAGATTCACTTTAATTTTTAATTGTTTTAATGTTTATTTTTAAGAGAGAGAGTGTGAATGGGGGAGGGGTAGAGAGAGAGGGAGACACAGAATCCTCAGCAGGCTCCAGGCTCTCAGCTGTCAGCACAGAGCCCGACGTGGGGCTCCAAATCACAAACCATGAGATCATGTCTCCAGCTGAAGTTAGATGCTTAACCAACTGAGCCACCCAGGTGCTCTTGAAGATTCACTTTAGACACTTGTAGTTTTATTTTGCTTTATTAAAAATGTGCCAATCCTCAATTATCCAAGGTGGAGTTAATCAATTTAGAGATTAAACATAGTAAAAAGTAATAATAGTTTATATATTAAAAATTAAAATATGAAAAATTTTGATATACAGAAAAAAAGTTTTATATACTAGCATCTATTTTCAATAGAAGTATGCAATAGCTAACATCTAATAAAATATATCAAACATATATCAAATTGTATGTACTTCAACTTGGGAACATCTTTCCTTTTGTCATTCTGAAGTATAGAATAGTAATTTGAATGTTGGAATTGAAGCAAAAAAGCAGAGTGGTTAAAGAAATCATTCAGTAGAGGAAAAAGATACCATTTCTTCTTCACAGCATGTTATAGGGGAACAAACAAATTTTTGTTGGAAAAAAATGCCTTTTGTATCCTTTCTGAGTTCAAGTGGGTTAGAATGTGAAAGCATGATAAGATAGCTTCTTTTGAGAGCTGTGATGAAATTTGGCCCCATTAGGAATGGTCAGAGCAATGCTGCTAAACAAGAAAAAAGTTTATTTGAAGTCTCAGAGTGAAAGGTATACCATATATCTACTGTTCCTCTTTTCTGATAGTAGACCTAGGTTTTCCTTTTGCAAGTCTTCCCTTTTCCATTTGCAGCGCACGTCATTCAGATGGGCCTGACTGCTCTCCTACTTCCAGAGGGTGTCACAAGGATCAGGCGTGAATGGTCACCGTATTCCGTATCCCTGGCCACAGCCACTGGTACAGAGATGAGCTCATGACCCAAGCAGTCTTGGTCAATGTTAATGCCAAGACTTCAGTTGAAACTCTTGGAACAAAGTGCATTTTAGCTGGGGTTGATTGGCTTGGTAGAATATAAAACCGTGACTCTGCCAGGGCTGATTTGCTGGAAGCAAGCCAACTCACTGAAAATCAATTCTACAAAAACTAATTTTCTGAAATTAAATTTCCCAAATGAAAATTCACTTATATGACAAATCTACCAATTTACCCAAATCTTATTTCTTTTGACTACTTATAAAGACTTCTATAATTTATGCCTAGTGAAATGCTTTTAAAAGATGTAAGTGATTTTTAAAAACTAAGTTTTTATTTTTTATTGCTATTTTTTATTTTTATATAAGCATCTTAAGGAATTTACAGTTGGTAAATTCTTTTTTTTTTTTTTTTTATATGAAGTTTATTGACAAATTGGTTTCCATACAACACCCAGTGCTCATCCCAAAAGGTGCCCTCCTCAATACCCATCACCCACCCGCCCCTCCCTCCCACCCCCCATCAACCCTCAGTTTGTTCTCAGTTTTTTTTTTTATATGAAGTTTATTGACAAATTGGTTTCCATACAACACCCAGTGCTCATCCCAAAAGGTGCCCTCCTCAATACCCATCACCCACCCGCCCCTCCCTCCCACCCCCCATCAACCCTCAGTTTGTTCTCAGTTTTTAACAGTCTCTTATGCTTTGGCTCTCTCCCACTCTAACGTCCTTTTTTTTTTTTTTTTTTTTCCTTCCCCTCCCCCATGGGTTCCTGTTAAGTTTCTCAGGATCCACATAAGAGTGAAACCATATGGTATCTGTCTTTCTCTGTATGGCTTATTTCACTTAGCATCCCACTCTCCAGTTCCATCCACGTTGCTACAAAAGGCCATATTTCATTTTTTCTCATTGCCACGTAGTATTCCATTGTGTATATAAACCACAATTTCTTTATCCATTCATCAGTTGATGGACATTTAGGCTCTTTCCATAATTTGGCTATTGTTGAGAGTGCTGCTATGAACATTGGGGTACAAGTGCCCCTATGCATCAGTACTCCTGTATCCCTTGGGTAGATTCCTAGCAGTGCTATTGCTGGGTCATAGGGTAGGTCTATTTTTAATTTTCTGAGGAACCTCCACACTGCTTTCCAGAGCGGCTGCACCAATTTGCATTCCCACCAACAGTGCAAGAGGGTTCCCGTTTCTCCACATCCTCTCCAGCATCTATAGTCTCCTGATTTGTTCATTTTGGCCACTCTGACTGGCGTGAGGTGATACCTGAGTATGGTTTTGATTTGTATTTCCCTGATAAGGAGCGACGCTGAACATCTTTTCATGTGCCTGTTGGCCATCTGGATGTCTTCTTTAGAGAAGTGTCTATTCATGTTTATGAAGATAAAAAGCTTCTGCACAGCAAAGGAAACAACCAACAAAACTAAAAGGCAACCAACGGAATGGGAAAAGATATTTGCAAATGACATATCGGACAAAGGGCTAGTATCTAAAATCTGTAAAGAGCTCACCAAACTCCACACCCGAAAAACAAATAACCCAGTGAAGAAATGGGCAGAAAACAACAGGTTTTCTATGCAGATGAAAACAGCCTTCTGTTGGAAGAAGATGCCATTTACGACTTTCATTACTAGTAAGGAAAAGTCATAACTGCTTCAAAGCTTCAAAGGACAGACTGACTCTTCTTAGCTGATAACTCTGTTGAAACCAGTGTGCCTTTACCATTTTGAAAATCCTCCGGCCCTTAAGAATTATGCTAAATCTGAGGTGCCTGGTTGGCTCAGTCGGTTAAGCCTCTGATTTCGGCTCAGGTCATGATCTCACAGTTTGTGAGTTCGAGGCCAGCATTGGGTTCTATGCTGACAGCTCAGAACCTGGAGCCTGCTTCAGATTCTGTGTCTTATTCTCTTTCTGTCCCCTCCCCTATGTGTGCTCTGTCTCTCTCTTGGAAAGTGGGAGCCATTTTAAATAGTGTGATCAGAAAAGGCCTTCATGGGTGGCATTAGAGCTGAAAACTGAATAGTGACAGAGCTGGCTATATTAAGGTCTAAGGTCATAGGAACAAGGATTCCAGGCAAAGAAAATATTTAAATAAGTGATGATGGTGGATAAAACCATTTGACTTTCATTCTTTTTTTTTTTAACGTTTATTTATTTTTGAGACAGAGAGAGACAGAGCATGAATGGGGGAGGGACAGAGAGAGAGGGAGACACAGAATTGGAAGCAGGCTGGGCCATCAGCCCAGAGCCCGACGCGGGGCACGAACTCACGGACCGCGAGATCGTGACCTGAGCTGAAGTCGGATGCTTAACCGACTGAGCCACCCAGGCGCCCCTGATTTTCATTCTAATTGCAGTTGTATTCCGATGGAGAATTATAAGTCAGGGAACAATATAATCTAATTAATGACTTAAAATAGTAACGCTGGATTTTGGGGACATAAGATTGTCAGGGGGCAAGGGAAGAGTCAGGGAGACTGGTTAGCTATTGTAGTAATCTAGGAGAGAGATGATGGTGGCTTGAAGTGGTAGGCTATCCAAGAAGATGGAGAGAAGTGATAGAATTAAGATGTACTTTGGAGGTGTAAGACTTGCTGGTAATTGAGATAACGCTAGGGAAGATAGTAAGGAAAAGAGAAAAATCAAGGACCATAAATTTCCTTCTTTCTTTCTTCAAGCAGTTTCCTCATAAGGTGATGGTCTTCCTTTGCCACATCCATGTCTGCTCCCTCTCATCTTGAGTAATAAACCACCTTCCAGGTGCTCTTGTGAGAGATACTTTCTGGAAAGAAAAGCCTATCTTTTCCTCTGACTGCCTTGTTTGTGAGAAATAGGCCTACTAGAATTTTGATGACTCTATGTTTCCATCTTGAAAAGACCATATTGTATTTACTTCCTTTGTTTTTGCTGTTACCCCTTGAATGTTTGTGTCCCCACAAAATTTATATGTTAAATCCTAACATGCAGTGTGATGGTATTTGGAGATGAGGCCTTTTGTAGGTGATTAAGTCATGAGGGTGGAGCTATCATGAATGGAATTAGTACCCTTATAAAAGAGATCTCAACTTCCTGGACCCTTCTGCCATTTGAGGACACAAGAAGAAGACAGCCCTCTAATGAAGCAGGGAGCAGGCTCTCAGCAGATGCCAAATCTGCAGGGACCTTGGTCTTGGACTTCGCAGCCTCCAGAACTGTGAGAAATAAATGTTTGTTGTTTGAGCCACTCAGTCTATTCTATTTTTTTTTTTTATAGCAGCTCGAATGAACTACGACATCCCTGCCTTAGATTGTTTGACCTGTGTTTCTGGCCTCCCCCAACCCTCTCCAAACTCTAGAAAGACAATTTTATCTTTCACATATTAACTCTTCTCTTTAGTTTTCCCCACTGTCATTAGCAGAATTAATCACTCTTGGCTTCTATATGTTTTTGTACCTGTCTCTAATATTTTATTAGAATACTTTCTACCTTATATTTGCATTGTTTTAAGTTTTTGTCTCTTCTGTTAGAATGTGAGCTCTTCAAAAGTATGAAAAATGTCCTTTTTCATCCTGGTATCCCTAGCACAGAATATGGCACATTATAGGCTCTGATGAAATGTTTGATCAATTAAAGGCATTGAATTACCTTCTGTTCTGTTTTAGTTAACTTTAATTGCAACCACTTACTGAAATAATAAAAAATATTACAAAGTAGCACCTAAGTGCCATTCTTACCAAAACAGTTTATGTGTTTAATGTTTATTTAAAGGCATATTTTATTTTATTTGAGAGGGAGAGAGGGCAGGGGAGAGGGGCAGAGGGAGAGAGAACCTTAAGCAGGCTCTATGCCCAGTGAGGAGCCTGACATGGGGCTCCATCTCACAGCCGTGAGGTCATGACCTGAGCCAAAATTAAGAGTTGGATGCTCAGGAGACTGAGCCACCCAGCCACCCCTAGAGGGCTGTTCTAAAATTGTATCATATATTTCTAGTCTCTAAAGTTCTTTGCTATACTAGATCCAACAGATGTCTCAGAAAGCTTTAGCCCTGTGCTATTTGATGGAAACTTGTCAACAGTGTGTCACAGTGTTGCCACATGAACTCTTCTTAAGGAAGAATGTAGAGCAGCTTTTTGTTTTGTTTCATTTGTTTGTTTGTTTGTTTATTTATTTATTTATTTATTTATTTATTTATTTATGAGCATCTTCTAAAAAGCAACTAGTTCTCTGTTGCCTTAAGTCTGCAGGTAGAGATGCTGATCTTGAGAGAGATGTCATGTGTGAAGGGTGGCCAGAGGTTTCAGATTCAGATTCACCTCCTGAAGCTGTGTGTATTTCTTCTAATTTTGGAAGATTTATCTTTTCTTGCTTTGAAGCAAAAGGCACTAGTGTGTTTCATATTTTGGCAGGAAGGGACTGAAGGATAAATACACCTTTCATACCTTACCAGGGTGATAATTGTGCTAACTTTAAGTTGAACTGGGAGAAGGCATTAGTTGATAGAATCTTTTCAAAAAGTAATAAATTGTTATCAGGATTGAATAAGCATTATTTACATTAATCACTGAAGGGAAACCAAAATAATTATATTTTGACCAAGAATAGTACTGAGAATCATGCCACTATTACTGTTGTCTAAAGAAATGTGTAAATTAGAGTGTGTCTGTGATTATATTTGAGTCTCAAGCAGCTTACTGTTGATACATATTGGGAACAACGTGGTATTAGTTCATCTCAAGGTAAAAATCTCTCTCTTAGCCAAACTTCCTCTCTAGCCAGATTTCTTTGCAATAAAAGTCCTCAAAATGGTTATCTGCGTGTCCAGTCCCTGATTCCTCCCTTTATATGTCTCTACACATACTCTTCTCAGGCTGTTGCTATACCACATCTCACCAAAATTTCTCTGATCAAGGTCAACAGAGAGCCTCGGGCTGCTAAATCCAATTCTCAGTCCTCATCTTATTTGACCTATTAGCAGCATTTTTACACGGTCAAGAATTCCTTTTTTCTGAAAACTCTTCCTTCACTTAGTTCCCAGGATACCACACTCTTCTGATTTCTTTCCACATTACTACTGCATCTTCTCTCTTCTTTTCTGATTTGTCTTATCTGTTCTGACCTTTTATGCTACTTTGGCTCAGGCCTCAGACCTTGGACCTTTTCTCTGTCTCTCCTTACTATGTTGGTGATGTCATCTGGCTCATGGCTTAAATTTCATCTATGTGTTTACAATTGCCAGATTTATATCTTTTGACCTAGACTCTCTCATTCCAGAATCATATATCCAGCTGACTATTTTATAGTCCCATTTAGATGTCTAATACATATTTCAAAATTAATATGTCCACAATAGGATTTCTACTCTTGTCCTCCCCAAAATTTGCTTCATTCACAGTCTCCCCCATATCAGTTAATGATGACCTCCACTTTTTAATTGTTCCGTTCTGACAGCTTATATCAATCTGTTAGAATATACATTGACTCCACCTTCAAAATAAATCCAGAATTTTGCCTCTGCTTACAATCTCCTTTTTACTAACTGGGTCCGCCTACCAACATCCCTCATTGGTATTGTTGTAATAGTTTCCTAACTGGTGTCCATGTTCCATACTTGCCCCATTCCAGTGTATTCTCAAATGACATTCTGAACTGTCTTGCTAAATGTAACCTACATCACATCACTCTTCAACTCACATTCCACCAAGGTCCCTCTTTGACCAAGGTCAAAGCAAAAGGCCCTACAGTATATTATGTATTAGTCAGCTTGGTTGATTACAACAAACTACTGTAGACTGAGTAACTTAAATAAGAGACACTGATTTCTCACAGTTCTGGAGTCTGGAAAGTATAAGATTAAGGTACCGACAGATTCAAATCTTAATGAGGGCCCTCTTCCTGGCTTACAGATCCTACCTTCTTGTAATCCTCACATGGCAGAGAGAAGAAATGTGTCTTCCTTTTCCTAGAAGAGCACTAATTCCATCATGGCAGCTCCACCTTCATGATCTCATCTAAACCTAGTCACCTCCCAAAGACCCCATCTTTAAATACCATCACATTGGGAGTTGGGCTTCAGTATTTTTTCTTTGGGGGGGGGAGGGACACTAAACATTCAGCCTCTACCAGCTTATAAAAATTTGTTGCCCGCCCCCCACCGCCCCACCCTGCCAGTTCTCAGGCCTCCCCTGCAATATTCTGCTGTGACCATTACAGCCTTCTCACTTTTCCTTGAACCTCCCAGTACTATCCCACATCATGGCCTTTGAACTGACTGCTTTTCCTGAAATGCCCTTTCCACAGATGCATGTATGGATCTGCCCATATTTCCTTTCAAGCCTTTCTCTATTGTAACTGGTTCAATGAAGCTTGCTCTGAGCAAGTTGTTTAAATTTGTGACCGTGTTCCCAATGCTCAAAACATTTCTTACTTTTACTCACTTTTTCCCCATGGCACTTTTTACCTTCTAATATATTGTATGTGTGGTGGAGACTGGTTTGTACTCACTGAATATACTTCTAGGCTGTACCTCTTAGGCCTCTCGCATTTTGGTAGGGCATATTACTCATCTTTGCTTATGGAATATGTGTGGAAGTGATGTGTATTACCTCCAGGCCAGGGTGTTAAGAGCATTTGAAGAAGAGAAACCACTACAAGGAAAAGTGTGACTTTGTGAATCACAGGAAGGATATCCATAGAACACCCAATTGGAGTATGGTATGAGGAGGGAAAAAAATTTATTGTATCCCAAAGTTATGGTCAGCTTTCATTTTAGTTGCTTAGTGGCCATGCTATTTTAGAACATTTTGAATATCACTCTGGGAACATAAATGGAACTTGAAGCTGAGTGGGATAGGTAATAGCTATTAGTGGAGGGGGATATCAACAAATAATATTCTATTGGTGTCATCACTAATTTCATTGGTTTCCTTAGATGAATTAAACAAAGATCACATGCATTCAGGATCATTAAATATTGACTATCATTTGGGCTAGTTTATGTGAAAGTTGGTATCTTGAAAATTTGAGGAAATTCAAAGCCATTTTCATTATTTTAATACTATGGATGTTCATAAGCAAGCATTTTACTTTAGCATTTATTTCTGACAGCATAAGTCTGAACAAACGCCATATTAATACATGTGTTGTTTCCTTAGCCATGGCACTTTGCATATCCATGACTTATGCTAACATCTGAACTGTATCCTGCAACTTATCATAACTGAGGCTTAGTTAGGAACAGATATGTCAAGTAGGATAAGTAGGGGCAGGAGAAGAGAAGTCTCTACAGTTCTGAACATGTGAAGTAGTAGACAAATAAAGGCATGAAACTGAGTTTTAGACAAAGCAAAAATCTTAACTAGTAAGGTTGACAGATCAGGGCAAAAGGTTTCTGGAAGGGAATTAAGACCGTACCTCATATGTCTGAACCAAAGGTAAGGAACCAGTTATATTTGGAATTCAAGAAACCAAGTAGATGTTCAGGTGAGAAGAGTCTAGATTCTACTATGAACAGCCATATATAGGCTGACTTGATGATAAACTTGGGGCTATGAGTTTATGGTACAAAATTGGTTCCTGCGTCTGATAGAAAGCTGAACTTATAATTGAAAATTTAATGTTCCAAATACTGAAAGTATGAGTGATGACAGGCAAGGAGAGAGAGGAGATATTTTCACCATTGCTACCCAATAAATATCCTCACAATGCCTTTAATAAAACAAAGGAATGAATGGGCAGAAAGGTTTAATTTAAATATTTAAAAGATGGTTAACTAAAAACAATCTTAAATTGTTCAGTGTGTTAAAATATATTTGGTTATATCTTGGGAATAACCTGAACATGAATTTTATTTTCATAATGTCAGCTTGCTCTTAAGTTTATGTGGGCAAGTTTTTGGATATGAACTATATCTATAAGACATCTTGTGATACAAAGTATGTAGAGTTGATCCTTGAACAATGCAGGGGGTAGGAGTGCCACACCCTCGCTTCCATCTCAACCCCGCCCCCAATCCCCGTGCAGTTGAAAATCCATGTATAACTTTGACTCCCCCAAAACTTAACTGCTAATAGCAAGAACCAGGAGAGAGCACTTTTTACTGCCATGTGCAATTTACTGGAGAGATGAGCTCCTCCTGCAGAGATGATTAGTGTCACACAGCATTTCAGGCAGATACTGGCAACACTTGAGCTCCCTACAATAGCAACAGGAAGTGACTATGAAATTATTAAGTAGTACAGTATGTACTATATGTACTATAGTTAATCTTATGCATTTTGATTTAATTATTCATCTTTATATTTGTTTACGTTTCTCTCAACTGTGAATGGCACCATATATGGTCTGTAAATGTTTGTGTGCATAATTTGATAAATTTTAACTTTTTCTAATAAATTTGTGTATATTTTATGGTGGTAAATGATAAAATAGCATAGTATCTACATCGTATCTTATGCATATATGATATACCTAACTTTTTCTTAATTTTAAAAATATTTCTAGGCTACACGGTTTGTCTCTGAGTTTTTTCATGGTTAAAAACCTTCCAATAGGGGTGCCTGGATGGCTCAGTCAGTTAAGCGTCCTACTTTGGCTCAGGTCATGATCTCATGGTTTGTGGCTTCAAGCCCCGCGTTGGGCTCTGCGCTGACAGCTGAGAGTCTGGAGCCTGCTTCAGATTCTGTGCTACCTCTCTCTCTGCTCCTCCCCAACTTGTGCTCTCTCTCTCTCAAAATTAAATAAAAGCATTAAAAAATATAAAAAAATCCTCATGTAAGTGGATCTGTGCACTTCAAATCCATGTTATTCAAGGATCAATGTGTATTATTTTTTTAAGGAAATTTTATGTATGTATGTATGTATGTATGTATGTATGTATTTATTTTTAATTTATATCCAAGTTAGTTAGCGTATAGTGCAACAATGATTTCAGGAGTAGATTCCTTAATGCCCCTTACCCATTTAGCCCATCCCCCCTCCCACAACCCCTCCAGTAACCCTCCATTTGTTCTCCATACTGAAGAGTCTCTTATGTTTTTTTTTTTTTTTAATTTTTTTTAACGTTTATTTATTTCTGAGACAGAGAGAGACAGAGCATGAACAGGGGAGGGTCAGAGAGAGGGAGACACAGAATCTGAAACAGGCTCTAGGCTCTGAGCTGTCAGCACAGAGCCCGACGCGGGGCTCGAACCCACGGACCGCGAGATCATGACCTGAGCCGAAGTCGGCCGCCCAACCGACTGAGCCACCCAGGCGCCCCGAGTCTCTTATGTTTTGTCCCCCTCCCTGTTTTATATTATTTTTGCTTCCCTTCCCTTATGTTCATCTGTTCTGTGTCTTAAAGTCCTCATATGATTGAAATCATATATTTGTCTTTCTCTGACTGACTAATTTGTCTTTGCATAATACCCTCTAGTTCCATCTACGTAGTTGCAAATGGCAATATTTCATTCTTTTTTGATTGTCAAGTAATACTCCGTTGCATGTATGTGTGTGTATATATATATATACCACATCTTATTTATCCATTCATCCATCAATGGACATTTGGGTTCTTTCTATAATTTGGCTATTGTTGATAGTGTGGCTATAAACATTGGGGTTCATGTGCCCCTTTGAAACAGCACACTTGTTCCTTTGGATAAATACCTAGTAGTGCAATTGCTGGGTCATAGGGTAGTTCTATTTTTAATTTTTTGAGGAACCTCCATACTCTTTTCCAGAGTGGCCACACCAGTTTGCATTGCCACCAGCAGTGCAAAAGAGATCCTCTTTCTCCGCATCCTCGCCAACATCTGTTGTTGCCTGAGTTGTTAATGTTAGCTATTCTGACAGGTGTAAGGTGGTATCTCATTGTGGTTTTGATTTGTATTTCCCTGATGATGAGTGATGTTGAGCATTTTTTCATGTGTTGGTTGGCCATCTGGATGTCTTCTTTGGAGAAGTGTCTATTCATGTCTTTTGCCCATTTCTTCACTGGATTATTTGTTTTTTGGGTGTTGAGTTTGAGAAATTCTTTATAGATTTTGGATACTAACCCTTTATCTGATATGTTGTTTGCAAATATCTTCTCCCATTCTGTCGGTTGCCTTTTAGTTTTGCTGATTGTTTCCTTCACTGTGCAGAACTTTTTATTTTGATGAGGTCCCAAAAGCTCATTTTGCTTTTGATTCCCTTGCCTCTGGAGACATGTTGAATAAGAAGTTGCTGCAGCCAAGATCAAAGAGGTTTTTTCTGGTTTCTTCTCAAGGATTTTGATCACTTCCTGTCTTATATTTAGTCTTTCATCCATTTTGAGTTTATTTTTGTGTATGGTGTAAGAAAGTGGTCCAGGTTCATTCTTCTGCATGTCTCTGTCCAGCTTTCCCAGCACCACTTGCTGAAGCACCACTTGTCTTTATTCCATTGGATATTCTTTCCTGCTTTATCAAAGATTCGTTGGCTATATGTTTGTGGGTCAATTTCTGAGTTCTCTATTCTGTTCCATTGATCTGAGTGTCTGTTTTTGTGCCAGTACCATACTGTCTTGATGATTAAAACTTCGTAATACAGCTTGAAGTCCAGGACTGTGATGCCTCCTGCTTTGGTTCTCTTTTTCAAGATTGTTTTGGCTATTCAGGGTCTTTTCTGGTTCCATACACATTTTAGGATTATTTTTCTAGCTCTGTGAAGAATTCTGTTGTTATTTTGATAGGTATTGCATTGACTATGTAGATTGCTTTAGGTAGTATTGACATTTTAACATATTTGTTCTTCCTATCCAGGAATGGAATGGAGAATGGAGAATGGAATATTTTTCCATTTTTTTTGTGTCTCCTTCAATTTCTTTCATAAGCTTTCTATAGTTCAAAGTGTATTATTTGTAATTAAAACCATTTAATTAATAATAACTGAAAAATAAATAGAAGCACCTGGATGGATCAGTCAGTTAAGTGTCTGACTCTTGGTTTCAGCATAGGTCATGATCTCATGGCTTTGTGGGTTTGAGCCTTGCATTGGGCTTTGTGCTGGCAGTGTGGAGCCTGCTTGAGATTGTCTCTCTCTCCCCCTCTCTCTCTGCCTGTCTCTCACTCATACTGTCTCTATCTCTCAAAATAAATTTAAAAACATAAAAAATAATAACTAAAAAAAGTTAAGAATAGGGATAGCATTAGTTTAAGAGACAGTATGGATTAGCCATTTGTACCCAGAACTGCCAACACTTAGTGTGTATAAAAGTGGCCATAAAATATCAATATTTTCAAAAGTCCACAGGATAAATTTCTTCAAAATGTAGAAAACTAATAGTTAACATGCAATCTCATATTTTTGATTTCCTAGGTCAGGAAATTAGGGTTTGGTTCTCAATGAACAAATAGGAAAAGTCAGGATTATATACATGCTTATTTTGTGTTGAAATAGACTTTTGTTTCAAGATGGGTGTGTGGCCCGCAGCCCCTTTGGGTGGGATTTTAGTGTCTAGCTGTATGGCTCTTTATTAGCTGGAGTGACAGGTGATAATAAAAGTTATATTAACCTACCTTTGCTTTGTTAATTAAATCCAGCTCCTAATGGTGACCTGGAAAGTTTTGTTGATCTTCAGGCCGTTTCCTCAAAGATGTGGCTGGTGTTACTGCCTTACTGTCAAGTTTGTCTGTATTGTCTCCATATTGCCCCCTCTTAGTCCACAGGCAAATGTGAGAGTTTTGATGAATTGCTTAGAGATTGTGTGTTTTTGATTTTATGATACAGTAACTCAAAACAAATAGCTTAAGAACACATTCTATCCTCTATTCTAGTCAGTGCTTTGTTGGGTCAGATCTGTGGACCAGGATAATCTTTTGAGGTTTTTAAAAACTATTTCTTCCCATGTATTTTCTCCTTTTTCTTTTATGCAGGTAAAATGATTAGGTGCTTCCTTTGTTCAGAGAAGGATTATGGAACAGCATCAATACAAAAATAGTAGCTAAAACTTACTGAATATCTACTGTACGCTAAGGACTTTACTACTTTCTAAATGGGAGCTACTTTAATTCTCACAGCACCTTATGAAATGAGTACCATTATTATTCTCAATATTGAGATGAGAACAGAGAGCTGCAGTGACTATATCACAGTTGCATTATGCAGAACAGAAATTGCAAGGGTACTTTCCTTTCTAGTGTGAATTTCCAAAGCTGCATGGGAAGCCACCTGAGGGGACTGAAACTGGTACTCTTGAAATAGCAGAGAGATGGAGGATCTCTAAGAGAAAAACACCAAGACAGAGGAAGGTTTTCCTATGATTAAAGTGAGATTCCCCGCACTGAGAGGAGGTTTGTGATCTCAGAAGCTGCAAGAACTTGTCGTCTGATTCCTGATCCAGGATTAACATACTCTAAGCCAGGTCATCAGCCTGCATTCAGTCTGTAAGCCAAGTCCAGTTGGCTGCCTATTTTTGATTTGTTTGTTTTTTACTAGGCTTTAGTTTTTGGAACAGTTTTAGGTTTGCAAAAGTAGTGATCATAAGGTGCAAAGATTTCTCATATGACCTCTTCCCCCATACATGCATTGTTTCTCCATTATCAACATCCCCCACCAGAGTGGTACATTTGTTATAATTGATTAGCCTACATTGGCACATCAATATCACCCAGTGTTCATTGTTTACATTAAGGTTCACTTTTGGTGTTGTACATTCTGTGGGTTTTGTCAAATGCATGGTGATATGCATTTACTATTGTGGTATCAAAAATCCTTTGTGCTTAACCTATTCATCCCTCCCATCTCCCTACCCCTGGCGACCACTGGTTTTGTTACTGTCCCTGTAGTTTTGCCTTTTTCAGAATGTCACATAGCTGAAATCATATAGTACATAGTCTTTTCAGGCTAGCTTCTTGCACTTTGTGATATGCATTTAAGTTTCTCCATGTCTTTTCATGGCTTGATGGTTCATTTCTTTTTAGCACTGAATAATATTCCATCATCTAGATGTACTACACTTTATTTACCCATTCACTACTGACAGACATCCTATTGCTTTCATGTTTTGGCAGTTATGAATAAAGCTGCTATACACATCTGTGTGTAGGTGTTTGCGTAGATGTAAGTTTTCAGCTCCTCTGAGTAAATACCAACGATCATGATTGCTGGATTTGTATGGTAAGAGTATGGTTGGTTTTGTAAGAACCTGCTAAACTGTCTTCCAAACTGGATATCCCATTTTGCATTTCTACCAGCAATGAATGAGTGTTCTTGTTGCTGTCTACATCATAACCAGCATTTGGTGTTGTCAGTATTTTGGATACTGAACATTCTAACAGGCTACTTGCTTTTGTAAATATTTTTATATTTTTTTAAAGTTTATTTCTTTATTTTGAGAGAGAGACAGAGACAGAGAGACAGAGAGAGAGGGAGAGAGAGAGAATCCCAAGTAGGCTCTACATTGTCACTGCAGAGTCAGATGTGGGACTGAAACTCATGAACCGTGAGATCATGACCTGAGCTGAAACCAAGAGTAGGACACTCAACCGACTGAGCTTCCCAGGTGCCCCTGTAAATACATTTTATTGGAACACAGCCATGCCCAGTTGTTGACATAATGTCTATGAATGCTTTTGCACTATAATGGCAGAGTTGACTGTGACAGACGTATGACCCACAAAGACTAAAACACTTACTGTCTGGCCCTTTACAAAGTATTTGCCAACCCCTGTACCACAGAGTTGCTGTTAACATATCTATTCTAGGTATGGCTGCTTTATGTCAATCTGACATCCAGAAAATATTTTCATGTTTCCTATGACCCTATTAAAACTCTTGCAATATCTTAATTGTTGTGGATTAAATGAATTCTTGAACAGAATCCTGAGGCTTAACATTATTTTTTTAAAATCATGCTTTATTTTGATTTCTAGGCACATATCTTTATTTCCTAGAAGTCATTTTTTTTTTATCAAAGTAATTTCCTTAAGTACATGAATTCAATTAAGGTTTACTTTTAATATATACCTTGGAAGTGTAACATTTTCTTTTAGCATTCTCTGTTGCTCTCCTCCTTTTTTCTTTTTTTTTTTCCTCCTTTTTTCTTACAAGCAGTTATGCTTTCCCCGCCCTGACCCGACCCCAGTTTCACTGATTCACCCTCCTATGTAGCAATTTAAAATAGTGCCAAGGAAAGATGCTTGTCCCTGTTGAACCTGTCAAGCTGTTAACTAGTTTCTTCTCAGGTGTCTGCTGAAGATGAAGCAGGTTTTCAACAAATGTGTTTCAGGGACTCTCTGGCTAGTTTTTCATCATTATTTTCACCTACAAGAGGGTTCTGACCAAGAGGAGGTAATAATTTTGTTCTTTGTGCTCTAAATATTATTTTACCAAATTGCCATCTTCGCACGTGTGGTAACTTCACATTTATTTGGCACAGGCAACAGGGCCTACAGAATAATTTATGATCTAAATGCAGCTTGTAATAGCAGAATTGCCGCTGGTGCTTAGAAATTAATTCAGAAATCACTGTCTGTAGCGTAATGATTTACCATTGTTTTTGAACCATGTTATGGAACCTACAAGTATTAATTAAGAATTATGGCATAAGGCCAAGTAGAATCTGGTGAAGTTTTATGTTATAGCAAAACAGGCAGTAATCAAAGTATTTTGAATATAAAACATTTTCATTTTCCAGATCAAGTTGTGAGAGATACTGTGTACCCTGAGGGCTTGAATCATGCCAACACCATATTTAGTCTGCAATTTGGATGGTCTAATAAATCAATATGCCCGCTTTTATGAATTTTCAAAAAATTAATAAGAATAATTTACCAAGTAAGAAGCCATTGAATGGATCTAAAATTGAAGTGAGATTTGAAGAGGAGGATTTTATAGATCAGGTCAACAGTGGTGGTTTTTAAAAGTTGGACTGAGTTGGAAAAAATTGGTAAACAGTTGAAAATAGATCAGAATGAAGAAGTGAAGATTCATGGAATGTTTAAAAAATATGGTTTGTCTCAGATGCATGCATCCCTGAAGGCTGAGCTCAAAATAACTTTCTCCCCAGGCAGCTACCAAAAAATCCCGACTGGAAGTGACGAGGCTGATGAGAATGGTCATTAACATCTTACAACGTTTTATAGCACTCCAATCTATAATGCCCTTCCTCAAAATGGAGCTCATTTGATTTTCACAGTGTCTCTATAAGGTATCTTCATTTCCCAAACTCCTTTATTTATAATTGCCTGTCAGTGCAAATTCTTCTATCAGTGCTTCTTTATCAGGGATGTATGTCCAAAATTCTAATTAGGGAAGGTAGGTCTGGGATTAGGCCCGGACTCCTTTTCTAATCTTCCTCATTCTAACATATACCAGGATCAACTTGTATGAAACATTGTCTATGTTGTGTTGCATATATTTATGTTCAAGTTTTGTTCTCCCAACTGAGGCAACAATTATTCAATGAATTATAAGGCTAATCTAAACAAAACATATCTGCAGAATAGGAATCCTAGAAATTAAACTTGACATTAAAATTTTTACACAAAAGTCCCATTTGTCCAGAATTTAATTCAGTCTAGTTAATTTGACAGCTCTTAGAAGTGCTATGTATTAAGTGTTGCAAAGACCTCCAAGCTGAGTAAAACACGGTCCTTGTCTTCAAAGAGCTGGCAATGTGGGAGGGGAGATAAAACAAAGCAGAATATTATCACAAAAGGAAATCCTCAGGTTAATTGAGAATTATTACAGTTACCCTAAAGAGGCTATCAATGGCCAAAAAAAAATAAGAATACAGTGTAACATACCTGATACCCAAAGCCCACTTAAGATTTACAATATTCTTTTGATACATGTGGAAGAAGGTGTCTCTCTCTTCTAATGTGTTAAAAGCCAGGAAAATCTATCTTCTGTGGGAAAGAACCATACATACTAAATAGAGGAAAATAAAATGGCATCCATGGAAAGTGCAGATTGCAAATGAAGGCAAGTTTCAGAAACCAGTTGAGGGTTAGAATAGAAAACTGCAAAAGCAAGATGATTGGAAATGGGAGGAAAGTTGGGGATGAATTCTAGATGATAGTATCACATGGTCTTGCCCAGGTTTCTGTGCTCCCGGGAAATGTTCACAAACAGTATTCTAGGTGCATAAAAAGGCTGTGATAGGTGGACAACTTGGAAATAGCTACAGAACTGTTGGGGGATATTATGATTATTTTGATATATAATAAATAAACATTTATTTTTTCAATCTAGAGAAAGAAATTCCTGAAGTGTAAACTGCTTCAGTGTCAACATTTTTTTTCCCAATTTTTCTTACAGTAATTAATTCAAGAGGGATATGTATGGTACAGCTATGCATCACACTTGATCATTGGGCACTACATGATGATATTGTCTGCTTTTACCATCTAATAAAAGCTTGTCATGCAGGGATTTTTTTTTTTTTTTTTTTTTTCTGAATGAAGAAATTTCTGTCAGCTTTGCTAAACCATAGATTTACTGTCTGGCATTGTTCGTTCAGTCTTTCACTTTATGAGGCTTTGTATGTTCTCAATCCTAACAGGACCCATTTTTGTTGTTATCTTTCTGGATAAGTGGCTTCCTTTTCTTTCACTGATGGCCTGAGGTGGATTGGGCTGAAGATAGTGCTACATTAGACATGTGTTCTTTTGAGGCAAATACAGTTTGTAAAGAAAGGTGAGAACATACCTTGATGAGGAGAATGTCCAGGAGGCAGTATGCTTTTGAAAGTGCTGAGCCTTTTCACCGTATGAAATTGAGATCAGATTCATCCTTTCAGTTAACAATTAGTATTTGTTATAGACCGGGTAGTGTTTTACATATTAACAGTGCCGTGGTGAACGAGCCAGGCCAGGATTCTAAGCTGAACAAGTTTTTAAACAAATGAGGAAGTACGTGAGCAAGATAATGATAATTGCTGAAAGAAAATGAAACAAATTGATGAGATAAAAAGTGATGTGGATCAGAGTCAGTGGTAATTTAGGTGAACTGGTCAGGGATAGCCTCTCTGATGAGAAGACATTTAAGAACTGAATGGCAGAGACTGCAGTGTATGAAGAGCAGGGTCTCTGAACGTTCAGCACAGGGAACCAAACTGTAGCATAGAATGAATGGTTGGATAGAAGGAACAGGCTATACCTGTGAAGAAGCTTGTTGGGCATTTACTAATAATAGTGACTCTGTACAGATGTTAAGGATGTATCTTTAACAAAGGTCCCCATTAACTAAGTCTTATTACTTGACAGTCTTACTGACAATCCTCCAAAACATGACCTTTAACTCTGAAAATAAAGACAATTTCTCAATTGTAAAAAGCCAAATAAGTAATTCATATTGTTTTTATATTTATACTCTTTTTATTTGCTAGGTGAAAGAAAATGGCAAGTGAGGCTATTGCTTAGAAAATCTTCTAAAGCTCTAATCTGCATAATATCACAAGGAGGAAATGAAGACCACGGCTAATTCGGAGCTTTTTAGGAGTTGCACTGAAAATTAGGAATCCTAGTAGCAGTAGTTATGTTTATAGGTTTTTCCTCTGCACTGTTTTGCAGTCAGGTGAGGAACAGAGATACCATTTCAGCCCATGCAGATTCTGAGCATACTGTTATAGATGAGAAGCCTTAAGTTATAAAAGTCCATATCTAAGTATTATGGCTTATTCAGATGAAATTGAGGGCATGGGGACTAACCAAGAATTTAAATGTAAAATAGAAGTATTTGTTAATCCAGTCATCGTTGATCATAAATTCTTAATTGTAAAAAATAAGCTTGAGTTACTATATTTGAGACACGTTGCCAGATTTATGTAAATATATATATATATGCATAATTTCTCACACACACAATTTTTATTTAGTTCTTTTCATTTTGCAAAGTGGTATCACTCCAGTTTGACAGATGAGGAAACTGAAGTTCAAACCTCTTAAATGACTTGAACATGTTTAGAGTGCAAAACTCAGATTTACATGCAGCTATTATTTTTGATTCTGAAGCCTATCCTCTTTCAATCTGCCATGCTGAATTTGGAAATTTTTATAAAAACGGAGACTTTCATTTCTTTGTTTTCTTCATTGTTTCTGCTAACCAGATGAAAGCATAAATAAGTTACCATGGGAGAAAAATTGTTTAATGTACTTAAACGACAAGCAATTTTCTAGACCTCTGGAAATGTTTAATCACATAGAATTCACACCCAAAAAGCAAAATGATTTTATATTATATAAAATTATGGTTTGTGTTATTGAAGCAGAATTGCCAAATACATATTGGAAATGTTTTATTAGTATTGTATAATTATTGTGACATATAGAGTTAGTGAATGTTTGTTAGCACTCACAATATTTCAGGATGCACTATCCAAAATTCTTTGTAACTGTTGTCTTCTTTAAACTTGCTCCATTTTACGGACAAGGAATCAGGTCTAGGGAGTTTAACTCATACAAGTGGGAGAGGGGCTCTCAGGGCTGTTAAGCCCAAACCTACCCTGTTACTCCCACCTGACAGTTTGAAAGTATAAACATTTGTTTGTAAATAAACAGAATAATGAGGATCTTTCACTCATTCGGGTGGGGCTTCTTTTTACCTGGCTCTAAGTAGTGACATTTATTCTTGATATAATAAAATCTATGTTTTTCTTTTACATCTGTAAACTTTGATAAACCTTTTTTTTTTTTTTTTTTTTTTTTTTTTTTTTACCCCTTTTGAGGACATTTGGGAAGCTTTCAGGCCACTAGTATCATTTAAAGCTAACTAAAGCTTATTATGTGGAAGCATTAAAGATCAAATGGCTTTCTTATTATTTATCATCCAACCTACTGTTGTACTGGAGCAAGATAATAGCATTTGGGGAAAATAGAACCACTGGTGTTTGACCATACAAGGTGTTTCCTATACAAGGACTTGTAGTTCAGAATGAGTTTCATTCCTAATACTGCTTTTGATTCTTTATAGGTGGGTTGGGCTTCCCATTCACAATGCAGCAGAATAACTAAGGTGGGGCCGGTGGTAGCTACAGTTTTGAAACTTTGTGACATAATTCATCACTGTATGACTTAAACTTTCAAAATTATTCATTCCCGTATCTACTACTGGAAATGTTTTACTTTAATTAAAAATGTTTGGTCTCCTGCGGGCCTCATACATATAGACTTGTTAATCCATATCCTCAGGTCATGGCTTTGAATTACAACTTGTATTCTCAATGACTAGATCAGTGGTCGCCAAGAAAGCTGGCTACTAAATGTGGCTGGTTTAGTATAACTCACAGTATGTCCTAACAACGGAAAGTCAGCATATAGTTTTGAGATACAGATAGCACATTAAAAAGAAAATTTCCCATCAGGGTCTATGAGCTAAGAAATCAGCAGTTTTTTATGAAGAAATCCTTGAGAAAAGAAACGAAGCCACAGAGATACACCCTTGTTTTACTTAAGTAAAATGAATATCCCCATATATAGAAAGAATAGTTTCAATCTTGTTGAAAAGGTAAATGAGAAACAGTGTTTCACTGTCAGGATGTATCTTACACATTTGATGGAAAATTACTGGAGAGAAGCAGTCACATTTCAGAGTCTCAAACCTGTTAGAAAGTAAGAGCAGTTTCTCTCCATGGAATTGTTATTGTGAAAAAATAGGCTAGCTTGTAACACTGGGGTGCTTGATTTCAAGTCCAAGTTTATATTGGGCCTTCAACAAGGTGTGGAACGGTAATAGGATGTGGTGGTTTGATATAAGGTAGTTTATAAGTCTGATCCTTAAAAGCCTGTGACATTCTACTGAGAATTCTCTACGCTGATTTTTCTCAAGTAAGAACTGTGTGGAGGTCATTGCTAGACATTCTTAGTGGTCAAAGAAAATAAATATGAAACAATTACCACATGAATGGGAACATTTCCTGAGCATCTGTGCTATAGTATGTCTTTGGCATGTTTAAGCTGTTGGCAAAAAATGAAAAAACTATCATAGATATATTGATATTCACAATAACTTTGGGACAGTATAGGCCATATTTAATTATTTTAGAGTATAGCTGTTCTACTTGTATTGTCTTCAGAAAAGAGATAAAAATAAGACCAATTATAATAAGAAGACCCAGGTCTCCTGGGATTTACTCTTCAACGGGTAAGATTTCAGGGAAATCCCAATTTATCTGATTTAATGTCTGTGAGAAAGTAATTCCCAGAATACAAATAGTTCTTATACAGATTTTTCATTGCTTTACAAAATTCTCAGTGTTTCACAGTCATTAATTACTGCTTTGCTGACATGTGAATGAAGATCTATAGCAATCACAGCATATGTCCTAGGCATGCTTACTTTGGCAGACTCTACTCCTTACCAAGTCACATTCTAATTCTCATGCACCTATTTGAATGCATCACATTACATTGATTTTTTTTTGATGTAAAATCTTAAGATAATTTTATTTTCAAAGAATAAATTATTTCTTTTGCTCTTGAGTTTTATTTTTTTTGTATTTGCATATGAGCTAGGTAGCAATTGGTATACATTTTTGTAGACATTATGTGAACATTAATTTTTGGAGCCTATGTTAAACAATGTTGAGGGGGGGAGCTTAGAAAGCTCATAGATCCTAGGTTTTGTGTTTGCAATACCTAACATAAAAAATGCCCCTGGTTGTGCAAAGCTGGTGTAAACCACTATAATTCTATACAGAGGTCTAATACAACCATTGCTTATCTGGTTTCGTGGTACTTGTGGCAAAGTTGGTAAGTATTTGCTTTCACTTTTGTAAGAAATAATGTTGAAATGCTTGGGCATCTTGAGACAAAATACTGTCACCTTGAGAATAGTGTAACTGGCAGAATCAGGTGAAGCTGCTGCTTAAGATGGAACGAGTATTACTCAGTTACCAGGTTTTCAATCTATCAGATAATGCGATCATTGGTTAATCACACACGCACGTACACACAGATGCATGGATGTATAATTTTTGAAGATTTACCATATTATATGTCTTTATAAAAAGGAGACAGAAGCCTTCTCTACCCCTACCTACATTGTAGACACTGCAGATTTAAAAAAAAAAAAAAAAAGGTTGAACCTTGTGGATCGAAGATGAGGCAGGAGATATAAAATGGATTAAAGTTAAAATGAAGATAAATTCCTGAAAGCAAACAAAGGCATGACAAAATGCAAAAAGCTTTCAAGGTTAAATAGAGTGATAATCTCAAAAGCCAAATGAATTTAAAGTTCTATTCGGTTTTATCACAACCTTTCACAAATAAGACCTTAAAGAGATACCTGGGTAAATACAATGAGCTGCTGCCGTAGTTCACCACAGGAATACCATATCTGTCATCTAGTGTCCTCTTTCTTACAATTTTCCCCTGTAAAAAAGTCTCAGTTTGAGGCCATTTTAATGAATTACTGATATTTGGGTCATCTCAAAATATTGTGTATTTTGTTTTCAATTCAAATCATTGACTGTGTCAAAGGCGGGCACCATTTATTAATTAGAGAAGGAATAATTGTCTGAAAGTACTTAACATCCCAGTAAAGAGTTCTGTGCCAATGTGGCTGAATTTTGTGTTTAAGATCTCCATAGAACAGCTAATTGTACTGTGGCATTAGTTGAAGATTTCTTTCTGTTCCCATTAATCTTTTCCTGTGTACTTGCTGAGGGCTTTTGACCTGTTCACTCAGGGACTTGCCAGCCAGCAGCTGACCAGTATGTGTCCTTTGTTTTGTATTCTGGATGATGTGATGGGTCATCCGGTCAGCGCCCAACTTTATTAGAAATAGTAGCTGTAAGTAAATTCGTGGTGAGCCTTTAAAAGCCCATAAAATGGGTAAAAAGCCATTTGATCACATGTAATGTTTAAGAAATACCCTGGCAGAAGTTTGGTTGTGTGAAAAATGACAAGTTCACATACTACAACTAACCCTGGACACTGACTCATTTTATATCAATGCTGAGTATTTCTGGTGTTTGGCAATGTGAAATTTGATATTTTAAATACTAGCATAATTGGAAAGGGAATTATAATAAACATAGTACAGAACATCTTCATTTGCTACCATTTATCAGGTGACACAGTGATTCCTGTAATTTCAGAAAGAAATAGCTTGCATTGCTTGGCTATTTTCTAGTAGAAAGTATACCACCTTATAAATTTATAGTTTAAGAATACTGTGGATAAGAAAAATATCCTGTCCAAATTAGAATTTGTGGAGATGAGTATGAGTAATGTATTTATTTCAGAGTTGAGAAACGGAGCCTTATTTCCTATTGGCATATGGAATTACTAATATGGAGAATGAAGGATGGTAGTTAAAGTTCAAGACAGCAGAAATTCAAGGAAGACAGGCCTTTCAGTTATCTCATTATTTGTGAGAAACGAGTAAACATCTCAAAGTAGCACAGTGAGGTGAAAAAGTAATCCACAGGAGATACGAGTAGATATGGGACCCACTGTTATCTTTTTTTTTTTTTTTTTAATTTTTTTTTTTCAACGTTTATTTATTTTTGGGACAGAGAGAGACAGAGCATGAACGGGGGAGGGGCAGAGAGAGAGGGAGACACAGAATCGGATCCAGGCTCCAGGCTCTGAGCCATCAGCCCAGAGCCTGACGCGGGGCTCGAACTCACGGACCGCGAGATCGTGACCTGGCTGAAGTCGGACGCTTAACCGACTGCGCCACCCAGGCGCCCCCTTTTTTTTTTTTTTTTTTAATTTTTTTTTTATTTTTATTTTTATTTTTTTTCCCACTGTTATCTTTTTGACATGGGCACCTAGCCAGAAAGTTGCTGGGTACTGATAGCTGCCAGCCTATAGTGGAGCCAGTGGGAAGCAGGGTTTCCAGACAACTGGACTAGGCTTTCTCTGAGAAAACACAATACAGACTTAGTGTGGATAGGGAGTGGTAGGGAGAGCTCAGATAAGATTGTAGATGACAACAGTGATACTACTGGATCAGTTAGATAAGGTTTGGGCTTATGAAATTCTAGATAATTTACAGCAGAGTTTCCCAGAATGCTGCTTGGCTACATTCTGGAGGTACTTGAGATGATTTTAGAAGGTGCATAGGCATAGCATTGGAAAACACTGAGCCACATAGAAAGAAAGTCACTTTCTTTACAATTTTTTTTTTTTGAGTTAGAATAAGGAGAAAAAAAGTCCACAATATGGTACTAATGTGTCCTTAATAGCTCACTAACACTTGCTAATCTCCCTATTTAATAATTGGAAAGCAGGTCTTGGCAAACAACTTTAGCTAGTTAGAATTTATGGCATTTTTAAAAATGACACATGATACTGATTTTTCATTTGTAATAATAGACAGTTTATTTTTAATTTATTTAAGTAAAAATAATTATCCCATTTATTTTTCATTTTTTATTAAAATAATTTTTTTAACACTTTTATTTATTTTTGAGAGACAGAGAGAGGCAGAGTGTGAGCGGAGGAGGGGCAGAGAGACAGAGGGAACACAGAATCTGAAGCAGGCTCCAGGCTCTGAGCTGCCAGAACAGAGCCCAGCACTCACCTTGAACCCACCAACTGTGAGATCACGGCCTGAGCTGAAGTCGGATACTCAACCGACTGAGCCACCCAGGCACCCCTAATTTTTTTTAATTTTTAAATGTTTATTTATTTATTTTGAGAGAGAGAGAGAGAGAGCAAGCAGGGGAGAGGCAGAGAGAAAGGGAGACAGAGAATCTCAAGCAGGCTCCACACTGTCAGCATGGAGCCTGATGCAGGACTTGAACTCACCAACCCTGAGATCAATCAGGACCTGAGCTGAAATCAAGAGTCGTACGCCTAACCATCTGAGCCACCCAGGTGCCGCAATAATGAAGCTTCCATGTAAACTAAAATATTAAGTGTGTAAGAGTTTAGGTGTTACAAAGATAAGACACAAGTCAGGATAGCAGGAAGCAAATGATGGCAGTTTGGCCAACATTGATGTGGAGAGATGGTTCAAGTCCTCCTTTATTTGTAAGAGATTCTGGAGATATTTGGCCAAGCAGTATATGCTAAAGCTTTCCTGTGTACTTCCACCTTCTTAGTGGTCAGAACTCTTCTTACTGGGAAGAGATGCAAAACTTCCCTTGTCAAACACTAGGGAAAGCAATTAAATAGTTAAAGTGGAAGCTTGGATAGACCACCCCTGCAGTAAGAAGGTAACTTAACACTATTTTCACTTGCAGACACTTGTACTTCATGTTAGTACAAGTTAGCTTGCAATAGTCATGTTTTTGGTAAGGAAAAGGCAGGGGGTGGGTGGATATTGGCTTGTCCATTGACAAAAAAAATCCAAAAACCAACAGTTTATTATACAGGTTGGGTATTTAAAAATAAAACATATTTGGCAATAATTAGTTGAAAAATATAGCTAAAATTTGGAACTTAAACAAAAATCATAGATATAGTCCCTCATCTTCAACAAATCATAACATAAACATTTGTCAAAAAACCTTCCCTTGAGGGGGCAGTGATTCTTGAATGGTCTAGGCTGGTATCTAGGAATCCATAATGGGATGTATTTGGCAGAAGTTAGTTTCCTTACTCTAACTCTCATTTGCACTGTTCTGACCAAACCATGGTCATCTAAGAAATTAACACTCACAGGTTATATGACTTCTCATCAAGAAGCTCACTCATAAATTTAGAGGCTGTCACTTAAGTATACAGTGAATGTAAATGGATTATTTTATGGAGGCTTTGAGGCCTCTCATAGCTTTCTGTAAAGATTCTTTGATGTATTAAGAGAGCTTTTGCACAGCTGATTTATTTACTGCATGCCCTTTACCCTCTGCACCATGGGCATTAAAAAAATGCTTTGAGTGCTAACTAAAACTAGAAGTGGCTGTGTTGAGTATGGTATAGAGAAAAAAAGCTGAGTTGAATAAAAGCATTTAAGAGAAAGAGAAATATTTCAATATCCATTGGGCTCTACGGGTAACAGATTGGTTGAAAGCAGATCTCAACAGGTTATAAGGTAGTACTGGCAATTTTCATGTCCACCCCCAGCCCTGAAATTGCTTTCTCTTCTGTGCACTTTGCTTTTCTTTTTTCCCTAAACACTCTTTACCCATTTTGTTCTGTATCACATTTAGCGGTGTATGCATTGGTCTTTTTTGATAGGTTTTTAAGCTCTATATCTTATATATCTTATTCAACTCCCAAGACAGTGTGTTACTGATAGTAGCCTTTCAATCACTGCTTTTTGAATTAAATCTTGAGAGCTGCTTAGCCTGTATGGGGAAATAAGCAGACTGCCTAGAGCCTCAGATCCGTCCCAGTTTTACCACTAGCTACCTGAGTGGCCTTGGAAAAGTTACTCAATCTCTTTAAGGCTTAGTTTCTCCACCTGCAAAATGGGGTAATAATAGTATCTGTCTCTCAGTGTTTCTGTGAAGGTTGAATATAATAATTTATGTCAAGACTTAGAACAATGCCTAGAGCCATATCTAGGAAGGGAGTCCATATATTTTAGATATTTAATTTTAGTGATGATACCCTAGTACTTTTTTCAGAGACTAATTAAAAGAAATAAAGATTACAATAGTGGAAAGAAAACTATATCAAAATCCAGGAATCTAGATTTTTGTCTTGTTTCTATTGGTATTTATTTAACCTTAGCCTGATTAAGATTTCATGAACTTGATTCCTCATTTATAAATGAAGGTGTTTGGACTTGATGTCTGTAAAACTCCTTCTAGTTTAAAAGTTTTATGATTATTATCCTGTTTGTTCTCATGGAGGGGCATTTTAAGAACACAAATTAATATATGAACCTTTAGGGGGATGTTGCATAATCTGTGTATGATAGTTGATTAAAAGTTGAAAAATACTAAGATCTTATTGAGACCACAACAATTAAATAATCTTTTAATCTGTATACATCTCATTTAAATAAGTGAAAGTAAGATGCATGCTTACTTTACGGAATTTAACTTTTTTATCTGCTTAGCAAAAGTTGAAGCTGAATAGCTGATTCATCAGGTGAAATGACTGGACTAGATATTGGTAGCACTGAATAAAATGCTGAAAAAACTTAATGGATGTGTCCTTTTTCTAGAGGCAGTTTACTAATGCTTTGGTGACTTCTTTGGATCCGTTATGTTTGTGTCTGGTTGATTGCTGAATGGTTGAGTTGTTCGTCTGGAGTTCTCTCCTTGACTCGGGTTCCAAATCAAATTGACATTTAAATCATGATGACTGGAGAGTGGGAATGACCCATTCCACTGTGTTGTCCTTGAAACCCTGGATTCAAGGAGATTACCCTGGATCTTTCCTGGTTCTGAGTCACAACACATGATTGATTAAATCTTCTTTTTACTCTAAATACCCAGCAACTATAACCCTCTTCTTTCCACTCTGTTGAGTTTTGAAGTGATAACATTTAGTGCTATCTCTCATTCCTTGGGCCCCATTCACTCTCCAAACCCATTGCAATCCGATTTCTGACTTGCCACTTCATTGAAACTGCCTTGGCAAAAGATAACAACTTCAAAATTGTTAACCCCAACAGATATTTTTATCCTATTTTTTTTAACTCTACTGCTCTAGATAATATTGCTACATTCTCCTTCTCTAAACTTTCTTTAAGCAAGTATACTTCCTTTGTTCTGTGTGTTTATAACTTGTTTTCTTTTCTTACTGACTGGTCCTTCTTATTTGAGACTTTATTATCTTTTGAACCTTAATTTTATCCTTTCTCACATACTCAAACTCAGAAGATCCTGTGAGCTCTACTTTCAAAGATACCCAAATCCTACCAGTTCTTATTCTATCCAAAACTACTATCATTCTCTCATGAATTAATGGCACAGCCTTCTAAAAACAAACAAACAGGCAAACAGACAAACCAGCCTGTTTTTGCTTTTGCCTCATACAGTAGATATGGTAGGTAATAGAGTAGGTTTGTTAAAACATAAATCATAGTGCCTTGCCAATTAAACTTCTGTCTTCCAGTATTATTTAGAGCAAAAATTTACATAATGAAATTTATGTAATATCTATTAAGGCTCTACTTCATGTAGTTCCTGATAATCTCTCTAACATCACTTCCTTCCACTCTCTTTCTCTATCTGTAATATTTTTCATCAGTACTGACCCCTTATTGTTTCCCAGTCCAAGCAAACTCATAAGTTAAGACCTTTGCATTTGCTGTTTCTTTTTCTTGGAAAGCTCTATTCTGAGATATTCATATGACACACCTTTTCACTTACTTTAGATTTCTGCTCAAAAATCACCCTAAAAGAGAAGCATTTTCTAACCATGCCATATAAAATAGCAATGCTCTCCCTCCTCCTGACATTATTTGATTTTTCTCAATTGTGCTTATCTTCATCTTATTATACTATTGGTGGGTGCTAGATATTTGGTCTTGACTTTTTTCCTAAGCTTCCTGATAAACATTTCTACTTAATTGTCCTACAAACACCTTGAATGCACATGTTCAAAACTCATGCACATTTTATGCCTCAGAAATACCTATCTGTAACCTGAACAAAACCTTTGGCATCATGCCTGTATGTAATTATTCATATGTTTTTTCCACCTGTAACACTCTTCTTCACTTGGTAATTCCTACCAATGCTGGAAGATCATATTTCATTTCTTGTAGTTTTTTATTAACATGATCCCCACCCTTAGAATGGTTATTGTTCCTCCCCTCTCTTTCTTTAAAACCTTGAGCTTATCTTTAACCAGTGTCTGTACTGAATTATAACAGTGTGATTTCTTTAGTTATCTCTCTCCCTTAATAAACTATAATCTCCTTAAGGATAGGGATTGTGCTCTATATATCTTTCTGTTCCTAGCACCTTAGTATTGTCAGCTTAGAAGGCACTCAAGGAGTGTTTGTTAAACTGCTTAGAGCCAGTTTTCTTTCCCCAAAGATAATTTTAAGGAACTTACTAGCCAAAGAGGACAGAAGAGAGGAGACACAGGAAAAAAGGAACTTTGTGCCCCAACCTGATTCATTACCATAATTCATAATCTCTATGCAACTCCAAAAACTTGAAGGCTTGGGGACTGGAAGTAGGGCATAGGGGTAAAATAGGACTGGCATGAAATTTCTACCCATTGGATACAGATGCATTTGAAGAGAGGAAAGATAACGGAGGCAGAACAACAGAGCCTCATTCTCTTAGCAGTTTCACAGTACTGTGTCAGGTGCCTGGTCCAGTTTTAGCAGTCCTGTTGGGCGGGGGCGGAGGGATAAATTACACAACAGTGAATTCTTAGATCCAGAAGCATCTTGTTAACAGAGGACGATAGAGAACAACATCATGTTTCAGAGATGTGCCACGAATGAACAATGCAAATTACAAACTTTTAGTATATTTTAAATGTATTGATAATTGGATAATAGATTTCTTTTGATGCACGGCTGTTTACTTATCCTTTTCTGCCTAATGGCAAGTAAATAGATGTTGAATTGAGGCTTAGAGTAGATAATTGATTGGTGAGGTTTCCATACCTAGTAATTACAGAGTTAGGATAGAAATCTACTTCTGACTCTAAATATGTACTTTTTGTTTAATCTCTTGCATCTTTAGAAAGAAATGAGTCCAAAGACATGTATTCAAGTGCTGGCTTCCTTCCTTACTGATCAGTCACTTAACTTACTGGATTCAGTTTCCTGACTCTTGAAATGACTGTAATAATATTTGTATACCTGCCTCCTAGGGTTGTTGTGAGGCTCCAATGAAAACTACAAAGTGCTATATGGAGGTATTATATTTAAGATCACCATAAAAATATGAGACTATCTTGTTGGTATATTGTCATCTTCATTTAACATTTTATTATTTGATGTTTGGTATATTAAAATGACAAACTAATTTAACTAAGCTAATGTTATTTTGTTATTATTACTTCCAGAACAACCAATATGCTCGATAAATTCATTATGCATATATTGAAGCCTTCCTCTGAGACAGTGTCCTCAGGGTCCACGCTCAAATGCCAGTTATAGATGAGCACATGTTCTTTGTTTCTGCTGGTGGCTTATGTTTCCTGAATGGCTTCCAAGAAGGAATCATGTTATATTGATTTACTCTTGTAGCACGTTGTTGTATAGTCAGCTTGGAATGTATACATGATTGCAGGAATTCATAATATTTGTTAGAGGAACCAGATCTATCTTTATAACAAGCACTTTGCATAACATATTTTGAGGAAGAAATATTTTAAGTTCTTCCTAGGAAATTAAGTGAATATATCGTATAGCCATTCATTTACTCATTCAACAAACATGTGCTGAGTGCCTGTTAAGTACCAATGTTTTAGGCATTTGGAAATATCAGTGAACAAAGAGATGCCAGCTTCTTGTTTCAGTAGGGGGAGACAAACATTAAACAATAAATATAATAAATGAGTATATTATGTAGTATGCTAGAAGGTGAAATCAATATGGGGAAAAAAGGAAAGCAGGTAACAGGATCCATAGGCTGAACTTACACACTCATTCAGCTAATTAGTGAGTATTTATTAAGTACAACTGCTAAGAAGGTAATATCTAACTCATACTGAGCTAGCAGTACTTAGAGAAATCCAAAATCAAGCTTGAAAAAATCAGCGAAAACGGTAATGATACGGAGACAGGAGGCTAGTTAAAAGATTGCTAGTGGGTATGCAAATTATTCCAACTTGTAAGTAACATAATCTGACATTATCTATTAAATTTAAAATGCACAACTATTTCACCAACTTTTGTGAATTCATCCAACGAAAGAGAAAGTATTAGTATATGAGGATGTTTAAGAATGTTTTTCCAGCATTGTCTGTTGTTGGAAAAGGAGAGAAGGAAAAGAGGTGATTGGGTAGGAGAAGCCTCAGACCATTGTACATCTAAAACAGAAGATGAACAAACATCTGAGTATTACCAGACATTTATTGATAGCCAAATCCATGAAATTTCATGGATAATATCAGAGAAAACAGAATTAAAGAACAATCAGGATTTTAAGGAAGTATAATTGATATCCTTTAAGAGATAAAGAAGCTAATGTAACTATGAAATAATAACAGGCTTTAAAAAATTAGCAAATTAGCGATCATCAAAATAAAAGCTCAGTAAATGGGCTGAATAGTAGAATAATCATAGATGAAGATTTAATTAGTGATTAAGAAGAGTGGACAAGGAATTCATCTAGAATTCAGCACAAAAGACAAAAAGATGAAAAGCATGAAAGAAATAATTTAGGTTCAAAAATTGTTATATCCATTTATTTTTTTTTAAATTTTTTTTTAACGTTTATTTATTTTTGAGACAGAGAGAGACAGAGCATGAACAGGAGAGGGGCAGAGAGAGACAGAGACACAGAATCTGAAACAGTCTCCAGGCTCTGAGCTGTCAGCACAGAGCCCGACGTGGGGCTCAAACTCACAGGCCGTGAGATCATGACCTGAGCCGAAGTCGGACACTTAACAGACCAAGTGCCCCTGTTATATCCATTTAAAAGATTTCTAGGAGAAAAGATTCTGTGACAATACCTGTATACTTGTATACTCTCAAACATTGGTTATTTTTATTTATTTTATTTATTTAATGTTTATTTTGAGAGAGAATAAGAAAGAGAGCACAGAGAAAGAGGGTCAGAGGTAGAGGGAGAGAGGGATCCCAAGCAGGCTCCACACTGTCAGTGGTGCTTCACAAATCATGAGATCATGACTTGAGCGGAAATCAAGAATAGGACATTTAACCCACTGAGCCATCCAGGTGCCCCAAACATTGTTTGCAAATTTAATAGGTTAAAAATTATGAATGGCATTGAGGTTGAGCCTCGTTTTCTATATGGAGTATAGAAAAACGTGTGTGTGTGTGTGTGTGTGTGTGTGTGTGTGTGTTCCATCTATTACCTATTTATGGCCTTTGATTTTTTTCTATTATATTATTGCATTTTAAATATATAAACCTTCTTTGTATGTAAGGGCTAATTATCTCTTACCCATCATATAAGCTATGAATACATAATCTTAGTCTGTCATTTAAAAAATTAGTTATGATATATTTTGTCTTTGAAATTTCTTTCTATTTATTCAAATATGTCAGTATTTTCTTTGTGTTTTCTGAATCTTATGGATATCTTAAAAAAGTATTCCCTTTTGCTTAATCCCCCAACCTAAGCTATATTTTATTTAACTCCTTTATAGTTTGCTTTTTTGGTTTTAGATCTTTAATCAATTTGAAACGTGTGTTTAATTACCATATAAATAGGTAGTTCTTTTCTCATATTAAGTCTGCATATATGTGTGTGTATGAGTTTAAAAATTTGATTTCTCTCTTTGGTTCCATTGATCTCCTATTTCCCTCCTAGTACCATACCAAAGCTTTCTATTGATAACTGGTAGAGAAAGTGATCCCAAATTATTCCTTTTTTCCAAAGTTATCCTTGCTATTCTTCTATATTTACTCTCTCTAGAAAAACTTATGAATCTATTTGTCAGGTTTCTGTATGAATTTGTCTTTTTGTTTTAAAATAAAACAGATATGTAGAACCAGAAAAAATATATGTAGGTTAATGAATTAATGTAATGTGAACACCTTTGAAGCCACTACCTGAGTAGGAAATAGAATTTTGTCTGCCATTCTAGAATCCATCCATGTGCCTATCCAAATCCCAATTGCCCTGATAGAAACCACTACCTTGATTTTTATACTTATTCCCTTGAGCTTCATCATCAGTTTATCACCCAGGTGTGAATCCCTAAACCACAGTCTTAAACACTGCATATTAGCTCTGCCTTTTATATCTTTTAATATATAGTTCTCTCTATCCATATTTTTTCTTTGGAATTTATTTATTATTGAAGAACCTACATCATTTAACCTGCAGAATTTTCATGTCTGGATTGATAATTTCATACTCATAGTGCTATACTCTTCAACATATTCCTCTGCCCTCTGACTTTCTGCACATTGGCAGCTGGTTCCAAAGCCTTGATGGGTTTGATCCCTTTTGCAAACCTATTGGTGGTGGTAGTTTTCATCAGGAGACACTTAATGTCTGATTTGCTCTCAATTCCTTTCACTCTCTTTTTCTCCCTTTCTTTATCTTCTTTATTGTAATGTTAGCAACCATTCATGCTAATACCTTGATCAGTCAATTCATTAGGGGTTGGAAAATGGTAATATTCTAATTTTTTATTCTTATTTATCAGCTGGAATAATTTTATTAAGAGGTGCTTTTCCTCATCAATTAAGTGATTACCTAGTAATACAATTTATATAAGGAAGGTAGTATAGATGTTTAATTATTTCTTGTAATTTACCAGTTTCTAAGATACAGACTTGATTTCCAGTCATTTTCCAGAGCCCCATTGAGTTTTTTCCCCTCTCTTTATGAACTTATAAATTTAAATATGTTCTGATATGTTTCAGTCTCTTGGCATTATTATTTTTCTGAAGCTTAAATTGCCTCATTTTTGGCCAGTGGGAGCCTCTTCAGTTTGGCTTATGAGCATTTTGACAGGATTCTGGTGGTTTTTGATTTCTTCTTTTCTCTGCACTCTGTCCGGTTTGACAGGATTTTTTGGCCTTATCTCTTGTATTTTTCCTGTCTCAGTCCTAGAATCAGCCTTTTTCCAAGAAATCAAACTCTGGATTATTTAGTGGAAAGTTGAATTTCAAGTTTATATTTTGGATATTAGGGATGCCTATTTATGTTGGGCTAGTCATTGTTTCACTTCATTTTAATAAAATGAAGTTTGTAGGCAATGGTGGGAAATACACAGAAACATATTATCTTTAAATATATACATTTTGTTGTTGTTTTTGCATTTTTTAATTTTATTTTTTTTAATCTGCATCCAATTAGTATAGTGTGCAAAAATTAGTTAGTATATAGTGCAACAATGATTTCTGGAGTAGATTCCTTAATGCCCGTTACCCATTTAGCCCATCCCCCCTCCCACAACCCCTCCAGTAACCCTCTGTTTGTTTTCCATATTTATGAGTCTCTTATGTTTTGTCCCCCTCCCTGTTTTTATATTATTTTTATTTCCCTTCCCTTATGTTCATCTGTTTTGTCTCTTAAAGTCCTCATGAGTGAAGTCATATGATATTTGTCTTTATCTGACTAATTTCACTTAGCATAATACCCTCCAGTTCCATCCATGTAGTTGCAAATGGCAACTGGCAAGATTTCATTCTTTTTGATTGCCAAGTAATACTCCATTGTATGTATATGTATATATATCTGTATCTATATCTATATCTATCTATCTATCTATATATCTATCTATCTATCTACACACATACCACGTCTTCTTTATCCATTCATCCATCAATGGACATTTGGGATCCTTCCATACTTTGGCTATTGTTGATAGTGTGGCTATAAACATTGGGGTGCATGTGTCCCTTCAAAACAGCATACCTGTATCCCTTGGATTAATTCCTAGTAGTGCAATTGCTGGGTCATAGGGTAGTTCTATTTTTAGTTTTTTGAGGAGCCTCCATACTCTTTTCCAGAGTGGCTGCACCAGTTTGCATTGCCACCAGCAGTGCAAAAGAAATCGTCTTTCACTGCATTCTCGTCAACGTCTGTTGTTGCCTAAGTTGTTAATGTTAGCCATTCTGACAGGAGTGAGGTGGTATCTCATTGTGGTTTTGATTTGTATTTTCCTGATGATGAGTGATGTTGAGCATTTTTTCATATGTTGGTTGGCCATCTGGATGTCTTCTTTGGAGAAGTGTCTATTCATGTCTTTTTCCCATTTCTTCACTGGATTATTTTTTTGTTTTTTGGGTATTGAGTTTGATAAGTTCTTTATAGATTTTGGATACTAACCCTTTACCTTATATGTCGTTTTCAAATATCTTCTCTCATTCTGTCAGTTGCCTTTAGTTTTGCTGATTGTTTCCTTCACTGTGCAGAAGCTTTTTATTTTGATGAGGTCCCAGTAGTTCATTTTTGCTTTTGTTTCCCTTGCCTCTGGAGACCTGTTGAATAAAGAAGTTGCTGCGGGCAAGATCAAAGAGGTTTTGCCTGCTTTCTCATTGAGGATTTTGATGCCTTCCTGTCTTACATTTAGGTCTTTCATCCATTTTGAGTTTATTTTTGTGTATGGTGTAAGGAAGTGGTCCAGGTTCATTCTTCTGCATGTTGCTACCCAGTTTTCCCAGCACCACTTGCTGAAGAGACTGTCTTTATTCCATTGGATATTCTTTCCTGTTTTTTCAAAGATTAGTTGGCCATACGTTTGTGGGTCCATTTCTGGGTTCTCTTTTCTGTTATATTGATCTGAATGTCTGTTCTTGTGCCAGTACCATACTGTCTTGATGATTACAGCTTTGTAGTATAGCTTGAAGTTGGGATTGTGATGCCTCCTGCTTTGGTTTTCTTTTTCAAGATTGCTTTGGCTATTCGGGGTCTTTTCTAGTTCCATACAAATTTTAGGATTATCTTTTGTAGCTCTGTGAAGACTGCTGGTGTTTTTTTTGATAGGGATTGCATTGAATATGTAGATTGCTTTGGGTAGTATCAACATTTTAACAATATTTGTTCTTCCTATCTAGGTAAATATACACATTTCTAAAGGTAATATACTTCTTGAGCTTATACTGATATTTTCAAATAAATTTAAGTACTACAGGGTTTTTATGTAACCTCTTCTCAAGGACATAGAAGATAATAGGATTAGAATTATGCCATAATTTATTATTTCCTGTATCCTGAATTATACATACAACAGCCTTAGAATGATGTTACTAATATTACCATTATCAATATAATTATGAAACAGAGTTATAAGTAATTTTTGTATATGCTGTTCACATTCCTTGCTCATTTCATTTTTAGTGGTTGAACTATAAGGTCTGAGTATATAACAATTACATACTGTCTCCCTTTCCTTTTAACTTAATTTATTTAGTTTTAGTTCTAAATGTTATTATAAATGTAATGCTCAGTCATTAGTGCTTATGTTGATATTTCTGTAGTCAGTTTGGTTGCCAGAATTCTTTCCCTAGTAGATTCCTTAGGAAGAGCTCATGAGAGCATTCCTGAATTCTTGAATGTTGGTAATAGTTTGTCTTATGCCCTCATACTTGAAAATCAGATTTGCTGGATATGAAGTCCTTGAGACGCATATTCTGTTGTTGAGATTCTCAAATATATTATTCCATTTTTTTCTTTGGCATAAAGCATTGCTGTCAAAGTCTGATGATAATCTAATTTTATTTTTTTATAAGATAAATGCATTTTAAAAAACGCCCAAACATTTTTTGTGTCTTTCAAGTTCAGTAATTATACTAGAGTATACCTTAGTGATAGTAGTTCTGAGTCTGTCAGATACATGTGTGCTCTTTTGATATGCAGTTTTTTTTTAAAACTTTTTTTAATGTTTATTTATTTTTGAGAGAGACAGAAACAGGATGTGAGTGGGTTGGGGCAGAGAGAGAGAGAAGCACAGAATTTGAAGCAGGCTCCAGGCTCTGAGCTGTCAGCACAGACCCTGACACAGGGCTCAAACTCACGAGGTGTGAGATCATGACCTGAGCCGAAGTTGGATGCTCAACTGACTGAGCCACCCAGGCTCCCCGTTGATATGCAGTTTCAAATCTTGAACTCAGAGTTTTTCTGTACATTAGTTTTCAGTATTTGTTCTGTTCTCTTGCTTTGGTTATTTTTATTTCAGCGACTCCTATGATCTATATCCAAGACAATATCCTTAGTATTTTATCTCTTTAATATTTGTCATGTCTTTCCTTCTAAGCCAGTTTTGCTTTTCTTTTTCAAAAATCTCTAAGGTGTAATTTATATAAAGTAAAATTCATCCATTTTAGTGTACTGTCCTTGGGATTTTAATAAATTCAGTAAATGTAAATGGTGTAAATGTGGTGTAAATGTCACCACAATCAAGATATGGAAACAGTTCTAGCTCTCCCCCGCCCCCCCGCCCCCCCCCCGATTTCTTTGTACTCCTTTTTAGTTGAGAATTTCCTTTATAGCAGTCCATGGCAACAACTGATATATTTTCTGTCTCTGTGCTTTTGCATTTGCAAGAACATCATATACACGGAATCATGTAGTGTGTAGCCTTTTGAGTCTGAATTGTTTCATTTAGTAGTTAAATACATTTAAGATGCATACATATTGTTGCATTTATCATAGTTTGTTCCTTTAATGCTGATTACTGAATAATATTCTAGCATGTGAATGTACCACTGTTTGCTTCTTCATTCCTCAGTTAAGAGACATTGGGGTTGTTTCTAGTTTTAGGTAATTATGAATAAACCTGTAACTTGTGTATGAGGTTTTTGTGTGAACTGCATTTTTATTTCACTTGAGTAAATACATAGGCATGGGATTGCTAGTTGATATGGTCAGTATGTGATGAGAAAGGCTTCTACATCTAGAAAGAATGAAGCTGGTGTGAGGGGAAAGGAAGAGCTGAGTGACCTAATGGTGTTAAGTTCTTGGTCTCATTTTCCCCTTAATATCCAGATGCTTCTTTGTTTTCTACATAACTTGGTTGTCCAGTTATTTTTTAGATTTCATAAAATAAACCAATGTCCTTTGGATACTTCATTTTTGTCCCTTTAAGGCAGTTCTAATTAGATATTTGACATGTGCAACAAGTAAGACTTGTTTCATAGCAACCTTTTATTGAGAAGTGGAGGGAATGAGTTACTGTACTCAGTCCTTAACATGCATTTTGTAATTTATGCACTGGGATTATCCAGCCCACTGTACATTGGTTGCAATGAAAATTTAACTCATTGTTATGAAGAAGGGAGAGGAGGAAAAAATGAAAATAAATAACCTCATGTGGAACTGATATGCTTACTAAAGGGTTATAAACATCTTGTCAGGCATTGCCAATGTATTTATTGTTTTGGAGAAATACACTTTTGATTACAAATGCCTTTATTGTTTAGTACAGGCATTTTAATGTTGACAAGTCTACTTTGCACAAAAGAACAAGCCACACTGCTATGAATTCACACATAAGTATGTAGATTACTTCTTTGGTGTATATATTAATAAATAAAATATTCATGAACTAAAGTCTTAAAATGAGAGATTTAACACCATGATGGCTAAAATACTTGGCTATTTCCATTACTTCTAACAAATCCAACTTTCTGGTTCCCTTTGGAACAGATTTTAAACGTATAAATGATATAAGAAACCCCTCAATATGGGCAAAACTTTTATTCAGTAGTTTAAGGTATTTTGATTTTCCTTCAGTTTTGGGATGAGTGTTGTCTTTTCCTGACATATATGATAGGTGCTATTTGAGCAGTCCAGATGCTAGGTGCTTCTGGAGTCAAGAAGAGGGGGAGGTCAATTTCTAGGTTGGAAGCTCAGGGCAGACTTTGTGGGGAAGGTAATACTGGAATGGGGACTTGTAACTTATTTGTGTTCGGAGACCATTGGCACTAAAAGGAAGAGTTTTATTTAATATGTTTATAGTATACAAAACTGGTGTTCAGGTAAAAGATTCACCTTTAAAAAGTAATTAATTTTTTTTTCCACAGTATTTTGGACATATGGTTAAAATTAGTAAACTCATATGGTTGGATTCTTGACTAATTATTAAACGAAAATCATGCCCTCTTTGATCCTATTTTCTGTCATTGCAATTGGAGAAGACAATTTCTCAAATAAAATTATTCTATTATCTAATTCATGATGGAATTTTTTAATATTTAGCCATAATTCTGTATTGCATAATTAATTGTAATTGATTGACATGCGTTCCAGCAAGAGAGTTATTTTTAAATTTTCATGATCTCCTGGAAAAATAATAGGTCATTAAAAATGAACATTATTTATTCAGTGGAGATCAAAAGAATCAATGTGGTCACTCAGTAAAATATACTTTTGGACTTAAAAATGACTCAAATGGATTTTTAGAGTAATAAACAATCCAGAATGCAATAAAAGCACACTTCAAAACAGGAAAAATCATCATGACATTTAGAAGCAATAGAAAAAATAATATATAACCTATTTGTAATTGATTACAATAGGACCTCTGACATTTCTGTGTACTGAGGGGCTTATTCATGGAGCCATTGCTAATAAGCAGGGAAGTGTTGCTGATTATTTATGAAACATTTAAGAAATAATGGTTCATACTTGGCATAAATTCTAAATTAATGTCTTGAGTAATATAGCATTATCAGCTTGATGTGCTGATTCACAGGGATCACTGTAGAAACTTGTGAACAGAAGTTTTTTAATATTTATAGGATGTTGAAAGATTTGATTGCCTTTACCAGAAGCCACAGACATTTGCTAATAATGTTATGTGCCTTTTAGTAAATATGTTATTTTTTTAAGTTTATTCATTTATTTTTTTAATAAGATTTCTTTTTTTAAAAGTTTATTTATTTATTTTGAGAGAGAGAGAGAGAGAGAGAGAGACAGACAGACAGACAGACAGCATGATCACGGGAAGGGCAGAGCAAGAGAGGAGGAGAGAGAGAATCCCAAGGGCTCCATACTGCCAGTGGATAACCTGATGCAGGGCTCGAAGTCAGGAACCTTGAGATCATGACCTGAGCCAAAAGCAAGAGTTAGATGCTTAACTGACTGAGCCCCAAATTTACTTATTTTTGAGAGAGAGAGCACATGCGTGTGGGTGGGGGAGGGACAGAGAGAAGGGAGACAGAAAATCTTAAGCAGGCTCCATACTGTCAGCGTAGTGCCCAATGCAGGGCTCCATCCCATAAACCCTGAGATCATGACCTGAGCTGAAATCAAGGGTCAGATGCTTAACTGACTGAGCCACTCAGGTGCCCCTTAAATGTGGTATTTTATATGGGGTGCCATGTTAAGTATCACACAAATGAATTTAATCCACTATGCAAATTTTATTTAGTAATACACATACTACATGCTTTGAAATGATTGTATAGTCATTGATTGATTCCCTCAGTCTTTAGATAACATCAGTGGGGCATGTGGTGGCCCCAGACTCTGGGCAAGTCAACCTCTTTCACTTTATCTAGCACACAGCATAAATTCCAATGTTCGTATATACCATGCTATTACAAAGTTTGGGAAACACTGAAAGTAACATTTATTGATCAGTAACTCTGTGGAAAATATTGGCCTACGAACTAGAAGTGATTTAAAAACAACAATATATTTTTTGCTTTTAGAAGTATTTAAAATCTAATGTAAGAGGAATATGTATAAAAGTCACAAACAGATTTGTTATTTCTGTTTTAATGAGCTTAACATGTATTACAAGTCCCCATTTCCACTATAGTGGAAACAATCTTGCCAAGTCAAGGTAACTTCCAGTTTAAAGCTGTATCTTCTGGATATATTCAGGCAACTTCAAGTCTCCCCTCCCGCTTCTCTTCTCTAGGGTGATCTAGGTTCTTAGGTGCTTTCATATCCTCATGACATTGGAAGGAGATAATAGGCCTGGGATTGCTTTCTGCTGTGTTCAGTGCTGGAATACCTTGCCATCTGTTCTGTCAGCATCAGCAAAGTGTCGCCATTATTCTGGCAAGTTCATTCTGTACTGTAGGTACCCCCTCCCCCATTTCTTTTCTCCTTAACCTTCAGGGATGCTATATCTTAATTTTCACTTATTAGTCTGCCTTACTAGGGCAAGGGAGTCTTTTCTAATTCTCTGCATATCCCACAGGATTCAAGAAAGGATGGTGGAGTGGGCATGAATCTCCAGATACTTCTCAAGATAGAGAAGTATTTGTCCTGTTGTAATTTATACTCAAAAGTGGTGGCTCCATGTTGGGAAGCATCACACTACTAGGCAGTCTCTCTACAAAATCCAGGCAAGAAATGGAGTTTTTTTTCTGCCTTCATATTCTCATGGAAGTTTGATGGTTTCTCTAGGCTCTGCTTCTCTGGATTTCAAGCCTTCAGTGGGAAAAGGAAGACCCTGGTACAACAGTACCTAGCTTTGCTCCCCCAGTCTTCTACAAAATCTCTCTCTCATATCACATGTGAACATACAAAGGTTGGGGACAGCTGGAATTACATATTCTTCCCCATGCTCATGTGGTTTATAATCTAAGCTAGTATTACTCAAAATTTTTTGATAGAAATCCTTTGTGACAAAAACATTTTCATATCAATCCCAGAAATCACACACTTACCTTAGTCTTAATTGTCTAAATTATAATATACTTTATTCTATTTCATTAGGGAACAAGCAAACAAAACAATGCTAGCCTAGACCCCGGACATTGTTTTTGTGACCTACCTGTGGGCCTTGATCACCAGTTTGAAAAACAATGTTATAAACCTTTGTTCTGAGTGCCTTCTTACTCTTGATAAACAAAACCAGATTTTTAGAATTCTAGTAGACCTCTTCCTTTTTCCAGTGGCTGGGTCTTGCAAATAGAAAGAACTTTGATCTTCAGACCAGTATCTATGCTCTATGCTTTAAAAATCCATTTGAATTATTTGTTTGGGTCTATATCCCACTTTCCACCTTGGGCAAGGACTATCTCTGAGTATATGGGCAGAGAACAGTAAGAAAAATGAAGGAAAGAATCTATAGATTTTATCCTGCTATGTATAAATCAGAACAGAGAACCATAGAAGTCTAAAATGCCATAGAAACTTAGATTAATTTACCCAGCCAAGCAGTTCACAGGGGGCACTACTATTCAGGGGGTTTATCTGACTTGTTCAAGGCCACAGAGCTTGTTAGAGCCACAACTTGAACCCGTGGCTGTTGGCTGTCATGTAATCAATCATCTTTTCCACGTAACACTATTTGGCCTTTTCTTAAAATTGGAAAATTGGTCAAATGAAAAGTATATAAAAAGTACTAACATGGAGCGGGGGCGGATTTGCATCATGTACTTAATAATTGTTAGTTCTTTTTTCTCTTCCTGACCTTAAAGGGTCTGAGGTTGAAGTATTCATTGTGTCTGATGTAGTTCCTAATTTTTTATATTCCTTCCCTCTTTCTCTCTTTTCCATAATACTTAGGATTCTGAGAGAAGTGTGAATACCATATATACTTTTGTGGGGTCACTATTATGCATATATTTTTGTGGGGTCACTGTTAAGCCTTGGTATTAGAGAGTCTGACAACTCATGTGCCATAAGACAAAATTTGGGGACTAAACTGATAGTCACTTTGTTCTTTGGCTGTTCACCCGGTTCCATTTCAACTCTTCTTACAGAAAACATATTTCATACACTGACATAAAGATATCTGGACAGTTTTGATGATCTACATCAGGCACCAGCAAAAGAGGTTTATTTGAAAAAAATACATATCTAAAAAAGAGGCATGTCAACAACTCTTTTAGAAAGTGCTTTATCAATGTGTCAAAGATCCTTGAAATGCACACCAGTATTTATCTCAGAGTTATGTCTAATCACAAAATACTATATTGGATACAACTTAAACATCAGCAATAGTAAGATAATTAAGTAGATTATTGTACTTGTGTAAAATAAATTATTTTACAACCTTGAAATATGATATTGATGATCAGTGTCCATGACTGTGGGGAATGTTTTGTGTTTTTAGTTTATAAAGGGCATATAAAATTGCATCCTCAGTATGAGATTAACTATGTAAAAACAATTATATAGAAAAAGATGAGAAGGAAACAGATTAAGATATAATAATGATTATCTTTGGGAAATGGATTTACAGTGGTTGTACTTTTTCTTTTCCCTTCCAAATCTTAATATTTTCTTTAATTATCATGCACTATCTGTACTTAGAAAAAAATTATACATAAACAGCTTAAAACAGGTATTTTAGACATACGTAGTGTCAGTTTAAAGTGTTGGAAGCAGGAAAAAATCTCAAGTTTTGAGTTTTTAGGGTTTTTAGGTTGTGTTTGACTAGAATGTTCAAAAAAGCCTTGTGAGTTGGGACATTAGCACCATTTTTCGCATGCAGTATCCTGAGATGTAACATCAGTGCATCACAGCCACTATTTGTAATGTGCAATATGAAGAAAGAATATGTTGAATGGAAAGAACATCAATCTTTAAACAACAAGTAGAGTTATTATTTAGCATTTTGAGTCGGCCACAGTGTTTGTTTATCTCCTGCTGCTATTTATAATTCAGGACTGTTGTTATTGGATCCAGAGTAGAGGAGCAAGTTGAAAAGAGAAGAAATGAATAGCTCCTCCCCCTCCTCTCCGAGGAATCTTACCTGCAATCAATCCTGCTAGATGAACGGCAGCCACAAATGGGTGTGCTTTCTTGAATTCACTGGCTGTACCCACAGTCCATGCTGCAGTAGTTGAAGCAATCTTCCTTTCAAGATATTGATTTCCTATGAAATTGTCATTTGAAATGATGGATCTACAGTTGGGTTGGGACCTGGAGGAAAGATGGTTGTGTTTGTGTTGCAGGCAGGAATCTTGACAAGCTTTGTCCTCCACACAAAGGACAAAAGGAAAGTAAAGAAATTATTAGAGTTGGAAGAAAGATTAAGGAAAATACTTTAATCATCTTCCCGTTTTACAGGCCAATTTCTAATACTTAAGATGAGGTTATTTATGGGTTCCTCGTTTCACAGGAGTTGAATATTTCTGATTATTCCTAAAACCAAAGTAGTAAGACCTTTGGTGATGATGTACTTTACCACAGAAATGCAGAAAGTTTTACTGTTTGGCTAGGGTATTCATGGTTATAATTTTCTTTTTCTCAGAGGTGGTCTGAAGGCTGATCTTTGGGTCACAATGTTAACAGTCCTTTTTCTATAGATCAGATTTCCTGGACCCTGGAGGCTTCCGTTAAGAAGGGCTTGATTCCTGGCTGTTTCCATCCTAAAATATTGGAACTTACTCCTTTTCTTTCCTCTCTCTCTTCTGTTATCTTCTTTTATATAATGTGAGTTTCACGTATTATAGATCATCTTTTTCTGTAATGTGTCATCCCTTTTTTTCTGCCACACTTTGAGTCAAGTTATTCTATACTTTCTTTTTTATGTTTGTCATTTGTTTTTCCTGTATACTCTATTTTTTACCCCAGAAACAACCCAGCCTCATTGGGTTGGGGTTTATTATTCAGACTGATTATTTGCTTGACACAAATCTCTCTCCTATTATTCTAAGTAGGCCCAAAGATATTAATATACCCTTTTGTTTTCTTAGTTTTTAGAGAATAGTCCATGATGTTAAGTGTGAAAATGGGATTGTATAAGCTTGTGTCTTAGAGTGTGTGATATACAAAAACATTAAGTTCCTACAGCAATTAGTGAATACTTACAATCAGTGAATGCAATATTCTTCATAAATAAATTTTATTTTATGAAAATTTTTTTAAATATTTATTTATTTGTGAGAGAGAGACAGAGCATGAACAGGGAAGGGGCAGAGAGAGAGAGGGAGACAGAGGATCCAAGGCTGGCTCCAGACTCTGAGCTGTCAGCACAGAGCCTGACATGGGCTAGAACTCACAGGCTGTGAGGTCATGACCTGAGCCAAAATCAGACCCTCAACTGACTGAGCCAACCAGGTGCCCCAATAGTCTTCATAAATAAATTTTATAACAACAAAACCTTGGATTTATTATCAGACTATATTTTAAAAATATTTTTCTACAGAAAATTTTCTCTCAAACTCACTCATTTTTCTACCTATGTTAATTATATAAACAAAATTAGATCACTTGTAGGTGATGGAACATCATCAGCATATACCATAAAATAGGTACTTTTGGGAGTTTTTGGGTCATTGAGTTGTCGTGTCCTTAGGCTAAATGATCACTGATTCTTTGTTATTGCATTTCATATATATATATATATATATATATATATATATATATATATATATATCTTTAAGAAACTGGCTTTTCTGGCTGTCTTAAACATGTGTTTTCCCTCTTCTGTAATTTTCTTCTTTTAATCTATGTTCTAGAAAAATCCTGTCTGTTCTAAGCAGAATTCTATCTGAAGTAATAATAAGTAGTCATTAGGTAATATTTAAAAACACAAATTTAAAAACACAATATTTAAAAATGCAAACTTTTGATATACCTATTGACCTCTATTTTTTGCTCTTTAATAAAAGCTCTTTAATAAAACACTTGATTTGGGGCACCTGGGTGGCTCAGTTGGTTAAGTGTCTTCAGCTCAGGTCACGATCTTGCGGTTTGTGAGTTCGAGCCCTGAATCGGGCTCTGTGCTGACAGCTTGAAGCCTGGAGCCTGCTTCGGATTCTGTGTCTCCTCCTCTCTCTGCCTCTCCCCTGCTCAATGCTCATGCTCATGCTCATGCTCATGCTCATGCTCATGCTCTGTCTCTCTCTCTCTCCATAATAAATAAAAACGTTAAAAAAAACTTCTTTGGTAGACATTTCTAGCATCTTTCACTAAATGAATCACAATTTTCAACACTGTTGTCAGGTAAACAGCAGTGTCACCTTCATTTTTGTTTTGTTTAGCACACATTCCCTACATTTATTTATTTATTTATTGTTAATTTTTTAAAAATGTTTTTATTTTTGAGACAGAGAGAGACAGAGCATGCACAGGGGAGAGGGAGGCAGAGAGAGAGGGAGACACAGAATCTGAAGCAGGCTCCAGGCTCTGAGCTGTCAGCACAGAGCCAGACGCGGGGCTCGAACTCACGGACTGTGAGATCATGACCTGAGCCGAAGTCGGACGCTTAACTGGCTGAGCCACCCAGGCACCCCATTCCCTACATTTATTTAGAGAATATATTTGGTTTGGAGAATGGACTAGGAGGTGTGTATGTAGATTAATGTAAGGTGAAATAGAGCATGAAAATATCCAATTGGAGCAATGATTTATCTGATTTTAGTATTTAAATGAATTTCTTTAACACCCAAAAAAATGAAAATTCCCTTGGCAGATGCTTGCTGATGATCTCCTGTCATCATAGCAATGTCTTATTACTGAGTAATTAAAATCACACTCCAAACTAGAGAAACCTTTCCATTTTGGGCATAAAGATGTAGTAGGATTCAAGTAGATTTCAGTCAATAAAGCCTTAATTAATCAGAAATCAATATGTTAGGAACTTAAATAGATTTCAATAGTTAATTTCTACTCTATGATAATAAAAAAAGTCTATTTTTTTTTTAAAGATTCTTCAATAGGGGCGCCTGGGTGGCGCAGTCGGTTAAGCGTCCGACTTCAGCCAGGTCACGATCTCGCGGTCCGTGAGTTCGAGCCCCGCGTCAGGCTCTGGGCTGATGGCTCAGAGCCTGGAGCCTGTTTCCGATTCTGTGTCTCCCTCTCTCTCTGCCCCTCCCCCGTTCATACTCTGTCTCTCTCTGTCCCAAAAATAAATAAACGTTGAAAAAAAATATTTTAAAATAAAAGATTCTTCAATAACAACCACACAAAAAAAGTATGTTTTCTGGGACACTCTCAGGTAGCCAGAGTTCATCCTTCCATTTCTGGTAGGATGTTAGTTGAGTTTTTATTGTAACAGTATTTTTAAGGGAGAAATTTTTACCCTTCAGGACACTAGACCTGTATGGATCCTTTAAATTCTTACAAATCAAATTCTGACGACACATTTATAAAAATTGTCTGATACCCATTTTCTATATTAAGAGAGAGATTTTTGTATCAGTCTTCTTCATGCATGTGCATTATTAATGGAAACAGTGTGATTTGGAAAGCTATTTTACTTAGACTGTCATCTTTTTTTTTTTTAACAAAGTAAGTAGATTCTATTTGGTGTTCAGTGAAATAGGCTAAGTTATGTTGCTGGATGTTTATGGTAAATATGTGCCATTTCTCACTCATCTTTGTTTAGACAAACATTCATTTCTGACATTTATCTATTTTATTTACCAGTCACTGCTATTTATATTAGTAGGCAATGCTATTTCCTATTTAACTTTGGTATGATCACTATGCAAGTATAATTTTGAGCTCAGCCACCTGTTTACACATTCTGTCATATGGCAAAACAAAACCCTTTCTAGAGTAAGTATTTAAGAGGAGAGAGGCAATAGTGTGAGTGAGACATTTGGCAATCCTAATCCTAAAGCAGCCTTAAATTACATTGTTTAAACTGTTAGCCTGCATTAATTCCTGAGGATGCTTATTGGTAGGCAGTATAATTAAGATGCTGGTGAGTATGAATGGAGTAGCAGGACCATTATTGATAACACTTGCATCTAAGCTTTTAGCTTATAAATATTGAAAATGTGTTAACATGTATTGATGTTTGGTCATGAACCCAGGGGCAGTGAAATACATAAAGAAGGCAATGAATACATAATAAATAAAGAGCCACAACTCTGCTGTTACATTGGTTATGTACTTTTCATATGGATTTTTTTTTTTTTTTTTTTTTTTTTTTACTTGGAGAATATTCTTTCCTGTCAAGTTTTTTGGAAAGGAACTATGAAATCTTCTAGTTATAGATTTGCCAAATTTTAACAGTTTATAGAAAAATCTGAGTAAGCTTCTCAGTAAGTGTAGTATGCTAAAGATTCTAGTGATCCAAGTTTAATCCTATTACCTGTGTTGTTTTCCACCTTAACACCAGGAATCCATTTTGGGCATGATTTCAATGAGCTATTGTTAGGTGAATGTCATTTTAGTGAGTGATCTAAAACTGAATGAAGTTCCCCAGTCAAACGTTTTGTCTTGTATACAGCAGTAAAAGCTGTATGAAAAGAATAATTTACTGTGAGAATGTGGAAATTGATAGTCTAACATAAGGAGTTATCTTTTCCTAAATTAGGAGTAATCTGAAAGTATAAAGGAGATGGAATTCTAGTGAGTGCAAAGTTAATATATTTTTTCCTAATGGAAAACATTTATTTCTGATATCTTTTTTTTGGGGGGGCTGGGTGGAGGGAAAAGCTATTAGATCAAACTTTTGGTAGTGGAATGAGAGTTTTGACCAAGGTTTTGTCTTCCTGTCACTGAAAACAGTTTTCTGAGTATGAGTTTCTAACAATATGGGTAATCAGAAATTTGGAAAAGAAAAGACTAGTCTTGTAGGATGTCAGGAAAGGGCATGAGCAAGCATTAGACAAAAAGAATGCACACAAAAAAGACCCCTAATGGAATGAATACCCAGCTTGTCACAAAAATGCTTAATGATGGAGTAAAGATAAATTTGTCACTTTCTCATATGTTGAATATTCATCATATAGTCTATGCAGCTGTATCTTAGAATGCCATTTCCTTTTTTTTTTTTTTTTTAAACATAAAGCAGATTACTCCACTAGTTTATTCTTAGGAACTGCATTGTGTACCTTGTATGCTTAAATGAACTGTTGTAAGGCCAGACTTTAAATGGTATTTTGTTATTAGTATTTTTTTCTTACTATATGATCAGGTTTATGGTATGTAGGCTACGTTTCTTTTTGTGAAATAGGCAAAAGGTTATATGAAAATGAGCATTGCCCTAGTTGGTACTCAGGTATTCTGATTGATATTTATTCAATGTTAATGCTATATTAAAGCATATATGCACATATGTATTAAGATACGGACATTGTACCTCATTATTTGTTAGTAAAGGAAGTGATCTTAATTATTTCTCTAGTAGGTTTCATAGGTTAATGCAAAGTCTAATCATCTCTTTTCAGACCCAATAACATGTGTGGTTCAAATTTTATAACACTGTAACTTGGAAATAATATTTATAATATCTAATTGGTGTTTGTAATCTTATATTGCAAACTAATTTAAATGACCAATTTAAACATTTAAAGTAAATTTAAAAATGTGTGTATATGTAATACCTGACTCCAGACTTGAATTTAAGATGAAACTCATGTAGCTTAAGCCTCAGGGCCCCCACTTGCCTGACTCCTTTTCAGTTCCAGCGTATAGTCCTCCCTGGATATAAAGAGGAAGTGCTGATAATGCTCTAAGTAGTAGTCCTGGGACTCTAGGTAGTTGTGGGTCACCAGCATCTCCACATCTACCCATGTCCTCAGTGAAAACCTTATCTTGGTAGAACTCATTGTTCATCTAGACCATACCATTGTTCATCCAGAGGATCTGAACAAATGCCTTTCTCTCGCTCCCTGGGTCAGAGGCCTCTAAAGATCTTGATTTGAGGCCACTTGTGCCCTCTCCCAACCAGGACCAGGTCACAAGGGGGCAGGGAGGCCCTAGCTCAGTCCATGGGGTACATCTAGGGAGAACCTAGCCAAGTCCTTGGGGTGATGCATATATTACAAGATCAAAGTGCTGAGATTCTTCAAGAGCTTGCCCACAGTGATCATAAAACACCATAAAGCTGTGGTTTTATAGTAAACATCAAACAGTATAGTAAACATAAAACAACATAAAAACACATAAAACTCCCTCTGTGCTGAAGCTTGAAAAAACCATCTAAGCTATCAATAACACAAAACAAATTTCCATTAACCAGGCTAGAAGAAAGACTGAGTTATCATTTTATTGAAAATGATATACAAATTATTGCCAGTCAGAGAGAATGAACCCAAAATGTTGGGCAAAAGTATCACACAGGTATTACAGAAGTGGCAGTTAATAATAATGATAAAAGTGATAGGTTATTTTCCTGGATTTTGTTATGTTCATAGTATTTTTCAGCTTTTTAAAACTTTATAATTTGTTACAAATCCTTTCCTCATTCTAAATACATAACTCACTTTCACAGCTACTCTTTTATTCATAGTTTTATATTATTTTCTAAAAAATAGGTCTCCAGGCTATGCAAAACCTGGATCCCTCTCTGCCTGGTACATAGTAGCTATTTAATACGTGTTTTTTTATTCTCCTCTAGATCCATTAAATTTCCATTGACTGTATAAATATGATAACTTTACTAATATTTGTTATGTACAATTACATAGTGTCTATTGACTATTTTTTACTTATGCCATTTTAATTTTTTTAATTTTTAAATATTTATTTATTTTTGAAGGAGAGAGAGACAGAGTGTGAGCAGGGGAGGGGCAGAGAGAGAGGGAGACACAGAATCCGAAGCAGGCTCCAGGTTCTGACCTGTCAGCACAGAGCTCTACATGGGGCTCGAACTCACAAGCAGTGAGATCATGACCTGAGCCAAAGTGGGCCCCTCAACCAACTGAGCCACCCAGATGCCCTGCCATTTTAATTTTTTTTAAACGTTTATTTATTTTTGAGAGAGAGAGAGAGAGCACGAACAGGGGAGGGGCAGAGAGAGGGAGACACAAAATCCAAAGCAGGTTGCAGGCTCTGAGCTGTCAGCACAGAGACCCACACAGGGCTTGAACCTACAAACCATGAGATCATGACCTGAATCGAAGTCGGATGCTTAACTGACTGAGCCACCCAGGCATCCCTGGAAAATGGGTTTTTGCAACTGAAATTAAGTTGAGAATCGTGACATAAAGAGATCATCTTCCATTTTCCAGATAGGTCCTAAATCCAATGACAAGACACAAATAGAACAGACACAAGTGGAGGAGGAAATGTGACTATGGAGGCAAACCACAGAGAAGCAGTGATGGATTCACAAGCCAAAGAATGTCAGTGGCCACTACAAGTTAATAGAGGCAAAGAATATAATCTTTCCTAGAGCCTTCAGAAGTTGATGGCCCTGCTGACTCTTTGATTTTGGATTTTGTGTCCCCAGAACTGTGAGAGAATAAAGTTCTGTTCTGTTTTTTTTGTTTTTTTGTTTTTGTTTTTTAATTTAACAGATTAAACATATTCCCATTAGGTTTAATTTCTTTTTAAATTTTTTTTTTATTTTAACTTGTTTTATTTTTTATTTATTTTTTTAATTTACATCCAAATTAGCATATAGTGCAACAATGATTTCAGGGGTAGTAAACTTCTATTGTTTTAAGCCACCTGGTCTGTGGTAATTTGTTATAGCAGCCACAGAAAACTAATATAGCTTTCATTTTATCACCAACATTTTCTAATGTTATCGTCAAAGCACAGTTTGTTGTAGTAAACAAATGACCAGATGGGATCAAATGACCAGATGGAGCCTGGGTGGCTCAATTGGTTGAGCATCTGACTTGGGTTCAGGTCATGATCTCAAGGTTCGTGGGTTTGAGCCCCATGTTGGGCTCTATGCTGACAGCTCAGAGCCTGGAGTCTGCTTCGGATTCTGTGTCTCCCTCTCTCTCTTTGCCCCTTCCCTACTCATGCTCTCTCTCTCTCTCTCTCTCTCTCTCTCTTTCTCTCAAAAATAAATAAACATTAACAAAAATTAAAAACAAAAACAAATGACCAGAAATTAGGTGAAGAAGATGGTATTGGAGGCTGAGAGGGATAAACAAAAGAACAAATTTTGAAGAAAGAACAAATAGAAATTTATATTCATGAAACAGACAATTTTGTTTTTTCCTTTTCCTGTTGCATTCTTTTTAATATTGTGGTTTATTTTTTTCTATCTGTATTGGGGGAGTGGTTAAAGAATAGACTTTATTAACACTTTGTGAATCAGAAAAGAGCCAGGGATCACCATGGTAGTTCTCGGTGCAGAGTCACAAGAGAAGTTGAGAAGAGGTAGTTACAAATCTTTTGAAACTTTTCAATTGCACAAGGAGGTACACTATGTTTTATCCATATGAACAATCGCCTAAAGTATATCTTTTTCACATATACAAGCTCCAAAATGTTTCTCTACACCAAGAGGTTGTACATTTTTGTATTTGTCCTAGGTGTGACCTATTAATGCTACTGATTACCTGAGTATATGAAGATCTTGTTTTTGTTCTTTTATAATGTATTTTTTAAAAAGTATTCACTTAAGTAAATTAAATTACATATGTTTTTGCTTCTTTAGCTGTACAAATGTTTTAATGTAAATATATATATAAGATTTAAATACTTATAAGCTAATAAGTATAATTCTTTTTCATTAAATAGGGACAGTGATCTACACTTAAGGGTTGAATTGATGTGTCTGTTAGAAAAAATATCTCAATAATTTAAATACATTTAGGAAATATACTGAACTAATATATATAGAAAGGTTATTTCAATTTAATGCAAGAAAGTAATTTAACCATTTATAATTAATAAAGCTTCCTATTTTGATGTTTCTATATGCTGAATTTTTATATATCATCTTTGGAAAGTATAGTAATTTTTCTTAAAAATTGATGAGGAACTCATGAATTGTATCCATGGAAAATCAGATACATTGTCCTTTGTAAGAACAGAGATGTGAAGGAATCTTTGTATGTCTTGTTTATATTAAAACACATCTTTTCTAAGGGGAATTTAACATATTTTATTAACATTGGCCCAGATTCTGTTGGTAGTCTGTCCATTAGAAAGACAGGTGAGAGATAATGGGTTCTCGTTATTTTATTTTATTGTATTTTATTGTATTTTATTTTATTTATTTTATTTTTTTAAATGTTTATTTATTTTTGAAGGAGAGACAGAGTGTGAGTGGGGGAAGGGCAGAGAGAGACACACAGAATTTGAAGCAGGCTCCAGGCTCTGAGCTGTCAGCACAGAGCCTGATATGGGACTTGAACTCACAAACTGCGAGATCATGATCTGAGCCGAAGTTGGGAGCTCAACCAACTGAGCCACGCAGGCGCTCCTATTTTATTTTATTTTTTGAAGTCTGTTTTGTCTGATACAAGTATGGCTATTTTCTGTTTTTATTTTTAATTTTTATTTATTATTATTACTATTATTATTATTGTTTTTATTTAAATTCCAGTTAGTTAACATACAGTGTGATATTAGTTTCAGGAGTACAATATAGTAATTCCAGGTGTAGAGCTTACTTTAAAAAAAGGGGTTCTCTTCTTTTAGATGAATCTCCTATATTGCCTCATCCCAATATATCCTCTGAATCCAATTCTATTTATAAGAAATATAAATTGCTTTTCATTGTCTTCAAGGTAAATTCCAATTGTTTAACGTTCATGAACAAGCCCTTTTTAGTTAAATGACTCCATCTCCTACCATTGCCTCCCTCTTCATCCTCTATGATTTTATTTTGCAATTATACTGCTTAATAGAGCCCATGCTATTCTGTGTCTCTATATGTTTTTACATGTATGAAAGGATTCTATGTGAGATGCCAACATAATGTAATTTGTCTCTAAAACTGGTGGGGTGGGCACTTTTCCTACATTGACAGAACTTTTAGAAGAGCTTATCCTGAGAGAAAAAGAAGGATGGGTGTGTTGTAATAAGTGAACCTTGGCCTCAGAAGGACAGAGCCAACCTCAAGTTTAGTATGGTGTCCATGACTTTGTTCAGCTCCCTGTTGAGCACATGTCTGAATCCTATGGAGACTAAGTAGGAGAGAGATCTAGAAAAATCATAAAAAATGTGCTTTTTGCATCTTCTTTTTGAGTGGTATTCCTACTATGCTTTGCCATAGAACTCCCTAAAGCGTGGATTATATGAAGGTCCAATGATCGCCCCCAGAGAGCTGTGGTTCCCTGTGGTATGATATTCCCTTTATCTGTTGATGCCAAGGAAAAGCTACTAGGAACATCCTTTTTTCATAGGTCTCTATAAGACACTTTCTCTGATCTCAGAAATATCTGGTTGTTGTGGTGTTGGTGTTGGAATTGGTAGGAACTGGATGTTCTGAATTAATAGATGGAGAAAATTTGGAAACTTTTGGATGTTTGGAAGTTCCAAACGTAATTATTTGTCATCCTAATCAATAGAATCTTGCTAAGTGAATGAATCTTATCTGATATACTCACCTCTGTTATTATATTAGTGGCTAAAATATGTTCCTTCCCCTACTATTTAAATTTTATCAAACTGTGAAATTTCTCTAGAAATAAAGTTCTTTAACTCAAAGACTTAACGACTTAACTCTATTATGATGGGATTTTAGTCTCTGTGGCAGGGTCGCAGATCTGATTTTTGATAAGGAGGAATTCTCCAGGTGTCCTCCCAAATCACACCTCCTAACTTCCTGTAGTGTCAGTCCTTCCACAACTGCCTGCAAATAAGTAAATTGCTCTGGGATCTAAGAGCTGATGGCTCTCTGAGGAGAAGGCCAGATACTCCATTTTTGACTCGTCACTCACTTCACTGCTCCCATCTTCACATGAGAATCCTCACATTTATCACTCAAATCATGGAATATCAGTGAGCAGGAAAAGATCAGTGGTGATGGTAGCTAGAAAAGCCAGTCCAAAGCACTCATCAAGAAAGATTTGCTTTTTATTATCTTTTTTGCTTTGGTTTATGATAACTCACAGAAGTGGGGAAAAAATCTTGGCATAATAACATTGTGGGCTGACATCTACTAGTTTCATGCAGGATTTAGCTTTTTGCTGTGAAAGAAGTAATTGGTGCAAGAGAACTTGAGAGACCGGAAGCAGCTATTGCATCCCATTCAGGAATAATAGAGCTAGCTAAAATTAACCAGTGGTGTTTATAAAATCCAAACTTTCATCTGCTAAACCTAGATTAAATTGGACAGACCAAACACAGTCTTAACACTTGACCCATGTGAATGGAAGAGAGTTTAGATAGCATCAGATGAGCTAGGAATAAGAATGAGCATCCAAGGCCGTGAGCATCCCTGTAGACAGAGCCGATTATTGGGATCTCTGTGTATTGTCTGTGTATTGCTGTGGTGAGGTCCAAAGTGAACCTTCCTTCATATCCTGTTAGGATATGCCTGAGATACTGCCAGATACTTCCTGCCTCTTTAGTACATTTTGGTGGCCCAGTTGTCATATTTTTAAATAGATCCCAACAACCATGGATACTGTTCATGAAGAACAGTATTCTTTCTGTTTTAATGGCATTCAAATGTTTTTCTCTTTGAAACTGACCCAATCTTATCACTCTGTATATGAGGCAACTGGAGAAGTTAAGCAGCTTTTGGTTCATGTTGGTTGCTAAGACCAGGAGCCAGGTCTTGACTGAGACAGACCAGAGCCAGGACTTTTGTCTGCCTCTCAGTCCACTCAACCTTTTTTTATAGGATGCATTTTTTTTTAATTAAAACCCAGAGTAAGTGGCTCCTTTTCTATCTGAGAATGGAAAAGATGTCTGAGATGCTCTTGGAAGTCATTAGAGTCTACCTCCCTGGCAAAGGGAAAAACAAAGCTAAGTCTGATCACTTACTTTTAGGGCATTGAAAAATATAAAACCTCAATGAAGACCATACTATAAGACATGGCCTATTATATATTTGTTTGAAAAAGAAAACAGTGACATTATTGACAAAGCACATAATGGCTATATTTAGCTGCAGTTTGGAAATTTGAGGACATGAAATTTTTTTTTTTTTACAAATATTAAAGAGGAACCTACAAAGTGTCAGGTATTGTGTTAAGTGTTTAGGATGCAATGTCCATACTGCTTATGGATATGACTCCTGCCTTCATTGTACGTACTCTCTACAGGGGTATATAGACAAGTAAGTGGGTAAGTAAGGTGCAGTGTGAAAATGAGCATCATAGGGGAAGTATAAGGCATAGGTGAAGTACTTAGCAAGGGAACTACATTTAGACATGGGGAGTCTGAGAAGTTTTGCCAGTAGTAGTGACATTTAAGCTGCAAAGTCAAGGATGAAGAGAAGTTAATCCAGTGAAAATGGGAGTTGGATGGGGATGGGCACGCGTTGTAGATAGAGGGGCAGCATGTGGAAAGTTTCCAAATTAAAAGAAGAAATAATTTTTCAGGAGCTGAGAGAAGTTTGCTGAAGTATGCCGGCTACAAACTTTCCTGTGGTTATTTCAATGGTGAGTATACAACGTTATTTTTTTTCCCTAAGGGCACACATTATTTAGCAAATGAATACTTTTTCTAGACCTAGACATTTAGGAAACAATTTTGGCTCCCTTTTGTCTTCTGAAGAAAGGGCAGAATGTTAATCTCCAAACATACTGGTTGTTTATTATCTCTGCCTGATGTGTGTGTGTGCGTGTGTGTGTGTGTGTGTGTGAGTGTTGCCGGGAGGAAGGGCTACCATGCTTCTACATAACTTGCACTCTGTGGATCATGACAAATGGATACCTTCTGTTGTCTACCTACTGGCTGTTGTCCCTTGCAACATAGAATTCAGGCATTGTGGTCAAAAACTTTGTGTGACGAGTCATATACAACTGTTAACATGTTTCCACCTCCTGGCTCTCCTATACTTTATCTATTTTATAACTTTCTTGTTTGAATACAACACCTCAGAATCCTACTTTAAGTTTCTGAGAATTCTGCCCCTGGATAATTATACTTGACAACGGAAAGGGAATAAAACACACATTAAAAAATGATTGTAAGCAACTTATGCCTATTCAAAGCAAACTGGTGATGAAAAATTGTCCTGTGTATGTTTCTCTGTGCTGAAACAACTTGCTCCCTTCCGGCACAGCTGAGGCTTATATATTAGGTCATTCAATATTAAAGTGATTGTGAAGATTCCTAATTCACAAATATGCCCTAATAATGTATAGTAATTTTTAGCAATTATTTTCATCATTATTAATGATATTAATAGCTAAAATTTGTGTCATGTTACTATATATCAAATATTGAGCTAAGTGCTTCATGCTTATTATTTCATTTAATCTGCATAATGTTCTTATGAAGAAGGCATTATCCTTTTCTTTATCTTACAGTTAAAGAAATTGAAGGATAGAGAGGTTATATACGTTGCCCCAAATCACAGAACTAATATGTGGGAGGAAGAATTTGAAGCTAGGCTGGCTGACTTCAAAGGTCACTTGTATACCAAATAGAGTCTGTTGCTGAAGATAGTGGCATCATAAAAGTTTGCAAAAAGAGAAAACTAGCAGCATGTGCAAGAAACTGGTTGGGTATGATGTTAATTTAAAGGATAAGTTTCCGTGGCATGATGGACTGTCTTCTTATGGGTATTTTCAGGATATTTATTAGGTTAAAATTAACTTGCAGTTCTTGTGGATGCTAATAAGCTGCCCTGTTTACCTTGAAGCTGAACTTTACAAATGGTATTGTACCTTCATAACCTTGACATTTATTATTAGGGTTTGAAAAGTGCTGCTCACTCCTTGAGAAAAGAGAGTAAATGTACTCTTAGAGTGCTTTGAAAAAAAAATCATTGCTATATGTGTGAATTGTTTGAGTGGTTCTTTATGGTTTACCAAGCACTTTTGCATTATTTTCTTTTATTCTTATAGCTCTCTGAGAGAGAGAGAGAGAGAGAGGGAGAGAGAGAGAGAGAGAGGGAGAGAGGGTATTATTGCCTCCATTGTGCTGAAAAGGAAACTTATTATTGGTGAGTGAAGGATAAACCGGAACCAGAACATGAAACTCTACTCTTTTCCTTAAATACTTCTTTCCCTCTATATACCTATATATAGTTTGGAAGAAAAATAGAGGAAATTTTGTAGGGAATAATATGTAAGAAGATAAAGTCAGCTCCCCGTAGGTAAGCTAGAATGTGATTGCCTCTTGGCTGCTTACCATTGCCAAAAATGACTTGGTTAATAACCTCACTGCAGACAATGAAATTCCCAATTATCACAACACATAAACGTGGCATATAGCTTCTTTGCTGGCACCTACTTTTATGTCATTAGAAGAAAGCGGGGTCTTCATGGACTTCAGTTCTTCCTCTTTCCCCAACCCGGATGCCACCAGGGAGGGAAGACAGATGTTTGTAGAGAGGGGCTTTTATAAACCTTAGGAAATCTCGGGAGCTCCTTCACTTTTTATGGAAGAAACTCATGGACTATGTGGCAAGGATTTAAAAAGATTTTGTTATTTTAGTAGATAGACCTAAGGTATATTTTCTGTTTTAGAGCCCATTGTAGGGAGAAAACTCCATTCCAGTGATTTGCCAACATACTCAAATTGTTGCTAAAATTTGTATTCAAATAATGTACGTTTTTTAGAAAATGTAGGTCTTGGCCAAAATTTTCCATATTGAATTACAGAAATAAAAATGAGGCACGTGGCACAATAATTGAGTTGAGAGTGTAGATTTTGATAAAAAACAGGCAAGAACTGGACACGAAGACATGTTGAAGGAGACCTTGGTAGCAGTCCCAAGAAACAACAATGATAGCCTGAAGCAAGCATCTGAAGTGACCAGTGTGCCTAGAGATTGTGGCAAATAGAAAAGGCAAAAATCAGTGTACGTCAGCTAATTGGATAATATCTTTTTTTGTTGTTGTTGTTAGACATACTTTGTTTTTAATTTAATTTTTTTTTAATTTACATCCAAATTAGTTAGCATATAGTGCAACAATGATTTCAGGAGTAGATTCCTTAATGCCCCTTACCCATTTAGTCCATCCCCCCTCCCCCACCCCCTCCAGTAACCCTCTGTTTGTTCTCCATATTTATGAGTCTCTTATGCTTTGTCCCCTCCCTGTTAAAACAGTATTAGCAGTAACTTTACAATGATCACATGTTCTGGGAACTTGGTGATCTTCAAATGTGATAAAAAATAATTTCCTCCAATTGAAGAAATACTTCATTGTTAGACAAGTACTTACAGTCAGAGGCTGGGTAGCAAAATTGTCCATTTTATTGGCCAAAACATCTAGTTTGATGCAGACTAGGAAAATACCACAACCCAAACTGGAAGAAAGTAAAATGACTCAGGGGCTGAGGGGCTGATTTAAGGCTCCTTTAGAAAGAGAGATTGAGGTCTACCCAGGGCAAAGTCTTCATGACCCTGGTGAGGACGTCGAGTCTCTCTGCTTCAGAGATGTAGGCCTTAATCAAATCTGTTATATCTGGGTTTAGCTCCCCTCTAGTTTATATAGTTACCTTTAGCAATATCTATCATTGGTCTGCTGCAGACTAGCTCTATGACCTTGGTCTAATACTTAACCTCACTGGATCTTTTTCTATAGCTCGATCAATGTACTTCCCATTCTTTTTCATTCCTCACAGGGACGCCTGTGAACAAATAACATAGTGAATGTGAAGTTGTTTTGAATTTCTCGGAGGAAAGTCACATTTAATACTGGAAATTATTGCTATTATTAAAGTTTATTGAAGTTAATGATTATTATTAGAAGTTCATTGGGATAAACAACACTGCCAGTCAAGATTTGAGTAGCTCTTAGCTAAAAAATCAACAAGAGTTAAGCTTAAATGTTATGAGGGTTCTGCTGAAGTAGATAAAGGTTTAGGTAAAAGAGATTTTTTTTTTCTAGGAAAAGCATTGAACGGTAGGTTTATTTAGGACCCACAAAAACATTTTCTTAGATTTTTTAAAATTGGAATTGGAAGGTGCTCAGGTACCAGGTAAAATCTATTCTGTTAGATGAGATTTACTCATTTCAGGGATGGCTGACTGGCTTCAGTTTTGTTTTCTGTTCCCTCCATACATCTTCTTTCCTCCTAGCCTCCTTCACACACAACTATGAAATAATTATAAAAGCAGTGCATCCAACAGCCTCAACTCAGAAACATACAGATATGTATTACTCATTTTTTTTCTATGTTTTGTCAGCATTAATTTTCTGTTCCACTACCCACTGATAAGACTGGGGAGTAGAGAACCTTGATATTTACAGTAGAAGTATCTCAGTACATTCAGATAATTTTCTTCAGGTCACATTCACTACTCACTGTGGTCAATGTCTACTTTCAGTGGAGGGGTAGGGCCCTGCATTCCGTTTCACCTGTATTTGCTAATGCCTAAGGTCTAGGTAAGGACTGACCGACATGTGAGGGACATGAATGATCTTTTTGAGGACTTTGGGTCACCTCTCTGATTGGCCATTGCCTCTTCTCCCTCTAACACTGGCTGCTTGATAAGATTTGATGCAGCTGGTCCCTAAGTTCCGGTTCCTTGGTGTGACACTTGAACTAGGCATTGGTGACTAGGGGGCATTCTCTCTGCAGCCCCCTAACTTGAAGAATCTTATGGGGATTCTGCCACCTCTTTTTCCTCAAAACTCCTAAACAGATGGTCTTTGAGTTCCTCAGGTGACCACCTATCCTTGCCTGACATTATTTTTACAGCCTGCTCTGAGCCCTCAGAAAGCCTCAGAGCCCCCACCATGGAGCTTCAGCTTAGGGAGAAATTCAAGAGAGTAATCTTTGCTCTATTCCCAACTGTTTGTAGGTCCTGGTGCTTAGCAAACAGCTAGCTGTAAAATCAGCTGCCTATGAGATATCTATGTACTCCCACAAAGGAGAGAAGAGAAAGGAGGAGTACAAGTGCTCTACAAATTCTCTCCTATCATCTCTCCATGGATACCCCTTCTTTCCTACTACTAGGCTTTTAAAAATTTTTATTTATTTACTTTTTGTTGACAAAATTTTAGTTTCTTTGGAAACTCCTAATACCAGGTAATTGGCATAAAAACCATTCCATTTCACATCCCTACGTGATTCTTGAGTGGATCTGAATCTTTTATAAATTAGTTTTAAAAGTTGTTTTTATTCATTCTCTTTAATTAGGCAAAACAAGACATAAATTTTTCATGGTAAATGAAATCTCTCTCCTATTATAAAAGATGCCAAGAGATGAAAATCTAGGCTAATGAGTTCCAAATTATGTATATGTGTGTGTGTTTTCTCCCTATAAATCAGAAGTGCATACATTGTTTTCCCAGTTTTACTGATGTGGAAAATGAGTCTCAGAGTTGTCTACATATCTAATAAAAGGCAGAGGATATATTCAAGTTGAGATTTGGCAAACTTCAAATTCTGTATTCTTTCTGCTAGAGGAAACAACCCTTCAGCGATTCCACTTGGTAGGCCAGCATTTGAACCCTATTCCTAAGTGTGAGAATGGTCTTTTCTTTATGAGTCTTGGAAGGGGCATACCTGCTTCCCATTATAGAAAGTGAACATATTGGATGCTTTCTTCGCCTCCCTTGCAGCTAGGACAAGGACGTGTGACCTAGGCACTTCCAAGTCAGATGTGATCCTCCTAGAATAGGGGGCACTTTGAGGAGTTCTGTCTGGTCAGCAGTAGCAGTGGCCTTGCTTGGTTGAATCTTAATGGTACCAGGGCATGACTGCCAGTGTCTGTGTATACTGTTGAGGGCTCGCAATGATGACAGTGCAAGCTGCAAAGTGCAGGATTTTGAGATGGTAATTGTGGGGTTCTGACCAGGTCAGTGGCCTCATCTGGGCATATTCTTGGCTGTCTATCTATGCATCTGTTTCCCCAACTTTTCCAATGGATCTGAGACCTACCTAATATTCTTTTCATAAATGTCTTCCTATTTAAATGAGCCAGGATTGGTCTTATTTATTTATTTATTTATTTATTTACTTATTTATTTATTTATTTATTTATTTTCAGGTTCCAATCTATAGTCTTCTGAATCCTTTTTAGCCCAATTCTTCTGTGTGTTTTTTTTTTTTCTGGGTTTGAGGTCTATGGAGTTTATTACAGAGCTAGGTAGTATTTCTATTGGACACGTTTTGCAAAGTACTATCCATGGTTTCCTTAAAACTAAGGGTGATTATTAGGATATGAAGTGTATAATTGCCACAACATACTAGGCAAAATGCAAGAGCATAAATGATTTTCCCCATAACTTAACAGGCATGGGCTTTGGAATTTGTGAAAGGGGAGCAAAGTAAGCATTTCTTTAAAAAAAAATTTTTTTTTTTAACATTTATTTATTTTTGAGACAGAGAGAGACAGAGCATGAACAGGGGAGGGGCAGAGAGAGAGGGAGACATAGAATCTGAAACAGGCTCCAGGCTCTGAGCTGTCAGCACAGAGCCTGACGCGGGGCTTGAACTCACAGACTGTGAGATCATGACCTGAGCCGAAGTCAGACGCTTAACTGACCAAGCCACCCGGGCGCCCCCAAAATAAGCATTTCAAGTGATTAATTTTATGAAGTGAAGCCCTTCAGTTGCCGTCTGCCTAGCCTCATCCACTCAGTTCAAGAGTTAATGCACATGGGAGCACCTGGGTGTTTAAGTCAGTTAAGCATCGACTCTTGATTTTGGCTCAGGTCGTGATCTCATGATTCCTGAGTTGGAGCCCCATGTTGGGCTCTGTGCTGACAGTGCAGAGCCTGCTTGGAATTCTCTTTCTCTCCCTCTCTCTCTGCCCCTCCCTTGTGCGCGCTCTCTCTCTCCCACAAAATAAATAAATAAACTTAAAAAAAAAAACAAAACAGAGGCACCTGGGTGGCTCAGTCGGTTGAGTGTCCGACTTCGGCTCAGGTCATGATCTCACAGTTTGTGAGTTTAAGCCCTTCCTCGGGCTCTGTGCTGATAGCTCAGAGCCTGGAGCCTGCTTCGGATTCTGTGTCTCCCTCTCTCTCTGCCTCTAACCCACTCGCATTCTGTCTCTCTCTCTCTCTCTCTCTCTCTCTCAAAAATAAATAAACATTAATAAAAAATTTAAAAATAAAAATAAAAAATAAATAAAAAAAGGCTTAACACACATGAAGCCCCTTCTACTCTGTCCACCATTCCCTTTCCTACCATTCTTTATTACTTTATGTACTCTCTCTTTTTTGGTAAGCCTACTCCAAACACACATCTATACATGGAATGGATTCAGTGGCTCCTCAAGAGTGGATACTGTGTCTCACTTGCATGTTTCTCTCCAAAATCCAGGCCGATGCCTGGAACAGAGTTGGCAATCAGTGAATATTTATTTGAAGGAAACAGTAAGCACTGTAAATTCTGGTATGGTTAATTTCTTTCCAATTTAACCCTTTCTTAAGTTAAATTTTCAAAAGAGATTCCTCTACATGATTTATTTAATTCTTCATTAAACTTCCATGAATTGTTTGGCTTCTTCCAAAACCTCTAGCTCTGTCTTAACTCCATCCTTTCCACATTCTCTCCCACCACCCCCGCCTCCACGTAAACCCACATATAACCAGCGTGCCCTACACAAGGTGGCCCAGGGGTCATGGCTATATTCTTTTAACTTTAAAAATCTCCTCTGAAAAACCTTGGTATTAATAGCAGCACATTTTAAACTACCTTGTATGTTTACACTCTCTGGCCCCACTTCACTGCTGCCACTTTCAACCCATTAAGACTTAGGAAAAGGGTTTTGATTGCTTAGTGACACATGATTATGTTCAGCATTTTAAATATAATTTGGGGAAGAGAGGAATTTAGATTGGGCTTAGACATGCCTTTAACTTTATATGTTTAGAGCCTACGTCCCAAAGTTCTCTGGTACAGTCATTATCCTAGTCTATAGTGTAAAACTCTATTTGTGTTATCTGTCTCAGAATTCTGAATTTCATGCTGTGAAATATGGGGTTCCATTTTGTAACACTCCCTTTCTAGAACCTACTCTTTATTTTCAAAGAGAACAAGGATTATAGTGGAAGAAAAGAATGAGGATAATAATGGCTCCATTTTTACAAGCACCCTGTCAGGTTTTTGTGATGTAACCTTCGTCAATTTAAGTAAAGGCAGGTGAGAAAGACCCAGGGGCTCCAGCCACACAAGGCTGCCCTACATGTCCCTACTGTTCCATCTAACCCTAACTCTCTCCCAGTCTTTTCAAAAGGAGAAAAGAAAAGGACATGAATAGTTCCTGTCTGTTGTACTACAAACTGGATAGAATATATCAAAGAGGAAATTACACGTCTGGGATTTGGAAAACATTCATTAGGACTGATCATAGAGCAAATTGACATGGACCGGTGCAATGTGCTGGCCTTATAGTAATTTAAATATATAGAACAAAGGCAAGGACAGGCAGTGGCTTAACCTTGATTTTCAGTCAATTTCTTTAAATATCTTTTTAACATTTGTACTGTATTTCGGGCATAAAAAGTACTGAGATCTGTTTCTAAAAAGAAACTATGTTAAGTGTCACATTGTATAAACATACCTTTGGAGGCATTTACAGTTTAGTCAGGGAAGAGGCATGGAAGAGGCATGGAAGAAATATAACAAATCATAATACTATGTAAGATTTAATAGTGACTACTGTATAGTGATTAATTACCTTGTGCCTTAAACTGTTCTAAATATTATACTAATAGGACCTCTTTTTAATCTTCATAACAACCTTATTATTAATCTGCATTTTACAAAGAAACTGAGACACAGAGAGGTGGCCCAAGGCCACACAGAAAGTGAATGGTGGAACATAATTCAAACCCAGGCCGTCTGGCTGGAGAGCATGTGTGCATGTTTTAGACAGTAATAAGAGGTGACATAAGGCAGTACATGTTAAATGAATGTATATTTCAGAGGTGGCAAGATGGTGGGTTGGGCTAAACCTGTTCCTTAAGTGTTTGGGTCACACTCAGTTTTGCCTGCATGTTGTTTTGAAAAGTTTGTGTGTATTTTTAAAAATTTTAAATTAATTTCCTGTATTTAAAAAGTGAGGGATTTTACATACATATTCAGATTCTGGCTTTTCCCGATAATTCAGATGGTATGGATATCCTCTACCCACATTCTTATGAGGAAACATGGTCTGCAACTGAGTAGCTGCTGTTCAGTTTAAAAGAGACATTCCTTGGGGTGCCTGGATGGCTCAGTTAGTTAAGCATCCCACTTTGGGTCAGGTCATGATCTTACTGTTCATGGGTTCAAGCCCCACATTGGGTTCTGTGCTGACACCTCAGAGTCTGGAGCCTGCTTTGGATTCTGTGTCTCCCCGTCTCTCTGTCCCTCCCCTGCCCACACTCTCTCTCAAAAATAAATATTTAAAAAAATTAAAAAAAAAAGAGGCATTGCTCTTGGGGCTCCAGGGTGGCTCAGTCAGTTGAGCACCCCTTGTCAGGCTGGCTGTGTGCTGATACTGTGGAGCCAACTTGGTATTCTCTCCCTCTCTCTCTGCCCCTCCCCCGCTTACAGTCTGTCTCTCTCTCTCTCTCTCTCTCAAAAATAAACTTAAAAAAAAAAGAGGCATTGCTCTTCAGTTTGCTATAGTCCTTACCACTCCCTTTTATTTCCCATATAAATGTATGTCAGCAGCCATTTATCTTCCTGCTTCAATATTTTTTGTTTCTTTTGTGTTAGAGTTAGGAGGAAAATTATATCTTGTACTGATGTCTATATCAAGTATGAGAAAAATGAGAAATGTGCATAGATACCCAGCATTTACAGTTACTCATGCATGTATGTTATTGGTCAGGTTTGTGAATTTGAGGTTGTAAACTATGTAGGCTGTAACACAAGGCTCACTTTTATAGGAAAATTACTAAATATAAAACAGGAATTTGCTTGGGCCTTACAGAGTGGGTAGGATTGTCATAGGTAGAAAAAAGTATGTTAGGGACGGTAGGAAGGTTAAATGGGTAAAAATCAAATTGTAATTTGTATAAAAAATAGATTCAGTAGCAAAACAATCATTACTCGGTTTTTGACTGGAGTAATTTGTGATGGTTTTGGTGGCTTCTGAGGTTGCAGTGAATGGAGGGCATAAACAAATCTGAGAATTGTTTCAATGAAAGGACATATTATGTCTCCCCTTTCTCTGCCCTCTGTCTCTAAGACAGATAGACAACGTACTCAGATATAAACATAAATACCCAAACATATAATATGTGCACACACACATACAATCTTTACCCCTTTGAATTGTTCAGTGGATTTAAGTGACAGGGTAAGACGTAATCTTGATACAAGTGCCACAGTAAGTTAATTGCTAGACCATAATTGTACCAAAACATTCAGGTAATAGCATTAGAGATATTATTTTCCTTCAGGCAGGCACTTCTGGCATCCACAGGGTCATAGAATCAATAGAGAAGAAGGGATGAACCCTGGATGCCTTATAGACAGAATCAAAAGGTAACCTTTTCCATGGGATTGCCAGCCAGTCAAGGTCTGGCTTTTCAAATTACCTGGCAAGGTCTTCTGTTGTCATCTTATATCTACAAGCCCTAAGTGTAGTCTCCTCCAACCCGTATTCCAGTTGGAAAAAATAGTTTTAAAAAATATCGTTTTGAATAGGTTATTACCTGGCATCTTTCAGAATAATAAAATAAAGAACAATTTCAGAACTGTCCTTGAGTGCATTTGACTGCAGCATCTTCATGCACAGTGAGGCTCACTGAGCATCAGTTTGCTACACTTCACTGTACTAGAGGTAGTTCTCAATGCAGTCGTCCATTTCAATTATCTTATGCCAAGAAAATGAGTATTTTTTAAACTCTAGTGGCACAATTTCCTCTCTTACGTATTCTGTCTTAAAAGAAAATACCACTTCCAAACAAAAAGCAAATATTTAAATCTCTCCCTCACTCCTGTCCATCCCTATCTTTAAAAGGTTAGATATCAGAGCAAAATAATTTGTAGTAACTGTGTAAATTTTTAAGATGTAGCCTGGCTGAGCTACTTCTGTTCGATACATAAAACTTTTCTTAATAAACTGCTTGAAGCAAAATAGGAATTTCACAGGTGGTAAGTCTATTTTTCTCTCTTCAGATATAACTGCTGATTTCAAACATGTGCATTTGGGACCCATGGACAATAAAATTACTGTCTTGCAGATGCATAATAAATAAATGTTAAAGGTTGAAAGTATATGCAAAGCACACACAAAAGCAAGTGCTAACCAGGTTTTAGAATTCGGAAGTGTCATAGCATTTGCTGCAGTGGAAAGGGCCTAGATATTTTGAGGTTTTATCCTGTGGACACTCATTTCCATCTGTAAGGGACTCCCTTCCTTTCTTCTCTCCTTCGTCTGTCCCTTCCTTTCTTTGTAACTTGAACATGTGTGCTGCCCTAATAGTTACTGTCCCAGGTGCTAGGACACAACCTCCCTCTATTAGTCTGAGAGGTGTTAAAACAGGTTGTTTTAACAGAAATTTATTTTCTCACCATGCCGGAGGTTACAAATTGGAGATCAAAGTGTTGGCTGGTTTGGTTTGTGCTTGGGCCTTTCTCCTTGGCTTGCAGACAGCTGTCTTCTTGCTGTGTCCTCTCATGGTCTTTCCTCTGCGGACATTCATCCCTGGTGTCTCTTCCTCTGTTTATAAGCATACCAGTCATATTGGATCAGAGCCCCAACATTATAACCTCATTTAACCTTAATTACCTCTTACAGTCTCTATCTCCATATGCAGTCACATCCTAAGGTTAGGACTTCAACATATGAATATGGGAGGTACATGCTTCAGTACATGTCACACCCTAATACGAGGTCCCTGCTTTGGAGAGGCTTATGGAATAATAGAAGGAGATAGAGAAGGGAACAAAAGTATGAATCACTTGACCAAGGATAAGTCACCTTACCTCTCACCTTCTCAGCATTTTTCCTGTAAGTGATGGACTGGGTGAATAATATCTAAAGTTCCTAGGTCTGATGGTCTGTGATTCCTAGTCTGTGACTAAAATGGTGCCCAACACACAGCGTGAAGTAAATATGGAGAATGGGAAAAGACTGGGCAGGGGAGGTGGCAGCAACTGAATGGTTTCTACTCCCTCTCCAGGAGCTACTGGGATGACTGTGATCATTCCCCTTCAGTTTTCTAAGAATGGTTCCCTGTCTCCCACGTATTTCAGGCTGTTGGTGATTTTTATTAATCAATCACCTACCAACTTCATATTCTGAAGGAATGAAGTAACATTTAACAAATTCTAAATAGAACAAAACAAACCCCAAACTCTCTCCTGTGAGCTGAGTAGACATTTTGTTGCCTGAATTTAAGGACTGAGTCCCTGAAAGAATGCCCATGTACCACCAATCAATAAAGTCACTTCTCCCCTACTATAATATCAAATGCATGCAATGGAAACCCTTAGTGTTGCATATTCTGTGATATATATATATATATATATATATATATATATATATATATATATCACATTTTCATAAATTGTGATTCCTTTCTGAAAATGAATTTTCCTTTTTCTTTTTACCTTTTATCCAGTGTGAAGTAATTTAAAAAACCCATTAACACATATTGCCATGTTAATTGGATGATATTCTTCAAGGTCAAGAAACTATCAATAGATATTGAATAGTGACTATAAATAAACTCATCACAGTAATTAGATTTGTCAATTAAAATTGGGAACAGCTAGCTCTTTATGACTGGATTAAAGGTGGATCACTTTGGGAAAATAATTTTACTCAACATAATAGATAAAGATTGGATGATGATCTCATATGCAAGTTTGACCCCATGAGTGAAATAAGCTTTTGATTTTTTTTCATATCAACAGATTCAGAAACTCTCGCAAGTGTGGATGCTGCTGAATTTTCTCTAAAAATATTTTAAAAAATTGAAATAAGTGAAAACTCCAACATAATATTTACAAGACACTCAAATAGCAAGATCTAACATTTGTTAAGAACTTGGTCTGTGCTAGCTTGTGTACTAAAAGTTTAACGCATTATCTTTTTTATTCCTTGTAAAAACCACATGGGATATATAATTGTCTTTTTTTTTTTTTTTGCAGGTAAAACTTTTCCAAGGTCATTCATACAACTAATAAGTGCCAGAGCTGGATTAAAATTTAGGTCCATCTGACTCCAAGCCCAACAGTCTTGTCACCTCTCTGCATGTCCATGACTAGATAAATACTTTAATTAGTTTCAATTTGTTCATTATTCTCTCCAAGTGAGAAGGTTTTTGGTGAAGAAAAATATAACCCTTGTTGTTTTAGTTTTAGCAAATTTGGCAAGGTTATTCTGAAAACCAGATTGCATAATTTATTGCATAGTTCTTCCTTTTTTAATTTGGATATTTTACAGTGTATAGAAATTTGTGACTACCATTTGCATTCAATTTTGTTGGTGACACAGGGCTATATATTTTCCCACATGTTCTTTCTTTATAAGGGGGTCTAAATTGCATAGCAACTTTGGCATCACTGGTCTGTGGACGTCAAGTGTTTTTATGTATGGAAGAGAGGTGTGACTGTTAATGTTTGATGCTGCCAAACTGATATATTCACTCAGCAAATGATCGCTAAGTGCCAATCATGTGCCAAGACCTGGTCTAGGTGCTGGCAATATAGCAGTGTGAGCAAAAGAAAAAAAATTCCCAAATTCAAAGAATTTGTTCTGGGGGTAGAAAGGCAGAACCAGTGTGTGATCTCAGAGCTGTCTGACCCCAAAGTGCATACTTTACCAGTAAGCTTTTCTGCCTTTATATCCACTGAGTCACTTTTTTTTTTCTTACATAAAACAAATACATTTGGTGTGTCTGTGTAGGGTGTAAAAGTTTGGGGGAGGATATAGAATGTATGGGTGATGGCTGGGAAGCAGTCTACTAAGCTACGTCTGTCTTAGTTTATCAAAGTGTGACACTAACTACTGACATGTGAAAGCATGATGCAGTAAGGCATGGTTCATACTTTCTGATTGTTGCAGAAAAATGTCTAGAGTTTTTGGTGTGCCAGATCCCCATAGGGAGTGGCCCCCAAGAACATCTGTGACAAGTGAGGGATTATTATATAGAGTAGTTGTCAATGCTGATAATCACCTTGAACACCAACCAAGTTCTTATTTATTATTTTAATAAATATTGTTATTGAGTAATCCTTCTGTTTTAGGTTCCAGATAGTGGAGATAAACAAAGATTTGGGGAAATGACAGAATGGAGCATATATGGCAATTATCAAGTATTTTGACATGGATATAATATTGACTGGAAGTGTAACCAAAAATAAGGCTGAAGAGAATAGAGTGTGTGCTGTACTAAATGGTGTTTGATCTTATGGCAGGGAATATGATCATTCATGCTTCTCATACTGGGAACCAGACACCACCGGGAATATATTGTTGATGCTAAGTGGTACAGAGGCTGATATATAAAACTGTTCTTTCTGTAATACCAATTTTTTTCTTGATTACCCCAAGGAAAAAAATTAAAAATATTAAACATGGATACATTAGAAAGACACATGCAAAGTCTATATGCATTTTAACTTTTATATCTATTTTTGAAGTATGCTACACATAGAGAAAAGTGAACATATATGTGTAGAGATGGTAAATTTTCACTGATAACAGCCAATATCCCATCAAGAAATAGAACATTACAAGCACCCTGAACCCCTGTGTGTACTTTCTTGGTGTCTACCTCCTTTGACCAAGAGTAAGCATGCTCTCCTGACTTCTAAAAACACAAACTTGTTTTACCTGTTTTGATGTTAGAGTCATGGAACCATACAGTGTGTGTGTTTTTTTGTGTGTGTCTGGCTTCTTTCACTCATCGTTACGGGAGAGTCATCAACATTTTCTGTATAGTTGGAGACTATTCGTTCTCTTGGCTGTATAGTGGTCACTGTGTGAATATACCACATTTTGTGTATACAATCTGCTCTTGATGGGCATTTGAGTAGTTTACAGTTTTTGATTAATACAGATAGATGTGATATGACATACAATTCTGTCTTTTCAGGGACATGTGTGTGCATTGTTAAGAGCCAAGTTGCCAGGTGATACATTTGTACATGTTTGGCTTTAAAAGGTAGTTTTCCAAAGTGGTTGTGCAATTTATACCCACACTAGCAGGATTTAGAGTTCTGGTTGCTCTAAATTCCTTGATAAAATTTTCCATCATTTTAATTTTAGTCATTCTAATAGGTATGCAGTAATACTTGATTGTGATTTTTAATTTGCATTTCCCTAATGAAAATTTTCATATTTTTTGTCATTGAGATATTCTCTTTGGTTAAGTGTTCATTCTTGTCCACTTTTTAATTGGATCTTTTCTGTTTTTATTGTTTTTTCTCAGTGATTCTTAGAGGTTCATTATGTATGCTGATATTAGCCCTTTGCCAAATATCTAAATTAATAGTATCTTCTCTCAGATGACTATGTGTTGATATATATATATATATATATATATATACACACACACACACACACACACACACACACACACATATATATGTTTAGCTAATACATAAGAGTTCAATAAAATACTGCTCACAAGAAGTCATTTTGGGTTATGCCCCAATCAAAGGATGAAACTTTTCTCATGTATTTGCTCCATTACCACTTCTGGGTCCAAGTACCATATATTCCAGCCTGTCCTGGCTTCCTTTCAATCCAGAAAGATTTGAGAAGCAATGGACAAGGCTAGATTAATAATGCTTGCTAGTATACTTCACAGTCTCAGGAATATAGAGTTATATTAGATTTTGGAATCTAGAGAGTTAGAATGTAGAATATATATATATATTATGTATATATATATGTATATATACATATATATATACATATACATTTATTATGTATATACACACATGTATTATGTATATATGTGTGTGTGTGTATATATATATATATATATATATATATATATATATATATGTAGTTTTTAGAAAATGGTGCATTTTTTGTTAGTAGACATGTGGTATGTTTTAAATCCTAGAATGACCATCACTATTGTTCTCTTGAAGCCCAGTCATAAAGATCATTGATACCTTGGCCCATATCTTTTGTTTGTACACAGTGTAAGTACCTTTTTCTTTCTGTTACTCCTCCTCACTCTTTATTTAAATATACATATCAGTTAGGAATGCATTCTGCTGTGAATAACAATTTAAACCCATGATGGTTTATTGGTTTCATGAAACAAATTCAGGGGTGAAAGTCCAGAGCTGGAGTAGCAGTTCAGGATGGTTACAAGGGACCTGGTTGCTTTCCATTTTTGCACTTTCCTCTCTTTTAGCATGTAGGTCTTTGTCCTTATGCTTCCTGACTCAGGGTCACAGGATGGCTGCTGAACCTACAGGGAGGGAATATGTTATTCAGGCAGGAAGAAGCCAGAGAGCAAAAGAACTAGTAGGCTAGTTCCTAGTAGGCTTTATGTTCATATTGGAAAATTCTGGGGACTTCTGTCCATTTCTTATGGCCTGAACTCTGAGGTATGGCTGCACCTGGCTCCAGAGCAAGCTAAAAAGTGGGGTATTTTTGCTTTTTAGCTCAGAGAGCAAGGAGAGCAAGGACAGAGGACTGTGAAAGGGATATAGTCCCAAGAACAGGTCAGAGAACCTTCACCTCCCTTCTTTCTTATCTTCTTTTAACTATTGGTTATTGTTATAAGAGTATTGGAGGCTTATTAAAGAATACTTGAGAAATATTTAACATCCTAAACAGTCACTATAGACATCTCAGCTTGCATTTCCTAGTCACTTCAGAAAACAAGACTGGGGTCTCAGTGTGCTCATTGGGGTGTCACTGCTCACAGGCGGTCTCAGTGGATAGAGGTAGGTAATACACACACACATTCCATCTGTATTTATGTCTGCATGTTTATTATGAAATAAGTGAGCTCACATTGACATATTTAATTCCAACCCCACATCATTCCAGCTGTATCTTTTTTTTCCCTCTATTTGTCAGCCCTTTTCCACCCTGAGTAACCTGACTCACTCCCTTTATCCTCTACTTATTTGCTTATTTCATCAATCTGTCTGCAACCAATCTCCTAGCTTACCACTTTCCTCTTCCATCCCTCTGGATGTCTTCCTAGCTTTATTCGGCCTTTAACATCATGTGCCAGATTTCTCCCTCACATGGACATGACATTCTCCTGCTTGAGCTCAGACAACTATGCTAGGCTGCTCATCTGTTCTCGCTCTCTTCCTGCTTCCTAGAGGAAGCTGAATGCTGCAGCTTCTCACTGGTTCAGCGGACCATCTGCACCTACATTGATGGGCCCCGTCAGTTATTTTTGGACTGAATTTTGCAGGAAAAGAAAGGAAGGAGAGAAGGATATGAAAGAAAGTTATTTGCATTTTTATTGTATGCTGTTTTCTGATGTTAGAAATTTTACATTTTCTTTAAGTTTACTTGGTTAATATTTTTTGGATGATTTAACATATTATTTTAAGGTTCAAATATGATGCCTACAGAGATACTGAAAAAAATATTGTTTTCCTTTTAGTTATGGAATTAATTGGACATTGATTTTGTCATTTAATGTCTAAAAGGGGCAGATCTAAGCTAATTTTTTCCATGTTATTGCAATATCACATTCCTTTTGTTTACTTGTGGCTCCTCTTATCCCATTTCTGTTTCCTTTTACTTGTATTTCCTTTTACTCTTTGCATCTCTTTCTATAGTCCCTCAAATCCTGCCACCAGAGGTCACAACCCCTGCCAACTCTGGCCTAGAATGCCCTTTGCTCTCCCCTCTGCCATCCTCTGAATACTCTCTCTTACGCCTTGAATAATTGTCAACTAGGTTTTAGGCAATCAGGCTGTGTTATTCACAGTAATGAATGCCAAATAAATCACAGATATGTAAGGCTCTTCCTAGGAGAGGTTAGGGAAAGAGAACCCTCTGAGTCTCTAAGATCTTCCAGTCCTAGCTTTCAGTCTGCAGTCGAAGTCAGCAGAATTATTTTTTCTTATTCTTCTCTGGGAGGTGACTATCTTACCTTAAGCAATGTGACTTTCTACTCCAATAGATTTCTACTCTTGGAATGCACTGGTCCAAAAAGGCTTCCCCTAACATCTAGGTCAAATATTTTATCTGTTGGAGAAGATGAGTTTAGAGGTTCCAGAAACAGGGGCGCCTGGGTGGCTCATTCTGTTAAGCGTCTGATTTGGGCTCAGGTCATGATCTCACAGTTTCTGGGTTCGAGCCCCACATCGGGCTCTGTTCTGACAGCTCAGAGCCTGGAGCCTGCTTCAGATTCTGTGACTCCCTCTCCTTCTGCCCCTCCCCTTGCACTCTGCCTCTTTCTCCCTCAAAAATAAATAAACATTAAAAAAAATTTAGAGGTTCCAGAGACATCCCAGGACGGCTCCCTCAGTCCTTTTGCTTTGAGTCCGCTCCCCCAGATAAACAGAAACATGCTTCGCTTACGTGTTGGGAACAGTCATGGATGTGAAGCACTTTGCGTTTATGTCTCAGTAAGATACCATGGACATGCCAGTTACTCATTTTATTACTGTAGGTTTTATGTTACAATATTACTTACATTTTCTAGTAGATTTCCAGTCTTTGAAGTTCTAGGGCATAGTTCTCAGACCACAACTTAAAATACGTAGGGATTAAGGGACTAAAGTGATAAAGATGAAGTTTAATGAAAATTAGTTGGAAGGGCTAAAGGACAGTGAATAGGTTTCCTCTCCTCTTGATTCCCAAGCAGATGCATGTGTGAGGAACTCTGTTTTAGAAGGTTGTGTATGTCCTGAGTAAAGTCAGAGAAAATGCTAAAATGATGTGGTTATAATTAGGAAGTGTTTGGGGTTGGGGAGGGATAGAGAGTATATAATATGTTTGTGAGCTGAGTGATTTTTGAAACCACCTTCAAGGTGAAAGTAATAAGCCAACCCTATGTCAGTCTTTCTGGAACTTATAGTCAACTCTTGATTATGTGAGAGAGCAGTGGAGTGGATAATTAGCAAAGAATAGATAGTTCTCTATGCTTTTCTGTTAATGTGGGCAAGAGGATGATTGGTTCAGGTTGTTTAATAGAGGGGAGAGAGAATCTTTTTTTCTCCTCAACCTTCAACACTTCTTTCCTTCTCATTTTATTAAACTATAACTTTATTTCTCATTTCACAGAAGTAATCAGGAGAGAAATTCTTTATTGTCCTATCATCACATCATTCAACACCCTACATCTGTACACAGAAACTCCCCCTTTCATCTTGCACTATGGATGAAATGTATCTAGTTGTGGCAGCCCCCTCTATCTCCCCGCCACCCCTACAACTTACTCTTAAGACCCTATCCTCTCTGGCCTAGTCAAGGGTGTTGTTCTAACAAATCTTTTCCTTATCATTTCTGGCTTTTTACCAGAGTATTCCAATGAATAAACATATAAGCTTTCTCTTATCTTAAAAAAAATAATAATAATGAAACCCCCAAATTCCCTTCTCTCCATTTATTGATTCTTCTTTTGCATAAAACTACAAGAAAAGGCTGTTGTATACATACTGTATACTTTTTGGCCCACGATGATGACCTTGAAACCACTCTCATAAAGTACATCTGACTTTTATGTGGCTAAATGGGATAGTCAATTATCACCTTGTCTTACTCAGCCTCTCAGTATCATTTTACACAGTTAAACACTTCCTCACTCCTAAAATACTGTAACTGATTTCTAGGATGCCCCTTTATCCTGGTTTCCTACATCGCTAGAGATAACCTTCTTAGTCTCTTCTTCCGGCCTTTAAAATTTGGAGTGCAATTTCTCATTGTTGTTTTCATTCTTGTGGCTTTAAATACTATCTCTGTGCCAAGGACTTCTTTACCCACATATAAACAGCTTGGTTTTATTTATTTATTCAACTTTCTCAAGGCCCCTGATCAGACTGGATTTTTAGTAATTCTTCCCTGGCCAGCCTCCATAGAAGAGTGAGTCTCCCCAGTCACTTCCTATAGTCTCTGATCTTCCTTTTACTCCTCTGCCTTAAGCAATATCTGACATACTGTATATTTACTTGCTAAAGTTTAAATAAGAATGTAAACTTACTGAGCCAGCATCTTTAATTTATTGTCTACTGACTCCTAACACCTAGAACAACACCTGTCACCTAAGAGGTACTAAGTAAATATTTACTGAATGGATGGATGACTGGATGGTAACAGAAACAAACATACTTCTTATTTTGATTAAAATTGTAAGGGCTGGAGTTGTATCATGTTTGTGTAGCAGTATGAGAAGGCGGGAGAAGGACATGTTGTGAGAAGAGAATGGAGGCCAGAGTCCACATGTCAGCTGGTTAGCACCAAACCAAACTCTTGGGAAGGGAATTCTAGCTCTGTCTGAGTGGTGATGAAGTGATTCATGCAGCATTAAGATGGGTGATAGACTTTGTTAGGTATCAGGGTAACCCATTAGGATATCCTCATGTGGGGGTGGATAACGTGAGATGTGCTAGGTGGAAGAAACAATTTCTAGGACTGACTGGCCCCATGAATTCTTCAAGTCTATTTGTCACAAACTGTAACTTCTTCAATAATACATATTTTTTAAAAAGATGAGGGACTAATGTTCTTTTCTTAAGAAGTGTTTCTGGCTTACAAAGAGAGGCAGCAGAAAAAATAACAACACATTATGTATATGAAAATCAGCAGCTGCAATGCGATGAAAATAAGGCAATGGGATTTTTAAATTAAAAATATTCTAATTTCAAACCTCCTGTCTCTTACTATTAAAAAATTCTCTAAGGCAACAAGATATAGCTATAAAAGCTCAAAATCTGTTTTAATCTTAGCTCTACTGCAAAACTAATGGAATAGCAGAATGGGGAATTACTTATGTTCTCATTACTTTAGTTGTTTTTTGTTGTTGTTGTTTGTTTTTTTGTTTGTTTTGTTTTGTTTTTTGTACATTGAGGATGCTGGACTGGAGTAGAGTTAGCAAATATATTTCATCTGCTGTTCCAACTGTGATCTATTGGTAAAGGCAGCCTGGAGCACTGTGTGGATAAGCTTTGGAGACCACACCTAGGCTCTGTGAAAAAGAAAGTTGTAATTGATTGGTGCTGTCTGCCCTGGGTTTAGAAAAGATGAATGGCAGAAAGTATGCACTGTATCTTTGCTATCCTGCACTATACAGTGTATGAGATATTTTCAGTTCTAAAATTCAGTGGTGGGGAATGCCTAGTATGTTATGTGCAGTCTTTGCAATGAAGGCGATGATAAGATTTTATATGTAAGATATTAAAATACTATTTTTAGTGTATGTTTTTGGAGAATCTGAATATGTTTCATAACCATTTCTCCTAGGGATTTATATATTAGTCATAATATTTTTACATTGTGTGCTAAGTGCGACATGATAAGTCTATATAAGCAGCATATTGAAATAGTATTATTTTGCCATGGAAAACTCAAGTTAGCATAATGAATATAATTTTTTTTATAGATTGCCATTTAATTTCAAAATAATTTTGCAGTTTTTCCCACTGGTAGGTTCATAAAAACCTACAGGAAGTACTGTTTTACCATCCAGGAAATGAAGCATTTCAGCTACAATCTTTTCAAACTACTATAGAAACTTCTAGAAATCAGTGATGCTGTCTATGTTAAAAGAAATATAAGGATGAGATATAAGGAAAACTAAAGATATTTAGAGAGAATTCAATTTTCAACATGGGGCCTTCTTCAGTTTGTATTTCTTAGAGCAATTCTTCTCTGCCCTCCACCCCCAACATGCCATGTAAAAGAAATTGGAAATTTTGGGTCAAGCATATGGGTGTGATATAATTTAATCTCTTTTTCAAATAAAGTACCGGAATAACTGGATGAAAAATACCATTATGTTTTGAATGTTTTTGGCGCTAGCAAATGTAAATGATCACAAGAAAGAAGTATCAGTTTATAAGTGTGTGTTCTTCATGTAACTATTAAGTGTGTTTTAATTCATTCCTCAAAACCGGCACTGAATTTGGCACTTAAGTTCTTACAATTTTTGAATAGAAATAATTTAAATAGGACTTTGAATAAATGTAGTCTGAAATACATTATTCTATGTATAATCCTGGAGTTATCTGTGATGTTTGAGTGGCCTGGACTTATTTTCTTTAATTTCTTTTTTATTTTCTTTTTTACATTTATTTATTTTTGATAGAGAGAGAGACAGAGCACAAGTGGGGGAGCGGCAGAGAGGGAAGGACACAGAATCAGAAACAGGCCAGTTTCCAAGCTGTCAGCACAGAGCCTGATGCGGGGCTCGAACTTACAAACCCTGAGATCATGACCTGAGCCAAAGTTGGATGCTTAACTGACTGAGCCACCCAGGTGCCCCTTTTCTTTAATTTCTAAACTTGATATATAATGAAGGGATTTTTTTTTTTTTTTTTTTTTTTTTTTTTTTTTTACTGAAAAAGGACAGGGGCACCTCAGTGGCCTAAGTGTCCAACTTTTGATTTTGGCTCAGGTCATGATCTCATGGTTCATGGGTTTGAGCCTCATGTGGGACTTTGCACTGACAGTGTGGAGCCTGCTTGGGATTCTCTGTCTTTCTCTTTCTCTGTTCCTCTCCCCTTGCACGCTCTGTCTCTCTCTCTCTCTCTCTCTCCCTCTCTCTCTCTCTCTCTCTCTCAAAATAAATAAAGGAGCTGAAAAAGGATGTTTAGAAATCATCTAGTTCAATTTTCTCATTTTCTTTTCCTCTTCTTTCTTTTTCTTTATGTTTGATGTGATTTCTATATTCATCTTGATCATTTGTTTTTCTTTTGTTTTCCCATTATCTCATCTTGCTCTAATTATTTTAGAATAAATACAATGAAACAAGCCAGAGCCCACTTTCTAGATGAAGCTTAGTGTCAGCCAAACACCTGGTTCAAAGTGAAATGTCTGTTAAATTAACCGAACAGTGGTTTGCTTTCACACCCTGGCCAAATTGTTTGATTTTAGTCTGGACTGCGTTTATGGTTTTCCACTTAGACTAACCGATTTAGTCCTTTTAGTAAGCTGATTTGATCAACTGAGTTTATTTTGCTCACATCACTGTAATTTCCAACTAATTGCCTCAAGGTGTCTATGGTCTGCAAGTAGCTCAAGGGCTTGAGGGTGTTTTGTTGTTGTATTCTTTACAAAATATTTATTTTTGAGAGAGAGAGAGAGCGCACGTGCTAGTGGCAGAAAGAGGGGGGGAACATAGAATCTGAAGCAGACTCCAGGCTCAGAACTGTCATCACAGAGCCCCGTGTGGGGTGCAAACCCATAAACCGTGAGATCATAACCTGAGGTGAAGTTGGACGCTTAACTGAGCCACCCAGGCGCCCCATGTTGTTGTTCTTTTTTCACAAAGCTGTCATCTCCTGCTGGACAGGTCTACACCATGTTCATCTCTGTTTCAGCATCTTTGACAGTGCTTTCTACCCAGTAGGCTCTCAGTATTTGGTTTATTTTAATCTCTGCATATTCTCTTATGATGTTTATTTGAGATATAGGTTAAGAGGTCTTAGCATGAATTAGGACCTCACTCATGTGGTTCTGCTATGAATTCTCTGGAGTCATAGTTGAATCACTTGGATATTCTCCTCAGCTCTTTCAAAGTGTTCCCAGATTTTGACCATCTTTGAAGATTTCATGTTAATGGGGACTCCATCTTGTATCTGAGATTCTTTCAACAGTTGCAAATACCCCTTTCTTGTCACTGTTTATGTTTTAGATTTATTGAAACTCCAAAATTGTTTTTTCACGGAGTATTATCGATATGCTCATAGATGAAAATTTCTGAATAAAGTGTACCTTAGGGAAATGCAGGTAATTAAACCCGAAATCTTTTGTCAATGATAAGCCAGTACAGAGGGAAGAAGAGAAGGCTGGTATTTAAGAACACTGAAGGAAATGCAGAAGTGGGAATCTTGTAGTCATTACAGGGAATGTCAAAAATGGATGTTGACAAGCCTCTGCCTTTTACATATGCGGAAATTAAATCAAAGAAAGATTAAATATTTTGTTCAGGATGCACACTGTTTGTGACTGAAGGATCCTCAGACTCCTATTCCAGTGCTCTTTTGATGCTGCTGTTCTGGGAGGTAATTCCTAAGTTCCTTAGGAATGTTCACAGCTCTCCGTCTCTATTCCTGCCCTTTCTTCTGTCTAGAGTAAATCAGAAATTGCCGGGTGACCCTAAATCTTTTACTGAAACTATTAAAAGAGAAACAGTGGAAGATCGTGCTGAGCTGGGGATGGTTAAATGTGGGAGACCGGGTAAGAGCGAGTAGTGAGTGGTTAAACCTGAAAAACGTCATAGGTCATGTTTATCTGATATTTTCAAAGTTGTTAAAAAAAAAAAAAACTCACCAAGTTGCATGGGCTTTTACAGCAAAGCCTAACCTTCCCATAACCATCAACACTCTCCAGCAATGATTTTCTTCCTTATTCTGTTATATAGGAGTGCATTCCAATTTAGGGCACTTTAACTGTCAGAAATATCAGAAAGGGCTTTTGCACTTTAAGCAATCTTCCCGAACCCCTCTCCAGTAGACACACAGTGAGAGCAATTTCGAAGCAATCCTTGTTGTGCCTTCCCATTGCCCTTTCACCCCAGATGTAGCTTTCAGCTAATTAGCTCTTCCTGACATCGAGATGAGAGTTATAAGGTGCTCTACCTAGAGAGGTAAATTGGGGAGGTCACACAACTCTAGCCTTGGTGGGATTTATTTGTGAAAGCCATATTTTGTTTGCTACTCGACACCTAACTTTTCAGTTGCCCAAGTGCTCACAATTTCAAGGTTCCAATGAACTGAATGAAACTTAACCATTTTAACTTCAGGTCAGCGTCTTTACTCTGCGTTTGCCTCTTATCCTTAGGTATTATCGGTCCCAATTGTAATGAAATCCATTTTTATTTTGCTTTTTAAAACTTTGAAGAAATATTGAGTGTCAGGAAAGAATCACTACACTTACTTTATAGGCACGTTACTTAAAGATTAAAAGGCAAAGAAAGAACCAGGACTCTCAATATTTTCAGCATACAGTATGCGTTGGGTGGCATCAAATCAGAGGACCACGCTCTGCTAGACTTTCAGAGAGGAATGAAGCCAATTAATGTACAATCACCAGCAGCAGTGCTTTATTTGAAGGGTCTTTTACAATGAAACTTTTTAACAGGGTAATTGTAGACATCTGCTTCGTGTACCTTAGCAGCAACATAGCCAGTATTTGCTAAGATCTTCTGAGCATTTACAGCTTTACACAAAAGGACATATCGGCAATTCTGTTTTCTGTATAATCGGCAGACTATGCAAAATACTGAGCTAGAATTCAGCATTGTTGTAGAAATGCTCAATGTCACCAGAGCGATTGACTCGTTCCACCTGGCTTTCAGACATTTGGAGAAGCAAAACATATGTACCTTAATTGCAAAATGTGGGCTTAATGAACATGCAGGCGTTATGTTATACCAAATGCAACAATCGACATGATGGCAAGCTGCTTAAGAACATGTCACAATGTTTGGTTTTTAAGAGGTTTGCCTTTGGCAATGTTTCAGAGAAGAATGTGTTCCTTACATTTGCAGTCCTGTGAGCCAATAATAAAATGTTCAGCATATGAAACTGGTATTTATTTTAAATTGCTATGTCAATATTTTTGTTTAAAAGCAGGTTTGATTCCCTGTGTGGACTTTGTTGAAGCCTTCTATCACTGCTTTTTATTTGAGTTTGATTTAGCTTCTTTTCCCCCTGATTTTGTGTTTTGCAGAATGGCTTGCATGAAAGCCTTCTGATTGGGTTGAGGGGGGATAAAGTTGCTATGTGAATTTCAAAGCCCAGAAAATGTAAAAAAGAGCAACACTTGCTGAAGGCATCAGAGAAGTGAATGCAATCAAGCAGTGTTGGTTCTGTGACCTTGAAGCTTCCCAGAATAGCTACCACATTTGGAATAATGGGAGCCCCGGATTCAAATGCCTCGGGATGACCTCATCACTAGCAGCCCCCTTCTTCCTACTGTGATGTCTCTAGGCTTTATGTCAATGTTTAGTCCGTTAGCAGGAATCCAGAAAATCAGGCTTTTGTTTTCAGAAATACAAAATAAAGGCAGCCATTATGGAATATTTCATAACTGATTTAATCCTAATGTGATGTCAAATCAAATTTCCCCCGCAGTTGAGTGCATGCTTTATCTACCACGAATACCATTGCTCTGTGGATGCTGGGTGCTCTTCCAATAAATTGTTGGGCAGTTCTGTTCATGAGCTCTCACAATTCTCCATATCAGGCACATTTCTGTGGGGTAATTAAAACAGTCTTTTTATAACAGCAGTATGAAACAGTATGCATCATCTATACACACTGAGTTGAAAAAATATTGTATTCATAAATTAAATTGGACATTTTGAAAGGTTAACGCAAAAAGCTACTTTGCTCTTGGTAATCAATAAGGAAAAAAGGATTTCAGGTAATTAAAATCTGTGAAGTGAACATTTCTCATTTGGAACCTATTAAAAAGAATATAAGCAGACAGAGGCAAGAGATAAATATGGAAAACAAGTGCTTCAAAATTTTTGTTAAATGTTGGCAAGGGAATATAATAACATATATTCAGAGGTCTGAAATAGTATAACATGTTATTACAGATAGTATAATGAAGTATACAGTCTATGTATAAGTTATGTATATACACTATTGAAGCATTAGGTTGTGATTTTAAAATATGTCCTTTGTATATTTTGGGCTCCAGTTTAGCTACTGTGTATGTCTTCCTTATTCAAAGTGTGACTCAGTATGAACCATGGATGCTGGCGAAAAATGCAGAATTCCAGACTCACCTCTGACCTACTGAATCAGAATCTACAATTTCATGAGATCCTCAGGTAATTTGTGTGCACATTACAGTTTGAGAACATGGCTTTGGGCGATTGTCTCATAGTAAGGTGGGTTGCCTCTTAAAAACTTGTGTTCATTTTTTAGATGCAAAGTAGTAGTGTTTTTGTTGGCTAAATGCACGCATGACTGACTCTACAGAGGTTCTTCTAGACCACCAGACTTCCTGCATTGTAGCAACGGAGAAAAATACTCTCGGAGAGTAGAGCCAGACTCCAACACGACTTGCTTCTGAGCCCTTGTTGACACATTTTTCTTTTTGTTCAGTGGCGGTGCTCTTTCCTCTTTCTTTACCATTTGCCTATCAAAATTTAATGTCTGGTTCTAGGTTATAGTTGCCTTTATCTAGACTTCAGGAATTGCCTCAGTGGAATTTTTTTTATACCTTTGTTGGAATAGTCTCAGTTCTTTAGAATTTTTCTAGAATTCTGACCGTGGTTATAGATGCTAGACTTTGAAACATTTGAATACTTGCCTTCTGTGGTGGTTAATTTTATGTGTCATCTTGACTAAAGATTGCCCAGATAGCTGGTAAAATATTGTTTCTGAGGGTGTCTGTGAGGGTGTTCGTGGAAGAGATTAGCATTTGAATCAGTACACTGAGTAAAGCAGTTTGCTCTCCCTAGTGTGGGTGGGTATTTATTATCTAATCCATTGAGGGCCTAAATAGAACAAAAAGGCAGAGGAAAAGTGGATTCACTTTCTCTCTTTGAGCTGAGACATCCATCTTCTCCTGCCCTTGGATATTGGACATCAGCTCCTAGTTCTTGGGCTTTGAGACTCAGACTATGAGCTCACCCACCCTCCCTCCAAGGTGGGTCAGTCCTTAGATTGATTGCCTGCCTATGATTCCTGCTTCCCTCATTTAACCTTCTGGTCTCTAGCCTCTGCTAGATACACTATGCTAGATTATAAAATTCATTTTGCTTTCTCTTCAGTTTTCAAATAGCTCTTAGAACATTGAAGTAGCATATGCTTCATTTTAGTTTTGACATAGAGTTGCAAAGATGTATCGTTTTTATGATGGCAGGCTTTTTTTTTTTTGCTAAGGATTAAAATATATGGCTATGGCTTATGGATAATAAATATTTATCTATTTATCTATATATAATTTTTTCCAGTGAAGAATAAGGCCCTGTCCTGTTACTATGTGGTATAAGGATAAATTATAAAAGACATGGTCTAGGGCACCTAGTGCACGTTAACTGTAATACAGGTAAGCCAGTATATAAGTGCTGGAAGTGACAAAAATGTCATCAGGTACTCAGAGTAGGAATAAATCACTGCCTGATGTTCAGGAAAAAGCTCAGAGAGGAGGCAGTGTTAAGAATAGAACCAAAATGGGATAGAGAAATGGTATTCCCAGACCAGGGCATAACAAGGACACAGATGCTAAAAGAGATTTATAGAAGATGGACCCAGAACCATAATGGACATTTAGGTAAGCTGAACATATGTGAAGGCAAACGGTGGGAGACAGAGGGATCTGAACACAATGTGCTAAGCATGTGAACTGGACCTCTGGAAGGAACATAATTGTGACAAAAAAGGGAGAAAAATAATGCTGTAGGGAGAAAAGACACAAAGTACAGCAACTTTGTGCCTGAATACCTGGCTATGAAAGGCTGGTCATGGAAGGGTCACGCTTAGCAATGAAGAAATGTATATGAAGTCTTTCCTTGTCAGTCTAAACAAGATTTCTCATCCAGAGGGAAAAATGATATATTATAAATGAATGGCACCATCAAGTGATGGGGTAGCCACATTTGGAATAATGGAAGACCTGGATAGACAGAATAATACATGGGTCGTATGTTTGGCCAAATGGATTTAATAGATTGAGAATCCAGCAAACCCATTTATCAAACTTTGCAGCTCAAGATGATGACTTGAGTAAAGTGGTTCTCATGTATCGGAAGAAAACAGGTGAGCTAGGGGTAAATGGAGAATAGTGTAGTGGAAAAAACATTGTAAGACAAAGACTACAGTACAAATTTTGCCTTAATTCACTGTGTGACTTTTGGCAAGTCACTTAAACTCCCTGGGCTTCAGTGTCCTCATGTGTAAAATGAGGACAGTCTCTATTCTTGACCAATGTGGAGACTTTTTGCCTAATTTTCTAGTTCTTTTGAAGATCACAGTGAAACAACAAATTCCATTGGGAGACTATGCCACTCAGTATGATGAGGTGGTCAATTTGTACTTATTTTCTGAATATCAAGATAATAAACAATTTTGTCGGATCTACTTTCCAGATTATTGATTCACATGGAACCATTGTGGGACACTAGGGGCATAGTGGTAGAAGTGAGGTGCTTGAGAAGTACCAGTGGACCCAAGACCCATATTCACTGCCTTACTGAACACTGGACCTGCTGGAGGAATCAGAGGAGGGCGGGAGTTAGAAGCTATTACTTGGGGACATCCTAAGGTCCCTCTCTAGAATAGGGTGTGATATTGGGCCTTCAACAAAAATATCCACTCTTAGCTTACAGTAAGTTCTTGCAACAATTTGTGATTGAGACTTTTGCTCCCAAGTGTGATATAGTCAGTTTATGCACTGCAGGGAATATTTGCCAGTCAGGTAATATATCTCATTGTAATATTAAAAAAAAAAAAAAACTCTGGTGGCTGTAGTCCCTGCTCATTATAGTTTTCTGCACAGTCTACTCTAGAAAGAAAACTGCAAAAATAGAAAAAAGTGTATTTTCAGAAAATTATTCACAATTAATGACAAGTGAGTCAAATTCCTAAGTGTTTAAATGTCAAGGGAAAGACAATGCTAACTTGACCTCCTTCAATTTTCATATGGAGGCTTGTGAAGTTTGGGTAGGATAAAGAGAAAAGCACCTTTTATTCCCAAAAGCTTTTTAAACCTGCCTTTAGTAGGCACTGTGTGTCTTCTTTTTGTAATCTCGGGTTTTATAGTCTCCTTTATCAATTGTGAGAGGTGTGGAAGGGCTAGTTTATATCTTTCAGAAGGGACACCTGGGTCAACAGGTTGAAAGAACTTTGAAAGTTATTTGTATCTTTGCCAGTCCCTGCATTGTGTGAGAATCACTGTAGCTAGTGTGTAAACTACCTTTGAATAAGAGACAGAAAATGGAATTTATCAGGGGACAATGCCTTTTGTTTAGAAGGAGCAACAAAAGATGAATAAAAGACCACAGCCAGTCTTCTGTGTTTAGTGTCCCATTTTTCCAGATAAAAAAGGGGATAATATTCAATCTTGATTGTGCACAGAGGCCTTTGGTACTTTAAGGAGATGGAGGAAGAAGGGAAATGAAAAAGAAATAAAGCGACCAATATGTTCTTGAACTGTGACTTCTGGCAGCTGCATTTAAAAAACAACCATTACATTTTGTGGGTATATCTGTGAGGCTTATCCATTATGTGTGCAAACACAATCTGATTAGTATTTGTTATAAGCTCGTCTTGTCTGCTTTTATTACAGACATCACCTTCAGATGTGGGGCCACTGCAGCTATTAAATCAGGAATATTTAGCTATTATTTGTAATAAATGTCAGCAGGGCTGAACTGAAGCCAGCAGGAAATGTTCAGGGCAGAAAACACACTGACATTCATTCATGCAAATTTGTACCACTGGTAGAATTAATCATAAAGAGGGAGGGTAGAGCATACAATGCATTTATATTACTGGTTTGGCCAATTCTCCTTCTTCCTGAATATGAGAGTTATAATGAACAGAAAGCAATCTGCTGACAAATAGTCCCATGTGAAGTGCAGGCAGTGAGATTAACTTTCCAAAGCGGACATGTCTGGCTTTATAGTGGACCACCCCTCCTTCCCTCCACACCACCCCAGCCCTCTGAGGCAGTTTTGCGGTGTCCTTTTTTCTCTTTAAAAGACTTCTAGATTTAGCATGCACATAACTATTACCTCTTGAAATCACAGGGATGCTCTAAAGAACATTCTGTGCATAGTGCTGAGTATTGGGCCAGCCTTACCCTGTTACAAAGCACCCAGGGTGCTTATGTCACACTGGGAAGGTATAGTGATAGGAACTGAGTTGTTGACTATGAAGAAATTGTGGTTTGCCAAAAGGAAGAGAATTTAATTTTGTTTGAAAAGCTGCATCTGTGCAAAGTGAATTGCAATAACCCATATAACGGATTAATGCAGTGTCCTCTGAGAAGATTGCAGTCACCATCAGCAACACAGCCACAGCTTGCCCTGAATATCGACTATCATTTAATTTGTAGGAGTGAGTAAAGTTAACACCAGAAAAGAGTTAGTGCATTTATTTTTAAAAAAAGGTGAGAAAAATACAAGCCAAAAGCATACTTTAAAACGTTTCTCATTTTCTCACAGCCTGAAATTATTATTCACCGGGAAACAAAAACTTCTTGAAAGAGCTGACATAAAAATTATAGGTGACTTCAAAGATATTAATTATTCTTAGTTGTTTTAGTCCTATGATTGGAACAGAAAATACGGAGAACATGAGATAAAACTATGCTTGATAAAGTAAACACAAAAATTCTTTTAAAAATTATATACTAATATTGGTCAAAATTAAGGAAAAGTCTTCTAAAATGTTTCATGTATCATAGAAGTCAGTTCAAAGTAGTGCTTTGCTAAAACATGTCATTTTCTCCCTACTACATTGTATTGTGCCCATATTTACAGAATGCATATTGTAAACTGAATACTTCTTTCCCTAATTTTAATCCCTGATGTGATTATATTGCTTGCATTTTTTTTTTTTTGTCTCAGTATAGGTTTTAGAAGAGAACTCGTACAAAATGAAATGGAAAGGGACATTACTGTTGATTAAGTGAAGGTCATAATAGGTATAGTAACTGAATTGAATGACTTATACTATAATTAGTGACATTGGTAGTCACATCAAGGTGAGGGATGGAATGTGTTTTCACCTGTGGGATTTCTGCAGTACCAATGGAGAAGACCAGAAAAGCTGATGTGGCGTTGTGACTTCATGACTTTTCAAAGCTGAGCTATTCTTTTTAATAATGCCCTTATGGTACAATTATTGGTTCAATGTCTTATTCTCCAGAGGAATTTTAGGAATTATGGGAACATATTTATTAAAAATAAATGGAGAAGAGATGTATAAATCATTGGCAACAGCTGACCTCTACCTACAGGGAAGGTCAGTATAAGCTGGTATTTATATTACAGATACACAGACTATTAGACCTTATATAGTTTCTAAAGCTGAGTCAAAATTTTGGCTTTGGGCTTCCTGGTGGCCAAAGAGAAAGAGCAATGTAAGCCTTAACATAATTAAAATTGTTAAAAGAAGAAAAAGTATTAGTAATATGAGGCAGGCAGACTCTATGGTGGCTCCCAAGATTTTTGTCTTCTGGTATTAAAATCCTATGTAAACCCTTCCCTTTGAGTTTGGGGAAGATCCATGACTTCTAACTAGTAGAGTATGGCAAAGGTAACAGGACATGCATGAATACATGTGAGTGATTATATTACATAAGGTTTTACCACCCATCTTGCTACGATTTTCAAATTCTCCCTTGCTGCCTGTAAAGAAGCAAGATGGCATATTATGAGCCACCATATGGAAAAACCCAATGGCACAGGGAAGGTAATCTCCAGCAAACAGCCAGCAAGGAACAAAAGCCCTGATTCTGGCAGCAAAAGGAACTGAATGCTGCCAGTAATCACATGAGTGGATAATTTCCCATTTGAGCCTCAGATGAGACTACAGTCTTTGCTGACACCTATATTGAAACCTTATATGACTCTGAAACACAAAACCCAAGTAAGTCATTCTTGAGCTCCTGACCCACTGAAATTGTGAGGTAGTGTGTCTTGTTTGTGCAGCAATATATAACTTATGCATAAATATGAGGAGAAATCTTCAGTTCCTTTGCTGTTTGGGTCCTAAAACTATCTTTATGTTTAATTTATCTTTGGGACCCAAGGATTTTTTTTCCTTCTCCCCCATCACATTGCCTGCATACTTCTTCCTCTTAGAAATTGGTTCCCTTTTCTCTGTAAAGATATAACTTCCGATTCCATCCTTTCTCCCTTTTCCATCTTGAGACAGTTTTTTTCTACATCCCTAAAAAAATGAATGTTCAGGGGCACCTGGGTGGCTCAGTTGGTAGAGCATGCTACTCTTGATCTCGGGATTGTGAGTTTGAGCCCCACTTTGGGTGTAGAGATTACTTAAAAATAAAACATTTTAAAAATCTATCTTAGAGAGGTATCTAGAGAGACTACTTGCTGCTTTCTCTTCCTCTGTAAAATATTTTGATGCCACTTTGAAAAATAAACATAGAACAACTTTCATAATAAAAGTATTACAAAGACTTTTTTAAAGGTGATAAAAATAATAGGACACCCATTTATTAGGTGTCAGGCTCTGTTCTAAGTGCATACATGTTAATTCATTTTACATTAATAAAAACCATTTTAAAATGAAAAACTTGAAACTCAGAGAGGATAAAGAATTTTCTTAAGGTCACACATTTGTTAAGTTTAAACTGGAATCTGATTCCAAACAATTTGGTTTCAGAATGTGTGTTTTAACTAGTGTGCTATCCTCCCTCTTAAAGTATCATAGTAGGGAAGACAGCTGTTAGAGGGTGTGTGATTGGATATAAAGCTGAGTCCAAGTTTCCTGGTGGTAATTTCAAAAGATGAAATATGCTAAGTCATTTAATTTTCATTGTGTAAGAATACATTTGTGAAATGGGCAATGAATCAACCTCCATAAAATAAAAGGAGATTCTAAGAGTTGTTTTGGCTTGCCTTTTGGGCATGTGGCCCAAATCACCTCATCAGGAGGCTCATTTCAGTGGCAATTTTGATTACTCTGAACTTTATTTAAGAAGGCAGCATTTTCTTTTTCCTTGATTATTCTCTCTGAAGCTTCAAGTTTAATTAAACAGGACCAACTGATGTGTCTTTCAGAATAAATCACCTTCAGTCTCTAGTAGCCATTCCTCCATCTCTATCTTTACTTCCTTAATTGTTGAAGTTTTGTATAGTGTGATGGTTCATTTTCTCTGTCACCTTGGCTGGGCTAAGTACGCAGACATGTGGTCAAACATTATTCTGCGTATTTGTAAGTGTGTTTTTGGATGAGATTAATATTTCAATCTATGGACTCTGAGGAAAGCAGATTGACCTCCCTAATGTGGGTGGGCCTTACCCAATCAACTGAAGCCTTGACTCCAACAAAAGACTTACCTCACCCCAGCAGGAGGGAATTCTGCCAGCAGATAGCCTTTGGACTTGAACTGAAACATGAGCTCTTCCTATATTCCTGGCTTGCTGCCCCACTCCACAGATTTTGGAATTGCCAGCCTCCATAATCATATGAACCAATTCCTTAAATAAATCTTTCTACTTATGTATACACTCATCCTAATCGTTCTGTTTCTCTGGAGAACCTTAATGTAGTAGCCATGTGGCCTCCTTTCAGCTATAGGAGGTAAAACTGAGATGTTAGAGGAATTCTGGGGATATTTTAGAAAATGTATCCTCAGTAATAAAAAGAGATACAAAAGAGGAGACACTCTCTTTTTTCACTTCGGACTTTATTGGCTGGTGGGATACCAAGACCAATACCCATCAGTGTGGGACAAGAGAAGGTAGCCAGAGAAAATGAGATGATATGCCCAGGATGGCAAAGCAGGGCGCCGAGAGACTGTTGTTGCTTGAGATGTCATTGAACTGATGAACTAGCCAACTTAAGAACTGAGTTCAGAACTTCTTTGCAGGATAGTAAATGCCTATATTGTTTAATGAATTCTAGTTGGGTATTTATTTTATTTGCTGCTGAAAATACACTAATGGATATTTTTAACCACAATATATGTCCCTAGAGAGTTGAACAAATAGATGTGGTATGCGAAATTATTAGATATTGATGACCAAATCATGTTACAACCTGATAAGAATATAGGGTTTAGGCGGTTAATCTATTTGAGTGAACGGTAGGGAGTGGTGAATACTATAGGGTACCTGAAGAGGGTATAATCTGCCTAAAGGGCAGCTACTCAGCTCCTATGAATTGCTTCTTATTTGAAATTGCAATCCTGGGGGACACCTGGGTGGTTCAGTCAGTTAAGCGCCGACTCTTGATTTTGGCTCAGGTAATGATCTCACAGTCGTGGGATAGAGCCCCACATTGGGCTCTGCTATGAGTGTGGAGACTGCTTGGTCTCTCTCCTTCTCTCTCTCTGCCCTTTTCCCTCTTATCTTCTCTCTTTCTATGTCTAAATAAATAAATAAACACTAAAAAAAAAAAAAGAAAATGCAATCCTGGCATTGTCATTTTTTTTAATTGTTGAGAGAATCTGAAAATCTGGATTTTTCTTTGAAACGTCCCAATTTTTAAAGATTTATAATGAATTCAATTTATAAAAAATAAAACACGAGTGGACCAAATCAAAAGTTGAATGCCAGAGTCTACCTATAAGCTTCCAGTGTGCAATTCTGGCATAAAAAGTAGTAAATTTCTGCTAAATATAATGATTTCTTGTTTCATCTTATGTTATTGTGGTTAATATATACCTCTGTTTCTTTGTACTGCATAGGTATCACAACTAATGATCTCTTAAGGCCACTCCTGGATTGTGATAATAAGATCACATTATCTGAATATATCCTAATTTGCTTATCTTCCCATCTGCTTTAAGACATTAAAAAGTAATTATGATATAAAGTTTAAAAGACAGAAGGAATATAGAACACATTTTTTTTACTGTCATTTAAATTGATACCAAGACACTATTTCCTCTATAGAAATTTTCTATGATTTCTTATTTTTCATTTTGTTTAGAAACATGCTTGTTGAATTAGCAACACAGTCCATCTAGATTTTAAATTCTAATCAGATGAATATGCAGAAATTCCTATCCAGGCTCACCACCATTTATTTGACTCTGGGAAATTATTTAAACTTTTGAAAGCTATTTTTTTTTCCATCAGTAAAATATGGAAGTTGGGAATTTAAGTAAGTAACATTCCTTTTGACTGTAAGATATTGTGAGTCTTCATTTATGGCAATAGCACACAAGTTACATTTTGGGAAGAGTTTATAGTACTGTCTTTGTAACATTATTCTCTAGTTCAAGTATGTTACCCTTTAAATAACTTGTAAGGGAGTTAATCCGTTAATCCACCTAAACTCTTAAACATTTTCAGAGTCCCAATTTGAATAACATTTTGAGGGTAATGAGTTCGATGTGTTCTGTAACCAGTAGACAATGAAGTACTTCATTTATTTGTTCCCAAATATAGATTTTAAAAATGAACCACAAACATAAAAATATTTACATAACTTGTCCTCATAGGTGGGACTATGAGACTCATTCATAATTTCGTTGCATAATTAAACCTGTAAAAGTATAATGAAATGGATGTAGTGATATTGCTGTTATTCAATACAGTGATGGAAAAAACAGCAGCAACAGCATCTCACCAGCATAGTATCATTTATCAAAAGATGACTTATATTTTTTCAAGACAACAGGTTCCTCAAGCACACTCCAAAGGCATTCTGAATTTTCTTTTCGATATGTTTGTATCTATTTTCAGGCTCTTGACTAATTATGCCAAATTCTATATGTCAATCTTCTGCATGAATAGAACAGATATACAGTAAATAGAATAGCAGTTTCTTATTGAATGTGTATACAGAATTCAATGACTAACAAATATGACCTAACTCTTTAGGGAAAGAGAATAAAATCAACATGTGTCCAAACACTGAGGCTTGCTGTTCACAGTGCATTGAAATAACATGGATGGTCTTCATCAGATATGGAGTTCTCACCAGCTTGAGATTTTTCTTATGTAGAGATTTTGATGCCCTCTACTTTACATTCTAGGTGTTTAATAACCATTTGTATAAGAGAGAATTTTTAAGGGAACACTGCACCAAATTGGTTTATTTTGAAGTTGGAATATTTAAAAAAATTATCCTCTTCTGGAGATACTTTTTGCTGTATTCAGGATTAGGAAACTTTTAGAGCTCCTGGAAGCAATAGGGGTGAAAGTTTTTGCATTTATCAAATCTAAGTTAAAAGCTGTCACACTTGATTCCTTAGCTGGCAGTTCTAAACTAGAGCATTTATGTTTGTTAAAAATTGATTTTTACCATGGATAAAAAGTTGATTTATTTTTGTTTTTTTTTCCTCAACCATTCTTATGAAAAGGAATGAATATGAAGTGTTTTTGTGAAATTCATATTGTGCATCCGCTTGATTTTTTTTGGCAGCTGAGATTTCTCTGGTTATTTGAATATGACCTTATGATCCCATATAACCATGATCTGAGGTTCTTAAGTGTCTTCCAGTTGGGGTAGGAAATACGTCAGAACTCATTAAGAGGTTACCTGCATACTATATTGATTTTTATAAATTGCTCCTTAAATTATAGTGGGCATGATGACACACATAAAATCACTGAGGTCAGGTAATATTTGGATGAAATTGATGCATTTTGCTAGTAGTTATAGACACAGCTATTCTCTGGAACTGTGTCACGAATAATTGTACTTTGATAAATTATTTAAAATAAACATTTTTACCTTCATTCTCAGTGAAGGTTCATGTTAAGCAAATTGTGCTCGTTGTTATGTTACAGCTGTCAGCCTTGATGCCTAACAAACTATGATCATTCCCAGGCCAATCTTACCTGTCTACAGCCATTGCTGAAGAATTTGACCTATGCAGATAGTGGAACTCTGTCCGCCCCCTGATTCGACTGATCGGGAAATAGGGAAATAATTAGTGGTTAAGAGGGGAGCAGAAGCTGAAAGATGTCATGAGGGAATTAGAACCCTGAGTGATGATCATAAATTGAAGTTCTGAGGAGACAGAACTGTGAGTAATCAGTGGTTACAAAGAGGAGAAAGGATTATAGATCTGTCTCTAGGTATATGAATAACACTAATGGAACATGTAGTTGGCAAATAACTGAGTTAAGGTAATGCCAGAAGACTGGTGCAAAGATTCTACCATGTTACAAGCATTTTATCCTTCTGAGCACCAGATAGTCTGGGTTTTTGTAGCTGTACATCTTTCCAGTACACTTCTTGTTATATGAGATAACTCAACTTTGTTTCTATTTCTTGACGTACAGTGAGAATTAATCCATTGTTTTTTCTAGCAGTGGAACCAGTTCTTTACATGAATTTTTTTTTTTAGCTCACTAATATTCATTTATTTATTTATCTATTTATTTATTCATTTATTATTTTTTAAACTTATTGTCAAGTTAGCTAACATACAGTGTAGTCCTGACTTCAAGATTCCCATGATTCATCACTTCCATATGACATCCTTTGCTCATCCAATATTTTAAAGCAGATGAACGCCTGCACACTTGAAGCAATGGTGGGGAGTTAATGTGTCTCTCACACTTTTCCCTTAATGTGTCTCTCACCCATTTCTTATTTTCTCCTGCTGAGACAATTCTGTAGACACTAGTCCCCTCCTCCTGTAATTTAAAACCCACTAATCTGACCTGAAGATACAGGTAAACCCATAAACAGGTAATGAAAGGAACAGTGGGACCCAGAGGAGGCATGTATTTTTCCTGGTGGGTTTGGATCATTATTTCATTGTGATTCCAATCATTATTCTTTGGATATGGGACCCTTTCACTAACTACCCTCATTCCTCCCATTATCTCACAAAATACCACAAAATTATGTTCAACTGTAAGCTTAACGTTTCTAGCCTAAACCACTTCCCTGAGCTCTGAACTTCTTTTTTTAAATTTTTTTTTCAACGTTTACTTATTTTTGGGACAGAGAGAGACAGAGCATGAACGGGGGAGGGGCAGAGAGAGAGGGAGACACAGAATCGGAAACAGGCTCCAGGCTCTGAGCCATCAGCCCAGAGCCTGACCCGGGGCTCGAACTCCCGGACCCCGAGATCATGACCTGGCTGAAGTCGGACGCTTAACCGACTGCGCCACCCAGGCGCCCCTGAACTTCTTTATCTAGTTGCCTACCAATCATGCTCTTTGTGTGGCTTATAGGAGTCTCATAAAATGGTGGGAAGAAAGAAGTCATTACACAAAGCAGATGTGTACTTATACTGAACTTAAGAGAAACTCTGTTATAGTAGCCAGTAACGTAAACATGTTGGACCTGGTAATTTGACTAAAGCAAAACATCATCAGACATTATGTTAAATTAATATTAATTTTACTTTATTGCTTTTATATCTTTGATCATATTTAATTCATTTTGTGATTATATGTTTATGTAAAGAGTTTATAGTTTCAAATATTTTAATTACTGTAAACACAATTGAAATTATTACTGGTAAGGTACAATGCTTCCTTTTTCTATAAAATAAATCATCTATGAGAACCACTAACTGACACCATGCTGCATGCTATTAACATTATTTATGTAGCTCACAGCGTGGTCTTTTATCTGTAAGCACGCCAATAGCAAAACTTTTTTTTTTAATTAGACAGTTTAAAATTTTTTTTAAACCTTTACTTATTTTTGAGAGAGAGAGAGAGGAAGACAGAGTGCAAGCAGAGGAGGAACAGAGAGAGAGAGGGAGATACAGAATCCAAAGCAGGCTCCAGGCTCCAAGCTGTCAGCACAGAGCCAGATGCGGGGCTTGAACTCAAGAACTGCGAGATCATGATCTGAGCCAAAGTCAGATGCCCAATTGACTGAGCCACCCAGGTGCCTCTTAATTAGACAGGTTTAGAATGGAAAGTGTCTATTTTTGCTGAATAAAACAGGATAAACTGATGAGGCCTTTTTTTTTATGTGTCAAAGTAGAAAAGCACTATTTGAAACCAAATAAAGTATACAAAGGTATACTTTACATCCACTTTAGTTTTGTCCCTTACCATGTCTTTGGAGATAAAGGTTATATGTAGAGTGTTCGTTGGGAGTCACTTACTAATATGAGTAAGAAGGTAATAGGTTAATTTTTGAGGTATCTTCAGATGTCACAGCTTCAAAATATGTGAATTTGCCGAAAATACTTGGTTTACTTGCAGACAGATTTCCTTTTAGGAATACATGCTTTTGTTGATACCAAGAGACATATGAGTTTACATTTCTTTCCATATTCCCCTCTTTAATTGTGATGTGGCAAAAGGATAGAGATAATGTGTAATTGGAGGAAGCTAAAGTGAAGTAGAGAGGAACCAAGAATATTATTTAAAAAATATAATTTCATTGATACTGGCAACAAAAAATAAAACTTCCTCTTGCCACTAGCATTGTTTTTATCACCAGCAATATTAGTAAAATAATCTTCCAAATTAAACTCAAAAGAAGTGTCTCTGCTTTTGCATTTTATGTAATTGTGGAGAGGTTGTTTATAGACAAATAAGACTTTTTAAGCAGTGTCTATGTATAAGAAACTGTGAACGGTATTTCTTACATAATTTTATGCTCACAAAAGTCTTCCAGGTCTGTCACTACCCTTGTGCAGACTGTGAAACAGAAGTGCCAAGTAGTTAAGTAATATACTCTGGTTCAGATAATATATAGCAGATGTAGGTTTCAAACTCAGAGTTGTCTAGCTCCCATATTCATGATGTTGCCATTATATCTCTTTAATGAAAATGAGAAAGATGAATATGGAATACTGTGTATTTAGTAAAACATAAGTCCTGTGTTCTTGGAAAACTAGTTCTAAAGATAATTCCTGTATTAATACTCTATTAATATTTGGAGCACTGTCTATATTTTAAACCTTCCAGGATAGATAGTTTAAAGAAAACAACACGCTTTTATATTTGTAATTTTTAGAACATCAAAAATAAAACAAATGGTTGAATTATTTTTTAGTTGCACTCTGTAGAATATATACTAAAAAAGTTGTGGTGACTGAAATACCTGTCATCGTGAGATGGTTGTCTTTCAGGATCTATAATTACATGTTTAATGTTCTTAAAATATGTAGACTAGTATCCTAGTTGCTTGTTGTTTCTAACATTATTAGTATTAATAATACTACTAGTTTCCAAAATTGGGAGACTTGACTGGATCAGTAAATAAATTTGAGGATTACTGGACTCTTTCTCCAGCCTAAAGCATTTGATCCCATTTAGGTCATGGTTATCAATACCAGAAGGTGATTACAATATTCATTTTTGGGACCGCTGTGAACTTAGCAGTTATGAAGAAAAATTGATGGCATGTGTTTCTTAAATGATTAAGGAGGAATTGGAGAACACAATAGTTCATGCCACAGCCCTTTACCACTGGCTTCTTAGAAATCTAGAGTTAAATTTATAGTACACATTTGTTATAATTAAGCTCCATTCTTCGAAAAAAATGCTTTCTCATCTTTAAAAGATTTTTGTTTCTCTCCTGAAATCTATTAAAAAATTTTTAATGTTGATTCATTTTGAGAGAGAGAGAGAGAGAGAGAAAGAGAGAGAGAGCACATGCAAGTGAGAAGGGGCCAAGAGAGGGAGGGAGAGAGAGAAAATCACAAGCAGGCTCTTCACTGTCAGCGGGTAGCCTGACATGAGGCTCGATTTCATGAGCTGTGAGATCATGACCTGAGCTAAGATCAAGAGTTGGATGCTTAACCAATTGAGCCACCCAGGCTCAGGCGCCCCTGAGAATCTAATTTTATTGTTCTGTTCTCATAGGTACATTTTTTGGTAATATGCTTATAATTTAGATTGTGTCCAATTCTTTTTAGAAAGAACAAATATTCTCCTTCCACAGAATAATATAGCATTACCTTGTCAAATAAAAATAAAGGATAATTTCATTGTTGAGTCTATAAGGCCAAGGAAAATTATGACTAGAGACATAATTTATTGAGTGTATTGGTGAAATTTATCATTGTCTTACCATACTCCATGTGTAACAGTACTACCTTTCACAAAGTTGCCTAAAAGGGGTTGCCTTTGTAAACTTTCTTTGGAATATTACTGGCTAACTGCTTGAAAATTGTGAAATGGCGAACCACAAACTGTGTGCATGTTGAAAAGTCAATCTTCACAACTAAGAGGAAATAGTGGCTTTTGACTTAGTTATTCATTCCACACAGCAGTAGACTGGTGGTTCTTGTATAACACCAAAAATTCTGAGGCGAGATTTGCTGTAATCACACAAACCAACAGGTTAAAACCTCAGAAATGACCTTTTAAAGGGCACGCATTCAATTTTGACAAAAATAATCAACAGCAGGCTTGAGGGTAAAAAATAAAAAATTTAAACCCTACAATTAGGTAGCTTATTTAAAAACACAGGATGAGAGGCACAGATGCTTCATATTAATAAAAGCAAACAAACAAAAGACTAAACACAGGAATATAAAATTAGCAATAGCCAGAGATGAACTACTTTAACAGACTGTTTCTAAAAATATGTATCTGTTCATGGATGAGCATTGATTGGGAACTGGAAGTAAAACAGAAGTCTTTGCTTTAAAGAAGTTTACCCTCTAATAAGGGTGGTGGAGTTTATATCAGTTTTATAAATACATGTGCAAATGAAATTTTAACCTTTATTATAAAGTTATTTGTATAGAAGTATGAAAAAAGTTTTGAAAAAGATTTTGAAAAATCTCATGCATGGATGTAGATACAGGTGTAAATTGTGCTTCTGTATGTTCCAAGAGCTGTATTTTTCTCTCAATCTGTTCTTCTGCCAAATTATGTAAAATCTAAGCATAGAAAAGTGATACTTGTTTCCAAGAGTAATCACTGGATCCAGATAATTGAACTTACAATCAGGTTACATTTATGAACCAGTGAACCATCTACTATGTCTGCATGATACTTCATTAAAAGCTATGTGGGAGTGAGAAGATAGTGGTTTGGACAGGGGATGGGATGTTCATAAAAATAAGAATGGTTTCTGTCCTTAGGAATGTAGTAGTTTGAGGAATGTAGTAGTTTGAGAATGTAGTAGTTTGAGTGGGGGAAAATATAGGAGAAGCATGAGTGAATGCTTGTATTCCATAAATTCATTCACTTTTCCCTCTTTGTTCTTGGGCTTTTTCCTCCATTATATTTTTAAAATTATTTCCTTTCTCTTATTTCTCAGATAAGTATGGACTGAGCTCAGAGTGGCTTAAATGGAGGCAGTATATGGTTGCATTACGTATGGAGTGGCGTTTTAATTTTTCTTTTCTCTTGGCCTCAATTCTTGACTCGGTTTCTAGTCACACTTTTGTGACTGTTTCTGGTTGTGTGGGGAAATTGGAATTTGATACTTTTGCTTGTCTACAGGCTTGGAATTCTTGACTTTTCTTAATTTGAGGGCCTGAGCAAAGGAGGAGGAGAGGCCTTCTCAAATGCCAACTAACTCTGAACCTCGGTTTTATGAATGCCCTATGCATTTGATTGTTGTCCTTCATAGATACTTTCTGTGATAGTGTGTGAGTCTGTCAATAGGAAGCTAATCTATTTGATCTCTTAAAGTGAATGGTTTCAAGGACACCTGCTTATATGGAGCACTATTCTATATCAAATTGCTTTTATTAAGTTATTTTATAGATTGAAAAACTGAGTAGCATAAAAAGTTTAGTGACTTTACAGCACCGCTCAGCAAGTCATTGTCAAGATAATGCAGACTCCTGAAACTGAATGTAAAGCCTAACAATCAGGTAATTGTATACGTGCATTTTTTTGCCCAGGCCTCTTATGGGCTCCATTATATTTTTTGTGGTGGCTTGTTTCTTTCAGCTGGCCATACATGAAAAGCACGAGCTCTCAGAAGCAGTAACTCTGGGAGTGGCACCATTGGCAGCATCTGGCTCATCATTGACCTGGAGACTCTGGCTCTGTATAGCAGCCCATCTACACAAACACACCTATGATTGACCCACAAAATGAACTCACTCCATGAGTGAGACTGAATGACTTGAATGGGCCCGGGGTAGTAACGTGTGCACAGAAATCTATAACGTATTTTTCTTTTTTGAAGCTGTGAACACCACTTGTCATAATAAAGAATTTTCTTTTCATTTGCAAGATTTCTCTCTGCCTCTGACTTCTCCATGTTTCCTCTCTGCTACATTAGCCCTGAATGAGCTGTAAATGGGATAATGTGGAGCATGGGAAGGATAAGATGTTCAAGGCGAGCAAGGCAGGGAGGGGATGATTCTTTTCACAGCTGATCTTCTAATGACTTGTTCAGTCTTCCAGGTGGCTGGCCCCGTCATCAGTACTAGCACTTTAGACAGTGTACCCTTCCAGCTACTAGTATCTTTGTCATACCTACAGTTGCATTCAATGCCAGTCTGACAGGGCAGTGTTGCCGGAATTTTTCTAATCTCAGGTACAAAAGCAAAGCAAAACAGTTATATGATAAATGGATCAGAGCCATCTCCTAGCTCTCCTTGGAAGGGAGTACTTATTTTTCTTTATTCCTCGGACAAATAAGGGTGAAATAAGGCAGGCTTGTTGTGGGGAACGAGATGAATCAAAGAATTTCCTTACGTTTCAATCAATACCAAATGCTTTGACATATGTTTTCCACTGGGAGGGTGGAGCTGGGGTTGTCATAGAGTAATTAGAGGCTGGTGTACTGAGCATTGTTTATGCCCTTGAACCAAATACCACAGGTAGTAAGCCTTTTTGTGTGTCTGTCTGGCAGGGTTTTTCCTTCCTGGGGGTGATGGAGAAATGTCTACAGATGTTTTCTACAGATGTCTCCCAGTGGGGGCTCCCTTTTACTGATGGCTTTCTTGTCACCTGCTTCCTTTCTTCCTTCTCAAATCTTTCCATTTCCTTCCATTGAACTTTTTGCTGCTGTCCTGTCTCTCATGCCTGCCTCCTGGATCCCTTGCATCTGACTTAGCTTTGCCCCCTCTTCTTCCTTGCACCTGCAATGTGGCAAGAAGACTGACTGTTCTTTTCCAGATCTCTTGTCAAAACTCCTTTTTGGAAAATGTGTTCAGTATAGTATCATAGTCAGTGCATTTCTGAAAATTAATAGTTGGGTATTCAAAAGGAGAAAAAATATATACACGCATATGTAAAATAAAAAGTGTCTTTAAACTATGCACTAATTGTGAACCATATACTGCACTCAGTGTGTTCACTTAATAAATATTTGCTGACTTAAAGAGCCTGCAAATCTAGATTTAGAAAGAAATTTTCCTGACCTACAATAAAACAGTATATGAAAAAGTAAATAAATATGTTACTAAAAATCAAAAGTTGGTCCATCAGGGTTGAAGCTGTATTTTGTCCTACAAATATGATTACCACTAGACACATTACTATTATACTAGGAAGAATAGGAAAGTCCAATTAAAAAAAAAAAGAACAGCTGGTGGGTCAGATAAGTTATCTTGTCAATAGTTAGATTTTTTAAAGTATTTTGCAAAAAAATAATATATAGTATTTTAAATTTGTTTAGATCCCCTGGAAAACTATTTTTCTTTTACTTCTTTGTATTTTTATTTCTCCTGTAGGTTTTTCTACAAAAGTACTGTTTTGCCGTTCATTATCCTCATATTATTGCTAACTTCTATTCCCTAATATTTCTATACTTCCAGTCAAATTGTACAGGCCCAGAGTTATATAAAACGGTAATTTATATTACTTTTTGTGGTCAAATGTGAATACATAACAAAGATTTATCATTTATTGTTTTTATTCTTTTAAAAAAAATTTATGTTTATTTAGTTTTTGAGAGAGAGAGAGCATGAGTGGCGGAGGGGCACAGACAGGGGGAGACAAGAGTCCGAAGCAGGCTCCAGCCTCTGAGCTGTCAGCACAGAGCCCAATGCAGGGCTCGAACTCATGGACCGTGAGATCATGACCTGAGCCAAAGTCAGATGCTCAACTGACTAAGCCAGCCAGGCACCCCATTTTTATTCTTTTAGTAGGTGACATATAGGTCACACTGATACCCCTTGGAAAGCATTTACCTGTAATTGTTGTGTATCCTATCTTTCCAACTCTAACTAGTTTTAGAGCCTAAAAAGATAGGAAAGGTATGTACCTTGCTAAAGACAAGAGAGGCACACACTCAGCTGGAAGACGAGTTTGTACAGATGTGGAAACTGTGTTCCGTCGTGGCTGTCACAATTGAGAATCAATTCTTTAGAAAGGGAGTGCTCTGAAGCAATCTAAAAGTGAGTCATCAGCTTCTTAGAAATAATTAAAAGTGGAAGCAGAGAAGAGATGAAATGGGGTGACGAGAACAGGGAGTAAAAACAAATGCCAAACTTGGAGGCGTTAAAATCGTACTCTAAGTGTATTTTTTCTTTGGGTTCTCATTTTTGTTAGGAGACATTGTTTTCTTAATGGTAATAAACTGATCAATATCTTTAGCTCTAATTTTTATCCTGGGTTAAATTTATAACCATGAATGCAAATCAGAGTTGTTTAGAAAATATTCTAGGTGTGGAACCATTCTTTTGCTTCTTGTATTTTTCTGTTAGAGTCTGTGGGGAATGACTGAATTTGGGAACCCTGTGGATACCTAACCATTTTATTTGCCATGATATTTGAAAATAGTTTACTAAAGACAATATGTTACTAAATTCTCACTGTAAACCAGCAAGAATTCTTCCATTTGCCTTTTTGATGCCTGAGGACAGAAGAGAAGCAAAGATGATTCACAGTATGTTCTGTACCCAGATTTTTTTTTTTGCACAAATACTTAGCTACTTAATTGGGTGCCTTCATCTAGGAAGGAGAAATTAGTACATTTTATTTTTAAAAAAGTATACACCAAGGGCAAACAAAGCTTTAATGAAAATTCATTAAAACATTTTAAAAAGTACTTTTTAAAAAATATATTTTAAAGAAGATAATTTAAAAGTCCTTTGGTGGAAATGTGCTCATTTTCAGACATAGGCACCTCTCTGGCATCGTTACACGAACACTAAAGAACCATTAGGGCCACTTAAACCACAAAGGGGAACAGAGACTTCAGCTGAAAACAATGAGTAAGTCTCCCTACTGTGGGGAGTTTTTTTGTTTTTTTGTTTTTTTTTTTTAAATTCAGATCTTTTCCTGCTTTCTAAGGTGGTAAACAAAGTTTCAAAGTTATCTTTCCCATGAGGCAGGTGACCCAGTTCAGTAACATTGTAAATATAATGGTAACTGTTCTGATATTGCTAGTGAGAGAGTCCTTATGAGAGAGTCCTTATCCATGGAATGCTCATAGGAGGATGTCCTTGTTTTAAGATAGCCAAAGGTCTGGGGGCCTGGGTGGCTCAGTTGGTTAAGCATCTTGGTTTCACCTCAGGTCACGATCTCACATTTCATGAGTTCCAGCCCCACTTCAGGCTCTGTGCTGACAGCATGGATCCTGCTTGTGATTCTCTCTTCCTCTCTCTCTCTACCCCTCCTCTGCCCTCTCATTCTCTCTCTCTCTCTCTCTCAAAATAAATAAGTAAACTTTAAAAAAAAAAAGATTGCCAAAGGTAAAAAAGCCTAGAATCTGAACATTTATGAGACATCCTGTCTGGGAACTTATCTATTACTGTGGGCCAGAAAGTTTGTTGTATACAGAAGGGAAGGGCTTATAGAATTATGTGGGATATCCCAGAGCCCTCCCAGTTTCAGCTTTGCCTCTTGATTCTGGGTAGTATATCTGATTCATGTGAATCTCATTTGACAATCTAAACCTTTTTGTCAGCCCCAAAATAGCTTCATTGTATAAGAGAATTCAATTGGGCGACGTACAATAATTTTACATATGTGATCTCACTGGATTGTCACAAGAACCAAGTCATGGCTCTCATCTTACAGAGGAAATAAGCTCAGAGAGGTCACTAGCTTGCCTTAAATTACACATGAAGTGTAGAGCCTGGCACTATGCTAGATCCCTTGCAGGCAAATGAAAAATATAAAACCTAGTCTCTGTTTTGCTGCATTAATCCTCTGTGTTTCATACAAATGATATTCCCGGTCACTGCAAATAATACATTAGATTTTTACTAAAAAGAAACATGAGTATAAGTTTGCAGCAGTAGTAGGGTAAAAGCTATTTAAATCTGCATGTAAAAAAGGCTGTTAAGGAGGGGATTTAACTGGAGAGGAGACGGAGAAGACTCTGTAATTTCAGGGTATTTGAGAGAATCTGAACTTTGAGTAGCTGGGATAAAGACTAACAAAAGAGTAGCCAACTTAACGTATATTCTGAGATGTGTGAGGAAGTAGAAGTGTTTAAATGGATGTTAGAAATCATTTCATGCCATCTACTCTGGTAGGGATGTAAATCTTAGTCGACAAAATCGGGTGTGCTGGAAATGTAACTTTACTTTTTATTACTTCTTTTAACCTACTCTAGCCTCTTTTTCACTGGGTAATAGAAAAATCTAAGTGAAGCCACAGCTCTGATCCCTTCCCCGAAGAGAGTTGAAGTTCTAGGGGGCTTTGAAGAGCCCAGGCAATGCACTGATACTGGAATACCCTTGGGTTCTTGATACCTGCTGAGCTCTACATCAACTTATTGGGGTACTGGCCTTTGCATTTTTTTTTCTTTTTTCTTTTTCTTTTCTTTTCTTTTTTTTTTTTTTTTTTTGAGATCATTGCTGTGCCTTGCCTTGACTTTTGGCTGAGAGGCCTCTTACAATGTGCTTAGGACTCACTCTCATTTGTTCTATCATTGCATTGTCCTAGTGAACGGCAGAAACTCCAAGCTGGTCTCAGGCCCATTGTTTTATTTATTTATTTATTTATTTATTTATTTATTTATTTAATTTTAGCTCATAATTCTTTTTTTAATTTTAGGGAGAGCATGCAAGTTGGGGAGAGGGAACAGAGGGAGAAAGAGAAAGAGAGAGAGAGAGAAAGAGAGAGTGAGTTCTAAGCAGGCTCCAAGCTGAGCATGGAGTGATGTGGGGCTCAATCTCAAGCTCATGACCATGAGATCATGCATAGGCCCATTGTTTTAAACTCACCATGCAGCCACTGCTCCACTGTCATGTCCAATGTGCTGGGAAATTCGGGGTCTACCCACCTCCTTGGGCTCTACTGGGCAGTGATATAGTTTCCCTTTGATCTGAACTCCCCCACAAGTCTTTGGAATTGTTTGCTCCTAATACAGCCTCTTGGTCTAAGACAAGAGTCATGCAAGGGCATGCAAGGGCAAGTCATGCAAGGGCATGGTTAGTTCATGGCAGACTTTTCTTCAGGGCACATCACTATCTAAACTGTGTTTGCTTCACTTCTGAGTGGAAGTAGAAAGTTTTACTTTTAATTCTGTATAGTTTGTATTCTGGAAACCCCGTTGGCCCTAGGTTTTAGATACTTGAAAGCTTTTTCTGTGTTCTGTTGCTGTCCTAAACTTTTCAGAGATGCCAAGTGTTTAGCTGCCTAAACGGGAAACGTTTTAAGAAGTAACAGGAGGGGCACCTGGGTGGCTCAGTCTGTTAAGCTCTGACTTCCGCTCAGGTCACGATCTCACTGTTTGTGAGTTTGAGCCTCTGCATCGGGCTTGCGCTAGCAGCGTGGATTCTCGCTGAAGCAGAGCCAAGACTATTAGGTAGGTGGTCCACCTTTTCTTCCTTCCATGATGCCATTGCACAAGGACAAGAGAGGAGTGTTCTACCAACAATAATAACGCCAACTTTTATTTAAGGCTTACTCAGCTGGGAACTCCTCTAATATGCGTTTATAAACCATCTCATGAATCCTCACAAATCTATGAGGTGTATATATTTTATTCATTTTACAGATGAGGGAGCAAAGAGGAACAATAGCCTATGCAAAGAGAGACAATAACAGCTACCTTCTAAGGTATTATACTTCAGTGGTTCATAGGCAAGATGATTGTATTAGTTATAAGTTGCTTCAGTTTAGCAACTGAAATCAGTAAACATCTTACATTGTTTCCATTTGTCAGAGATTAGGAGCAATTTAGCTAGGTGGTTCTGGCTAAGGGTTTTTCACGAAATTGCACTTATTGTGTAGGCTCCGTCTACATCACCTGAAAGCTTGAGAGGTGCTGTTGAACTTCCTTCCGGTGAGGGTCACTCACATGCCTGCTACATGTGTTCTGGCCATTGGCAGGAGGCCTCAGTTCTTTGCCATAATAGACCTCTCCACAGAGTTGCTTGAGTTTCCTCATGATATGGTAGTTGGCTTCCAGAGAGAGTGATGAGAAAGATAGAGAGGAAGAGGTGCTGCAATAATTTTTATGCCTTAGACTTGGAAGTCACACTCTGTCACTCCTTTCATATTTACCTATTAATATGTTAATTTTATTTCATTTGTTAGAAGTCAAACATTAAATCCAGCTTATAGTCAAGGGCAGGGCACTTAGTCTCCACATTTTGAAGGGAGAATAGGTAGGTACATTTTAAAAGCACCATAGTGGACCTTCCACATTCATCATGAATGTTGTCATTTAGTTCAGTTTGACTTCTAACTTGCTTTTCACATATGTGTGAAAAAATAGTGTTTCTATAAAGAAACATATCCAAGACCTTATTAGGAAGAATGTGTTGTATATCATCAAATCTGCCCATACTTTGTGCTAGTACTGTGGTATAAAATGATCGTAGCTTTGGGGCTCCTGGGTGGTTCAGTTGGTTGGGCATTGGACTCTTGATTTCACCTCAGGTCATGATCTCATCGTTGTGGGATAGAGCCCCACATTGGGCTCTGCGTTAGCAGGGTGGAGGCTGCTTGGGATTTTGCTCTACTCTTCCCTTGCTCATGTTCTCTCTCTTTCAAAATAAATAAATAAACTTAAAAAAATGATCATAGCTTTTATGTGTACTATATGGTGCTTAGGAAGCAAATTTTTAATTTGTAAAGTTGTTAGTTTCCTTTGCTTTTATTTATGGCTATCTTTTATGAGATTTCCATTGTTCCCTGTGATATATTGAAGTCAGTCTCTGTGGTACATTTATCATTCTTAGGTTACATTTCTAGGTAAAATGCAGTTTATAGGCTCTGGCTCTACACACATAGGTTCAAATCCCAGCCTCACCACTTAGGAGATTTGTGATCTTGAATATGTTAATAAGTCTAAGCCTCAGTTTCCTTCTCTATAAAATGGTGCTAATAATGGTACACATGAAAGATTATGCTGATTAAATGACGTAACTGCATATATGTCGTTCAGCCCAGGGCTTGATACATAAGTGCTCAATGTGGGTTATTGTGTTGTCACTGCTGTTGTTTTTTTAATTATCTCCTAACAGAACTAGCAGCATAATACCTGCCAAAGGACATACTAATTAAAAAACAAACAAACTTTTTTTCTGAGCAACAAATGATATGAAACTATCAATCTCTTTCTCATGGCATCACGATATTTAGAAAGTGCTTCCTCTTTAAGAATGAAGCTTTAAACCTATCAGTTGTCAAGCACCTGATTTTCAAGCACCTGACTTTCAAAAAAATTTTTTTATTCCTATTCCCATGGGATCAGGCCGGATGACTTAATTGATTTCCCTACTTCCTGGTAAGGTCAACTGGTTAATGATGGCAAAACACTTAATTGTGGCAGAGTCACAGGTCAAACTTCCCAGGTCATTCCAGTTCTACTGAGAATTCATCTTTTGTTTTCTCTTTTCAGCCTTGTTCTCCGGTAAGTCAGATCTCAGATGATTGTGTTATCAATCACTGTGGCAACATTTACTCTATATGCCCAATAATATGCTCAGCAAATCATGTACATTCTTTTCATAATGCAGTTCTATAACTGTTTTCATTGCACATGATAAGCAAAGCAAAATGCAAGTTTCTGAGCTGGGAAGTGGAATGTACCAAGACATGGAATTGATTCTCTTTTGTAAATTCAGGAAGTAGTCAAAATACTTAGTTCATGGGCTTTTAAAGACTATGATTCTTGGATTGAATCTCTGGAAAAGTAAATAATTTAATTATCTGAATTCAAATGAGTGTGTGCTATCCCTTCTTATTATGAGCATCATCACTATTTAATGATAACATTGGAATATTCTGTTGCATAGAAAGCAATGAATCATCGAGCTATCTATGAAGGCAGGGTATGATAGATGTGACAGTCCACAGAAGATTCTGTAAGGTAATTTGGCTTCAATTTGCCTAGACCAGCCCAGTTCAATGCTTAAAACTATATATCCCTTCAGCATATAAATGGTATTGTTGTCCAAGGTAGGCTACGGAACTTTTTCCATACAGGCTGTTTTTCCAGAGAAAGTAGTGGGAGAGAAGAAGATACTTAAAACGTTTTTCTTTCAGTTGTTTTCTAGAGACTCTCAATTCTGGGTGTGCATCAGAATCATCTGTGGGGTTTTAAAATATCCAGATACAGAGGCTCCAACCTAGACTTAATGTGCCCAAAACGTAGGGGTTAGGAACAGAGATGTATCAATTTAAAGTCTCCATTGTTAATTTTAATGTACTTTTAGATTTGACAGTTATCACATACATTGAAGTTTTATTTGGAAAAATATACCAGGAGTCACTTTGCAATTTCCTTTTACTAAAAGCATAGAGTAGGAATTGATATTCTATCTAGTATGCAGTAAACATGTTCTGTCATGGGTAGAGATTTTGCAGTTTCCAAGCCAGTGTTGAAGAAAATAAGGAAATGAGAAAGTGACAATAGGGAACCTCTCTGTTCCCGTAGCTTGGATTAGAGGCATTACTGGTGAAAGTTCTGTTCTTATAGGAAATCTTATCAATTTTGAGCCGTGTTTCAACTTTATTTTTGATGAACTAACATTTCAAAATTATTTTTTCTCATATTTGATTTTATAGACTTCATTGACTTGAGATTCAAAATAAGGTTACATAATGATTGTTTTTTGTGACAACTAAACTTCCTGTATAAAATCTATTGGGTTCTATAGTCTTGCAGAGGTCATTTACTAATTTCAAGGTTTAAAGTCTCAGAATGAATAATCTGTTACATTAATCTTACTATCACTTGTAAATTTCTTGAGGAGAGCTACTGTGTTTGGTTCACAATTCTGTATCTATTTATGTTTATTTTGCTCACTATTTTGGCTCTACCCCCAGTATCTGGCATAGTGGTTGGACCATGGTTGGAGATATTCATTTATATCTATTGAATGAATAAATTCTCCAAACCTGCTCAGTTTGTGCTGTATTATTCTACTTCTTATTGTCTGATCGAAATGTGTGACATATTTATTATGGTAGGTTTTTTTCTTTTTCTTTTTTTTCTTTTTTTTTTAATACCTGCTGTGACCATCTAGTACTTTTTGGAGCATGAAGAAACATTCCCACTGAGAGCATTCCCTCTGAGATATGGTTTTAAGGGTTGAACTTGAAACGTTAATCCATTTGTGTTCATGAGGTGGACAAATTCTTTACAACCATTGCCATCCTGCTCTTCATAGTAATGATTAGCCACTTTGCACTTATATTTTCTGGTGCCAGACTACATATGTATTACTCTAGAAAAACATTTTGGCTTTTGTGAAAGATGGCTTGGGAGAATTAAGTATGTGTGAAGTGAATGAAAGTGACAATAAAAATTATTTTTAGAAAGATTGTCTTTGAAAACTAGTTTTCAAAGACAATAAGAGACTTTTGTTCCTTAGTAGTTGTATATATGTGGCTTCTAATAATTTTTAGTGATTTTGCATATTTCATCCTGTTTAATACCATTTTTAATCCCCAGACAAGAAGGGTAAACTTGAAACTTTGCACCTGGAAGATTAAACATTAGAGAAAGTGGGTGCCTGGGTAGCTCAGTCGGTTAAGCGTCTAACTTTGACTCAGGTCATGATCTCATGGTTCGTGAGTTCAAGCCCTCCATTGGGCTCTGTGCTGACAGCTCAGAGCCTTGAGCCTGCTTTGGGTTCTGTGTCTCCCTCTCTCTCTCTGGCCCTCCCCAGCTTCTACTCTGTCTCTGTCTCTCTCTCAAATAAATAAAAACATTTTTAAAAAATTAAAAAAAAAAAACAGTAGAGAAAGTGTTGTGGAATTTCTTATGACAGTTAATAGTTTTAATGATATCTATCATTTAATGAACTGTATAATGCATCAGCAGCTCTGCTGCTTGCTTTATAAATATCATTTTATTTAATTCTTAGAGAATCCAAAAAAGTAGGTATTGAAAGTAGTCAAACTGAGACTCACAGCAGTTATCTTGTTGAAGACCATGCTCTAAGTGGCACAGAGTCTGGGTTTGGCCTCAAGTCCATTGAAAAGTTCTTGTTCTTAATCACACTAACATGCTCTTAGGGGCTTGAATGCAACTTTCCTAATAATGAATTCTTATGCTCCTCATCATATCATGCTTTGTAGGCCCCAAATCAGTGAAGACCATGGAAATGTGTTGGCCATATTTATAAACTGTGGATTTGTTTTACTTAAACAAAATAAAGCATTATAAAATTTATACGATAATGAGTTAGATAACAAATTTCAGTATTGATGCTGAAAATTAATTATCATTTGATTGGATTTTACTGCTTTACTGCTTCCTCACGTGCAAAACAATAACCTGGCTATTGTTTACATTGAGATTTGTTTTATAAACTATAATTCTCAGAGAACAGATATTAATTCTGACAAAATAATATCTTTCCTCTATCCTAAGCATAACGTTATTCACCAGCATACCCTAAAGAAATCCTATTGGATTATGGTGATATAAGTAGCTAGTACTTTAGAAAATCCACGGAAAAGTAAGCGATGGAAAGGCCAAATGGGCTGGTTTTGAGAAATATCCTTTATTTTTTTTTAACCAGTCCTCACCTTCACCTCTTACCCATTGCATGGCTGGATTTGCAGTGCTTCTGTTAATGTGCTGTTTCTCTTTGTCCAATTTACTGGCCAGATGACTGTGTCATAAAACCACCATCACCACCACCACTCCTGGTACTAATTAGCACCCCGTTTGTCAGCCTCAGTGCAGTGGTGAGGACTTGAGTGGTTATAAATACTGTAATACCTTTTCACCTGTGAAAGTAGCTCTTCCAAAGACAAAGAAGAAAGCACAGCAGGCAGGAAGCCTGCACTATTGGCACCTGAGCTGTTCCTTTCTCTGGACAATTTCAAGCTTTAACATCTGTTCTAAACACTACATTTATTAAACTGAATAACAAAATACATTCATCTGTGTATAATAGTCCTCCCAGGGGATACAGAATGGGATTTCCCTCTTTTTAAAGAAAGTGAAACACAGTTGACAGAGTCTCAGGTCTGTTTAATGTCAAGAAAAGCAGCCTGGGAAATAGGAAAGGAACTTATTAGGAAAGATTTTTTCCCCTCTTTGACCGTGGTATGACTGCTGCTGAGGATACGCTTATGTGTATTCTCCTACAATTTTTAATTACTGGGTTTAATTGTTGGCAGGTGGGTAAGAGTTCTGTTACATGTAATGTTTAATTGTTTATCCTTTGCTCTTTGTTAGAAATTGAATGCATTAGTTTGAAAATGAGACTCAAGAGGTCTGTTGTGGTAATGTGTTCTTTTCCCTGCTAGAGGACAAAATAAACTCAGATTATAAAGTTCTGATTCTTGCAAGGTCAGAGACTTTCCTCACAAATAGAAATCACATGACTACCTATGCATATGTAGGTCACTTACTTTACATTCTTAATAAAAGTAAAAGATGGCAGGAAAATATAGCCATTTTTTAGATGAATATAAAAGTCCTTTCTGAAACTAACATAGAGAGCATCAATAAATATTCCAACTTTCTCCCTTTATTATACAGTTAAGACTTACACCTTTACTCTCTTTCTCTCATCTTTCCTCCACTTTCTTCCTTTTCTCCTCAAGATTTCATCCAGATTCTGAATATACTTCCTTCCTTCACAGCTCATTTAGAACTCTCATCCTGTCAAGCCTCAATCATCTATAGACCACAACCTCTATCAGGCTACAGGGCTTATAGGGAGGGGTGGCTTTTAGAAAAGGGACTGGAAGAGCAGGACAGTCTATAGGGGTTCAGAGGCTATGAACATTCTAGGCTCCGAAAGGTGGTGAAGAGTTGGAGGTAGTGGAAGTAGCACTTAAGTGGTAGCAGTAAATTAGGGGAGAAGTGTTGGGGATAGGCCTGATGGAAGATGAAAAATAATGTATTTGGTGAACACTGGAAGAAAACATACTCTGGTAAGGTTTTGAAATGAAGGAGACAAGAAAAATAAGGTTCAACACTTCTTGATCTTGAGCAATGTCTCTAGTGTGCCTGGGTTGATTATCACATTATCTGCAAATACACTGTTTCTCTTTGTGACCCACACACTATTGTACATTTATGGCACATGCATAATACTGACTCACCTATCCAGGTGGCAAATGGGAGCTTGATCCTTTGTAAAAGCACACCTGTGGTGTGAAATGCAGCAAAAATACTGAGTGGTAGGAATTGCAACTTTGAGTTTGACAAAAAAAGTCTTTTATTTAACCAAGTTAAGCAAAAAGGTACTCTATTTCACTTACAAAGAACTTTATGGATTTTATGAATCCAACAGGGAGGTCCAGTTTGCCGGCTACAGACTTAATTGCTAACCTATTGTAAAGTGGATTTTTTTGGTTGTTGTTATTCATAGATGCAGGAAAAAACTTGGATTATTCTTCTTAGATGTAGATCTTCCTCTGTCAGACCCATGATAATCATTAATTCACATTCTCACACAGTTCCTCTTATTCATTTTTAAATGCCTCAGTGTGATTCTTTGATATCTGCCTATATCTTTAAAGACCATCTGTAATTGACCTTTAGTTTAAGACATTTTTTATTGAATTTTCATTAAGAAATGTGAGGATTTAGGTGTTTTCATTTTTTTTTTTAAGTAGGCTTCATGACCAATGCAGCCATGACTCTGAGATCATGACCCAAGCTGAGATCAAGAGTTGGATGCTTAACTGACTGAACCGCTAAGGCGCCTCAAGGATTTGGTTTTATTTCACCTGCTATAGATGTATGTTTCACAGTGATGTGTTTCTTTGAGCTGGGCATTCAGCTGGGCATGAATTAGAAATTCTCTTTCTTCAGCTCTGGGAAAATTGCCTGATTAATTTCGTAAATGATTTTCTCCTTTCTGTTTTTTTCTGGCATTTCCATTATTTGGATTTTAATGATAGTTTCTGAGGTTTTCTTTATCTGGAATAGTCTGTTTCTTTCTATTTTTTTAACAATATGATCTTACTCATCTTCATGTTAGAGACTTTCCAGAGATGTCTGTTCACATTTACAAGGTGAGATGGAGAGCAAAGACCACAGGAAAAAAAGTTAAATTTGACAATTCCATTGACAAGTCCTTGAGACAGGTAGAGTGACACTCCTTGAAGAACTCAACTGCCTCGAAGTTAATACTTTGCTCAGGGCAAAAGGCAATCTTACCTTCACATTAGCCTGACCTCCAGGATCCTGTAAGTCTCTTTTAACATATAAAAATCCCCTTGGAAACTTCCTTTATCCCTACCTGCCTCCCCCAAGATATATGCTACCAATCATCCTTTAAGCATGTGGGCCACTGATAGACAGCGGAAGGGTCTCATGACAAAGGTTTTAGAATACTAGACAGTAGTAAATAACATTTTCCCAACAACAGCTAGCCCCTCAAGGTCCTAGAAACCTTGTTTATAAATTCCTTAGAGACTTATACTATCCCTAACCCCCTCCCAACTTGAAAGTATATGGTCAGTCATTCCTCATAATCCCAGTGCAGCTCTTTTCACCCATGGGTCCTGTCCCTGTGCTTTAATAAAACCACTCTTTTTTGCATCAAAGATTCCTCAAGAATTCTTTGTTGGCTGTTCACTCCCAAACCCCATCACTTCACATCACAAGATGCTAAAATGTGGATTGGCTATTCTGAATATTTAGGTGGAACTTATCAATTGTGCATGTAAGGTGGGCTCGGATGGGCTATTTTCTCTAGGAACCCTGATACCAGTATTTTTAAATCTTTTCCTACGGGATGGCTGGACTCCTAAGATGAGTATCATCCAGCCATCTTCCTGAAAGGTATTAGCCTGGCTGCTAGATTCTGGAATCCAGCTGAGAGAGGAGTCCTGCAGGTGACAGGTAGGGCAGAATGTTATATTCATTTATTGCTCCTATTTCCAGTAGAGTCTTGCTGTCAACCGTGCCTGTAAACTCAAAATTTGAAGATTCTCTTCTTCGCCCTCTGTGAAAATAAACTTCCAGTCTTTTGCAGGGATGAGGAGTTCTTTGACTGCACAGTGTGGGAGAGAGGGCAGTACTCTAACTGCTTCTAATGCAGATTTCAACCAACCTTTCTTTCTTTAGTTCTTCTTTCAGCCCGCTTTCAGCAGTAACTAGGTGTGACCAAATTCAAGGGGTTCATTGCTTGGGGAGCATCAAATTGAATACAATTCAAGGAAGTGCTGAAAGCAAAGAGACTTTTTATTACTTGTTACAAGTAAGAAGACAAGGAGATAGTCTTTGAGAGCAAAGCACTCTCTCCCTGTTGGGTTAATACAGGAAGCTTTTATTCATTGTATTAGGGGGTGGGGACAGGAAGCTTGCATAGGCACTTCTGATTCTTTTGCACATGTGAACATGCTTGTGCATACATGGTATGTTCAAAAAAGGGTGGAAAACTCTGCCCATAAGAGGAGATCTTAGTATTATAATGAGCTAAGGGTAACAAGGTCAGCTCAGGGAGCTTTGGTGTAAGCCCTCAGATTCTCTGACTTAAGGTGGCTTACATAAGGGGCTGTCACATGAGATAAACTTACCAAGGGGCCATCCAGTGAAACAGCTAGTCTCCTTGTCTAGAAGTGTTGGTTCTCCAAAAACAAAACACATTCCTTCCCTGCTTTTGTCCCTTCCCCTCCTCCCTTCAGTTCAAAGGTTTCAACCCTCTTATTTGGGTTACTTCCCATTGCATCCTAGCTAACATAGGGAGGGGTTCCAATTCCTGAGTTTCTGTGGATTCTGAGTGTGATTTTCTTCTTTCCTTACTGTATGGCCAGCTTAGGATCTAGTTTATCATAATTCAGTTACAACTCATCCATCTACTTTCCAGCTTCAAAATGTCATTGCTGCCATCTTCTCTTATTTCTTTTTTTTCTTCTGAGTTTATACCTTTAAATATCACTTTATTATCATTTTAATGGGATTCCAAGAAGGAGCAAGAATAAAAGCAAATTTTCTGAGAACTTTACCTGGAAGGTGAAAATTCTTTTAACAGTACTATTCCTCTCTGAAATGTTTATTTTCTCTCAATTGGGCCAATATTTGATGTATTGTTCTCAGAATATTAGTGGAAATATTCCCTCCCATGCTGGACAATAAGAAAAAATGTCTTAAAAAATCTACAAATGTAGCTGAGCCTCTTTACATTGCTGGTTATGCAATATCCACCTAACCTCAAACTGTTACCCTAGACATGTATGTTGTACATATTTTGACTGACTACTTTGCAGTAGGATTAAAAGACAAGGTGAGTTGCTTTTAAGATAGTTCTGACGAAGCTAAGAAATTCTAGCATATAGAATCAAGTATGCTGAAGTGATAATTGCCAACAGCTCAAGAGGAAAAAGAAATACTTTGGATCTTCAACATCCTGGCATAAAAAGTACCCATAGTACACACAAATCAGTAGTAACACATTATTCTTGAAATGAGATTTTATTTAATGAATGACAACAAGAATTTAATCCCTGCATTTCATTGAAAAAATGTTTCATCCTTTTGAATACATTAGGTATGTTTTTCTTCTTAATTTGTGACTCTAAAAAGATTTTGCAGCCGTAGAACAGCTGCCAATGTTGTGAATTATGACATACACTAATTAGAGTTGCACTATTTAAAAGGGAAAGAAAAGAAATGTGCAAACACCTTTAAGGTATTAAATTGTTCAAAAAGGCATACTTGTTACTCCCAAATGTGGGTAAAACTTCATAAAACACTACCTAAAGTTATAATCTGTTTGGTTACTTTGGAAAGGAATTTGTGAGTAGTTTAAACAAGGCCTTTTTAAATTTTGTTTGCAAGATATTTCTCGATCATGGCTGCTCTTACTAATTTTTGTGTGTAATATGTGTGTGTGGGAATTAGTGATACTTGAGAGATTAGAACCTGTTTGAAGACATGCAAGAATCATACTTTCAGGAATTGATGTTAAAACAGCCTGGAAACTCCTGATACTTATGGTACTCAAGAATTACTTTCAACATTTTAGAATTCTGAGCCAATATATCTATGCAGGAAAACAATCAGTCTTTGAGTTTGTCTTTCCCTTGCCTTATCCTTAGCCTACTTGGTTCAGGAGAACAAAATGCCTCTTTGTTGATCTAGATGAATTGACTGATATAAGTTAATCAAAGCAGCAGTTCTTCTGCTTAAGACAATTCCAAAACGAAAAGAGCTTAATTTCACCTCCTGTAACACCTCCTGTAGTTGGATCATAACAGAGAACCAAGAAATGAATGAATAAGGTTTGTGGGTTGCCAACATTTAGGCCCATGTACTAAATAAAACTCATGAACTGTACTCATAGGAAAGCTTCTTAGATCTTTTTATAGCAATTAAGTTTCTATTATAAAAGTCCAATAGGTTATTTTCTACCCCACTAATATTATTTCAAAACTATTTTAAAGTCTATTTATTTATTTACTTATTTATTTAGAGAATCCCAAGCAGGCTCCACACTGTCAACATAGAGACTGACGCAGGGCTCCATATGACATGAATGGTGAGATCATGACCTAAGCCTAAATCAAGAGTCTAAATTGTAACCAACTGAGCCACCTGGGTGCCCCTATTTCAAAAATATTTTAAAAGAAGCAGAAAGGCTGGTGGAGAGCTAGATGCCGGCAATCTGAAGGGGCAGTTACTGTAGGTGAGAGAGGAAATAGGCTGATAAACCCCTAAGATCCCTGAGGACAGCACTGCACAACTCGGAACAACAATGATGATAATGATAATGATAGTCACTGTAATGGCTTTAATATCCTGAGTGGTTTCTAAGGGAGAGGATTTGCTTTATATAAACTTTCACCCTTGATATTTATGATAAATCTCTGAAATACATGTTGTTTTCCTTATTTTCATAAATGATATAACAGGTACCAGGAGTTTAAATCATTTGCATGGGGTTACACAATTAATGATGCAGAGGCAGATCCTAGAGCTGAGTTATGCTCTACTAAATAGCTTTCATTTGATGGCTCTTGGTCATCAATAAAATGTTAAATTGTGTTCAGGAATTTTGGTTAAGAAGATAAAGAATACAGTAGCATGATTGGAGGGATAAGTGTCAGTTTTCTAGAAGAAAACTCATTCCCTTTTATCTAATTGCACATATATGTGAGGGACAACTAAACAAGGTGCAGTGACAAACTTCTCCAGGGTAAGGGAGGAAATGGTAGAAGTGCATTTATTATGGATGTTAGTCAAATCAGCAGGGTCTGATGAATGACATTTGGGATGCCTGAGACAAGGGTGGATACTGCTGTGAAGCCATTAGGGGCTGTTAGTGAGGATTTATTTGAGGATGGCAAAGGCTTTGAAATTTGTGCAAGGGAACATTTGTTTGTAGAAGAAAAAGCAATCTTGTCAACATAGATGAATAGAATAAATTTCAAAAATAGGAAAAGTACTAGAATAGTCAATGTAATCCATAACCTTGGGTGTAGACAATGACACCATTTTTTTTTCCTCCTATGAATGAGTAATGTATTAGGTAATTAAAGAAAAAAAATTAGTTGATGTCAGTCTCTAGGTGGGTATGATTAAGACTAGAAAACCACATAAAGAAGGTGTGTTATCTCAACCTCAAAAGTGGGGCAAATCTTTGATGTAATTGATTTTTATCAAGTTAAAAAATAATCAGTGTCTTTGATGAAACTTGGTACATATACATCAAGATGCATATGACAGCTAACAACTTGGATGACAAATGTGCTAAAGTTGAACAGATCATGAAAAATTAGAAAAATAGCCAACAAAAGCTAGAACTGTCAACTAGGAGTGATTACTTGCAAATATATTAATAACCAAAAATTAAAAATACATATAAGGGGCGCCTGGGTGGCTCAGTCGGTTAAGCGTCCGACTTCAGCTCAGGTCGCGATCTCATGGTCCGTGAGTTCGAGCCCCGCGTCGGGCTCTGGGCTGATGGCTCAGAGCCTGGAGCCTGCTTCCGATTCTGTGTCTCCCTCTCTCTCTGCCCCTCCCCCATTCATGCTCTGTCTCTCTCTGTCTCAAAAATAAATAAACGTTAAAAAAATATAAAAAAAATAAATAAAAATACATATAATTGGAAAAAGCCTGGCTGGAAGAAATATGGCTAGGGTTTTCCTAACAGAGGAGACTATAAAGAGAAATAAGAATCACACACCTAAATATAAAATATATACATGAGTTTATAACATCTGAAGTTATTAGAAGTTGTTAATTTAGTACCTTTTCTGATGGCTTCATCACTGAAATTAAACCAGGATTGGAAAAAGCCCTGGTCAAATGTCCAAATACCAAAAGAATGGCTGAACTAGAACACACAAAAGAACAATGTTAAAATTCCTAAACTTAACACTCTCTAAAAAGTTTTTAAAAGTGTACCATGTAGATTTTAACAAATTTTTTTTAACGTTTATTTATTTTTGAGACAGAGACAGAGCATGAATGGGGGAGGGTCAGAGAGAGAGGGAGACACAGAATCCGAAACAGGCTCCAGGCCTTGAGCTGTCAGCACAGAGCCCGACGCAGGGCTCGAACTCACACACCGCAAGATCATGACCTGAGCCGAAGTTGGACGCTCAACCGACTGAGCCACCCAGGTACCCCTGTACCATATTATCTTTTTTATGGCCATAGTTTAAATGATAATTTTTAAATGTCTATTTTTGCATAAAGCAGGGGAGGGGCAGAGAGGGGGACTGAGGATCTGAAATGGGCTCTGCAAGGACAGACTGACAGCAGCAAGCCTGATGTGGGGCTCTAACTCACAAACCGTGAGATGACAACCTGAGCCAAAGTCAGACGCTTAACCGACTGGGCCACCCAGGTGCCCCTAAATGATAATTTTTTTGAAAATAATGTGGTGTTATAGAATGGAATATAGAAAAATAAAGTCTGCTCTTAAAGGTAATTGCATGTTCCATTTTTTAAAACATGTTGTAGACTGACATTTATACGGCCTTTTTTTCCGTATTTCATACCTTTTGTTCACTGCCTTTCAATATACTTACACTTTATATGTTATGTTGTGGTAGAGACTATTGGTTTTTAATGCTCTCAAGTTGAATTGTAGTGATTTAGCTTCATAAATAGGCCAAAGTCATAAAAGGCATGATTTAATGCATTTTGTAAACAATATATGACATTGTATAATTAAACCTTAAGTAACTTAACTCATAAACATTGTGATTCTAATGTGCTGCAGAGTCTTTGTGTAAAACAACACAATAAAAGTTCATTAAAATCTATTGTTTAGTATGGCTTTAAATGTCTTAAGCCCAGAGTTCATTGTATGGTCAATAGGCTTGAAATATTACTTGTAAGAGAAATTTAGACATACTTAGCATACATAGCATCCATAGCATCCAAAGTTTGGAAACAGTTATTTGAAATTAGGGAGGTGAGGAAGTAGGTAGTATAACGTAACATTTACACACATGTACATACATACACAAATCCCACCATCTAGCACTACTTACTTTATAACACATGATTTATTTGTACTGGGAGTGTTTATCATGTGCAGCTCTAGTAAAAGCCAGACAGTGTTGGGAATGATTAGCGGGACAGTTTCTGGGTTGTTTTTTGTTTTTGTTTTTGTTTCTTCTCTGTGAGGAATTTCTTGGAGGAAATAGCTTAGTAGCACACAGAAAAGTTCTTCTTATTTTTGGTAAAATCAGATATGAAAGCAGCATATGTATGCTTTGTGGGCATTTGGATTTAGAAATAACATAGATTATATCCTGTCATAGACAATAAGACATTTAGAGATGTAGTTGTCACTTTTCATTTAATCCACACTCCTCCTCCTTCCCCTATCTCTTATTTATAGTCATAAAATTTTTCCTCTCATTCCTTAGATTTTGATATACTTCTTTCTCCTGCAACTTAGCTTGAGAAATACAACTTTAGAACATGACTTTGAAAACAGTGACTCAGTTTTTCTTTTGGGAGCTGCCTTGCCCTATTTTAGTCCATATAGTTTGAGCTAATTCCAGCCTAATCTAGGGAATTGGGAGTAGCTCATGGATTTTTTTTTCCTTTTTTAATCTCTGGTTGCAGTTTGGAGATTGATACATGAAGAATGTAGGTACACAAGATTCAGTTCAAAGAATTTGGCATGAACTTGTACAAAGAGGCTCCTTTTATTTATTTATATTTTTTGTGGGATTGCTTTCTGTTAGGATCCTGCAAGGCTGGAAATGTCAGTACTCACATTATAGAGAGGTCATGCTTAAAATACAACCATTGCAAAATGAAGCTGTGCTAAGAGATGGAAAATGATGGAATACTGATCATATCGTTTGAGCTTCTGGGTCTAACCATGCCTGAAACTAACATTTTTTTTTTTTCTGAAATTTTCAGTCATGGAAAATAGCAAAGTAATGCCTTCCATTTTTTCCCTCTTTGCTTTAATGAATTGTGTTGGTTTTCTGTCCATTGCAAACAAAACATCCTGACTAATACAGAAATGACTCATGGAGATATGCATATTCTATTCATTAATTCTTTACTTACCTGTTTGTCACATATATATATACAATGCAATATAATTTGCCTCTAGCTTGTTACCTCTCTTATCCACAAGCTTTCTAGCAACATGAATACTAATTTTATATTCAGTAACCATAATATAAATTATTCTAGAAGCACAAACAATTACTTTCTTCAGATTGGATACTAACAGTCATGCCCTCTTAAACCAGTGTAGTTAGCTTATTATCATGTTTACCTGCAACCTCTTTATCATTGAAACTGACACTATTCTCTCATGCTCAGTTTATGGTTCTCTTAATTCATAGCATTGCTGTGGCTTGGCTGTTTTGTTCCCTTATTCTCTTTCCAGCTGAGTTTCTGTTTTTGAGGTGGTGTTGACTCATAGCTCCCTTTCCTTTCTCATATCTACTATATCCCTCACTGCTAACATTTAACTTACCCCTTTTTCATAGCTTCTCCTTTGCTGATCCCCTTCCTCTTCTTTTTCCCTCTACAAGTCTTAAAGCATCTTCCAGGAGATACATGTATGAAAGGAGTTTTGTAGAGTAAGTGTGTTTGGATTTCTTACTACAGTGTGCAAGGGCATAGCAAGTATTCGATACATGTTTATTGAATTAGTATAAACCTACCTTACTAAAATAGCATTCTGGAGTTCTAAGAAAATTAATGCTGTTTCAAAGCTGCCTGATTTATGCCTAGAGAGCAGATTAGACAAGGAGAGAAGTGAGCTTATTAATCTTACCTTCAACGTATAGTTAATTTTGATGATGCCTGTTAATCACCCGCTACTGTTTGCAAGGTAGTAGCAGCAACCATGTCTCTCTTTTTAATGAGGTTAGGTCTTCCTCCAAATGCTTTAAGAGCTGAACAATGAGACTTCAAATGTTGGTAAGCAATTGTTTATCTTTCAGTACAAGGTCCTGTACTATTTCATCCATTTTTTTTCAAGTTTATGAGACTCTGGGGAGATTATTAGGAAGAAACAGCAGCTGTACTTTGGCATTCTGATATTGCTGTACTCTATTTCAGATCCTCTCCAACACTCATTGCCCGGGTTCTGCCCTTACAGAGACCTCTAATGGCCCGGTTCCTCATTTCCCTCAGTCATTATTTCCTCTGACTGCACTTGAGTCCTTGCTGGCTTAGAATTTTTTTCAGTCACCTTTATACAGTCTTAGCACCCTGGATTGCCTGTGCCTTTAACCTATAGCCACATCTGCTGTGTCTGGATCAACTCCTGGCCCAGTTTATCCTTTTTTATGTTCCTGGGGCTATAGAACATCAATAGTGAATCATTAGCAGGTGTTGATTTGACTTGCTGTGGCCTCTAATTTACTTTCTAACTCACTGTGCATAGCAAGACTTTTTATTCATCTATCAATTTCCTAGTAACAGCTTTTCTAAATTTCTGATTGCTTCAATCCTTTCATCTCAATCCTTTCACCAGCCCCAATATTGTCAGATAATCTTCCCTCACTTCACAAAAGGATAGAGACCACCACTTTAGCTATAACTTTGTCCATCTTCCCTCTTTACTTGTCATGAGTACCTTCTCTTGATAGGTAGAGATACCTTCATCTTTCTTCTTTGCGTCCTTTCCTCTCATGTGGGAGGAAGATGTGTCCTGTCTTTTTTTTTTAAGATTAGCTACAATCTGTTTACTCCTCAAAGACCTTGTTTACTCATTCTTTTCTTAATCTATAGCATCTTCAATCTTTTCATCACCAAACTCTTCTTCCTTGAAGCCTATAAATGTACAGAGGTCTCACCTCTTGTTCACCATTGCCGAAATTTTGGTTTCAGAATTAACAACCATTGTCTCTTCATAGTTAAGTACTCTAACTTTAAGCCACTGTTTATTTAGCTTTGCTGTCTTGAGTCTACTGAAATCCTTTCTTTAAATTCACCAATTAAATTACCACATCTAGCAACTTTTTCTCTGTTTTTACTCTATTAATATTTGGCTTTCTCTAACATGCCATCTTGTTATTAAAATTCTTTCTACCTTTGCTACAACATCCTAAGCACCTTATTTTTCTTTTTTTGTTTGTTTATATATTTTTGAGAGAGATGGGGGGAGGGGCTGAGAAAGGGGGAGACAAAAGAATCCCTAGCAGGCTCTACGCAGTCAGTACAGAGCCCAATGAGGGGCCTGAACTCACAAACTGTGAGATCATTACCTGAGCCAAAACCAAGAGTCAGACGCTTCACAGACTGAGCCACCCAGCTGCCCCAGAATCTCGTTTTTCTTATCAATAGACTTTTCCTGCAAATCTTTATTCCCATGTCCACTTAATTTCCACCTTGTATCTGCTTGGAGACCTAGTATACTACTGTAAGCATCATTTTTTATAAAACTTCTTTAGGGGCGCCTGGGTGGCGCAGTCGGTTAAGCGTCCGACTTCAGCCAGGTCACGATCTCGCGGTCCGGGAGTTCGAGCCCCGCGTCAGGCTCTGGGCTGATGGCTCAGAGCCTGGAGCCTGTTTCCGGTTCTGTGTCTCCCTCTCTCTCTGCCCCTCCCCCGTTCATGCTCTGTCTCTCTCTGTCCCAAAAATAAATGAACGTTGAAAAAAAAAATTTTTAAAAAAAAATAAAAAAAATAAAAAAATAAAAAACTTCTTTATTATGACTCTATGATGGTTGAAAACCAGGATGAGGTCGTAACATCACAGCTGGGCAGATAAGGGCAGTAATTTTGATCTCTACTACTTACCCTACTTAACCTTATTTCGCCGAGTTTAGCTATTACCCCATCCCAACAGGAATTCCATGCTACTTCTAAACAAATTTTCTCACTTTTCTAAAATAATTCCCATAGAATTCCTTCTCTTTTTGCCACCTAAAATCTCTATGACTGGGAAAAGATACTCTTAGAAGCTAACAATTTCCAAACATCTGTGATGAACAGAAACATTAAGTCACTCTTGCTTGCCTTGAAATATTCCCTTCCTTTGATGGGAAAGCTAATATTAACTTCCAGATGAGACATCTACAGAATATTAGTCTGTGCTGTTGAATATCTAAAAAGTGTACCAGGACTGAGCTAGGATTGCATAAATGGAAAAAGTTTCCTCTCTAAAGGACCTCACAGCTGGCCTGTGCATTAGGGCATTAAGCCTAGCTTTAGCTCATATTTGAAAGCTTTAACTAGTTTGAATATGGCTACTTTTTTAAGTTAAAATATTCCTACTCATGGGACATAAGTAGATGTTTTATTGGTATTCCTAAAATCATGGCAAGATTTCTTTTTTACCCTAATCAGTAACACTTTTGGTTCAGCATGTGAAATTTAATTTTTTTCCATGAAGTATCATTGTTCTTTATCCGATTATAGAATATGGGGAAAAACCATGTTAGTGAATTTATAATTACTTTATGACTTACCACCTTACTATATCAAAATCATATCCATTCCTATTTAAAGGTTTTCAACAAGAGAATCATTTATGCTGAAAAGAAAATATGTTAGATACATACTTTTTCTAATACCTGATAAAAACACAGAGTCATTCAAATGAACATTTACTCAAATGAACATTTAGTTATCTTACTTCCCCATCTTTAATTAATTATTATTGATTCAGGTGTTATGCTATGTTAACTATGTAATATTACATCATGGCATCATATTCACAGAGAAACAGGAACACTCATTTTTTTCATGTGCTAAATACCAGACATTTGTTATAAATGCCAGTGGCGTACATCCCTCAGTTTAAAATGTTTGTGCACCGTCACTTTTGAATTTCTCCTAAATATATAGTTGTATAGTTATATAGTTGTATAGGTCACAACCATCACTAACATGAGTCCTGTGAATAGCAAGAAAAATTGAATTTTTTTCCTTATAATTCAGCTACACTTCCTTGTGAAGAATCATTATTAATTTGATGACTTCAACTTAAAATGCTTTTTTGTTATAATCATTTGATACACAATAAACTGTCTTAAATTTTATTGCATTCTTTAGGTTACATGAAGGTGGATAAACAATACATATTTTGGGGCTCCTGGGTGGCTCAGTTGGTTGTGCGTCCGACTTCAGCTCAGGTCATGATCTCGCGGTTTGTGAGTTCAAGCTCCGTGTCAGGTTCTGTGCTGACAGCTCGAAGCCTAGAGCCTGCTTCAGATTTTTTGTCTCCCCCTCTCTCTGCCCTTCCTCCACTCATGCTCTGTCTCTCTCTCTCTCTCAAAAATAAGTAAACATTAAAAAAATTCTTAAGAAAAGAATACATGTTTTGTGTATATGTTATATATTGTAATATATATGTATGTATAATTTGTTTTCTCTTATACTACTCTTAAGGAAATTGTCAAGATTAGTTTTAAATGGACTATGTCTTCCCATGGAATAGTTTAAAACTCCTAGTTCATTTCATAACAATATATTGAGATACCTCCCATAATAACTCAGAAATAAGTTTGAAAAGTGGCATCTTGGGTCCTGAAGAATATGAAATATGGATTCTTCTTTCTTCTTACTATTTTGAGGTTGATGTGTGCCAGTGTACAAGTCACAGAACTTCTTCATGGTTTGGCTTCTTTACCTTCCATTAATGAAAACATTTGTGAGGGTCATGATGTGACATCTGCCACAAAAATCTCCCACTGGTGTCCATCCTAAGTTTGTGAAGAAGTATCTTGGTGGTTGGGGTTGGATTTAGAAGATGTGAACTTTGTGGCCTTTGTAAAGTGTAAGGTTCCAATAGTTATGCTTGCTTGGTCAGCCTCTGGTCCTCTGCAGTATAAATTTGACTTCAAAGATAGTTTGGTGCGAGATGAAGTAAAGCCTTTGTATACTGCAATAGTGACTGGCTCAGGTGCCTCTGCTGCAGCAGAAGTCTGATTGCTTGCTTGCCTTGCATCCTACATAAATGCTTTTTTATTTGTAACTGAGAGTCTGTTTCCCTTGATATGGAACTCCTTTGGACAAGTCCTCTGACCTGAACCCACATGTCATTTCTTGTATGTTAGGGATCTAATGAGGCATTTCTAGGATGTCTGAAAAATCTCTAGAGCATAAAATCTTTGAAATTACTACTCCTGATAGGGACATAATGTGAATACATGATTAAAAGCCTGGTCCTGTTTTTGAAGTGTCTAATCACAGAACAGATAAGAAAATGGTTTTCAAGGCAGATTCTCCATTCTTCCTCGTACACTTCGCCAACTCAGAAAAATAGCCAGCACTCTCCATTCTGTTCACAGAACATGCTGTCTTCTGCCCAGGTCCTGCTGAACACACAGGGCTAACAGGCTAGTGGCCTGCTCTAGGGTCTGGTATGTTTTTACACTTGTACCACCAGTTGGCTTATAAACTTACAGCAGTGTATTCCCAAACTGATTGCGTCAATTATTATTATAATTATGTAATTTACTTGATAATATATGAGTTAATGTAGTGTGAGTGTGAAAAGAGTTGTTTCCATGATAACTAATTAGAATGCTCTGGAAAGGCATGATAAAGGTGAATTGCTAAAAATACCGTGTTCACTGTCAAATTAGGTATGAGCAAGATAAATATAAACAATTGGAGGATAAGTTATTAAAATGGAGAAATTTGTTTTTTGATAGAATTTTAAAATTCTTGCTTAAAAGATGCAGTAGAAATTACATATCATGATTTATATGTATGGTTGATGAAAGAAGGAAAAGGGGAAATCACAATCAGGCAGATCCATACATTTGTTGAGAAAAAGCCTTGTCCTACATCAAAATATTATATATGATGAGTGGGGTTTATTTTTCACATAAAATGAAATATTTAAGATATTACATACTTTTTCTTTGGTTTCCTACTTTTTCAATTATCTGACCAATCACTGTTCTAGATAACATAAGACCTTGTCTACTGTAAATGCTTTGGTCCAAGTAACTGTCTTTTGCTGCTTATTTTAACTCAGAATCCCCAATTCTAATCAGGAAGCAGATTTTTTTGCTTGGTCAAATTGAATTTCCTTAGCGTACTGTATTCTACATGGGACCTCAACTACCTTTCCAGCATATCCCCCCACCCCGACCTTTTCTTTACACATCTGAAGTGACAGCCACATCTCACTTCTGCCTATTCACTAATGATGTCATAGACTTCATGCTTTTGATCATACTGTTTGGGATTCCATCAGCCTCTCACCCATCTGACCCATCTACTTTGTCCACTAGTGAAGTCCTACTCAAATATTCCAGCTGAAATATTCATCTCCTCTGTAAAATCATGCCAACAGGTAAGTCCCTTAATATGCCAGGAATCCTTTGTTTTAGCACTTACCAATGGTGTTGCAAGATGATTTTTTCATGCAGCCTTTGTTTCAGCCAGAGTCTAAGCTCCTTAAAGGGGAAAGAAACCATGTATTGATTGTTTCTGTATCCTCAAATCCTAGCAAATACTAGGTATTCAGTAAATGTGTGTAGAATGAAGTAACAAAGAGATCAGATTTGTTTCAAATTGAACTAACAACTAGAATCTTCAGAGAATAAGGTCTCCTTCAGAAGCTAGTGAACTCCCTTGTCTTTCCACCTTAAGTTACCTCTCCTCTCTTTTCCTTTTATCCCATTCTTGAACTTGTCCCAACTTCTATACCTCTCATTAGTCCTAAACCCACTGTATTTCAATTTCAGCCCCCACAAATTTATGGGAGATTTTTAAGAAGATGGGAAACAACTACTGACAGGGAATTCTAGAAGGAATTAAACTATCAGATGGTGGGTTTGATCACATTAAATTTAAAGCTCCCTCTTACCCTAATATTCTGTGAGTTATCTTTCAGCAGGTATTAGTGCCCTCACAAATTTATCGTGCCCTTCACATTACGCCATATGGGCTGCCATCTATTCTACTTGGTAATGATGACTCTCTTATGGAGGCTTTCTTTTATCATCTAATTAGTGATAAATAAGAAGGAGTGGGTAAAGTATCCATTTACCGTTCTACCTACCTCTTAATAAATCCACAGTCAAGGGAATGGACTGTGAAGAATTGTAAGTTTGTCCTGGCAGATGGCTGGCCATGTACTACTGTCTATTATCTGAGATTATGAGAATGCTAAAACTTTATGTGTTTGTGGGTGTGTGCACACACGCTTGCCATGTGTATGTGCATGCACACGTTTCCTACTTTGCATCCATAATTTACACGAAACAGAATGGACAGTATACTTCCAGTGTATAAAGGAAGTAGCAAGAAGAAGCAGACTGAGACAGATTCAAACACTGTCAAATGTATTCAGATGGAGTGGGGTGAAGATGGTCTAATGCATCTTTACCGATTGATTACCCCTGAGCGTAAAAACTAACATCAGCAGATTCAATTTAGGATGAGCAGTTCTCTAGGATGAAGTGGGGGCAGCGGGATCTTAAGTACTCAGTGTAAATGTCAATTTCTGTCACAAGTATTGTCACAAACTCAAAGTTTCCCCATTGTTAAAGAATAGTAGCTTTTTTTATTGGTAGGGCACTTATTAGGACTACTAAGATCATGGAAATTACCTAGAGCCCAGTATATGTAACAGTCAATACTTAATGTCATGATGTCCTATAGAAAATTCTGCTAGTTCTGGATACTGGGTGATCATTTCAATTCTTTGCTGATTATTTCCTAAAGACATGCTCTACACTTATATTCTACCACAAATGGTCAAAAACTCTGAAGTCTTTTTTTTTATGATTATATGTGGCTGATAATTTTACTTCTCTAAAGCTACTCTGTTGGGAGAAATTTGGTTTAAGATTTCCAAACAAAAAGTGGGGATTTAACCATATGAATTTCCACTGTATTTACAAACATAAAGTTTCACTAAATAAGTTGATGTAGGGCTCTGAAATTTTACCTTTAGTGAGACTAGAAAATAAGCATTTTGAAATATGTTTCCTGGAAATCTGGTTAATGCTAACATCGCAAATTGTGTGTGTGTGTGTGGGTGTGGGTGTGTGTGTGTGTGTGCATGCTCATGCACACACGTATGAAAGAGAGACCTACAAGTAATAAGAAAAAAATGTAGTAGACCTACCATCTGTAAAGTCAAATAGGACACAGACTAGAAACAAATGAACACTTTCAAAACTTAATAAAAAACCCAAGTGAGGGTATGTAAGCTAGCATACAGTTACATCTTTTAACCACAAGAAATTGCATTTCAAGTTCCTGTCAAACAAAGCCACATATATCAGACACTTAAAACGAAAACTGACATTAGTACCAGCCATTGCACAAAGGCATGCAACAGTCCTCAAGTCTGGCTGTCTGCAGCATCTGTAACCTGCAGTTGGCTGTGACTGATTCAAGTTTATGTCCTTGAAATAGAAAGCGAAGCACCCTGGTAGATAAAATTAATTGATGAAATTTAGGTATATGATTTAATGTACCAAAAAATGAGTCACATGGAAAACAGAAATTAATATATATTCATAACAAAATTACCCTTTGGCTCGTTGACAGCAGGGAGCAAAATAATTCTGGGATCGAGAGGAATTCAGGTTAGAGCTGAGGGACTTTGCCTGTTACACAATTACCTTGTGGCCTGAAGGAGCCAGTGTCTTGCCCTAGGCAATGCTATCACTCTCAAGTATTCCAAAGCCCTAAACAATTCACTCACTTCCTCTCCAAAATTGTATGCATAGATGATAATCCAGGGGAACTGGGGAGGTCCAGATGCCCTATTATTAATATCTGGCATGTAATATTTCATTCATAAAGTAATGACTTTGGTTCCTTGGACCCTCAGCAAGAAGCTAAAACAAATGTGACTACACTTTATAATAAGCGACAAATCTCTCCTTGCTCCCTTTTGGTATTCATTGTGATATCATTAATCAGTGCTGTACTCCTGATAATAAATCGTGATGTTCCTGAGAATACGAAAATGCATTATTCCTCTGTTGTCCAGTATTCTGTGTGCTATACTCTTAGTTAAAAACAACTAGAAGGGTTTAGGAAAAGCATTTAGTTTAAATTCAGTTATTCACCTATTTTACTTTTGAGACCATCACGATTACCTTGGGATCTCATTAAGAACTGTGAAGATTGTTTTGTCATTTGTCTATGGTCCCTGGAAGGAAAATAAAATTCCTTCTTTTTGATTTTGAATCTGTAGTCTAGGAATGTTTGTTTTTTTCAATCTATATATTATGAATATGCATATTTCCCTGTTCTAGTATCCATTGCAGATGATGGACATAAAAAGGGAGGAAAAATTATGTCCATTTGATCCCCTTCCTAATGGGAACATTATCCATCTGTTCTTAATAGACTGTAATCAGCCCTATTTATTTTTGATTTTTTTCCTAAAAGAAATTGACAAAGACAAAATAAAAGATGCATTTAGGATTTGAGAAAAATAGCTTCCTCATCATGAATCTCTACTAGATCTAATTTGTACCATGTCACAGATCACAACATGAAAGCAATATCAACAGATTAAAATAATACTCGTACAATCTGCAATCAAAACAGAAACAGTTGGCATTTGATGTCTGACACTCATGCTTTCCAAGTGTATTTTTAAAATCGAAGTGACAGTAATATCTACTTACTAAAAAAAGTAAGATGGGTTTATAAAACAAGGCTTAGAATGAGTTTTCTTTTGCACCACACCCCAGGCCCTATTCCTAGATGAACTATGTTCAAACCTGTCAGCTGTTTTACTCCTGATTTCTACCCCATATTTCTAAATTAAATGACTTCTGTATGTGTATGTTCTTTTTCTTCCAATATTATCCCAGCACAGTTACATAGTAATAGTTGATTAAATTAGTATTCAGTCTTTGTATTAATGATTATATAAATACTGTTAACTGATATGTCAAATGGCATAATCTATTACCTTTCTGGTGTTATTCATTTTTTTTTTGAAAATTGGCTTTTATATTTTCTCCCTATCTAATTGTTTTCAGACTCTTCTACAGAACTGTGAAATACCTCTTGATACCTTTTTCCACGTGGTAAAATATATCAGATAATCTGTTAGTTTCTTTCTTTCTTTCTTTCTTTCTTTCTTTCTTTCTTTCTTTCTTTTTTTTCTTCTTTCACCAGGACACATTGGATATGGAGCATGCTCACTGTAGGCATGAGGCGGTTTGTGCTGCACAATGGCAGGGTGTATATTTATACAGACTATGATTGAATGGCAACTTCTACCCCCATTCCAAGATAGTTTTACAATGCAGTGGCCCTGAACTCCTTGGACACCTTATCTGCACTAGTTGTTCCTAACCACACTAAGTTGTTCTCCACCCCTGATGCATGTCTGTCGCCCAGGGTCTTCTCTTTATCATTATTGTCATATTCCTTTCATCTGTCTCTGTGTTTTCCTGGATTTTAGGCTTTCATTGTTCTTGGTTCTCTACCTCATTTTAGTGGAGCTCTTTTCTAGTTGGTACCGGAAAGCATGCAAAGGATGTAAAACTTGCATGTTTAACAGTATTTTCATTTTGCTCACCCACTTGCTCAATTGGCTGGTTATAAAATCATAGTTTGAAATGTTTTCCTCAGAATTGTAGGGCATTTCCCTCTGTAGATGTTCAGAATTGCTGTGTTATATTGTATCTCAATATTTGTGTATAATCTTTAAATTTTTTTCTATGGAAATAATTCATACCAAATGTTTTAGAATTTTATGATAATGGTATTCATTAGTCTCTTTCAATGTGGCAAGTAACCTTCCGTTGTGGGGAATATTACTTCTTTTTAAAATTTTTTTTTAAGTTTACCAGTTTATTTTTGAGAGAGAGAAAGCACGAGTCAGGGAAGGGCAGAGAAGGATAGAGAAGATCTCAAACAGGCTCAGTACTGTCAGCGCAGAACCTGATGGAGGGCTTGAACCCACAAACTGTGAGATTGTGATGTGAGCCGAAGTCAGAGGCTTAATTGATGGAGCCACCCAGGTGTCCTGGGAAATATTATTTCTTATATAATTCCTTTCCTTTTTTTTTTTTTTAAATTTAACCTAGAACACTTGCTAGGTAAATGTTGCTAGGTACTTCTTGTTGTGACCTTATAATTTTCTTATCCTTTCTGCCTATTTTCCAACTCGCTCTTTCTTTCCTTTTTTTTTTTTTATTTTTGGCTTCCTTTTGCAAAGTAGACTTGATTAAATCTTTCAAAGTTTTTCTATATTTCCACTATCCTGTTCTAACATTTCCATATGCTGTTTTTTATACACAATTTTTAAAAAGTCCACCTTTTTTTTTTTTGTTTTGAGGATGCAATAGCTTCTTTTATTGCTCAGTGTTCTTCTTTTTTTTTTTTTAAATCTCATTGCATTGTCTCTGTTTTTCCCAAGTTCCTTTTATCTGCTCTCTCTTTTTAATGTTGAGACTTTTTTTCAGATCTCTTTGTTTCATGGCAACCATTCAAATGTAGGGCTGAGGACTAAAAAACTGATGGGAAACTTTATGGTATGTGTGTATGGAGTAGGTGTTATTTATAAAAAGTAGATCTAACACAGATCCACAAGATTCATTGTGGGGCCCCAGAATGTCTCATTGGCCTTTTTTTCTGATAATTTGCTTTCTCCAGAGATTAATTTACTCTATTGCTAGAGTGTCTGGCTGCTAGCATAATGAGAGTTTAGGTGAGAGGGAGGGCTGAAAACTCATTGTTCAGTACATAGAAATTAATTTATTCTCCATTTTAGTAATAGAATTTAACTTTATTCTCCTCACCTCTGCCTTGCCCAAGTTTTTAGACTCTCTGGTCAATTTCTTTAATGACTAAAGCTCTCCATCTTTTTATAAAGGGAATAATTGCTTGGTTGCCCAGGGTAAGGGTCTGGGCTTAAGGAGAGGGGTTGTCTGAGGGGAAGCATTGTTCTATATACACCTCTGGCTTTTAGCCTACCAGTCGCCAAATTCTACACTTTCAGACGCTTCCTGAGGCTATCTAGAATTCTGAAACATCAACTGGCTTTATCTCACTGGTGTGCCCACTGCATATGCTGACATTTTCATTTTCTGCACTCAATTAATTATGTTACAACTCATTCACTTCCTTTCCACATCTCAACACTTGTTGATATCTATTGCCTACTGTTTCCTCATCTTATCTTCCTTGTGGTTTAAAACTCTTTTATTATCTTGTTATCATCATTTTGGTAGGGGTTCAGAAGGGAAAAAACATAAACACAAGTGTAAAATCTGCCAGTTGAACAGGACATTCTCTAACAAAATTTTGTTTATCAAAGAAATTGCCATATTGAAAATACCTATGTGTTTATATATAGAGTATTTTCACTGTGTTGAAAATCCTCTGTACTCTCTTCATCTCTTCCCCTCTAAAGCCCTGGCAACCAGTGATCTTTTTACTATCTCCATTTTCAGTATATCATATGACTGGAATCATACATTTGTAGCCTTTTCAGATTGGCTTCTTTCACTTAATAATATGCATTTAAGTTTCCTCCATGTCTTTTCATGGTTTAATAGCTTATTTCTTTTGAGCACTGAATAATTTTCTATTGTCTGCATGTACCACGGTATATTTATCCCTTCATCTACTGTGGGACATTTTTGGTTGCTTCCAAGTTTTGACAATTGTGAATAAAACTGCTATAAATATCCATGAGCATGTTTTTGTGTAGACATAAGTTTTCAGCTCCTTTGGGGAAATGCCAAGGGGTATGACTAGTATATATGATTAGTTTTGTAAGAATCCTCCAAATTGTCCTTTAAAGTGTTTGTACCATTTTATACTTCTCCCAGCAGTGTATAAGGGTTCCTGTTGCTTCACATCCTCACTAGCATTTGTTGCTGTCAATGTTCTCATAGGGTACCACGAACCATCCTGTGAGGTGAGATGCTGGGGGCAAGAATGACAGGTGTTGAATTTCATCCCACTTAGTTGAGAGGTTCATAGTCAAAATTACTTTGAATCAAAGACTGTGAAGAAATTTGATAATCTTTATATATCTGGTATTGTGGGTTCTGTTCCTGCTCTATTGCTGCTGTAACAACAGATTACCAGAAACTTGATGGCTTAGAACAACCCAGATTTATTATCTTATAATTCTGAGGTCAGCAGTGCTAAAATCAAGGTGTCAGCAAGGTTATGTTCCTTTTGGAAACTCAAAGGAGGAATCTGTTTCCTTGCCTTTTTAGCTTCTAGATGCAGCGTGCGCTCCTTGCTTCTTGGTCCCTTCCTCCATCTTCAAAGACAGCAGTGGAGTATCTTGACATCTCTCTTTCTGGCTTTAACTCTGAACTTCAGTTGCCACACCTCCTTCTCTGATTGTCCTGTTTTCCTCTTTGCTTTATAAGAATCTTTGTGATTACACTGGGCCTACCTGAATAGCCCAGAATAATCCGCAACTCAAGATCCTTAATTTGCTCATATCTTGAAAGTCCTGGTTATAATGTAAGATAACATACTCATAGGTTCTGGGGAGTAGGATGTGGATACCATTGGGGGAGATACTATTTTCCCAACTGTATGAACTGAAACCTTTACATACAAATGTAATTTGGATCAGAAGAATATAATTTTAACTCAGGGAGGAGAGGACCAAAACCAACCAAACCAGCAGATAAACAAGGGTTTATAAATCATAGTTGAAATATTTTATACTTTTTATTATGAAATAATCCTATCTTTATTGTGGCTCATCCCATTTGTAAAGAAACAGTATTTATAATAGGAAGTAAAAATTAACTTAAACTTTTAAAGCCTATTGATAATCACTGTTACAATTTGTTGTTTATAATTCCAAATCTTTGTCTTTCAAAGAGGAATGTCAATCCATGAACATAATAATGAAATCTGATGCATGTTTCATTCATATTGGTAGACTGCATATTTCTTTGATGGAGATCCAGGTAGGATAAGTTTGGCTTCAGGTCAAGTTCTATATGTCTATTATTCTAAATAATTAGCTTGGGGCGCCTGGGTGGCGCAGTCGGTTAAGCGTCCGACTTCAGCCAGGTCACGATCTCGCGGTCCGTGAGTTCGAGCCCCGCGTCAGGCTCTGGGCTGATGGCTCAGAGCCTGGAGCCTGTTTCCGATTCTGTGTCTCCCTCTCTCTCTGACCCTCCCCCGTTCATGCTCTGTCTCTCTCTGTCTCTCTCTGTCCCAAAAATAAATAAACGTTAAAAAAAAAAATTTAAAAAAAAAAAATAAATAATTAGCTGATTATTTAATGTTTTATTGACTTATTATGAATTTGAAATGTCAATTTTAACCCTCTACTTTTACCAGTTATTACTTACCTCTTGTTAATCCTCTACATATTACCTATATCAATTGAGGAACAGACTGTTGCTTCGATCATCACTTGACTGAATCTTAATTCCTTCTAACATGAACTTTCTTGGTATTCATGTCATTTTATTATATTCTTCCATAAATTTTATATTTAGATTTTATTCTACAGAAAATCATTTTGAATTGGATTAAAATTGCATTGAATGTATAGAGAGATTTGAAAGAGAATGTATTCTTTAAACTTCTGTATATCTGCTATAAATCTGAAGTTTTCTTCTGGCTGAAGAATTATGAGTTTCGAAGATTTAATAAATAGAAAACAATCAACTGAATAAAAAACAAGCCAATAAAATCAGATCATATTACTTGAAAGGCTAGCAAAACAGCTGCAACTGTACCAGGATAGATGAAGAAAAAAAAATTAAATAAAGTGTATTGATAATAAAGCATAGGCATAAGATAGCACTTCTTTTTTTTTTTTAATAGATTTAATGTTTATTTATTTTTTGAGAGAGAGAGAGAGACAGAGAGACAGAGACACAGAGAGACAAAGTGCGAGTCAGGGAGGTGCAGAGAGAGAGGGAGACACAGAGTCCCAAGCAGGCTCCAGGCTCTGAGCTGTCAGCACAGAGAATGACGCAGGGCTCAAACCCACAGACTGTGAGATCATGACCTAAGCCTAAGTCGGACGCTCAGCCAACTGAGCCACCCAGGATAGTAATTTTTTTTTTTTAATTTTCTTTGAATTTTTATTTATTTCTTTTTTTTGAGAGAGAGAGAGAGACAGAGTGCAAGCAGGGGGAGGGGCAGAGAGAGAGGGAGACACAGAATCCGAAGCAGGCTCCGGGCTCTGAGCTGTCAGCCCAGAGCCCGACGCGGGGCTTGAACTCATGAACCATGAGGTCATGACCTGAGCTGAAGAGTCCGACTGAGCCACCCAGGCGCCCCCAGGATAGCACTTCTTAAAAAAATGTTTATTTATTTTGAGAGAGTGTGTGTGAGGGAGGGGCAGAGAGAGAGAGAAAGAGAGAGAGAGAGAAAAAAAAACCTACGCAGGCTCTTCGCTGGCAGTGCAGAGCCTGATGAGGGGCTTGAACCCATGAACTGTGAGATCATGACTTAAGCCGAAATCAAGAGTCAAATGCTAAACCGACTGGGCCTCCCAGGCACCCCATAAAATATCACTTTTAAAAAGAAACAACAAAACTTTGTATGCCCAAAATTCACATGAAATGTAAGGTTTTCTAGATATAAATGTATAATCAATGGTATCACTCTATACTGAATTAGTAGTAGGAATCAGCAGCCATCTGAAAGGAGTACCAGGCCCAAATAGTTTTATAAATAATCTTATTCAAAAGTTCAAAAGCAATGAATTTTATTTTTGACAAATTGTTTCTGTTGTCTATTTTTATGTAGGTATTAATACCAGGGATACAAAAATAATTCAACATATCAATTTTCTACATACAGTAAAATAGAAGAAACAAGTGAACACCTCAACTGATGTAGGAAACAATTTGATAAAACTCAACATTTATTCGTGATAAAAATTTAACATATTAGGAATAGAAGGGAACATTCTTAATCTGATAACATTATGCATTAAAAACATTTAACTGATGGTGGATAAATAGTACAATGTTACTTTTGGGACATGAAAGCAACCCTTGTATTTCTTCCTACTTTTGAAAGTAAATGGTAAGTTGACACAAGAAGAAGAAGAAAGGTAAACATAAAATATAGCATCTTTATTACTCACAAAGATTCTTGGAGAACATGATTTGTATGTGCACCCATAGTGGCTTTCTAATTTTTTTCTCCTATATTGAACTTGTTTCCAAAATGGAAGCCTTCCTCTGCCTGTTACAGTATGAGTAATGTGTAGATGACCATAAACCCAGAATTCCAAAGGGAAAGTGGTTTTGAGGAAGAGTACCCCAGAGAGGGCGATTAGAGCATGCTTATTATTATTAGTTCCTTCTCTTAAACATACCAGTTTCATAAAGTAGTGGCAATAGTCACATAGTGTTGTAAACTTGGAAGTCTATGGAAATGTGAGGAGTGAGAGAGAAAGTTGTGCCTTAATAGTTTTTATTGAAGCCAGGAACAAGGTGGTGATTCCTACATTATACCCACTGTTTGATATTGCACTAGAGAACCAGGACAATAGACTAAGTCACCAAAAATAAATGTGGTTTAAGGAAATGAAAGAAAGACACAAAGATAACATAATAAATCATCTAAATGCAAAATCAAGAAAAAATATATAAGGAGTTAGAAGCATTAAGAAAGTTCCTTAAAGTTGCTGGATATAATATGAACAATGACAAAATGGAAGAAAATTGTACAAAGGGATAAAAGAAAACTTGAAAATGGTGAAATGTGTTGTTTATTAATGAGAATATATATTTTATAAAGGTGATGATTTTCCTTCAAATCACTCTATACCGTAGATGTAGTTCCAATTACAATCCAAAAATAATTTTTTTTTCTGTGTAACTTTACAAACTGATTTAAAAATTCCTGTAGAAGAGTAATGGTCCAATAATAGTTCAATAAGAAAATGTAATAATATGGAGATTGGTTGATAAAACAGAGAAGGAACTCAGAAGCAGATTCATTCTTAGATGGAAATTTGATGTATTTGATATGAAATAAGGGAAGAGAGCCAGATTATTCAATAAATGACATTAATACAATAGATTTTTATGTGAAAAAAACATTACTGCACCATATACAAAAAGGAATAATGTAATTTATAGAACTAATGTAAAACATAAAATTTTAAAACAATTAGAGGAGGTTATGGGTAGATTTTGTTATACTTTTTTGTAGGAAAATATTTATTGAACAAGACACTAAAAATATCAAACATAAGTGGAAAACTGATATGTGTGTCCATTTTAAAATGTTAATATTTTGAGAAAATATTTCAAAATGTATGACGAAAGATTATAGCTAAAGTTTTATGGATTTTTGCAGGCCCTGAATCCCTTGAAAATTATACAAAGTTGAAAAATTATGTTCATAGGCATCCATAGAAACTATTTTATCAGTCTGTAAAATGGGTGCATGACTCCCAAAATTAATTATAAGAGACACTATTTTAGCAATCTGTGCTAAACTATGCAAAGGTGCATCTGATGATAGTCTAGGAAAGACATCTGTTTCCCTCAGTTTTGCAACAGGGCTATGGGGAGGTCATTCCTTCTGAGGATTAGAAATTAGGAGCAGCTATACCTGGGAGCTTGAGTGCTATACCTAGATCTGGGGAAGGATTCTTGGGAATAAAGAGTTGTTTCTTTATTTCTTTTTTTCTAATTTATTTTTTTAATGTTTATTTTTGAGAGAGAGAGAGAGAGAAAGAGAGAGGGAGAGAGAGAGAGAGAGGGAGACACAGACTCTGAAGCAGGCTCCAGGCTCTGAGCTGTCAGCATAGAGCCCAATGCGGGGCTCAAATTCAGAAACAGTGAGATCATGGCCTGAGTCAAAGTTGAACACTTAATTGACTGAGCCACCCAGGCACCCCAAAAAGAGTTGCTTCTTAGGGACATATGGAGTCAACTTTATTCTTCTCCAGGATTGCCAGATTTAGCGAATAAAAACAGAGAAGGCTCAGCTAAATTCAAATTTCTTATGAAATGGAAAAAACAATGAATATTTTAGTATAAGTATATCCTTTGAAATATTTTGAATAAACTTCTAAAAATTTGTGATTTATGTGAAATTCACATTTAAGTGATATGATATATTTAACAACCCTATTCTTCTCTGGTGTGAAGTTTCTCACCATTGCCCACCCCAAAGTAACTTGGGTAAGACCAAGGTGTCCATTCTATGGAACATAAGCAGGGATTTTATGAATATTGCTCTCTGACCCAGAAAATTATTCAACCCTGGAATCCTACATTAAATTTATTGCAGAAGAACAGAAACCATTTATCATTTATTTTTCACCTTCCAAGATGATTAAACACACACACACACACACACACACACACACACACACACACACACGCACACACACTTTAGTCCACTACGATCACCGAAAGTATTCACATCATTTAAAATTATAATTTGAGAGAGCCTTGATGATTCAGTCAGTTGAACGACTTACTCTCGATTCCAGCTCAGATCATGATCCCAGGGTTGTGGGATTGAGCCCTATGTTGGGCTCTATGCTGGCTGTGGAGCCTGCTTGGGATTTTCTTGCTTCCTCTCCCTCTGCCCCATTCCAGCTTATGCATTCCTGTGCATTCTCTATCTTTCTCTCAAAAAAGAAAAAAAGTTTTAAAACATTGACTCAAATGATAATTTATGTGATTAAATTATTTTGACAACCTTGGTGTTGTGTAGCATGATTTTATATTTTCAAATCATCCATGAAAGTAAATTGATGAATAATGAATAATTACATATTTGAACTTAATTACTGTAGGAATCCACGGTGGGTGTGTTTTCTAGGCCAGTTGGAAATATGAATAATATAATGGTTTAAGGTGAATTCTAGAAATTGTCATTTTGCAATTCAAAGAATAAATTTAAGGATAGATGCTGTGATAGGCAGAATAATGGCTCTTCAAAGAGGCTTGTGCTCTAATACACGGAACCTGTAAATATGTTATATTACATGGCAAGGGAGAATTAAGGGTGCAGATGAAATTAAAGTTGATAATCAGTTCACCTTTAAATAAAAAGATTACTTTGTATTAACAAGTGGACTGAGTATGATCACAAGAGTTCTTCAAAGTATAAGAGGGAAGCAGAAGAGGAATCAGAGTCAGAGAAAGATTTGCAGATCCTATTCTGCTTGTGTTAGAGATGGAGAAAAAGGCCTCAGTCAAGCAGTGCAGGCCACCTGCACAAGAGAGAAAAGGAAAGGAAATGGATTTTCTCCTAGAGCCTCCAGAACAATGCAACCCTATTAATATCTTAGTTTTAGTCCAGTGAGACCCTTTTTGGACTTCTGATGTTCAGAACTTAAAGATAATAAATTTGTGTTGGTTTAAGCCATTACATTTCTGCTAATTTTCCACAGCAATAATAGGAAACCAACACAAATATTTAATTTATGTAATACAAAATATTTTCAATTCTAGGCTAAAGTTTCACTCTTTTAAGGTAGTGCACTGGGTTGGTATATTTACTTTTTAGCCATCATTTATTGGGGCTCACTATAGGGGAGTACTTTGCTAATGTATTTAACATATTTTACTTCATTTGTCCCCCAACCAGTTAGGTCAGTTATTATTATGCCCTCTTCATGGATAAAGAGACTGAGCCTTAGAACGATGAATTAATTTGCCCATCTTTGAAAAGTGAAATATATCAGAGTTTAAAGTTTGTCTATATTATTTATAATATAATCTGGGTAGACACTTCTGAAGAGACATTTTACATGTTTTCTGGTGTTCTAGTAGTGAAAGAGATATATTCTACATGGGTTGAAAGTTGTGACTGTTCTTGCTTCATGCTAATGTTGGCATTTTGTTATACATTTAAAAGAAAATTTTGATATTAATTCAAGTTGTGACCTTAAATAATATTGGTTGTACTTTGGTCCTGATAAAAAATATGAGCCATGAGCATGACACTGGTGGTAAGGTGGCTAGAAGAGAAATTAAATGATCTAAGCAGTTTATAGGACTAGCATCATATTGGCCTAAATGAAATAAAACTTATTTTTGTCCAACCTTAGCCATGTATCAGGGCTTGCTAATGGAACGAAAGATGTGGGAGGATCTACTAGTTAAATCAAAAATTTTCTGATACTATTTTTCTACTTTGTTTTATTCTGTTCAACTTTATTTTAAAATAATCAGGAACCATGAATAGAATGACTTCTGTTTTATTATTTGCCTTATTTCCTACCTAAATGCAATCTCCTTTACTGCTGGGGATTTGTCTCATCAACTCTTTATTCCCAGACAGAGAACATAGTGGACCCACAATTAATGATAAATAAGTGTATTCAGTATTTAGATAAAGTTTATATTGCTTATAATGGGCATTTCAGAAAGTGTTCAGATTCTGGGGGAAAAAAGTAATTGAAAATAAGAAAGCAGTTGAATTATTCTGATAGACATCTTTTTTTCCCTTTTCTTTTTACTAATTGAATATTTTATTTCTCTTTCTTGTATCAAAAGTGATGTTTTGCATCTGATAGGTGATGTCTCTATCTTTACCAGAGTAGATTTCAAGAACTTTTTGTTTTCTTTTAAAAAAAAATTTTTTTTAACGTTTATTTATTTTTGAGACAGAGAGAGACAGAGCATGAACGGGGAAGGGTCAGAGAGAGAGGGAGACACAGAATCTGAAACAGGCTCCAGGCTCTGAGCTGTCAGCACAGAGCCCGACGGGGGGGCTCGAACTCACGGACCGCGAGATCGTGACCTGAGCCGAAGTCGGACGCTTAACTGACTGAGCCACCCAGGCGCCCCAGAACTTTTTGTTTTCTAATTGTGATGTCCACATGCATTTCTGCCATTTCTATGAAAGAAACTCTGACCCAATCTGGCTGAAGCAAACTGACCTATTGAAAAGCCCTAGGGTACAGCTATCTTCACAGGCTGAAACATTATCATTAGAATTCAACTTTCTCCCATATTTTACCTCTGCTTTTCACTGTGTTGGCTTCATTCCTGTGGGAGCATCAAATTCCTATCATCACAAAATCAGTTTCAGGGGAAAGAGAGCTTGCTTTTAAGATTTGAGGTCTGTTGACACAACTGGCTTAATGTGGATCTTGTGCCCTCACCGCACCAGTCCTGTGGTGGACCAGTGGAAAATCCCACGTAGCTAAACATAAATTACGCGTGTCATTTGTGGGGATAGATTTAGCCTCACTAGATCCAAATAGAATGAGGGTGGTGGCATCATTATTGTAGGAAGCAGGGAGGGATGTTAGGTTGGAAAACCAACAAATAATCACCAGGTCGTATTTCTCTTGACCCTGTTTTACCAACCAACGTGTGAGGAAAATAGTCACACTTCATTATTTTGACAAATGGCACTGTGCACTCTCTTTGCCTGGTTAGGATGAGTTGAGTTTAGTGTTTCCATTGAGGACTGTGGCAGTGACTTGACCTTTGTAAGAATAAAAGTAGCACCACTGACATCAGCTCAAATGAAACTAGTTCTCCATAGTCAAGTGAAAAGTTGCTGAACAGTGCCTATTCTAAATGCAGATTACAGTGAAAGATGACACACAGAAGAATTAAAGTAGCTGTTAATTTTAGATTCTTGGTAGTTTTAGTTACAAGAAAGAATTTAATTAACTTCAGTTTAGGTAGATAGCAGAAGAGAACATCTGCTTTCTTGATCTAGAGGGAGTTAAAATCAAAGTTTTGAGCCATTAAAATAGAAGGGTTGGGAATCCTGATTGAACTTTATAGCAGATGAACAAGTGCAAGTACATAACTTTCCTAAAGCTACATAGATGACTAGCTCGAGTTTTTTTGGATTGGTTTAAAGGCAGAATGGGTTTATTATTAATAGAGTGAAAACCTAAACTTGTTCAGCTTTATATATAAATATCATGTCATTTAAAATTATGAGTAACTTCTTGGAAGACGATTTGAGGAAATCAGATTTAATAATTTAGATGACCACATATATTCAATCATTGAAGTGAACTTTTAATCAATTTATTTTAAATGACAATGCAATTGGGATCCAAGGAAATGAATCTCGTTTACCACTTGCATTATCCAACTAATTGAAGTCAAATGAGTAAGACTTATGCACTGCCTTTGGTGCTCTGATGTGTATAGTTTTCTGGTTTGATTTCTAATCCAGAGAACTCATTGATGTGGCAATATGATGTGCTGAGAGCTCTGCTAGCTAACAGAAAAATGGTACACAATGTATAAGAGACTCCTCTGAAATCCAGTTCAATGGAAGATAGTGTTTAGGGCTTCCTGAATGAATTACAGCGTGGTAAGATACTGCTATAAAAGCAGCGAAACCATTAGCATAGACAGTAGAGATGCTAGGCTGGAATGCTTTTATATGCCAATTTAGTGTTTGTGATTATGCTGCACAGATTCAGTCCTTCATAAACCCATTTCTATGGCAACAGAGAAATGTTGAAAGCCCATAGCATATAACTAAGACTTTTGAAAATTCTGACTAATCTAAAGGAATACATTATCTTCTTTTAATGCACAAATTTTGAGAAATTGAAAATTACTGAATAACACATGAAGCAGAAGATCTGACATCTTATAGTTAAGCCTGCTGAAAGCCTTATTTGATAGCTTATTAAATGCAGCTGGTATATTTAAAAGTAAGACTAGAGGGGGGAAAAAGAGTTGAGTCTGTGAAATGCTTTAGTCCAAATATGCCTTTAACACATTGGTGATAGTAAGAAAATGCAGCCAACCTTCCTGCAGCAGTTTACTTTTAGGATTCCTTTACAGTTTTTGAATTGGATATTGTGATATGCGGCACAGAGATTTCAATAACAAATAAATAAACGGTAACCCATGGAAACTTTTAATAATCTGATAGCCTTGTAAACACTTTCTTCAGAAATTAACTTTGGGGACTTTGACATTTATTTTCTTATAACAAGGGTGAATCGATTATTGAATGGTTGAAAGCACACAATGCATATTGATCTGTTCATGCGTAGCCACTTTCTCCCAGCAGGCACCTTGCTGCCTGCAACATATTTTTAAATAGGATTACTACTCATTAAATTACAATGACCTGAAGCAATGGTCAACGAAAATGAAATTGCCTCGGTTCATCATGGTTTGGAGTACTGCCATGGACTTTCAGTGTTTTGCTTTCCCTGGTGGAAGTCGACCTGAAGAATGTATATGGATGACTGCTTTGATGTCTAGAATTTAGCTAAGCAAGATCCCAAATTTTGTACCTATAACCAAAACTGAAATATGACCAAAGTTTTATATCATAATGACAACTAGTTTTAAGGAATATTTATTAAACAATATATATTTTTAATCAGATATCTGGTATTTTGTGTAGCAGTCTATCAGCTACTGATGTAAGAGATTAGAGTTTAGTTTTAGTCCATATCAGAATTCTGTTGAATACAAAAACCTGTTTTCTTAAATGAAAATAATCATGTTTTGTAATATAGACTATATAAGGCAACATTTTAAAAGACAAGTAATTGTCCTTGATTTATAAACTAAGGGGACTTTTTTCCTTTTGGTTTTTTTGCTTTTTTTTTAATGGCAGAGAAAGCATATAGGCAATCGCTTTTAAAGAATGTCTCAAGATATTTATTGAAGCATCTAGATTAGATGATCATAGGAGGTTGGAAGAGGTATAATGTAGACATATTAACATTTTTCCAGAAGGTATGTGTCATTCATGTAGTAATTCTTGACCTTTGGGGAATAAAGGCTGTACGTGCCTTGTTACTCTCTTCCTGCCTCTATATTATTATTCTATGATTTAACCTATATTTACACGTTATGGTCTGTCTCATAATTTCTACATTCTTAATTAATTTGCTGGCACATGAACACTTGGTTTTAGTATATGTATCACATTTTTCTCAGAATTCCAGGGCCTAGCTTATGATAAAAATTTTGGGATCCCTAGCCCTCATTCAGATATAACTCTATATCTGCCAGACCCCCCCCCCCCATCATATACTTTTATGCACTGAGAATTTGTTGTTGGTAGAAAACTGAATTTGGTAATCTCTTCATTTCCTCTGAGAAACTGGGGCAAGTCAAAAACTTTGGTGATAAAGTGTCAAGACCATAAGGTCAGTAGCAAGGTCTGAATTTGCTTTTTTTTTTTTTTTTTTTAATATCATGTAGTACAGCTACAGTTATACCTCCAGAACCACATTTGGTTCCACATCTTCTGTCTCTCTGAAGGTCCGGTTATTGTCACATGTCTTGGTTCGGTGTGACTATGGCTCCTGTGTCTATTTGAACTATTGGAACTCTTTGGAAACTAGGAGATGTTGTTTTTGAGTTAGGTCCCTGAGGTTCTGGGCTGGGATAGCTACCAGCTGAGAGTTCCTTGATGCCACAGCAGTGACCTTACTGTCTAGGCATGGTCTTAGTGTTTGCACTTTGTCTCTGTATCATATTATTTCTCTACACTCAGAGTGGGACCGTAATAGGACCTTTAACACCCCTTTGACTATCCTATATAGAGTGACAACCTCTTTGTCCACTGTCTCCAGCATTCCCTATTGTGTTATTCTGGTTTGCTTTCCTTGATAGCACTTTTCATCTGACACACTATACATCTAATGATACATTTATTTATTGTTGGTTTCCTTCCGTTTGAGCTCCTTGAGAGCAGAGACTTTGTTTACTGCGGTTTCTCCTGTGCCTAGATATAAATACTAAGTAAATATTAGTTCAGTGGCTGACTAGATGCATGAAGGGCAGGGTTTTGAGGGTTAAGAGCCTAATCACAGTCTCATCTCTGCAATTAGTAGCAATTCATTGACAATGAGATTTGTGGGTCTTTGAGGAAGATATAAAAATGAGAGACCAAAATGCATTCTTGATATTTAGAAAAATGTTATAATTATTTTAGCTTAATAGTTTCATGTTTTACCCATTGGTGCCTTTTGATGATTTAAATCTGCATAAATTGATATTATCTGTGTTACAAAGAAACAAGAAAAAGTGGAAGGTGAAAACTGATGTCTACCTAAGAATGATGTCCTTTTGGAGAGTAATGTTAGGTAACATAGGTAATAAGTTTGTATGTAATAGTTTTTACTTTATTCTGGGTGCTGAACTAAGCTATTCATTTTTATTGTTCAACAGCATAACTACTATTTAGGCATAAATATAAATGGATTATGACCTGGATAATGTAATATTTGGAAAATTTAGCAGTTCTTTCACCATAATCCCAGTAGAAACTGCCTCCTGGTGTTGGGTCCCATGCAGCCTTTCTGTTGTGGAAATAAATAACATGACCACTTGTGAAAAAGAACTATCACCACAAAAGAGAGATCATTGCTCAATCAGGGTGAATGTAAGTATGGAAATTTAAAATGCAACAAAAAATGTCAGCTGTTTAGTAATAGTTGGTCAAATGGAACATTCAGCCTCACTTGAATGATTTTAGATTATGAGTCATGATTTCATCTCAAAAGTTAAGTATTGCAACCTTCTGTGAATTTTAGAGTTTAGTAAATACCCCCCCCCCAAAAAAAACAAAAAAACCGGAAAACTAAGCTTGTTGGAGTATAAAAAGATGTTAACAAATGAAAGTTCACTTGAGGATATGAGCAAATGTGAAGTTCCAGAAAATATCTGGAATTGATGATCTTTCCATTCTCTATGCTGCTCATCATTTCCTTCTAGAAATTATGTTGATTCCCTTCTTGGAATTTTTCCCTCCCTGATTTTATTACCCAAACCTTATCCATAATGAGGGTTTTCTTCTCCAGGAAACCTACCCTGTAAGAATTTACACTGAGAAATCTCTTCTTGTATTAAATCTGGGAGACTTTATATTTATATATCATATTTCTAACATTTAGTTCTTTGATTCTTCAGTAGGATTTTCAGTAACTAGGGGGCAAGCACCACAGTGGTTTTTCTTCCTCTTCCTTTTTCTCCTTTTTGTCTTTCTTCTCCTTTTTTTTCTTTCTTCCTTTATTTCATTTGCTTGCTGGCCCATTGATAGAGTTGATCATGTTTTCTATTTAAGATGCTTGACATAGTTTGGGGAATAGGTGGTACAGCTGGAGTCAAACAGGCTTAGCTTTTAATTAATTTTCTGCCACCTACTAGTTCTTTGATCTTTGGCTAGTTTCTTCTCTTTATTTTTCAGTGGCCACTGTAAAATGATATACCTGTTAATGTCATTGTGAAAATTAAACTTGGTAATGTATGCAACCTGTTTGACGTAAAGAATGCATCCAGCCATGTCCTATCTCTTCCTATCTTTATTTTACTCATTTGACTTTGTGATGATCCTGATTTTTTGTTTGGGTCATAAAAATTTATATGGCAATCCTAAATGAAGATGTTCTGTTTGATCACTGTGGTGCTACTTAGAAGTATTTGAGAAAGTGAAGATAACAAGAATTATTTAGTGAACTGAATGATCATTTGGGGGCTACTAAATATGGTTCTTTTGTTTCAGTTTCCTGACTTCTCTTCCTTGCTCCCTCCTTTTATTCCTTACTGCTTACTTTATTTTTCAAAAGCATAACACCTTTATCCAGAGATAAAAAGCAATTTAAAACTTTAATATAGTGGTTTATAAAGTTGTATAGGCATATAATTCAATTTTATAACACTTCAGACAAAAAAAATAATATTTCATTACTTCAGTCCTTCTTTAGTTTGACAAACAGAAGCAGTATACCCATAATACATTCTTTTGACTGACAAAGTAAATTCTCCAGAAACTCACAACTGTGAATTTGAAACTATACCTGGCTATGATTAGGCTATCATTTTAAATTTTTATCTGATTCTTGTGGTTCAACTTGACATTTCTTTCCTACGTTTCCCACTGATGATTTACATTTCTGATGATGTATAAAATTAACTTCAATTCTCCTAAATTTAATTTAATTTTATTTCTTGTCCACATTTCTCTTCACTCAGGTTCATTTGTCTAGATTTACTGCCCTTACGAAATCTGCAACATCATCCAATTTATCACGAACTGAACACTTAATGTTCTTTCTTCCAAACTATTCCTATTTCTGTTAAAATGAGACGGTTTCATTTTCTGTCCTTCAATCACTTCCCCGGTGGGCCCTATTTTCATTATTATTTTCCTTTATTTGTAGCCCTTAAAATAGTTTTCATTCTCTATTATAATATTTTTATGAAGGTCAATTTAAATTTTTGAATATTTTATGGAATTTTGAAAATTTTATGATACATAAAATTTTAACAGAATTGGAATACGTTATGTCTATGGCACTTTCTTTTCTTTCTCAATCTTTCTGTGTGTGTGTGTGTGTGTGTGTGTGTGTGTGTGTGTGTATTCTCTTATAATGGACCAATGTTGCTTTGTATTAATTTTTTAGTATATTTTCGATTTTTATTTTGCTTTTTATTTGCTCATTCAAGAATGGAAAAAGTTTGTGAACTAGAAAGTATGGACAGGATTAGCCTGGCTATTTGCTTTACTTCACTTTTGGGCAGTATTTTTAATAGCATCTTTCTTGAGAAAAATTTATTTGGTTGATTTTTATAAGTACTTTACCATAAGAGAGAAATCCCTATACTTTTGGGACTCTAAAATAACCTTGTGTAATTTAGAAACAGTATTTCTAATTACTGAACTTTTTGTAACTTTGATGAGATTTATTTCTAAAGTTTTCTCATATTCATATAAATAGATTATTTAGTGTTTATTATTGATCTCATGACCTAATTTTTCTCTCTGGGTCATTTTTTTTCTTTTTGTCTGAGGAAAAAGATGCATTTTCAAAATACCTAAGGGCCAGAGTAAATTTATTTCCAGCATTAAAATTTTAGTTGCACCTGCAGTCACATATTTTGGCTAACCATTTGGAATAATTTTGCCTAAAACAGCTCCTTTTTATTACTTTCTTACTGGCACTTAAAAAAAATACATGTGTTGCCATCTGAAACTGGCATCCCTCCCTCAGCCTTAATGTATTCACTTAAGAGTAGTTGTAAAATTCCAACTTAAGGTACTTTGGGGTCTGCTCCCTATTCCAGAAATCTCTGCTGGAAAAGAAAATACCTGGGAGGGGGGTATACGCAGAATTGATTTAAATATAAAGGTGGTAACTAATGTTAGTCTCACTCTATAAATATATTTGTTATTTTAATTACTGCATAGGGATTCTAATTACTAATTCTCCTTGTCATTATTAATTATTTTTTCATGTGGCTTCTTTTGGCACCAATTTAAGGAAATGTTTTCTAAGAAGTAAAGCACTTTTAGGATATTGTGATCTTTAATAATACATACAGCTATTTATACAGATTTATATTCAGAGATTATTTTGAATTTCTTAATTCCTTGATGTAAATGGGCCTTTGACGATATATTTAACTGTTTAAAAGCATTTTGATTATGGTTGACACACAATGTTACATTAGTTTCAGGTGTACAACATAGTGAGCACTTGACTATATTTAATAAACCTTCTATATTCACTGCTCAGGGCTAATCTTATTCAAAATTTAAAATTAAACCTAATTTTCTTTAAGGCTCCTAACTTCTATTTAAATCATTCTCTTTTGAATGTTTAACAGCTTAGTAACCAGGTACTGGGAGTGTCTATTTCTTATATCCAGTAGATCTGGCAAAGACTCCAGATGGTTCCAAAATTTTCCTCTCTGCAAGAATAAAATTTTCCTGTGTTATCTTTCTTTGATTTCCTGAGCCTGGCCATAATAGATTCTGTTAAATTATATGACCTAATTTATGTTGCTGTACAAACTATCCAATATGTTTTAAACTTCTGCCCAAATAATTTTTCCTGTATTTTATCAATAGGGAGAACTTCAAAAGGTGTAACTTAACAGTAGAAGTGGTAAATTTGATCATGTTGATATATATTGTATCTCCCACTTTGTAAGGCATCTTTATCTGCCTATTTTTCCCACAAGTAAAATCAGTTCTGTTGAGTAGACTTCAGTGTTAGGGGCTCATCTGGGTTAACTGAACCTGATCATGTTTATCTCATGAGATTTTAATTGGTTTGATATAAGTATGATGCATTATGCATTCAGCCCCAAATTAGTGATAATCTATCTATGGAGAACAATATAGTTATTGTAACTATATTGATTGCATTTCTCACATTTTAATATACTAGCAACTCAATATTTCAAAAATTTTAAAATTTAAAATTTAATATATTTTTGAATAGGTAATCATTTACATGGCTCAAGCACTCAAAAACTATAAAATGATAATAAAAGTTTCCCTAAAACCAATGTTTCTCAGCTACTTGACTTTTCCTCATATAGGCAACCACAGTTATCCTTTCATTTATATCCTTATGAGAATATTGTATGTATATATAAGTAAGCACATAAATATGCACACATCCTTATTTATCTTATTTAAGCCAAATGGTAGAATATTATAATCATACATATCAGAGATAATTTTTCATATTAGTACATAAAGATGTTAGTTATCCTTTTACTATGGTTGTAATATATAGATATCCCACAGTTTATTTAATCCCCTATTAACAGATTATGTATTTTTTTCCCAAACTTACTCAAGTACAAACAATTCTGTATTGAATAACTCTGTACATAAATTATTTGTACCCATCTGAGTTGAATCACATTTGAATTAGGTGAATTAATAGTATTTGAGTCTGATTTAATAATATTTAGTGCTTTGCCTTATTCAGTTTGTGGAAGTTCAGTTTTCCTTTTATTGACTTAAATTTATAAGCATTTCCAATTAAAACATTTTTTGTCACTGAAAATAAAAGGATGTTATACCTTTTTTGTGTGAATTATCTCTTAAAGAATGCAGTATTGAATGATTGATTTTATTAGATTCAAGAAAAAGGACAACCTATTCAGTGTTGGGTTTTACTTATTCAACTAGTATAGCATGAAAATATTAGAAGTAAAAGGATTTCTAGGATGCTTTTCTGTAGTATGCCAAAGAATCAATGAAAGGGGATAAACCTGCTTTCCTTCTTATTTCTAAAGCCAATTACAGTATGAATTTGAATCTGGATATGGCAGTTTTTGGTTTTCTTGCTTCCCAGGCTTGGTGTTTACTATGAGAAAGAAAAGCAGGCACTCATTTGAGGCTGATTACATTATGGATACAGGGAGAAAATCATAACATCTCTCTTCCTATAATCACATTTTCACCTCCTCACGCAGTGCACACCTGTGCCTTGTTGGCAATTGTACTCAATGGGAAGTCACACATCACATAGCTCCAGTAAGGGAGGAAATTAGTTTCTTGCAATATGTGTCCTTTCAGATGACACTGGGTGTTTCTTACTGTAGGTCTGCAAACTAAATAAATAAAAAGTCAGAAGAGAAACTTTGAACAGAATTCAATGCAAAGAGCTTCTGGCATGATGGGTACAGATCTCCATGCCATGGGTAATGGAATCATAATGACTTTAGTAAATGCTCATGTCTCAGTTTATTTAAAATTTAATAGCAATTCAAGGAAGAAAGCTTTAGAATAAAATTATGTATACTAACTTTGCACTTTGCATGAATTTTCAGGCTGGCTCAGCTGAACAATTAGGATGTGGCAGTGCATTCATTTGCCATATGAGTTCAACATTGTCTTCCCCTACCCCACCCCACCCCCTGCCCAGCTCTCACTGGAAATATTTTGCAGCTGTGTGACTTTCACATTGTAAGAATAAGTCTGAATTTCTCTTGTAAAGCCGAGATAGTTCTTGGAACTTTTAGTTTGCTGGATATTTTTCAGCCTCCCAAATATTTAATCTTCTTTTCATTTTTATCTTATTACTCTTAGTTACATTCAAGCTCTCTCTCCTATCTATGACTTTGTTTTACATATTTTACAATATGATACAATCTATCGTATTCTTGGATGTGTTTTGCTACCTACTTAATACAATTAATGTCTGTATATAAAGGGAAATTGTTGCTTTTATGTATTCAATTTGTCAGCTTGGATTACTCAACAAGCAGATTAGATGTATGATTAGAGTGAAAACAAAGGAGGAAAATTATTGAAAATTTCATTTGAAGTCATGGATATTTCTCAATGAACATAAAAGTAGTCACAACTAGAAAAATCAGGATTTTGTTGGAATTTCTTACTCTTATTTTATGACCTAATGTTGTTTTTATTTGGAATTATGTCCAGGAGACCATGAAATGTCTTGTGACCCTTAGGATCTTTAATAATTTTAATCTGATCCTACTCATGCATTCTCTCAACCATTATTTTCTCTTTTTCTGTAGTCTCTAGATATTAGAAAAGAGAAAGCTATTTTTTTTTTTAAATTTTTGATTGTCTACCTTACCCTTTTAATGTACAGACTATTGCGTCCACTGAGCAAAAAGAGTCATAGTTCCAATCTTGATCTATTTTAGGGGCTGACATTGATAGCACATGAACTAAATCCAGTTTGCCACTAATTGCTGTATGGCCTACCTCCTAAGAAGGGTTTTACATTTTTTAATGGTAGGAAAAAATTGAAAAGATGAATAATATTTCATGATAGATTAAAATTATATGGAGTTGGGAGACTTTATTTTCAAGAAGATGGAGTAAATGAACTTTTAAGTAGTCCTCCTCTTGCTAAATTTATCTAAAAACATTACATTTGAAACAAAAAAAAGACCTTGAAAAATAGAAAAAGACAGACCAGTTAGGGTCCACAGGATCCAAACAATAACACTATGATGCTGTGATGAGTTTCTTTTCTTTTCACCTCTTATAGCCTATACTTGGAGCTGAAGGACCTGGAAATGTCAATGGTCACACAACAACATCAAAAGCCTCATCTCTGTATCCATACACTAGGAAAGGAACAGCTTAGCAAGACAGAAAATTTTCTGACAATAACCACTATACTCAGCCAGGCATCACAGAGAAGACTAGTCCAACTCCCAACCCTTCTGACAAAGGCTGAGAATGAAACCCTTGCAAGGCTATAATGAGGCATTCCAAACTCCCTGGTTTTTCTACCAGGGACCATGTGTGGGTCCCTACTTCCATCTCCCTAGTATCTGTGGAAACCATGTGGGGAGTCTAGACTCTTATCTAGTAGTAATGAGGTGGGTCTCCACCATCCCACTGTGATTGTGTCAGAGGAGGCTTAGCGGTGATTTGGGACTTTCACCAGTACCCAGGTATGATAAGGCCACTCCCTACCAACCCATGGTGTCAGTGGAGGTACTCCTGTTCCACTCAACCAGGATAGTATTTGTGGAGGCCTCATGGGGATACAGAACTCCCATCCTGCCAGCAGTATCAAGGAGGCCCTTCTGCCCTTGAGAGTGAGTGGATCTCAAGTGAGGAACCTGGATTTCTACCGTCACCTTAAAGTAATAAGGAGGTAGTACTCCACATTTTTCTTTTGGAGTAGAGGCAGCTAAAAATAGAGGGTTTAAATAACACCCAGAATCTCATAACATAATACTGAATATGCCCTATTTCCAGTTGAAAATCCCAATTTCAATGAAAAAAAATCAATAGGTACCAATGTCATGATGACAAAAATCTTAGAATTATCTGACAAAGATTTTAAAGCAGCCTCATAAAAATGCTTTCAGGACAAATTACAAACACAGTTGAAATAAATGAAAATAGTCTCAACAATGAAATCGAAATTCTCATCAAAGAAATAGAAGATATAAAGAAAAAAAACAAATGATAATTTTAGGACTAAAAATACAATAACTGAGATAAAAACTCAATGAGAGGACTCAACACCAGAATAGAAAGATCAGAGGAAAGAATTCACTGAACTTGAAGATAGAACAATAAAATTTACGTAGTCTGAAAAATAAGGGGAAAATTGATTGGAAAAAAAAAAACAACCTCAGGACATGTGGAGTATAGCAAAAGATCTAATGCATCATTAGACTCTCTTCAGAAAGGAGAGGAGAAAGAGGGTGGGACTAAAAAGGTATTTGAGAAATAATGGCTAAAATCTTCCTAAATATGTTAAAAGTCAGCCAAGAAGTTGTTTAAGCCCAGAACACGAAGAAATTCACACACACATTATAGTCAAACTTCTGAAAATTAAAGATAAAAAAAGAATCTTGAAAGCAATGAGAGAAAAGACTACTTACTAATAGGGACAAACAGTTCAAATGACAGTGTATTTCTCATCACAAATCATGTAGGTTAGAAGGAAATAGCACACATTTTTCAAACCCTCAAAGAAAAGGGCTATTAATATAGATTTATCTACCTTGTGGAAATATCCTTCCAAATGTTAGCGAAATCAAGACATTTCCAGGTGAAAGAAAATTAGGATAATTTGTCACCAGCAGATTTACTTGAAAAGTATGACTGAATAACACTCTCTAAACGGAAAAGAAATGGTAAAAGAAAGATCTTGGAACATCAGGAAGAAATAAACAACATGATAAAAGCAAAAATATGGATGACACTATAAAATTTTCTTCTCCTCTTGAGATTTCTAAATTATGTTTGGTAATTAAAGCTAACATTATAGTACTGTCTTGATAAGGTTCTACAAATATGTATAGGAAATATTTAAGGCAATTATATTATAAAATAGGCAACTATATTTATAAATTATAAATTGTATTAATAACTGGTAAAATGTTAACACCAGTAGACTGTGATGAGTTATTTATATTTACTGTAATAGATAGAAGTACTACTATATAAACACCGTAAACAGCATACTGAAAAACTGTAGAAAAATCAAAATGGAATTCTAAAAGAATGTTCAAGTAATCCAGAGTAAAACAGGAAAAAGAATGAACAAAAAGAAACCAAAAAATAAAATGGCAGACTTAAGCTGTACCATATCAAAAATTACACTAAATATAACTGGTCTAAATATATCAGTTAAGAGAGAGATTTGCACAGTGGATTTTTAAAAGACACACATATAAAAACTTGACCTTGCTGTTATGCTGTCTACAAAAGCTCACTTTAAATATAACAAAACAGTTAGGTTGATATTTAAAGATCATGTGAACATAAGTATATTAATAGCATATGTATTAAAATCCTAAATATGTATGCACCAAACAACAGAGCTACAAAGTGTATGAAGCAAAAACCGATTAACTTAAGGAAGTCATAAACAAATTCATAATTATAGTTGGAGACTTTGACACCCTTCTATTAGATTCCTAGAGTTCTTAACAAAGTACCAGAAAATTGGTAGTTTAAAATAATAAAAACTTATCTTCTTTCAATTCTGGAAGTCAGAAGTCTCAAATCAAAGTGTTGGCAAATTCTTTTTTCTCCTGGAGTCTCTAAGGAGAATCTGTTTTATGCATCTCTTTTAGCTTCTGGTAGTTGCCAGAAATTCTTGGCATTCCTTAGCTTATAGACACATAAATTCAATTTCTGTTTCCATTTTCTCATGATCTTGTAGTGTGTGTATCTCTGTGTCTCAAATCTATCTGTCCCTTTCTCTAATAAGGACCTCTGTCATTGAATTGAAGGCCCACCCTATATTCAGGATAATCTCATCCCAAGATTGTTAACTTAATTACATCTGTAAAGAACCCTCTTTTCAAATAGGTCACACTCACTCCTTCTGAGTGAAGAGATATTTTCTGAGGTCACCATTTAACTTATTACAACTCTTATATCAGCAACTGACAGAGAAACAGAAAATTGGCAAGAATAAAATAATAGCACTGCTATCAACCAATAAGATATGATCAACATTTGTAGATCATTATACCAACCAGAAGAATACACGTTCTTTTCAAATGTCCACAGAACATGTACCAAGATAGACCACTTTTTCTAAGTGTAAAACAAACCTCAAAAAATTTAGAAGGATTGAAATCAGAAAGAATTTGTTCTTTTACCACTATATAATTAAACTACACACAAATAGCAGGAAGATAACAGGAAAGTCTCCAAACCACTTGGAAATACACACAGTTCTAAACAACATACTTCTATATAATTTATGGGTCAAGGAGAAAGTCTCAAGAGAAAGTAAAAAAGAAATAATTTAATTAAATGAATATTAAAGCAAATTTGTGGGACACAAAGCAGATTTGAAAAGGACATTTATAACACTGCTTAAATAAGCAGAAAAGTCTCAAATCAGTAATCTAAGACCCCATGTAAAGGGCCTATAATAAGAAGACCGAATTAAAACCAAAAGAAGAAAAAGAAACAATAAAGAGCATAAATTAAGAAAATTGAAAACAGAAAAAACAATGGAGAATATCAATGAAACCAAAACTGGCTGTTAGTAAAGATCAATAAAATTGACAGACCTCTAGCAATACTGACAAAAGAAGGAAAAGGCAAAACATTACCACTACCAGGAATGAAATAGGACCTATCACTATAGAGACTTTAAATATCAAGAAGATAATGAGGGACTACTACAATTATATATACATCAATTTGACAACTTAGATGATTTCTGATTTCCTCAAAAAGTATAAGTTTCCACACCTTATCCAATATGAAATGGGACATTTGAATATTCCTATGAATATTAAGGAAACAAATTTGTAATGTAAAAATTTCCGAAAGAAAATATCTAAGCCCAGATACTTTCACTGGAGAATTCTACCAAAAGTTTAAAAAATTAATGCCATTTCGGGGCGCCTGGGTGGCGCAGTCGGTTAAGCGTCCGACTTCAGCCAGGTCAGGATTTCGCGGTCCGTGAGTTCGAGCCCCGCGTCGGGCTCTGGGCTGATGGCTCAGAGCCTGGAGCCGGTTTCCGATTCTGTGTCTCCCTCTCTCTCTGCCCCTCCCCCGTTCATGCTCTGTCTCTCTCTGTCCCAAAAATAAATAAACGTTGAAAAAAAAAATTAAAAAAAAAATTAATGCCATTTCTACACAATCTTTTTCAGAAATTAGAAGAGGGAGAACATATTTCTTAACTTAGGAAGCTAGGAGTACCTAGATAACAAAACCAAAAGCAATTAGAAAGAAAGAACAACTATAGAATTATATCCATACCATGATATACTACTGAGAAGTGAAGAGCTACAAACGTGATACATGCAACAATTTGGATGATTCCCCAGAAAATTATGCTCTATAAAAAGAGTTGTATTATGGGATTCTTGAAATGACAAAATTATAGGATGGAGAATAGATTAATGGTTGCTAGGAATTAAGAATGAGGATTGAGGGACAGAAATGTGTGTAGCTATAAAAGTACAACATGAGGGTTCTTTGTGGTGCTGTAGATATTCTGTACATTGATTATATTATTATCAATATGCTATAGTTTTGTCAGATGTTACCATTGGGAAAATAGGGTTTAGGGTGTGTGGGACCTCTCTGTGGTATTGTTTACAACTTGAGTTAATCTATAATTATCTCTAATTAAAACAATTAAAAGTTTCAGTAAATTCAAATTTCAGTGTCCATAATTAACTTTTTATTGGTACACAGTCACATTCACTTGTATATATATTACCTATATGTTCTTTTGTATGGAAACAGTTGATTAATTGTGACAGAGACCTTATGGCCTATAAAGTCTAAAATATTTACTATCTGGGTCCTTATAGAAACTGTTTGCTGAACCCTGATCTATTTGATGAATTTCTCTCATTTCTGCTTCAGCAGCTGCCTGTTTTTGGCCAGACTTTACCATTTTCTTGGTGGCTCAGTCCTGCCCCATACTTCTCAGCTGATCTTGTTTTCAGGCTGAGAATATAATGCACTTTTGCTCTCTTGATTAGTGTTGCCCTGGAAATTCATCTTTTGCTTTATTCCTGAGAACAGGTCTTTAAATTGTATCCCATTCCTGGGGTGCCTGGCTAGCTCAGTAGGTTGAGCATCTGACTTCAGCTCAGGTCATGATCTCTTGGCCTGTGAGTTTGAGCCCCACATTGGGCTCTGTGCTGACAGCTCAGCTTGGAGGTTGGAGCCTGCTTCGGATTCTATGTCTCCCCTTCTCTTTGTCCATCCTCTGCTCACATTCTGTCTCTCTCTCTCTCAAAAAAAAAAAAAAAAAAGAATAAAACACACAAAAAAAATTGGATTCCATTTCTAATAGGTGACTACTATTTGGCTGCCTCAAGAATATTTGTTGCTTAAGGAGGATAGTGCCTTGTTTGGATTTCTTCATTCAATAAGTACTTATTAAATGATTATTATGCCAGACCCTAGAAATTTAGCATCAACAAGGCAGACAGTTTTCACTCTCATGTAACTTCAATTCTAGTAGGAGACACAGATAACATACAAGTAAACAAATAAACAAGATAATTTTAGAAAATAAAAAAGTGTCGTGAAGAAAATAAACCATTGTGAAAAGATAGTGAGGGGTGGTATGGGTGGTTGGGCTTCACTAGGCAGGCAATGATGTTCTATCTGTGGAGGGAACTATTTCACTCTGCCCCTATGGAAATGTAGAGCCAATAAGAGAATATATTGGGGAAAAGCATCCCAAGCCTTTTTAATAGCAATTACCAAAGGCCTAAAATGTCATTTGCTTATAAAGCTTAGATTGTTTGAGCTACAGAAATGTGAGCATTGTGGCTGTTGTGCAGGGGGTAGTGTATGAGACACATTTGAAGAGGTAGCAGAGGTCAGATCAGCTGGGGCCCAATTAGCCATGATGACAATAAGTTTAAATTTTACCATAAATGGAGAAAATCCATAGGAATATTTTGAGCAGAGGAATAACATGCGTTGCCTTATGTTTTTAAAAGATCATGTTGGCTACTTAATGGAGAATGGAAAAGTTAAAGCAAAGAAATTAGTAAAGTTATTCTTGTACTAATCTGGGCAAGATGATGATGATGTCTGTCTGCCTATGTCTCCTTAAATTGAATTAATTAAAAGTGCATGTTAAGTTAATAAAGGAAGGGAAACATTAAAAGTGGTTAATTATTTCAAAAGGTCTCCATGGGAGCAAGAACATGAATAATGGAGTCTTATCACCTTGGTAATTTGATCAGTTGATGGCTGAGTATTCTGGGAAATTGGAAGGAGAGGAAGGTCCATGTTATCGTTCAATATTAAAGATCACTTCCAGAATAGTTTGACATGTGATACACCTGGTGTGTTACGGTAGTCAGGGTTCCCCACAGAAACAGAAGATACATACATATATGTGTATATATGTGTGTGTGTATGAGAGAGAAAGAAGTAGAGAGAAAGAAAGAGAGGGACAGAGGTTGATTTATTTTAAGGAATTGGTTTACACAGTTGTGGAGGATGGCAAGTTTGAAATCTGCAGGTAAGCAGGCTGACAGGTTGGAAATGCAGGGAAGAGTTGATGTTGCAGCTAAACTGCATATAAGAAGAGGTAGAATTGCCTCTTCTCAAGGGAGGTCAGTCATTGTCTTAAGGTCTTCAACTAATTGGATGAAGCCCACTTGCATTATAGAGGGTAAGTGCTTTACTCAAAGTCTACCAATTTAAATGTTAATCTCCTTAAAAAAATGCATCCAGGGGCGCCTGGGTGGCTCAGTCGGTTAAGCTTCCGACTTAGGCTCAGGTCATGATCTCACGGTCTGTGAGTTCAAGCCCCGCGTTGGGCTCTGTGCTGACAGCTCAGAGCTTGGTGCCCATTTCAGATTCTGTGTCTCCCTCTCTCTCTGACCCTCCCCTGTTCATGCTCTGTCTCTCTCTGTCTCAAAAATAAATAAACGTTAAAATAAATTTTAAAAAATGCATCCAGATGTGTTTGATCAAATATCTGTGTACCATAGCCTACCTAAGTTGACACATAAAATTAAACATTCCTAGGGATTTGGATTCTAGATACCATAGCCCTGAAGAGACCACGTAGGCCAAAGCATAGGAATCTCAGCAGTAATAGGGAAAGCCAGATGCCTAATGACCAGAGGGATACATCTTAACTTTGGTGCTGCACGAGTTTTGTCATGACTATTGTTGAGAGTGTGAATAGAGCCTTGGAAATAATAATTAAGATTAGATTTATCAACTGGAGAGATGAAGGCTTAGAGTTAGATTTAAGTTAGTTCAAATAAACAGAATGAATGTAGTTTGCTTTTCATACTCAGAGTTGTGGGTTAAGTGTTAAACATGATATAGAATGCCAAAGAGGGTGAGAGTAGGTCATAAATTAGGTTTTAGTTTTATGAGAGGACACCTATTTGCTGTCAGGGCAGAGCCCTCTTCGGATCCCTCCCCCCTGCTCCTCCCCACCCCCCACGGCATGCATGTGTGTGCTCTCTCTCTTTTAAAAATAAATAAACATTAAAAAAAATTAAAAATGCACAGGCGAGGCCGGGTGACTCAGTCAGTTAAGCATCCAACTCTTGATTTTGGCTCAGGTCATGATCTCAGGGTTTGTGGGATGGTGCGCTGCATGGGCTTTGCAATAAGAGTGTGGAGTCTGCCTGGGATTCTCTCTCTCTCCCTATCTCTCTGCCCCTCACCTTCTTGCTCTCTCTCTCTCTCTCTCTCTCTCTCTCAAAAAGAAAAGAGGCATAGGTAAAGCCTCTATTATTTTTACTGCCAGTATTAGGGTAGAATGTCTTTCTTATTGCTAACTCTAGTCAACTTTGGTTCCTGTTTCTCCTCCAAGACTTGGAGCATTTGAAAGGCAAAGACCACTATCAGAATTTTTTTGTGATTAATTTTCAGAGTTCTCATTACAACAAATATACCTTAAGTATCTTCTGTTCATAAAACACTAGGCTATGTACTTAGGGCAACACCAAGAGATAATTTCTGCATTGAAGGTATTAACACTGTAGGTGGAGGTCAATAAGCAGGAACTGTAGTTATTAGCCACTTTGACTTTGGGTCAGACCAAATAGGGGTTATAATTACACACTTAAACTAATTACTAGCTCTATGTCCCTGGGTAACTAATGTTTTCTCTTTGAAACTATTTTCTGATCTGTAAAATGGTAGTAGTACAATGGATTCACATGTTATACTTGAGTTACTTTCTAAAATAAAGGGTAAAATGGTAATTCCATATAATCAATGTTATGCTTGAAAATGTCCTATCACTTACGAAATACTGCAACCACTGTTTTGTATATACAGAGCTTCACGGTACCTCTTCTATACTAAAATTTGGCAAACTCTAAATAGTACTAAATGAAAGAATAAAAAGCAAATCTGTAAACAAATATCTGAGCATTCAACCATTTTTCTTTCAAAATGGCTATCAATCCCCAGTGAAAAATGGGGAGTTAGAAAATTATTAGTTTCAGCTTTCTTAAGGCATTTTCTCCATAATAAATCTTTTTAATTGTGTGTGTATGCTTATAGATTTGATTTCATTGTGAGAATTAAATTGGATAGCAAAATAGCTATATTTGTTAAGGGGTCAAGAGAGAGGAGGTTTACTGGGAATATGTTGTAAAGCAAGTCTATTTGCAACTCTAATGTTGTAAGAGTGTTGTGCAGAGTAAATAAAATACTTAGGTAAATCACTTATTATCATACCTGATAGAGGATAAACATTTAAATGGTTAACTCTTTTTGGTTATTTTAATTGATTTGTATGTTATAGATGTAATTTGATCATCACAAAGTTGATCAAACTAGGTTATATAGTTTCATTCAGCCTTAAATTCTCTTAAATATTTTCAAAGTATAATACATGATTGATTTTGACACTTTGCATAACTATTTAGAGGTCTTGAAAAAGGAAAAAAAAATGATTCCTGGTTTGAAAATCAGGAAGGGTCTCATAAAAGGAGGAGCGTTTTAGATAGACCTTTGAATAACTAGTGAATTTTTGAGGGCTAACGAGTGATTTTGACAGCCATCTTTGGTTGAATATACAACAGTCACTCCTCTCCCTGCAATGACTTTTCTCTATGTCCTTGATGGTAGAGCCCTGACTCCACAACAGACCAGAAGCTCCCTTTCCCAGCTTTCCTTGTAGCTAGGCACAGACATGACCTGTAAGATGTGGCTACTTGGTAGCTTCTAGGAGATCTTTAATCTCTAATTATAAGAGAAAGGAGAGAGACAGACAGACACTACATTTTCCCATGAGCACAAACATATAGAAAATGTTGCTAAATCCTAGAAATTATTTTTATCTCTATGTTATAGATGAAAAAACTAAAGCTCAGAGAACTTATATATGTATTCTGAAGGTTATAAAGCAGGAGAGTTTGAACTCAAGTAGTCTAATTCCAGCAGCTGTGGTCTTGACTGTTAGCTATGTAATGAATCCCAGCAGACTGGTGACAATACAAATAAAAGAAGGAAAACACTCGTTCTTTGAAAATTGTTGTGACAGAAAATTAACCAAAACATGCAAACTGAGTTCCTCTGCATTTATATAATTTAGGTATTTTTAAGATCTTTATTATTATTTAAGTCATGGTTTTTCTTTTAAAATTTTTTAAGACAAGTAAATATTATATATATTTAAGTTTAGACATAGGGCACACAATTGGGGGAGAGGGGCAGAGGGAGAGAGAGAGAGAGAGAGAGAGAGAGAGAGAGAAAGAAAATGAATCTTAAGTAGGCTCCATGCTCAGTGCGGAGCCCGATACCAGGCTCCATCTCACAACCCTGGGATTATGACCTGAGTCAAAATCAAGAGTGGGACACTCAACCGACTGAGCCACCCAGGCACCCCATTTGGATTTTCTATTATTTGCAAGTAATAGTGATAATCTAGGGATTCTTTAGGCAGTACTGGTGGTAGTATTACAGTGGGAAATGACTATTTCAGGTAGGGAGAGCAGCATGAACAAATTCAAGGATGGATTGGGTTTAGGATAGTTATTAACCTCCATTTGCTAGACAAGAGTCCACGTGAGAGAGTCGTAGGCAATGAGTCTGGAAATACAAGATGAGTTTTAAAGTAACAACATCTAATTCCAATGTTCACTAATTTCAGGCAGCACTGAGAGTTTCTTTTTAAGGTCATAGAGTTTGCGAGCAATAAATTTAGAACATTGCTTTAGGAAAAACAACCAAATATTGTAGAAGGTCTTTCTTCCAGGGGTATGGACAAAGTGGCAATTGGGTTTCATAAATGTGGCTACAGAAACAAATTTCACTATGGCATCTGTAACTAAAGAGTTATCTCTGGCCCTGAATTGTAGTTATGTCTGCAAACTCCTAAGAAAAATCTGTGCCAGGAACATGGGCTGCCATTATATTTGCACGGAGATGTTTGATTTCTCACTGTTATCTCTTTAATCTATTTCAAAATGTTTTTAAGCACAATTACCTCCATTATCAAGTCCCAAAATCCTTTTTCATAGAAACCATATAAAACGTACTGCTTGGTAGTTCCCCTGTCTAATGAAACAACACAGCAAAGCCTCTAAATCAAACCTAGGCTTCACTTCAGTCCTCCCATTTTGCTGAAACTGAAGGACAGATCACATGTATCACCAAGATTGGATGTTTTCTTTTTAACGTTGCCTCTATTCTCCTGATAGTAGAACATTCTTTTAATGCCAGAGGCAGTGTAGTATAAAGAAAAAAGGATAGGTTTTGAGTTAAACGGAACTAATTTCAAATGTGGCTCTAACATTTCTATTTTATGTCCTTGGATAAGTTCTATTTAGGCACTCCAAGCCTTAGTTTTCTCATCTATAAAATGAAAGTAGCAGTTCTTCCCTTGTAAGGCTGTTTTGAAGAATAAATGAGCAATGTATATGTTCAGTAAATGCTAGATATGTTTTCTTTTTTCTGATTCCTAATGAATAAGTGTAAGTAATTATTAAGATTTTTTTTGGGAATATATCCTGGTAATCTAAAAGATTACTTAGAATTATTTTTTTAAAAAGGAATAAGTCATTTGAAACCATTTAAATGTTACTTTATATTATATGGTTCAATATGAAGTGTCTGCTTCTTTTGGAGCTCTTTGTAATTTGTTTCTTTAAGATTCTTGTATTACATTGACTTGCAGTGAGCTTAACCCATAATATTTATATCTAAGGAATAACTTTTTCTTCTATACTCGTCTGCTAACTGTTTGTGATATCAAAAAGACAGTCACTATCAAATGGTTGCAAAATGGAAAATCAAATGAAACATGGAGGGCATTCTTTATGTTCTGTTTGTACTGATTAGTTCTTTGAAAAGCTAAGATTTTATCATAGGTTCTCAAGGAAGTTCTTACTGTATTTGAATTTATGTTCACAGATTGATAGTAACAGATTTTCACTTTGTTTTGACATAAAGCAACCATGACATTTAACGGTGACTCACCTGCAAAACGATGATAAAGAAATCAGGCAGTTGATCAAATGAAAATCAGTCACTGAGTCAAATATAAATCTGATTTACTCTGATACTCACCTTTGGTTTGATTTTCATGGGTATTTCTGTCTGGAAATTCCGAATGTATCTTCTGAAAGCAGATGCTTTAATGGTTCTAAACTTAGGGATACTCTGAGCAGAGAAGTTCAGGAACTGGGGAGACCCACAGGCAAGGTATGAGATGAGTAAGTCTGAATTCAGAACAAATCCAGGACAACAATGTGATATTTGTCACTGGACTGATAACTTCTAAAAAGAGCAACAGAAATCTTTGGAAATTTAAAGCAGTGTCATAATTTCCTGCTAAATAAGTGTCGATTTAATTTTGACATCCAGTATTTAAAATTGGTTTCACCATGTGTCATTCAGAGCTGAATTTATCCCAGAGAGGTTTAAGTAGATTGCTAGTAAATATAGTTTCAGGATAGTAGTAATGATGGGAAAAAAATTGTAAAAATCCATACATTTCAAACCTTAAAAAATTATGTAGGGCAGTTACATTGCATGTTCTGGATAGAGGGCTTATCATCCCTGTATCTTCCCTTAAGCATCCAAAGGGATTATAGATGCAGTATCAAGATATTGAGAAAGCCTCTGAAAAACATTTTAGATTCCCCAAATAACACGACTGGAAAGGAATTGTTTGATCCAGCTTACTCGTTTCACAGGAGCAGAGACTGAGGCACTGAAATGAGTTATGTTGAATGACAACAATGACAAGTGTTACAAAGATTTTACAATCAAACTGAACAATCACTGTCATCAAATTATTTGCACGTGAACATAAATTTTAAGGAGAAACTTGGAGGTGATGGTGTTTTAGATGTATTTGACATAGAAATGAGAAGATGAGAAAAGATTGAAGGATGACCAAATATGACAAATAAGCATGTGAAAAGATGCTTCACATTGTATGTCATCAGAAAAATGCAAATTAAAACAACAGTGAATTATCAGTTTACAGTGAGAATGCCCAAAATTCAGGACACTAACACCACCAAATGCTGGCAAGAAGAGGGAGCAACAAAGACTCTCATTTATTGCTGATGGGAATGCAAAATGGTACAGCCATTTTGGAAGACAGTTTGACAGTTTCTTTCTTTTTTTTAAAGTTTAGTTATTTATTTTGAGAGACAGAGAAAGTGAGGGAGGGACAGAGAGAGAGGAAGAGAGAGAAGCCCAAGCAGGCCCTGCACTCTCAGAGCATAACCCAATGTGGGGCTTGATCTCATGAACCATGAGATCGTGACCTGAGCCAAAATCAAGAGTCAGATGCTTACCTGACTGAGCCACTCAGGTGCCTCTGACAGTTTCCAGTCCACTAATCATACACTTGTCATGTGATTAGCAATTTCACTCCTTGGTGTTTTCCCTAAGGAGTTAAAATTTATGTCCATACAAAAATGTGCACATGAATTGCCAAAACATGGAAGCAACCACAAGTCCTTCATTAGGCAAATGGATAAATAAACTGGTATATCTTACACAATAGAATATTATTTAACACTAAGAAGAAGTGAACTATCAAGTCATGAAAAGACACAGAGAAGCATAAATGCATATTACTAAGTAAAAGGAGCCAATCTGAAAAGGCTACACACTGTATGATTCCAATTATATGACATTCTGGAAAAGGCAAAACTGTGGAAACAGTAAAACCCAAGTTGCCAGGGGTTAGGGCAGGGAGTGGAGGAAGGAGGAATCAATAGGCAGAGCACAGTGAATTTTTAGGGCAGTGACAATACTCTGTATGATTCTATAATGCTGTATACATTTCATTATACATTTGCCCAAGTCTATAGAATGTACAACACCAAGAGTGAATCCTAAGATAAACTATGGACTTTGGGTGATTATGATGTATCCATGTAGGTTCATCAGTTGTAACAAATGTATCACCCTAGTAGAGGATGTTGATAACAGGAGATGCTATGCATGTGTGGGGGCAGGACATTATTTGAGAAATCTCTATATATTTCTCTCCATTTTACTGTGAACCTAAAACTGCTCTAAAAATATACTCCTGAGGATAGAAAAGTTTGAGAGAGATGGTCACGACTCAGTCTGATCCAGATTGTTTTGGTGGAGTTTGTGATAAACTCAATCTAATTCAAAGGAGCCATTGTTTACACTCCTATAATTTGTTTAAAGAAAAATTTCACCAGTTTAAACTGTCAAGGAAGTCTTTATTCTATTGTAATAAGAATTGAGGTTATTGGAATAAAGGCGACAGTGAACTAAATTCTGTGGAAATAAAATGTAGAAGAGTTTTTAGGCACTGGAGTGAATTCATGGAAACATACCTGAGGACACTGGTCAATGTGATTAGACAATCTGTGTTTGCTAATTGTTGCTCATCAAAATTAGGCTCCTACCTTCCTACGTAACTCAGAGTTAGGAGTAGTATCTTTGTTGATGATTACTTCTCAAGTGGATGGTTCCCAAGTCTTAGAGGAAAATATCTTTGGGTTACAAGAGGCTCAGAGAAGATTTCTCTCAGAGAAAGAATTTACAATTGCAAGTTTTCTAAAAAAAAAAAAAAAAGCCCTAAGAAAGGGAAATCAGGGTTTATAGTCAAAGAGATGCCTGTCTAAAGTATAATCAAGGTGAGGGGAATGGGAAGGCTGTCTTGGTATGATTCCACTATTTTGTAAGTAACCTTTTATACATATTCACACGACTTTTATGATTGTCTAGATGAGTCATGTAATTCTCATAAAACCAAATTACCATCCTTCTTTAATGAAGAATCAGATGCTCAGGGAAGTACGTTTACTCAGAGTCTCAGAATAAAGACTGGAAGGAAGTTGCATTTAGGCTTTTGACTTGTGATCTAATACTTATTCTACTGTTTTAGCTTGTTTCTTTAAAGTAACAACTAATATTTGAGTAATATTTACAGTTTCTATAGCACTTTCATGTAGATTAGCCAATTTGCATTTCCAACTGAAGCACAGGTAGAGAAGTAGTAATTATCTTTAATTATAAATGAGATAATTGAAACTCTGAGGAATTAGGAGACTTTCCAAATAATGAAATTGGGATCCAGATCTCATGATCCCATTAACTAATTAACTAAACACATATTTAGACAAATACCCAATATATGTTCAAGTTCTATGTCAAGAACGAGAGATTCAAAAGGAAGCAGGGTCTCTGCCCTCATGGAGCTTGTGTCATAATAAGAAATGACAGCATGAAAGGAAAGAAATATAAGAAGGAGATAATGACAGAAAGCAATGAAGGCATTGAGAGAAAGGGTAACCTGTCAAGGTGAGTGGTTTTGCTTCTTTGGATGAGACGTTTGGGAAGGCTGCTCTGAGGAGTGGCCAGTTTAGCTAAGAGCTAGCATAATTACATTCCTAATAAAGCAGACAGAAAATACACAAACCTAGAGGGAGGAACAATCAGCAAAACACTTAGTATGTATCAGACATACTTCCCAGTCCTTTATGAATATGAACTTCCGTTAATGTTTAAAGCATCCTTTGAGGTAGCTATTATTTTTATTTCAAAGTTATAAATGGCCACTAGGGGTACAGGAGGAAGGCTGGTGTGGCCCGAGTCAGACCACTCAGGGCTTGTGAGCCATTGGAAGGAGCCAGGATTTTATTGTGAAAACTAACTGTGGAATCTGTTAGTGTTTTCATCAGGGAAGTCATCAGATCTGACGTACCTACATCACATCAAACAGGGATTCCTTCTGTGTAATGTTTGATATTTATACTCAGGAACTGCTTCTGAGGCCAGCTACCATCAGCATTCTACCTGTGAAAATAGGTGAAGGGAAAGAGAAGAAGTATGGTTGGGGAGAGTTTGGGCTGAAGTTGTACCTTAACTTGTTGTATGGAAACCCTCCAGCAAAACACTGGGGCATGTGATATTGATATTGACAGATATCTGTGCCCTATCAACATGGGAGAGCTATGAGATATAAACACTATAGTGGTCATTTTATTTTATTTTTTATTTGTTTTTAAGAATTTTGTATTTAATCTTTACACCCAACGTAGGGTTCGAACTCACGACTCTAAGATCAAGAGCTTGCTCCACCTGACTGAGCCAGCCAGGTTCCCCCCTACAGTGGTCATCTCATTTTAATACACTTACTGCAATTCCTTATCACTAGTGGCATCATTCTGGGTATTTTTTCAACAGGCTCATTTATCCCTTGTTATTCACTGTAGTTGGCATGTTGATTAGCTGATTTATGCCTCTTTGAAGAGATTATGTTTATTATGAGTGTGCTGAGACAGTTTATCAAGGTCAAAGTATAAGTGAAAATAACCAACATCCTAGACAAGGAATTCAGGAGGAAAGTTGCAATTCTTTCTTGACTCTGAACACATGAAGCTTTCGTTGATATTTGATATATACTTGGGAAAGAATATGATGGATGTATTGAAAATTAATAGGAATTAAAAAAATAAAATGTATATGAACCACAGTCTTAACAATGAAGTTTAAAATTTTTTTCAGCAGTTTACATTATAGATTTTATAATCCTTTTAACATCTTGCAAATAGAAGAACTTACACAGAGATGTAGTGACTTTCAAGTCAAGCCAATTAGTTGATGAACAGGGATCATACAAGAATATCTTTCTTGATAGAAAAGCCTGAGATGAATAAAAACCCTTAAGATCAAAACACTAAAAAGATTAAGCCAATTGAGTTCCAATCAGCATACTTTTCAGTAGGCAGAAGAGTATTTTCTGCGGTGTTCAATGAGTTCTTTTTAAAAAATGGTATCTGAGTGATAAAGTGACCGTGATAGTATTACAATAAAGGGAGAAACACTGATGGCACTTCTCTCCCTCATTATTTGAGGCACTTCCTTCAGTACAGTTGGTGGTCTTGTTACAGACAGAAGGGCCCACTTAGCATATCCAGCATTAGGTATTTCCGACCTATAAAGTTGCATCTGGGAGAGATTGAAAATGAATGCACTAAGAGCTCTGAGTGTCACAGGATGAGGCTCACACGCGTGCCAGTGTGAATGCTTTCATTCCTGGGAGTAAACATTCTTTCCCCTTTCTCTTGGACTTTGGTAGAATATCTTCTCATGAACTTCAAGGTGGGTACTGTCCTTACTTAGCATATGTGGCTCCTAGGTTGTCTGTTTAGTAAATGCTCTCGGAGTCTCCAATGTGCCAGACACATGCAGCTGTTCTTGTTTGATTGTCGACTTAACTATGAACTGTGCCTCCTGACATTTGCTTGTGAAGATAGCTTTGGCAGAGTTGTTAAGAAGGAGAGAAGGTGATTTTGTGTCAGTTAAAATGCATCAACATTTTAATTGTTTTAGTTCATTTTCTGTTCAAATAGCTCTTGAAACTCTGCCCATACTCTGTGGAAATCCTGGACATTTATTCTGCCCTGGGGACTCTTGGTGCTCAGGTATATCCATTTGGCCCTGTTTCTCTTTGGCCCAATGTTTATAAATCATTGTTTTCCCCCTTTGTAATAAGGCACAGCACAAGCCACTCAGGAGGAAGGGGGAATAATTATCATTACCATTCATGGGAAAATAGAAATATGGCAAAACTGTCTTGCTTCCTTGGAACATTTGAGATGAGCTGCCATGATTTGGAAGCATTTTGCAAATTTGCAAAGATCTTCAACTAACCATAGTTTACCATGTTAATTTCGTATCGATTTTTAGCAATTTCAAATGCTTAAGACTTAGCTTGGCCTGCACTTCTAGGCTTTTTAATTAGATCTGTATGTATAAGTCCAAACTGTTGATGGAACTTTTTTGAATTGTTTTAAGGTTTAGGAGAAAGAAAAAGAAGCGCTTTATGCTTTTACTTTGTGGTGATTTTCCTTATGGTGATTGAAGTGAATACAAAGGAGAATTTTACTCTTGTTAGAATGTTTTGAATATTTTAAAACCTTTGTAATACTGTGCTTTGATATCATTCCACTGTAAGTGTCAGAGCATGATATTTTCATAATCCAGTGTTAAAATAAACTTCCTGAAATAAGAATTTGTTAAGATTTTATTTTGTAGGAAGGAATGTGTATATTTTCCATTTAATTTTCTATGCTGGTAATTTAGTTACTAAGAGCTTCATAAAGTCTCTTTTCATAAACTGGAGAGTCATAGGATGATTTACTGAAGGCAGTACATATGAAACAAAATTCAACGGTTTTACAATTGCTGCTTTTCAGTGAAGAATGCTGTTTAAATTCTTCTACCTGGATAATTTTGCTTCCTGTATCATGGAGACAAGTCTCATCTTGTCCCCACTTTGATCATCTTTCACAGGGATTATTTCACAGCCTCCCTGACTTGTCAGTTCATCTTCATATACCACCAACTAGCTCACTTTGCATTTTAGTAGAGAGCCTGCTGCTGTACCTTAGTAACAGCTTGGCTCTGAGTCTGGCTTATGCCACCAAATAACACTATGATTTGGGGTGGATTATTTGATAATAATCTCTTCTCTACATGCCTCACAGAGGTTTGTGATACAAACATGAGATAAAATACATTGGGATGCTTTTTAATGATAAAGTGCCATATAAGCAAAAGGCATCACTGTTCTTGAAGTACAACCCATATTATGTCATTCCCTTGTTCAGAAATCTTCAATTGTTTTCCGTTTCTTAAATAATAAATTCAAACTTTTCCTATCATTCAAAGACTCCAATCTCCCACCTTAATATTGCCCCTTAATATTAATCCTATTTTACCTTTCCAATCCCATTTCCATTTTATCCACTCTTGATCTCAATGATGTTTTCCAAATTCTGAGCTTTTATACATGTTAATTTTTCTCCACGGAATTTTCTTCCCCAAATATTCAGTTTGCTATCCATTGATGAGACCTTTCATGACTGTTCTCCTACATATGGAAGCAATCTCTCTAATATCTGAAAAACCCTATCTGTTTTTCTTTATTTCATCATTTTCTATGTTATTTATGGGAAGACCTTATCTCCTGTACTATACTTCTCTGAAAGATTCCTCATACCCCAAAATACCTAGAATTTCCCACTTCACATTTTAGTCGCTCTATAATATTTGCAGAATAACCATAAGATAGTTTATTGTTTTTCTTTAAATAACTTCTCAGTTTTTGATTTATAATTGAAAAGTAGTAAGATATTCAATGTGTACAATGTGGTGATTTGATATACATATACATTATAACAATTATTTCATTTATTTATTTATTTATTTATTTATTTATTTATTTATTTATTTAATTTTTGTTTTCCTCCAGCAGCCGTTTATTAACATGACTGTTTAAAAGAGCTGGAGTTCGGGGCGCCTGGGTGGCGCAGTCGGTTAAGCGTCCGACTTCAGCCAGGTCACGATCTCGGCGGTCCGTGAGTTCGAGCCCCGCGTCGGGCTCTGGGCTGATGGCTCAGAGCCTGGAGCCTGCTTCTGATTCTGTGTCTCCCTCTCTCTCTGCCCCTCCCCGTTCATGCTCTGTCTCTCTCTGTCCCAAAAATAAATAAACGTTGAAAAAAAAATTAAAAAAAAATAAAAAATAAAAGAGCTGGAGCTCTTAGGTGTACGGTGATGACTTTTGAACTTTTTCAGTGAACCCAACTATCTCTTCCCATGCTTGAGGACCAGTTCCTAGTCCATTTCCATCTCTTCTCTGTCCCCAGGGCCTTTCTCTGTTGGGTGTCATGGCTTCTTGTCCTCCTCTTCTGTCAAAAAGTCATTGGTGCTGTCGCCATGCTCAGTCCCTCCCAGGTCCTTTCTGGTGAACAATTCCGGTGGTTAGAGGTCTGTCATGCTGTCATCACTGTCACTCACAGTTGCATTGTCATTGCTGGATGCAGGTTTCCAGAAGGCTTCTCTCAGGCAAGGTGGCCTGGAGCTGTCCATCTGGTCTTCCCTCGGTCTCCTTTTGTGAAGGAGGCAGGCAGACACACACTCCACACCCTGCTTCTGACACTCTTCATATTCACGCAGAGCTCTCTGGTACCGCTGGCCCTGGGGATGCCTCAGCACATGTTCTGGGGACTTGTTGATGTGCCATAGAGTGAGTCTGTGTGAGTTTGTGTGTGTGAGAATATTTAGGTTCTACTCTCTTAGCAAATTTCAATTATACAATATAATATTATCAACTATAGTCACACATTAGATACTCAAACCTTATACATCTTATAATTGAAAGTTTGTACCGTTCTACCAACCTCCTCCAGCCCTTAGCAACTACTTTTCCACTTTGTTTCTATGAATTTGACCTTTTGTTTAAAAATTCCACTTATGAGTGATACCATGCAGTATTCATCTTTCTTTGTTTGCCTTATTTCACTTAGCATAATGCTCTCCATTTTCATCAATATTGCCACAAATAACATGATTTCCTTCTTTTTAAGGCTAAATAATATCCCATTATATGTATCTTTGTGTATATATATATATATATATGACATACATATATAATATACATATGTGTGTGTGATTTCACAAAAATGTCCAGTTTCACTCTTTTGCATGTGGCAATCCAGTTTTTTTTTTTTTAATTTTTTTTCCCAACGTTTATTTATTTTTGGGACAGAGAGAGACAGAGCATGAACGGGGGAGGGGCAGAGAGAGAGGGAGACACAGAATCGGAAACAGGCTCCAGGCTCTGAGCCATCAGTCCAGAGCCTGACGCGGGGCTCGAACTCACGGACCGCGAGATCGTGACCTGGCTGAAGTCGGACGCTTAACCGACTGCGCCACCCAGGCGCCCCGGCAATCCAGTTTTTCTAACACCATTTATTAAAAAGACTATCCTTTCCCTACTGAATATTCTTGGCTCATTTGTCATAAATTAATTAACCATGTATGTGTGGATTTATTTCTAGGTTCTGATTCTGTTCTATTGGTCTATGTGTGTACCCCTATGCTGCTACCATACTGTTTGATTATATATATTTTCACAAATATATATATATATATCACATTTTTATCATATATATATATATATATATATATATGTTTTTTTTTTCTTGATCCACTCATCCATTGACGAACACTTAGATGGTTTCCACACCTTGACTGTTGTGAAAAATACTGCAGTGTACATGGGAATACAGATAGCTCTTCAAAATAACAGTTTTGTTCTCTTTGGATATATATCAGAAGTGGGATTGCTGGATCATAGGGCAATTCTGTTTTTAATTTTTTGAGGAACCTCCATCATATTTTCTATAGTGACTATACCTTTTCTCCACATCCTTGCCAACATTTGTTCTCTCTCATCTTTTTCATACCAATCCTAACATAGTGGTTTAGGATAACCTCATGGTGATTTTGATTTGTGTTTCCCTGATTAGTGATGTTAGCAGCTATTGGCTATTTGTATGTCTTCTTTGGAAGATATAATCTATTCAGGTCCTCTGTCCATTTATTAATTTGGTTATTTGCTTTTTTGCTGTTCAGTTGTATGGGCTCCTTATATATTTTGGGTACTAACCTCTTACTGAATGTGTGGTTTGTGTATATTTTGTCCATTTCCCATTCCATAAGTTGCCTTTTCATTTTGTTGATGGTTTCCTTTGCTGAGCAGAAGCTTTTAAGATTTATATAGTCTTACTTGTTTATTTTTGGTTTGGTTGCTTTTGCTTTTGATGTCAAACCCAAAAAAATCATTGCCAGACCAATGTCTGAGAAATTTATCTCTATGCTTCCTTATAGGAGTTTTACACTTTTAGGTCTTGCATTCAAGCCTGTAATCCATTTTGAATTGATTTTTGTGTATCATGTAAGATAGCAGTCCAGTTTCACTCTTTTGCATGTGGCAATCCAGTTTTTCTAACACCATTTATTAAAAAGACTATCCTTTCCCTACTGAATATTCTTGGTTCATTTGTCATAAATTAATTAACCATGTATGTGTGGATTTATTTCTAGGTTCTGATTCTGTTCTGTTGGTCTATGTGTGTACCCCTATGCTGCTACCATACTGTTTTGATTACGGTAGTTTGTAATATTGTTTGAAGTCAGGAAGCGTGATGCCTACAGCTTTGCTCTTCTCACAATTGCTTTGGCTCTTCAGGGTCTTTTGTGATTCTTACAAATTTTAGGATTTTTTTTTATTTCTGTGAAAAATGACTTTAGAATTTTGATAGGAATTGAATTAAATCTGTAGATCACTTTATATAGTGTGTACATTTTAACAACATGAATTTTTCTAATTTAGAGCATAGCATATCTTTCTATTTATTTGCTTCTTCTTCAACTTCTTTCACTGATCTTATAATTTTCAGTGGATAGATCTTTTACCTCCTTGGTCAAATTTATTCCTAAGTCTTTTGTTCTTTTTTAATGCTATTCTGAATGAGATTGTTTTCAGATGAACAGTTTTTCAGACTTACAAGCTTAATAAAACATTAGTTTCAGAGAAATTAAGACTATCATTTTTCTTATTCCCTGAAATTCTTTGAGGAAGTGTCTGTGCTTAATACATCCTTTAAAAAAATCTGTCACTATGATGATGATTGCAAATATGTAAGAGTTGCAAAACTTTGGTGTCAACCTTCATTTTTTAATTGAAAGTTAGGTAATGAGCAAATCTTTCATTAAACTATTACTTCTCTCTGTTTAGAGATTTGTCATTGAAGGTTATCAGTTTCTTCTGACAGTCCCCTCAAGTTACTAATTTCTCTTGCTTGGACTTTACTCTCAGGGACAAGAAGCTGGAATGTTGTGAAGGCAGGGAAAGCTTTTTCTTTACCCTCAGCATCTTCCAGAAGGAGAGATTAATAGAGAACCAAAGTTTTATTACATGTGCACAGGGGCTCAATAATGAAATTAAATCCTAAAGAAATGACCAAGGCTGGAAGTTTTTGTACTTTTTAGACAAAGAGACAATACTTCTGTGAGGACTTGACAAAACAAAGAAAACTTAACTTTGGCAGCTCCAATTAGTAAGGAATTTTAAACAGAATTTGGGTTGTGGCATAAATTGGTAAGAAGTAAATAAAGGTTGTTTATACAGCCTTCTCAGCTCTAAATTTCCCATCTCTGATGATAAAGATGTCTCTTTATTTCTTGCTTCAAGGAGGGTACCTTTCACATGAGAGTTTTATTTCCTGTTTCCAGGGGTACAGAGAAGGGCCTGAGTGTCTTTCTTGCCTAGACTCTCTTAAGTAACTTTTATTTGAAATAATCAATATGTCAAAGTGACCCATTTAGAGGCAGCCTACCTTTGGCTCCTACATTTGGATGTAAGAATGAAGAATAAGAGAGACATGTATCTATCTTGTGTTTTGTTTTATCTGTTGGCCATATCAAAGGTAGTGTGTATATGTATGGGAAGAGGTGTGATGGGTGTTGTCCCAGAAAATGTGGGCAAATGGCAGATCTTTCGGTCTCCTTTGGGAAGATTTTACATATACTTTGATCTTAATGAAGGTTCAAAGTATTTAATGGGCATTATATCATTCATATTTGTATATTTGATAGGACATGCAGTTCCATTTCATTAAGGAATTGAGTACTGATTTGGAAAGTTTACACTGTTCTTCAAAGGCAGTAAAAATGAAGGCAAGAGTCAGATGCAGTAAATGGAACATTTGCCCCAAGTTTGCTCTATATTTCTTTTTCAATAATTAATACATTTTCTTATTAAATTTTTTAAATGTTTATTTGTTTTTGAGAGAAAGAGGGAGAGAGAGAGCGAGCAAGGGAAGGGCAGAGAGAGGGGGAGACACAGAATCCAAAGCAGGCTGTAGACTCTGAGCTCTTAGCATGAAGCCTGACACGGGCTCAAACCCACGAACCACGAGATCATGACCTGAGTGGAGTGGGACGCTAACTGAGTCATCCAGGCACCCCTGCTCTTTATTTCTTTTATGGAAGTGTTCTAATTATTATAATGGTATAATAAAACTTCCTAAAACTTTAGTAACACAAAACATCATTTATTTTTTTCAGTGATTCTGTGGGTCAGAAATATTTTCAATGCATGGTGGGCTGGTTTGTCTCTGCTCCATAATGTGTAGGACCCAGCTGGAAGATTTGAAGACTAGAGACTGGAATTATTTGAAGGTTTCTCTGGGCATCTCTGTCTCTTGTCACTCTATGTGATCTTGCCAACTTGGTGGCTTTAGGGTAGCAGGACTTCTTACAAATTGGCAGAAGGCTCCCAAGGCTCATACCCAGAGAAAGAGAGGGAAACCAGCAAAGGCTGAATTGCCTTCTTTTTTTTTTTTTTTTTTTTTTTTACCTACTCTCAGAAGTCACACAATACCTCTTCCTATATTCTCTTTGTCAAGGCAGTGGCAGAGTCCTGCTCAATTTCAAAGGGAGGGGAAATAGACCACACCTTTTGGTGAGAGAGTGGCAAAGTTCTGGAAAAGCATATGGGACCAGAAATCTTATCGTGGCCATTTTTGGAAGAAACTACAGTGCATGTCTTGAACTTTCAACTTAAACTATAGTATAAGATTATAAAATTTAACATAAATTGTAGTACTAATGCTTGGTTTGGGAGTGTAGGTCTATTTCAGACTAGTATTCCGGCTTTACTATTTTTTTTTTGAAGGATTTAGAATTTTTTTTAGTTCTTCTTGGTAAGTTGTTCCAGCAACGGCAATATGCTTGAGAGCAAAAGAGCAGAAAATAAAAATTCAATGGACATATTTAGACAGATATGTGCCCCTGCAATAATTTCCCCAGAAATAATGACCATGTACAAATAATTAGAATTTCAGTTGTGTTAAAGTTGGATTCCTTTTGCTGACCTGGTTCAGCAGATGCTAACCAGGCTTAGGAGGATGATTGTAATTTCAGCATACAATATCCAGAAATGAAGTGAATGTGAAGGACTCTGTGACCTTCAGAGATGGAATTATGCCCTTTCTAGCAAAGCCTTTGATTTCTAAAATGTGTGCTATTTCCAGCAGACCTGACTCATTAATGCCTGTCTCCTATCCATGTTGTTCTGGATGGCCAAAGCATCATTATTGAGAAACTACTTTGTGCAGGGAACACTTTTTCCCTAATTGCTTTGCATAGAGATGAGTGCTTTCTCAAGGTTGAAGACTTCGGATTAGATAACGATTGCTATTGAGCTAATCAGAGCATATGTGGGGAGGGTAAGGAGGTCAATGATTTTCTAAGAACAGAGCCTTTTTACTTTACCTTTACCTCTTTTTGAATACAGACATTTTCTTATTGTTACTTTGGTATATATGTTTTCTCTTTCACGGTAATACCCTTTAAAGATACACACACAGACACACCCTTCCTCCCACATTAATTTTAGGAAATACTAAAATTAGTGTTTCTATGATCTGGGCCTTATTTTAGAAAATGATTCTTTTATTGTTACGAATATTGCAATCAGTTGGTATTTCTGATAACAACTCTAAATATACATTTTATAGAACTGAAGGCAGAGAATACATACGTTGGCATGCAACTTTATGCTTCGAGAACAGTCATGCTTTTATTTTTTTAATTTTTTTTAACGTTTATTTATTTTTGAGACAGAGAGAGACAGAGCATGAGCAGGGGAGGGTCAGAGAGAGAGGGAGACACAGAATCTGAAATGGGCTCCAGGCCCTGAGCTGTCAGCACAGAGCCCGACGCTGGGGCTCGAACTCACGGACCGTGAGATCATGACCTGGCTGAAGTCGGCCGCTTAACTGACTGAGCCACCCAGGCGCCCCCAGTCATGCTTTTAGTATATGTCATAATCTAACCTTTAAGGGCAAAATAGTGTACCACTTTTTTTTAATATATACTTTACTAGGTTGATAGTAAAGTAAACTACTGAGGGATATGTTGACAGCTTAAGTCTATACTTTAAGTGCCATTTTATTATTCACTGCAGTTTTTTTTATGCATTTGGATTTAACTTATTATATTTTTGCCCTGAGATAATTCATGCAAAATTATCTGAATGAAAAGCAGAGTATATACTTGCATGATTCTTAATGTATTTTTTATACAGAAATAGAGAGCTGAAGTGCAAAATGGAAATAGACTTCTTACTTCAATAATGGATATTTTGGTCCTTGTCCTCAGGGAGTTGAAACTGCTGCTGATGTAGCTTCATGACATATAGGTCTTAGTGTTAGCTTTACATGGAGTGGAGAAACTCAAATGAGGTATTTGTGATGCACTTTTCTTACCCTTATCCATGTTTGTGTGGCTCAGTGACATCTGTAATGGGGTATCTTTCAGGAGCAGGGTGCAGTATTAGTTACCAGCATTCTGTGCTTTCTCCAATGTTTCAGCAAACCACTGGTTTCTAATAATAAAACAGGAAAAGAAAAAAAAAAAGAGGAAAGAGAGACAATGCAAAAATGAATAAAGGAAAATAACAGCTCCATGCGGGAAGAAAGCAAAGATTAGATTAGCCATACGGAAGCAATTCCTGCCTGATTTGTTAAATAATATAATTTGAATAAGTAAAAAGGAAAATTCAGCAAAAGAAAATAGCATGGGCATATGGACCAAATTGAGTCAAGATTGTAAAGTTAGAATTTATTTATTTATTTATTTTTTGCTGTATTCTATTTCTCTAAATGTTTATTTCTGTTCAGAATCTATGGCTGTAAAGACATATGCATCTTTTCTCTGAATGGTTTGAATTGTTTTTCTGAAGTCTGGACTAACTTTAGGTGTTTATTATGAACTTTAGGTGGCTTAGTGACTTTATATATTCAATAATAATAATGCCAACAATATATGAGATATGTACTTTGAACCAGAAGTTGCCCAATGCACACCGTTGAAAAGTAGATGAAGGTGTGCAGAATCTACCTCAAAATATTTCTTTTTGGCACGTGAGTTATTTTAGGCTGATTATTTTTAGGGAACAGCAGACAGGAAAAACTGAAAACAATAGAAGTTACCCTTTCGTAAGAGACGTTTATACATATAGGGGAAATCGCTCTCTGTACCAGGAAGTGAAGGATGACTCCAAATCTCTAGCAACTGCTATTAATGAAGAAGGCAAGGACTTAAATCTCCATAGCAACCTTACCCTTGTTTACTGCGCTTTTCTTGATAATCTCCCATAACTGGCCCCTACCACCCCAACATCTTCTTTTGTCTTTAGCTGAAGATGAAATTTAAGGTGGTAATTTGGGCCATTTTGGGTAGTTACTCAGTTTTCCAGGGTATCTCTCATGTATACTGGAGGTACGTGTGTTATTAAACTTCTGTTTGTTTTTCTCCTGTTAATGTATCTTATATTATTGGGGGGGTGCATCTCAGTGAAGAAACTTGAAGGGTAGAGGAAAAATTATTTTTCCTCCCCTACATAGATCATTTTTATTTCATTATACATATGGTAAAACAGAGATGTAGAATGTTTGCCCATAAGTACGTATTTTTATTTTAATTTATTTTTTTTTTAATTTTTTTTTCAACGTTTATTTATTTTTGGGACAGAGAGAGACAGAGCATGAACGGGGGAGGGGCAGAGAGAGAGGGAGACACAGAATCGGAAACAGGCTCCAGGCTCTGAGCCATCAGCCCAGAGCCTGATGCGGGGCTCGAACTCCCGGACCGCGAGATCGTGACCTGGCTGAAGTCGGACGCTTAACCGACTGCGCCACCCAGGCGCCCCCAGTAAGTACATATTTTTAATTGGCAGGCCCCAAACTATATCTTCATAACAAGTCTTCTCTTTTTCTACTATTCTGTCATTTCTGTTGGTCAGAATTATGTCATAAAATTTAGAATGTTAGTTCTTGTTGTGTCTTCTGCTTAACAGATACAATTATTTGTACTCTGGCAAAATTGTATTTTATTTAAATTTTTTTTTAATGTTTCTTTATTTTTGAGAGAGAGATAGAGTGATTATGAGCAGGAAAGGAGCAGAGAGAGGGAAGCAGACTCCAGGCTCTGAACTGTCAGCACAGAGCCCAACATGGGGCTCAAACCCATGAACTGTGAGATCATGACCTGAGCCAGAGTCTGAAGTTCAACCAACTGAACCACCCAGGTGCCCCACTCTGGCAAAATTTTAAAAGGAAGTTCCATTGTAAGTTGACAAAGGCTTAAACTTGTCTCAGGATATTTGAAGTGGCTCAATGCTATTAATGGTTTTGTTTGTTTGTTTGTTTTGGTTCGGTTTTGTCATCTTCATTAGAAAAATGTAATCTTTATCTTCTACTGGCTAATCTATAGTGAAAAGGTCCTTTTTGAAGAATAAATTATTGATCAGAAGTTTATGTTATAAGAAAATCAGAAAAAAAGAATTCAGTAGTTGCCTTAATAACATTGATAGCAAACGGATACAGCCTGTATGCTGCCTGCTTTCTCCATTTTCTGCTTTACTAATCCTACTAGAATTTAATCCTGGCCCTGTCCTCCTACTCTAACCGCTCAATTGTCAAAATCCCACTCAACACCAAAGACCTGGTTCAAATGCTTTCTTTTTCCCAAGCTTTCCCTAATACCTTTCCTCCTTCCCCAAATAAAGGAAGAATCTAGTTTCTGTTTTCCTGTAACATGTTGCCTGGCTCATATAGCACAGTTCTAAATTATAGTTGTTGAGAAGCAATAATTCCTGTCCCCTCAAAGGTCCTTCTAACTGGACTAAGAATCACATTAACATGAGGTAACTTAACAGGAGAAAATAGAATTTAATAGGTGTACATATGGGGAATCTACATAAACATGGAAATTCCAATGACAGGCAAAATGAGGTGTATATGTCATTCTGAATTAAGGAGATGGGATAGGGGTCTGGGATTTAAGAGGAAAGGAATGCACTCAACTAGGCAATAAGAAGAGCATTATTTGGTAATTAGATGTTTGCCCTGTCATATAGATGGGTCACCCAGATAAAGTTTATCTCTGCTAAAAACCCTAATTCTGAGAAAGACCCTCAATTTAGATTCTTGTGTGTGGTTAAGGGAGGGACAAAAGTTTCTCTTGAGCCTGCAGGGTCTCAAGTGCCTTCAGCTCAAAATAATCTACATGCCAAAGTGCACATTCTTGGGGTGGCGGGGGCTGTACTTAACCGTTCATAGTTGATTAATTATTAGTTATTTATAAAAGTCTCTTTTCTGTCTTTCAAGAGTAGCCTTAGTGTCTTCCAAAAATTTTATCTTACTGTTTCATCCTTAACAACATCTCAAAACAACAACGACAACAACAACAACAACAACAACAACAACGTGAGTGCCACCACAATAAAAATTACCACCTCTGCGTGACTTCGTTCTTATCTTCACATACTCTTAATTATTATTTCTGTTGATGTGGAAATAACAAATAGCCTGTTGGCATTTTTAGCAGATGCCTAGCACACCAGCAGAAGAACATATTAGAGAAAATTTATTAACTGAAATTTCAAGAAGTAATATAAGTTGTCATTATGGGGGGAAATCCATCTCTGGATAATTTTTATACCAAATGTATAATTTAGTATTATTTGTAAATTACATACGAATGGGGGTGAGAGTGGAAGTGAGGGGTAGGAATGAGACCGTTAGGTTTATAAAGATATTAATTCATCCTTGATTCCCATTCACAGGTTCCAAGATTCCCATTCAGTTTATGTCACATTCATGCTACTCACCTTCTCTCCTATGTGATTTTCAGTGTGAGTTTTCTCTGTCCTATATCAAAGGAACAAAATAAATCCTTCTGTTACTTCGTTCAGTGGATCCATGTCCTATGACATTGTATTTATTTTTGTATGTTAGTATTCACAGCTGGCTTTTTTCAATACCAGCATGTAGGGCAGTTTGATATTGTTTGGTTCTCTAGCACAGAACTGAGGTGGCCCTGTGGCTAAGCCAACATATCGAATGACCTGGTGATAACTTGTGGATTTTCATGCAGGAAGGCACAGCCTTTAGGGGCTCCATCTGTTCCCCTTAGTGTAGGGGCTGCGCTTGCTATTTGAATCTTGGGATACAATGGGCCCCAATATATTCTTTTAAAAAGAAGTATTGATACTTAATTCAATTCCTATATTTCTGAGAAAGACTGACAAATATTTCTCTTTTCTATGGCATTAGTTTAGTTGTAATTTTAGTGGGGAATATGCCTTAAGTAATTTAATTTGGGATACACAAAAATTAGATGAACAGGAACGGAGCTTGAAAGGAAAGTGGAGAGCTGAGCTGCTGTACTGGGTCTTTGTTCTTTAGAAAGTTGGCAGACTGCTTCTATGTGTGAAAGAGAGATTGTGTTAGGGTCCCATGGTGCCTATTAAGGTTTTCTAAGTAACAACTGAACTTCACTGGGCTCTGAGTGCTTGAGGTAGATAGATGGCTGATGCTCAGATTCCAATGCTACTCCTGCCTGAAGGCCCTATTTTTTGAAATACTGAGATAGCTTGTAAATTCGCTGAATGCAAGGGAATAAAAGTGACTGTTATTCACCAATTAAATTCTTTCCTCCCAGTGCAGAAATCAATCCTGTACTTTAGTCAGTGGGGGAGATAAAACTCTAGGACAGCAACCAGCTGTGGTGGCAGAAGGAAAGGCAATGAGAGTCTGAGACAGGAGCCACGCTTGGCTAAAACAAGGGAAGAAAATGGACTCAAATTGGCATTGGGTGTTCACTCAAGGGCATGTATCCTCCGTCCTCGGCATAAGCTGATAGAATCAAAATAGACCACATGGGGCAAAGGGCTGACTAGAAAAATCAGTTCAAGCAGCTTGGTTGCCTCCCAGAGATGTGAAGCAGCATTCAGCGGTCACATCCCAAGGGCGGACAGAAAGCAATACTCAGTTTTCACTTTGTTTGCTGTGACTATTAAACAAAAGTCCAGGAGATGGCTATTGGAGTAATGAAACCAGCATATTATGGGTGAGTGGAGACCAGGTGACTGGGAGCATTGTGGACAGAATGCAAACTACATTAGAATGAATAACCCAAGGCAGTGATTGTAATTGAGTGAGATTAAATTGGAAAACTTTCAGGGGTGATGATGAAGACGTTATGTTGCCCACAGCGCTAGGAGAGAACACATGTGTAAATTAATTGAGCTAATGTAGGCCAGACCTTTGATCAGAACATCTATATTTCAAAAATGGTATTTATGGACACATTTTTTTATGGGTAGTTATGAGTAATTAGTGGTAGAAAAGAATTCTTTCCCTGTTCTTTAGTAAAAAAAAGGAACCCAAGAGTACTGGAATAGCAAATTGGCTCTAGAATCTTCCCCATATTCAGTTTCCCTTCCCTAGCAGATCCCTGCCTTATAGAAACAGGGACTGTGATTTATCCCTGCTGTGGAACAGGTGGCTCCAGGTCCTTCATTATAACCGAGCAATTTGTGCTGGTCCTGTCACACTCGCAATTTGCTTGCCCATGGATTGGTGGGTCTTTCTGGGTCACAGCAGAAAAAAAGCAATCCCAGAAATTCCTCCTTTTAAAATGGTATTCTTAGGATAATCTGATGTTTTCACTATTTTACATCAAACGCCATTGCAAGAATAGCTCACAGGATTGCAGCCTTGAAGAAGCATGGGGCTGGAGCTTCAGAAGCCCCCAGCTTACCTTGTGTTCTTTTTTGTAGGGCTCTGAATAAGCCATACACAGGGAACATCACAGTGGTAACTCTGCTTAGTGATCACAATTTCCTGCTTTGTATTTTTGAAAAGTTTTACTTCTCAAAGGACCTAGATCAGTAAGCCCTTTACATCAAACTTGGACAGAATTTTTGAAATTTCATTTAACCACAGAAATTTAAAGTTGCCCATGACTGTGGCATGCATTATCCCCAAAGAGAATTATTTTGCACATTGTGCTTCTGTGCAAAACAAAAATGCAACTGTCCATGCACACACACATCTACACACATATGTTTAAAAGGATGTTTATTTATTGAAATTGTTTTTGGTGACCACATTTTCAGCCTATACAGGTAGCAAAGGCACAGTCATGTTTTATCCTCTAAAATAGGGTACGTGGCCCTATTGTGTCTATTTGCGCTTTGGGGGAATTTAGTTTATTACGTAAGATAGCCAGTTATGAGCAAGGACTTGAGTGAACAAGAGGCAGGGGATGATACATTGGTGAAAGAAACGAGAGAAAAGGATGGTTAGGAATGTGTCTTACTTGGAGGTAGTGCTTATTTGACCTGAGAGATGACATGGTGGGAGGTGGGAATAGAATTTGGGAAACTCAACTCCTAAAAATTATATGTAGCATTAAATGGTCTCTTGCTGTTAGTCATCTATCCTTAATATGGAAAGGGAGCAGAATTTGCCACTCCAAAATGTTTCTTTGGCATAAGGATTATCGTGAGAGGGTTATTTTTAAGAAACAGCAGACACAGGGTAGAAGCTCTGAAAACCGAGTAGAAGTTAACCTTTTGTAAGAGACGTTTAAATCTCCATTTGTAAGGGTGTCTCTCTCTCTGTATCAGAAGGAGGAGGATGGCTAAATCTACCCTCATCAGTGGAACAGGCAACTGGCTTAAATCTGCAAACAACCTGACCTTTATCTACTCTGCTTTGCCTGATAACCTCCCCCAATTGGTTTCCCTCCCACACACATCTTCTTTTGTCTTTAGCTGGCAATGGTATGTAAGGTGGTAGCTTTGGCCATTTTGGGGAGTTACTCAGTTTTCCTGCATATTTCTGATATATATGGGAGATACATATGATATTAAACTTCTGTCTGTTTTTCTCATGTTAATCTCTCTTGTAATACAGAGGGGTGTCAGCCAAGAATCTAGAAGGGTAGAGGAAGAATTATTTTTCCTTCCTCTCAATGTATTTTTCATTAATTGCATTGGAAATTCAAAGTCTATCACCTCTCTCTCTCTCTGTCTCTGTCTCTCTCTCTCTCTCTCTCTGATGAGTCACCACATTGTTTTGCTTTTCTTACTTAATCTGGAAGCAGAATAACCAAAATAATTAATATCATTAACAAAAATAGAAATTCTTCCATTTGCATTTTTAAATTCCCTTCATTTTGGTTATTTGTTGCCTCTTTAGGTGTTTTTCTGAAAAAATATTCGCATATGGAAGGTAGGTAAATATGAAACTGGCCACATCAGGAGTCAGACAGTTGAGCCTAATGAACATGAATTTCTGATTTCTGGGCTGTTTCTTATGCTTCTAAGCATAATGGCAGAAAACCGACTTGTGTTTTTGCTCTTCTTCCTTTTTGGTTTTTAATGTGTATTTATTTTTGAGAGAGAGGGGGGTGAGGGGCAGAGAGAGGGAGACAGAGCAGAGAGCCCAATGTAGTGCTTGAACCCACAAACCATGAGATCATGACCTGAACTGAAGTAGGACGGTTAACTGACCAAGCCACCCAGGTGTCCCTTTTGCTCTTCTCCGTATACATGAAAAGCCCTGTTGGAATGACATTAGTTGATGTCTCTAAATCACATAAAAGTTACTATGTGTGACACATTTTTCCAAATTTTATTTTGCTTTCTAATTCATTTTCAATTTTTTGACACGCATGCTGTTAAAGACACATACACATAAATATATTTCTATTCCTTTGAGAAGCAAAGCCAGCAAAAGCATATATAAAAAAACGGTCAGCCAGATGTCCAAGGCCACATACCTCCGTTGCATGCCTTTGGCTTCTATAGTCTTGCTTGCCTCTTGCATCAGCCAACTGCCTGCGCAGCACAACCAATATTCCCCCGCCCCGCCACCATGCGACCAATAGAAAGTTTCCAAGTACCCAGAAGCTATCCAGGTATTAAATAAGGCCAGTGCCAAGGCTCGCTGCTCCGCCAATAAACAGTGTTTTCTGATTCCTCGAGTGTGTGTTGCTTGTCTCTTACTGGGCGCTGAGAATTTGCTGTAACACTTTTCTGAGCTATTTACTATTTTTTAAGTTCTTGCTATTTCTGAATCAGTTCTATAATAATATCTTTATTTTTTTGATACACTTTTTTTCTTTAATTAGAATCATCTGAGATTTGTATTGAAGTATGCTAGGAAGTATAAGTCTGACTCTTTAAAAAATAATTATTTCATATCATCTATTGAATAATTTACTCCTTTGTTATTGGTATCCATGATCCTTTATATCACATATTAAATTCTTTTGTATATGGAGGTCTATTTCAGGGTATCTGTGGTTTTCTTTATGTCTGTAAATTTTCATGCCACTATCACACTATCTTATTATTGTAGATTTTTAATTCACTTTTATGTTTAGCATAACAAATTTTCCTCCATTATTTTTCTTTGTCAAAGATATATTAACTATTGACCATGTTAATTCCTATATGTAAACTTGAGAATCACTATGCTAACTTCGAAAACAGTCCATCTAAATCTTATAGGCAATAGCATTAAATCTCTATATGAGTTTGAAAGAATGTGTTCTCCTAAATATATCAATTTTCTGATTTATAATAATGAAGTGGTTTATGAATTACTCAAATCTTAAAATTTTATAGGTCTTTCATGAAGATCCTACCTAAATTTTGCTTGCTATCTGAAAGGAATTTTTTATTATATTTCATAGAAGCTAATTTAAATTATTTGCTTTTATTATTTTTTTCTTATAAGAGGCTAAACTACTTAAAGCCATTATTAACTATAAAATATTATGGTAGATTATTTGGAGTTTTCTCAATACAGAATTATACCAATGAGAATATTGTTTTCCTCTTTTCTAACTGCTGTATTTTTCTTCCTGTTTCACATCTTTGTGTATTTGTTAGAACATTTAGAAAAATGTTAAATAATGTTAGGAAATTCAGTATTTTGATCACTAAAATGATTTTGGTCTGACTTTAAGAGATATAGTGGTGACTTGTTCATTTCTTAAAATATGTCTCAAAATTTAGTACTGAATATTATCACGTATCTTTGTGGAGTCTATTGAGGTTATGAAAAGTGTTCTCTTATTTGAACATATTGCTGTTAAAAAAGATTTTCTATGATTTGGATTCCTGAATTAAAACAGACTTGGTCATGGTAGATGTACTGTTGAATTCAATATGCTTGTATCTCATTTAGAAATATTCATATCTGTATTCATAAGTGAATTTCCTTTAAGGTTAGTTTTATGGGTCAAATGTATAATATTAATCAAAGTGAAGTTTAATATTAACACAGAATGTAAGTGAATGTAGAATAGCAGGACACGTTCAAACTTTTTAAGCCACTCTCTGTGAGGCATCTGACCATGCTTTTTTCCAGGCAGTATAGTTTTGAAAAGCCACACATTTGCATAATGTCTTTGCTGTTGTTCCTTTGTTCTTTGAGTTGTACCAAACTAATTGCTTTAGAAAGTTATTTCCCAAATTCTTCCCACAGGTAACATTTAGGTAAATAAGGCTCTTCAAAGTTAGAATCAGGAACTTGATACTGTTAGTATACATCCTGGAACATCAAAGAGCAAGGCCCAAGTCTCTGAAGAAACATAACATCAAAAACTTCTCCTCCCACCACTCCTTCGGTTAATGTCCATTCTGATTAGAAAGGAATCAAGAAGGAACCAGGAAAAAGGCAATATTGTTGGCAACAAAGTTCTAGGGAAAAGCATTCCTTCACTCTGATTCTGATGAGGGAGTTTTATCAGACCATCAGTAAACTCTCTTAAGATTCTTCCGTCCAAAGTCGCTTTTTCCTAGCTTCTTTCTTTAATGATATATATACCAATTATCTTTTCCTTGGGAACATGAAAGAAGTTACTGATTAAACTTTCTTTTGAGACATTTTGTAATTCTTTTCATAATTCCATTTTTCCCACCTATGGCCTTTAGTTTTTTTTAGGTTTTCTACTTCTATTTGAGCTGGATTTTGTAACTGTTTTCCCAGAAAGGTGTATGTCTCATTGACATTTTTAAATTTATCATCACGGAATTGTGCATACATAATTTAAAAATCTTGTCTGTTGTTGCTTTCATAGGTCCTGTGACAATTGATCATTAATTTGGTAAACTATTTCAGGTGGATCCCCCTGAGCTGTAGTTCACTCTGAAGGTTTTGCTGAGATTTTTCCATTAATTTCTAATTACAACAGTGGAATTAAATTTCTTTTTATAAGCTTTCTTGTACTATAGATGGCAGTTATAACTTTGACACCCTTATCATGTCACTTGAATTTCTGTGTCTGGGTGCTCTGTGGGCACAGAGTCTTTTCTTCATTCAGAGTTCTAAATTTGCCCTTGGCAGTGAGCTGTCTCTGTTTTATGACATGCTGATCTATGAGCGATGTCTCTTCTTTGTCTGTTGTTGTAAACAAACCTGGGATGACTGGGAGTATTTCTCCAGTGAATGAATAGTCTGCTTAACATTCTACAGTTTCAAGTATGACAGTATAAGAGACTCATAAATACCCTGGTTGTCTTGACTCATCACTGACTTTCAGGAAATCATACTTAACTTTCATATCTTTACTTTGGAATGAAAACGTGGAGGTCTTCTGAGAAGCTGGAAAACAATTTCATTGAAAGATGGGGGAATTCTTTGTATTAGCCAGTTATGGAAGTAAAGTATATCTGATTGTTTTCTACTCTTTTGACTTTCTATTGACCTTTCTTGGATATGAGATTTAATTCCCTCTGTCTCCTCACAGCATATGGTAAATGATTAGGCATCAGTGATTCTCATCAATTGTGGAAAATGACAGGACAAACATCATCTGGAGGTGTGAACATTTTTTTTACGTGTAATGATTGATTTACCGTAAGCCAACTACATCCCTCTGCCTGTTTCCCCTTTTACCAAAGACATGGGTCTGCCAAGCAGCTCATCTCTCCATTTGGGAATGGAATAGTTTTTCTTCCAGTTGGTAATTAAAAACCTGATTGCTTTCACTAGAATCATCTTATGGTATAGAAGTGTAGTCCTCTGATCTCTCTGTTTAAAATTGATCTGTGTTAAAGTAAACCTACCCACTGTTATACTGTTTTATTTAATGATAGCCTTTCTTACTAGCTGAAATCCTATTTTATATTTTAATTTATTTATTTGTATTTATTCTATGAAAATATAAGCAAAACAGGGACTTGTCTGTTTTATTCTCTATCATGTTGCTGTTGTCTAGAATAGTTCCAGGCATTCAGTATTAAATCCTTCCAAACTTTCTGATATATTTGGCCTTCTTTTTATTGGTGTGGATAAATATTTGTATTTTAAGTTGAACAGTCTCATTTATATGTATGTTAATATTATAAGCTACCTCATATCTCTTTAAATGTACAGTACAAATAAATAATAAGAAGCCAATCAGTATAATGTACTTGCAGATATGGTTTGAACTGTCTTTTTAAAAATTTTTTTAAAGTTTATTTATTTTTTTTGAGAGAGAAAGAACGTGCATAAGCAGGTAGGGGGGAACAGAGGGAAAGGGGGAGAGAGAGAATCCCAAGCAATCTCTGCACTGTCTGCACAGAGCCTGATATGGGTCTCAGACTCACAAACCCATGAAATCATGACCTGAGCTGAAATCAAGAGTTGGATTCTTAACAGACTGAGCCACCCAGGTGCCCCTGGTTAGGATTTTCTTAAATTATGTTGTTTTTTTAAAAAAATGCATCAAGAGAGACAGGGAATAGATACTCATGCACTGTTGGTGAACATGTGAATTGGTATAACTTTATGAAGGGCAATTTGGCAGTTTCTAACACAATATAAAATGCACACACCTTTTGACATAGTGATGTCATGATATCAATGTTAGAAATTCTTTTGTTTTATTTATTTATTTATTTATTTATTTATTTATTTAATACGAAATTTATTGTCAAATTTGTTTCCATACAACACCCAGTGCTCATCCCAACAGGTGTCCTCCTCAGTGCCCATCACCCACTTTCCCCTCTCTCCCACCCCCATCTGTCTAAATAAACCCTCAGTTTATTCTCAGTTTTTAAGAGTCTCTTATGGTTTGCCTCCTTCCCTCTCTGTAACTTTTTTTTTCTCCTTCCCCTCCCCCATGGTCTTCTGTTAGGAATTTCCCCAAGGGATAGGAGTGCTAATGCATAGGGGTACCCCAATATTTATAGCAGCACTTTCAACAATAGCCAAATTATAGAAAGAGCCTAAATGTCCATCAACTGATGAATGGATAAAAAAGTTGTGGTTTATATATACAATGGAATACTGCTTGGCAATGTGAAAGAATGAAATATGGCCTTTTGTAACAACATGGATGGAACTGGAGAGTGTTATGCTAAGTGAAATAAGTCATACAGAGAAAGACAGATACCATATGTTTTCACTCTTATGTGGATCATGAGAAACTTAACAGAAGTCAATGTTAGAAATTTTTATAACTATAGTTGTGCCAGTGCACAAGGATTTTTGTAAATGAGTATTTATTTCAGGATGATTTTAGTAACAGACAAAACAAAACAACCCCACCCCAAATCTGGAAGAAAATCTAATGACCAAGAATAATTAAAAATTATTATGGGGCATGATATGATTTAAGAATATGAATCAGTTAAGAAAAAAGAAAAGAAGTAGTGCTGTAAGTTCTGACATGAAAAGGTGCTTAAGACACAAATAAGCAAGCTGCACAACAATAGAGTAGTATAGTTTTACTTTTAAAAGGTTTTTATTGTGGGGGCACCCGGATGGCTCAGTGAGTTAAGCATCCAACTCTTGACTTTGACTCAGGTCATGATTTCATGGTTCATGAGTTTGAGTGGACAGTGTGGAGCTGCTTGGGATTCTTTCTGTCCTTTCTCTGCTCCCTCCTCCTCCTCCCCCCCAAAAAAACAAATAAATAAACTTTAAAAACAGGTTTTTATTTTCATATGTACATAACAATGATTTAAAAAATGCTAGTAGGACTACCAAAGAAGTTACATTTTGTATTTTAAGGTTATTAAGAACCAGCAGTGTGATGACTTAACTTTTGATGCTTATATCACAGGATCACAAATATTCTCCAGGTTAGGATCTAAGAAATCATTTAGTTGAAGGAGAGGAAGAAATTTTCCTCAGTCCAAGGTTCTTCCAGCTGGACAAAGAATTGAATTAACATGAGAAAGATTAACAGGAGTAAAAAACAGTTTTATTATGTGCACATGGAGGCTCAATAATGAAATTGAGTCCTAAAGAAATGACCAAGACAAGGGTGCCTGGGTGGTCAATCGGTTAAGTGTCCTACTCTGGATTGTAGCTCAGGTCATGATCTCATGGTTAGTGAGAGGCTCATGAGATCAAGCCCCATGTCGGGCTCTGTGCTGACAGCACAGAGCCTGCTTGGGATGCTCTCTCTCCCTCTCTCTCTGCCTCTCCCCTGCTCATTGTAGCTGTCTCTCTCTTAAAATAAATAAATAAATAAACTTTATAAAAAAAAAAAAAAGAAATGACCAAGGAGGGTAGTTTTAATACTTTTAAGACCAGGAGGCAATAAATCTGTGAGGAATTGGCAGGGCAAAGAAAATTTACCTTTGGAAGATTCACTTAGTAAGGAATTCTAAACAGAATTGGGCTGAGGTAGTGTATTAGTAAAAAGTAATAAGGGTTTTGTATGCAGCATTCTTGGCTCCAAATTTCTTCTCTTTGATGATGAGGATGCCTCTTTGCCTCCTGGCACAGAGAGGGTACTTTTCACATGAGAAATTTATTTCCTGCTTCCATGAGGACAGAGAAGGGTCTCAGTGACCTTCTTGCACAGGCTGTTTCTTAATTAACTTTTATCTAAAACAATATGCCAAAGTGGCATATTTGGGGGCAGCCTGCCCTTGACCTCTGCATAATGTAGCACATAGGAGTGTGACTTAGGGACTGTAGATAGGACTGATTTTTAGCTATTTCTTTTGATTGCCATGTAATTTAGATTATTACTTAAATTCTCTGAGCCCCACTTTCCTAATAGATAAATTGGAGATAGTGAGAATGGTTGATGTGTCTTAAGAGCTTATTATGTGCTTGAATACTTTATCTTATTTAAAGCCTACATCATTAAGCCCATAAAGAAAGTAATATTATTTCTGTCTTACAGATACAGAAACTGAGGCACAGATAAATTAAGTAACTTGTCCAAATGATATAAACAAGTGTTAGCCTTGACATTTCAACCCCTACAGACAGACTTTGCATCCTAGCCTTTAAACCAACACGCCATACTGTTCCCTGTCCATACTCCTAGCTTGTTTGCCAGAAAAATGATAGTGTATGTGACTATCCTAGTAGAATGTCTGACATGTGGTAAGCTGTCATTAAATATAATTATTTTCTTATTCCAGGGATATTGGTACTATGTTCTTTTGGGGTTAGAGAGCAGAGGACTGAAGACCCGAGCCTTTGTTTAGTATTTTGGACTTTGACCTCAGACTTAATTAAATTTATGGTTGCAAAAATTAAAATTGTACAAAACAGTGATTTATACATTACAACTAAAAAAAAAAATGACACCCAGGCTGGTTAAGTTTTTTCCCCATAATCAACCAGTTAGTGAAAAGCAGAACTTTCCTTCATCTTCCTCTCCACTTCCGTCCCTACATCCTTTCCTTCCTTCCTTCCTTCCTTCCTTCCTTCCTTCCTTCCTTCTTTCATTATTTCTCTCCCTCACTCCTTCTGTCTTTTTCTTTTAGAACGTAGAGTATGTTGGGATGGCTTATACTTGCAACAGGGAAATACGCTACCTTTAACATTAAAATCTGAACACCTACTTTAATGAACCCTTAATGAAATTGCTACAAGTTTGGTGAACCCATAGAAATAGCAACATGATTTGGAGCTTGGTCACAGATAGGCAGAGGTGGGGATCTGAGGGTGGGAAAGGGTCACTATACGGCTTCCAGCTAGATGACTGCACACCTCCAGTAAGACGAGTGTCAAATAAACTCAGATGGAATCCTGGCACTCACTAGTGGAAGATAAAACAGATCCTTGATTAGAAATGTTCAATGCAGGTGTCTTAGTTGGTTAAGTGTCTGACTTTGGCTCAGGTCATGATCTCACGGTTTGTGGGTTCAAGCCCCACCTCAGGTTCTGTGTTGACCACTCAGAGCCTGGAGCCTGCTTCAGATTCTGTGCCTCCTTCTCTGTCTGCCACTCCCTCCACTCATGCTCTGTCTTTCTCTCTCTCTCTCAAAAATAAATAAACATTACAAAAATTACAAAGAAATGTACAATTCAGACAACATTATGTATTGATGGTAAACATACAGTGATGGTAGCATGTGAGATGGCAATATGCCATGGTTATCACACCTCAGTCTGAAGGAGGTTAGCAGAGCTGTCTGCACAAACTTAAGGATGGAAGGTCATAGCTATTAGGAATGTAGTCTAAAAACAGTCCTACATTAACATAGACCATTATGTAAACAGCAACTCAGAATCCATGTTGGTTCTTAAACTTTGCCCAAAAGCAGAGATGAATGACTACAGGTCTCGGAAATTCATTCCTGAAATGGTTCAAAAATGCTTTAAGAATTGTTCAGCATGAGGCACAGTGGTAAGCCCAGGATGTGTTTTTTGGGGGGAAGTGCGGGGATCCAGTGAGGCTACTACCCTACAGTAGTGTTGGACAGGAGCAATCCAACTTTATTTCCCGATTCTTATGAACCATAAGTGTAATTTGACACAGAGCTCATGTGATTGAATTAATAAGCTTAAGTTATGCTTTTATTTCAATTTGGTTTATATATCTTTGAAACCTTGATATTTTATTATTTTGCCTTCAGTTTTGCCTGAAGTAAACTTTGGTATAGGATCATTTGATTTTTTTGTGATGTTAATACTACTTCTGCTAGATATTTATTTTTAGCAATGTTGTCAACTTTTACATGATGTATTTTCTCTGCATCTTTGCAAGTTACATTTTGAGTTTGTAAGGTATACTATTGGTTCACATTAAATCATTGTCAAATGCATTACCAAACTGCCATCCCAGTTCTTACTCAAAATGTTCAAGGTAGTAACAATTCAGTTTGTTTTCCTAATAGGAAAAAAAATAACTAATTTGTAATAATCTCCAAATTGAGGAAGTCAGGAAGGAGAACATATTAATGCATATTTGATGAAATTTAGAACATTAATTAGCTTAGTCTGTGAGCTGTTACTCAGGTATTGAAAGTAAACCTTTCATAGAATAGAACGGTGAATATTTGCATTAGAATTCTGTTTTTGTGCCAACTGAATTTATATGCAACTTTTCTTTTAATTCAAAAAGATGTAGTAATTAGCTCAGCTGATGATCTAGACGTTTGTCACATGTATTTTTCTTAAGTGAGTTAATTTTTGAGTTGTGGAAGAAGACACTAAAGTCTATGATATATTTTTTAGCTTTTTAAAGTTGAAATAACACCAAAATAATTTTTAAATGTTATAAGCTCAAATCCATTCTGCCTGTAAGTGTATTGTAGACATTTTTATAGTTTTATCCTTTTGTACATGAGGATTTTTAATGAAGAGTGTGAAAAAGTTGATTTCCCTAGGTGGAACGGAGTACTGTTTCTAAAAGAAAACACCTCCCCTCCAGCGTCTAAGGGTCTAGAGGTCTGAAAAGGTCTAAAGGTATGGGTTTACCTAATTAAAAGTAAAAATGAAATAATTAAAGCTAAAAGCTATGAAAATAAAACAGGATGTCTTTTGTTAAAAATAAAACTGATGTGTGAAATAATTAGCAAACATAAAAATGGACTCATGAATAGAATCCCCTTTTAAATTACATCCGTTTACCTAAATTTTAGTATCAACCATGTTGATATCATGGAGAACTGTCAAGAGAGCTGACATTCTTAGAAGACATAACATCCCCTGTAACCTTTAAAGAAAGCTGCTTCTGAAAGCCCTAAAGGCAGACTGGTCAGACTGGCATTTGTATAGTGTGGTGGGAGATGTTAAAATAGCAACACACGGAACCCTTTCGAGCAATTTTTATGCCATGGACAGTGAGGCTTTTGGAAAGAAATCTATAAGTAGTGATTTGTCACCACTTATGTAAAGTGGAATAATTTCAGTCTTTTTTTTTTTCCGGATCAGAAAGTGCTATGCCCAAAGTGAATAATAAATCAAATTTGAATCCTTTTGTCTTGATATATACATCTCTGAGGATATTATTTTTTAAAACTAACATTTATTTCTTCATTCTGCACAGAACCGAAGTCCAATTTTATAACTTTGCAAATTTTTTCAATCACTTCCTTTGGTGTAACAATTACAAGTGCAACATATTTGTAATAAAACTGTCAACCATGGTTCAATTCAAAATGTATCATGGGGAAGTCAGGCTTCTGAAGTGGGAAAAGTCTGGTGCTTTTCTTTGAGAAGCAGTGAAGATAAACTCACAGGACACTTAAGAATCAAATAGAAATTTCCCAAACTTTGGAAAGTTTGGAATCCAACTTTTCCTAATTACAAAGCAAGTTTTAAGGGTGCTTATAAACTATTGTCTTCAACTTTTAGAGCCAATATGGTATGTAGTCTACAACTTTTGTTTATGTTGAAAAAAGATTTGACTGCATACTAGAGAAAGATTAATAACTATTAATATTTAACCCTCAATTATCTCTATTTTTAATATCAGTGAGACTTGAGAATCATTGTGACTCTATGATTTTTTTGTGTCTTTGTGAAGCATAAAAATGAAGTAATCTATCTCCCACCATCTAAAATAGCTCTGGAAGACTTGTAAGTCCTCTATTCTGTATATACTTTACATTCTGAATATACTCTGTAAGTATTTACTGAAGCTGTTCTCTTGAGTTTAAACATCAGATATTTAACCTCTTGTGTAAGTTCCCACATTTGTTCACAGGATTCACAATTTCAGTTATTTATAATTGAGTGTGTGATGATCTGTAGTGTTCATCTTGTTTAATAATTTAATCTCAACATTAGTTTATAAGGTAGATGAAGGAGATATTATATCTAAAGTTTGGGTTTTATAACAGTCAACATTTTGGTTACAGTAGGAAAACAGTCTGAAATTACTGATGAACTTTTTCTGCCTAAACCAGCAAAACATTGTACTTGGTTACTGAGGAAGTTCATTGAATATGAAGAATTTTGGATCTGGCAATTCAAAGAATACATTAATGGCTAGGGTTGAAACCATAGTTGAGTAAATATACATGGCTAGGGATTTTACTTTGTGAATGCTGTCTCTTTTGTAATTTTCATATTTATGTCTTCTCCTCTGGATTACATTTTAATTCCTAAAGAGTAGAGATCTTATTTGTGCATGTTGAATGTATATACAGTAGTAGGCATTCAATTGCCAAAGTAAAACTCCATTTTTCTATTGACTCTGAAGATTTCCTAAATCATGATACGTATATTTTGGTAGGGCATTTGAAATTGCCAAGTATAAATGTTAGGATATTGTAAGATTACTTGTAATGACCTCATGCCTTCTAAAGTAGCCAGGCAGTAGTAACCGTATGTATATATACATGCCTAGGGGAACAGTCTATCCATGGGGAATAAGTTTAATTATTGGTTCTTCTTTGTCTCCTTGATCATTCTAAACCTCAGAATAACTTACTATCATCTGGGAATTTTTCTAGCTTCATCTTTAAAGAACTGAACTTCCCAATATGTGATTCTTTAGGCCATCTTCTTAGGTTGGAAATACGACCAGTAGCAATACATTAGTACTAAAAGCTAGAATGAAAATTCTTTTATATTGAAATCCTTTTGGAATCATATTGGAAATTTCTTGTGAGTGAAAGATATAAAAAGTGTTGTGTTTTTTATTTCTGGCTAAAGTTTTAGTAAGGTAAATTTTTTTTCTTTAGTATAAAGTTGATTTATTGCTCTTAAGTCAATAATTTAATTTTGATAGAGGGTTCTATTTATTGTTGGTAACATAATGTTTTAAGAACATTTATTAAATTGAGTTACATATGTCTAGAAGTGACTTGTTCAACATCAAAAATAAAGCATTACAAACTAAGAAATTCTTTATTCTGTGAGGTTGGAATAATGTAGAATGTCATCTCATTGCTAGATAATGCTGACACAAATCTGATCCTTTTAGTTTTCTTGGCAGAAGGGAAAAAAAAATCTATCCTGGAATTTACACATTAGTTAAGTTACTTTTCTGAGATAAGATTGTATAATAAGGAACAGCCTTTACTTGAGATATTTGAGACAGTGCCTTTTTACTAAAAGTTAGACATACACACACATACAACCTCAGAAAATATATATTGATCCTATGACAAACTTATAATTCACTAAGTTACTTTTTTGGTAAAGTTCATTATGACCACTCTGTGAACGAAGGAAAGTGATGTTTCTTAACTGACTTTGAGATAGCTTTATCAACTCTTTCTTTTCTGGCATTGAAGTAAGATATAAAATTCAGTGAGAGTCAACTGGACCTATCTGCTTTGATGTTTCCTACTGTAGATCTCAGTCCTTTGAACCTTAAACCTTTGACCTGACTGCTATTTCTGATATCTCCAAACATGCTTCATGCATTCTTGGTTGCATTTCAATAATTCTAATTATTATAAACAATGCTATTTTTCTCACATTAAAGGGGACTTAGACAAAATCAATTTGTTTGGTCAACACAGTGCTTTGTTAGAAAATAAATATTCCTACTTCCAGGGTTTTTTCAGACTTTTCTTATTCTTTCTTGTTTCATATTCTTCTTATTAGTCATTTAATTTTACCTTGTGCTCTTTCAATATTAAAATGTTGTAGTACTGAAATGTAATATATTATATAAGTGTACTAGTTGAAAAAATGTTAGAAAACAATCAATACATGCATTGCATATTTAGAAAAATATCCTGAAGAACATGACTTGTATATGTGAATGTCCATACATATGTATGTGTATACAAGGTGGTAACAGAAGTTGACTCTGGATAAGTTAGAAGAATTATGGGTATTAGTTATAGACTTTTATATCTTGATTTCTGTTGAATGAGCCTGCTTTGCTTTGATAAAGTGAAGTTTGCTTCTGTTTTTCATTGTTTCAAGAGAAAAAAGGTCTGGTCATAGACTTTGCAAAATACGTAAAAGGAGAGATGCTAAGACAGAACTGGGTTTGAGGAGGATGATAAAAATGCCACAGGAAAAATGTCAGTGGGAAAGTTACACAAATGTGAGCACTTGATCATATGTGTGCATATACACACATACCACATACACACACAGAATTTTCTTTTCTCAGTTATCATTCTGGTCACATATTAAAAAAACAGTGCTTTGAGGAAAAGATTCAGCTAATAATGCTCAAATGCTCTATAAATATTCACAATGGTTTGCAAGCTGGATGCTGATCCATTCTGCCTAGTAGTTTATTCCCCCTGTGACTGCTTTTCAGTGTAAAGGAAAAGATACTTGACTGAGCAGACAGGATCAGCATGATGCAAGTACTGGTAGAAAATGCATAAAAGAATGTCGCTTGGAGAACAAAGTCATACCTCATTTCAATTTCAAAATATTTTTAAACATTCTGTAATTGTGGTCAGTGTGTGGTTTCATATTTGCAGTTATAAAGAATTATATTTACACATAAATTGCAGACTCAACATTTAGTGAACTATTGGCTGGCATAAAACATTGACAACATTTTAGAGAGCTTATGTGTTTGTACGTAAGACAGCCACATATAAGGGATGAGTTCCCCCAAATTAAGCATAATTCAAAGTTATCGTATTTCAAGAAAATTTTCTTAGAAGAATAAATGTAAACAGTGGTTGCCTCCTTTGAATGCATAAATATTCAAGTTACTAGCATATTTCAAATATTCTTTTTATTTTCTCTAAAATATTCACAGTAATCTCTCTGATAGTAACGTTATGGAGAATGAGAGTCACTCAGTCTTAGTTTGTATCAGTCAGTGTCCATTCAGAAGACAGAACCTGTGAAATGATTTCAACAAGGAAAGTTGTGTTAAAGAATTACTCAGTATAGATTGTAGTTAGTAGGATTTGGTAGCTAGGATTCTAAAGATTCTAGTATTACTAGAGACAGAGCAGCACCAATACTTAGGGCTGAAACACAGCACACAAGGAGGAGTTGCCTCTCTATGACTGAGAGGCAGCCTTTGAAGGAGATGGCAGAGCTGAGGCTGACTAGATGGCAGAAAAATCATTGCACTGTTGCACTGCTAGAACTTGCTAGCAATCTGCCCTCTAGAGCTTGCCAGAAACCCACCTGTGAGAGTGCTAGGGAAATCTCTTCACCATGAGGTGGCTCTCCAGAAGGTCCTCAACTATGAGACTGCCTGAGCCAGGTGCTTTGGAAACTGCTGTGCTCTGGGTGCTGGTGCTTGGTACTAAAAGAAGCCACCTGCAGTGTGGGAGCCTGTCCAGAAGCACACCTCAACCAGCCAGGAAAACGCTTTTCTCATGCAATGTCCTTCTAGCACCCTCTTGACAAAGCTTAACATCATTCCAGCAAGGAAAGGAAAAAAAACACTTTAAGGGTTCTTCTATTTTTTTTTTTTTTATTGCGCACGCAATGAAAAATGTATTTGGAGCCAACAGACAATGAGTTGGTAACAGGCACAGTCTTTATCTTAACATTTGATTGCCTCTAAATTTTACCACGAAATTACTGATTTCCAGATTTTTTCCCCTACCACCAAGCACCATTATGGCTTGAAAAATGGTGACTTTCGCTTGAAAGCAAATAATATGACTTAATCGCTTGAAAAATAAAAAGACTATAAAAAACTTTATATTACATTGAGGGTGAACATTAAAATAATGGTATGATATGCAGTCAAATCATTCATAGAAATGTTTAAGCACACAAAATGTGTTGCTCAGATAATAGGAATATTTACCAATTCAAAGGAATTTGTAATTTAAATTTCAGTCACCATCATTTCAGAAATTAGGCAATTCTTGATATGTTTAATTTTTTGATATTTGTGTTATTTTATGTTTTGCATAAGATGAGATTCATAAATATATTTTAGCATAATACTTTAAATTTCCAAGGTCACATTCATAGAAAATGTGATTTAGTTAAGGATATTCTCCATCACATTGTTAAACCATTATCTTACTCGTTGCTGTTGGAAGAACAGACAGAGTGTGGAACGATTATCCTAAACCTCTCATCACTATAAGGGAAACAAGTTGTTCCGTCTCCCCAGTGATGACTCGGGCATTTTTCAGCACTCTAAAATTGTCATTCAACCTGTGCTTGACTATTTCCCACTTACACGGTTGAAATTATACTTTGGGGAAATTTCTTGAGCTTCTTAAGCCATTTTACCTTTCAGAGTTTCACATTATTTTTAGAAAATAGTAGTTTGGGGTTCTGGGCCTAGAGCCCAGTGCTCTATATCCAAACCTCTAATTTGAATTAGTCACTGTGTAAAATTATGCAGGTCATTTAACCCTTCTCTTTAGCTTTTCAACTTCTGAGGAAGAGGCACTGTTTTTCCTGATAATGCTGAAACCAATGTCCTTCTAATTTAAAATGCCATCAAACCTAGAAAAAACAGGCTCAGGTCGTATTTTATGAGCAGTTTTCTTGAAGTTGAGCTTTCCTTCTGTAAAACCAGTGCTAATATTACAAGGAGAAAGCGTTTTCCAAGAAAGATACTTGGTCGACATTCCTGGCTTATGAAAGACAATGATTTCATGTAAGAGAGTGCCAGGTATGCCTTTGGGCTTTATATTAATTTGTGAAACATTCCTTTCATTATGTTTCCTGTTCAAAAATTATGCACATTTGAATCAAAGCCCAATGACAGTGTCTAGTAACTGAAAAATATTTATTTCTCCTTGGAAATCTTACCTGCTTAATTACCCAATCTTTTGGGAACACAGCCAAAGCCTAGAGTGAGTCTTTTGTTGTAGGAAGAAAAGAGAAAAATAATTTGGTGCTAAGGGGAAACAACTCTCTTACAGCTCTTGTGGACCATCTTGTCATGTTTGGAGTCACTCTGCTAGGCTGCCGTTGTTATCTGGCTTTGTGTCATTACACTTCACATCATATGATAACCCCAAGGCAAATAACCCAGTTCTTTTGCCACCCTTCTTTTTTTCTTCTGCTCTCTCGTATTCATGTCCAACTTGCTCTGGCTTGTTCATATTCTGGGAGTAATGGGGTGAAGTTAATATAAGACCGTTAACTCTCAATTACTCAGGGGCTAATTATCCAGTCTATTGATTGCAAAGTCCAGCCTTTGCTTTTCCTGCCTTTTAAAGGGTGGTTGACTGCCCGTTAGGACTTGAACCAGACCAAAGTAGGGGGTGGAGAGAGAAAGTGATAAAATTCAAATCTATCTCTTCTGCAGCTTATTAGCGCTAGTTAAGAGCTTAGGTGAATGGCAAAAATATGGTTTTGGGACACCTGCATATTCAATTTAGTCTTGCTTTGCCTTGTCATCTTTTACGATGGATAATTGAGTTGGCTTCATTACCTTATGTTCATATAGTTAATTCTCAGAAGTTGGGTTTTTTATTGCTTTGGAGCAGTGACTTAATGGATACTTAAGGCATTTGAGGGAGCTATGGGTAAGCTACATAAACTTCGCTTTTCAAATACGGAATCAGAGACACAGAATATTCAAACTGGAAAAGGGCGCTTGGTGGGATCCTGGGTTAGAGCAATTTTTCACTCTTTGGTCTGAGTTCACAGATACACAGATGTGATAGAACTGCCTACTGATAGTTCATCTCCTCCAGGGGTTCCCTACAGTGGTCAGTGAATCTAGTGTAATACAGCCATGAGGAGTTTTGAAGAGAGTTGGCATAGGTTTTGTCTTCATTTGTGCAATATCTGGCTGGTTGAGCTTGATATATAAATTCATTTCACTTAGCAGAATGTATGGAATGTAGTAAGCACTCAATAAAGGGTCAGCTTAATTCTAATTGTAGTAATAACAGGTGTGGTGGCCTTAGTACTGCTGCTAATGAAGTCTTTGATTCTTTTAATAGTTTAAGAATAATAAATAAAGCCATACATGTACCTGTGGAAAAGCTGTGTAGGTTATTAATTATATTAATTAATTATGTGGTAATTTAATCTCAGATTACGGTTTTATGAGGTTTTCCTTAGTGCAACTCCCTTATTTTATAACTGCAAAAACACAGGCCCAGAGAGTAGAATTATTTTTCTCAGTTCACCCAACAAGGGCAGAGATGCCAGTGGAATTAAGACGAGTGGCTCCTAACTTACCCTCTGTTTCACAATTCACTGATGTTAGATCTCCAGTAATTTAATTCCTGGATTTAAGAAGTGACCTCCATTTGCCTTTTACTCACTCTTCTGCTCCAACCTCATTGCTTGTCTTCTTAATTTCCTGATTGGAAATGGGACAAAAGAATAACTTGTAAAACTAAGAGACCTGGGAGAAATGATGATGGCAGCAAATCCTTAGTTGTTAGTAGTACAGCAAAATGCAGTGGAATAGTGGTGGAAGTAATGTGTGTCACTTCTGAGGCAAGCCCTTTAGAAAACAGATACGCCCTTTCCATCTTCTTTCATGTTTTATCAGCGGGGTGCAGAGGACTAGGCAGGCTGTGGGGATAGAAGTCCTACCAGATAGATAGGTCCTGGGTCCCTGAATCACTACATGGAGGAAAACAGCTTTCTGGAATATCTGCATTGAACAACAGTGTAAATGTGAAACCTCCATTATAAGCTAATGGCAATTGGAGGGTATGGTAGTAGTACTCCAAATGATATCTACACTAATTTGTTACATTACATGCTATAAAATGGCAATCTCTGAACCATAATTCCTATGTGCATATGTCTTCTATTTTCTTATAAAAAGAAAATTCAGTTTGGCATAAGTACTTATTATTTATTTATTTTAAATTTTTAAAAATGTTTTTATTTAAACATTTAAAGAGAGACAGAGATAGAATGCGAGTGGTTAGGGGCAGAGAGAGAGGGAGACACAGAATCGGAAGCAGGCTCCAGGCTCTGTCTGAGCTGTCAGCACAGAGCTCCACCCGGGGCTCAAACTCACGAGCGGTGAGATCATGATCTGAGCCGAAGTCAGGGCGGTGAGATCATGACCTGAGCCGAGGTCAGACGCTCAACCGACTGAGCCACCCAGGCGCCCCAGTACTTACTATTTAAAGAGGCTTCTTGTAGTTATTTGGTAAGGCATTCGTATAATACTTTGAGAAATACTGAAATATAAATCTACATTCTTCTCAAATAATATTTTTTCATGGAAAGCAAAACAAATTACATTTCAAATTATTTGGACTAAAAACAATAGTGAGCAGAGCACGCAGAATAGCACATATTAAGTATGCAAGAACGCATGAAGTTAAGCGAAGTAACAGTAATGTAGTGTAATTTGTAATAAGTATAATACTTTTTATTCTGCACAGCAAAAAATCACAACACTATGAAATTTATGTGAATTTCTATAACTAATATTTCTCTTCACGCTGGAATCAAATTTGTAGTTTCTTTTTTTATCATTTCACCAGTGTCTCAAAACTGTGGTAATATTCACAGTTCCTCCTAATACCACCTTCTGTTTAATTACATATATTCCACACGGAGATGTGAACGAACACATTTTAAAAGAAAAAGTCCTACATTTGACCGTCGCCATACCCCAGGCCCCCATGCATTTGTCTTCAACGCGTTAGCTAAAACCCAACGCCAATGCTTTCTTCACGCTCATCTCTTCCTGCCAGTCTCGTTTATTCCCTGCTTTTCATCTCAGAGATTCTTTAAGGGTTATAACCAGGGGCTCCTTTCCTAGAAGTAACAGTTTTAGAGGACTGAGGTTTAGAACCAACTTAAAGTCAAGTGTCTGGGTCAAGAACCTATGGGTACTCCTGTTGGGGTAATAGTTCAATCGTGCTAGTTTGGGGCTGATAAACCAGTTCTTAGCGGGGCAGCTTCCGGACTGCATGGCTCTAAATCCAAATGATTGTGCCGGCCACTCCATCTGCCAGTGGTGTTGAGCACAGCATGACGTGAGATGAGATTCCACTTCTGTCAGGTCCTGTGGCTGCATGCCTCTCACAGCGCAGGCATGTCACAACACTGAGAAGGAGCCAAGAAAATATTTATTGTTCACACAACATACCTCCCATACTTCGTCTAGTACTTAACTAAGAGACAGTGGTCTGCTTCTAAGTCTGAAGGGGGAAAAACGACCCTGGGGCAGTGCCGAACTTACTGAAAAGATATTATCAAGCAAAATTGTTGATGGTTGATTCTACGTGATTTTGCCATATAAAGAGACTTTAGAACCCACGTTCTGAGTAAGATATGGGGAGTTCTGGTCCCCTGGGATCAGAAGTAACAGATAATGCTTGCATATTGCTTCCTTACGCCCAATTATCCCTAGTAGGAAATGTCTTTTCCCCTTCCTGCCTCTCTCCCTCCCTGTCTCCCTTCTTCCCTCCCTGACCTCATTCCTTACTTCTTTTTCTTTTCTTTTTTAGATGGAAAGGGCTGCATCAGGGTTGTGGACCCTGAGAATAAGTGTGGGACCTTCTCAGGTTGATTATTTCTATATACATTTTCCTTCCATTCCTGTGATGCACTGAATCAAGCTTGCCTTCGGAACTGATTATGAGAGGTGGCTGGTACAATTTTGGCAAAACAAAAACATTTGACTGACTTTCTTCCATAAAATCTATCTTGTTCTACCCTCAGCCTTACCTTTTGCCCTTGAACAATACCTTTTATCTTTCTTTCTAAGTGGGGATAGTTTTTCTATCTCACAAACAAAAATTCAGAAAATGCAGATATCTCATGGAAAGTCAGCTCTTTGACTTAAAATCATTTGTTCTGAAAGTCAAAAGTTGCTTTAAGTCTTTGACCTGAAACAAACAGGAGAGGAAGTTTGAGGTACATGTGTCTGTGTGTGGGGGGTGGAGTGGGGTAAGGTCTTGGAAGCTGGGGGGGTGGGAATTCACAACTCAGGAGGATTAGAGACCTCAGAAAGAAGCTGGCTTAGATTTCCAACTTCTTTTTGCTCAAGGCCAGCTCTGTTCCTCTTCAACTATGTGGATGCAAATAAAAAAAGAGAGGCACTGAAAATATGCTACTGGCACAATCTACTTTTTCATAATCCTTTGTAATATGGTTCTCTATCAAGTTACAGTTCTAATGAGAAATTGCCTCTTTGCAAGTGTGGAATGTGTACCAATGTTTTGGAATAATCTTGCTGAGGATGCAGGAAGAACACAAGCAATATACTGAGTGTTGCAAATCAACCCATCCGAATTTTTTGTTATGGCGGGGGAGGCAATCATACTCCATTCCTGCTGACAGAACTCTGGCTCAGAAATAAATATTGGCAACATCTCTTTTCTATACCAAATACAATGAATTTTTTTTTTCAGTATAAATGCCATAATAAACTTGCTCTGTTAGGAAAGAACAGAGATGAATGAAGCTTGGTGTTCCCGGGTTTATACTCAGAGACTAGCTATTCATTGTGTTTTATTCTCATGCTACAAAGTAAAATACGCAAGTTTATCTCTTAAAATTACTCAGGGAAAAAATAAAATTACTCAGGAAATGACAATGAATTGCAAAAGATAGCACAAGAGTATGGAGGAGAGAAAATAGAGGATATACTAATTAATAGAAATGTCTTGTCTCCCTGGTAGGAAATCAAGCTAAAATATAATAGATTTTTCCATAACATAAATCTGTATTAATGACCAATAATTCAGTGTTTCTGTTTTCAGTAGTCAATGCAAGTTCCAGGGGTTTGATACCCAGTCTGAATCTGTTATCACTGAGCTAATTCAGTGGGAGAAGTTGCATTCTGCCTAAGGATCTAACAAGCCTCCCTAGTTTTCCATCAAAGGACTAAAAACAATCAGCAGCTTTTTTTGTTGTTATTTAGAAAGAATCTGTAGTGGGAAAAATGACTATTCTGGAAGAAACAGTTAATATATTCAGTGCTTTGTTCAAGTAGACCTACTCTTTCTTGATGGCCACCATGGTTTTCAGCAACACTCTATAAATTTAACATCTAAAGCACAAAAGACAGCCAACAAATAGTTTTCACGACAACAACAAAACCCCCCAAATTAGCAAAGAGGCAAAATGTGAACTGAGGAAATCCTTAAGTTTGTGACTAATGTGTCAAGAGATGTTTCCAGTTTCAAATCATATGAGGTAGGAAAAGTACAACATTGTACAGGTGGTACATCATTTAAACTGAACTTTAGCACTGTACTTATTTTTTTCTTTAAAATGCAGTACAAAATGGACTCATCTTTATTATAGTCTTTAAATAATTATTAGGCTTAATTGCCACAGTTCATAGAAATTTTAAAATTAGCAAGTGGTGCTTATCTCTCTGCAGTGCTCAGTGTTAATAAAACATGCTGCTCCATAAACACATTTCACATCATATTTGTCCATGATTATTTCATTGTTTTTCCAAGTACAGATGCCAAGAGACAAAGTGTTGCCGAATTCCTGTAATTACCAGCATTTCCCTTGATTTGTGTCCATGAAGTATGTAGTCAATCTCTATTGTCTTCTGCCTTCGTTTTGAATCTGTCCCCAGTGCAGGGATGTTAAAAACACCATTTAGCTACACAGCCTGCTCAATTTAAAAAAAAAAAAAAAAAAAAAAAAAAAAGGAAAATTGCATTCAAGCTACTAATTAGAAAAAGAAGAGAAGTGAGCTGTGAATAAAAAGAACTGCCTTTTAAAAGGCTTTAAAGAGAAACTTGAAACTGTGCTGCATTCAAAAAAGGGATGATCTTTAGTTATCAAAGCTAAATTCTAATATAGCAGTTACAGGCAAGATTTAGCTAACTCCTTAATATTTGAAAAGCAGTCACGTGAATGAGAATTCAGGTAATGTCCATTTCTTTTCTACCTTTAAAGAGGAGCTTAGTTAATTGATTTTTTTTTTTTTGTTATCAGACACTTATTTGTCTAGAAAGCTGCTTCCATCTCTTTAAGATGATTTTGACAATTTTGTTAAATGTGCATTCCTTTAAAAAAATACACTGATGGCCTATAATGCACAGATATTTGGCAAAATTGTAAATAGAGTTGTCTCTTCAATAGATAATTCTTCCAAATGATTTATTTCAACAGCTCCTCAGATATATTTAGAATAAACTATATTTTGATCACCACAGACATAGGGTAAATGATTTAGACAGGTCGATAAATGGCAAGTAGTAGAAAATTGTCTTTCCATTTAATGTTACAATATAGAAGTCTCCTGCAAGAAGATGGTTAAAAATTCCAGATATAGATGTCGAAGTAGAGTCTAAGCAGTCTCTATAACCTTATCTACCTTGTGGACAGGAAATATGTCATGTGTTCTCTTGAAACTAATTCTTAATTACTTTAATGCTCTATATATTGATTGATCAAAAATATGAAAAGGTCTATATATTCAGTGGTATTTTACTGATTTTGGTTTAACTGGGAATGGTGCAGGAAGAATACATTTAAACTAAGCTATTTGGATATCTTACGCTTCTTTACGTTCCCCCCACAATGCTTTGAACATGGTAGTCCAGACAGTTTCCCTTATTTCCACTGTTATTTTCCCAGAAATGAGAAGTCCATTAAAGTCCATCAGGAGTTCACCATGTTTATTTCACTCACTTTTTCAACCCTAGGACCTAGGTATGGGGGCACTTACATAGGTAGGCCACTAGATGCTGCTAGTATCCTTTCCATTGCTCAGTATTCTGTGAAAGACTCTCCCTTCTAGGATTAGAGTCATCAGACATTGAAGTCTGTCTTCTCAAATTGGAGCCATTTAGCTTCCTGCCTCTAGGAGTAGCTTGGTTGCTATCTTCAAACTATTCCTTAGTTTAGGCAGGAGGAATTTAAGAAGGTCCAATTTTTGAGACTTATTGTCGAATGACCTTATAGGATATTATCCCAAGATGCAGGTTTTTTTTAAAATTCTTTTAAAGTTTATTTATTTATTTTGAGAGAGACAGAGACAGTGTGAGTGGGGAAGGGGCAGAGAGAGAGAGAGAGAGAGAGAGAGAGAGAGAGAATCCCAAGCAGGCTCCATGCCGACAGCACAGAGCTGATGCGGGGCTCAAACTCATGAAATCATGACCTCAAGACATGAGCTGAAACCAAGAGTCAGACGTTTAACCAACTGAGCCACCCAGGTGCGCCTTCCAAGACCCAGTTTTTACCCAAATTCTGTTTCCTCCATGCCTGCATTTCTACTTTGGACCTCATGAAGTTTCCCTGAAGGGTTAGATTCTTGGCAGTCTCCATTTTCCCTTCTACCTTCAACTCCAGAAGACTAGAGTTTTATTTTTCAACTTTATTTTGACAACTTGGCAAAGCAATTGCCTGCCTTCCAGTGGCTGATAACCTTCTGAATCTTCTGCTGGTTGAAATACAAGTTCTATGAGTACATCCAAAGTTAGTTCAGATGGATGGACAATATAGCTTCACTTTGGTGACCAAACCAACTACAAGGGTTTCATATGTTAATCTGGCTAGCTGGGAGAGTGTCCCTTTCCTTTCTTAAGGACCCCTTACTTCTGCCTCCCTCCACCAACCTATTTAATAGAGTAAAATAGATGAAGATAATGTCCTTTGATATAGGAAATTGTTCTTTGCCCAAGGTTATGGAAGTAGCCACCTTTCCTATGATAACATTAAAACTTTTGATCTTATTTGAGTCATGTTTCCTAAAAATGAAAACTTAAATGTGTTTTTACAATGAGCTTATTTTCTAAATTACTAAGGGTTCTTGAGATTACTTTTGTAAATAATATATTTTTGTTTTTGAAACTTCAAAAGGAAATTGAAATAAGGAAAACTTAAAAACTTTAGTTATCTATGTTCTTGTATGATATTTCTATAATAAAGATGTCTAGCACTTTTAAGTGTGTACCAGTATTTTACTAAACCCTTTAGAAGCTCTATCTCCTTTAAGTCACATAACCATATTAGGTGGGTACAATTAATTATTCTGTTTTTCACATGAGAAAACTATAACAGAGAGAGGTTGCCCACCTTGCCTGCTGTCTCACAACTGATAGGTAGTAGGGCATGAATTAAAATGTAGGTTTGATATCAGAGGTCATTCTATTAATCAATGTAATATATCCTTGCTCTACTTTAGCCAAATGTTTGCAAGAATTAGAACAGCTAATAATAGCTAATAATCCTTCACTTAAATATCTTTAAATGTATTTCTGTGAAAAAATTAAGAAAATTAAAAATTACGAAAAATGAGCTTTGTTAATTTATTTGCTTGAAATATGTATTTGCTCTTTCTATGCTGGTAGTCAGGCCCTTACATAGTCTCATCTCTCACACATTTTCAATGGAACTATTTGGTATGAAATGTCTATGGAGTTCTTAAAGCAAAAATATGTCTTTAAGGAAAGGCTAGTATTATGTTGACAAAGTTATTTTTTCTCATGGATTTCTGAGTTTTTCAGGGATCTAGATTTCATTTAAATTAGTGGAGCTCCTATCAGACAGTTCGTTCACCTTTCACTTGTGATGCTTGCTGTCTGTCATTCAAGAGAAATGCATGGATCCATTTTGTTCAATGTGGTCTCCAAAGGACAAGTTTGATATGGAAAGCATTGAAAAACGGTAGCATGTGGTAATTTATGCATTTTTAAAATATACCCTCTGTAGTAATTGGGTTTCATCTAAAGACTGCAGGGAGTGTTTCTCCCCTAATTCTGACAATAACAATTATTCTTATATAGTTTAGTTAAGAGGGAAAATAACTCAAGTGCTCATAGCTCCAAAACTAATGACAACTTTGAAACCTACTTCACAGCTCTGCAACAACTCCATAGGCTATAAAGAGGCTAGGAACATATCCTCCTGAAACAAATACTGAGCTTTACTGGGTGAAAATGAATTCTTATTATCATTTGTTGGAAAAAGAAGATTCAGATGTGGATCTGAATATGAGGAAGAAAAATGCTAGGCGCCATTATAGATAACATACTACTGTGTCAGAGGAAGAAGACATGTCTTCTACCTGAGATGATTTTGCAAAATATACCTCGGTTAGTGGACAGCCTTCAATAAATATTTAAAATATGTGCACCCTAATTATGGGTGGGCTTAACAGAAAAAATATTGTACATAGTATATGATATTATAATAGATTTCAAAGACTGTAGTTGTCTCTTCAGGTGCTTTTCAGTGTTTCTGTCTGATTTCATGAAATCTGAGCCTGTTTTTTTAAGTGTATATTAATCAATGAAACTTGGAGGTCCACAAATAAGAACTGGGTTCTATGTTTATACTTGATGTTAACTAATCATGATAACTTTGATAATGATCTTATGTCTCAGTTATTTTATTTCTAAATGTGGGATACAGTTAGTCCTCAATACTTCAGAGACAAAATTGTGACACTCTCTAAGTAAAAGTTAACATGATTATTCACATGGAGAGCAAGTCTGCCAAGGGAGATTGTTCAGGAAATGGGTGGAAGGGAAATAAGATGATTAAAACAAAGGGATGGAATAGACACAGAGAGAGGTCTTCCCAGAAGAATTAAAGAGGAAAGTGAAAACTTATAGTTTCTTAGGGGCAGAGAACAGGTCCCATCTTTCAATGGGCAATTCATCAGGATATCACCAATGAGGGATCTATGAATTCCCATATAGGTATTATGTTTTGGAATTTTGATTATGAAGTCAAGAGGATGACCTTGGAGGAATTGTTTTCAATGATCTAAATACCAAACACCATACCATACCAACCATTGCTTTACTCAAAATGACATGAATTATTACTTTCAAATCGATACCTGGAAACATGTTTTTAAGCACCAGTGATCAGAAGGACTACTCCTACGTAAGCCAAGAAGGAAATAAAAAATGTTTCATATGTTCATTAAATAATTTCTAGTCATCCTTCAGTTGTTATAAAGATATTAAAATTTTAAAAGTTGTCTAATTTTTTTTAAATGGTCAGGTTTTGAACATGTAGGACTTAACTACCACATAGAGAGTGAGACTATTCCATTCTAAAAGAAAAGGCCAAGGAGGAAGATAGTTACTTTCTATCTTGAGACAAAGTATTTAAAACATAAGTAATACATATTTTAAAGAGAAGATCATCATAACAGAAGTATTGTCAGAGGTACTTGCAGTAGGTACAAATCCATTTCATAAGAAGCAAACAAGAAACCTTCCTGGTATTGGCTAAAGCCTGATGAGGGGACGGAATATTTTTGTTCTGGTTATTGCCACCTAGCTGTGTAATCATGAGCAAGTCCCTTCATCCCTTTGAGTCATCCCTAAGGGGGAGAGGGCAAGAGGATCACTAACTGCAAATATTTGTTTAGAAAGCTTCATATTGAAAGAATGGCCTCCAAAAGGAGGGAGGACAGGAGGAAAATATAGCAGAAGTACTGCTAAAGTTCGCTGTTACATCTTAAAAACAGTTTTGTTAACAAATAATCCATACATCGTACAATTCACCAATTTAAATGATATAATTCGATAATTTTAGTATAGTCACAGATTTAGGCGACCATCCCCACATTCAGTTTTAGAACATTTTACAAAAAGAAACACCATACCTATTAACAATGATCCCCATTTACCGGTAACCTTCATTTCAAGGCCATCCCTGGGCCACCCCTATTATCTATTGATTTGCTTATTTTGGACATTTCATATAAATAGACTCTTATGATAAATGGCCTTTTGTTACCAGCTTCTTTCACCTAGCAAAATATTTTCAGTGTTCTCCCATTTTTTAAGCATGTATCAGTACATCATTCCTTTTTATATCGATATGATGCATTTTGTTTACTCATTCTTCAGTTGTCAGATGTTTGGGTAGTTCCTAGTTTTTTTTACTATTATGAATAATGCTGCTATGTTCATTCTTGTTCAACTTTTTATGTGGGAATATGCTTTTATTTCCATGGTATCATGGAAATATATATTTTTGTAACAAGTTTTTTTATATCTGACTAGTTTAAGGTAAATAGATTAAAAACTATGACAAACACAATAAAGGATATAATATACATTTAGGTTTGTTTAATGTTTATGTATGAATTTTAAGGGAGAGAGAGTTCATGAGCAGAGTAGGGGCAGAGGGAGAAAGAGAGAGACAGAGAGAGAGAGAATTCCAAGCAGTCTCTGTGCTGACAGCAGTGTGGGTGCTGTCAGTGTGGGGTTCGATTCCATGAACTGTGAGGTCATGACCTGAGCTGAAATCAAGAGCCAGATGCTTAACTGACTGAGCCACCCAGGCACCTCTACCTTAACACCTCTTAAGTTTGTTAAGAGTAACCTATTTCCTGCATTGTCATTGAGGAACATAATTTCTCCAGATTAAAATTTATAAAGAGAGGAAAGAGTTGTAAATGTAAAAGTTTTCTGAGCTGCTCAAATGAAAGGCAGGATATTAATCCAAGGTTTGGGGTATTTATTATTATGAATTTGGATTGGAAGATGATGTTGACACTGAATTTTATCATAAAGTAGGAGATAGCTAGTATAATTAAAAAGACTGTTTTGCCAATAAAGTCAGGCTTCTGCTTATGATTTCAGTGTATTTGAGTTTGGTATCCCTTGATAGTTTATATTGTAGAGGTCATATCGTTGTACATCAGGCATTGTGTTTTTTGGGGAAATTTGGTCCCCTCATCACCAGGTGGACCTTCAACACATGATACATTCCTTTGGAGCAAATTAACTGGGAGTAGAAAGATATGGGTGTATATTTTCTTGGTACTAAGTAATTAGTGAAAATAGACATGGTGATGAATATAAATTTAAAAAATTAGGAAAAATAAACAGCTGTTCTCTATTTAGATGTGGTAAACATATTTATTCCAAAAGGAAAAATAGACACAATATTTATAACTAAGGAAATATTTAAGAAATGGGTCAATAAATTTCTTATTTTTAAAGTTATCCAAACAAATAACTAAACATTCTAATTCCAATATATATGTTAACATAAAAATCTAATTTGAATTTAAACTAAATGCTAAGATGCCGGAGAAATCTCTTTAAAAAAGTTTTTTTAACCTTGTTTAGGAAAAAAAAGTTGGTCTTATCTTTCCATCCTTGCAGATGTAGGCTCTGGTCCAAAATAATAATAATCAAACAGAATTCATAAGCACACTGAGAAGGGCTTCCCAGAGAAGTCCTAATAAACCAGTAAGCACATGTGTAACACTGTCATTAGAATATAAGGCAAAACTCTGAAAGACACTCTGTTGAAGTAAAGTTTCAAATGTCCAAATGTGCTTTTTATGGGGTTAGATTTTTTTTAATGTTTATTTTTGAGAGAGAGAAAGAGAGAGACAGAGGCACAAAGAGGGGAGGGGCAGAAAGAGGGAGGCAGAGAATCTGAAGCAGGTTCCGGGCTCTGACCTGTCAGCACAGAGCCCCTCCTTCGCTCATGCTCTCTGTCTCTCTCTCAGAATAAATACATCAACATTAACAAACAAACAAACAAAAAAAACATTTAGATAATAATGACTAAGCTTCTTAGCACTTGATTTTGTTTTATATTTTTCAGAAGGAGGGAGCTTGATTGAAGTAAAACAGTAGGGAAAGCATGAAATGGTATAATTTGATGGACTTAAGAGCATTTATAGAAGATATTAGAATAATGAAAATAATAAACAGAAGTTTGCATTCTGTTTTTTTTAGGTAAAGACAAGCATAAAATATTACTTCTTTTGCTCTTTAAATTTTCATTTTTCATTTTGATTGCCTGATTGCTTAAGTTTTTATTCTAGTGGTATAAACTACATTGTTCTGTTTACATTAGTGCAATGATAATCATAGGTAAAATTTCTACCTAGGTTTTCATACAAGCTGGGAATTGTTCTAGTATTTTCACATACATTATAACAATTGTTGTCATCAAAAAAATTATGGGGGAGATAGATTATTTTCATATATGGAAATGAAAGTGCAGAAAAGTTAAGTAATTTGTCCAAGGTCACCATATAATAATAAAAAATCCCAGAGATGGGATTTGCATTTAAGCAGTCTGATTTCAGAGTTAAATTGTTAAAAATTACTGCATCTGGTTTTTTATATGTTGTATTTTTTATATGTTGAATTTAAGCCATTTCAAAATATTTTTTTGTGATTGGGAATGGGTGATTTGGAAAGTATTTCTAAATATAGACTCATTATTTGCCACATTTGTGCGCATGTGTATGTGTAATATACTTAGCCCTTAAGAGTATTTCCCATTAATAAAACCGTGCATTAAAATCAAAATCGTTATTCGGATTTTACTTGAGACAGAGGAAACTTCTAAAGGAAAATGCATTATCAGTCTAGGCCTTGCCAGCACCAGAGTTTAAGGTTTCAGCTTTCTAGTCCTGTTCATCACATGGCACTTCCCTCTAGGAATTAAATATAACATCCTCTAAATGTGTCAAATCTAAATCAAAACCTGTAGCTATGTTGTTCAAATCCTATAGGAAAATAATAACCTTCATGGAATAGAGAAAACAAAGATATATCATTTTGTTTTAAAAATAGATATCATGATATTTTAAATATAACATAAAACATAACATCAACATTTTTGAAGGAATAAGACACAATAAGTGAAGCTAATTTGCCAAATTCTCCATAGTGCTTCAGGATCAAAGTCTTTCAGATACATTTTTTCATAATAACTCTTCTGAAGAAATAACTTTCATTACTACAATGTGTACCTAAATTTGTACACAATGTGTACATTACTACAATGTGTACTACAATGTGTACCTAAAATTTACTGTTCTTTTTCTAATATGAATTTGCTTTTAAATTAATATCAGGCATTTAGTTTTGTTCAGGTGAACTTTATGACTGAAGCCTTACTATCATAAGGTTTTATTATTTTTCTTCACTTGAAATTCAGATTTATTTTGTTTTCCTTTATTCCACCTCAGGATGCAGTGCCTTCAGTAATGATGAGAACATGGCAAATAGGTAAATGACATCGGTTGTTACTGTGTCTGTCTCATCATTCAGGTTAATGAGGACCCCTTTAGGTATCCGAGGTCTCCTAACTCTAAACTTCGGCAATTTTATACATTTAACAGAATCAGTGTCAAACCATGATTCTAGGATGGTGCTCTTTTTTTTTTTTTTTTTACCTCCAAGGCATTTTCCTCTCTGTTTATGGAAAAAATGTCTTTGATGTGGTACGATAGAGTACTACTGATAGCCTACTGGGTGTTGACGCCTTTTAAAAAATCTACTTTAAAACACCACCTGTGCCAAAATGACAATGAAGAGAAAACTGGTTGATTAAGTTACTTGCCAGCATATCTAGTTAGGAACATTTCAAGATGACTTAAAAAATGTATACGTGTTTGTAATATACGATGAGTGAACATTTACACTGAGCTGTGAAGCTCCTGGGAGCCGTGGGTAGCTTTTCTCAGTTGTTATTTGGGATTTAGTGATGGTGCTCTAGTTAATATTTTTTGGTGGGACTGGGTTTACCAGTCTGGAGTTTCTCAAGAAATCTTGGTCATGGCATGTTTAATTATGTCACCAGAGATTTCTTGAGCATGCTGAGAGCTTGCAGCCATTTGCCCTACATTAAAACATTGCAATGAAGGCATATGAGCAAGTTTTGCAAATGCTGTCGGTACCATAGAAGCGGTTTGTGTTTGACTACCCCTCCCATTAGAAGATTAAAAACAGGATATTTTCATTAAAAATGACTGGAGTATAAACACTTAAGACAAAGGAATAATGACTTAAAATAGTGTTTTGAATAGTCCTAGCAGAGTGTAACTACTCAAATGCAATTAAGTAGCTACTGTGGTAATTATTTCATCTATATTTTATATTCTCTCTCTCTTCAGAATACTCTGCTCTTTGACACAGCCGGCAGCTGAGATACAAGAACTTTGTCAAAAGCACTTTGAATATGTTATGACAGTCTTGGTGGCTAGCATCTTTTTCACCTTTTTAGGAGACAGAAATTGTAAGTTGCCAGTCACAAACACAAGTGAACATTGCTTGCCAAAACTAACAAACTAAATAACAATAAATGAATGAATGAATGAATAAATAAATAAAATATTTAAATTTGTTTCTAATCTCATATAAGCCTGACTACATGCTATTTAAGGATGGGAAGAACCATAGCTTTGCAGTTCATCTGAATAACAAATATCAATTAGGAATACTTCATGAATAATTCATATGAATATTTAAACTATACAATGTTAGGAAGCAAGGTGTCTGTAGAGGTAGTTGGCAGGTGTTTCTGGTATGTATGAAGCTACCAAAATTGGGCTGTTGAAACATATTATTCTTTTATGACTACATCTTTATTAGAAATGCAGGAAGTACTTACATTGTTATTTGAACAGCTTCCCAACATGTAAGTTATGTGGCAAAGCTTAGATGTGGTAAAAACATGATGGATTAGAAAGAGGCTTTACATCTTTAAAAAAGAAAGATGTTCAATTGCATTGTCAAAGGAACTATACTTATTTGAATTAACGGCTGCTGACTTTTGCCTGGGGTTTTTTCCAGATGTCAACAGAAAGGATAAACATAATCCTCAATTACTCCCCCTGCATCTGCCAAGCACTCAGGCCAAGTCCAGGTGAATAGCATAGAGAACCAAGGGGAAAAGAGCCCTGCATCCCCTTCCCTGTTCCTGCAAAGCAGAATTAATGCCATGCTAATTGAAGTGGTTTCATTTTGTTCAGAGTATTTCTTGAAAATTCAGGCAATAGAAAATGTCAGTTGTTATGTTTTGGGTGAAACTGGATTTTAAAAATACTTTAAATGGTATTGTTATTGATCTCTTCAAAGTAACAGCTGAGTACAATGCCCTAAGCACCGCCCCCATGTCACACATAGACCATAAAATCCCGATCTTATCCATTGAGATTTAAGAACACTGTGGTGACAAATCTTCCCTCAAGTGGGCTATGGGGTTCTCAGAAGCATCAGGGTTCCTTGATGACTCTTTTCAGAGTGCCTTGAGGACGCAAATTTTCAGGAGCAAGAGTATTTTCTTTCTAACAGTGTGGTACCTGATAGCAGTAGGGTAATGTAACATTGATCCAGCATCCAGCTTTCTCTGGGGTCAATTTCAGTTTGTAAAACGGAGAGGAGTAAGGTCCTTTTTGGCAGGTATCTTAACCACCTGAGAGGACCACATCTCTGACGGTTCAATATTACTCTAAATCTGGTAATATTTGTAGATTTTGCAAGAAAATCGCTGTAAAAGCTCCTTTTAGGGAGTGAACGAATAAATTTCTCTGGTTCATTTTTCTTTTGTACTTCTCAGACTAAAGAATTTTTTCTGTCCTTTTCTCCCTCCCTTCAGTGCTTCCTTTTTACCTTTACTTCCATTTTTGGTCTCAGATGCTTATTAAAATCAATAGAAACAGCCAAAACATTTGCCTGAGTTAAGATGCTTATTGGTTTTCTTAAATTAGAAGTTCACAGATAGGCTGGCTTCAACTGATAGTTGATCAGAGAGTGCCCCAAGTAGTTTCTTTCCATTTGTGTACTTTACCTTCTACAAGGACAGCTTCATCTTAACTCAGGATTTCCTCTAAAGACCACCTCTTTTCTGATAGCTTTCATGGGAGATCAGGAAAAACGTTTTCCTAGAAGCTCATATTTTCTCACAGCCCAAATTAGACTTGACCCAAACTGAAATCAGTGTGTAGCCAAGCAGATGGAATTTCTTTCTGATTTGCTTAAGCCAAGGAATTTCAGTTAGGGTTCAATACTACCCCAAATGCCTGGCCCCAAATGGAGGAGATATGATTCACTAAAAGGAATCTGCACGCTACACTCAATTTCTAGTCGATCCTCCATTGTCCTGGGTCTTTGAATTTAATCAGACAGCAGTGACTCTATTATATATATTATTTTACATAATGTATAATCACCAATTAGACCAGTTCCCTCCCCTTCTTTCTCTCTCTGGATGTATATATACATATGTATGTATATGTGTGTGTGTATGTATATATATATATATATATATATGTATGTATATATACATATATATATATGTATATATATATACATATATATATATATATATGTAATTAATTTGTTGAGTTTGTGTGCGCAACACCTCTACTTGGATGTCTAATAGGCCCTTACAACGTAGCATGTCTTAAATCACACTCTCGATTTCCATTCCCTGTCCACTGTTTTCACTTCTACTCTTTCCTACCAGTAAAATTTCACCCAGTTGCTGGGCATAAACATTTTGAAGTCATCCTTGAGTGCTTGCTTTTCCTCCCACTTCAAATTTGTTTGGCTCAATATTCATTATGTCTCCTGTCTTCTCCTCTCTCCACTACTCTTCCTCTCATAAAGCTACCAGCACCTCATTTCTATAATAACATCCTACTTAACTTGAGGCTCCAACTCCCACTTCTTTCTTCTACTCTACTCACTATAAACAGAGTTATATTTTAAAAGCATTAGTCAAATTTTGTCAGAAACACTAATGGCCTCCCATCACACTGAGAATAAATTCCAATAATGATTAATTAATTATCTGTTCTTCTGTTAAATATGGATCCTTGTTCTTGTTTTGGTGAAGTAATATTTACAGAGCAGAGATAGAGTCTGCCCAAATCATGTGTCTTGAAGTCCTAGAGTTCACAGTCATGCTAATTTATTATTTTTTTCTGGATATCTGTGTTTTTATGTAAGAAGTAGTGGGCTAATGCATTTTGGACTTAAGCTATTTTGCCTTTCCTGTTTGCTAAGATGTTAAACATGACTGGAGTCTGTTGGACTTGTCTTGTGCCTTTGAAACAGGAATATATGTGTGGGAAAGCATCATAAGAAGGCTTTATTATATACCATGTATTTTTTATGTTATAATTTACTAGTACCTTATTGGGTCCTATTTATTAAAATATCAGAAATGATAACTGTAGGCAAAGTCCAGATTTGGGGATCCTTTCAACCTGTCATTAGAATAAAAACTTGCATGGACACCATTAATTACATAGATTCCAAAGTGTGTTTAAAACATGACATTATTTCTTTAAATCCAGAAAGATTAAATTATTATGTAAACAAATAAATACATTATTTAAAAAAAAAGGTTTATGTAATATTTCTCTTCTTGTTTTGGGAACACTCTTTGGAATGATGACAGATGTTTTTTTAATATTTATTTATTTTTGAGAGAGGGAGAAAAAGGGAGGGAGAGACAGAGCATGAGTGGGGGTGGTGCAGAGAGAGAGGGAGACACAGAATCTGAAGCAGGCTCCAGGCTCCGAGCTGTCAGCATGGAGCTGGATGCAGGGCTTGAATCCATGGACCACGAGATCATGACCTAAGCTGAAGCTAGACGTTTAACCGATTGAGCCACCCAGGCAACCCTCAAAATTTATTAAAAGACATAAACTATTGTTTTCTGTTTGATGAATTTGTATTATTTTTGTTTCTCTTTTAAGAGGTTAGGGTAGTGTGGCTTTGGAAGAATGGAAATAAAATATTTCCGAAGTTCTAAATCCTTCAAGATAAAATATGCAAAACTTGTTGAAACTGCTTCTTATATTTATATCCCAATATGTAACACATAGTAGATTCTTAATATTTGTCATATGGCCATTTTGATGGTTGAGTAATATTTCACTAAATAAATAAGCTACAATTTATTTATCATCTCTCTTGCAATGTAAATTTGGAATTATTTTTTTTTAAGTTTTGGACAATTATAAATAAATCTGCAATGAAAAAGAATATGAATATATATTTCTCATGGACATGTTTTTATTTCTATATTGTAAACATATAGGTATAGAATACCTAAGGTAAGTATGTGTTTTACCTTCAAATAGATTGATAAGCAATTTTTCAAAGTTGTACCACCTCACACTCACTGACAATGTGTAAGAATTCTAGTTTTTCCACATTCTTGCCAAAGTGTCTTATCAGTCTTTTGAATTTTAGCATATCTGGTGGCTGTGTATTTATAGGTAGGTGTATCATTGTGATTTGAATTTGCATTCCCCTCCTGATACTATTGATGTTAAGCATTTTTCCATATTGTCTCTGGTTATTTGATACGCTTTTTTTTAAAATGCCTTTTCAAGTCTTTTGCCCATTTAAAAAATTGAGTTGTTTTCATTTATATTCCTACACTGATCTAAAGGAATTCTTTATATGCTCATGATACAATTCCTTTGTCAGATATCTGAGTTGCATATATCTCCTTACAGTCTGCATATGTCTTTATTAGATCAGTTTTAAGTTAGAAAAAGTAATGAAATGTTATCCCTGATTATACCAATTGTTGTCAAGGATATATAGCAATAGAAATTCTCATTTACAGTTAATGGAAGTGTAAATTTCTCCAACTACTTTGGAAATATATTGTTACAGAGGAATAAATTTGACTATTTGCAAATTGTATGACCTGGCATTTTACTTTTAGGTATACATTTAATAAAAATATGCTTGCTTGTGCAGCAAAAGACATGTACAAGAATGTTTATAGAAATATTACTTATAGAAGTAAAAAATTAAATACAGACCAAACATCATTTCTAGAAAGGATAAAGAAATTGTGGTACATTCATACATTGGAACATTATACAACAATGAAAAGAAATGAATCATAGCTACACATGACAATATGAATGAATTTAACAAACATAATGTTGAGTGAAATAAACTGAATACAGAATAATAAATAATAATGATTCTACTACTAGAAGATTAAAAACATGCTAAGCTAAACTATGGTATTAGTAGTAAAGAGAGTGGTTAATTTTTTGTATTGCTGCAAACAAAATACCTTAAAACTTAGAGCCTTAAACAATAATAAACATTTATTATCTCATACTGTATGTGAGTCAAGAATTCTGGAGCAGTTTGGGTGGTTTTGGCTTAAGAACTCTCATGAAGTGTCAGTCTAAATGCCAGAGTTTTGGTAATCTGAATACTTGACTGGCACTGGTCTACACACCCCAAAATGGCTCACTCATGGGGCATCTGGGTGTCTCAGTAGGTTAAGCGTCAGACTCTTGATCTCGGCTCAGGTCATGATCTCATGGTTCATGAGATCGAGCCCCACTTCATGCTCTGTGCTGAGTGTGTGGAGCCTGCTTGGGATTCTCTCTCTTCCTTTCTTTCTGCCCCACCCCTGCTCGCACTATCTCTCTATATATCTGTCTCTCTATCAAAATAAATAAACTTAAAAAATGGCTCAGTCACATGCATTTGTTAAGATACCTTTGTTCCTTATTGACTTTACTAACAGTCCCTTCATTCTTCCCCATATGGGACTCTCCGTTGCGCTGTTTAAGTGTTCAAATGACATGGCAGTTGGCTTCCTCCTGAGTGAGTGATTTAAGAGTCTTTGTAAGGAGGAAGCATGATGCCTTCTATAATCTATTTCCCAAAGCACACACTGCCAATTCAACTCTATTCCATTTGTTAGAAGCAAGTCATTTACTTTAGTTCACATCAAGGGGAAGAGAATTGGGATCTATCTTTTGAAGGTAGGATTATAAAGCATTTATAGACATATTTTAAAACTAATTACCTTTGGAGAGAAGGGAGGAGGTAGTTACTGGGAGGGGACATGAAGTGAGGAACTTGTAGGATACTCTTTCTTAATTAAGCATTGCTTACATTGGTATGTTTCCTTTGTGGTAATTCACTGTGCTCTAGACTTTGTGAATTTTTCTGATCGCATGCTTTGTTACAATTGAAGAGTTAAAATGTTTAATGCTAAGTTTATTTTTCACTAAAACAAGTAGCTATTTGAAGAAATGCTTTTAATAAATACACAGAATAAAAAAATATTGGAAGTATAAACAGGGTAATTAATCATGTAGATGATCCCTTTTTCTGTTTTAGCAAATGTTGTACCATAAATTGATATTTCCTATGTCTACTAGGACACTAAAATATCCTGACATATCACAATATATGATGGTTCAAGGGACGGTTCAAAATGCTTTTTTTTTAGCATTTTATTTTTCATCATGGTAAGTGTACTCTTTAATTCTCATCTCCTATTTCCCCCATCCTCCCACCCAACTCCCCTCTGGTAACCATCAGTTTGTTCTCTATAGTTAAGCGTCTGTTTCTTGGATTGTCTCTCTCTCTCTGTCTTTTTCCTTTGCTCATTTGTTTTGTTTCTTAAATTTCACATGTGAGTGAAATCATATCATATTTGTCTTTCTCTGACTTAACAGCATTATACTCTCTAGCTCTTTCCATGTTGTTGCAAATGGCAAGATTTATTCTTTTTTATGGCTGAATAATATTCCATTGTATATATATACTGCTCTTCTTTTTTAAATTTTTTTTTCAACGTTTATTTATTTTTGGGACAGAGAGAGACAGAGCATGAACGGGGGAGGGGCGGAGAGAGAGGGAGACACAGAATCGGAAACAGGCTCCAGGCTCTGAGCCATCAGTCCAAAGCCTGACGCGGGGCTCGAACTCACGGACCGCGAGATCGTGACCTGGCTGAAGTCGGACGCTTAACCGCTGCACCACCCAGGCGCCCCTATCCTGCTCTTCTTTATCCACTTCTCTGTGGATGGATACTTGAACTACTTCCATAGTTTGGCTATTGTGAATAATGCTGCAATAAACATAGGGATGCATGTGTCTCTTTGAATTAGAATTTTTGCATTTTTTGGGTAAATACCTGGTATTGTAGTTTTGATTTGCATTTCCCTCATGATGAGTGATGTTGAGCATCTTTGCATGTATCTGTTGGCCATCTGTATGTCTTCTTTGGAGAAATGTCTGTTCATGTGTTCTGCCATTTTTAAATGGATTATTTGGTTTTTGGGTGTTAAGTTGTATCAGTTCTTTGTATATTTTGGATACTAACCCTTTATCAGATATGTCATTTTCAGATGTCTTCTCCCATTACATGGTTGCCTTTTAGTTCTGTTGATGGTTCCCTTCACTGTGCAAAAGCTTTTTATTTTGATGTTGTCAAAATATTCTATTTTTGCTTTTATTTCTCTTGCCTCAGGAGACATATCTAGCAAACTGTTGCTAGAGCCGATATCAGAGATGACTACCTGTGCTCTCTTCTGGGATTTTTATGGTTTCAGGTCTCACATTCAGGTCTTTAATCCATTTTGAGTTTATTTTTTGTGTGTGGTAAAAGAAAGTGGTCCAGTTTCATTCATTTGCATTTGGCTGTCCAGTTTTTCAGCACTATTTGTCGAAGAGACTTTTTTGTATTGTGTATTCATTTCTCCTTTATTAAAGATTAATTGACCATATAATTGTGGTTTTATTTCTGGGTTTTCTCTTCTATTCCATTGATCTGTTTATTTTTATGCCATTACCATAGTGTTTTAATTACTACCACCTTGTAATATCACCTTGTAATGTAACTTGAATTGTGGAATTGTGATACCTCCAGTTTTGTTTTTCTTTTTCAAGATTGCTTTGACTATTTTGGGTCTTTTGTAGTTTCATACAAATTTTAGGATTGTTTGTTCTACTTCTGTGAAAAATGCTGGCAGTATTTTGACAGGAATTGCATTAAATGTGTAGGTTGCTTTGGATAGTATAGACATTTTAACAGTATTCTTCCAATCCACGAGCATGGAATATCTTTCCATTTCTTTGTGCCATCTTGAATTTTATTCATCAGTGTTTTGTAGTTTTTGGAATGCAGGTCTTTCACTTCTTTGGTTAAGTTTATTCCTAGATATTTTATTCTTTTTGGTGCAATTGTAAATGGGATCGTTTTATTACTTTCACTTTCTGCTGCTTCATTATTAGTGTATAGGAATGCCACAGATTTTTATACATTGATTTTTTTATCCTATGACTTTACTGAATTCATTTATCAGTGTACTAGTTTTTTGGTGGAGTCCTCAGGGTTTTCTATTTATAGTATCATATCATCTGCAAGTAGTGAAAGTTTTACTTCTTCCTTACTAGTTTGAATGCCTTTTATTTACTTACATTGTCTAAATGCTGTGGCTAGGAATTCTTGTACTATGTTGAATAAAAGTGGTGACAGTGGACATCCTTGTCTTGTTCCTGACCTTAGGGTAAAAGTTCTCAGTTTTTCACCATTCAGTATAATGTTGGCTATGGCTTATATATTGATATAAGGCTTTTATTATGTTGAGGTATGTTCCCTCTACACCTACTTTACAGAGGGTTTTTATCATGAATGGATGCTATACTTTGTCAAATGCTTTTTTTCTACATCTATTGAAATGACTATGTGGTTTTTATCCTTTCTTTTATTGATGTGACGTATCATGTTGATTGTTTTGTGAATGTTAAACTGCCCTTGCATCCTGTAAATTTCACTTGATTGTGGTGTATGATTTTTTAAAAAATATATTGTTGCATTCAGTTTGCTGATTTTTTGTTGAGGATTTTTTATATTCATGAGAGATATTGACCTGTACTTCTCCTTTTTTGTGGTGTTTTTATCTGGTTTTGGTATCCGGGGGATATTGGCCTCATAAGTCACTTCTAGTTCTTAGATTTCATGAGGCCATTAATTTTTTCCCTTGCTCAATTCCAGGGAGAAGATAAAATCATTGTTTTCTTAAAATTCTAGTTACATTGGTTTCATGATATATTCATCACCCTAAGATTCCCCAGGACAAGGGCATATCCTGCAGGGAATGTGAGTTCCGTGGCCCTGGTGGCACTGTTTGGTACTGAAAAGTTGCGGCATTGTCTCAAATATTGGAGATGCAGATGCACCCTGCTGTTACTAAGGAGTTGCATTTTCTTAGTGACTCCGTGATAAATGCTGCTGTGAAAAAGGAGCACATAAGTAAGGGACTCTCTTGGGTGTAGAGCATAGGGGAAGGGGCATCTCAACCAATTCACTGGCCATTCTTGGAGTCAGTCCCCTCAGTCCCTCTGAAACAGGGCTAACACATTATTTTAAAGTGTGAGGTTAAACTCTGTGTCTTTAAGGTTTATCCACTGCTTCTTTAAACTTTTGGAAGTGCATTCATGATGATGAATTCTGGTACTACTGATATGCAACATTACAAATGTGACAGGGGACACTTGAGAATTATAGCAGAGTGTACTTTGGAGAGGTCCCATTTTCTATATGTAAAAGCCACTGGGTTCACTCTTTATATAATTCAGACTTGAAATGAAAATTAATATATGGTAATCAGAGTTCATGTCATGAGAATACTTATCTTGAGAATACCTCTTTTATCTAAGTGTTCATTAGCAAAGGTAATAAATCTAATATTCTCTCCCAAATAATCATGCATTAAAAAACTATTCCTGAACTGGGATAGAAATGTGTGTCACCTGAATTAACTAAAGAACAATTTTGAAGAATTTAAAAATCAATTTTAGGCAGGTGCTAGGATTTTATTAACTATTTTTTACTTGGCTAGGAAAGAGAACCATATGTCTTTATCAATCAAGGCTCATACACTTCATTTAGAATTTTTGACATTTGTAGATATAAATAGAGTATCTGAACAAGAGCAGGACATTTAGGTGACTCTTTTAGTAGAGTTCTGAAGGATGGGGTTATGCACACTAATAATATGATTATCAAAATTGTTTCTGATGATGTATAGTATTGAAAAATGGGTCTGATGATTTCTTAGTCTGCACTCTACCTAAGGGAAATGGAAATAGATGAAAAGATGTATAGCAGTTAAAAAGATCAGGATACTGAAAGAGCAGTTATCATTATTACAGTAAATTTGGTTTGGAACATTTGAAAATGAGCCTGAGCACTTGGTTGATAACCATTGCCCTGAAGAAACCTACAAATGATTTCCCTTGGAAGTAGGCTAAGGAAGATAATTCCAAAAGGACCTTCTTGATTATACTTAATAAGCTTTCAGCCTGTAATGATGTCCATGCACATGAAATGAACAAATTCCTGAAGTGGACTTCCGAATTCAGCAGGTTCTCAGGATTTTCTTTTAAAATTTTTTTTTTTTCAACGTTTATTTATTTTTGGGACAGAGAGAAACAGAGCATGAACGGGGGAGGGGCAGAGAGAGAGGGAGACACAGAGTCGGAAACAGGCTCCAGGCTCTGAGCCATCAGCCCAGAGCCCGACGCGGGGCTCGAACTCACGGACCGCGAGATCGTGACCTGGCTGAAGTCGGACGCTTAACCGACTGCGCCACCCAGGCGCCCCGGTTCTCAGGATTTTCTTAAGTAAAAGTGGTCCTTTGTGCTTCTTGCCAGTGGAGGTCCATATACGTAGGTTCATTTATATGTGCAAATTGGAATGCACATGTATGCCGTATTTAGAAAATACAAATTCTCATTCTTATGTACATTTGGCTATTTGTGTTGATGTCTGTGAGATTGGGTATTACTTAGTAGAAATAGCATAGTGATAGTCATTTCATTTACATTTTATAGGTTTGTACCAGGTGTGTGTCACTTCATGTATTCACTTATGACCCAGAAACAGCTCCATATCAAGCCTGTATTTGTGAGTATATATGTGTTTGTAGGTTTCTATTTTAAGAATATAAAAGTTAATTATATTCACCTGAACAGTGGTATTCTCCTTTGGATGGGATGGCTTAAGTCAGGCAACTATATTAGGTGAACATCATGGTAATGAAAATCTTACAGGAGAGGAGGTCTTTGGAACAGGACAACTTGGACTTGAATCCTATTTATAATGCTTACTAGCTATTTGACTTTAACACCTAGTTTCTTCACTTGTAAAAGGTGAATAGTGATGATAATAGCACCTGCCTCATAGGATGTTTTTAAGATTAAGTGAGATAACAAATGAAAAGTACCTAGCACACGACTTGAAACACACTAAACCATAAATAGCCAGTAGATTATTATTTCTGTAATTCTTTCTAGATCAGTAAACTTCATGAAAGGGGTGGTGATGGTGGTAGAAGTGCCATCTATTTTATTTCCAGCCCAACCAGCTGCCTCACCATTATGTGCTGTGGGCCAGAAGAGCAAAGAGATTACAGATGGTCTGGAATGAGTCATTCCTTCTGCCTGAGAATAATTTAGAATGAATTTTGGGGTTCAGTCTTCACAATTCATCAATATTCTATCATTTCAATAGGCAAAATTAGAAGGCTAAAAGAGGAATGGCTAAGTCTTCAAAATTTGGTATTCCAGGGCATTTTGGAAGAACTTATTCAAGATAGACATACATGCCAAGGTTGAAGAATACAAGTGGAGCATGGAGTTATTTAGAGAACACTCACAATTCTAAAAAGGCAATGTAGGTAATTCATAGCAAATAGGGGTGGCTTTATAATACAGTTTTTATCAATAAACATTTGTAAGCATCCAGGAGGGCCAAGGCCTTACCTGGCACTAGAAATTACTGAATAATTGCTTAACTCCAGCTTTCACTTTAGTAATGGAGACATGGTCTTACATTGGTGCATAAGGGAGTATTCATGATGAGAAATGATCACAGTAAGATTTTATAATGACTACTGAAAAACATGCCACACATGGTTTCAGAATTTTGTTGGAGCAACTGAAACTATGATTATGTTCAAATATGACATATTCATCAATATGACTTTATTTAATGTGTGAGCTGTCCTAATGAAATTTTTAGAAGACTTGAAAACAAGGGACACCTGAGTGTCTTAGTTGGTTAAGTGTCCAGCTCTTTATTTCAGCTCGGGTCATGATCTTGCAGTTTGTGAGTTCAAGCCTTGCATCAGGCTCTGCCCTGTCAGTGCGGAGCCTGCTTGGGATTCTCTTTCTCTTCCCCTCTCACTGCACCCCCTCAAAATAAGTAAATAAGCTTTAAAAAATAAAAAGACTTGAAAACAACATTTATTTGATGTTGTTTTCGTATCAGTTGACACTATTCAGTTTTTAGTTAGCTTTGCAACTACACCGCTCACACACCACACACACACACACACACACACACACACACGAAACCTTGGGGGAATTCCCTCGGAAAAATATGTAAAGATCCCAAATTTATTTCGGGCTACGGCAAGATAGCTTAGAACAGATAGAGTGAGTACTAATGAGTAATCTACCAAGTAAAACTCTAAAGTCTGTTTTGCCAGTGGACTTGATATAATTCATGTCAGCATGGAAAGAATAGATTAAGAATGGACAGTTTGGACTCACTCATATATTGTGCTTGGCTCATTAGCAACATTAGTGTACCTTGTTAGGTAACTACATACATCAGCCTTGAATGCTATGCAAATAACCGTAAAGTTACCTTTTATTTTCAGAAAGGAGCTCTTAATTGCTACATTGGTTACATCTTCATCTTTAATAAAATGTTCCATTCTTTTTCTTTTTTTTTTTTTTGAAAAGAAATCAACAGAAAAATACTTTAGACGTGGGGTTTCTCAAACTTTGTATAGACACGGCATGGGGACCCATTTTGTTAAAATGCAGATTGTACTTCATTAGGTTTGGGGAGGGAATTGAAAAGGTAGGATGGAGACCATCAGTAGAAAATAATCAGCATCTGGGGCACCTGGATGGCTCAGTTGGTTAAGTGTCTGACTTCGGGTCAGGTCATGATCTCACAGTCCGTGAGTTCGAGCCCCGCGTCGGGCTCTGGGCTGATGGCTCAGAGCCTGGAGCCCGCTTCTGATTCTGTGTCTCCCTCTCTCTCTGCCCCTCCCCTGCTCATGCTCTGTCTCTCTGTCTCTCAAAAAATAAATAAATATTGAAAAAACATTAAAAAAAAAGAAAATAATCATCTTATGAAGGAGACTAGATGGAATGACTTATACACAACACAGTGAAGAGTACCGGGCCAGATGCCCAACAATACAAATGTCCTTTGAGAACTTAGATTACCTCAAGAAAATGAAGAAAGGAAAGTCAGAATGGATGGAAGTGGAGAAAGAATCCTAAGGAATGACTGCACTTGGCTGAGTGGTAGTAACAGAGATCAAAGTTTAGAGTAGAAGTGATTCTGCTTAACTTGAATTGCAAAGACTGAGTTATCATCTAATCACTGGGAATTGAGGAATCAAGGCTAAATGAGTTAAATTAAGTTTAACAATATAATAATTAAGTTACAATTTATTAACTTGAGTTCTGTGCCTATGTCAATTCATAACATCTATAGTAACACAATGATAATAATAATGCCAGCCCTACTTATTTCAATTTTAATTAGTAGAAACAAATATATTCCTATTGAAATTCAGAGTAGAAATCAGCTTCAGGGATAATCAAGTCATGTCATCTCTCTTCTTATAGGCTTTGAACACTTTTCGTTGTTTTCTGCATAAAGCCTCACATCCTTTATGAAGCCTGAGAGACCCATGAGATCTTGCTCCTTGCCAGCTCCATAGCCCCATCTTGTTCTGTTGGCCCCATCACTCTCCTTGTTCCAACCACACATTCTTTTTGGCTTTTTAAACTTGACCTGAACTTTCCCACTTCAGGCCTTTTCAGATATAATTCTCTCTGCTTAGAAGATTTCCCCCCTCCAACCACAGGTCGTTTCTTTGTTAATGGCTTCCATATCACTCTGTGTTGCTCCTTTATAGAAGTTATCGTAACTGAAATAGGTTTTTGTTTTGTCATGGATAACGTAGGACTTCCCTTACAGGATGTGGACTCGAGTGGTTCAGAGACCATGCCTATCTTTTTGCTGACATCCCAGTATATAGCACAGGCCTGGCATGGAACTCATTAATATTCAAGGTGTGAGCAAGTGAATGAGTGAATGGTATGATCCAATACTCTCATTTTACATGAAGATGTAGAGAGTGATGAGTCTGAGTTTTCCAGATATGCTGAACTATAACCAAAGGTGTTTTATTGTAACTCAGGAAGAGAATGGGAGCAAAATTTTCTCCAATCCTTCAAGATACTCAAAATAAATTTAAGAATATCATCTAGTTTAAGAAATCATTACCCCACCTTCTACTGTCCCATCCTTTTTTTGTGTATATTATGTTTATGCTTATTGGCAAAACACGCTCTTAAAAGAATCATTGGTTATACCTGTTTTGCATCTCATATAAGGTGTTATGGCTAGAATATCACACTTTTATTTATCAACAGCAAGTTGGTCTCCTTGGCTACCTTCTTAAATTTTGTGGGTTGTTTTTTGAAAGATGAACACCCATCAAACCAACAATTGGCCTCTATAGGTATTTTTTCCCCATGTTAGACAGAAAGCTACATGATATTTTGGAAAGATGTTTGCTATACCATCAATAGTGAAGCAGTAAAGACCACTGAGACAACCATACATGTCACTAGACAAATAAGAGTCTCAGCTTGTATTCTCTTATACAAAATCACACAATTTTAAATTGCACTAAATTGGTACTAATTTGGCAATCTTAGCTTTGATATGCTCTCAGTCTTAAAATTCTAAGGACTTGAGACTTGAAGGGCATTCACACCAGGTTTGAATGAAATGTATTTACAGCACAGTGGGAGAAACATTTTATTTTATCCCTGGTTTTCGCTAGGCTTCTTTGTGTCGAAGCTGTGGAACTAACCAAACCTTATCAATATTTAGCATCTCTTCTTTAAAATGACAAGCTTTAGAAAAATAATTCAGTATCAAGGTAAATAACCATATCCTTGGCTGCCTGGGTGTGTTTTAAACACTGCTGAGGAAAGGGAACATTTCTCCTAAGAAAACTATATGAATGTCAGGCAACTGTTTTTTTTCTATAAGGCCTTATAAATAATAACTAACATTGTGCTAGGACAATAGAGGATTTTCTCAATCTCCTCTGGGTTCCAGGTAGAGGACTGGCTGTTAGCTCGCATTTATGACAAAGTATTATTTTTCTGCTAAAACAGATGGATTTTGAATTGACATTTTGACATCACAGGAAAATACATACTGTCCTTTCAAATACTCCTCTCGGATACATCAGGAAAACAACTATTAAGTGAAATGTATGACAGCAGGACTTCATTCTACTTTTCTTATTCGAGTGTTTATTTGTTTGAATTGGCCATAGATAGGTTCCTAAAGGATTTGAACTGTGTCAGAAATGATTTGATTTAAGTCAAACAACGAACACAATCACACCTTGTCACCACGCCCCAAATGACTTTTTTTTTTGGGGGGGGATGGGCCACCTTCATGGGCAAAATGTAATATGTTCAGTAAAGCTTTCCTGGGCATTGCCTCATTTGTAGGATATATTTAAGACTGGAAAATGACATAGTAATATTTACCAGATACAGATATTAACAAAACAATTTCTACTCCTATAAATGTAAATATGGACAGCTTGAAAATAGCATATAAATTATATAGCATACTGGATAGAGATATTACCAGAATAATTTCTATATCTATAAATGTAGACTTAGAAATATGTTAGAGTTTTGATTACACAAATATTTACTCAGGGGAATTATCACAGTGGGGATTTTTATTGTAACTGTGTGTTTGTTATCGGGTGGTTGGTAAAGATTTATTGATTATTCCATTTACTTAGGAATGGGGGAATGTTCAAATCTATTTTATTTTTTATTTGAGAACTTCCTATCATTCTTCATGTGCAGGTTTCTTCAAGTTTTCACATATTTGAAAGGTTAGATTTATTTCTTGAACTACATACTGAGTTCATTCCTCTGGATTTATTTTCCATTCATATATGAGGTTGTTTCTAATGTAAAAATACACCTTATGCATTTTGGCAACCCAGTTAAAGACATGCATTCTGGTCACATCTACCTTATCCACGCTTACCCTCTTTGACCATATGAGCCATTGTATTAAACAGTAGATCATTGTACTTTTTTTCTTCAATCCTTCACAAATCATTTTCAATCATTTTGATAAAAGCTGTCAGTCTTTATTCATTTTACCTTTCAAAAGGACTCAAAAGGCACTGGATTCTAATTTGCATGCCTAACCCAGTCTTGTGTTGTTATTAGCAGTACACTTTGCTTCTCCAACATGAAATTAAGATAGAAAAGTACTATTTTGTTGAAATCGTAAATGACATGATAGGCAAATTCTTCTTCTTCTTCTTCTTCTTCTTCTTCTTCTTCTTCTTCTTCTTACTACTACTACTACCACTATTGGTATTAATATTTCAGGCATTTAGCTATGACTTTTTTTCTCAAGAACTTAATTTGTAAAGCTGATTAAAAATTATATTCAGTTTATATTAACTGTGTCTTTTAAGAATCATATTTCTAAATCTTGTGATTAATACTATAATAAAAGAGTGTTTCAGGGCACCTGGGAAGCTCGACTGGTTAAGTATCCTACTCCTGATTTTGGCTCAGGTCATGATCTTAGAGTCACGAGATCAAGCTCTGCATCAGGCTTGGTGGTGGGTGAGGAGTCTCTCTCCCTCTGCCTTCTGCGTGCACACTCTCTCTCTCTCAAAAAAAAAAAAGTGTTTCAAGGTCCCCTTTCCTTTATGTCAAACCAGTTCAGTAAGCAAAGTGAAAGTCAGGGCTTTGATTCTCTTCTTAGATGCCCCTTTATTTGGGGCAGCTGGTGGGCTTAGTTAAGCATCTAACTCTTTTTAATTTTTTTAAAGGTTTATTCATTTCTCAGAGACAGAGCATGAGCAGGGTAGGGGCAGAGAGAGAGAGGGAGACAGAATCTGAAACAGGCTCCAGGCTCTGAGTTGTCAGCATAGAGCCTGATACAGGGCTTGAACTCCTGGACAGCGAGATCATGACCTTAGCCAAAGTCAGATGCTTAACCGACTGAGCCACCCAGGGGCCTCAAGTGTTTAACTCTTGATTTTGGCTCAGGTCATGATCTCACAGGGAGATCAAGCCCAGCATCAGGCTTTGCGCTGTCAGCACATCTTGGGATTCTCTCTCTTCTCCTCTCTCTGCCACCGCCCCCACCCTCAAAATAAATCAACTTAAAAAAAAGTCTCCTTATTTGAATGATACAGGTTTCTCTACAGTGATTACAGTGAATCACCTGAAAATGAATATGCCAAAGTATATGTTCCAGAAAGTTTGGGTATTTTTAAATTGCCTATTCATGTAATTTAGACCTCAAATCCCTATCAAGCTTATAATTTGGTCAAGAGAAAGATGTTGTCCAGCAATTACGTTGGATTCCTACAGTATGCTAGGTACAAGCACTTTGTCATTTCACTCATACAGATGAGGACAATTCCGAGCAGTTGAGGATACTGATGCTTAGCAAGGTTGAATAACATGACTAGTTATTGTCTATATAATAACTTGACTTATGAGTGACAGAAGTGTGAGTCAAATTTGTGTCTCTGATTCCAAAGACCATGATCTACTGAATTATTTGATTAGTTTCTTTCATGTTTGTTTTCCTTACCTCTAATGCTAAAGGGGTTCTCTTAGACTCTTTAGTAGTAAAACTAGGGATACAAGCTGAATCTTAGATTTTTAGGTTTCCATTGTCAAAATTTTTCCTCCTCTTCAACTGAATTTTTTAATAATTCAGTAATAGAACTAGTTTGGACGAAACTCAAAATTTGAGATAAGAGACTCAACATTCATGCATTTCAAAATTCAAGCTTTTCCTCCGTCATGTGCAACTCTCTCTCATGGTATTTGGAGAGAGTAATGAGAGAACCTTAGATTCTCAGGTATCAATCATATCTTATGTGGTTATTAATATTTTAAACATTTTACTAACAATTTAACTATTCAATTTACTTCTGTTGGAGGAGGTCATCAAGAAGATATAACTGGCAGTTGACCCCTGAGCTGGATCTGAGCAATTGGAGGCTCCCCACCCCCTCCCCTGTCCTTGGAATGTGTGTTCTGTTTGCTTTCTGTGTTCCCAGAAGCTACTCTAAGGATATTTAGATTTGAGATAGGAATGTGTTGAGGCTATCTTGACTGAGTATGAGACTAAACCCAGTTAGGGCCTCTATATAAACTTCTAAGAGTTGGCTGGTGAGTGTAATCTACCTGTTTTGAGGCTGCCCAAGACAAGCCTCTTATGTCTGTTCCCTTGATTATTAAACCTGCCATCTACCAATCTGGAGTCATCTGCCTCATCAGTCTCTCTCTATCCTCCATGTATGGGGGCTGGTTTCAGATTACATCAGAAAGTTCCAGAGGAAGTTTCTAACCAACAAATTCTACCACTTGTAAGGAGTAAAAGTAATTAGCTTTTGTTGTTGTTGTTTTTGTTTTTGTTTTGTTGGATGCCTTGGTCACTTTGCTCTTTCTCTCAGGGACCCATGTAATCATGTTGGTCTAGAATTTGTTCTGAATTTCAGGTGATAATTGACAGTGAAATAAACATTAATATTTGTAGTATTTCCACAGGGTATGTAATACAAATGATGAAAAAGAACATACATCAAGAGATTTGCTAATACATAGATGGCTTAATCAAACCCTCACTTGTATCATAGAATGATAGAGGTCAATGAGTGTAAAAGGCAGCATATTCTTCTTTTAGTTGAGGTGAATGAAGTCTAAAGGAATAATTAATTGATAGTAAAGCCAAGACAAAAACCTGTTCCTTCATAGAGCTGATCAATGAAGGAGCATGATTTAAAGTCCAGCTGCTTGAGTTCCCATCCTATCCTTCCATGTGGTCCAAGAGCTCTGGATATTCCCTGAGTAGGCAATAGAAGGGTTTTTAGAGGAGAACTGGGTCATATATTTCCTTCCAGTGAGTTCTGAGTCTTTTAGGCGAGGTTGAGTGTGGGTTGCTCTCTGGGATTGATGTCCCCACAGTTGCAGAGTAAGCTGCCGCCACTCTGCCCCTGCCCCCCCCCCCCCATGAAGCAGCTTGTGTTGCTGCTGCAGGATTTCTGGGTGGGGCAGCCAGTCCAGGATTATTGTGCAAGCCTTCTGAAGCTCTACACAGAGAGATGCAAATTCCTCCTCCCTGGTGAGCCCCAGGAGTTACCAAGGCCCCAACATCATCCATGCCATTCCTAATCAGGCTTGTGGGAGTATTTCCTCCTTATCCCACAACTTTGGATAAGGTGGAGATTGCTAGATTCACAGGGCAGTTGAGAAGACTGAGGTAAATAGAGGGGAAGGGACTTGCCTGTATCACAGAGCCAAGAAACAGAGCTGGTGAGAACAAAGTACTGATGTAGATGCTTCTTCTTCACAGCAAAACTAGTAGAAGGATTGATTTTTCCCATCTTACCCCATGAGGAAACTGAGACTCAGAGAGCCTAAGGAACTTGTTCAGGGTCACACAGCTGGTAAGGAGGGCTTATAATACCAACAGAAATAATAATACTAATAAGGTAACATGTTCGATAGGTTCTATATGTCAAAAATAATCTCACTGAATGCTCACAGTTCTAGGAAAGTAGATACTATTTTTAAAAAATATTTATTTATTTTTGGGAGGCAGACAGAATGCAAGCAGGGGAGTGGCAGAAAGAGAGAGGCAGACATGGAATCTGAAGCAGGCTCTAGGCTCTGAGCTCTGAGATGTCAGCACAGAGCCTGATGTAGGGTTCAAACCCACAAAGCGCGGATCATGACCTGGGCCAAAGTCAGACACTTAACCAACTGAGCCAACCAGGCTCCCCAAGAAAGTAGATACTATTTCCCAATTTTGCAGATGAGGAAACTGAGGCCCAGAAAAGCAAGGTAACATGTGGAAGCCACATGGCTGCTAAGTAGGAATGGAAGTAAAAGGAGCTAACCATTATGGATTGCCTTGCTGTTTAATTCTCACATCTTTACTGGGAGAACAGGTGCAATTATCTTCATTCTGAGGAAAATGGGGCTTAGAACAGTTATTTGATGAAGGTCATATAGTTAATAAGTGGAAATATAAAAATAGTAATAATAATACTAATAAAACTGAAGTAACATGTGTTGAGCACTTACTACATGCTGAGTATTATAGCATGTTCTGTGGCTTAGAGAGTTAAGGGGCTTGTGCAGACCACAGGCCCAGGAGTGGCAGAGTGGGATTTGAGTTCAGATCTCCAGAGATGTAGTTCCTACTGTGGGAGGGGAAGTTGCTGAACACTGAGGCACTTCAACTTGTAGGACATCATCTACTTGGAGGGCTTCCTGGCAGTGTGGGCATATGCAGGGTAGCATCCTGACCTACAGTGTTAGTCACTTCAAGACAGCATAGACTCCACGCCAAGAACATCTCCCTTGGGGCAGCTCAGTGGCCCAAGATGCAGGCCTGCTACTGACTCCCTGCTGGCATCAGACATGACATCAGGGGTTTGGGCCCCAAAGACAATGACAAAGATGGGTGCAGAGACAAAGAGGCCAGGGGATCTCTGAGCAGGGGCAAAATGGCAGAGAACAACCACCTGCAGAGAGTGTGAAAGGGGGTGTCCCTGCATCTCTAGCCTCTTGAGTTTCACTCCGGATAGAAGAATGCCATCTCCCAATACCCTCCCTATACCTGAGCCAGGATCCCCACTCTTGGTGGGTTTCTGTGTGTGCCCTCCCAGCACTGTCCCAGGGGTTCCAAGAATGTTCTATGGGGGTTGAGGGAAAGGAGAGGTGACCCTGAAGTCCTGGGTCAGAAACCTATATCTGAGGGGGCGTCCCACTTTGTCCCACTAGCACCAAGTAATTGGCCCCAGGGCACCCACGACCCTTCAGCTTTCTGGAAGCCGAGGGAGAATAAGGCGGGGGTATATACTGTCTGGCCTGACTGACTGAAAAAACAATTCTCAGACCTCTGAAACTTCTCTCTTAGTCCTGTTTTACAGATATGCAAACTGAGATTCAAAAGAGGGGAAGGGACCCAAAACATTTATATTTTTGTCCTCTAATATTTTATGTCTTATTTTCTACTCCAACATATTGTTTGTTTTGGTAACTTTTAAATCACTATTAAGAATCTATAGTTTTTTTATTTGAATAAATGTAGAAATCTTCTATATGTACTAGGAGTCTTTTATATGTGGTAGCTATTCAGTGACTGTTTATTTGAATATTTTAATTAGAAGGCAAATGGAAAGGAGTATCTTCGTACCATTTTAGACAATCCATGAGTCCTATTGATAAAGGGGTTTCAACCAAAGGGCTCTTCAAGAAAGAGTAAGATAATAAGCCCCACAGGTAGAAGGAAAGAGTGTGCTAAGGATAACGACCCTCATACTATAAGATTTAGGGTCCTGACGGATAGAGAAAGTGGATTTAAGAGGACGTGAAAGCAAATGTGCCTATTCAGCTGCTGATCAGAAAATGACAGATGGATTCACTGAGAAAGTTGAAAAGGCACACCAGAAGAAGAAAACAGTACTATTATTTAAGATAATGGAGACATCCTTCACAGATCGTTTCTGGGAAAACCAGCAGGCAAGTTTATCCCCTGATTGAGGCACTGAATACTTTTCAATCAGAGCACAATGAGTTGACCCAATAAAAGTTTTCAGAGCAAAAGTAAAGCAAAATAGAAGACATTAGAGGCAGCAAGCATTTTACCTTTGTATAGTTTGCAATGCCATTGAGCAATGACATTAGCCATCTTAAGGCAGCATTTCTTAAAGTGTCTAGTGGTGTTGTGAGACCCTTTCACTGTTCTGTGAAGTCAAAACTATCTTCATAGTAATACTGAGGTGTTATTTGCCTTTACCAGTTTTATTCTCCCATGGATACATAATAAAATTTTTCCAGAGGCTACATAAAGTGTGATATCACAACAGATTGAATGCAGATTTTTGAATATAGATGTCTTCTATTTAGTAGAGATACTAAAGAGATTTCCAAAAAATATAATAGAGTGCCACTCCTCTATTTTTTAATTTCATTTAGAAATCCAGTTATTTTTACTAAAAATATTATTTATGTTAGTGTATGATGGATATGTTACTATTCTCCTAAAATAAATTAGTAAATATTTTTTAAATTTCTTAGCTTTAATTTCAGATATGATAAATATTGGTAGATAAAATAAACATCCACAAAACCTCTTAGCACCCTCCATATGTTTTTAAAGTATAGAGAGATTTTAAATACAAAATGTTTCAGGACCTTTGTCTTTAGGGATATGAGAATGTTTCTTCTAAAAACTGCTTATGTATGGTGGAGATTTGGCATGATCACTAATGTTCATTTCTCTTCTTTTGGAAACATGGGAGGAGTATCTTTCCTCACATCCCTATGACTAAGCAGACCTATGTGACTAGTTCTAGAATGCATTGTGGTAGCAGCGATATCTATGTGTCACTGTCTGTCAGAACATTTGATGGTCGATACGATATTTTTCAGAACTCTGTTTTCCTGCCATTGTGACCATAGAGGCATGTGTTGACATGAATGTGCCAAAGATTAAAGCAGCCTGGGATACTGAGCCAACCTTAGGAGGAAGAGCAGCTCTGGAAGACCACCTGGGCTGGCTGTAGACATGGCATGAACTAGGAAAAAGGTTTTTTTTTTTTTTTTTTTTTTTTTTTTTTAGTGATAAATCCCTGAGACTTAAAGGCTGGTTACTACTCTTGCATAAACTAACCTGTCCTGGTTTATACTGGCATGGGCAGACAATTTTAGGGGCTCATTACACTGAGAGCTAAGGGAAAGTCCCCATGCTATTAGAATAAAAGATGATTCAGAATACTTTTTCAAAATTCTCACTTTTTGTTTTTTAATGCTTTAGAGGTAATTTAAAAAATGACATCAGGCTCTGTGTACCCAGTGTACCTAATACAGATAATAGGTAGGTCCTCGCTCTTTAGGAACATGTGACCTAAATGCTACCTTTTTATTTTGGGTGCTTTGGGAAATCCAGAGCTTTGGGAAATACAGTGACAAAGACAGTCTTCAATGTCATGATTTAACTTAAAGGCATGAATTTGAGGAATAGCCAAGGGCAAAGTATGTATGTCAACTAAGTTGGCACATTTTCCAGCGCTTTCCAGGATGTTCCTGTAAAGCCTTAGGTTTACATCTTATTTACCACTCTTAGTTATGAGGAAGGCTGGAAATCACAGTTTGTTTGCTTTTTTGTTGTTGTTGTTGTTACTGTTAGGTATATTGATACTCTGAAGAAAATTGGTGGTTCTTAATAAGGTGGAAGAGCAGATAGATATTGACTGGGAGCTAGGCATGTCTCCTATACTTACCCTTCATTTTTTTGAGGATCTCTCCCCCTCGATTATGCCAAGAACATGAACTCTCACATGCTGCAAAGGTATGGAATCAGTCCCCAGTGCTCCAGAATATCACTGTGTTACCCACCACCCTGGTTCACACAGCTGCTTCATGTCTAGTGGCAATCTACTTCTCACATGTGACTTTGGAGGCTGGGACATCTTTTCTTATAAACTGCTGTTGGGTCCATCTGCACTGATGCACCACACAGGCATTCTCCCCACTGGTCTCAGCTCTGGGAGTCAAGGGCAGGTTCCCATTGCTCCTGGACCCACAGACTGCTGTTCTCATACATTCTTTCTCAAAGCAAGGAAATTGGCTTTCTTTCATGTTGTAAACCTCGTCATTTTGCCTATGTCTAAAAATCCTCTCCATCCTTTGGAAGCAGAAAGATTTATGGACTATTTTTTCTGTTGCACCTCTCCATAAGGCAACATTTACAGCACCAATTCCCTATTTGAATAGAAGAGAGGGAGAAGAAAATACAAGTTAACATCACAGTGTCATACTGCCACATTAGTGATTGGTTTTCAATATAATGTTGTAAGGTTTCTGATATGTATATGCACAGTGTGCTATGGGAGGTCCTAGGAATTTGTTCCAAGGGGGTCTCAGTGGTAACTTCCTGCAAAAGGTGATGTCTAAACTGAGAAGTTAGTTGAATCTATCTGGTTGAAAATAAAAGAGGGAGGGAGAGGCCGAGGGAGGGAGAGAATGAGAAATATTCCTTTCCAGAGAAAGGAAATGGCACATGTAGAAACAAGTGAAAAGTATGAAGGAGTCAAAGGATTCAGTAATTCAATCCATGGCTTGAGAGTACAATGTGAAATAGAGAGGGATGGTGATGGAGAAGGGGCAAGACAGGAAAAGCTCTTTTGGATTTTATCAATGTGGAAACCAAGCGGCTGTAAAGATTATACGTTAGTAATAGCTCTCTGGCTACAATTTGAAAAATGGATTGAAGCTGTACAACAGCTAGGGAGACCTTATAGAGATCTGTTGTAATTATTTTGGTAAGAGACAATGTCAGGTTGACCTCATGTGATAGCACTGGGAAGAAAATAATTGAATGAATTGGAGGGTTATTATGGACATAGCATAATTACTAACTTCACGAATCAACCTTTGTCTTTGGATTGGCAGTTGAGTGTGTGTTAGTGACATTCTCTGAGATAAAAAAACACAGAAGGAGGATCACATTCTATGAGGCAGCTCCCTTATCTACAAATCCCTCCCATTTCCTGCTCTATTTGTTGTTAGAACTTAAAAATACGTGTTATATTTTATTTTTTCTGACTTTTTACATTGCCACTACCATGTAAACTCCTTGCGAGAAAGTATTTGTGAGAGTTTTGTTCTCTGTTGTATCCCTGACTTCTAGAACAATGCCAAACACATCGTGGCTACTGAATAAATATTGGATAAATGGTTGGGTGACTGATTGACTGCCTAAATGAGTAAGAATGGGTCAATAGTAAAATACATAACGTTCAGTCTTTAGAGCCTCTGTGTGTGAGTTGCCTTTTGATATTCTTTTGGGGATGTCTAGTAGACCTTATTAGATATTTTATGAAGCTCAGATGATGAATTGGTGTAAAAATAGAACTTTGAACCTCAAAATATAGATGGCCTTTGAAATAATGAGAGTGAATGAGATGTCTGTCTTGTGGTTCAGCTTTTGTTTAAAGAGAATATCCAATCAAGTAGCATTCTTCTTTGCAGCTACTGTTAAACCTGATAGAAATTTCCTTTCTTCATCAAGACCATAAGACTCCTCTGTGAAGGCACCTTTCCCACACTCTATCAGTCTCTTCTTCACAGGGAATATAATCCCTTCATTGAGATGTATAAATTCTTACATTTCCTATTATATCTTATGTATCATGTTCTATCTCATGGCTTAGGTTACTTAGATACATAGGGACTTTATAAGATTTGGTGATTGATAATGAAGAAGTTGCGAAAAACAAAGGCTACTTATCTGGCACTCCTTCCAGTCTTATATAAATGCTCTTGGGGAAAAAAAAAATGCTCTTGGAAAATGTTATATTCACCTAAGTATTTTCCTAACACCTCCAATTTTCTTTCTAATTATTCCTTTTTACATTTTTTAAATGACCCACACCTAAATGATTTTTCTCAGGAGAAAAAGTTTAAGACATCAGACAGATATTTGCTCCCCCCCCTCTTTTTAGGTGGAGTTAGTTTCTAATTTGCCACCGGTTGTAATAATAGGGAATTCAAAATTCTACCCACTAGTCAGATACAGAGCCAAATTTCACGAATGAGTTCTAGAAGGTAGAATTTAATGGTGTCTCTTTGTAGTAGTTGCTTTGGGAATGATTTTATACATATATATATATATATATATATATATATATATATATATATGCTTTGTTTTTTACAGTAAATATGAAAGGAGTCCTCAGATGAAAAAGTGTTGATGCTTATAAACATAGCTGGAAATGTAATGTGGCTGAGGAACTGATGGGGGCCAGGCATCACTAGTGTGTTATTTTCATTCCTGGCAATAAAGTACACCACAGTGGTCTCAGGAGACTCAAGATAGATTCATGAGTTGGGGGATACATTGACTGACTTTAGTGATAAGAAATATTTCCAGGTTTTATATTACAATTAGAGTAATAGTTTTCTTATAGCTTTTAGTTAACCAATACAGTTTCTATGTAAGAGCTTAAAAGAGTTTGAGGGATACAGATGTGAAAAAGGGAACTATCTGCCTAATATCATCTTTCTCAAGAAATATGCCAAGTTATGCTGAGATTCCTTAGAAGTCATCCAGCCCCTTGTGGTAAGTTTGTGTTCACCAAGTATAAGGGATGGCTGGCTATAGATTGTTATAAAATTGTTTGCAGTCAATCTATAAATGATTCTGGAAATAAGAATGAAACCACTGAAAACTTGGCTTTGCCATATAAATTGTAAAATTTGTGAAGTCAGGGACTATGCATTATTTTTTAAAAATACTATTCATTATATTTCAAAGCCCCCTGCATCCACAAAAATGCAGCTAAACAAGTATTTACTGATCATTTATTAATTACACAAGTAATTTGAAATCATGCTTTAATACATTTTTTTAAAGCTCAGTGTTTGCTATATGCAGGATATTCATTTTTAGCTTTTAATGCCCTAGTTTGGAAGTCTTTAAATACAAATTTTAGGTACAGAGTAATTTACCCAAAAGTTTATCAGTAGAGTTTTAAATGGAACCAAGGACTTTATATTCTTAGTCTTTGTATTAGATAACAGAAATGATTCTTAAAATGTTTTTTTCATTGTGGATAGAGCAAGCCCTTTGGGAATCAATTATTCCTCAACTGTGAAATGAATAGTTTTCTCCTTATCTCAAAAAAAGACAAAAAATGAAACAAAACAAAACAACAAACTCTTGGAGATCATCAGATATTCATTAAGTGAAAGGTTTGAGGGTGAAACATAGATCAACCCATTTGTAGTACAGTTCTGAGATAGTTGCTTGAAGCTCTGAGCAGAAGTCTGTCTGTATTCCACACCTTACCCTCTTTCATCCACAATCACAAGAACTTCTGAAATTGTGGGGGCACCTGGGTGGCTCAGTCAGTTCAGCATCCAACTTCAGCTCAAGTTATGATCTCATCGCTTGTGAGTTCGAGCCCTGTGTCAGGCTCTGTGCTGATAGCCCAGAGCCTGGAGCCTACTTCGGATTCTGTGTCTCCCTCTCTATCTCTCTCTGTAACCTCCTTTGTTCATGCTCTGTCTCTTTTTCTGTCTCTCAAAATTATATAATCATTAAAAAAAAGAAATTCTGAAATTGTTAAAAAGCTTTTAAAGTAACAAGAATAGTCTTGTTAATCTTCTATCTTTGGGGGAAGAGGTAATGGTAAAATAATATTTGTCCATGGAAAAAACAGCAGCACTCCAATGAAAATCTAGTAACAAATGCACATGGAGTCAAATAAACATCATCCATTTTCTTCCAGTTTAAAAGCCCCCATAAGTTCCAAAGGCAGATTTTTCTTAAACCCTCCTCCCCAAAAGGTTTTTTTTAAATCCCTAACAACAATCCTTGGCATTGGTGAATAGCATGATTCTAAATTCAAACCCGTTTCCTACCTCAGGCTTAACATTGAAAGTCACAGTTTTAATAGAATGATTCATTTTGGAGAGGTAGGCAGCCAAGTAATCATGTTAGATACTGGCTGTTTATTAATAATAAATGTAAAATACCCAGAGAAAATCTACATCCTTAAGTTAATCAGACAAGTGGCTTCAGGAGTTACAACACAAAATCTTTTAGCTGTTTCTTGAAAACACAGGAGCACCCGAGTTCAATATTGATGGAAAAAAAAATCCGTTAAGCACAGACATGGAATACACAATGAATCTCTTTGTATAGTCTACACAGTGAATGTGTTTTATGTCAGTGTATGTGCATGTACAGCAAAAGGAATCTCTATCTAGGAAAGTGTGACTTGTGGTTAAAGGACTTGCTCAAGTGAGCTAAATTACTTTCAAGTGCCTGGCTCTCCGTAATGCCATGTGATTTAATGTTGCTCCTCCTGATCCATTCACTTCTATGTGACAGAAACTTCCAAGGAAGGTCAGTGGTATATCTAAGAGATTATGACAGCTGAATTATGGTTTCAAACAGGTTTGGCTTTTATACTACCCTAGAAAATGAAATAGCTTTTGATTTATAGTCATTTTACATTAATATGCATTTCTCTCTTGTATTTCACTTGAAATTAGGCAGGCCAGGTTTATACATTCCACATTACTTCTTGAGATGCCTTCTGAATTACATATTTTAAACAAATCATTCTGACTAAGTTGACATCAGGTGCAAACAATGAGAGAATAAGTAAGAAGCTCTGAATTTCCCTAGCTATTAATAGCAACATTAAAGGCGTGGAGACCTCTGTATGACATGCTAGTCACGGTATATTTCTCTGCTAATGATTTTGTACCTGGCAAAAAATTTAAAAAGCACCAGATTTGAGGTTCTATGATATCCATCACTAGGTTTTTTTTTTATGTTATGAATAATTTGGGAAACACATTTTCAGGTTTCTGGGTCTTTGATGATAGGAAACTGGATCCCAAATTTTATAAACCTATCAATAGTAGAAGAGAATGCGTTTTCTTTTACCTGCTAAAATGTACTATTTCCCTTTCTGGATGGTATTGTGATTTTCTTTATTATGGCTGACTGGATAGAAACTTCACACCCCTCTGCATCCTCTTTCAATCTACTCTGGGTGATTTTCAAGAGCTCTTGAATTCAGGCTTTACAAGGAGAGGAAGAGTGTCGACTAATAGTCCCAAATCTTAGCACTGTGGTTGACTGTAAATTTTTGAGCCTGAAGATATGCTACTCCGGATTTTCTTAAGTCTAGGTTTTTGAGTGTAAAAAGAAATGTATTTTATAACACAGGAACACTAACTTACATTTGCTTTACCTCACTCTATGTACTGTATGAAAGAGTGGATGTAGTATCACTAATTCATTGATTTACTTAACAAATGTTTGTCATGTGCCTGTTGTCCACCAGATATTGTTCAAGAAACTGAAGATACAGAGCTATTATAACAATATCAATGCCTTTACAGTGCTAATTTTTCACCAATGAATTAATGTTATTAGTATTATATATTGAAATTAACTCAGAACACTTAGGATTTTATTATCTAATAAAAATCCCACAATTACTTACCCAGAAAAAGAAGGGAAATTAGGAGAGAAACAATAGTTTTATGTATGCATAATGGGGGTTGAAAGGGATGGAAAAGTTCTGCAGGAGGCGGTGATGGTGAGGCTCTCAGTCATGCTTCATTCATCAGGAATGGCCTTTCCTTGGTACAAGGACACTTATATTTTAGCGCAGATAGTGACTCATTCCTCAGTAAACCAAGTGCTTCCTGCATGCCTGATATATTTATCTGAATTATGTGAAATTATGTGAAATAAGGCATCTCTTTATAGTATTCAGAATGCTCACTTTGAGCATGGCAACTCAAAATGGAAACTATTTTAAAGACAGAATTATATGGTTTTACTGAAGAAAGAGACATGGGACTTCATTAAAAAAAATGACCTGATTTATATTTCCCTGATGATGAGAACAAACTGAGGGTTGATGGGAGGGAGGAGGGGGTGATGGACACTGAGGAGGGCACTTGTTGGGATGAGCACTGGGTATTGTATGTACACGATGAATCACGGAATCTACTCCTGAAGCCAAGAGCGCACTGTGCACACTGCACACTGTATGTTAGCTAACCTGACAATAGATTATATTTAGGAAAGAAAAAAAATGACCTGTAATAAAATTGCATGAACATATTCTCATAACCTCCTGAAAATATCCGAATGCAACTAAGTTCTTTATTAATAGAAAGTTTACAGTTTTTTGGAGTGTTAGAAGCTTTCACTCTTTTTTTTTTTTTCAAGAGGGAAAAGGATTTATTAGCCCATTTACAGGGCGGGGTGCCAGGGGCAGTGGCTGGGTTCAGTGTTCTCACATTCAGAGGGAAGAGAAGGCAGCAGTGAAACCCTACCTGACTGCCCTCACTCATTCTGATCTACATAGCTTTGTGCTCACAAAAACCATCCTCTCCTCCTGCAGGGAGGACACAGGGCCCAGGATGCTGACGTAGGGGCTGGGAATGGCTTGGCTTTACTCTCAGCCTTTACAGGCAGGGCTTGGGCTGGCGACCCAGGGCATTCGCCATTGTGTGCACAAGGAGTAAAACTTGAGTTAGGAGAAAAGGGCGGAGGGAGCTGGCAAGCCATTCTGACGGTCTGTACCAACCCCACAGTGTGGGCTGCTCCTACTCCTTGATGGTTCTGGGAGATTTTAACTTTATTTATAAAGAAGACAAAAATCCAAGAAGCATTAATTTAGGGGAACAAAGAAGGGTTCAAAAAACAAAACAAAACGTGGAGGGGCAGGACAAGGAGTTGATGAGCATCCAGAAGAGGAGGAGAACCAGTAGGAAGAAGTAGGAAGAACCAGTATTCCACCCAGTGCCGAATGTGCTTCTGTGTCTCTGCGGCCCCGGAGGCCCTTCCTTCCCGCTCCCCGGCTGGTGGCCAGACAGCAGAGGGGACGCCAGAGGGACGTGAAGATGAGCCCCGGGGCCCTGTCTGGCTGCTGACATGGGGGGTGCCGTGGATTTTTTTTACCCCAATCAATTCCTCCCACCTTCACCATCACCGAGTGAAGAAATTTTTAACTCTCCTGTCCAAAGCCCTCTGAGAATTTCTTCACTTTCAGGAGGTCCTCTGCATTCACAGTGGGCTGAGTGGTGGCCAGAGACCGGAGCATAGAAGCTTTCACTCTTACAGGGACCACTTAACCAGGAGCTCTGATTCCCATGGCAGGAAATATTTTTTCTTTAATATTACAGATTTATGCCTAAATACAAGAAGCAGTTTGTGCTGCTAGAACTGATGATCCTCCTACTCTTCTTGTCTTTTCAGCTAAGCTTCGTTTAAAGATCAAGTCTATGCAGGCTTGCTTCCAGCTCAATCTATACTTCTCCACATATTGCTATCTGCATCATCATTACTGATTTGCTATTTACTACTATATTATATGAATCCCTAAACGTTGAGATATGGGCTCTGTGCCCACCATGTGCTGTGCTTGAATCAATAAGCTGTAAGTAAATGAGCAATAAAAGCTCTTTAACATTGAAGAGTTTACAGGCGAGTACAGTTACTCTTGACAATAGATGAACATTAGACTCAACTGAGAACTTTTAAAAAAAATGTGGTTGCTTATTCCTCACCAAGTCTGAGTGCAGAATTATATCAGTACCTTAAAATTTTTCTCCATGTGATTTTATTGCATGTCTGCATGCCCCTTGGAAGTGTAAGAGATGGCCTTGACAACAAATTAGGTGTTAAAGAATACAACAAATATCATTTTCTGGGGACAGCATATAGCGCACTTGCAGATGGGAGGGTCTCTAACTCTGTGTGGACAGGTCACCTGACTGAGAAAATGATATTTGAGCTTAAAGATGATTGGAATCAGATAGGTAGAGAAGATAGAGAAGCTCAATTGTATGCAAAGTGCCCAGAGGCATGAAATAACTAATATTATAACAGTCTTCTAGTACATAGAAAAATTCTGAGAGTTGTATAGTGAATACACATTTACCTTTACCTATATCTCAAAATTGTTAACATTCTAAAATAGCCTTTTGAAAAAAAAAAAAAAAGAACCAAAACCAAACCCTAACCAAACAACAAACCTTTAGCTTCTTCTTAATGCAACTATCAGGGAAATATGGCATTTGGAGTTCTAATTATACTTATGTTGATGCATAAATAATATGCCCTTAAAAATTAATATCACCCTATCAAAATAATCTTACTGCAATTATGAAACAGCAGTCTAATTTATCTGTACAGTTTTATCTAATTCTAAAAGTCTGATCCTCTGTGTGTGCATGTTTTGCTAACAAAATACATTAAACATATGATTTGCTCTATATAAATAGATTTGCTCTATTTTTAAGATAATATTTTATGAAAACCTCTCTTCCTCTCTGCACTCCCATTTGTGAGAATGTATTGCCATATTTCTTTGGGAAGTTATTTGATATATTCCAGTTCTGAGATGCTTGTTTGCTCTCCATGAATGCCTTTGGTAATACTGAAGAAGGAAGAAGAAGACTGTCAATAAGTTATTTGAGACGCAATACACAGTAGTATGTTTTCCATTAGAAATTTGAAAATTAGTGACTCTGGAAAAAAGGGCATGAGTTATGACAATTTTTTTTCTGACCACAAAGGTAAATATCAGAGGTAGACAATGTATCAGCTTTCATATCATTTTTTTGAACCATATATTGCTTATATTCAGGAGCATGTTGGATATTTTTCCATACTCAATCCTGTGTTCTGTATTGACTGACTTGTCTTTGATTTTAATTATGCAGCATGTGCTATTAGGGCATTGGAAATTTCACAAAATAAAGCATTTAGATTAAAATGTTTCTCGATTACCTTCTAAGACATATGTCTTATAACTATGTAACATACTTTAAAATTGTGCTAAAATACCATTTTGGTTCATGAAATTATTTCAAAATTTTTGGAATTATTCCAACTTGTTCATTGATTTTCACTATCTCATCTAAGAATGTATTTCTCGAGCAGCACACGATACACATAAAAGAAAAAGTTCGTATTATAGAAGAGGTTCCTATATTAAGATAATTATTAATTCAGGAAATAGAAAAGTTGTCAGAACCACTGAGGTGGAATTTAGAGTTCTGCTCAGCGTTAAGCGTTATTTTATTAGTCATCACCTTAAACTGAAACCATTTGAATCTGCTTTTGGTAGTTTATTTTTGCTCCAAACAGATCGTGCTTATGAATTGCAAATAGGTGAAATTACTGCAGCATTACATGTTATTAAGGGTTAATGTCTGCGGTTGTCAGATCAGAACTCTCAAATGCAAATGTCTCTCAGGTGCTCATGTAGTCAGGAATGATTTTCAGGATGGATATGCTAGTTTGAAGCGTGGATTAAGTCATTTCTGAAGTGATTCTACTTCTTTTCCTTTGGGCTGGACTAACTGCTACCTCCATGTTAGACTTATGGTGACTTACCAGACCTATAAATGTGAAGCCTGATCTGTGGCTCTAGAAAGGAAAAATAAATTATTGGCCACTTCAGGAATTCAGACTGCTGCTGGTAAGCAAAAGATTTTTATAAACACTATCACTTGAGAAGGGCACATATCCCAGATTTCCAGTGTACCCTCTGCTGCTTTGATTTTGGGGACTTTGAATAGCATATACATTTTAATATATGTTAACAGGAATATTTGCATTAAGTGTAGCTGCTGTTGTTATTATTATTATTATTTCCTTCAAAATCAACACTAAGATTTTTGGCTTGAAGTGGATGTTCTTTAAAATGCTGACTGCCCAGCATGAATTTCCATTTCTTAGCAATACCCTGATTTTCTTTTGAAAAACTCTCTCTCCCATTGTATGTAGCAAGGGGAGTTAGCCATATTGGCTTACTGAAGCTGGCAGGTCCTCCCCATCTCAATACTCCTGTGTAATCAAGGGTGTACCTGTGAACCCCAAGTTTAGGCAAATAGAGTCTCTGTTTTAGGGTTATAAATCTTGAGTAGAATCAAACAGGGCAAAATAAATAGCTAGAACTCATTCCATCAGTTTTGTTGTTGTTGTTGTTGTTTTCTTTTCCTTCCAGAAAAGTAGTTCTCGTCTGGGTTCTTGCTCTGATTTGAAACCTGGGTGTCCACAATTCCATCTACTTGGTAATGCCCTGATATTCTTCTAATCACTTTCTCTTTATTTAAGTTATCTAGGATGGGTTTATGTTACTTTAAACAAATTCATATAGAGCGCACCAAAGTTCAGTTACGTTGTTAAGTAACACTAGTAACTTTGAGCAAGGAAATTAATACAGCTTTTCAGCTTCTGGTCCAGACTGTTGTTGGTGTCTGGAGACTTTCAATTAACTGCCACCTTTTTTTTTAATCTTTTTTAAACTTTGAAAAGTCATTTTGCTCTTGACCTTCAGAAATGAACAATTCTAATAAAATATTAAAAGATATGGACCTGATTTATTTTAGTAGAATGAAAATGAAAGGGGAGAGGGTTTTTTTTTTTTTAGCTTGACAATATCGATGTCTACTTTCCTCTAATTTTAATGCAGAAGCTGTCAGTGTACATTAGAGACAACTCAGTAAATCTTTACAGAGAGGAGACTTTGAAAAATACTCTCCTGATGATCCATTTCCCTCTTGAGACCAGAACCACACTATACATGATATACAATATGTCTCAACCAAAGTGGAAAATATAGCTAATTATCATTTTAGTCAAACACATCAGGGATTACAAAAAAAAAGATAGGCAAATATAGCCTATTTCTAATTACCTGGGGGGAGAAACTTCAGTTTGTGAATTATGTTTTCATAGATCTTCTTCCTCTCTATTATTCTTGTCTGTTCCTCTCTCTCTCTCTCTCTCTCTCTCTCTCTTTCTCTCTTTCTCTCTCTCTCTCTCTCTCTCTCTCTGTGTGTGTGTGTGTGTGTGTGTGTGTGTGTGGTGGGGGGTGGTTATCACCTATTTGAACCTTTCTATTGCTCATTTGCAACAAAAAAAAGAGAATGCATGAGCAAGATTTCAGCCCACAGTGCTCTCTTAAGAGGTAGATGGAAAGCAATCGCTTCTATTGAAATCATGCCCGTTTCACTCAATTTCCCTGATATACAAACTTATATAAATAAGCTAGAGAGCTTCTTAAATATTCCAGTGATTTTCACTGTCGTGGAAGAGTTTGGTCCTGTTACAGTGAAGCCGCCTAATTTCTGTATGACCTTGGAAACATTGTTTAACCTTTTTTTAGGACTTGGTCTTCATGCTGCACAATGAAGTACTTGGATTGAGTGATCTCTAAGGACGTTTTTTCCTCGAAAATGAGAAAAGTGATATTATTACAATTGATTGTCAACATATGCATCTCCAGGATCAATTTCTTCAGCTGAGTGAAGTCAAATTCTGGTAACTAATCTACTTTTCTGTGGGGAAAAAAAGTCAACCACAAAGATTGTGTATAATTTGCTATGTTTCCTCAGTATTAGTTTTAGGCTTTAGGTAGGGTGTCTCTTCATGCAATGCAATCTATGCTTAAAATACCTCATGGACAGGATGACTCATCTAGTTTTAAAATTAAATCGTACTGGCCAAAACATGGTATTTGAATCAGATCCTCTGAATTTTAGGTTGAAATTGGAAGCTTAGTGCTCGGTATTGCTTTTGAGTGGTTTACTAGCCTGAATATAAGACCTTTATGCTCTGCCTGTGTGAGAGAAGTATTTTATAGTGTAGAATACTATGTGGTTTATCTCTCAATTAAGGAAATATTTTTTCTATAAATCTCAGAATAAGTTTAATTCCACAAACATTTATTGTGTGCCAGGGATGATTGTGGAAGATAATGGTACAAAATAAAATAATTGCTGTATTATGCGATAGTAAGCTGCAACTGTCTACTTACTGACTATTCTTTTCCAAATTTCAACTCCTTTTTTTCACTCTACCTGTACATTAACTTCAAAGAAACTGTTCAATCCTTGATTTTTCGATGTTCTGGTTCTCTATCTTAGCTTCGTTTTCTTCTGCATTTAATCTTGAAACTGTGAACCACATTTTCATCTCCCTCTCTCCAATAACCTCAACAGCTTTGTTTCCGTGTCTTTCCCAATACCTGCACTTTGAAGCCTAGTCGTCAACCTGGATTATCTCTTTGACTACGTTCAGGCAAACGGCCACTGCTAAAGGGAATCATATAACTATGGAAGGAAGGGAGAGAACAGATTTATAGTTTCTAGCTTCAGGCAGGTACTTAAATCTTCCTCAAAATCCTTTAAGCTTTTCATCAGTCTCTCTTGTATGCATTATTATTCTAGACTCCCATAACTCTTCTCAGATTCCCTACTCCTATCCTTTGACTCACAGAAGTTGACTGTGCATTAGAATTCATAGAGAAAACAGACTAAACTAGGAGGATTTTTCTCATTTCTCAACCTAACTGTATCCACTCTGCCTTTTCCTTCTCTTCTCACAGGAAGCGGTCATTCTTTCTGTTAAAAAAAATTCCGTCATACTTTGCTATGGATCCCATCATTCCCATTTCCTTAGGGACTTCAGTCCATTGAATATCATGGCTGAATCTCATAACTGGAAGACTTCTATGCCACTCCTTTCAACAAATTTCCATCTCTCCAACCTAAAACAGTTAATAAACCCATAACTCACTTCAATCTTATATATTTTACTAGGCATCACACCATACAATTCTCTCCATTAACAGTCAAGTTTATTCAAAGACTATCTCTCACCTCCTGTTCATGCCATGTACATGTAACTCACTGTGTTTAGAATCCCATCCCTGGAAATTACTGGAACTGCTTTTGCCAATATTGCCCCAAACCTCTAATTGTAAGATTGAGTGATTTATGGTTCTGTTTTTTAAGTTTATGTATTTATGTATTTAGAGAGCAGGGGAGTGGCAGAAAGAGAAGGAGAAAGAGAGGAATCCCAAGCAGACTCCACACTGTCAGTACAGAACCCAATGCAAGGCTTGAACTGTTGAACCTTGAGATCATGACCTGAGCTGAAATCGAATCAAATTCTTAACTGACTGGGCAACCGAGGTACCCCTATGGTTCGTATATAATTAATTTCTGAGTAGTATTTGATAGTACAGTTGACTATTTCATTTTCTTCACATTAAATTGCATTTCTCTCTTGGCCTCTTTTTTTTTTTTTTTTTTAGTTTTTGAATTCTGTTTCTTATCTTCCTTTTTGGACCTGTATCCTCTACTGTACTCTCTATTTCTTTGTTTTCCATGGCTTCGTCTAAAGCCCACTGCCTTCTCAAAAAATATACTGGGTGACAAAGGTGCAGATTTTACCACCTTTTCCATCACCTCACTATTACCATCAACTGCTTCTGTGGTCTCTTCAGCATCAGGAAGGCAAAGCTTGGAATCATGTTCCTGAGAAGACCCAGGGCTATAACAAGGAGATATGAATTGATGACTCACAATACCTGACTCAAACACAAACTTGCTCTTATGCATCATAGCATATCTCCAACTGTTCTAAGATTGCTCCCGTTAACTGCCCAGTGGCACCTCAAATTCAACTGTGTAGGACTGAACTTAAACTCTGTCCTAAATCAATTGTTTCATTTTATCCCCTTTAATAAATGACACTTCAGTTTCACTTGATTTCATAAGCTAAAAATTGGTTGGGAGTGATTTTATATTATTCCAGCTTTCCTCATTCCTACTGTTTCACTAAACCTCGTCAATTTCTAACTGCCTCTTCAGTGAACTTTGTCCGCTCTATATTCAGACTCTATCTTAGCCATCGTAGCTTTGTTTAGCTAAATATCAACTGTATTATTTCAATAGTCTTATAACTAATGTTTCTGTCTCTCATTTAGCTTCTTTTAATTCTCAAATATCTGATTGTTCACACTCTTGTGTGAAATCTTCAAATGTTCTTTATTACTCTTAAGATATAATTTAAACAGTCTTGGGTATTAAAAAAAACCCATGTCTTATTCTATCTTTCCTATGTCACTCTTTACATGCAGCCCCTTTTTGGACCATTCCTTAATGCATGATCTTTGAATTTTCTGTGGCTTTGCACTATAGTCACTTAATGCTTCCTTTCTTTGCTTCAGGAATCACTAGAAACATAATCTCCTCTCAAAAGCATTTTGATAGGCCTTAGCAGTCCACTCCCAACCATACCTATTGAATTCTTTTGTGCTGCCCTTCTCACAACTTGTTCTTACCTGCTAGCATATCACTAATTATACAGTAGTTTTGATAGTTGGGTAACTTTCTATTTAGTTTATGAGGATGTAAGATCTTTGAGGACAGGGGCTATATCTTTTCCTGACTGCCTAACATCTTGCATAGTGCCTATAAGATATAGCTAATACAAAATAAATGATTAATACATGAATTAATTCTAGTGGCTTCCAAATCCAATGAGTTCATAAAAGTACTTTACAAATTTGTAAGGTGAGTGGGATTTTAAAGGTGAGTGGGACTGGCCAGTCATGGATCTGGGGCTCTGATTCTTATCTGCTCTGTGCCATAAACTTATAAATGACACAAACTTTCTCTAATTTCATGTTAGATAGTATGTACTCATATCAGAATGATGTGAACAAGTTTGTTGACTATTAATGAGTTCAATGGGAAAAAAAAGGTAACTTCCCATGTCCAGATAATATAATTTCTTGTCTGGACACGTAGTCAAGTTTCCCACAGAAGGAGCTAGGGAGATATTTATTTTTAGTTTTTTCAGCCTGGAATGGCTTATTCAAGTTAACTCCTGAATCTGCTTTCTGCCAATGGTCACTAGTCATAAAAACTGTTCCACAAAACTCCTTCAGTTTGCAATATTGACTTTCCTGTCCACTAACTTTATTCTGTCTTTTGATTGATCTTATTTGCCCTTTGGATTCAGTACAGTTTTCTTGCTACAAACTTGAACAATAAATACTGTGGTTCTAAATCCCAGTTACATAGCCTCGGGCTTCTTTTTGAGTAAACCTTCCTTGTTTAATCTAGGCCAATGTTTCCCACTATGGCTGTATACTATAAATATCTGGAGAGCTTAAAAAACATAGATTAGCAGTTTCTAGTCTGGACCAATTAGAGAAATCTCTGTATATAGGGTTCAAACATAGGCATTTTTAAAAAAGCCAGACAGGAATATTATGGACAGAGACCCAATGGCCTAACACAGTGACACTTTTGTGTTCTAAAAGCAGGACAAAAGACATCTTCTGTTCTTTGGACTAAGAGTTGAGAAGAGTCTGTAACTCTGGAGGTATAGTTTTCTATAAAGGCAATGTTTTACTAAAGGAATTCACAGATAAAGTAGGAAAAATAGGCTTTAGAATGGTACCATAAATATTTCACAGAAATTACAAGATCATTGATTCAGTTTAACTGTGTTTCAAAACCAACCAAACTTTTGATGTGGCAACAAATTTTTGTAATCATGTATGGACTTTCAGTTCTTGTCCTGATTACAATGATAGGGGATACGTCTAAAATTTTTAGTTTCCAGAGGTACAATTAAGTTTTCTTTCCATTCAAGTTTTAAGTTTCCCCTCATTGAAATTCAATCTAGTAGTAGTAGTAGGAGGAGGAGTAGTACCATACTGTTAAAAAACTATTAGGAACATGTACTCATTGGTTTCCATTAATGGCATTAGTACAATAAAATTTCGTTTCCAGCATTTTTGTTTCTGGGGAGCTCTAAAAGCTGAAAAGCTTAATCTCTGAAAACATTGTTTTTATTTGCAGGACAAAAATGAAATAGGTTTACTTTGAAATTAGAAATTGCTAATCCTATTTCCTAGAGTTGTTAACAGTGAGTCACTGTTTACAATTGGATTATCCACCGAAGCAAGAGCTGCATACCATGTGTGATAGAAATTGAAAAAGCCTCTATGACTAGTGGCCATTGATTTTCTGTTACTGCACAATGGTAAATGTGTCATCTCCTTAACACTATATTCTATAGCTCTATTAAAGTGCACTTCCACGATTAGAAGCACATGGAAGTAAGTCATTGGTGAGGAGAAAATATAAAATACAATTGCAAATTAATGACATGGACTTCACTTTTGGCCACCCCAAAATAATAATTTTTTTTCAAGAATGCATTTTATAAATATGTGCATGTGTTATCAAAGTCATCATGTCATTCTGGGAGATAACTGTTCTTTTTGCGTTGTTCCCATTACTGGGATACCATATGAAACATGAGCTGATCTCCTGGTCCTCATGTTAGGATGGACATGTTATCTTCAATCTTCTGATGTAACAGTATATTACTCAGTGTACTGTAGAGAAACAGAATATGTGTGTGGGTATGCATGTAATGACATCAGTACAATAAAAAATTTTCCCAACATTTAGTTTGTATATCTTCATCTGTATCTATATCTATATGTCTCTATCACTATCTAGCTATCAAATGATTTATTATAAGGAAGCGAGGAATGGGCCCACATGATTATGGAGGCCTGCAAGTCCTAAGAGGCTGGCAAGTCCTAGGGTGATTCAGCAAGCTAGAAACCTGGGATAGCTGGTGGTGTAGTTCTAGTCCAAAGGCCAGCAGAGTCAAGACCTAGGAAAAGTTGATGTTTTAGTTCAAGTCTGAAGGCAGGAAAAAAAACTACCTTCATAATTTTTCCTTATCTGGGTATCATTTGTAATTGGATTCTCTCTCTCTCTCACTCTCTCTACACACACACACGCATGCACACATTTCAAATCCACTTTTTATACACTGAGTTTTGTTTTACTTAACTTTTGACAGTAATAAAATGCTCAGTAGTATATATATGTATTTTTGGGGTCAGGTGGGACCCACTGCAACCTTTAATTCCAAGCACAGTCCCCCTTCCCAGCATTATCATACACATGGTGAAACAGGATGTCAGGGTCTAGGCAGGAACAAAACCCAGACCCAGATATACCTATATCTAAGGAAAACAACAACAACAACAACAACAACAACAGTAAAGCCTTGGACTGCAAGTAATTTGCTCTGCCAGTGTTCCGCAAGACAAGCAAACATTTCTAATAAATTTTAACTTGATAAATGAGTGATGTCTTGCAATGTGAGGAGCATGTAATGCCGAATGTCACATGATCACATTTGAGCCAATGGTTGTTGAAATTCACTTTGGTATATGAGTGCTTTGGATTACAAGCATGTTTCCAGAATGAATTATGCTTGCAAACCAAGGTTTACTGTGTGTGTGTATGTGTGTGTGTGTGTAGAATATGGATGTATATATATGTAGAATAGTGTAAAATTATATACACATATATATTTGTGGAGAAGAAAAAATGATAGTGTGATTTAGGTAGGGCAGAGAGTTAGGTGAGGAGAGCAGGGGTCAGTGCTCCCCCAAATTGTATTCTTTAGAGAGTATGCTGGAGGATGCATGGGTATGAGCGGGATGTGGTAGCCAAGATACTGAGACATGTGCTTGTAGCTGTTCTCTTGATCCTGTCCAAAGGAGTCTGAAATCCTGGGTTCTTTCCAGGACCTGGGCTGGTGTTAGAATGTAGAGTTCTAGTTGACTGTGCCTAGAGGCACAGGCCCTAGAGGCTGGGGTTTTGTATAAGTGACATCTCCAAGATAAGTCAAGGCTTCTGAGAAAGTTATAGTACTGGAGCAAGGGGCTTTGATGCTTGGGGGTGGCAGGTAAAAGACAGGGTGAACTAGAGGGCAGGGCAGCCTCCCTGCTAGAGCTCTTCCTGAGCTGGAGCCTGCTCCAGCTAGAGTCAGAGAAGCAGGAGGCCCAGGCACAGGGCAGGCTGTAAAAGGTGAGGTGAGAAGTACTCGGGCACTTGTCTGCCTGGCTGCTTCCCACACTCACCCTCCTCCTACTAGGGCCGAGGTTCTATCCACCCATTACTCAACACACCTGAGAGGTCTGACCACGAAGCACCATGTTTATTTTTTCTCAGTCTCTTCTGGGAATCTTCTTATGGGGTGCAGGCAGAGAGAGGGCACAAACATCAACTTTGTGTCTGCTGGAGTCCAGACTGGGTTTACCTTGTGCAGTGAATACCAGGGATGAGAAAGAATACCCCTACTTGTTGTTATGGGGATGAAAGTCGATGTCTCACAACTCTAGGGGCTGCAGAGGTCTTGGCTGCCCCTTTACTTGGGCAGTGGAGCCAAATCCTCCTTTGCCCCAACCTTCCTGATCCCCTAAGAGATGATCATTCCCCTGCTCACCATGGGATGAGGATGCCTTGGGGTCAGTGACCCCAACTCCAGAGACTTGAAGCAGCACTGGTGAGTGTCAGCCATGGTGAGTCATGATGGGGCAATCAAAAGAGAGAGGACTTTTTGATAAGTCCTCTCTTGACTGACACCTCTCAAACTTCATCTGATCCACACCTACAGGGTGAAACTTGATTCACCTCTTATTAATTGCTATCAGCATTTCATAGTGACAGATTTGTGGGCGTGGCCTTCCAGTCTCACTCTCCATGGGCTGAAGTTTGTGGGCTGTAGTTGGCTCACGTTGGCCTTGCCATGTTAGGGAGAAAACACTTAGAAGTCCCAGGGTGCAGTGAGGATTCAAATGGTGTCTGGTTGAGTAGGGACTGGGTTTTCCTCATGTAGGCGATGACTTTTTCATCTCTTCCTTCAAGATTATCTTCTCAAGGTAGAAAGTCACCTTACTGGAGCACTGGGTGGCTCAGTCGGTTAAGCATGAGACTTCAGCTCAGGTCATGAGCTCATGATTCTTGGGTTCGAGCCTTGTGTTGGGGTCTGTGCTGACAGCTCAGAGCCTGGAGCCTGCTTCGAATTCTGTGTCTCCCTTTCTCTCTGCCCTTTGCCCACTCACAATCTGTCTCTCTCTTTCTTAAATATAAACATTGATTTTTTTTTTTTTTAAAGTCACCTTATTGAGTTCCTGTCTCTGTTCATCCCTGGGAGCCTTCATCTCTTCTCTGGAGTTATCATCTTCCTCTGCCTCTTTCTGTGATGCCTCTGTTTCTTTAATTCTCCACAGTGACCAACAACAGAGGGCATGACTAATAATCAGTTCAGTCTTGGTGGGCATTGGAGTTGGGGGCAGGGCTGCAAGGAGCTTGGATGACTCGATGATGAGGTCCTCAATGAAAGGCTTGTTCTGAGGGCTGCCTTCGTGGATTCTCTCTGCTTGTGGGTGGGTGGCTGCTTGTACGTGTTGGAATCTGAGTAGGATGATGATGGAAATGGGCCAAGCCTGTCTGGGGTAGGGAGATCACAGTGATTCTTGTGGCTGAAGCCTGGGAGATGATTCTAGGGGTCTGGCTCTCCACCCACACCTCTGGGGATGGTGGAGAGATGTGGATATGGGTGACAGTGAGCTCTTGGCTTCTGAGCAGTTCCATGTGTTCCAGGAGGTAATAGGGACAGTGGGCTTGTAGATTATGATGAGGACAGGCTATTCCAGGTCCAGGATGGTTTTGTCCTTGGGGTTGGCAGTCAAGTCCTTATAGCGCAGCACCTTACTGTCCATAGTGTTTGTGTTCTAGCTCTATTATTCCAACTGATGTTAGAATAAATGCATAACTAATAAAATATTTTTAAAAGTCCATCCGTGTATTATGTAAAATAAGCCAGGTTACCACCAGCAGGTTGCGATTAATAGTTTGTGAAAATTATTGTTAAAGAACTATAATACCAACCATAATTTGAAACGATTAAAGACATTGTTTTTTTTAAAAAAATAAATGTTTTATTTTGTAAATGCCTAAAAGTAGGCTACATGTGGGATTTTGTAAACTAGATGCTACATAGTAAGAACAATGGGCAGTAAATTTGATTGATAGTATTAACATTGCTATATAGATAATTTAGGTCTAAATATATGAACATTGATGTATGTATAGATAAATTTAATGTCATATATAATATATGACATAATGTATTATATGAGCTGGCAAACATTTATTGAAATTAAAAAAATGTAACAGATGATACGTAAACATGAATTGGAGACATGCAACCAGTTTTTCCTACAACTCAGTTAATAGCCCTGAACAACCCATAGTGCTTATACTCCAGGAGGTAAAATCTGTGCATCAACATCAAAATTTGACTGCTTTTATGAATCAATGATTTCATATTTTTTGAAGACTCTCCATTTTTCGCCTTGATCTCTTGAGATACAGTTGTTTATTTAGTTGTGGCATGGTGGGAGCAGGACCAAACAGTAAATTGGGAAATCAAGAGAACTGCGGCAGAGCCAATACAAGCAGATTTAGGTATACTAATTAGTGGTTTTCAAGAATGTTACACATAGATGTATTTTCCTGGGAAAGCTTCAGCTAAAAACCAAACCAGACATAGATAGCTGAGTTGGCAAAGAGAGACTTTGCAGACTGCCGACTCAGTGTTACATTACTTCACAGTTGTTCACTATGAACTTGAGGGCAAACAGGACTCCTTCAGTTTCTGCTTATGAGGACAAAGGGAAAACCGTCTGTTTTAAGTAGGATGTGGCTTATAGAAGCATCTTATTAAAATGACATTCTCCCTGTGGGCATATGTATTAAGAACCAGTTCACCCAGCCTAAAATCAATTACTTCTGCCTATGGCAAAGAAAGTCTGAGTTAAACATAATTCTCAGAGGTAGTTAGCATTCCATTGAAGGTTATTGCTTCCATCCAAGAGAGGAGTTACCCAATTTAATCAATTCTCTGAGTGTTAAACCTCATATAGTAAACAACTTAAATTATAAACAGTGCATTATTAAGTATAACAATTAAGACACACTGTGCTTTAACTAGATAATTCACAGAGTAATCAATGGTTAGTCAGAGAGTTCTGGTGGTTTAATACTTATTTGAACTTTTATTCAGAAGTGAACAGAAAACACCTTTGCATATTAACTTGTTTCCATGACTTAGACTTGCCCTCCTCTTAGATGTTTTGCACTTTGCAGTCAGTGTTTTCTTCCCAAAGGAAAAGATTAGGCTGCTCTTCTGCTTAAAATATTCACATTGTTCTTCTGAGCTCTTTTGGTAGAATTCAAACACATTTACATGGCTTAGTGGGTGCTTCATGATCGCCCTATTGCTTCTCTAGCCTCATTTCTCTCTGTAGCTCTCTCAATCTCCTCTCCCTTTCTTCGACTTGAATTCTACACTCTGGTCATTCTGGATATCTTTTTATGTCTTCAAACATGATGTAATCTCTCACTTCTGGACATTAACGTAGGCTGTTGCATCTTCAGAGACTTTCTTCTGCTTTTTGCCTGACTTATTTCATCATTTAGGTTTCAACATAGATACCAATTCCACTGGACATCTTTCCCTGATTGGCCAAGAATGGATTGGTATTCTTTCTGCATAGTCCCATAATACTCTGTTTTACACCAATCATAGGTCTCTCCATGTTGACCTTGCTGTTTTATTTAATCCTATGCCTATTTTTTTTCACACTATTGTGTTCCTGCTAGGTATTAAGCAGGCAGTAGTTGCTCAAAAAAATATTTATTGAATGATTGCATGATACACTCTTCGTTAATGTAAAGGTGTTTCCTAGTCTCTTAGTTAATATGGAAATGATTCTCAGCACACCCCAGAAATTTGATCCACTTCCATTAGAAGCAATGGCTTACTTTGTAGTGGTTTTAATGGCAAATGGGAGGCATAGGAAGTTCTTCATTATACGAGGTGCATGTGTATGGGGTGTATTTAGTTTGAAAAGTTCCCAGGTAACTCTGATATGTTCCTTTGCAGCAATTTAGCTTCTGAACTAGATTCAGTCTTTTAAGCACAGACATTTGAGCTTTTCCTAAGTCAGCTACATTTTATTTATTTTTATTTTATTTATTTTTGAGAGAGAGAGAAAGAGAGAGAGACAGAGATACAGGACAGAGGATACCAAGCAGGGGCTCTGACAGCAGCAAGATGGATGTGGGGCTTGAACTCATGAACTGTGAAATCATGATCTAAGCTGAAGTTGGATGCTCAACTAACTGAGTCACCCAGACACCCCTATCTATATCAGCTACATTTTAAATACAACTTGAAAGTCTTTATACATAAACTTTGGGGAGGGGAGGGGAAAAAGAAGACGTTACCATTTGGATGTTACAAAAAAAGAAAATGGCTAACCAATTAATGTGCCTCCATTTTCCCGGAGTCTGGTTTTAATAGTTTCATTCCTCATTTGGGAATTCTTTTACTTTCCATTAACGTGAGATCTGAGGGTACTATTGTTAATGGCTCCTTCAAGAACATGACTTAGCTGTTCTAGACCCCTCTTCTTAAGGGCTAAATGGAGGTGCTTGTTAGGTTCTAGTGTTTACCCAGATAGCATGAATTTGAAACTACAGCCAGAAATCTTACTGATAAGCAGCTACAGTATCTTTTTTCTAGTTAGAGTTCATTAAAATATTTGGGCCATGTATTCATACTAGAAAATGAAATAACTTATGGATATTAGAAAGGAAGATGTTTCGAAATAAAAAAAGACCACATAATGGCTTTTGGAATCATCAGCCTTTAAAAAAATTTTTTTTAACGTTTATTCATTTTTGACAGACGGAGACAGAGTGTGAGTGGGGGAGGGGCAGAGAGAGAGGGAGACACAGCATCCAAAGCAGGCTCCAGGCTCTGAGCTGTTGGCACAGAGCCCAACGCAGGGCTTGAACCCACAAAACGTGACATCATGACCTTAGCCATCCAGGCTCCCGAGAATCATCAGCTTTTATGGATAGATTAGTAGGTGGCTTCAGAAGCTTCAAAATTCTCTTATATCAGTAAGGAATTGGTAGCTACTGGTTTAATCCTAGACAGGATTTACTGAAGTATTGGGAATGTATAAGGGGAAAATGGTCTTAATGAGCTATTTTTAAAGTTTTTACACCCTATATCTTAGAGAAAGAATGCTTTTATAGAGAACTTACTATTTGTGACAAATCATTGAGGTAGATGATGGATTGGTTGATCAATGGTATGGAGATAGGAGGCTCACCTCTCAGAAAGCAAATTTGACTCCTGTATCACACAGCATAAATTCATTGATGACTTATGTGTAAGAAGTGTTTTACAGTGCTAGAGCAAAATATAGATAAATTGTATAAGTATTGACATTAGTAAGTCATTTAAAAACATAACACCAAAAGCCAAAGTCATCATAAATCTCTCTAGTAAAATTTATCACAAAAAGTTAAAAAAAATATAGTTTTCTCTCATATGTCACATATATATATTTGAGGAAATATTTGAAAAATATATAATTAATAAATATTATAAATATATACTTAGCAAAGTTCTTAATTTATAATGAAATGTCACAAAGAGGACATAAAAATGAAAAAATGAAAATTTTTATGTTAAAGGGCTAAATAAACGCTTCATACATGCAGAAGAATAACCAGTAACAGCAAAACTGAAAATATTGAAAATCACTAGCAACACAAGAAGATACCTTATAAAAATGATATATAATTTGCATCCTTTTGGACAAAGAACAAAAATCTTGGTAATACTGTACTTTATCAGTGGTATAGGCAGAAATATACTCTAATACAAGCTTGTGGCATGCATAGATATTCTTAAAAATATTCAATTCTATTGGCATTGAAAGTTTGCATCCAGAATTTATTATTGTAAAAATACAAGTGAATTGGGGTGCCTGGGCGGCTCAGTCAATTGAGTGTCCGACTTCAGCTCAGGTCATGATCTCGCAGTTGACAAGTTCAAGCCCCACATCAGACTCTGTGTTGGTAGCTCAGAGCCTGGAACCTGCTTCAGATTCTGTCTCCCTCTCTCTCTCTGCCCTTCCCCCACTCGCACTTTGTCTCTCTCTCTCTCTCTCTCAAAAATAAATAAACATTAAAAAATTTATAAAAATATAAGTGAATTAATGCTAAAGATGCATGTACAGAGATGTTATTGTAAATACAAAATGTTATGTTACATGGGAGCACATTAGTCTATTTTATTCTGTTTTTTGTTCTTTTAGGTGTTTATTTTTGAGAGAGAGAGAGAGACAGAGAGAAAGAGAGAGAGACAGAGAAGAAGTGGGGAAGGGGCAGAGAAAGAGGGAGACACAGAATCTGAAGCAGGCTCCAGGCTTCGAGCTGTCAGCACAGAGCCCAACATGGGGCTTGAACTCACGAGCTGTGAGATCATGACCTGAGCCCAAGTCGGACGCTTAACTGACTGAGCCACCCAGGTGCCCCTATTTTATTCCGTTTTATGAAAATTATCTAGAATAGTGTCTGGCACATGGTAGGTACTCAATAAATATTTATTTTTGTTATACTTGTTTGTAATGATGATAAAAAGCAATGTAAATGTATAAAAATATAGAAATGGTTATATAAATTAGGATACATTCAATAAATATACTTTTATGCAGTTATTTAAAAGAAAGACATGAAAAGAAATGTGTTCTGCAAAGACTTTCATTATGCATTAAATATATATACATATATAATTTAAAAAGCAGGTAACTTAACATGATGCTTAGTATGGTCTCATGTTTGCAAATACTTGAAAACAGTGTACACTAAAAGGTTAACCGTGGTGAGATATCATGTAATATTATTTATTTTTTCTAATGTCACATTGTTATGTATTACTTGCCAAATAAAATAATAAAATGAATTAGTAAAAAGTTCATATTAATAATTCTCCACAGCTTATGGAAACACATTTCATACTCATTAATATGGCTGAAGGTTTCTGTGATCTTACTCCCATTGTCCTTTGCATTTTAATCAACTACTTTCTCTTTATGTACCCTTTGTTCCAGGCAATCTGAGCCCCTAACCCATCCACAAAGGTGATTTCATTCTATTATGTCCATTTTAATGTGGCTTAAAATATTCTCTTTTTTCTGAAAAGCCATTAACTTTTATTTCTGTTGAAATTCTTTTATTTCTCCAAGATGTATCTTAATAAAATCTTCGATTTTTAAAAAAAAAATATACATATATATATATATATATACTTTTTTTTTTATTTTTGAGAGACAGAGAGAGAGAGAGAGACAGAGACAGAGTGTAAGTGAGGGAGGGGAAGAGATAGAGGGAGACAGAATTCGAAGCAGGCTCCAGGCTCTGAGCTGTCAGCACAGAGCCCCATGAGGGGCTCGCACCCACGAATGGTGAAATTATGACCTGAGCCAAAGTTGGACACTTAACCAACTGAGCCACCCAGGCATCCAACAAAATAGAAATTTTAATTTAAATATTTTTTCACTCCTCCAATCATTTTGTATCTCTCTTATGGCATTTAGCACTTTATATATTATATTTGTGTTTTCTAAACATGTAATTTTCATCCATAAAATACATTTTTAGATGATATGGACTAATGTCTTTTTTATAATTTTATACTGTATAATGCCTAGCAAAACATCTTGAATAGATGATTTTTTTGAATTACTGAGAAGATGTCAGAAAAAGCTGAAATACAGTCATATGCTTATAGAAGGAAAAAGTGGAAAAGATCATGTTTACAAGGTAGCTTAACATTCTAAAGGGAAATTTCAAAATATTTGGCAAGTTTTTATTTCACCAGCCACATAAGAGTTTATGTGTATATTCTCAAATGTAACGAATTCAAGTACTGAGCATTGGAATGAGGGATATTTTTAAACCAATGTTTTATTCATTCTTGGTCATTGTTTTGCTTCATTTTGCAGCAATTAATATATGTCAGTGCTCTTATCAGATCACAAATGCAGGAGTAAGAGCAAATGTAATTTTGAAGCTCTCCTGCATGAGAGATTTGGAACTGATATATGCCTGAAGAGTTTTTGTGATTTTCTCTAACTTCCAAATATCTGAAATCTTTTTGAGCTGATCCATTTGAGAATTTAAGACCAGAAAGTTTAGATAAGCATCTTAGGAATTATGACTATGTTTCCTCAAATGTGGCAGGTGTGCAGCACTTTATTTTGGCTTTCACACAGAATCTTAATCCATGCAGGAAGTATGCCACTTTATCTGTCTCAGTCATTAGTTCTACTGACACCACTAAGTTGGGAGATCCAAATGCAATCACGAACAGCACACACCTGTTTAATACTTAACAGCTCTTGTCATGGTGGTCATTTAAAAGGAAGGTGGCTCCAGATGTATCCTTATTTCCTGGGCAAGTCATTGTAGGGTTGGTACATTTCCCCACCGAGACACTCGTTTGACTTTGCTCCTGTGCCCACCGTGTCCTTTGACTTCTCCATTAGCCAGCAGTCATTCAGCTGTGAGCTCCCTGTTGCCTCAGCTGCAACCTCAAAGCTCTCTGAACTTACAGTAATCAGATGCTCCAGGACTAGCTGTTTTTATTTCAAGAATGGCCAAGTAGATATGTGTTAGACTTGGTTTTATGAAAGAGTCAAAGCAAAACAGCCTATTCTACAGTGAAAAACAGGGAGGTCTCGCAATGAGTTGCCCCAATTCTCTGAGCTGGGGATAAACAGGGCTGATTCATTGTGAAAGCATCTTTGCTCAGATCGCCTTACAGTGCTTAAGAGGTTGCCCCAACTGTCCTCAGGTATGAACCAGAGAATATACCACAGCCCAGGGAAAGGGTTGATCATAGCTGTCCTACTGAGAGCAGGCCTTTTTCTTTATTATCAACAGCAACAACAATAACAGCAACTGTCACCACCACAAAAGAAGGTATTTTCTGTTTTTTACTTATACCCGCAATGCATGTCTAGTCAGATTGCACGTTTGCCTGGAGAACACCACTAAAATGCTCTCAGGCCAGTGTTTGATGTTACTCCTATCATTATTCTGTAATGTTGCAGATGTGATCGTGGATATTTAAAAAACATAGTTGAATTGTATTGTAATTTGCCTTTCTTCTCTGTTTTCAAAACTCAAGCATTTTAACAGTTCAGAAAAATAGTTTAGGGTTTCATTTTTTTTTCCAGATTAAGACAACGTATGCCTGTAGCATTATTTAAGAAAATGGTGTTTTTCTCCTTCAGACCCCAATTCCAGCTCATTATCAGAGAGCTGAATTCTAAATCAAAATTGTGGAGGAGAGATGTGCAACCTGAATAAAACATTTCCAGAAGAGCCTGAATAACAGTCTTGAATAAAGGGAACTGAAATGTTCTTGAATGATAATTGGAAAAAAATTAAGTATGTGTACTCAGGAACATATGTACTAAGAAGAGGTTAGTTATTACTATTCTTTGTGCTATTTAACATTTATGGGGCCCCAAAAGTATTTTTAGCTCTGAATTGAACAGAAGTGGTCTGATAAGTGAGCTCCCATCTAAATTACCCATGTGGAGATTCACCTGTAATCATTCTCTGTGCAGAGAGAGGCAGCATTGATAAACAACTCCCGAATAAGTGGACTGTTAATGCAGCCCTATAGTCTAACTCAGAGCAAAAGAACACAATTAGTTCAGACAAACATGGCCTTTAAAAACATCATTTGACCCTTTTTTTTCTTTTACCTAATTGTTCTGTGACAGGGCATTCAGAAATTAGCAAACACATTTGTCAGATTTATACAAGATTCCTGAGAAATTGGAGAAAGAAGTAAAGATGGATTGAAGAAGACTCAAGATTAGAGTCAATCTCTGATCCCACAGGCTTTATGGTCTACAGGTAAGTAAAGGAATATCTTTTCTTCTATGTCTCATATCAGTGATATAGAGTAAATAGTGATAGCTACTTTTGAGAAACTGTCTCTGATACTTAATTCTGAAAAGCTATGGTTGGAAACTTTCTGATGTAATGCATATTATAGTCCAGAGGAAATTAAAAAATAAGAAAACTTAATCCTATGATAATGAAATGTTAGAGTTAAGAAAGGTAGATATATGAGCCATGATAGACCCTATAAGCAAGAATACAGGCTTCTATGTGTAAATTTCTGTGCCTGTTACTTTATACGCGCAAAAGTAAAAAATGGTCCTATCACCTAAGAAGGAACTAAACATCCACCAATAATCTTAATACAGGAGGCCCTTTGAATTCTGAGCTAAGAAGTATGGATTTTACTCTCTAGGCGTCGGGGAGCTGTTGTGACTATCTGAACAGGTGAGTGACATGTCCAGAATTATGTTTTATGAAGATTAACCTGATGGCATTTTCAGGATTGATTAGCGTGAAGCCTGATTTGTGACAGAACAGATTGTGGTAATGCAGGTCTGAAATATGGTGGTGGCAATGAGAGTAGAAAGGAAGAAATTGATCTGAGAGATCCATGACAGTGGAACTACAGGACTTGATTATTAAATATGTGACCTGAAGTAGGGAGACGTCAGTGATGACTCCAGACACTTTGAGACTGGATGAGAAATCAAGTATGGAAGGGAAAGAATGTCCTGACTGTCCGTGGTTTATTATTATCTCCTGGATGCTGTGAATCATATAATTGATTACATTCTAAAAATCTTGGGTCCAAATCTGTGTTCCACATCTACTAAGCATGCTGTGTCATCCTGCCATTTATTTTTTGTACAGTGATCCATTGCCAGCCATAGTTATTACACTAGTAAGAAGCATAGCGTGTGGCAAAACTATAGTTGACTAGACCAAGAGAATACAGAAAAATTTCATTTAATGTGGTCTTAAAAATTAAACTTAATAAAAATTCTGGAAAATTCAACTTCCAAAATAAACTAGATCATTGAGTTAGAAATCCGTTTTAAATTTATCTATTGGGGCGCCTGGGTGGCTCAGTTGGTTAGGTGTCCGACTCTTGGTTTCGACTCTGTTTGTGGGTTTGAGCTCCGCCTCAGGCTCCATGCTGACAGTGCAGAGCTTGCTTGAGATTCTCTCTCCCTCTCCCTCTCTCTCTGCTCCTCCCCTGCTCATACTTTCTCTCTCCCTCTCTCTCTCAAAATAAATTAACAAAAAAAAATCTATCTCACCAAAACCAGAACACTAGTTAAGCAAACACACATACACATGTAAACACACATATACACACATAGGTGACTTTTCTCTGAGATCGCTGTTGGTTGTTCAAGAATTACCGCTAAAGTGGTGTAATGTGCTAGGGCAGATTCTCTTAGAATTTTTATATTATGCAATGTGCATTACATTGTAAAGTTTTCAAACCACCCCTTACTGACTTGAAAGTTGATGTATCTCACGCTTACATTCTCCTTTGCATTTTTAGCAAGTTTCAGCCAGGTGCTTGTGTAACTGCTTCACATGTTCAAAAATTACCAAGATCCTGAAGGACATGTATTTCTCCTCTTCTATCCACATCTTAGAAGGATGGGGTTAAATAGATTCCTTATACCTGCAGCATCCCCTAGACTCATTGAAGTGGTTCAGAAAACTGGGGGAGTAATAATTCCAGTAGACTCTTTTGCTTAAGGGAATTGGGACTAATCTGTGTGGAAATGCATGTGTACCATTTAAAAATTTTATTCATGTATTACTGTTCTACAGAAAAACAAAAACATGATTGGTAATGCCATAATTGGTAAGGCACTTTACTAACTTCATTCGTGATTTCAAATATATTTCACCTAAGTTTTCCTCTTTTTAAAGTTTCTTGTCTTTAAATTTTTATTTTCTTTAATAATATGTATTTTTGTAATTTTCATACATCATTTAGCTGACAGTCTCAAACTGTAGCGGTATCATAGTGGTACATAAAGCCAGAGGATAAATGTCATTATCTCTATGGAAAGTATGAAAATATTACTCTAATTTTTTGGGACGGGTTCCAAAGCTTTAGCATTAAAATAAACATTTACTATTGTTGTTTTTGTGTACAGGCAGCATTCACAGGAATTTAAGTGATAAAGCTCAAAATTTCAAAGGGATATAAGGTTTGGAACAGTCAGCTTTATAATCTGCTCACAGTTTCTGGAGGACTTGTTCACAAAGTGATGTGAGCTTAGTGGCCAAGAGTTCCAAGTGTTACAATCAGACAAATCTAGTTTAAGTTCTGATTGCATTACTAACTAGCTGGGAGGCTCTGGTATTTACTTAATTTCTGTAAATGTTAGCTTTTACAATATGAGAATATTACTATATTGTGCATTTACACAATATGAGAGTATTACTGCCTGTAATATGAGAGTATTACTATATTGTGCGTTTACAAAGATGAACTAAAATATTGTGTGTAAAATACTTAGTATAGCCTGTCATATGGTTGCTTGTATGAATTTATACTTGCTATTAGCATTATATGGTAATCATAAGAAAAGATACGTATTCAATATAGTGACCTTCCTAGGGCATCTCATATGTTGGACAGTTATTTTTCTCTTCACTGCCATGTCTACTTTGTGCCCTTTCTTTCATTACGCCATGCATCTCTACATTATATTTTTGATTTAATAATTTTTTTGCTTTTGTTCCTCCAAGGAAACTGTGGCCTTCTGGACTACTTGTTCTGGGAGTGGATATGGATGTTAGTATACATTAAGTAGAGAGGTTAATGTAAAATCATTCTAAACCTAAAATTAAAATACTCTTCATCACAAACTTTATTAGTATATTTCCATCTTGGCTGAAAACCAAATACTTTGTTAATTTGATAAAGTTATTTATATTGAGTTTTAATCACACAAGTAATGTGTAAGTTTTATCCCTCTATTTCATGGTATACTGTGGACAAAGCAGAACAGTTGTTACCTCTGGAAAGACAAGTAGAAGGGGTAGATCACTCATGAGATTAAATTCCCATTGTGAGTGAATATAAAAAATAGCAAAAGTTTCAAAGAGATCATGGTCAGTTAGGCATTCATTTCCTAATTCACCGTATGGGCAAAGTGCTGATAATATATTATTTAGTTTTCTCAATGAACCTAATTTATTATTTTGAAATTAAATATAAATGAATTTGGAGCAAAAATGCTGCTGTTTTAAACTTTTCTCAAATGCTCAAATGCCTATAGATGCAAGTATATTTTCAGTATAAAGGTAAATTTCAGAAAGTTTTGAAGGTTGAGGGCAATCCTTTCTTTCTGACCCCTGAGTTTCTCCCCTGTGATAAGAAATAGCAACATACATAACCTTCTTTTATAGTTAATGGCACTTTAGCAATTATCTATTCTCTTCTAAGCCCCCAACTCAGGCATAAAATAAAAATAACTTATGTAAAACTTAACACAATAAAAGAAATTACATACAAAGTAGACGTAACCAAATTAGAAAATATGACCCATCACGCTAAGGACAGTTCTCCTTTAGCAAACATATAGATGGAGATGATTATGTTGATAATTTAGGAATAATGGCCATCTCATTGTAGTCTGAGTTACCTTGGTAAATTGAATTATATCTTTTTAATTTTTTCCCCTCTATAACATAGAGAGTGATGCTAGGGATTGCCTGGGTTTTTCTCCTTCAACACAGGCTTAATTTTGGAAGTGTTTCGGGGTAGGGAAGAAGAAGGGCCTGTTGGAAACAAAGTCATTTAAAGTCACCACTTAACATATTCTCCTTGTCAGAGACCATTGGGAAGAGATAGTAAATAGTTGGTTCTTTAAACTTTAAGTATTTTAAACATTTTGAGAATTTCCTGTACGTGGAAAGACTTGGTCCTTCATTCAGAGGTGAGCGTGAGATTATTTGAGGAAATGCATACTTCTTAGATTGGGACTGTCTGAGCATGGAATCTCAAAATGCAGTGAATCAACCACTACCAGAACATAAGCTAATTTTAGGTAAACTAAACACTTTTTAACTTTAATACCTGAGATTTTAAATTTAAATTTGGCGTAGGGAAATAACAGCTAGCAAGATAAACCAGAGATTTCATGAGATAACTGGAATAAGTGTGAAATAAAATAGGTAGCGTCTATAGCAAATATCTCCATTCTGTTTCTTTTTTTTAATGTTTATTTTATTTTTGGGAGAGAGAGAGAGAGAGATTGAGAGAGAGAGAGAGAGAGAGAATGAGAACTCAAGCCAGGGAGGGGCAGAGAGAGAGGGAGACATAGAATCCAAAGCAGGCTCCATGCTCTGAGCTGTCAATACAGAGCCTGATGTGGGGCTTGAACTCACAAACCATGAGATATTGAACTGAGCCTAAGTCAGATGCTTAACTGACTGAGCCCCCCAGGTGCCCCTATGTTCCTTTTCATGATACATTGACGTGTCTTACAAGGATATGGCAGAATTATGAAGATATTCTACAAATGATTGAAGTTTGGGAAAAACTGCCCTTAAGAAGTAAAAATTAGGTAAATTATATATTTTTCATTCTCTTTGTATTATTTCAGTGATGGATACTGAGCGTTTTGTTGCTTTCACCACCAGTGAACAAGGGTGAATGCGTTAGACTAATATCTTCCAATGGAGACACATAAGCCACTTTGTATATACCATCCACTGATGCATTTCTTTGCTTACTGTGCTTTAAGGTAACACAACAGCTGGATTTAAATTGTACATTGTGAGGAAGGCTAATTAGTTTTTTTTTTAAAGTTTATTCATTTTGAGAGAGAAAGAGAGAGAGAGAGTGCGAGTGGAGAAGAGGCAGAGAGAGAGGGAAGGAGAGTGAATCCCAAGCAGGCTCTGGACTGTCAGCTGAAACCAACAGCCGGGCGTTCAACTGACTGAGCCACCCCAGGGCCCCAAAGGCTAATCAGTTTTAAGTCGGGTTCTTATTCCAGGTTAGAAAATTTGAGTATCCAGAGAACACATGTTGGGTAAATCTGTTTGCACATTTATGCTTTCACTTGTACATTCAACAAGTATTTATTTTCTATTTTCTCTTTGAGCTAGTCATAATATACTTATTATAATATTCAATTTAAAAATTTAGTTTATTTTTTGTTGATATCAGGTAAAAGAGCCACCCACAGTGTTTTTTTAGGTAAAATTATAGATTTTATTATTTTTCTCACAAGACTCTAAAGGAGCATTTTGCAAGTATTAGTTCATGCACCATCTTAAGAAGTCTTCTGACTTCTTAAGTACCTTCTAAAATGTAAGTTCTCTATAGGTGGGGTCAGGGAGTCCACAATTCTAACAAGTTCTTAAGGCATCTATTTGTACTTCAAAGATTGGGAGCCGCTGAAGAAAAGAGTAGAGACTGAATCTAGCTTTTGTGCAGAATTCTACATATAGATAGATGTCAAAAACACACATTAAATAATTAATAAATATGGTTCTATAAGTGAAGGAATAGCCGATTACTTTTATTCCTTCATTCTCAACTCCCCTCCTTTCCTTCCCCTCCTTGTTCTTACTTCAACTCTCTCCAATGGCAACCACACATAGGGCCCCAACCTAAGACTACTTAGGTTGATTCCTCCAATATTATCTTTACATACTCTTGGAGACCACCCAAGTACAACGTTTCAATTTCATTTCCTTTTCAAAAATGCTTGAGAAGTGAACAATACACATACAATGCTCTAAATCTAGAAGCTGAAAAATAAAGTGCCTTGTGTCACAGAATGCTATAGCTTGAGTAACTGTGCTTTAAGATACTTTCATTGATTCATTTGATTCACTTTCTGTTGAGCTGATCACAAATTGTCAGAGCAATTGTCAGTTTCAGGATAATGTTATTACTACTTCTAGCTGTACCTTGGCAAGGAAAAAAAAAACTAAAGGGAAAGACAAACACATCTTGTTCTAATGCAGATGAATAGCACTGAAAGAGTCCCATTGTGGCGCTTCTGGCATTGGTCAACAAAGCTGAAAAGCAATGTGGGACAAACAAGGAAAAACGGGGCAATGTTCCCATAAATTCAAAATTAAGTTCCTTCTTCAATTTCCGTGAAGCAAACTCCCTGTGGTGAACATCTGGCAGGCCATTAACTTTTGTTACTTTATTTTATTAAAAAATCTTGAGGTGAGAGAAATTTCTCCATTTGGAGACTTGAGTTAGCATCCAGGCTAAAGTCTGGGCCATCATGTTGTCATTTGCATACTACCCATGATCCAACAGAACATATTGTCTATACCACCTTTACTAAGTTTTCCACCAAAGGTCATAGTTCTTTGTCATTTAAAAAAAATCATTAATCCTGAGAGTTATTTTTTTCAATACATAAATCAGCCGATCAGTGGCCTGTGTCTGCTGGAGGAAAAGTGACTGCAAGATTCTTCATACTTTATAGCTTCTTGCTTGCATTTTTTTACTGTATTATTTTCTACAGGAGCTTGAACGTCAAAATTATTTACATAGAGCTTTTTCAATGATCCATCAGAAGGATGTGAACTGTTGATTGCACCATTTTCTTTATTTGCACAGCTGCTATAACCTTCAATCTAAATCATTTTCTTACTGTGTCTTCCTTTTCTCTTTCTCTTTCATGAGCTAACTGTCACTTTCTAAAGTAAACATTTCATGTTCTACCATCAGAAGTATTTGTGCATGTTAACTTTCAAGCCACTAAGTTGCTTATTAGTGAAGTTATTTTCTGTAAAAAAAATTCTGGGTAAATGTTGGAGAAACAAATTTGTGTTTTTTTTGTTTAATTTAATGTAATTATGAGCATCCATCTTTATAGTGCATTTCTTTGGTTGCATGTATGTATCTATCATATCTCTGTCTGTCCTCTATCTTAATTATTTGACATAAATTTTTTTAACCTAAGCAGTTTTAAATTTAAACATTTGTTCAGTTTTGGGAATGATTTTAATTGAATTTTTCTAAAATGACACAGAAATACAGTTTCTATTTCTTCTAATTACCCTGTCTCTGAACATTCGTACAATAATTACAACAAGCTACTAATCAACCTTGTGTGTTTTGAGAGTAAAAACATTTGAATGGTCTTCTTTTAGTCTTACAAAGCCTTTTTCAATTATAGGCATGCAATGAAACTTCAGTATTGACTTCTGAAATAATTCTGATGGCTTTCTTTTCAGTTTATAACTTTTTTGATGATAATATTTTTAGAGGTAAAAGATTAAGTATAAGTAGCTGAATCTTGAGTTTTGTTTATGAACTCTAGTATAGCTGCATAGTGAGTTACATTAAAAGCAACAACAAAAAAATGTTGGTTGTTATATATTTTTCCCCAGTGGTCTTAGCTTAACTAAGTATGTACACCTGCCCAATCAGTATACAAAATGCTGTGTTGTTTGCAAAGTGAATTTTATAGAATTCCTTTGTATTTTGCAGTAGCTCCAAAAGTTGAGTTAGGGTAGATATGATTATGGAGATGAGAAGTCAAACAGGAAAGATAGGATTTTGCATAGGGAAACCTGAAGTTCAGATTTTTAAGGTATTTTTATAGAAGTTTATATAAAAAGTAAGTGCAAAATTTTTTGATTCCAAATGTGCTGTTCTTACCTATATAGAGGGGTTTATTATATTTTTGGAGAATTTTTAATTTTATTAAAACTTTTTAAAACATAAATACAAAATAGGTATAAAAATTCACACAATTTTTGATGTATAATTGAGTCCCATAACTCCTTGAGAGAAATATAGGACCCATGAAGAATTTTATATTTGTATTACTTTTTAATCACATGAGTAATACAGAAACACTTTTTAAGTTATTCTGAAACCCAGAAGTATATAGAATTAAAACAGGCAAGCCTACTTTTAAGCTCACAGCAGCAAATTCTATTTCCTTCTGCGACGTAACAATGCAATTTCCTTATCTGTATATTAATACTTGATTTTTTTCCCCTTCATTTAAAATATGTCTTGGAGTTCTTTTCATATGATTTATCTTGTTCTTTTTAATTACCTCAGTGTTTTCCATAGTAGCAATATGATATAATTTTATTTATAATTCCCTCATCACTGAGCAATTTGTTCATATTTTTGCTATTAATAAACTGTACTCTGGTGAATTTTCTTTCATCTGTCTGTGTACACAAGTACCTGTTTCTAACATATGTTCCTAGAAAAAGAATAAATGATTCACCATCATTCTCACTTTTGAGTTTGATACATCTTGCCACAGTGCCTTTCTCTGTCAACAACATATAAGTGATCATTTGTCTCTGCCAGTGCCAAACCAGATACAATCTATTAAAAGTATTTTCTACTAATTATTACATTATTATCTTAATTTCCACTTCCTTGATTATTGATAGTGCTGATCAGCTTTTCAACTTTATATTTTTCCTGGGTATTGTCTATCCTTATGTTTTGACTATTTTTCTAATGAGTTTTTTTTCTTATTGACATGTAGAAGTACTTGACATAAATCTAGTGGAAATCTAAACATAAAGAAGATAGAAGAGTGAGGTGGGTTCCCAGCCCTGTGTTCTATCATCTGCAAAATATGGACATTAAGGACCCCTTTCTCATAGTAAGGGCTGAATAGCTGTTAGTTTTACTTTTTTATGAGTATATATCTAAGTGTACAGTGCTCTTTCTCAAGAAGTCTATCAAGACTCCTTATGGAGTACAAGAACACAAAATAGGGTAGACAAGTTCCAAAAATGTTAATTATACATATTTCTCTTACCTAAATTTCAGATTCCTAAAGGGAATCTTTTCAAAGGCCTGTAGGCACTTGTCAAATATTAAGTAGAAACTTACTGTCTAATTCATTTAATCAATACTGATAAATTGAGTTTGCTCAGGCCTCCTCTCCAAATATATATCTCTCTGATTCATCTAAATTTACTTCTTGTATTGGATATTTTAATCAGATAATTGCTGATAACTACTGAATTATTTGCAGACATAACTAATATACCTATACAATTTATGGGAATTTATTAACAAATTTCTTAGACTATTTCAGATTACTACTAAGTTTCATGAAGTTCCAGCATTAAGTCTATTTTCAAGGACTCTGTGAGTTTTGAGTTCAACTTTTTACATGTATGTATAGGTGTAAATATATATACTTGCATATTTTATCAGAGAGGATTATTTAGAGAAATGCGGTAAAATGACCCTAAATCTGACCAGAAGACACCCTGTTCTTGAAGAACAAGAATCTGATTCTAATATCCATGCAGACAAGATTCTGACTGATGGTTTTCTTTCATGAAAGAATATATAAGGACTTTACCCTTACAATTTTCTCATTATTGTAATTCCCTAAAACTCCTAATAATCCCTAAGGGCTTCCATACTTTCATCACCTTACTGTACTTTTAATCGTCCTTGAAGTTGCTTATGCTCTTGCTCTTTCATTAGGAAACTTGCTTTTTATGCACTTGATCTGCTAATTGGAGTTTTACCTTCTGAGGTTCTTGGAGCTGCTGTTTCTTGCCAGCTGACTCTTTGTGCTCTCAACATGCTTCTTTACACTCACCCTCTACCTTTTCATCTCTCAATTTATATCATCTCTCTCTCCCCTCTTTTCTTCAGTTACATTGAGCTTGTTTTATTTTGTGTGCACAGACGAAAAATGCCCTCATGACAAGAAATGTCACCACTAATCTTATTTTCCATTTCTAGTGTGTATTTTATTAAATCTTTTTTTCATTTCTTAACCTACATACTGACACAGTGCCAGGCTTATTTCAAGATTTTTAACTCAGTCAACACCAACTGGCATGTGTTAAACTAGGAGAAAAAAAGAAATCAAACAGAATAAGAATTACCGGAAATCAACTGCACTTTCTGGATGAAGAACCTTGGTAATTGAATTGTTACATAGCCACTAGGTATAGGGAAAGGAATACAGAATGCCCAAGATAAAACTGAGGAGAATTATTGAGTCTGTTAAATTAGATTTGAATAATTTGCTCCTGTGATAGAACCTATTCCTATAGGAAAGCATCATAAGACTGAACCTGAGAAGAAAATTACTGTCAGTCCTAAAGCTCATTGACAACGTGGCGGCATTACCAGATATGTAGCACATTAAGTAACATAACCGGGTCCCTGGTTATGGCTGACCATCAGCATCAGGAAACAAGCATTGCATATGTATTAGGTTTAAAGTACCTTTATTTCCTTTTTCTGTATGTGTGAAAAAGAATGGACACATGGAAGGATTTGAAGTTTTTCTCTTTTTGACATTTTACTGAATAAATTGAGGCTAGCCTGGAATTTTAAAATCTCTTGAAAATATATTTTCACTGTTTTCATTACAGGCTAACTCTGCACATTTTGGTGTAAGCATTTGTTTAAATAACCTTACACATGTGGGTGTATGCCATAAGGTGAGGAAAAAAAAGGTAGTGTCAGATAGTATATTTTTGCTCTAGAAAGAACTGTTGATTTCTAATGATGAAAAATGAAATTAAATATTAAGTACATTGAGAAATACTGGTTTAAGTTGTATCACAACAGTGTATTGCAATGATTTTTTCCAAAGCTAAAAGTTGTCCCAACATAATTCTAGTGTTTCTGAAAAAGTTATTTTTACCTTACAACCTTTCAAAATAATCTTCCCTTATATTTGACACTTACAGAATACCCTCTACTCACTCAGGTGCTTTAAAGCAATCTTTGAGGGCCAGCCAGATCCCTTCTTGCAGCTGTAAGGATGGGTTTGTTTACTGGTCTTCGATAAGAATAACACCTTTGGGTAAGGTTTTGATGTCTTAGATCCTAAAAAGGAAAAAAAAAAGAGAGAGAGAGAGAGAGAGAGAAGAGAAGAGAAAGTTGATTTTTCGGTTCTTTTAAATAAAACTTATGAAAAATGTGGTAATCTATAAAATGAACAGAACAAAGATTTGGGATGAAATTTAAATGTATTCTTACATAATATAGATAGATTTTTATATGGCTTAGATTAAAAAAATATTAATCTTTTTTATCAATCTGATGAAGATACATATCTCATCAAAAATAGATTGCCATTTCCATATACTTCAATGTAATTTGACTGCTCCCACATCAAAACCACAGTTGCCTGATGGGTTTTGCTAATCATGTCTTGTGAAAGAAAATGTATGCTAAGGCCATCCCAATTTCCCTGCATTTATTAAGGATTAGTGACTGATTAGTAGATAAATGATATCCATTGGAAAGCCAAGTACACCTTGAACTTATAAACCTATTGTGTTGTTGTTGTTGCTGCTGTTATTTGCAGGGATAGGCTTGTCATCCAAGGTCTGCTCTGTCTGTTCTCATGCTTTGCATGTTTATCAGTATAATAAAGAAAGGCTCCATCCTGAAGTAGCAAGTGATGAGTCAGGTCCTCAGTTCAGATAGTGTTGCAGATGTAGGTGAAAACCCCTGCTTGTTCAGGGCTCTGGGATCCAGCTCTCCTGTCACTGCCCTCTACTTTCCCAAATGTTAGAAAAGTACAACTGGAATGACACTCCACATGACTGGTGTACAGGACAACAATGTCAATACAAAGGATAAACTATGACATATTTTATGAGAGTTGGGAGAGCAACACTGGCTAAGGAAAAATAACATATAACTTTTATTACGTACTGAATACTGAGAAAAATAGGACATTTACATTAAATTGCAGGAGTAGATATTTAGAATGATTTTGAAGTCATTGTTGATGGGAACAAAAAGGTGGTGTTTTAATATATCTTTTTTTTTCATTTTCTCCAAACTATTAAATGTTTCCTATCCCTTCTCAGATGATATTGCCTCTTAGATGATTAAGATTGAGGATGTCTTCCTTCCAGAAACTCAGATTATGATACAATATATAAGAGATTGCAATTTAGAAAAACCTGCACATTCTCTATCCACTTAGTATGGCCTTTATTGGTTGTGTTGCATTTTATTCCTTAATATTTAAGAATTAAGATAAAGACTGATTATCTAATGTAGTTTAGTATTCCCCAATCCACTTCATACTGTTTTCTGTAAACCAAAGTTTGATCTCATGAAAAACTCCAAAGCTAGAAACCATAAAGACAATAAAAGGACTAATCAAATTGAATAGTTAATAAATTATATGTTTCTTAATGGGGGAAGCATAAAACCCATATGGGATGATGAGGAGAATAATGATGTGATGGTATATGCTTTTTGAATGGCTATCTATTTTTTTTTTATTTCTTTGTCCTAATGAATTTTTTTGCACTCAGACAGCTAAGCATTTAGTGTCTTTGATTCAAGAAGTGATGAGACCATAGAAAGCAGAGCAAATAAAGCCCATTAACTCTTGAGTTCTGATATTCAAATTGCCGATTCAGATTAATAGCCAAGAATAATTGTTCATTTTTACATCCTACACTCCAAGAAGAAAGCATAATTGGAAGAGAAATAATGTGTTTCACAAAAGATTGAGTGAATAGGTAGATACATAGATGACGGATCCATAAAGAAGAAGCATTTGGAGCCAGTATTTGCCAGGAATGGGCCTGAGTAGAGCACTGATGTTTCAGGAAAATTTGAGGGCATAGATGACCTCCCCTTCCCTTTCTGTGCAAAGCTCAGATAGCATCAGAACATATAGAGGCAGTGGCTAGGAGGTATGTCTTGTCAGAGAGCTACAGATGGAGCAAAGTAGTTTCATGCACTCCCGTGAAGTTCCCAAATAACGGAATGAATTCATTTGCCTCTGGCCAACTTATGTTAACATATTAGTGAAGAGGGGTATCCGAAGAGACTGTGTAGTTGGGAAAAGGGATGGTTTAATTTTCCCTATACGTTTTGATATTTGTATACCTGTGCTATGTACAGTGAAGTCCTTGCATAGATGGTTCTATGCCAACCCTGGCAGAATGTAAGCCCCTTAAACCTAACAAAACCCTGAGTATAGTTAGGACGAAGTCTAGATTGATTAGAACTATGCTTCTGTCACTGAGTGGAATAGAGATTATTAAATAGATTTTGTTGTTTTTGTTAAATTAGATTTAGCAGATGAAGGCTTACCTGTTAAGGGACAAGGCCTTCTTTCCTTGGGACTAAAGTAGATTCCTTAGCAACATGGTTGTTGGGCTTGACATATTTGGTATTAATTTAAAAGGTAGAAAAATTAAGTGAAACTAAAATTAAAAACAAAACAAAGTAACAAAAACCTCTTGCTTATGCTGGCCTGAAGAAGTTATTAGTTACTTGTAATTAAATATTTAATGCTACTTACATGTGATTACTATGATATGGCTAAGGAGAAATGGATAAAATAATGTATAATTTTGATGACAAATTATTTACAGTAGCATCTTCTTAGTCTTAGCATTTTAATGGGTTTGACTATCAATTGCATACTAATTATGCTTCATATTTCTGAATTTTCTCTCTGGTTTATTATGTAGATTTTAATCTCCTATTATGAGGATAACCATTTTAAAATGGACTGTCTTACTTCCATGTCTAATTTATTTTCATTCAGCTTAGCTGATGATTGCATAACTTTGAGTTTCATGAGAATACCAGTTAGCTTATTTTAGTTGAGGCTAAATTTATGGTAACTTATAGAAACTCAAGGAAATTGACATCATTCAATTACTTGACTCTTCCAACAGCCGCATCTTCTTCATGAGAGAGGATTTGTGTACAATAAGAGCTAAAATACTTGCAAGTTGACATGGAAAGAACATGGATAACAGGTAAATTCATGCAGAAGCCTGACTTATCTAAAAATGCAAATGGAATCATAATATATTATTTACCTCTTAAAACATATTGTGTCTTCTTGTGGCATCAGGAATATAGTGGGGAGAAATACTCACTTTTAACTACAAAGCCTAGTATGATCTGGTCTCTGCCTACATCTCAAACTTTACCTAATACCTCTTTGTCTCCTTCTGCAACTTTATTGACTTTTTTCAGTTCCTCCAGCATCTCATGCCCTTTCCCGCCTTAGTTTCTTTATATGTGTTGCTTCCCATACCTTGAAGTTCTTCTTGAACTCTTCAATCTGGCTAACTCTTATCTTTCAAGTCTCATCTTGAAATATAATTTCTTCTGTCACTCTGGACTCTGGAGTGTCATTCTATCACCCCAGACAGAATTAGGTAATTGTTCCTGAATAGTACTTTCTCATGGCTTTTTCCATCACTTAGCTCATATCTTGACACATTAACGGCATTCAAAGAATGCTTATTGACTGAGGGAGCTTTGGATTTCTGAAGTATGTCAGACTATATTTCTTAAGTATCAGTACATCTTTTTGTGGGAGTAACTGAGAATTTTGCTGTTTTACTACCTCGTCATACTTCACATCCCAGTGACTGTAAGCTTCCATTCCAAATTAGTGTTTAGATGTAAGTTCAAGAGCTCTTGATCTCCAAATTCATTGTCCCAATCATCAACACTCAAATTCCAAGTCTTTAATATTTTCCCTCTTTCTCCAAGTTCCATCATAAGGGCCAATTGGGAAGGACAATGTTGGGAAGGAGAAGTTGAGCAGAGGAGCTCAGACATTCCTCTGGAAATTTCCATGTTTATGGCCCTTTGAGATGAGGCAATGGAATGTGCTCATCTCAGCCATCAGATAAAGAGCCTACTTCCTAATGTTTTATGTCCTGATGTAAATGGGTGAGAAAGTGTGAAGACAGATAGGAGTAGATTTCTCAGTCTGTAAATTTACCTAAAAGCTTGATGGCAAGCATTACATCATGTGGTATTTATATCTATCTTTGGAAAAAGAAGCTGCAATTTTTTTCATCATTTTATTTTCCTGTTTAAGTTTCTTCCTCTTTCTTAACTCATTGTGCAGTGAGAGTCTCCATGGATCAGTTGGTTAAGCAGCAGTCTGGAAACTCAGGTGCTCTGTAGCCCATCCCCTGCTGGGTTTTTAATTTGCTGGGTAACCTTGAACATGCCTCTGAATCTCTCTGTGCTTCATTGTCAGGATCTGTAAAAGAGTGGAAAAAAGTATTAGACTTCAGGCATATTTGTGAGGAAAAACTAGTAAATGTGGTGGAAAAGCACTGTGAAAATATAAAGTCCTAACCAAAAGAAAAAGAGGAAATCAGCCAAACCGTAGAACAACTGAGAATGTCCTTAAATGTACTTAGCTCTTGATGGAGAGATTTAGGTTTGATATGAGGAAAATTTTCCTGACAGTGAGTTGTTAAAATAGGCTACCTCTTTGGCTTATAATATTTTCCTGCTGTTTCACATTTTATTATGTCAATGTCAATCTCTCATCAAAGTAGATGTGGAAGCTATAAAATAGAAATTGCCATAACTACCTCCAGTTATATGAAACATGGCCAGGCTTTGAGTAAACAGCCTTTGTTAGTGGTCGCTTTTTATCTGTAGCCTAAATAACTACTGGGCTGACTCTAGAAGAATTTGTCAAGTAAAAATAATGTTTTCTGGTGGCTTTAGGATTTTACAGTTTAAAGTATTGTTCTTTCCAAGAATATTTACTTAATTAAATATCAATCCAGAAATCACAAATTGTCAAATTTCAGGCCCTTGAGAACAGGGGAAGAAAATCTTACCCATTTACTTTTTAGGGACACAGGAACCACATCCCATGTGGTCACTTATTTTCTTCTTATTTCCAGATTTATTACCTGGTTCATTTAACCTCTTTCTTGAATACATGGTAAGGAGCTGACATCTGATAAGGAATGACCTTCTGGGGAAAAGGAATTGATGTGGACATGAAATATTGAAATATTGTTTAAAGGGGTTTTAAAATATTTGCCTTTAGAGGTCATATAATGAATTCATAGAAACACATTAGTTTCCAGAAATCCAATGTTGTTCTCTTGAAGTTCAATATTAATGTTTATTGGATCAACTTTTTAACAGTTGAAACATCAGTCTCCTGAATGTGTGAATGATCAAAGACCCTACCTTTGAAATCGGTGTTTTGCAGCGATATCTGAGCAAGATTAAAATGTTGCTAATAATATTGAAAGTTTTAATTCAATATAAAATCCAATGTAAAAATTCTGTTGCTTATTGTATGGTTAAGAGGTTGTTTTGCATTTTTAAAGATTGTCCTAGATATGTCAATAAACTCTGATGGATGTGCATAATATTTCCATCAATTTATCTGAAGTATATCTTATGATTCTTACGCAAAAGAAAGGAGCTTGAAGATGGTGAGATCATTTTGGTTTTATCTACAGCTTTTAAATTGGAATACTTAGTAGTTTATTTCAAGTTTTAGTTCCTAACTTGTGTGTCCTTGATGAAGAACCCTCAAAGAATTTGGAAATATGATTTCATAAATCAGTCCATTTCCTGGTTGAAATCTAAACTTTTAAGCATACAGCTTTTAATTGTAACTCTAGCATGTTGCATTTGATTATTTACTTGTTGAAAATATAGTGCAGGCCTTTCGTAACATATATTTCTTCAAGTACAAGTTTCAGTTTCTGAGCTATGGCCATGTCTTAATTGGATATCAAATTATCTATCACTCCTGGCCTTGTAGTTTCTTTCTGATATGTTCCTTTTCTTTCTTTTTTCAGTTTCTGCATCTATAAAAAAACATTGGTGGCAAATGTTTTCCTTTGAATTATGGCATGGATAAAAAAATAATATCCAATACAACATATAACATTAATAGTATCTTAGGCTCTTCACTGAGTTTTCTTCATGATTACAGTAAGTGTATCTTTTTCCAAGAGGAATATACAAATGTTTCCCTTTAAAAGCACAGGTTAAAATGAGAGAATCTTAAGAGAATAATGGGAGAAAAGTAGAGCCAATGAAGGCAGAAGCCATATTTTACTTAGAAAACCAGGAACAAAATTTATAGTGTACTCTTTAAATAATATGTGAGTTTGGCTCCTGCTGTGCTATATAATTTCATATATTTAATGTGAACTTGGGGACTCATTTATATTTGGACCAAGTTAATCTTACCCGCATCTGTACCAAGTGAAGCTGCTGCAACTTATAGGACAGGCAGGAAAAGCAGTAACTTATACATGTCAGTACTCCGAGACTAGTTGAGTCTTATCGACTTAGCACAAAACATTTGCTTTATATAGTGTGCAAAGCACCATTCAGTATGTTAAGACTTCCTCATGTGGTGGAAAATTCTAATGGTCATTAATAATATTAATACTTATGTAATTCATATGATCAGTAAAATTGAAATTATGTGCTCTATTCATATTCTCTTCACAATTACGCATTCTTTCACAATGGAAAGTGAAGAACTGACAATTACTTCCTGAAATATACTCTATTGGCTGAAAAGAAACAGCTAACTAAATATCTTGCCTTCAAATTTAATCTATAGGACATCTCTTTTTTTTAAGACCTGTTTTACATACACCTCTTAGTACATCAAGATATTTTTCTTTTTTCTTTCTTGGTGAGGATTGACTAGTTAATGTTTACAAAGTATTTTGAAGGTGTAAAGTGCTATGCAAGTGCTAAACCCAATAAAAAGTATTTTATACTGAATCTGAGAGCTGATTTGTGCAGCATCGAGCTTTGTGAGTGAATAGAGCAAAGATGATTAAAATCAACATCATTTGTAATTTAAAATACTGTGAACAACAAAGAAGATCCAACTATGGCTTTCGTTTTGGCAGGCTGTAAATATAGATTGCTGAACAGCGGTAGTCTGTCAATATAAAGCATTTAGCACTTCACTAAGCAACTTGAGAGTTTTCTACTTTAGGAAGAAAAAATATAGATGAGATCAGATTTGGTATAACATTATTTTGATGGATTGACTATATCATTATTAAAAAGAAAACTAAAACTCAACAAAATCTAAGAAGAGATAGTCTTCACTATAGAATTTACCAGCATCGTGGTGAATGTTCAAAATGGGGAGACCCTGTCCAGGAAGGCTCCCCACTCCATTCTGAATGTACAGAGGGATGATGACAGAAACCAATTGCATGAGGAAGTATAATAAAATGTCTAAGTAAATATCTATACTACAAAAGAGAATGTGGAAGTTACATGATTAAGATATTGATTTCATATTTAAGGAATTCAGAGGAAGAGATATTGCATCCATCAGGGGAAATCAAATAATATTTTTAATTAAAGTGTTATAGTTTTGCCAATATCTATCTACCTGTCTACCTGCCTACCTACCTAACCAGTGAATTGTTTGAGAGAAATATTTAAGTCAACAACAGAAATATAAAGAGATTATTTTGGTTCATTAATTTCACAAATATTTATCCTGATTTTTTAAAGTTTATTTATTATTTATTTTGAGAGAGAGAGACCACAAGCAGGGGAGAGAGAGAAAGAAGTCAATGCGGGGCTGAAACTCAGAAACAGTGAGATCATTACCTTAGCCAAAAAAGAATCAGTTGCTTAAACAAATGAGCCAACCAGGCACCCCTATCTTGAACCTTATATTTAAAAGCAAAAGTCTTACATTTAGAAAATGCATTACTTTGTTAATAAGTCAAGGCTGTGCATTTACAGTTCATTGATTTTGTTTTTATCCTGCTGTGACACATTTACTAAGACTAGTGTGTTTAAGAACAATTCACACATTTTTTTTTAAGTTGCAACAAGATTCAATTTCATATTTTTACCTAAGTTTTGGGCAGATAGGCAAAATCATTATGTTTCAGTCATTCCAATGGCCAATGGACCTACTCAGTAAGAAAACTGGAGATATGGCCTGCCCAAAAGGTAAAAAGAACTAGATACTATCAGAGCAGTAAATCTATATTTTTGTTGTCATTCTAATCCTTTCTGCTGTTGCCTTTATTCTTTACCTTACAACCTTTATATACCTAAGATCCCCATTCTGCTTCTTAATCTCCCATCATCTGTATTCCTGCACTCCCATCACTGACCTGTTTCCTTTCTCCTACTAGAGTTTTTCATGTATTTCTTTTAATATGCACACTCATTGAGAAGTATTTAAAAATTTAGAAGTATAAGGATATCAATAAAATCTCTCATGATCTCACTATTACATAGATATTTTTAATGTTTTGGGGTATGTCTTCCAAATCATTTTTTTACCATAGACACTTTTAAAAGTTTGTATAATATTTTGTAAATATGTATTGAACCTCATGTCATCAACTTTCCAGAAGTTTCTTCTTGGAGATGGTAGTGGTGCCTTTTCACCATCCCTTAAGTCCCATGAATTAGGAAATGGCAGTGTATGTAAATCTACTCCAAGATGAAAGGACTTAATTTATAAAGCCCCAGACCAAAGTATTGTGTGAACAAGGCCAGCATTATTACTTTTCTGAAATCTTGAGTACAGAACATCAACCAACATTTATTGAATTTTCATTGCATGCTGGGAAAGCATTATATTCTAGAATGGAATGAGATGCAGTGAGATGGCAGGAGTGTTGTCCTAGCAAGCTCTATCTGTGCAATTGTGGAATAACTGTTTCTATACATCTCTGGTTTTTCATTCAACATTGGGCTTCTTGAGATTTAAGATAGCTTAATTCATTTTTAGATCACCAGCACCTGATATAAAACTAACATATATGGAGTGATTAGTGAAGGGTTCTTGAATTGAATGACAGGACTATCCTAGGTTACTTAAAGTCTGTGTTTGATTAATGATTCCTAAGTTATATGTGAATCACTCATAACTAAAAAAATAACTGTTAATTCTGGTCTTTCACATATGTCAAGTTCTTACTCTGTAACAGTGTGCTTTATACATATTGGCAGGTATCACCTTCAAAAACCTTAAGGAGTAAGGACCCTTATTTTCATGGTTTTACAATAACTGAGGTTCAGTATCTTAAAGTAATTTTCCCAAGTTCATGTAGTGAGCAAGTGGGGAATGGTACGTGGACCCAGTTCTGACGCAACTGTAACTATTATGCCAGACTGCCTCACAAATGGCACCAACTAAAGGGATGCACCAACAGTAAGAAAACCAGAGCTTCCAGAACTTACGATCACCTATTAGTTCAGTTCAAAAGTGATCTGCCCCTCCCCGTTCATGCTCTGTCTCTCTCTGTCCCAAAAATAAATAAAAAAACGTTGAAAAAAAATTCAAAAGTGATCTGAGAAGTTCCTTAAACTCATTTTCAGCTTTTTTTTTTGGGGGGGGCAAGAATTGTGACATGGTATTCTAAATGAAATAACGAAGTTCTGTTAAGTAGAGTTAAGACATACTGGGGCATTTTCTTATATTCATTTCTAAATGCTATACTCTTGTTTTTTAAATTTTTTAAATGTTTATTTATTTTTGAGGTGGGGAGAGAGTGCGGCCAGGGGAGGGGCAGAGAGTTAGGGAGACACAGAATCTGAAGCAGGATCTAGGCTCTGAGCTGTCAGCACAAAGCCCCACGAGGGCTCAAACTCAAGAACTGTGAGATCATGACCTGGGTTGAATACGGACGCTTAACTGACTGAGCCACCCAGGCACCCCTATAAATGCTGTATTCTAAGAAGGATATTTTCAAACTGGGATTTATCTCCCAGAAAGTGAAGAAACAAACTCATTTGACTTAAGAATTACAGTAACACGGTTTTAAGAGCTTGGAGAAGAGAAAGAAACGAGTGTGTGTATGATTTTGAAGGAAGGTTATTTGTAGGATGTGCAAGTTGCAGTGAAGTTTTGGGAGACTGACAGGAATGGAATCCTATTTGAAATATTCCACATAGAAGGGTGGATTTGTGGAAGTCTGAATGGGAATCTATTCCATGTGACTACAGAGTTCAGACTTAAGAACAATGGAAGAACATTCTAGGAGACCAAATCTAACTGTGTATAAGGAATATCATTTTCACAATTTCAGCTGTCCCTCCCACCAGAGGGCAGGCGACTGTGCTTTTGATCTTTTTTATTGCTAATGCCTGGCAACATGCCCGACTTGCAGTCGACTTCAGTGTTGGTTTACTAAATCCATTAATAGATGTTCAAAAACAGCATGAAGAGCTAAATGATGAGGTATGGATTCCTATTGATGGTGGATTCATTCACAGTCTTTGACAGGGACTGTCCAGTGTGCTGTGGAATGGGTTTTTAAGAGTCTGGTACAAGGAAAGGCTGGCATCAGGCAGAGTGCAGAGGCTCTGCTCCGAAAACCTGGTTGCTAGGTTAGAGTGGACCTGCAAGATGGACCATGAGCTATGGATTCCTGCTCAGAGACCAGATGAGTCCCAGCACTTGGGGTGGGGCTGAGGCTACAGGTCTGCACTAAGAGGTTCCAGCTGTCAGGGAACAGGCAGGCCATTTATATGAATAAGTCTTAGACAACTTTGATATAAAAGATTTTAGCATTTTGATGAGTTAAGATTACTTGAACACTTGGAAAAATAGAATTGCAGATCTTTTCATAAACTGTTAGTAATTACTAAAAGAAATCATTTCCAGAAATAGTATGTTCAAATCAGTGGTTCTCAAATATGACAGTGTAACTCCCAACTGAGAGCATTAATTCTGATTTAGGAGTGGGATGAAATTATTTCTAAGTTATTTTTTCTCTTTTAAAAGAAATTAATCAGCCCCCTCTCCTTCTCCCAGTCAATAAAATATAATTATACAGTTTTTTTTTAAGTTTTGGATGTTCTCTGATATATAGAAATTTTTTTACTTATATTTATGAATGTCAGTGAAATATTCAGTTTAAAATTGAAAGTTTAGTTAGCTTTTGTTTACATTATGGTGAATAATAGACCTGTTGTCATTTTAATTAGACTGAATCATCTAGTAGGTTTTTTTTTTCCCCTAGGAGGCCAGTAATCTGTTTTTAATGTTTTTAAAGTGAGAAAAAATTCTGTACATTCCAGATGTCAATTCTTCTGCTCTTCTTATTAATAAGAACCCCAATTTTAGCTGACTACCTTGCTGCCCACTCAAAAACTGGATTTCCCCTTGAAATAGTTGTGGCCTTATGAATAAATTTTGAACACTGAGAATTAAGTGTTGTTTGCAATTTTCAGGAAATATCCTCAAATGGAGTGAGGTTTCCATTCTTGGTCTCTTTTTTATTCCTGGGGTGTGGACATGATGACCAGAGCAGAAGCAGCCATATTGTGAAATGAGGCAGCACACTAAAGATGGCAGAGTAGCTGGAAGCTGCAAAACAGCTCTGGGCTGCCTAAATCTATTACTGAATGAGAATAAATGTTAATCTTGTTTGTCCTTTTTTGTTGGCGTTATTGTTTTTACTGTTGTTATTTTTATGCATAGGTGAACTTAATACTGATATACCCGAAGATTTAACTGTCAAGGGCGCACGCACACACACACACACACACACACACACAAACACACACATTTTCACATTTGTGTAACGCAATTGTAATTGATTTGTGTTGGAGCTGCTCAGTAACCTTTACAGTTGTGACAGTGATTAAAGTTTATCAAATACCTTTGGCGATTTGAACTGTCATGGATTGACACCAGTGACTGATGTATTTCTAGATTTTCCCTTTTAGGAAAGAGAAAAGCTACCTTTGAATCTTCCTCCAAACATAGTACTTTCTAAGTTGTTGAAATCTGTGTTTGGAAAATAAATCATACATGGAAAAGAGAATTAGAAGAAAATAATAAGGTTTTTAGTTAAAATATATTTTTGGCACTTTGAAGTCTTTAATAATATAAAAAATTTTGTGAGAAATATTATTTTATTTAAAAGCACTGAGCTTAGGCTGTTCATTCAAATGATATGGAGTAGTGTAGGGTGGATTGAGTCCTAAGTTTTTGCTTCTCCTTGTAGTCTGGTACCTTTTTATCCCATGGGTTTGCTCTTAGCACAGACTTGGCTGCAATTAATTAACTGAAATCTTGCCGAATTCTGTTCATGGAAACCAGAGCCAAAGGCTTCCTCCCTGCCTTTTGGTGCTAGGGGTATTGTGCTGATCTTTTGATTTGAGGTCATGTTTATTCCTCTATACATGCTGTTCACAATGTGGCTGCTAAACGTATACCTATATTAAGAATTCCTGCTGTTAGCATAGGTGCACCAAATAGAGTCCAAATCATGCATAAATGCTCTACAGGGAAATTGGGCAAAAATGTGTGAAACTACTTTTTTTAAGCACTAGGAATGTTTTAAGAACATCTTTAGTAGAAGCGACTGAATTACATTTCTATTTAAGTCTTGTTTTAAACAATAGTTCATCTGAGGCAAGAAGAACACGTAAAGATTTTTGTGACTCTAAGACGATCTGTAAAAGAAAATAATTGAAAAAACACTTTATAGCAAAAGTATTTCTAGCTAATTATTCTTAAAACCCATGTGTTAAAAGCAGTATCTGAAAGAGTTGAGTTCAGAGAAGATTTACAATTCACCATTGTGCTAAAATTACTAATAAATGTGCTCCTACCATGTATACATAATACCAAAGTGTCTTTATACACACTCATCTACACAGATGGGTCATATATTAGAGAGAGAAAGTGAGATTTGCAATCTCATTTTAGCTGGTTCTGATGTGAGACTAGGGAGCATGGTTTGAAGAAACTGACTTCTTTTCATCAAAATAGGGAGGTCTTGTATTTGTGTGTATATTTCTTATTCACTTATTCTCACTCTTTTCACTTGTCAAGTAAAGAAAATTTCCAACTTCGCCAATGCCTACTCTTGTTCTCTTCTAGTCACAAGCTTATCATGATGGTAAGTAGTATCCTGACTTCTAATAACATAGATGAGTTTTACATGCTTTATTTTTGCATTTTTTCACTTTTAAAAATTGAGGAATAAAATATTCCCATTGAAACAAAGAAAGTACAAGAATTTTAAGAGTTTAGCTTAACAAATGTTTACACATATTATATACTCGTGTAACCATCATTCAGGTCAAGATACGGATTTCTGTCGTGTCAGATGCTTTCTTCCTGCCCCTTTACTGTCAATGCTCATCTCTGCAGAGCTAACCACCACTCTTACTCTTAATTATGTGTTCAGTGGGACTTTATTGTGTTAACTGCTGTGCTGCCTGCTAGAATTGAACAGCATGGTCCCTGCCTCCAAGGAAATTAACTGTGGAGACTCTAGATCTATAAGCAGGAAATTTCAGTACTGTGTGCCGGGGGCTGTGGTTGAGATACGATGAAAGTTCCCTAGGAACTTTAGGAAGTGCAGCTGATTGAAAAAGGGATTGTCTCACACTAGAACCAGACACAGGAATACCGAGAACTACAGCTAACAGTATGGCCCACATGACCCAAGCCAGGCACTGCCGAGTGCTTTCATAACCTACCGATTGTGGGTGTTCAACACAGCAGCAGGGGCAGGTATTACCAATCCCATTTAATTGGTGCCAAAACTGAGGCACACAACTGAGCAGTATGCCTAAAATCGTACTAAGTGATGGAGAAAGATTCCAAAGCAGAAAGGGTAGCAGTAGGACTTGCCTTCTTAATTACTCCGAATAGACCTTTCCTATTAACACATTTGATTCAGCATTGGCAAGTGTCTTCAGCTTACATGAACTGTGACTAGAGGACTTCTCTCGATGGGGAGAAACCTGTTGAGTTTTCTCTTCTTTAGCCTATACCCCCATCTCCACCCCCACACATATAAATTGTTCTTTATTGTGATCTCAGGTGTTATAATAATAAAACTCTTCCTGCAGTTTTCTGATTTTTCAGTTAATAATTAGCTTGGTGACCTAAGCATTTCACTGAAGATTTCTTGGTTTCTTTACAACAAATAAAACCAACCTTGTTTTTTATTCTGTGTGGTTCTCATTGCCATCCGAATCCACCGTGCGTTCCTCAACCCAGTGCTCCAGATCGTCCGAAATTCTAAGGCAGTCTGTGGTTACACTCATTTTTCTCACTCCAAATCCCAATATATCATAAGTCAAACTCCACCTGAAATTCTCGTTTTGTCCTTGTGCTGCCCTGTTCTCTTATACTTGTTTTTGTTCCCATCTTGAATGCTCTCTGCCTCTCTGTCAAATCCAAGGCACTGTTCAGGGCTCAGCTCTGGGAACCCTCTCAAACCCCTCACACCTGTCCCTTAGACTTCTTTTAGGCTCCCTCCTCTGCTGAACCATTGCACTTCCATAGTATTGTACTTTGTTTATACCTTTATAGCACTCAGTGAGAATTCTGTTTGGTGCACTTTCAAGGAAATTAGGAAGGACTGCTTGCCTGCTAAAGTGATCTCACCATCTGGCTCCTATTGCCTGAAGTTTTACAATTAAAGTCAGAAGCGGATTTGCCATGAAGCTAACAAAGTTTCAGCTTCAGTGCCTCTCACCTGAACAGGCCCCTGTGAGTGCTGGAAGTTGAGGAATGTTCTCGTGGAGAATGGAGGCAGGATGCTATGAGGAAGCATGTATATGTAATCACATCTGTTAATTTTCTAAAGAGATCTAAAAATATAAACATGCATGACTGTCAATATTTTGTTGGCATTCTTTTCTTATTCTAAAGCATTATTTCAAACCTGATTTTGCTGTTGTAATTTTATATTCTTCTTCTTAGAGAGCCCCACAAATTATACAAACTTCAGGCCTCACAAAAATCTGGATCCATCCCTAAATATCACATTATTCCCCTGCTTAAGTCAGAGTAATGTCTTGCATGATTTCATATTCCAGCATATTCCATTTTTATTGCTGGGGATATTTAGGCATTTTTCAGATAAACATCAAGCCTGGTTAGAAATCAGTCCTGACTCCAGCTTAGAAATCAGTCCTGTTTCCAGCCAAAGCTTGAAAGCAGTAAGTCAGTCTGTCTGCAAAGGTCAGCGATGTTTGGATCCTTTTCTGATCTTTTAGTCAGGTTCTGGGAATCTGGTACCTTTCTCCTGTTTGCTGTCATTGCCTGGGCTATTCTAATGACTAAGTCACTTTCTTGTTTCCCTGAGACCCTACCTGGGATATTTGTTAGGGAATATAATCTCAGAGCTATAGCAAATGACATACTACTTAGGGAAAGCTTTGACTCAAGTCTCTACAAATACTAGACATTGGATTACTTTAACATACGCAGCAACAACAAAACAACAACAATGGCAACGAAAGGCAGTATCGCAAGAATGTAGAGTAGCTTGAGTGGAATCTGCAAGGTAGAAATGAAGGAAAGAAGGGAGCTGACTTGCTAAGAGATGAGTAGAAGGGGATGGAAGGGTAAGAGATGGTTTGTCAGAAAGGGCACTAGGACATGGGAGGGCCTTGGTAGCTAAGAATGAGAATTACCATTTATCATAACTTGCCCTGACAGCATCAGAGAATATTTTTGATATTCTTCCTTAAGTGAATCCCTAATATGCTTTGAGGTCTTATAAGTCATAATAAAAAAGGCTTGTATCTGTTTATGGATAATGGAAGTATTTAGGACTCAAAGCATATTGATAGTACATGAATAAAATTATCTGTAAATTTCTTTTGGTTAAGGTTATAGATAATTTATTGCATCACTTTTTCACTCCCTCTGCCAATTGTTCTGCATTAAGCATTTTGTTATTTTTTTAATTAGGAGAAAACAAAAGTATTACTGTTAAAAAAATGTTTGGAAAAAACATAAAATTAAACACAAAAGATGGACCCAAAGAACATATACTAATTTATTTACAATGATTATCTTTAGATGGTTGAAATATATGGGTTTTAAAAACATTACATTATTATTATTTTACTTTGTGTCAGTTGACTTGTCCAAGTTTTCATATCTTGGTTTATATTATTTTTGAATTAGGAAAATGAATAACATTATAAAAGGAAAATACGGGAAGAAATATTCTGAAATTTTAAGAGTGATTATACTTAAGTAGTACTATACAGAAAGATTTCCTTCTTTTGACATTTTCTTTTGAACAGTTTCTATAATGGAAACTGTTAGCATTTTAATTTTATCTAAAATAAGTAAACATTCTAAATATCATATATAATTATTTTTGTGTATAACTATTTCTAGAAGAGCAACCATCTTTTCAGAAAGCTATATTACATTGTTACTTACCACATGTTCTAAATAAATAACTAGCTTATTTCCTATGATGCATATCTTTTTGATAATATCTATTTTGAACATCTCATAAATTTTTTTGAAGTATTGGATGAATTCATTGCAGGATGCAGTCAGCATAAAGTTAACATGAATTAAGAATTAAATAGTTATTCCTTTCCCCTGCAATAGTATCTCAAACTTCTTTAATTTTAATAGTGGCAATGTGATAATAAATGAAAATATTTTCAAGACTGATTCTATCGATAGCCACTCTAACACAAGTGATTAAGTAGAAAACCATAGTCTGTAGTTACTAAATTATAGTTTGATTCCCTTCAAAATAGTTATTCATCTTGGTTGGCCACACTAGTAGAATTTTGTTTAAGACTCTAAGACTTGAATTAGAAGACAGAAGTGACTTAGTCTTGCTTTAAATTCTTGTTAATATAGTACAAAAAGAAAGGACAACTAGTCAAAGAACCAAAATGTATATATCTTAATCCTAAAAGTGCTATCACTTCAAAGAGAATTACAGCACTTCATGGAAGAAGGCTTGCATTGTTATTTAAGTCCATCCATTCATTTCAACAGGATTAAAATAAATGATGCACTTACCTTACATAGCATTGAAATTCGTGATGATAAAGGAAAGGGTGAACTTCACAGTTGCAATGTGCAAGATTTAAGATTTGATGGAGGGATTTACTTCTCAAATTGTCATTGCCATTGATTGGATTTACTAATCAATGAGCAAGAATTGACTGAAATGAGAAGCTGTGCCTAAAACTGGTAAATCTATATTTCATATTTTACTTTTGCCTTTTGAAAGGCAGGGCAATTTTGATCAGTGACTGAGATAACATTACATATGAACCTCCAAAATTGATATCCTGGATCTTTCCCTAAAGCTGCTTCAAAAGCACATCTCAAATGTTTTTTTTTTTCTTTTTTTGAAATCTATTCATCTGGAAATGTTTTTCTAAAATAATATTTTATAGTTCTAGATTTTATTTTATTATTTTAAAAAATTATTTAATGTTTATTTATTTGCTTTTGAGAAAGAGAGAGAGCACAATCTGGGAAGGGACAGAGAGAGAGAGAGAGAGAGAGAGAGAGAGACAGAATCCAAAGCAGGCTCTAGGCTCTAAGCTTTCAGCACAGAGCCCAGTGCGGGGCTCAAACCCACAAACGGCAAGATCATGACCTGAGCTGAAGTCAGATGCTTAACCAACTTAGCCACCCAGGTGCCCCTCTAGTTCCAGATTTTAATCATGCCTTGATTCTTCTGACCTTATAAATTCATCTTTGTAGTTCTACATTTTTATAGCCTTTGACATAACTTTTTGCTTTTGTTTTTATTGTCTGAGCTATGTTTTCAATAATTAGTATGATTTTTTTAGGCCATCAATCCTAATTAATCACTGAAATTTTATATTATACAAAAATGTCTGATCAATTAGATGACATTAATCACAACTACTGTATGTATTGCGATGAGTTGGCAGTGGTTTTACACTTAAAATAATTATTTTAAGCTAATTCATTTCCTTTTAGAAAATACATACATGACTACTAATCGTATTACTCTGAGACTGCATTGACCATTACCTATGGTAGCCATGATAGCAAAAACTATTCTCTAAAAACATTTTATTTTACTGAATTTCTGTTTGGTGGGATGAAAATAGTTTGTAAATAGTAGTGATGGTTGCAACACATTGTGAATGTAACTAATGCCAAGGATTTGGGCCTTTACCGATGGTTAAAATGGCATATTTGATACCATATATTTTTTAACATAATACAACTTTTAAACACCCAAGAAAAAAATTAAATTCTGTGTGTTATGCACTCAAAAGTAACATTTGGAAACATTAGGTGTGGGACAAAAGACTGTCACTATATCATAACGGGCTGGTGTAGAATATTCAGATTTCCATTTGAAATTTTAGAAAAGGAATGGTTGGGAAAGTGCTCTCATCGGGAGCATTTTACCCAGTTCAACATGGTTACATATGAACTTGACTTTCAGAATCCTCTGGAGTGACTCTGTGACATTTTCACTGATAGCTTTGAAATTTTCCATCTGATTTCATCAGCAAGAGGTTTTAGGGTGTTCCTCTCCAATATGGAGGTTGAGATGGTGGGCAACTTGATCCTTTTATTGCTGTTGGCCATTCTCTCCCTCCCCTGCAAGAGTCCCCAGTTCTGCACTGCAACTGAGTGCTGCTTAGAGGCATGTGGGGGAGCCCAGGAGTGTGACTCCCACATCCTCTTAAAATTCTGTCTTTCTGTTTGGACTAGTCATCCCAATCCTCAAAACCATCCCTGAGAAATGGGAAGGGAAAAGCTCAGGGTGAGAGAAGTGGGATATTTCAAAATTTTGCCAAAAACAGCAAGACCGGAAAATCCTTGGCAAAACAGAAGAACTGGCTACTTTAACACCTTTCTCATTCCTGAGATCCCCTGTTAACTGCGGTGCTACCGTCCCCAAAGGTTCTGTTTTTGCAGGTGGAAAAGCAGTTGGAGCAGCAGCACCTTCTCTCCAACTCAAACATTCTTTTCCAGGCCCTCTGTGGAGCAGCTTGCTCCGGTGAGCGTGCATTCAGCTATCAAATCCCAGGAGGCCCATTAGACCTCAACCAAATGACAGCCCGTAAAGTTCCTCGGAGTGAAGAATTAGGTTGAGCTGTTAACCTTCCCCATGCAAAGGACAACAAAGAAATTCTAGTAAGAGGTAAAAGGACAGAAACTCAATTTACTGTTTTACTATTAAATTCTCATCCCTCGCTCACAGAAAAAAAATGTGTTCGCTTTCACAGCCATTTTCCTTTGGCGCTTGGCATAGGAGTCTACCTGCAGCAGCCTCTGCTTCTCCGCCATTTATTATCCCATTCCCGCGTGCTGCCTACTCCACTCAAGCACCTTCTATAAAGTGATACTGCCTAAGCTGAAGTGCTAAAATCTGCCTGCCCTAAATGGGATATGAAAATGTGGGAATATTAGCCCTTAAACAGTAGGCTAGAATTTCTTTCATCCATCTATCCCTAAGGCAAACTGGGTTTTAAAGCCAAAATCACAGGTTGCCTTTTGCTTCGTAAATCAGCAGTTGGATGTGTAATTGGGGTTTTTTTTTTAAATGTCAAAATGACTCTTGGGTGTTGATTTGGCAAGTGGAAATAACATAGAAAGGCTGTATAAGTAGTTTTAGAATGGCAGTTAAAATCTCATAATCTGACTTTAACAATTGATTTTGCTCCAAATTTCCATATTGGTATTATTCAGCTTTTGGCTGAGGATCTGGAAATGGAACTTTTCCCAGTGAAACTTGGACTAAACCTAATATTGAACTTATCGTGTTCATAGTTTGGGTAGGTAAATTTTATACATCTAATTTGCAGACCAGCTTATAGAAACAGGAGATGAAAAGCCCATTTCATTTATTCCCCTGGTGGGGTGGAACATTTTCTTCCAATATGTTTTCCAATTTACTTTTGAAATTTATGGAGCTTAAGAAAAGTACCATTCCATTATCTAATAGTTCTTGCTAATAGGCAGTTTCCTTAAATACCCAGCCTAAATTTTCCATTGCTCATCTGACTTCAAATCTTCACCATTTTCCAATCTTATGGATTTTATAATTTAATGTTTGCTAAATCCTTAGTTAATAGCCATTCTCAAGATTGTGATTTAAAAAATGTATATTAAGTGATTTTGCTCCCTTAAAAATTCTATAAACTACTGATTGAATGTGCAAAACATTTATGCCCTATTTCTAAAAGAGTAAAACGATTCACAAACTATTACTCTGGATAGTGAGAGATGAACCTATTTCTTCTGCCTTGCTAAGAGAATTGTTTTGCTTGGTTTGATGCTACCAAAGTATATTTAAGAAAGAATAAAACGTGAATTGATCGTGTTTGTGGTTATTTTTTGAGGTTGAGCCAAAAATGGTATATATGGAAGGACATAATACATTTAACAGAACTGGAGAGCAGCAATTTCTTTTTTTTTTTTTTTTTTTTTTTTTTTTTTTTTTTATGTGAAGTTTATTGACAAATTGGTTTCCATACAACACCCAGTGCTCATCCCAAAAGGTGCCCTCCTCAATACCCATCACCCACCCGCCCCTCCCTCCCACCCCCCATCAACCCTCAGTTTGTTCTCAGTTTTTTTTTTTTTTTTTTATTTTATTTTATTTTATTTTATTTTATTAATTTTATTTTATTTTTTTTTTTTATGAAGTTTATTGACAAATTGGTTTCCATACAACACCCAGTGCTCATCCCAAAAGGTGCCCTCCTCAATACCCATTACCCACCCGCCCCTCCCTCCCACCCCCCATCAACCCTCAGTTTGTTCTCAGTTTTTAACAGTCTCTTATGCTTTGGCTCTCTCCCACTCTAACGTCTTTTTTTTTTCTCCCTTCCCCTCCCCCATGGGTTCCTGTTGAGTTTCTCAGGATCCACATAAGAGTGAAACCATATGGTATCTGTCTTTCTCTGTATGGCTTATTTCACTTAGCATCACACTCTCCAGTTCCATCCACGTTGCTACAAAAGGCCATATTTCATTTTTTCTCATTGCCACGTAGTATTCCATTGTGTATATAAACCACAATTTCTTTATCCATTCATCAGTTGATGGACATTTAGGCTCTTTCCATAATTTGGCTATTGTTGAGAGTGCTGCTATGAACATTGGGGTACAAGTGCCCCTATGCATCAGTACTCCTGTATCCCTTGGGTAGATTCCTAGCAGTGCTATTGCTGGGTCATAGGGTAGGTCTATTTTTAATTTTCTGAGGAACCTCCACACTGTTTTCCAGAGCGGCTGCACCAATTTGCATTCCCACCAACAGTGCAAGAGGGTTCCCGTTTCTCCACATCCTCTCCAGCATCTATAGTCTCCTGATTTGTTCATTTTGGCCACTCTGACTGGCGTGAGGTGATACCTGAGTGTGGTTTTGATTTGTGTTTCCCTGATAAGGAGCGACGCTGAACATCTTTTCATGTGCCTGTTGGCCATCTGGATGTCTTCTTTAGAAAAGTGTCTATTCATGTTTTCTGCCCATTTCTTCACTGGGTTATTTGTTTTTCGGGTGTGGAGTTTGGTGAGCTCTTTATAGATTTTAGATACTAGCCCTTTGTCCGATATGTCATTTGCAAATATCTTTTCCCATTCCGTTGGTTGTCTTTTGGTTTTGTTGGTTGTTTCCTTTGCTGTGCAGAAGCTTTTTATCTTCATAAGGTCCCAGTAATTCACTTTTGCTTTTAATTCCCTTGCCTTTGGGGATGTGTCGAGTAGGAGATTGCTACGGCTGAGGTCAGAGAGGTCTTTTCCTGCTTTCTCCTCTAAGGTTCTGATGGTTTCCTGTCTCACATTTAGGTCCTTTATCCATTTTGAGTTTATTTTTGTAAATGGTGTGAGAAAGTGGTCTAGTTTCAACCTTCTGCATGTTGCTGTCCAGTTCTCCCAGCACCATTTGTTAAAGAGGCTGTCTTTTTTCCATTGGATGTTCTTTCCTGCTTTGTCAAAGATGAGTTGGCCATATGTTTGTGGGTCTAGTTCTGGGGTTTCTATTCTATTCCATTGGTCTGTGTGTCTGTTTTTGTGCCAATACCATGCTGTCTTGATGATGACAGCTTTGTAGTAGAGGCTGAAGTCTGGGATTGTGATGCCTCCTGCTTTGGTCTTCTTCTTCAAAATTCCTTTGGCTATTCGGGGCCTTTTGTGGTTCCATATGAATTTTAGGATTGCTTGTTCTAGTTTCGAGAAGAATGCTGGTGCAATTTTGATTGGGATTGCATTGAATGTGTAGATAGCTTTGGGTAGTATTGACATTTTGACAATATTTATTTTTCCAATCCATGAGCAGGGAATGTCTTTCCATTTCTTTAAATCTTCTTCAATTACCTTCATAAGCTTTCTATAGTTTTCAGCATACAGATCCTTTACATCTTTGGTTAGATTTATTCCTAGGTATTTTATGCTTTTTGGTGCAATTGTGAATGGGATCAGTTTCTTTATTTGTCTTTCTGTTGCTTCATTGTTAGTGTATAAGAATGCAACTGATTTCTGTACATTGATTTTGTATCCTGCAACTTTGCTGAATTCATGTATCAGTTCTAGCAGACTTTTGGTGGAGTCTATCGGATTTTCCATGTATAATATCATGTCATCTGCAAAAAGCGAAAGCTTGACTTCATCTTTGCCAATTTTGATGCCTTTGATTTCCTTTTGTTGTCTGATTGCTGATGCTAGCACTTCCAGCACTATGTTAAACAACAACGGTGAGAGTGGGCATCCCTGTCGTGTTCCTGATCTCAGGGAAAAAGCTCTCAGTTTTTCCCCGTTGAGGATGATGTTAGCTGTGGGCTTTTCATAAATGGCTTTTATGATCTTTAAGTATGTTCCTTCTATCCCGACTTTCTCCAGGGCTTTTATTAAGAAAGGGTGCTGGATTTTGTCAAAGGCCTTTTCTGCATCGATTGACAGGATCATATGGTTCTTCTCTTTTTTTTTGTTAATGTGATGTATCACGTTGATTGATTTGCGAATGTTGAACCAGCCCTGCATCCCAGGAATGAATCCCACTTGATCATGGTGAACAATGCTTTTTATATGCTGTTGAATTCGATTTGCTAGTATCTTATTGAGAATTTTGGCATCCATATTCATCAGGGATATTGGCCTGTAGTTCTCTTTTTTTACTGGGTCTCTGTCTGGTTTAGGAATCAAAGTAATACTGGCTTCATAGAATGAGTCTGGAAGTTTTCCTTCCCTTTCTATTTCTTGGAATAGCTTGAGAAGGATAGGTATTATCTCTGCTTTAAACGTCTGGTAGAACTCCCCTGGGAAGCCATCTGGTCCTGGACTCTTATTTGTTGGGAGATTTTTGATAACCGATTCAATTTCTTCGCTGGTGATGGGTCTGTTCAAGCTTTCTATTTCCTCCTGATTGAGTTTTGGAAGAGTGTGGGTGTTCAGGAATTTGTCCATTTCTTCCAGGTTGTCCAATTTGTTGGCATATAATTTTTCATAGTATTCCCTGATAATTGTTTGTATCTCTGAGGGATTGGTTGTAATAATTCCATTTTCATTCATGAGTTTATCTATTTGGGTCATCTCCCTTTTCTTTTTGAGAAGCCTGGCTAGCGGTTTGTCAATTTTGTTTATTTTTTCAAAAAACCAACTCTTGGTTTCGTTGATCTGCTCTACAGTTTTTTTAGATTCTATATTGTTTATTTCTGCTCTGATCTTTATTATTTCTCTTCTTCTGCTGGGTTTAGGCTGCCTTTGCTGTTCTGCTTCTATTTCCTTTAGGTGTGCTGTTAGATTTTGTATTTGGGATTTTTCTTGTTTCTTGAGATAGGCCTGGATTGCAATGTATTTTCCTCTCAGGACTGCCTTCGCTGCGTCCCAAAGCGTTTGGATTGTTGTATTTTCATTTTCGTTTGTTTCCATATATTTTTTGATTTCTTCTCTAATTGCCTGGTTGACCCACTCATTCGTTAGTAGGGTGTTCTTTAACCTCCATGCTTTTGGAGGTTTTCCAGACTTTTTCCTGTGGTTGACTTCAAGCTTCATAGCATTGTGGTCTGAAAGTATGCATGGTATAATTTCAATTCTTGTAAACTTATGAAGGGCTGTTTTGTGACCCAGTATATGATCTATCTTGGAGAATGTTCCATGTGCACTCGAGAAGAAAGTATATTCTGTTGCTTTGGGATGCAGAGTTCTAAATATATCTGTCAAGTCCATCTGATCCAGTGTCTCATTCAGGGCCCTTGTTTCTTTATTGACCGTGTGTCTAGATGATCTATCCATTTCTGTAAGTGGGGTGTTAAAGTCCCCAGCAATTACCACATTCTTATCAATAAGGTTGCTTCTGTTTATGAGTAATTGTTTTATATATTTGGGGGCTCCGGTATTCGGCGCATAGACATTTATAATTGTTAGCTCTTCCTGATGGATAGACCCTGTAACTATTATATAATGTCCTTCTTCATCTCTTGTTACAGCCTTTAATTTAAAGTCTAGTTTGTCTGATATAAGTATGGCTACTCCAGCTTTCTTCTGGCTTCCAGTAGCATGATAAATAGTTCTCCATCCCCTCACTCTGAATCTAAAGGTGTCCTCAGGTCTAAAATGAGTCTCTTGTAGACAGCAAATAGATGGGTCTTGTTTTTTTATCCATTCTGATACCCTATGTCTTTTGGTTGGCGCATTTAATCCATTTACATTCAGTGTTATTATAGAAAGATACGGGTTTAGAGTCATTGTGATGTCTGTATGTTTTATGCTTGTAGTGATGTCTCTGGTACTTTGTCTCACAGGGTCCCCCTTAGGATCTCTTGTAGGGCTGGTTTAGTGGTGACAAATTCCTTCAGTTTTTGTTTGTTTGGGAAGACCTTTATCTCTCCTTCTATTCTAAATGACAGACTTGCTGGATAAAGGATTCTTGGCTGCATATTCTTGCTGTCTAGCACCCTGAAAATCTCGTGCCAATTCTTTCTGGCCTGCCAAGTTTCAAAAGAGAGATCAGTCACGAGTCTTATAGGTCTCCCTTTATATGTGAGGGCACGTTTACCCCTTGCTGCTTTCAGAATTTTCTCTTTATCCTTGTATTTTGCCAGTTTCACTATGATATGTCGTGCAGAAGATCGATTCAAGTTACGTCTGAAGGGAGTTCTCTGTGCCTCTTGGATTTCAATGCCTTTTTCCTTCCCCAGTTCAGGGAAGTTCTCAGCTATGATTTCTTCAAGTACCCCTTCAGCACCTTTCCCTCTCTCTTCCTCCTCTGGGATACCAATTATGCGTAGATTATTTCTTTTTAGTGTATCACTTAGTTCTCTAATTTTCCCCTCATACTCCTGGATTTTTTTATCTCTCTTTTTCTCAGCTTCCTCTTTTTCCATAACTTTATCTTCTAGTTCACCTATTCTCTCCTCTGCCTCTTCCATCCGAGCTGTGGTGGTTTGCATTTTGTTTTCCATTTCCTTTAAAGCGTTTTTCAGCTCCTCGTGACTGTTCATTAGTCCCCTGATGTCTGTAGCAAGAGATTCTCTGCTGTCCTGTATGCTGTTTTCCAGCCCAGCGATTAATTTTATGACTATTATTCTAAATTCACTTTCTGTTATATTATTTAAATCCTTTTTGATCAGCTCATTAGCTGTTGTTATTTCCTGGAGATTCTTCTGAGGGGAATTCTTCCGCTTGGTCATTTTGGATAGTCCCTGGTGTGTTGAGGGCCTGCAGGGCACTTCCCCTGTGCTGTGGTGTATAACTGGAGTTGGTGGGCGGGGCCGCAGTCCGACCTGATGTCTGCCCCCAGCCCACCGCTGGGGCCACAGTCAGACTGGTGTGTGCCTTCTCTTCCCCTCTCCTAGGGGCGGGATTCACTGTGGGGTGGTGTGGCCCGTCTGGGCTACTTGCACACTGCCAGGCTTGTGATGCTGGGGATCTGGCGTATTAGCTGGGGTGGGAAGGCAAGGTGCACGGCGGCAGGGGGGGCAGGCTTAGCTCGCTTCTCCTTAGGTGATCCACTTCAGGAGGGGCCCTGTGGCAGCCGGAGGGAGTCAGATCGCTGTGGAGGTTTGGCTCCGCAGAAGCACAGAGTTGGGTGTTCGCGCGGAGCGAGCAATTTCCCTGGCCGGAGCCGGTTTCCTTTGGGATTTTGGCTGGGGGATGGGCGGGGGAGATGGCGCTGGTGAGCGCCTTTGTTCCCCGCCAAACTGAGCTCTGTCGTCCGGGGGCTCCGCAGCTCACCCTCCCTTTGTCCTCCAGCCTTCCCGCTTTCCGAGCAGAGCTGTTAACTTATGACCTCCCAGACGCTAAGTCGCGCTTGCTGTCGGAACACAGTCCGTCAGGCCCCTCCGCTTTTGCAAGCCGGACTCGGGGGCTCTGCTTGGCCGGCGAGCCGCCCCTCCGCCCCGGCTCCCTCCCGCCAGTCCGTGGAGCGCGCACCGCCTCGCCGCCCTTCCTACCCTCTTCCGTGGGCCTCTCGTCTGCACTTGGGTCCGGTGACTCTGTTCTGCTAATCCTCTGGCGGTTTTCTGGGTTATTTAGGCAGGTGTAGGTGGAATCTAAGTGATCAGCAGGACGCGCGGTGAGCCCAGCGTCCTCCTACGCCGCCATCTTCCTGGCTCCTTTCGCAGCAATTTCTTTCAATCACTAGTAACCTGTGGGGTGTTTAATCATTGACCTACCATCAAAAGGCTGCATCTTTCATTACCAGTTCACTGATATCTTTGGACCTTTTAGTCCACTCACATTTCTGCTTTTATATTAGGTGTTGAAAATCCATCTTTACTAGACTTATCAATTTGGCTGCTGTAAGGATAAAAATTGTTGCAAATATTTTCTGAATGTTCCTCTTTATAATTAATTTCAGCTACTTGGTAACAATAGCTACAATATATTGAATACTTACTATGTACCAGGTGTTATTTGAGGTGCTTTGTCTTAATTTATTTATGTAGTCTTGTCAGAAATCTTGTTAGGTATATTTGTTAGCCCCATTTCATAGGTGAAGGAAGTGAGATACTGATTAATTCATTTGCCAATGTTTTCACCACTACACCAAGGCAAAACCAGGATTAGTTTCCATGTATTTAGTCTCCAGAGCCTATGCTTTTAACCACATTTCTATGATGGTCAAAATGCTATGTGAATATGTCTACTATTAAAGAATACTTAACAATAGCATTTATGGAGTATTCTTGCCAAAAGGATTAAATCTGAGTTTTATTAAGCTTTTAGATCCGATTTCCAATTTAACAGGAAATATGACAGAGAAAAGTGTTAAGGAACCCACAGAGATGCTGTCGGTGAAATTCACACTATGGGAAATAGGGTAGTTCAAGGAATCTACTTTCATCAACAAATAAAACTGCAAGGAGAGAGCATACGCATGTTAAAGGAGTCGAAATCTAAAGGTTGAAAAAGACTTAAGAATCTGTACTCCCATGTTCATTGCAACATTGTTCACAATAGCCAAGAGGTGGAAAGTACCTAAATGTTCATCATTAGATGAGTGGATAAAGAAAATGTGGTATATGTAACATAACGGAATATTATTCAGCTTTACAAAAGATGGCAGGAAATGCTGCCATGTGTGACAGTGTAGGTGAATGTGGAGAACATTATGCTAAGTGAAATACGCCATGCACAGAAGGACAAATACTACATGGCACTACTTATATGAGGAATCTAAAGTAGTCATATCTTGGAAGTAGAGAGGAGATTGTTGGTTTCTGGGGCTGGGGAGGAGGGGAAACAAGACAGTATTAATCAAAGGGTACAAAGTTTCAATTATACACAATGAATAAGTGGTAAAGATCTATATGGCATAGAGCCCATAGTTAACAGTGCTGTTGTGTATACTTAAAAATCTTTTAAGAGAGTAGATCTTATGTTAAATGTTCTTATCACAAAATGTTGATAAATAGGGCAGGAGGAAACTTTTGGAATGATAAAAATGTTCATGACATTGATGCGGTGATTGTTTCACAGGTGTATACTTATCTCCAAACTCATAAAGTTGTATCCTTTGAATATGTATATATTTTTGTATGTCAATCATACCTCAATAAAGTGGTTTTAAAATAAAGTAGTAAGTTTAGTAAATTTAAGCCACCAGTAACAATAGCATTAAATACATTTTAAAAAGAAAAAGACTTAAACATATACCAACTAGTAACTATGTAGGGATTTTTATTTGGATTCTTATGCAAGAAAAAAATTTTAATTAAGACATTGATGAGACAATAAGAAATTTGATCACTGACTGGAGATTTGGTAACATTACCAAATTATTGTAAATTTTTAAATTTTTATTCTTATTACATTTTTTAAATGTTTATTTGTTTTTGAGACACAAAGAGAGAGAGTGTACAAGTGGGGGAGTGGGCAGAGAGAGAGAGGGAAACACAGAATCTGAAGCAGGCTCAAGGCTCTGAGCTGTCAGCACAGAGCCCGACATGGGGCACGGACTCATGAATTGCGAGATCATGACCTGAGCCGAAGTCGGACGCTTAACCAACTGAGCCACCCAGGTGCCCCTTGAAACTTTTAAAAATTAAAAGTAAAAAAAGGCAGAAAAAGAATAATTGATGACAGTCTCTTCAGTCATTTGAAAAAAACTGTGATTCGCGTAAAATTAGTTACTACATAAAAGTGAGTCAAAAGGTTTTAAATGCTTGTGGTTTTATGTTATGAGCTGTCATTCTCATATTTGAATTAGCTTGTTTTCTCTCATGAAGAACCCAGTAAAGCATTATTGTGACTTTAAGGAACTAGAGTGGGAAAATTTGTTTTCAAAAGGAGCTGACAGCAAATAAAAAGATCAGATTTACTTCAGAACAGAATATGATCAGATTTACTGTAAGTGGCACTCATTTACCAAAGTGATTAAATTATAGTCAGGATGTACCCGAAGTACCCACTTCAGTAGACAGACAGGAATATATTTAGGAAATATAGAATATTGCAGTACCTCTGTGTTTTATCTTTCACAAACTACTCTTATGTTTTCAAGATAGTAGAATACACTACCTGTGTTTTCAGTGCATATTTCATTGGTGCTTAGAATATGAAACTTGTTGCAAAGAAAGATCATATTTTTCTTAAGAAAAACTGATCAAACTTTGTTAAAGAAAAGACTTTATGTGCACTAATTTCTTCTGTAGATATTAGAAGATAAATATCCTAAAAATGGTGATCCCCGATTTAAAAGAAAAAAAGGTAGTATAATCATGAAAGTTAGAAAATGCCACATATGGGAATAACTTCAGCCACAACAGAAGTGCTAACTTTTGTTGGTAATGCCTGGCTGACTTCCTTCAAGCAAGCGTAACTATATGCTTTGGGAAAACCATGCCCTACTGGTTATTACATGTATTTTCCTTCAGGAATGGCAGAAATAACTGCACTTAAAATTAACTATCAAAGTAAGAGTTTCAAAATATATAATCTGTCAAAAATCATATTTTGGCCTTTAATACCCAGAAGGAAATCATTATGAATTTATGGGGCCAGAGCCATAAATATATATAACATCTGCAGTATACTATGCTTATGAGAACTACTTCATCTGCTAGATTAAGGTTACATTTATTGCATTTGAGTATAGTTAAGCAGCATCCTTCAAAACGTCATTTTACTGTAGTTTCATTTCTCCACCATAAATTACCAGCATTTGCAACATAATAGATAATTTGAGAGGTGTGAGGCTCCTGATCCCCCTGTTTATCTTTGTTCTCTGTGATATAAATGAGGAGTTTACACTTTCATTCAACAGTCTGCCGGGAGAGGAATCAGATTGTGGCTAAAGCATGTGCCGGACAAAATGTCTATTGCACTGCATGGCACAGCCTGACTGCTGCCAAGCATGGGGGGGGGGGGGGTGAGTAGCTATGTTATACCACATCAGTTCATGCCAGTCATTTCAATAGGTTTTGTGCATTAATACATGGTATGCTGGTTTTCTAGATAACATGACAAGATTTTAGTGAAATCCTTTTCCGGGAAAATGCTAAGATCCCCTGATTATCTAAAATATTTTAAGTTAAATATTCCACTTTATTTTTTTTTAGGTGTTCATGGATAGATAGAAACAGGAGTCTTTTGCCAAAGATACTTGATTTCTAGGAAATTCAATGTTTACTGGTTGTATTTGGTGTGTAAAGCATTTTTTTTAGTATGATTTTTAAAGCAGTTTTTTATTTACGATGTTCTGGGCACTGTTTTATATGTTCTATTTATCCTAGAAAGATAAGGTATTGTGAACTTTAGTTATTTGCTTTGGACACAAAGATACTTTTCTACTAATTGTGACCCATTTTTTTTTCTCAAGAAAATAATGGTTTCGAGTTTGAAATAATTTATTTATATTACAAAAATTATGATTCTAAACAAAATCATCTTCTAATATCTATATATACCTGAGAAATGAACAGTTAGTGGTTACATTATGCAGTCAACATGTTTGTGATGTTTTGATGTATCCCTCAGTGTCACCTGTAAAATTGCAAAAAATGAAAGGATGAAACAATTGGATGAAGATTTTTTCCTACCTTAAATAGTTTCAAAATGCAAATATATTATGAACTGAGTGATGAGAGATGCTATCATTGCCTTCATCATTTTACACAAAGTTCTGATTTTATGTCCCTTTCATAAATACTAAAGGCTGGAAAAAGCAGTGATTTGCCTCTTTTTAGTTTTCTTAATTCATAATTTCCCCTTGAAAAGCCGATTCCACTTGAAATGTTTCTGCACATACCAAACAAATATTTTGCTTCACAATCAACCATTTGCTCATCCCAGAGTGACTATTATTTCCTTCCTGGTTTACAACTTTTCTAGCTGTGTAACTATTATTAGCACCTATTTTTACTCTAAAATAGTCTGGATTAGAAAATAAATCATATGGTCAATCTAGTCCACACCTGTGTGTATAACTACTTCAAAAATTCTAGTTGACTTTAGAAATACACTGTGTATGAAATGAATTGTCTGCAGTTACAATCTGAGTTGTGATTTGTGATGGGATTCAGGATATTCTCCCCGCAAATATGTCAACTTAGCACACTGAATATTTTAAGCTGAAGGAGCTGGAGAAAACAAGCAGAAGCAGTGTGTTCACCCTAGGACCTTTCTCCCACCTTCTCTGAAATAGGTTAGAAAACCCTCATGTGATATGCCTTCCCTATTCCAGAAGGAAAGGAGCATCCTTATGAAGACAAAGGATGCTGAGGAGAATACCAATAAACTTTCCTTGCTAATAAGTTTCTCCACTTTATATTCCTTGATCTATCATATTTCTCCATGACTGTCTACTCTTCATCAAACCTGGCATAAAAATACTCATGTTTGTTTCTTGGGGTCTTCATTTCCTTATGAAGGCTCCCATGTCCCATAAAACTTATTTTAAATACATTTGTGTCCTTTTATTTTGTCAGCTTCTTTGTCAGTTTAACTTTCAGCCCCAGCAAGGAACTCTAAGAAGGTTGAGGAAAACTTCTTCCTCCCCTACATTTGTGTTGCCATTTCTTTGTTTGTCAGGATAAAATAAGAAATGCTGCAAATTTGAAGGGCTTTAAATTAAGTATGGCTTTTAAAAATCATATTAGAAAATATGAATCAGAAATTCTTACATTAAGCATTCAGACTTAATTAATTTTGGAGAAAAGTAGAATATAATATGTTGTAAAAAAATACATGTGGGCAATAGTATGTTGATACATAAGTGTATGGACAGGAGTTTCTCAAAAATGAAAGTACATTATTAGCCTGACAAATACTTCGACAAATATTTGCTCTGAAGCAGGCTGTTCAGCAATGTCATCTATGTAAAATACTAAAAAGTGGATAGAATTTAAAGTATTACAATGTATTTATTATGTAAATTATATTGGAAAGTTAATATTATGCATATATATGTTTTTAATGGGTCAAGTACAGCGCCTTAATTGATCAATGGGGAAATCAGTTTATGACATTTAGATTCACCTATGACCTCATGTAAAAAAGGAGTTGTTTCCTGTGCACTTTTTAAGGACATTGGACTAGCATCAATTATCTGGGGAAATGGAAAACCCTGAACTGACACTTTAAAGGATAAAGAGCCTTTTAGGCACCTCTGAAGTGTGTTTTTGTAAACCATGCAGATTGATGCAATAGCATCCTGAATGTAACTTTCAGAATGAAATATGGATAATAATTAGGTAAAATGTTATTTTGAGATTTTAATTCCCAAATGGTTTATTGCTTTCATGTTTTAAATTCCAGTGCCCTTGTAGGTCCAATTAAGATGCTTAATTGAAGAATTCCAAGTAAGCAGACTGCCTTGGCACCAAGAGGGGATTGTGCCTGGTAATGATAGCTCTGAATTGGATGGAAAGAATAGTCACAAATGTTAGCAGAGGAATATATATTTAGTAATGTGACATGTATTTTCCAAGCATAAATAACATCAAGCTTGAGAATCAGAGGTTCTATGGTAACCTAGAGTGCCCTTGTTTTCTTTTTTCCGGTCTAATTTTTTTTTTAATTGAAGTATAGTTGACACATATGTTACATGAGTTTCAGGTGTACAACATAGTGATTCGATAAGTTTACATTTTATACTATGCTCACCACAAGTGTAGCTACCATCTGGCACCATACAACGCTACTAACAATATCCTCAGGTCTCATTTTAAACTATCCATTCCTTCCACAATCACTTCATTCTGAAGCAATGGATAGGAATACAGCTAGCAGTGGCAAATTTTATCTTATTAACCCAAGCCATTGACAAAGAATGTCACTACTGGACACTCTTTCCAAAGTACATTTATTAGAACAATCAATGCTTAGGGTGCCTGGGTGTCTCAGTTGGTTAAGCAGCTGACTCTTGATTTCAGCTCAGGTCATGATCTCATGTTTTGTGAGATCGAGCCCCATGTTGGGCTCTGTGCTGACAGCACGGAGCCTGCTTGGGATTTTCTCTCTCCCTCTCTCTCTCTGCCCCTCTCCCACTCATTCTCTCTCTCTCTCTCTTTCTCTCTCTCAAAATAAATAAATAAATAAACATTATAAAAGAAAGAAAGAAGAACAATCAATGCTTTAGTTTGATTAAGAGCACTAGAGAGAATTGCATACACATATTTCATTTTAACATGCACATTACCACCCAAGTATACGTGGCCTTATATTGAACCAACCCATTGTCATGATGCACTTCAACCCTTTTGTGTAGGGACTTGTTTATTATTTTACATGTCTTCTGTCATATACACGTGGAGGCAGATGTTTTCTGTACTGTGGATGAATACCACACAACACATGGCAGAAAGTGAATTACTTGTGCAGCATTTACATTTCTCTGATAGACTGTGTGACTATAATTGTGTTGTGCCTTTAACATTTCTGTGTTATGAATTATATTTACATTTTATTTGTAGTTTATTTGAAAAAAAATGGAAGAAAGGGTAATCACTAATAGAATATCATTAATTTTTATAGAAGGAGTTTAGATGTTTATGCATGATATCCATTCTGCATAAAGTTCTAAACTCCTATAAAAATTAATGATACTATATATATAGTATATATATATATATAATGAATAATATATAGTATATATATATATATATATATATATATATATAATGAATAATACTGGAGTGGAATATAGGGTCCAAAGATATTTTAGTAATGTTTTTTAGATATATTTAACTATGGGTTTGTCAAACTATATGATGAGAAACAAATGAGAAAGTAAAATTGGAAGTAGACGTTTCTGTTTCTGTAGATAGTTACCTTATGAGTACTTTCCTTTTGCGAATAGCAAATAATCATAAATAATTATCTTCCTGTCCCCACTGCCCTGCTTGCCTTGTCTAAAACTACCTCTTCTGTGTTGAAGGTCATCCATTTTTCTATCCATTGCATTTTAACCCAGCACTCAGACCAACTTCTGTCATTTCCATATACTACTCTTCTCTGGAAGAAGCACCATTAGTGCTAAAGTTCCTCTCACTGACCGGCAAGTATCGTTGGTGCTTAGTCCCCAGGCAAAAACAATCTCTGCCACATATACCACATATAAAATTAGTGTCCTAGCTCAAGGCGAATAGCTCATGGGGCAGAAGGCGACACTAAATGCACATTTGTATGTTACAGGACTGTCTCTTAGTCAAATGAAATCTTGATTATTGCTGATTTCCATATTCATTTGTCTTCTGATTCACACATTTCAGAATCATGTATCTGAACTAAACAAACACTGCTCATGCTCAAATATTCTATATTTTCAAGAAGTTAACATATATTGAATTAAATCACTCTGTATTCTATGTACTTCTTGAGGGACAAAAGCTAGAGAAACAATTATCATGCTTTTGAAGCCAGTTTATACAGGTATTTCTGCTTAATTTATATGAGGAGTTGAACTGTGAACTTTTCTTCCTGCAGGTGATTGTGTGCTTTTAAAATGCTAAGAATATACTTTTGCCACAGTTCAGACAGTTCCTGCTGGCCAAGCCACTCTGTCTGGCATAGGTTTGCATCTTCTGTATACTGTGCTCCAGGACAGGGAGTAGATGTAGTTTTGCTTCCAACAGGTGTTATGACAGAAATTTTCAAAATTGATGTATTTTTTGTGGGACACAGCTTTCAAAATTTCAGTCTTTCTGTCTACTCTTTTTGTTGAAAACTATACCCTCAAAAGAAAAACTTTCTTTCAGCCTCCTGACTTAAATTATCGGTATTTAGTTAATGACTGCTATCAGACATTACCAAGACTCCTAGGAAGAAGCTTGATGAAATAGAATATAGAACATTGTGAAAAAATAGAATAAAAGGAGGGCTAGGAACATGGTGTATAGCAAATAAGAACTTTCATCCCAAATAGATTGCTTTAGTTTTTTGTTTAGATGGTTTTGGTAATGGAAAACTTGATCAGATGTACATACGATGCCTCTATTTTCAATGAGGGTAAATAATGCTTATTCAACATGATCTTTCTTTTGTACGAACTTGTATGTTTAGCTTCCTCACTTCAGACACGGCAAAAATGTAACACATTTTTCCTTTTTAGCATAAGTTTTAGTCCACTGAAATATTTATTTGCCCTCCAGTACGAATGTGAATACCTTCCAGGTGCTAGCTTAATCAAGAGGGCATCACTACAGACAACTTCTGCCTTTTATCACTACACATTCCAAAGAGAAGATAAAGTGTAAGCATCTGAGTTAAACAAATAGTACTCAGGTTGAAATAGTGCTCTGCATGCTATATATGGCAGGCAGTGAAATTTGAATTGGCTTGTTCCTTATGCAATACTACAATGCCAAGATTTATTACTTTAATAGTCACATCTATACAAAGTATGTAGGTGTGAATGTGTGTTTTGTGTGTGTGTGTGTGTGTGTGTGTGTGTATTATATTTGGTGAGGAAATGTTGTTTACAGGATACTTCAATTGATACGCTATTGGGAATGTGTGTATAATTCTTTTTTTAGTATTTAATGGCTATATATATCTTAATTGTATTCATTTTTATTTTATTTTTTGAAAAATATTTTTATTATCTTTTTTATTTATATTTTTATTCAAGTATAATCAACATACAGTGTTATATTAGTTTTAGGTGTACAACATAATGATTTAACAGTTCTATATGTTATTTAGTGCTGGTCACAATAAGTGTACTCTTAATCCCCTTCACCTATTTCACTTATCCCTCCCACCCACATCCCCTCTGGTAGCCACCAGTTTGTTCTGTATGTTCAAGAGTGTTTTGTTTGTTCATTTGTTTGTTTTGGTCTCTTTTTTCTTTGCTTATTTTGTTTCTTAAATTGTACATTTGAATGAAATCATGGAGTTTTTCTTTCTCTGACTTATTTCACTTAGCATTATACTCTCTGCATTCATTCATGCTATTGCCAATGGCAAGATTTATTCTTTTTATGGCTGAGGAATATTTCATTTTATATAACACTCTTCTTTATTGATTCATCTATCAGTGGACACTTGGGTTTCTTTCATATCTTGTCTGTTGTAAATAATGCTGCAGTAAACACAGAGGTGCATATATCTTTTTTGAATTAGTGTTTTCATTTTGTTTGGTTAGATAACCAGTAGTAGAATTAATGGATCATTTGATAATCCTGTTTTTAATTTTTTTAAGGCTATTTATTTTGAGAGAGAGAGAGCACTGTGCAAGCTGGGAAGGGGCAGAGAGAGAGGGAAAGAGAGAGAATCCCAAGTAGGCTCAGCACTGTCAGCACAGAGCCCAAAACATGGGGCTCAAACTCACCAACCATGAGATCATGACCCGAGCCAAAACCAAGAATCAAATGCTTAACTTACTAAGCCACCCAGGCACCCCTATTTTTAATTTTTTGAGGAATGTCCATGTTTTCCACAGTGACTACATGAATTGGCATTCCTACCAACAGTTTAAGAGGATTCCTTTTTCTCCACATCTTCACCAACACTTGTTATTTCTTGTCTTTATGATTTTAGCCATTCTGACAGATGCGAGGTAGTATCTCATTGTGGTTTTGATTTTCATTTCCCTGATGATGAATTATGTTGAGCATGTTTTCATGTGTCTGTTTGGCATCTGTATGTCTTATTTGGAAAAATGTTTACTCATGTCCTCTGCCCATTTTTGAATTGGATTTTTTTTGTTTATTTGGTGTTGAGTTATATATTAAGTTCTTTATATATTTTGGATATTAACCCCTTATTAGATATATCATTTACAAATATCTTCTCCCATTGAGGAGACTGCCTTTCTCATTAGAGAAATAGGCCTGTAGTGGTTTGTTATTGTTGTTGTTGTTGTTGTTATATTATGTATTTATGTTGTATTATGTCTTTATCAAGGTGATGCTGGCCTCATAGACTGAATTTTGAATCTTTCATATTTTTTGGAATAGTTTGAGAAGAGTAGGTATTTATTCTTTAAATGTGTGGTAGCATTCATCTATGAAAACAGCTGGTCCTGGACTTTTGTTTGTTGGGAGGTTTATTTATTTATTTATTTATTTTTTATTACTGATTTAATTTCATTGCTGATAATCAGTCTGTTCAAATTTTGTATTTCTTCATGCTTCAATTTTGGTATTGATTCATACCAAACGTATTCAATTTATATGTTTCTAAGAATTTATTTCTTTGTGCTGCCCCTTGTGTGGTTTTTGATGGTGAATGGGACCAACAGTCAGATCAAATGTCTGTCCCCAGCCCACTGTTCCAGCTGCAGTGGTACTGGTGTCTTTGGTTATCTGCCACTCTCCCCAGGGCAGAGGTCACTTCGGAGTGGTGCTGGTCATTATCAGGGCTTCTTGCAGAATGAGAAGTGTCAGGAACCACTTTGGAGGGACTCTTGCTGAGTGGGGCAGGTTAGATGGGGTAGGTCTGCCTGGGCAGAGTGTGGCTGTTAACAAACCTGGTGGAGAGTATTTGTTCTGGTTTCCAAAGATGTCAGACTATCTAGGCTGGGGATGGAGGGAGAGAAATGATGCCTATCAACTCTTTTGTTTTTGGAGAATTCTCCTAAAGATCCCTACCCCTCCAGTGCACATTCTGAGATTAGTAAATAAATGTTCCCATAAAGCACAGGCACTTTTCAAACTGCTTCTTCTATGTGGAGTTGTTTGTTATGTGATCTCTTTAAGGGTGGTGACTCAATTTCCTATTGCCCTCTGACTTCCCAGACCTGAGCCAACTGATCTTTGAAGTACATGAGTTAAGCCCCATTGATTGTAAAACCTGGCAAAGTTAAGCTCTACTGGTTTTCAAAGCCAAATACGAGAGGAACTTGTCTCCCAGTTCAGGTTCCCCATGTCTGGGATGCCTGCTGTGGGGTCTTTTCCTCTCCCTTTTCCACGTTTGTGGTATTCCTTCCATTTGTGCTTAGTCTCCCTGGGATTTTGGGTTTTGACCACATCTCCTCCTCCCACCCTTTTAGATGTGGCCTCCTCTTGGTGGCTAACTGTGAAGAGTCTGTTCTGCCAGTCTTTGGGAAGTTTTCTGGTTTAGTTGTACTGATACAGCTGTTATATAGATGATAATATCCATGGAATGAGGTGAGCTTAGGACTCTTCTATCCTGCCATCTTCCCAGGCTTCCATTCCTATAGCTAAATCATACACTGTAAAATAATTTTATGTTTGAATAAAAATTAGGTGAAGAATAACAAGTAAATTCCCCTTTAGAGCATCTTGTCTATAAAACATCCTTTTAGCCAAACCTGTGTTTTCATTTACATTAAGCATCCTTTTTAAAACCATGAATTAATATCAGCAAATAAATTCCCACCATTTGAATTGAATTACTAACTTTAATGCTTTTGAACCGGAAAAAAACGACAACAAAATACTGAACAGTACCTTTCATAATGTACAAATCAGTTGCATGGGTATTTACTTTTCTGTTTTTAGAAAGTGCTAAGTCTCTTGTTTTTTGAAATTTTTATAAAAGAAGAAATGTGTATTCTTTTTTATTCAGGTTGTTGTAAGTAAAATAAACAGCCTGACCTTAATAACTTTAACTCCTGTGTTAACTTGGTACGCATTTGAGAATTATAGGCACAGCTGAGTAAATTACAGGAAGAATAATTGGAAAAACAAGAACAACAGGTGACAATTTGGTCAGGCTGCCAAAATCCTAGATTATTAATTTATTTATCTATCTTTTTCCATTTTACAGTTTTCCTCTTGATATTGGATACTGTGCTCATTCCCTATTGCTCATTTTAATGAATACTTAACCACATAAAATATTTGTTCATTTCAAGGGAATTCCCCATGGTTTCAAAAAAGAATGCAGAAGCCATTTCAGAGCTTAATTAGGGAGATTTGGAACCTCTATGCTTGTTCAATCGATTTTATCACAAGTAAAAGCATTTTAACTATTCCCTTTGTCTACACAATCATTTGCAACCCAGCAAAAATATTCCATTCCTTCCACAGTAAGCTTAACTAAGCAGGACAGTCAGTTGGAGTGAGGTCAGACTGGAAAATGTTTTTAAAAGGGTTTTATAAACCCTTTAAAATTTTAAGTTAAGTTTTAATGAGCATTGCAGAAGAGTTAGATCCCCTGGGGGCAAATCAATTTTGAGTGTTATACTGCCTGTTCCTTCTAGCCTGTGAAGTACCACCTTAACTGACTTCCCCCTGGTTATGTTGAGCCAGATATTTCAGATGAAAGAATGCAAATATACAGCCTGTGAATTTCTCCCTTACCAAGGGGTCACCAAATCCTTGAGCCATTTTATTTTTTCAAGTGGTGAGAGGAATGGAACGGGTGGAACAAAGTAGTTGGCTATTTCAGCACTAAGAGAAGTGTGAGGTTTAAGGTGGGCTATGGTGGGTTGGGGAACCTGCTTTGGGAAATGTTCAGTCTTTTTTTTTTTTTTTTTTCTTTCCCTTGGGACTAGATCAGCTCTTGGGATATAGTAAATTTGAAATTCAGTCTGGGACCCACTATGGTTTAATGTGACTACTGAAGGATAAAGGAAAACTGCCTAATGAAGTTCAGAGGCCATGTTTACTTTCACTTTTTCTCTCAGATGTGTATTGTTTTCTGGATTTTTAGACTTTCATAATGTTGGACATGTAGGATTTTCCCTTACACAGTTACACAATTGCTTCTTTATATATTGCCTCAAATAAACTGATACCATGCATCCTCCTAAAAAGGCATTAAGCTCCAGAGTGTACTTCTCTGGAACTATTTACTACATTCTGCCATCTCCCTGCAATAAGGAAATTATATATTAAAGATTAACTGAGCATATCATTTCCTCTCTCTAGGCTGCCATGAGGTACGTCTACAGACTGCTGCTCAGTATTTTAGGAGCTTACCCCTGTGAAAGAACATTTTTAAGGCTAGATGAATCACAGGTTCTTCATCCCATCTATGAACAAATACTTAGCCTTCTACAAATGCTAAATAATGTACTGTATTGAATGTATTCTAGAATGTATTTCTAGAATGCACTTTATTACTACATTTACCTGTTATCTTTTCAAATTTTTGCTTTAAGGTCATCTTCTCAGTGAGGCCTACATAACCATCCTATTTAAATTTGTAACACGTACCACACCCCACTCTTTACTCTCCACCTCGCTCTATTTTTTTTTTTTTTTCCTCATGGGATTTCTTAGCACCTATCATACTCTTTTTTCCTATTAGTTCTGCCTTTTTCCCAGGGACATTTCAGTAAAATTTCAATACATTATTACATTAGACAGGATAGGTTAGATTATGCTGAGGTAACAACCTGGAAATCTAAGTGGTTTACAACAAAACATTTCTTTTTTCCACCCATCTCTGGTCAGTTAGTGTTCTGCTCTATCCTATTCATTCCAAGACTCAGGCTGATGGGTCAGCCTCTATCTAGAAAATTACCCCTTGCTGCACATGTTTAGGTAGCTTTGTCTGTTCACTTACATATACCAATGACCTAGAACAGAGCCTGGAACAAAAGGAGTGACATAACTGTTATATTGTGTAAAAGGGTTCAGTAAATATTATTAATAAAATATACATTTAGATCCATAAATATAAATAAATATAAAGTGAGCTCATATATTATTATATTCATTTTTTTCATAGCTGCATTTCACACATGATTTAATATTTATACCAAACCTATGAGTAGCTGGTAGTCCCATTTCACTGAAGAGGAAACAGAGAAATTGAATAACTTGTTTGAGGTCATGTGGTTTGTAAGAGGGCAAGATGGACTTTAGGCCCATTTGTATCTGACTCCAGTGTACATATTCTTTATGCTTCCTACAAGACTTTCTTTACCTTTGATATGTCTGAAAGAAGGCCTTAAGTAATATATATGTAATCATATTAGTTTCTAGTTGATTAGAAACTTGCTTTTTTTCTATCTGAATTTGCTTTGGCTATTTCACTTCCTCTATAGTCGAGTAAATAATCCCTGACTTTAGATTGCTCAGTTCTTCTCAAAACCAGAGTCTAATCACTGACCAAAATTTAAAGCTGAATTTAAATCTGTTGGCTCCTTAGCATTTATTTGACTCTGACCTTTATATAATCCTTAGGCTTCTGGTGCTAAGTGACACTAAGGATGACTGGCATCTTATTCTTACACTTAGCTATTTTGTAAACGTTTCATAGCTGCTTCATAAGAAATTGCTTGCAAGGATAAGGAGCATAAACAACAAAACCATAGCTCATTTAATGTAATTTTCCCTGGATGAATTATTTTAAATGTTTTTAGAGTGAGGGTAATTTCTTTTAGAAGTTTTTATTGGATTCATCCCCTAGTTTGGAAACACCAAAAAGAACACAGAGTATTTAAAATCTCATCAGCAAGGGGGAGGGAAGGATTAAAACATTCTTTTAAATGATTTTTTCAATACATTATTACATTAGACAGGATAGGTTAGATTATGCTGAGGTAACAACCTGAAAATCTAAGTGGTTTACAACAAAACATCTCTTTTTTCCATCCATCTCTGGTCAGTTACTGTTCTGCTCTATCCTATTCATTCCAAGACTCAGGCTGATGGGTCAGCCTCTATCTAGAAAATTACCTCTGGTTGTTCCTGAAAGACAAAAGAAACCTAACAACTCACATGCTGGTTCTTACAACTTTTACTCAGAAGTGGCACTTCATCAGCTTAAACAAATCCCATGTTCATGCCTGAATTCAGTAGAGCAAGGACAGAACCACATGCTGCACTTGATGGCAATGGGGAAGGAGCGCATAATAATTTGTAAGGAAGTTGAAGAATAATTTTAAACATTAATAAGATCTACTTAGCAGATCTTTTAAAATTTAACGCACTGGCTTTTGAAACAAATTGTTTCTATCTCAGAACAATGTGAGAATTTTTCCCTTGATTTTTGCCATATCTTCAGTGTAGCTAGGCAAGACTATATTGTGCTATATATACACTTACATAACTTCCCAAGATTATCATGCTTTCCATCGATGGTCACATGAGGTAAAAGCAACATTTGCTACTACATTTTTTTGAAGTAAGTGTATTTACAGTGAGTCATATAGTCTTTGTTCTGAAAATGAACAAAGTTTGAATGACTTCACCTTAGGCTGGCTCGCCCAGTCTTCAATTTCACCTTACGTGTTTACACATACACATTTGTTGTCATACTTCTGCCAAACTGGAATAATCTGTGTCAACCATGCTGTCCAAACTGTAGTGTATTTTACATAATGAGAACACAGCTGGCACAGTGGATTGATTCCACATACTCTGAACATATGGCTTGGAGAAGGCCAGAGTAGCTCTGATCAGGAAACTTGATTCCAGTTAGAAAAGATGTATTAGAGTCCACAGTCCTGTGAAGAAAAATATTGTTTTATAAATATAGGCTTCATTAAGCACCTGTCTGCACAATTTACCGAGGTTATTCAAGTTTAAAGTAAGAATAGCAATGAGGGATTATGCTTCAGTTTGAATATCAAAATTTATTTTGACTAAGGTCAGGACTATAAAGTGAAATGAAATATAAACCTCTCTCAGGCACCTCTTACTACTGGAAATCTGAAGGTTGACTTTAGTATCCATATGGATTTCCAAATCATTAACAGGCTAATATTTATCCTCTTTGTCCAAAGAGACATTTAGATAGCTTTTGTCATCTGGCCTGAGATATTCACACAGTAAAGGTTACATTTTTTTTCCAATTTATTGTGTTCCCTCTAAAATGGGGTAGAGGTGGAAGGAATAGGGATATGCTCAATGTCCTGTGGGCTTAAGGCCTTTAATAGGCTCAGCACAGAGTAAGATGGCTGCTTGCATTACATCTTTTATCTTAGCTGTGATAGGCTACCATAGGTTATTGGATCCTACTACGACAAACTTCTTCTTTGCTGGCAGAGCTGGGGCTTATATTTCTGCCAGCTGCTTCTATAGGCTTTCCCTTATTAGTCTTGCACTCTCAGCATCCCATGTAGAAAGCTGCTTTAAGGATCTACTGGTCAATAACCATACAGCCCGTTTGAGAAGTAAAGGGCAATATTTGTAGCAATAATTTGGAGGGTAGACCCTTCCCCTCCCCCCACAATCAGTTACTTTATTCATCAGTTCTATTATGTAGAGCATCTCTTGGGACACTAAGGACACTCTTCCTTCCACAGCCCATTAGTTAAAGGTTATTTCAAACACTGCATTAGTGTATGTTGAATATTAGAACCAAATGCTTCTTCTGCTAGTGGTTCCCCTTAGAGATATGAGATCTAGAAACAAGTGGTCTTGTGCCTAAAACTTGGTGGGTGCTCAAAGAATGGCTCTGAGTTCTCTTCAGCTTGTGGAGAGCCAACAGTGTGTTTCAGAGATTTTCCAGGTATTCTCCATTTATTCCACCATACCCATCATTCTCCGCCTTGTCCTATGCTTCAAGAAGTTATCATTTTGAATTGCATCAGTAGGTACACTTGCCCTCTGGCTTCTGGTTTGGCCAAGTAAGGCACTGGCAGGAGAATGGAAGGTGAAAGGAGAGTGAGGTAGGGACATTTCGTCTCATGGCTCCCACCCTACTCCATTTAATTTTTAAATAGTGGTGGATGCTCCTTCAGTCCTAAAGGGTGCAATAGCTCTCCATGTCCCAAGTCCTGGTATTCTGAACCATTCCTTCTTGGTTTACCTTAAAACTACCCACACATCGTAAATAGTCCCTTAGGTAAATTCTCCTCCATAACCCCTTTTGATACACTTCTCTCCTTCCACAGCTTTGGCTAATACAAAGGCGTTTTATAATCAAATGGTTGCAATTGTGAATAACTGATCCAACCAATTATGCATGACCACTGTGTATGGTGCATTCCTAAAATGTTGTTTTCTACACCTTGTGGATGCTGTTAATGCTGTTTAATTATACCTCATCAACTTTTTTCTACTTTTGTGTTCTTAGTTTCCTGAGATAAAGTATCTCCCTTCCCTTACTATATAATCTTCCAGTTTTGATAATGTACATTCCTAGATTTGGAATCTGACAGTGTAGGGACACTAATCTTCTATACAGGTTGAGCAGATGTTAACTCTTTGTTTTCAGGAGAGTTTGGGAAAAGTGATTAGAGTGTGAGAAGGGTGAGCTAGTTCTCTGATTGATTTTCTAACTCTTGTGTAAGACTTTTAATGTCTCTAGACTTTAATTTCCACTTATGTGAAGTGAGAGAGCTGCGTCAAACAAGTGCTTTTTTCCATGACTACAGTTTTAGTCCTTTATTAAGCCTCATCTGTATGCTAGGCACTCAGAAGACTGCTGATAGTCTATTAAAAAGCTAGAGGAACTTAATGGAGAATGATGCTAGGAAGTGCTGTTTTGCTCCTAATTTATTTTCCCTGATTCTAGTATTTCCAAACTTGGGATCTGTCAACTTTTAGAAGGTCCATAGATAGTTGTTAGGTAGGGTGGATAGTCCCTTGAAACTGTAGGTTAAAAAATGGTGTCTATGCATGTTTTTCTGAGGTAAGTGTCCACTTTTGGCCAGATTCTCAAAGGACTAATGACTTCCTTTCCTCACTCCTACTCCTTTGAAGAGATGGGCATGTTAAAGTTCCAGGCTGCCAAATACGTAATTTATGTGTCACCTACTGCCCCCATAAATGCATTTATCATGTACTGTGAGCCATCTACTTTTCACAGGTTTTCACATTTCTTTAGGATCTACTGATGGATTTTCAGATCAACTTTTGACTTATAGATATGAGAAAGGCTTTTTGTCTATGTGACTTTCTTTTTAGCTATAGATAGCAGAAATATTCAAAGACTCTGTTAGGATAAAGAGAAGAAGCAGATTTCTCTCACAGACAAAATCAGATTAGGAGACTTTATTTTAAAATAAAGTGTGTATATTCTGTTTTCTTACTGTGTTTTTCTTTTTCTGAAGTACTAACTGATCTTACAGAATTCTCATTGAAGTTTCTGTCTCAATTACACTGCTCTATCAAGCCTTTGTTTTTTCTTTCATTGATTTTTTTCTCCGGTTCTTGCAAAAGGCATAAGGTCACATATACATAATAGTAAATAAAGTTACAGATTAGTATTTTCATACAGAATGAAACTCTGGAGGAGACAAAATTTCTTTGCCTATAGGTGATATTTCTGTTTCCAAAATATCTCCTTCTCTCTTCTATATATTTCAATCCAGTTTATATCCTCAGTATTCACCCCAAACCCTCCAGTTAGTTTAACCAATGATTGTGTATGTATGTATGCATGCATGTATTTATCTATCTATCTCCCTATCATCTATCTGATGATCATCCACTTTTTAAATATTTCTATCATTTCCTTTTCTATCATCTATTTGCCTATCTCTGTCCATTAATCCTTACATAGAATTTTGAGACATTGTTTTCAGTACTTTATGAGAATTAATTCATACTTTATAAGAATTACCTTATTTTATCCTCAAAACCTGTGATTCTCAAATTTTTTCATCAGACACAATTTATACTCTTAAAATTATTAAAGATTTCTAGGTTTTTTGTTTGTGTAGGCTTTCTCTGTTGATGTTTTTCATATTTGAAAGTAATATTGAGAAAACATCAATATTTATGTATTAATTTAACAACAGTGATAAAGCCATTGCAAGCTAACATAAATAACATTTTTATAAAGAATAAAAATATTTTCCAATACAAAAACAATGTAGTGAAAAGAGTAGCAGTCTTATATTTTTCTAATCTTTTTAATGCCTAGTTTAATAAAAGATAGGTAGATTCTCATATCTTCTCTTGCATTCAGTCTGTTTGATGTGTTTTATAGGAAGCATATGAAGAAATTCTAGCCTTATTTAAATATCTAGTTGGAAAATGTGGTACTATTTTAATAACCTAAAGGTTATTTCAATGTTGAGTTTTAAAATCATGTCAGTAAGTTTTTGATAGTCTGTTACATTTGAATCCACTGGAGTATTTTCACATTGAATGGATATTTTTACCCATGTAGAATTTTGGAACATCATGCATTAGTCATTTGGCAAATGTTGGCTCACAGATACACCTAGATCCTGGCAGTGTTCACACATTTAGTTATATAATATGAAAGATCAAAATGAAATAAAATTAATATTTTTTAGTGGTTTGTCAATAACATTATTAAAAGAAATTGGCTTTTTTTTTTAACTGCAAATGGGTTGTGGAGAATAGAATTGTAATACATTTTAGTGCTACTACCTTGGTTTGTACAAGCCAATACAGTGAAAAAATCAGCACATGAAAGTGGTTTTAATCTCACAAGTCTCCTGAAAGGGTCTGTAGAATCCCCTCATGTCCACAGAGCACACTTTGATAAGCACTACTCAAAACATCCCTTTGAGTATCAAGGTTATATTTAGTTCCATTTTACAAATGAAAAAATTGAGGCAAAGAGAGTTTATGTAGCTTACTCTAGGACCAAGCAGTAAATGAAGGGGAGGGGATTCTAACTGGGATAACCTGCTACCAATCCATGCTTTAATCCTCTGTTTTGATATGCAGTAACACTTTACAGCCCTCACCTTATTTGACCTATGCCATTTTTCATTACTGTTGTTTCCTCTCTTACTTTTACTGTATGATTCAGGGAACTTGTTTATAGCCTCTGCAGTTTTCATTGTCCTGTAACCACCCATTTTCAAGCTGGAGTAAGTACCTTAAGCCTCCTCTTTCCTATCTTACAAACTCTTGCTAGGCAATATCCATGTGCAAGCTTCAATTACCATTGATATGCCAGTGACTCAGAGATTTATATCTCCTATTCTGATTTCTCATCTGTGAAACATTTATTTTTAGCTCATTTTACATGATTTTTTTTTCTCTCAAACACATTCTAAATTCTGTAGGACTGTAAGCGGAACTAGGCATCCTTTTCCCATCCATGACTCCAGCCTAAAGCTATTTTTCTGCCTCCTATTGAATAAATGTTATTGCCGTCTATCCACTTATAAGATAAGAGACTAGGAGTTATCCTGGTTACTTTTTTCTCCATTGATACCACTTCTTACCACCTGTAATACCCCCAAACTGTCATTGTATCTTATGTGGCAACCAAAATAGTCCGCCTTCTACCCATTCTCCACAATGCAGGCAGAGTGTCATGTAAGTTCAGACCTGTTTTCTTTCAGCTAAAAAAAATTCAGGGACTCTTCATTTTCTTTAGGATAAAGCCAAATACTTTTTTTTTTATATATATATGAAATTTATTGACAAATTGGTTTCCATACAACACCCAGTGCTCATCCCAAAAGGTGCCCTCCTCAATACCCAGACGGCCTACAAATAGGATGACAGTTACCCCAACAACCCGATTATGCCTGTTGTTATTCATAGGCACTCATTTCACTTTCAAAAGGGCCTTGGTTTGGATGATTAACCTACATGCCATCCTACCTAGGGAGATCCTGCCTGATTTGGTGTCTGATATCATATACAAAGCTCTCTCTTACTCTGAAATTCACCATAAATGCCTTTCTTCAAGTCCATGGGTCACAAGCATTTTTATTCACTTATCTCCTATTATTTTTTTCAGATTTCATCTCAGACTTCCCATTTTAGGGTAGGCTTTCACATTCTACCTGATTCAGCCCCATAGCACTATAAACACTGTCTATTGTAGCTCTTGTTTCATTTGTAGTGGGTGGTTTTGTGATAAATTTCTATAACCCATTTTTTAAAATGTTTTTATTCATTTTTGAGACAGAGAGAGACAGAGCATGAGCAGGGAGGGGCAGAGAGAGAGGGAGACACAGAATCTGAAGCAGGCTCCAGGCTCTGAGCTGTCAGCACAGAGCCGGATGTGGGGCTTGAACTCACAGATTGTGAGATCATGACCTGAGCCGAAGTCGGACGCTCAACCGAATGAGCCACACAGGCGCCCCTATAACCCATTTTAGACTATAAGCTTTGTGGGGGCAAAGAGTGTGTCTTTTTAGATCACTGCTGTATCCTCAGTGTCTTTCAATATTTGGACAGAATGTGCATTCAATAAAATTTTTTGAATAAATTCTCAATGCATGAGGTAGTCATTCATATTCTTTGCTAACCTTTGTGAAAAAAATGTTTAACTATTTTTAGATACTCTTTTAAAATGCAAATATGAATAGCTTTAAGCATTGTTAAGATCTCTTTTTTCTGAGTTAGTTTATCAGAGAATTTCTCCTCTCCATAGGAAGAGCCAATGGAATAAAACTAGAATGGGAGAAAGGGAAAGATCACTCAAGAAGAGAGAAGTGACAGGAGTTGTGTGTGTGTGTGTGTGTGTGTGTAGTTTGGAGGAGGAGGAAGTTGATGACTCCTGCTTTGCAACCCTACAGGGGAAAACCTCAGGTGAGATGCAGACACCCATGCAATTTTAGAATTTAACCACTGGAGAAAAATATTTGGATATAGGCAAGCCAATGGACCTTTTTGTTTTTCTATTTTTCCATGGTCAGAGAGTTCATTTTTGGCTCACTGGTCCTGCCAGCACAATGGCATTTGTTGCAGCTCACTGAAGGAGAGGCGAGAGAAAATGGTGCAGTTGTGTGCCAGATAAAGGGGTAGTTGGAGAGGGGTTACTGTACCTTTGTTTAATGAGCACATGGAGGACACAACCTCTGCTCCCAAGTCTTCAGAATTTTCCAGAAGTTCAATATTGATATAATACCCTGAGTCATAGGTAATTTGATAATGACCTTTGTTATAAATGCCTTGAAGAAAGCTTCCTTAAAAGGGGTCACTCTGGGATCATGCTAAATTTGATAAATGTCCTCACATATTTTAGCCCATTGGTTGTCAGTGGATTGAAAAGTATAAACTCTGGATTCTAATGGCAGGCACTTTTTTAAAGCTAAAATTATGAAAGCATCAAATGACCTCTGATCTACAGGACAGCAGGAGACACTTCACATTGCTTTTCTGACCTGCAAAGTGGCACATGACTCCTATAATTACATGATTCAAAGCTCTTCCTAAGCCTCTCACTTCCACCTTGAAGGCAGATGATGTAACAGCCACATGTCAAAGCATCTGAGAATATATTGAAGACCTCTGGTATTTAGTTTATTTAGCCCCAAGGCGTGGTATATAATCTATTCACTTGAAAGGTACCAGACACATTTGAAATACAATTTGGTATTGTACATTTTCTGTGACTTAATTGTAGTGCTTGTTGAGCAGTTTGTACAAATTTTACCAATGACTAGTATTCAGTCATAATGACAGTGACTAACAGCATTAGACATTTTTATAATATAAGTAACAAAACTTGTTTTTAACAGTCAAAATTTTCTTTCCTCATAATTTTCTATAACTTTCCATTTGGTGCTTATTGCCCTCTAACTTTGCGATTTTAAAGTAGTCAATGATACCGATATGTAGAGAAGGAAAACTTTTAATCTGTCATCTCCATTAAATATGTAGAAATAATGATTGTTCCTACCAATCTAGAAAACTAAAGAAATCGATTTTAATTAATTCATATCTCATCATAAATTCATTATTAACTTACTTGTTAAACTTTGCCTTATTTTGTTTTTTGTTTTATAGACAGTTATCAAAATAAATCCCTTTTATAATTAAGAACTAGAAAGAAATAAAATAATGTACATATAAAAACTCCAAAACTTGAGGGGCGCCTGGGTGGCGCAGTCGGTTAAGCGTCCGACTTCAGCCAGGTCACGATCTCGCGGTCTGTGAGTTCGAGCCCCGCGTCAGGCTCTGGGCTGATGGCTCAGAGCCTGGAGCCTGTTTCCGATTCTGTGTCTCCTTCTCTCTCTGCCCCTCCCCCGTTCATGCTCTGTCTCTCTCTGTCCCAAAAATAAATAAACGTTGAAAAAAAAAATTAAAAAAAAAAAAACTCCAAAACTTGATAGTTTTGAAATTTTTTGTTCAAATTTTTAAATGTTATATTTTTTCACTTAGAATATAAATTAAATGCCACCTAAGAACATATTTCTAAGTGAATCATTCATTTTGGAATTTGAATTATTTTATTATACTTTGCTCCATAGATTTTAAAATAAATGCTCTATTAATATTTGTTTGACTGATAAATGTTTATTAAACACTAGCAGTGGTGAGCATCATAATTAAAACTATTAATTTTTAATAACCAATGTTCATTAAATACACATTTTGACATCCCTTTATTATAGAATGTGACACACTGAATTGTCATTATTTCTTTAAATGTCTCTCATCACATCATCTCTAAGAACATCTATCTATTGGAAAACCATTGTGATTTATTTAAATTTGTGTCTACTGAACAAGCACAATTTCTGGTGCATGGCCAGGACTCAAGAATGCCTTGTTGAATGGATAAAATATCTAAAATGTATACATATTTACCAGGGGGAAACTTAGGAGAAAGAGAATTGGTCATCGAAAACCCAAATTTAGACAGATAACTAAAACAAATATATTAGCAAAAAGAGTTGCTGGGGAATCAGTAGAATTGGTATATTTAGTTTATGTATGTAAACTATGTATGTATATGTGTGTTGGGCGTGGCTGTCAGCATGACAGGGTCAAGGACAGTGGAGGATGAGCATCCCATTGGGTCTGAGACATTTAAGGTAGACTTAACTTAGCAACATCATCCTAAAAATTTGTTGACTCATTCAACAAATGTTTATTGAATTTGCTTGCTGTTTGTACTGTTTTAAATTGCAAGGATGCAGCAGTAGATAAAGCAGGGCCTCTACTCAGCTCACTCTTTAGTCAATGAAAAAAAAAGTTTTGAAGGATAAAGGGGGTTCATTTGTTACAGAGACAACAGGAAGATATTTTTGCCATTGAAAGGACAACATTTTAGATCATCTCTGAAAAAAGAGATGCTTAGAGAAGAGTTTTCAGGATTTCCACCTAATTCTCTGAATGCTGGACAGATTTACCTGGAAAAAAATTTATTCCTATTGTCTGACCAAACCCCACACACTGCATTTTTAGCCAGTTTCTTCACAGTCTATCCATAATGGGTATGAAGATAAAGGGAAGACAAATGCTAGGATGGAATAAGGAATAGGAAAAGACTGTTTAACACAAAAGAAGAAATAGGAATAAATGAATATTACATTATATTTAGATTTTATTTCCAGAGCAAGTAGAAATGAGAAAAAAGAATTTATGAGAACAACATCCTGCTTGGCTAAGATCCCATGTGATTATATTCAAACCAAAGTATTAATTTTACACCCTCATATTTCTTTAGAATATTTTACTCAATGTGGTGAGCAAATATTTTTAATCCACCTTCTTATTTACTTCTCTGTAAAATTCAACATATTATAATTTTCTTTACCACTTAAGTGCAGATCTCCTTTACCATCTTTTGTAATTTTTATCTATTTTTCTTTTATATATGTGATCCCCAAAATATACCATGATTATATTTTTGTGGAAAATTGTTATGTTTCTATTATTTTGTTTCTAATATTATGTTTCTAATATTTTCTAATATTAATAATATTTCTGTTATTAAAAATCATCTTTCTCTTTTAAACATTAGAAATCACACATTTTTATATTAGAGAAGCCCTGAGATTTCTTTGGAGGGATGCTTGAAGGTGTCTCTTTATTAAAACTCTACCTTGACCTATTATTGAAGAAGAGACATTTGCCCATATCAAAACTAGTGAGGTAATGGAGAATGTAGGAGACTTGCTTCTTCCCCTGTTGAAGCCACTAATATATACCACATCTCTCAGTAATGTACGTTACTTTACCACCTTAATCACTCTACTTTCCATATCATTCAACATGGTGCAAAAAATAGTCATTTTCCTGTGCCACTTATAATTTTATTGCTTTGGTTTTCTAATTTTTTTTTATTTTGCATAAATGTATTTTAATAAGTTAATACAGCCTAAGACAAAATATCATTCTAAGACAAGGTAAAAATATGTAGATAATCTCTATGACCATTTTTTTTCTTTTTGTACTTCCAAATTCACCAATTGGTTTTCATGTACTCTGCATTGAAATTAAAATCTTGCTACTGCCTATAAACCCAGTCTTCCTTCTGCATAGTCTAGTTTTATAAGGACAGACACATTTTTGTAGGTAGATTCATCAATTCACTGAAAATTGTGTAATTTAACAGCCTCCAGGCTGTGCAAATTTAGAGACTTAGGTATTCTTCAACTCAAGTGCAGTTGATTAACCTAAGGATTTAGTAGTTAATACAAGTTACACATTTGCACAGTCATTCCTAATGTTTATAAAGGTGTAAGGTTTGCATAACATTTGCATTGTTATCCTTGTCAATCAGCTTTAGCCATTCTTAGCTTGATAAGACTAGACAGGTGGTTGAGATATGTATAGAAGCATGAGGCTGAGAAAAGCAGTTAATGTATTTGGTCACATAAGATAAAGTCAAATGCAGGATCAAGAATGGGTTCCTTAGTGACCACCAAATTTATTGGACATCATTTTTCATTTTAAAGTATTTAGGACTATTAGTCTGATTCTTCATTTTCTCTTAACTGCAGTATTTTCACTAGTTGTGGTCCTACTTTGCCCTTTTCAAAAGTTACCTTTCTATGTGGTTGCTCTTTTCCTTTTCTAATGATAGCGCACAAGAAAATCATTTAAGCCATAACCTCTAAAGCCACTTAATCAAATCTTACCTATAAAATGGAGTGTGTATTCTCACCACAGTACATTCACTTTGGCATTAGAAAAGTAAAATCTTAATTTTTAGAGTGACAGAGTTGAAAGGATTCTACCACAAAATGTGCATGATGACATTTACACAGCCTCAATGACACAACACTTGAGAATGAGAGCTCCAAGTCTCTTGACTGTGGCCCACCTGCAAGTCATTATAGACCATAAAATGTTTCTCAAGTCCTGACCATATTATTTATAGAGCTTGACCAGCCTGTCAGAGAATAATAACGGCATTTTATACTTCTGCTGTGCCCTACATCTCAATGTTCCTTACCAACATGAATAAATTCTTGTATCACTTCTGTGCGGTATTGGATAAATATTATGACATCAAGTTTTACAGATGGGGAAGTAGAAAATGAAGTACAGATGTTAAACAATTTTATCCAATCCCAAGTCACTATGTAGCACTTTTCTACCGGCCATATAAATAATATCAAGGATCAACACTGATGTGTAGGAAAGTAGGGATGGGTGGAGGGAAGTGGGGCTCATTTAAGTAAATTGAATATAGAAAAGCCACAGTGGGAGTAGTTAAGCTAAGAAGATGATTAAAGAAAAAAAGAGGGATTAAGTCACTATGATTTATTTATAGTCTCTATCCTACTAACTTCCATAGAGGATTTGAAATTGGAGAATTAGGGTGTCTCCTCTCCCCTAGGGTATTTCTGCAGGAAAAAGCAATGAGAATAGATACCAGGGAGAAAATTGTGAAGATTACTGATGAGGGATTATTGTTCAGTTGGTCTGATTATATTTTGTAAGAATGAGTTTGTAAGATGGACTAAGGAGAGTTGATTGAGAATTCATATCTATTATATCTTCAGCACTAGCACTCTCATCTCCATACTTTTCTTTTTTTTTTTTTAGTTTATTTATTTTGAGACAGAGAGAGAGAGAGCACGAGTGGGGGAGAGATAGAGAGAGAGGGAGAGAGGAATCTCAAGCAGGCTCAGCACTGTCAGCTCAGAGCCTGACATGGGGCTTGATCCCACAAACCATAAGATCATCACCTGAGCTGAAATCAAGAGTCAGACACTTAACCAACTGAGCCACCAGGTGCCCCGTCATCTTTAGTCTTTTCTTCCCCTTAATCTTTATTCACATCTACTCATAGCTGGTCACTTCCCCACTGTGTTTTATATCTATATTTATACATACATATACATATATATTTAATAGTATATAATTAAATATTAATATACAATATAAGTAACATAAAGTTAACATTTATACAACTATATAACATATTATACATGTATAATGCATACATAGTATATATTATGTATCTATATACCACTATTTTGTCTTAATATTTTTATTTTCTCAGAAACTCAGATTAAACTAAGATTCACTCCACATGCAGATTCCATGTGATTTAGTAACTATTTGGATAATTATGTCTTTAATATCTATCTCCTATAATAGACTTCATGACAGGAGTAACCATATGTCAAGTCTCCACCTCTACTTCTTTCTCTGGTACCAGACCCTGTGGTGCCTAATATGATAGGTGCCTAATAAAGGTTAAAAAATGTTTTTTCTATTGTTTATTTATTGTTGAGAGAGAGAGAGAGAGACAGAGTGTGAGTGGGGGAGGAGCAGAGAGAGAGAGGGAGACACAGATTCTGAAGCAGTCTCCAATCTCTGAGCTGTCAGCCCAGAGCCCGCCCTGGGGCTTGAGCTCACAAACTGCGAGTTCATGACCTGCACTGAAGTCAGAGGTGTAACAGACTGAGCCACCCAGGTGCCCCTCACAATAAAAGTTTTGTGAAAGAGTCTTTCACAGGGGTAGAGTATACTGTGCCAGTGGAATATATAAGACATTCGTGGAAAGTAATTTTAGAATAGAGAGTAAAAGGGCTTTAAATTTTTTTTTTTTTACCTATGGAGAAGCTGGGCTTCAAGTGAATAATATAAACAGTATGAATGAAACATTTGAGAGAAAGCTCTAAAATCAAATTAATATGGAGTTTATTATCATCCTGAGAACAAATTAAACAGGAGGATTCACAGTTATTCATTTTTCTAGTGAACAGAGGATTAAGTGGGAATAGTTATTGCACAACAAAAAATGCACTGAAAAGAATTTGGTTCTATTAAAATACTACAGATAGTTTCTTGATTACTCTGAAGTATCATGGATATTTCCTTGATTGCTTTGTTTTAGGTAGTAGAAATTGACTGGCAGTCAAGATGCTGAACTTCGTGGAAGTTACATTTAACCATATGGAACTAGACATTACATACATAAACAAGCAATATAAATATGGCCATTTTGGATGATAGTATTACAAAGAAAATAATATAGTGTTGTATTAAGGAGTGACTAGAATAAGGATGGAGACAGATAGCATTTTTAATGTGATTGCTTGAGTCAGTTTCTCTAAGGACACTGCATGTGAACTGAATCTAGAAGGATAAAAAAGGAATTAGACACATTAAGAGCTGGGGGCAGAACATCCTATGGTGGGGGTGGGCTGGCAGCTGTCAGCACCAAATGCAGAGGACCTGAGGTGGGTAAGCTGTCACTGGCACGTCCATGTCATTTTAGACATAGTTGTAGAGAGGACCATTATAAAAGGAGGCTAGAGACATAGGCAGGAACTTTTCTTTGGCCTTGCTACTAAAAAAGTGTGGTCCACAGAAAGCTTTTAAATAGTGAATTTACGTGGTAGTGAGTTTATGTGGTCTAAATTACTTTTTTTAAAGGATAGCTCTGGGTCTTATGATAAGAATGGAATGTATAATAACCACAGAGGAGGTGGAGAGTGGTAAGACTTTCTTGCAGAAATCTGGGTGACATTGTGGTGACTGGGAGTAGGAAGGTGGCATTACAGGTGGAGATGTATAGAAGTGAATATCAGTAGAACTGAGCAAGTACTGATGGGCTGGTTGTGCAAGAAAAATATTTAAACTAAAATATGTTTCATGGATACTTGGTATAAGCAATGGATTAATGGTGGTATCATCCACTAAGATGGGTGAAAGTCTAAGAGAGGAACAGATATGGGAGTTATAACAAGGAGTTTGAATTGAACATTAAAAATATCCAGTTGGCCTTTGTTAAGTTAGGCTTTCCTAGTAGATAACTGTACTGCACATATATGTTATGTAAGGTCACTGGACTGTGTAGGAATACCTAGACGTGAAATGTAAGGAATATGTCAGACTTAGGCCCTGAAATATTCTGGCATATAAAGATATTATAAATACCTGTTACTTAAAATATGTTCCATGGGCCTACAGCATCAGCATCACATGAAATATTACTAGAATTATAGAATTGCCAGACTTACTTATAATCTGAATTTTTCAGGAAGTCTACTGTACAGCATTATATTATAATCAACAAAGAAGACTAAATTGGTATAATGATTGAAGTAGAAGGAATAACTAGGAACATATAGTCCCAGAAATAGCAAAATAAGAAAAGGTTTTAGGCATGAAAGTGGTGAAAATTACGAAATGCCCCTCATAGGTCAGATAAGGTAAGAACAGAGACTGTTTTTTTTTTTGAATTTTATCCCAGTTTACTTTTTTGCAGAATTAGTTTAAAATTTTGCACATTATTATTAATTAGCATAAAACATACTCCATTGGCTCTCATTAGTTCCTTTATATTGTTCTGCCTCTAGTACTAACTCATTATTCTCCTTCTTTCTTCAGAAAAACCTATCAAAAGGACTGATAAAATTATTGTCTCTGTGTCTTCATTTCTTATTTCCTCTTCAATGAATTTCAATCTGGTTTCTCTCCTTATCCTCCAATTATGGAGGATAGAATAATTTTACAGCTGGACTGGTAAAGTTTAATGCTTCTTTTGGGAATCTTAGATATTTTCTTTGAATATGAAAAATATTTAAAAAAATACTTTTAAATAAGTATTGCTAAATAGGCCAATTTTATGTTCATTACGGATATAACTTCCATCTCCACATAGCAATCATATCTGGGATTGAATGGCGCATCTATATACAAGCGTAGCATAAAAATGAGTTTAAATAATCACCTTCATGGTAAAGTGGATAAAATTAATACTGCACCAAGGGATCTGTCAAGATAAATAGAAAGAGGAAATTGAAGATGTTGACAGCTATATCTATCTGGGTCATGTGTTGATGGGGAATTTAGCAGAAGAAAAAAGCTAGAGTGTATAAAAAATAGTCTACATCATTAGGTGAAGAGCTGCTAAAAATAAGAAGAAAGGAAAAAAAATTAAAAAAGCTATATAATTCTACCATCCTGTCTCCTGCTGTGCAAGTACCACATGTCTGAAAGATGCCACTAAATGCTGGTTGAGAGCTCTAGCAAAAGGATGTAATCTTTAAGTAACTCAAGGTGCAGTGGAACAGAAAATGCACTCAGCCCTACTGATGTATTGTGCTTGGGCTGAGTCATAGTGTGGAAGTTATAGTTATAGGGAAGGTAATGAATAATTCAATTAAGTTTAATTTTTTTCCTTAAGTTATAGAGGTAAACACTGTTCTAAATATCAAGATTTGTAAGTCTATAACATAGCATCTAATGGCAAAGGAAAGGTATGTTTATCAACATGTTACTGGAGACAGCAGCAAATGCAAATTCCCGAAGTACAGGTGAAGTGTTGTGTGCATTGAGGAATGAGGAAAGGAATAATCATATTAAGTTTTGGGGATGAGAAGAGATCTCCTGAATAAGAAACCTACATTTTCTGCACATCCCCAATACCAGTCATTAGACCTGTTCCATAGGCACACACAAAATATAGGTTGAGCACCTAACTAAATGAGATAGAAGTTTAAGAAAATTTAAGAAAGGGTCAAAATGTATAAATGAGAGAAGGAAGGTGAATTAAGATACCAAATTAGGGAATAGTGGAGGGTATTCTGAAGAATAGCAAATGAATCACTGTAACAGAAATATACAGTGGGTGGGGACATGGACATGAAGTGCATGGTTTTGCTCTTTGTGATGAACAACCATGTTCTGCTAGATGAGCTGTGTGCCCTGGTATGCAGGGTACGCTTATCCAAAGGAAGAGACCTTTTTCTTTTCACAAAGGTGATCATGTGCTCTAGCCCAGATATGTGCCTGCAGGATTATATCTTCCTAGAATTGGTGTTTTTTTTTCTAATTTGCACAAATGTGCCCTACAGAATATGGTGCTTTTGTATAAGACGGTAGTGGGAGGATGAGTTTGGAAAGATAAGTTAAGGCCACATAACAGAGGATCCTGACTATTTCTAGAAGGACTCTGTTCTTAATTCAGGAGGCAGTGGGAAAACCTAATCAAGGAGCATTTTTTAGTAGAGAAGGGCCATGTTTGGAGCTGCGAACCAGATCTTGTAACAGTTGGAATCAGAAGCAACGGGAGGGGTAAGATCAATTAGAAGAGCAGGCCACAGAGCTTTACTTAATATAAGAAGACAGTATATTTTATGGATTAGTTCACAGAGATTATGGTAACTATGTGATTAATCAGTTTGGTCAAGTGTGGAAGCACATCTGCATTAGTAGACATATGAAATCAATGTATATGACTAATAGAAAAAAATAGCTTCCGCATATGTACATGTTATATAAGCAAGACAAAAGTTGTGTAATTAAAAACCCCATGTTTATAGGACAGTTTCTACATTCCAGGCACTGGTCAGGGTATAGAGATGAATGAAACATAGTTCCTGCTATGTGAATGACAGTAATAAATATCTTTTCTTGATATTTCTGGAATTTAATCATTTTAAGCTAAATGTTTACATATGAATGAAAAGAGTATCTTTTATCATAGTTATTTGTTCCTACTTTTCTCTATTATTTTACTCTTCTTTCATTTTTACATGAGAAAATCACCTTTTTAAAAGTTTATTTATTTTTGAGAGAGAGAGAGAGAGAGAGAGAGAGACTGCCAGCAGGGGAGAGGCAGAGAGAGAGGGGGACAGAGGATCCGAAGCATCCTGCTGACAGCAGATAGCCTCATGCAGGGCTTGAACTCATGAACTGTGAACTCATAACCTGAGCCAAAGTTGGACGCTTAACCTCCTGAGCCACCCAGGCACCCTGAGAAAATCAACTTTATTCAAAATGGTATGACAAGAGTTCTTAGGATTCCTCAATTATATCTAAGTAAATAAACAAATAACTTTTAAATCTTATGTTTATTCATAAGATTTGTGAATATGTTATTCCTGATTCAGAGGCTGTAATACTTTAGTTTTTAGCCTACCACATTATTAATAAAAGCATCAAATTAAAGTAGATATATATTTAAGATATGTCAGGCACTATATTTAAGGTTGAACAGGATCAATGAGTTATTTTTTGTTCTAACACTATTGTTAATGAATTTCCATTATATCTGGAAAATCTATATTGGTACTAGAAACAATAGAAATAAATTAATTAAAAATTGATTCAAATAATTAAAAATAGAATTGGATTTAGGACAAAGAATTGGGATGATGAGAACCCATATCAGGGTGAGAATAGATTGGGCCGTAATTCAAGTTTGTGGGGAGGGAGGATTTTTAGACAGTTTCCATTTGTTTCTCCCAGTTTGCTCTCTACTGTTTTCATTCTGTTTTCAAAGCCAGCATTCCTACCCATGTGGACTTTCTTGCATTCAGTAGGGTTCAGCTAATGGGAAGGTATTTATTCTTCTGACTTCCTCTCTGCAGGTCTATCTTGGGCTGGCTATATGTCTCATTGAAGTTCACTGTTCTTCCAACAGTGACCTTCTCTCACTTTCACCTTATGTATTTCAGTAAACATTCCCTCTTGTTCCTTTGGGTCTTCTAGGGCTTATAGCAATTCTGCTTCTCCTAGCCTGAAATTATCCCACAGTTTTTTGCAGTGTTGTAAAATTTTGTAAATAATCTCTTTTTAAACTTTCTTCAAATTTTCCTAATATGAGAGTGACACCTCTTTTCTTTTGGGGACACTGAGAGAACAATAGAGCAGGAGGTTGTAACAGTATGTGCTGTATTAAGCAGAAGGAATATCCAGATATTGCCTAGAGGGTGATATTCAGATACTATTAAGATTGAGAACACTCAGCTAGGCAGAGGAACAATCCCTTGGAGAACAGAAATTAGGTATTAGAGAAAAATAGGCAGGTCTAAAGTTCTGGAAACCATCAGAATATAAGAGTTAAAAGATAAGGAGAAAATGTGGTAAAACAGACACGAAAAGAAGGAGCTCGATATTAAAGACAACCACTTTATTTCCCCACTTGTCTGAATAACTGCAGGGACAAGAACACTTATGTATCCCTAACTGGTTGAGCTTCTTATTGGAAGCGCAAAGCCGAGATAATGGGGGTAGAGGCATATATGTTGATCTTACCCAGATCTCTGCCAGGTATTCTATCAAGTCTGAATCTCCACTTTTTATAGTCCCTGAGGATAAAATAGGTAACTCATAGTGAATGAAATTAGGAAGAATTATCCAGGTGGTATGGTAGGCCAGAATGATAACCCCAAAAGAGGTCCACATCTTAATCTCCAGAACCTGTGAATATTTTACCCTACACAGCAAAGGGACTTTGTAGATGTCATTTAATGTTAGGTATTTGAGAGTGGGAGATTATCCTGTATTATCTGGTGGGCTCAATCTGTTGACATGTATGAGGCTCTAAGAGCAGAGAACCTTTCCTGACTGTGGTCAGAGAAATGGATGAGACAAAGGAAGAAAGAGTCCGAGAGATGTGACTTTTCTGGCTTTGATGGTGGACAACAAGCCCACCAGCCAAGGAATGTGGGTGGCATCTAGAAGTTAGAAAAGACAAGGAAATGTATTTTCACCTAGAGTCAACTGAAAGGAATATAGCTCAGCCCAAACCTTGATTCTTTCCTGGTAGGATCCATTTTGGACTCATGGAAACATAGATGATAAATTCATCTTGTTTTAAGCTAGTAAGTTTGTTAAAACAGCAATGAAAAATTTATACTAAGATTGGTTCACAGAGTATGGAACTTGGAGATTTTAGATAAAAAATAAAATACAACAGATAATCCCAGCTCTCTTGGAAGAAAAAATTGATAAGGGCAAATGCCTATCAAGAAAGATCCTATACCAGGTGAAAAATAAAGCTGATAAAAAAGACAAATCAATAGGTCAATTGTCAGATCTGCCAATTAACCAACTATACAAAAGGTCAATAACTTATGCATCAAAAGTTTGGTATTATTCAGAAACTCAAGAATATTCACTTGTTTGGCATATGTGGGATATGACAGTGATACAGATGGAGAGAAGGAACTTACAGTTTATAGATGAGCAAGGCTCACTGCTGCCACCTGAAGTCACCAAAAACATGCCCTCTCCTACTCATTTTTGTGTGCTCTTACCTGTTGCATAGCATATCTGTTTATATTTCTTAATTGCCACTGCTAGAGGTGAACAAGCCCTTTAGTATATCATTCCCAGCAGTGGAACTGAGGTTAGTGTTGGCAATGATTATAGAGATTCTGATTTTGAACACATGATTTTAATATAGATTTTCATTTTGATCACACCATTTTGATGTTCTCAAGAATTGTCGAGAATTTAACTCTGCCTTCTACTTTAGACGAAAAATAAAATATTCTGACACTTGTTCTGCCCATTTCAAGAGGAGTAGCTGGAGGAATCTCTATATACTATGGGGAATGGTTTTCAGATAAGAACACATAGGTTCTTTGTAGTGAAGCAATGTCAGGAGAGACTGTAGATTTGGAGAATGAGATTCTTCTCTCATTTAGGGCTAGAGAACAAGAAGGTCTTCACACTTAAAAACAGAAAAGTATAAGATATGTTAACAAAAGAAATCCGTGTATACAATTCCTTTCTATAGGTCATAACTCAATTTGAAAAGCAGTTATACCAAAAGAGAAAGAGTTTTGAAACTTTTTGTAAAAGCATTCAGTATTTTAAAAAAAATGGTGCTCTATTTTGTGATGAGTGTGCATTAAAAAAACAGAAGTCAGCTGGATAATTCAATGAATGTAGATTTTTTCCCCACATTGTCGTGTTTCAATACAATTCACAGCTGTATAAATAATGCCATTCATAAGCAGAACTCAGGCAAATTCAATTCTGTTTCTATTAATGTGGAATGTGCTAAAATTTTCCACTTTTGTTTGCTTAAAGAACATGTATGTCTTGGCACACAAAAGCTCTCTTGTGTTCATATAATTGTAAAAAAAGTTAAACACCCACCTCAAAATCCTGAGGGCACTAAGCAGTCATCCTTCCAAAGAGGTCTATATTTTCAGACATGACGTGTATTACTGATTGTGGAACAAAATCCACTGTATAATTTCTGTGGTCGTCTAAAACAGACAAAGCAGCTGGGAGAAAAATATTACTGGTTGCTATTTCCCCCGATTTTCTTTCATCTCCCTCTGAGGAATTTGTTTGCAGAGCATACACAACACCATCCAAAAAGGGAGGCTTTTTTGAATGAAACATGTTCTGTCTTAAGCGAGTTCTAAAGTGCTCTAAATGTGAAGCTTTAGAATCCGATGATACCTACTCCATGGAGGCCTGACAGTAAGTCATGTAATACATCGATGAGTTTATGGGTTTCTCGGTTAGTAGTTCCAGATGGTGTATCTGTGCTCTGGCTGTGCACTCTGTGTAAATCATCTCACTCACAATCAACAGATATCCAGAAGCACTTTAATTGGAAACATTTATTTTTACCAGTTATTTATAACTTTCAATAGAATCTCATTCAAGAACATGGAGCCCCTTGTTTTTCATATTAGCTGAGCTCTTTTTTTTGGAGGGCAGGTTTTGACAGGATCTGTACTGCCTGAAATGATGTTTTCCTGAGATTTCTGTATGCTCAATATATTTGTGGTTTAGTCTTAAGAAATGCTGCTATCGAAGCTTCTGCCCCTCTCCACACCACCTTCTTGCCAACTCTTATTTTGGACTAGAGAGTATTCAAGTGAAAAGCATGTTTGCCATAGTTGAAAAATGATTGCTGTTAATGCCAGGGTTTTGGTATCAGCCTTCAAACCACCATCATTAATCTTAATTAGAAAACTAAAGCAAAGGTTTTTACCATTTGCAATTAATATGGGACCTAATTTGGATTCAGATTCCAAACTGAACTCACTGTCTGCCTGTGTTGGAAAACGTGTTTTATACCTGCCAGTACCAATATTGTTTTAGTAACCAAGGAAAGAGCAGTGCCTTGACTGACATCAGAATAATCTGTGTCGACCATAAACATTAATCTTGTTTAGAAAGTCAAGCTGAACTTTGTCAAAGAAGAAAGGTCTAGGGAAAAAAAAAAAAAAAAAAAAAAGCAAGTTTACTTCAAGGCCCTACATAGTATCAAAAACACTGAGCTACATCTTCGAGTTTCTCCCACTCTAGAGGCAGTGGATTTGGCCATTTGTAATGAAGGCCCTGTCCTCTGCTCTTATATTGTTCTACATTGTTTGGAGAAAACATATGACTTCGGAGCTCTTCATCAGAAAGTTGGGAGATGTATTTATGATGCCCCTATGTTGAAATGATGCAAAACATTCAAATAAAATAGTAATTAAGAGAAAATACCTCTAAAGTGTCAGAGACATTACTTCCAACTTGGTAAGTATTTTAGGTTGCTTTTAATTTTAATTGAATTTGTATGAATTTACTAAATACAGAAATATCTCTGAAGAGATATTGGTTAGACTATTTATTATACTAGAACCATCGTTTATTTCACCTTCAAAGTGAACCTCTTAACACTGATGGTCTATTTTTTTTCCCCTTAAAGTCTGTGTGTGGGGTTGTAAGGGCTTTCAGGAATGTTGAAAACTGAGATGCAGTGTTTGAAAGCTAAAAGAAAATTAACTGATGTTCAGAAGATTTTATTTTCAAAAATGTACCAACTGCTATAGGAAACTGGTATTTGTATCCAGATATGTAAAACACACATATCTTGGTATTTATATGTGTATAAATATCAGCTTATTAAAGCACATATGTATGTGTGTGCATATATACATAAAATATACATACACATATATGTTACTTGTGTTTTATAAATTTTTCAAATGTGAAAAAAGAAGGTTTAAAAAAGGCATACAGTAGTAGTCAAGTCAGGACCAAAATTCTAGTATCTAATTTTTATTAAATTGATAATTTGCCTTTCAGTTTTAACACACCCAAATGAACAAAGCTAATGCTTGGTATTGAAGTGTTTTATCTAGTTTTATTTGGTTGGGGAAGAGGAGTGTGACTGCTAAACATTTTCCTAAAAAGGCTTAGAAATTTCTGATGCTGTTCTCATATTATTTCTATTTAACTAAACTTTTTGCATCTTGATCCTAATAAATAAAGAATACAAAGCATAACATGTTTGAAGATGGATATTGCATGTGTAAATTTATTATAGTAATTTATGTAAGTTTTAACCATATTTGAAAAGATTGATAATAAGACATGAAAAAAACATTAACATGGTCAATAAGTACTGATTGACAAGAATTAATTAAATTAATAGAAACTCAAACATGACATGTGATTCTATTGACTTCAACATATATCCCAAATATAAACCTTTCTTCAAAGCACATCCTTCTTACCACTCTCTTGAACCCAGAAACTTGCTCCAGCCAAACATAGCTGAATTTTACTCATCAGTAAACACCTTGGTAATATCAGCATTAAGGGGGTTGGCAACTGTTAAGAATTTGGCTCTTTCAAAGAGTATTCACTTTTGCCTTGTCAATTTCATTATGGGAATGGTGTTTCTCACAGTTTTATATAACACGGTTTTATGTGTGTATACAAATGACTTTTCAATGTTAGACATTCACCATCAGAATTCTATTAAAATAGTGCTATTCTGGCTCTGAAGGATGTTAGATGAATTAACATGGGGATCATTTATGTAGACAATATTCATTATTCTTATTTAGAAAGTCATATTTTCTGATGGCCATGAAAGGGTTTTATTTTGTTTCTGAATTCTCAGTTGGCAACTAAATCAAAAACCCATTTCCAATAACTGCCAGTACATAGCTCACATATTCCTATGCTTCATTTTCTTCAGCTATCTTATAAAGTGTAAGTGTGATAAAGCTGCAGAATAATCTTCTCTTGCAAAGGGCATCAGTAGACACCTAGTTTGTATTTTCTTATCACTCTATGTTTCTCACTAAATACAGCATTGTCTTTATCTTCTAATCTCTAGTTGTAAACTCCTTCATTATAATCTGAGGGGAATCGTGTAGTAAACATGATGAATTGGGAAATGTCTTTAAAATCTGTAGTCTAGTGAATAACTCCAGCAGCAGGCTAATACTGGTAATAAATTTGAAAATACTTAACTGTGGAGTATATTACTGTCTGCTTTCAGTGTTTTTTTTTTTTTTTTTAGACTTTCAATCTGTAAGATTTTAAAATAGAAACAAAGAACGTCTCAGAAGAGATCTTGGCAATCCCAAAGGCAATCCCTGTTCTGCGTGTAGTACCATATGTTGAAAAACACTAGTGCCAAATTGCCTATTGTGGCAAGTTATACATTTTTCTTTTTGTTGAGGTCTCCTTTTGAATCAATACGATTTTTTTGTCAGAGTAGGGTAGAGATCCAATTGATTAAAATATAGAATGTAATTGAAATAGTAGTACATTTTGAAGATATTGATGAGCTAGTCTAATATTTCTTGAAGAACACATTAGTAAATTAGCTCACAATTCAGTTAAGCATAATTATTCTTTCATTTAGGGTATTTCAAAGTACAGTGACTGAATAAAGATACAGTTTTTCATATTAAACAAGCAAACTTACATTTGTTTTGATATCTATAAGCTTATTAATTCCAACAGATCTAGTGTTATGATGTGTAAATGCTTCAGAAATTTTTGGGAAAACCAGGTCATGTTGAAAATATACATTTTAAATTAAATTAATTAAAAATCAAATTTGGGTTAAAAATAAAATGCTTGTAACACTCCTAAGCAAATTTGAATAATTTGATTCCACTCCTTTGAAAAATAATTGCTACTAATTTGGGGAAAATATCTTCTTGTAACATCTAAATATTGATGCTGACCTCTGGGGAAAAGGTAAGAAACAGCATGAAGAAAAAATAGAATAATTATCTCCATATTATTTTCCTATAAATATATGTCTAGAAATAGCAGCTTTGGAACAAGTGGGACCAAAATCTAAAACTGTTAAATAAGAGCATTGTATTGAGTGAAAATCATGCATATGTAATTGTTTTAAGTTAAAATAATACTCAGCATTTTTTAGAGTTCTCAATCCCAGGAGACAGCAGTGTGAAGTCTTGCAATATTTTCATTGTATGTTTTTTCCAGACACCACTAGAGGCCCCACAACTCCAAAAATAAATGAATGATTACATGGACTGCTAATCAAAGCATAAAATAAAATAGAAAGTTAAATGGAAAGATTACCACTGTCTACCTGGCAAGGTTTTATATTCAGGGATTTTCCTGTAAAAGTTTAGATGGCCTTTGTGAAGCTATCTAAGATTTGTGCCTTTTACTTCCTTCTCTGTCTGCAACATACTGATATGTTGCACACCCTTCACACAAACCCTCACACACAGAATATATGAGGTGTGTAAGTGCTGTGTGCACTCATCTATGGAGATTGTACACAGAGCCTTGAAAAAATATACCTCTGAACCTAATGAATTATCTATTAAGAAATTGAATTAGAAAAAAAAGTTCTGTATTATAATTTAGACTGCTAAAAATTTGCTTGCGTTCTTTTTATATTAGGTTAAATAAGTGTTTACATTTGTGACAAAAATATGCCATTCTCTGTGTCAGAATTTACATTATGCCACAAACATATTTTTATAATAATTAGGTAAAGACCCACGGGGACGAGCTGCCTTCTTCCTCCGAGAGCACACCTCCTCCCAGATGCTACAAGAATAGCAAGGGGATACATGTTACATTGCCAGTAAGCAGGCAAGTCTTCTGGATCTCTTCTTACATCCTAAGTAAAATTAGATGTAGCGTTTTCAGCCTGGTTTCTAAATGTTTTGTCTGCCAGCCGGCAGCTTGTCACCTTGAACAGACTTAACCAATTAATTCAGTTCTCTGGTTCCTGGCTAACCTTGAATCCTAGTACGCTTTCATACCATCTCAGCGGAAGTTTAAACGGCGATCTTTATGGTGAATAAGTAGTGTCTAGGCTCTGAGAACTTATTTTATGAAAAGCCAGTAGCACCTGTGTTCATTTTTTATGGAAGACATAGTAATGTTACCAAGCGTTCCTCTAAATGCCTTATACTCAGCATTTGTAACAGTTTTCTTGATGAGTAAACCTAACTTTTCTTCTTTTTCAGCTAGAAAGAGGGTAGTTAAGAGAGGTTAAATGGTATTGTGATAGTGAACTAATCTCTAAGGCAAAGCGTCCTCGGATTTTTCAACTACAACTGTTCATATTGACAATTCATAAATGATGTTATGTCAAAATTAATAGATCAAAATCCTACAGGGCTTCTCTCATGTCCAGAACAGTGTAGACTTCTCAGGGGATATAAAGACATATAAAACCCAGTTCTACTTCCCAAGAAACTAACAATCTAGATATAAACCAAAAAATATATCTTTAATAACAATACAACCACATGCTGTTTTTCAGGGATACATCTGAAACAGTTAAAATAGACTGGTCAAAGATATAGGATAAACCAAACAACAAAACAGAGTGGGAATAGTATTCTTGAAAAGAATTCAAAGTAGAAAGTATTAAACAACAACAAATTTTTTTTATAAAAGACACTACTATCTTTGATGAAGCTCAAAAGTATTAATATTTTCCCTCCAAATGAGATAGCTTTATGACACAAGGATATTATAAATGCAATAAAATATCAACAAAGAATATTCATGAGATACTTTGAAACAACATTATCAATGTTTGGAAAATAAAATGAGTTAAAAATAAAGCAGTATATTGCTGACTTGGGTAATATAAGTAATTGTGGGTTACGTAGATATCCTTGATATTTTATATGGTGTATAATTCTCTAGTATATGTTTTATACTAGATAATTATAAATTACATTATATAATTTATCCATATCATATGGATATCCATTTATTATATGGATATATGCCTTGTTCTCATACCTAATGTATATTAATGTATTTTGTGTTATACATCATATGTAACACATATCTGTATATAGTTATATTTTAGAGAAAAAATCTACCTGTCAGAAAAATGGCATAAGAAAGGATTAATATATTCCAAAATTCAGATGCTATATGTTTCATTTTAAATCCCATTGGAAAGAACTATAAACTAATAAAACCTGTTTAAATGACAATTTAGCATTCATAAAAATTATCATGCCGAGTAACTCTTACATGAAGACATATAATTGAAGAGATATTTAATTTTCATGTATTTTAAATACCATAAATGTGTCAATACTGCCTAAATATAGATTCAAGGTTGCTCAAACAAGTTTCTTCTTAAATTAATAAAGTACTTCTAAAATCTGTATGGAAGTTCAAAGGGCCAATAATAGTCAAACCTCCCCAGTAAAAAGAAATAAAAAAAGAAGCTGATTAGAAAAACCTATTATAAAATGAAAATATTAAGACTGTGCAGGAGTGATTCAAAGATAGAAAATTGCCAATAGTAGAGAGCAGAAGATTGTGAAAAAGACTTCTATTTATGAGGAACTTTGCTTTATGATAGAAGTGGCATGCAGGTTATTGACCAAAGGTGTGACTATTACATGTGAGGACATAGAAAATGGAGATTTCTTAAATGAGATACAAGGCAACAATCATAAGTAAAGATTGAAAACTTGATAATATAGAAATTAAAAACTTTAGCTTGCAAAAATGCATTTTAGAAAAAGTGATAAGACAGAACACAAACTGGACTAAGATATTTGCGGTTTATGTGAGCAACAAAGTATTAATTTCTAAATATATGAAGACTCTCAGAATCAAGAAGTAAACAGAATTGAAAAATTATTCAAACACGAGCAGGTACTTTGCAAGAAAAGTAATATAAATAGCTAAAAAAAACAGGTGTGCTGTCTCTACTTTATTAGTATCACAAAAATATGTCAAGAGAGCTACGAGACACTATTTTAGGCCCATTCAATAGGTGGAAGGAAGTTAAGTGTGACTCTACTGAGTTTTACAGATGAGGTAGGTTACCGGGGTCAATTATGCTGGCAGGAGCATAAATTGCATAATCAGTGTGGGAAACAGTTTGGCATTATCTTGTAAATATAAGCTTTTACTTCTGTGATCCGATAGTTCAACTCCTGTTTATCAAAGAGGAACTCTTTTAAAAGTACATTAGGAAACATACAATTAAAGTTCAGAAAAGCACTTTTTGTAATGGAGAAAAAACCCTCGAACATCATAAATTCCATAAACAAAATAATAGATAAATACATTTTATTATAGCCACATAATGGAATATTATATGTTGGGAAAAATAAATGAATGTACCTGTGTTCAATAACATGGGTGACCTTATTATAATAGTATTGAATGGGAAACCCATATGAGTTTAATAACCTTTATGTAAAGTTTCAAACTAGGCCATATAAATGGATTATCTATAATATACTTTAAAAACGCTTTCTAGGGCACCTGGGTGCCTCAGTCAACGAAACGTCTGACTCTTGATTTCGGCTCAGGTGGTAATCTCATGGTCGCAAAATCAAGCCCGGTTTCAGGTTCCACCGAGCCTGGGGCATGGAGCCTTCTTGGGATTCTCTCTCTTTCTTTCTGCCCCTTCCCTCCTCACGTGCACACACGTGCTCTCTCTCGCTCTCTCTCTCAATAAATAAACTTTAAAAAAGGCTTTCTAGTAATAAATGGTAGATGTGAAAAGACAACATAAAAATATGACTAGAAAATAAAAATGTAAAATATTTAAATACGTAGTTAAGCAAAGGGTATAGTTTGATAAGCGTATTTTTCATTTTTGATGGAAGGGTAAATGGAGATAATCTCCCTGAAAAGCAACATATTAATATCCAAATAAACTGAAAATGTTGTCTTCTTTGATGAAGTAATTCTTAGACTCAGTTCCTAAAAATAATCTCCTTTTGTTTTTATTATTATTATTATTATTATTTTAAGATTTTATTTTTAAGTACTCTATACACCCAACATAGGGCTCAAACTTATAACTCTATGATCAAGAGTTGCATGCTCTACCAACTGAGCCAGCCAGGAACATGAGAATTCTCCTTTTAAATGATACATTTCTGGAAAAAAAAAAAAAAGAGAGAGAGAGAGAGACAACCATATGAACGTTAAAATCCACATATTCTAAAGCAAACAAGTGCTTAGAAAAACAATTATAAAATAATGAGTAACATCTTTGGTCTGGGCTTTTCTGGTTATATTATTCTTCATTTTATATTTTTCTCTGTTTTTCAAATTAATTCTTCTGAATATTTGCTGCTTTAATTGTCCAAGAAAAAAACTGAGTTATTTTGGAAATGCACAAAATTTTGCAATCATATTGGAATAAATAGAAAAAAATCATTTGCATTTTGCAGGATTCAATTATGTTTTAAGTTCAGTGTAAAATGTTAACTTGTAGAACCTTGTTAATGAAGTCTATTAAATGTATAGTATACAGAAAGTTTGAACACAATAGTAGGCAGATATGGGAAATTCTGAGGAATGCCAAACCTCGGAGGAATTTTATAAGATCAAAATTTATGTAGCAACCATTCCCTAGGAAACCAATTCTGTTTAATTCCCCTTTTTTCCTTTTTACTTGAGGATATTGGTGTGAGTTGTTATTTTGCAGCAATAGGTTTCTTTAGGAACTGTGATTTTCAGATTTCTGGTTTCCATAGACCATTTCAAAATCAATTTTGATGGGTAGAATATTGCCAACATTTTGTTTTTTCAAGCTCCAAAAATGAAACAAAAATATGACTAACATCTCTTTTTACCATCTTAAAGCAGAGATTGTGTACACCTAAATAATCCCAAATAATTTTAGGCTCTGAAACACAAGACCTATTTTCCAGGACACTTTGTGGATCTCCCCAGAAATTAAAGTTTCAGTATTCAAAAATGATGTACTAGTTTAACATTGAAAATGATGCTAATAGTAAGTTTTAGAGTCATGACTATTTAAAAAAAGCTTATAGTTTTGTCACAAACTCTTGGATTGTAGAGTAACTATGGTAAGAAGTATAGGGCTCTTGAGCACATTGTGGCAATGTGAGGTATATTATGTATAACACACTACTTTCCACATTAGGAGGTGGGTGATATAAATCTTGATTTAATTGGAAACATCCTTTTCCCCTAGAAAAGATGATTCAGGAACCCTACTGGGGAGACCACACTCACAATTCAAGATACAAAATGGACTTAGTGCAGTCACAGAAACAATGAGGAACTGAATCAACTGCAGGCAAATCATTTCAATTCATTACAAAATGAAAGTTAGGCCTGGACTATTTCATTTTGGATTGCTTTTTGCAATCTCATAATCTCTTTAATGGAAGTGATTTGTTAATAAAACAGTGGTAATGAAACAGAAGTATCTGTTTACAGCACTCCCCTTATATTTCTTGTGCTTATGCCTGCTTTCATTATTCATAGAGAACAGTACACAATTTGGTCTGGTATATATCAGTAATAGAAAACCACTTACAGGAGGAAAGGAAAGGACATCATCAATAGAGTATAATCTTGGTTTCTGGAATCATTATTGCCCTCTTTGGAGTGCTTTTTCAACCTCAAAGGCAATAGATCTTGAAGCCAGCTAAAAGCTATAATAAAAACATATTTTAACTTTAGTCCTTTAAACAATATCTCTTTGATCTAAATGGGCTCTCTGCTTCAGCAATTACCACTTAAGTTTTTCTCATTTCTTGACTTGGGAACCTACATTCTAGTCTTATCCAATAGTAAAATTCGAGAAACAAAATTCTCTTTCAAAGATGTATGAATTATTTTTCTTTGTATGTCCATGGAAGTTTATTTTCTCTTGTGTTTCACCATACTTACTGATAACACATTAGGGTTGTTCATAATCTGCATAAAATATCGATGATTCTTGATGAAAACATAAAGAAAATAATCATACACCCCAAATAATAACAATAAAAAATTCAATTCATTGAAAAAATTAATACAATTTTTGATTACCTATGAAAAAATGACCAGTTATATTTCATTGGGAAAAAAATCCTAACTTATTATTTAGCTAATTTAATAAATGAATTTAAAATAGAATATTTTAAAAAGGTATTCATTATTTAAAATATGTTTTGGATTTGATAAATTTTCTCAATATGTATAGTAATACAGAATACTATATGAGGAGAAAGAATGTCTGAAATGCAATTCTTCAAGTGTATTGTAAGCAAGAATCCCTTTATAACACAATTCATGTTGCAATATCCTTTTGTGTACTGTAGAAAAGTTTGAATTCTCTTAAAATTAGTGGACACTATTGGTAGAGGGGTAGTTAAAACTTTGTCCAGGATATCAAGATAAGTTATATTAATTAAAACTGGGATGGAGAAAAGACTTCTGATTTAAAGTGTTAAGATTGATAGATTTTTTTTGAAATGGCATTTCTGAACTAAAAATCACATGGGAATTTTAAATTCCAGCATGATTCCCAAATAAAGGATTTTCCATGTGGTAGATAGAGGTCCAACCTTGACAGCCCGTATATAATGTTGCCTATTGGCTATGATGTGATTCCCAACTCCACTACATAACTGCTGACATATAACCCTTTCAAGCAGTTTCCCCATATCTAAACTAGGAATAATGATTAATTCCTACCATAGATTTTCATGGTTAAATTAGATAATTTATCAGAGCACAAAATCTGAAATAAACATTTGTTTAACATTAGCTTATCAATAGTAGATTTCAAAGAGGTGTGAACACACCATTTATAATGGTGTTTGGGATACTTAAGATAAATCATTCAGTTCATAAGTATTGCAGCTTATATAATTTTCAGTGTCCAGAACTTAAAATGTCATAGGCATGCATACAGAACTATCCCACTAGAATATCTGTGGGGAATGAGGGGGCACTTGTCTATGGAAGAATAGTTGAACGTTCTTAGGAATCTTCTGCAGAATCTGCCAAATGCAAGTTAAGTGGCTTAAACCCTTCAAGTCATTTCCTATTGCCAAGAGCTCAGAGCAAGATCAACAACATACTTTATGGGGCTCAATGTAAAATGAAAATGTAGGACCCTTTTCAAAAGGCAGGAAACAATTGCTAGTAAATGTACTAAAATATGAAATACAAAATTCCTTTCTTCTTCAGTCTTTCTGCCTCTTTCTCAACCTAAGATATAGATGTAGATATAGGTACATAGTTTCAGTTTACTATTTACTTGCATGCTCTTTGGACAGGGGGATACGTGGGGGACTATTGCAGACATACCCAGGCACCTGGGAGTCCTGTCCCATGATTAAGGGGCTTGCCTGGTGTGGGGAAATAGGTTCTACTTACATAAAAGGATTTAAATAAAGCTTGGGGGGGGGGATGCTGCCACCACGGGGCAAAAGCGCCCGAGGTTAGTGAGTGAGATATTGTAATGGGATCACGAATCACTTGTTATATCACCTGCAGGAAATTACTTTCCACCTGGCGCCAATGTACTTTGATCACAAACTCCACTTGCCTCCCAGAGCCTTTGCTTACACTCACAAGTTAATCATTACTATCTGATTGTTTTCTTCAAATTCACCACGTGTATAAGATCTTGTTTTCTTCACGTTCACCACAAAGGTAATATCTTGTGCACTCAATAAATAGGGAGATGAAAGTCCTTGTTCAGGGCTCTTGTCTCCTCCTGGACATTAGCCTCTCTCATATTCAGTTCTGTGCCTGTTCTCTTGCTGGACAAGAGAGAACTGCAGACTCATAGTCTGTGACAGCCTGGTTCACCAGTTTCTGGGTCTCCACCTCCTGCCAGGCTCCAGACCAACACATTGAATCTCATAGAGCAGGGAAGTCATGCCACAATCACAAAGGGCACTGAGACCTCTGCCCCTGGAGGCATTAGCTACCTTGCTCAGGGTGAGTGAGAGACTCCTATGAAAAGTTCCAAGGTTTTGGTGTCTGGGGATGAATGATCACCACCAAGTCCCATCATGACGAAGGCACCTGACTTCCATCCTCTGGATGCTCATGACCAGGATCTAGGTGGTGACAAAGGGCAGGTGCTATCATTGGGCAGGCAGGGAGAGGGAGTGGCCAAGAATCGGTCCAGCAGAGGTAAAGGGAGATAGGACTTCAAATGAATAGACATTCTAAGTCTTTGAGCTATGCTCACTTGCAAAGCACAAATGCAAAGATACAGTTATTAAGAATTTCAAGTCAGTGACCCAATTCACATTAAACCCCAAGTGCTGGGCCTTTACTGTGCATAGAGCCCTCTATCACTGCTCTGGTTGCAAGCCAGTGAAGACTGCACTGTCCCAAAGGGCAACAATCAGTGAAGTTTGTACCGCCGGGCACCTGAGAAGGCAAATCTGATTTTTTTTAGTGTTTAGGATGTGCTTCCCTGGAGCATTAAGAAGAATTGGGATGATAGTTTTTCATTTCAGTTTGAAAAATACCTGTTTTTTCCCCCAAAGTTCTATTTATGAAGGAAACTCAAGCAATATTCTCTGCATGAGGATTCTTTGGAGTAAAGTCTCTTTGGAGGTATATGCCAACCTGATCATAATTTGGCTTCCCAGCCAGTCTAATACCACTCTTTGGAATTGACCGATAGGGAGGTTTGCGTTTATTACCCAACTGATTTTCCTGACTGCCATTCCCACTACACTCATTGACTAATGTGACTAAATCCTTTTCCTCCTGTTTCAGTAGATAGCCTATTAGGGTTCTGTGTATGAATTAACTAAATAAGGCCCTCCCCAGAATTCAAAGACAAAGTCAGTTGAAATTGAAACAATTAGAAATACACATAAAATATGTGAAATTAGGTAGAAAGACTTCATGGGCACTATTTCTATTACTTTTCTCTTTAGAGAAATCTGTTCATTTTCTCACCCCTCACACACTTCATACTGAGGGTGAGGATGAAAAAGCATCTTCCACTCATGATCAGAAGGCCTACTCTTGAAAGCTCAAGACATTGTTTTTCTTACATACCACCCACTCTTATCCAACCATTTCCATATGTTCTTTTGAGAATTTGACAACCAAATTTAACAAATTTTGAGAATTTGACAATGTGACACCTAAGGGGCCACACAGTAGAGCAGTCATAACTGAAAGCTTTTTCAGTTGTGAAATTTGGGAATCCGTTGCTCCGCTTTTGCATAGTTGTCTGTTTCTTTGGATTTCTCACAAGCTTGCTCTCACTACATTTGCTGTTCCACACCCTTAAAATTCTCAGTCCTTGGCTTTGTTTTTTTGCATGCCACTAATCCTTCCTGTGTCCCCTTTCTTCCCTTTACCCCCTCAATGCCTTGGCCCCTCCCCTTAATCCTACCTGATTTCTCTTTCATCACAGCCACCTTGCAAAATTTCAACTTTGATTCTGTTCACACCATCTTTCTCTGTTTCTATGTCTTATAAGTGGCATAATGAAAGGGGGAAAAAATCTAACTCTAGGATTGAGTTTTACTTCAAATTTATAGTTTCAAGTCTTTAGCTGAGCAGGAACTTCATCAATCCCCAGGAATTATTATTTATTAAAATTCAAAGATGAAATTATTTACCCAGCTTTTTCACCCATTCCCTGGATGTACACGTGCACATTGTTGTCACTTTCCTCATGTACTTGATTATATTTAAGCACTCATCCAGCCAACTACTTTCTTACTTCAAAGAAGAGCTAGAAGCTTTTTGCCAAAATTCCATGTACTTATTTCTCCTTCCTTTTCAAACTCCTAAGTTACATATGTCTCTACAAGCCGTTTGTCTCTCCATTCAAACTCTGGCTTGAAGACTCTGGTCTCTCTTTGGGTATTGTGCTCCATTAATCATTCTTTCTATTTTTATCTTTAACAATATTTTATCATTTGGCTCTTTTCTTCTAACAAATAAACAATTGCTAATTTCCCCCACCTTGTAAACAGGGAAAACAAAAACTTCATTTCTCACACCATTATACTCTCTACCATCCTTTCTGTCTCTAGTTTACAGTAGAAATTTTTGAAAGAATGTTCTATATTGGCTATCACAATGCTTATATCCCACTTATAAGCAAACATTCACTTTTACTTTATTTCCAAACATACTGTAACTGGGGACTCTAAAGATATCTTAAGGACAATTTCTTGTTGGACTCAACTTATCTGAGGTACTTGGGATCACTGATTACCCCTGTCTTCTTGATTCTACCTTAAACTTTTGTTATTCACCCTTGATCAATTTTCTTTTATTGTTCTATGCTCCATGACCGCTAATGCTTTGTCTCTTTCATAGGCTTCTCATCGTTTTTTTTCTGTTTCTATATGGGAGAATTCAGGATATCAACTTTATCCCCCTTGTCTTCCTTCAATTTAAACTTATGAGTTTTGGGCTCCTGCCTCTAAGATTGAGTAACAGGGATAGAGTTTACCTGCCTGCCTAAACAACTAAAAATATGGATGAAAGTTGATGAAACAATGCTTTTTATAAACATTGGACATCAGGCAGAGAAAGACAGTGAACCATGAAGGACAGGAAGCAAATGAAATAGGCACAGATTACCACATTTTACTGACTTCAGGAGTTTTCAGGTCATAGTTCGCTAAAGGAGTACCCGGAGAGTCCAACAGACTCACTGAGTTGAAGAAGTAGAGCTGAGAATCTGAGGACACCAAGACAACTCAAGTTCACAGGTCGATACTGGAGAGGAGGTGCATAGATGGACAGCAGAGGAAATTCTCAGAGGGTCCTCACTGAGTCTTTATCAGAGTAATAATGATTGGCAGGTGTTTTTGAGGAAACTCCTTAAGGCCAGGAGAAAGATTGAAAGATTTGAAGAAACAGTAACTAGAGCTCATACAGGGCTGGAAAGAATATCTGCTCTTCAGCTAGACTGGACAGCTTCATAACAGAGGTGTGACACTGAGGAGAGTACTCATAAAGGTCTTGTCTCAGTAGTGAGGAATTATGATCCCAAGTGTAAATGCTGCTCTGATCCCACTTAACAAGCCTTACGAGGAAGACCTGGGAGGATTTAACCATTTACAATGCGTTAACTGTTAACAAAGCTTGACAGTAATTACAGGAATACTACTCAAAAAAGTAAAATTCGCAATGTGTGGCATATTAAAAAAAAACGAGGCGTGTGAAGAAGCAGAAGAATGTGACCTGTAAAGAGGGGGGAAAAACATTAAATTAAAACCAATCCAGAACTGATACAGAGGTTAGAGTTAAGAAACAGGACACTACAGGGGCGCCTGGGTGGCGCAGTCGGTTAAGCGTCCGACTTCAGCCAGGTCACGATCTCGCGGTCCGGGAGTTCGAGCCCCGCGTCGGGCTCTGGGCTGATGGCTCAGAGCCTGGAGCCTGTTTCCGATTCTGTGTCTCCCTCTCTCTCTGCCCCTCGCCCGTTCATGCTCTGTCTCTCTCTGTCCCAAAAATAAATAAACGTTGAAAAAAAAAAAAACTTTATAAAAAAAAAAAAAAAGAAACAGGACACTACAATACTTGTTCTAATAGTATCCCATATCTTGTGAAAGAAGAGAGGTTGATCATGTTGAATAGAGAAATGGAAAACATAATCAGGACTCAAAAAGGACTTTTAGAAATAAAAACAATGATTGAGAAAGAATATTACTGGAATGGATTAATGGGATACTACATATTACAAAGGATAATATAATAAATTTGAAGCTATAGGAATTGTCCAAAAAAATGAAAAAAAAAAAAGAATAGAAGATAAAGAATACATAGACTTATGGGACAGCTTCAAGTAGTCTAGTATATGTGTAATTGAAATTCCTAAGAGAGGTTGGGAAACAGAACATTTATTTGTAGAAATTGTCACCAAAAATGTTCCTAATATGAAAATAATTAACTCAGAGATCCTAGTTGCTAAGTAAACCCCAAACATATACATGTGAATTTCAACTTCTACATATTTGTGGATGACTGTCAACTAGGCAAGATGCTTCTTTTAGATCACTTCCTTTTTTATGTAATGGACAGCCTATTAAATATCTTTATCTGGATGTCCTTTATATACTTTAAAGACAAGATGGCTAATTATTTACCTATTTGTCAACCAACATTTATTGAGATGCTGTTATGTTCCAGACGCCGCAACAGGGATCAGAATTACATAATTGAAAAGAGTAGTTCCTGACCTCTGGGAGTCAACAGAAGACAGATGAAATATTTAAGATGCAACGTGTTAAATTCCATAATGGTGATGACTGAAAGATAAAAAGTACCATAGATGAGGCCATGACTGAATCGGAATGGGAGAACCAGCCAAATGAAATTATTACTTCAATTGAATGCTGCAAGCTGCGCATTGATTATTTTATTCAGAAGGTCCTTTGCGAGAGGTCAGCGGTGGGACTTTGCGAGTACCGCCTCTTCAGACCCCGGCTGCATCAGCCAGCAGGCGGCGCGTTTCCCCGCCCGGAAATCCGTCTGCTCCCGCGGAGGCCCAGCTGCCGCAGGCTGCCACTCCTCTCCCGGTGTGTGGACAGGGTGCCCGGCCCTGGGGTTTAGGGGAGAAAGGCGAAGGCTGCTTGGGGGCACTCCGAGGGAAGGGGACCTGGGAAGAAAAAAACAAACAAAACAAAACAAGGAGCCAAGAACCTCGCCAAAGGACGGCCCGGGGAAATATGGGGAGGGGGCTGAGGAGACGCGGGTAGGTGGATACGAGCTTCTGAGGGAAGGCTTTTAGAGACGGTGGTCTTGGCCTGAGATTTCTTAGGCACTTCTTAGCCCAGGGGGTCCTGAGAGTATGGAAGTGAGAAAAGGAGTCTTGTGTCTGGAGAGACGCGGCCAGTGGCTGGGAAGATTCCGGAGTCCGAGGGTTGTGGGGGCGGGGTGGGGGTGGGGGTCGGGAGAAGAAATGTGTTAAAAGAAAAAAAAAAAAGTTATGTGTTACTTACTGAGTGAATTCATTAAAATAGGAGACAGAAGTCAGATTACAGTAGGATGACTAGAGAATAGGTATAATTGGGAACAAGAAATACAAATTACTTTTTCTCAGTGCGTGGCCAAGTTAGCGATAGGATGGTTACGAGGTTAGAAATGGGACAATCACCAAATCAGAAAGTAGGGATGACACTTAAGGGGAGGGCCTTAATTTTGCCTAAACATCGTGGGACGGAAAGTGGTAGTGATCCCCTGTATCTGAATTCTCTTCTTCCTTGCAACACCATTGCCCTACTTTTCCCCTACCGTTATCCTTGTGGGGCCACATGACTGATCAGCGAAATTTGGGCAGGAATTATGCACACACGACCAGATATGGGCTCTAAAATCTCTTATGGAATATTCTGTATTTTTATTTTTTAAAGATTAAATGAATTGGTGAAATGGTGGAGCACAGGATGGAAAAAGCCTAGTCTCTTAACCACTGTGGAAGCTCATCTACTGACACGGTACTGTGACGTGACTGTCTTCAAATTTAATTTCTATTTCTTTAAGCCTGTGGATATTTGCTTTGCAATATTTCAGGTTGCGGCAGTTTTCACAACCAGAGCTTCTAAACTCTTTGAAGGATTTTAATAAGTCCTTAACATGTTTTATTGGGATGTCCAAGGATATTCTTTTATTTGCTTGTGATTTATTTCCTATGGTTCCCACATAGGGAGCCAGCTCCATGCACTGCCCCCACCAGGAGTCACTCCTTTCCTTCCCCTTCCTCCTCTGCTACCCCCTGCTGTTGTGTCTGCAGCTCCTGCTGTGGATCTGCACCCAGGTCCTTGCCAGCCTTTTCTCCCAGAGCCCCAAGAGTCCTGGAGTGCCCTAGGCAGGTGCGTGTTGCTTGGATGACCTCACCTGTGCTAGTCCTGCCACGTGTATCTTCTTTGCTCATAGACACTCTCCACTGTTACCTAGGATGTCACTTAGAAACTTAGGTCCTAGGATAAAATTATTTAAGAATGTCGAGAAGGCCAACAGAAAAGCATTAAACCAAATGTGGGATCCCTTTTGAGAATGGAACCTTATACAATTGAGCGTCTTGCTCAGGATGAAGCCGCTATAATTCCACAGGTGGTTCAGGTGTAGGTATTCTGATCCAGAGGTTTATAATGTCAGGATATCATTCTATTTTTCTGCAATTTTCCCTGACTCTTCACTCTGAGTTAGTTCCTTTATTACTTCTATCCTTTGACTAGCTTCCTCCTTGGAAGAAAAATGGGTAGAGGAGATCCAGGTTACTTATGCATATATTATGTACTCCTAAGCCAAAGTATGTTTGTTCCAGATTTATCATTACATATCTTGAGATTTTCACCAATTAGGCATGGGTTACAGGGTGTGCACTTAGGGAATAGGCTACCTGATTGGCTTAGTGTAGCTTCTGTGCTTCACCACTGTAGAGAGGTTTCCCAAAACCAATGGCTCCCAGCATGGAAATTGAAGATTGTTGGGAAGTAGGAATTCATACTATGGAAGAAATCAGAAAAGTCTACCACAAAGGATTTCTTGAGGTAATGACCACTGACTGACAGATTAGAATACTTTATCCTGGGAGAGGGTGTGTAAATATGTTTCTTGTTTCCAAAGCCTTAACTGAAATTGTAACTAGTATCATATAAGCTACTCTCTAGGTAAAAATAAAATGGCAACTGTTAAAAGATGTGATTAGAAAAATTTGTCTACTTAGGGATATTGAAAAGAAGCACTGTACAAAGAATGTTCAGTGTTTTTCCAGTACCGCTGGAGAAAGAGGTCTCAAGATTTCACATGACCAGTGCTAGTTATATTCTATATTTATGTATCTCTGAAGATATGAAGAATAAAATACTAGCCTGATGTGCATATCCTTGAAGCACTGGCAAAATTTCCTATAATTTTTCTGTGATTAACAGATTCTTACATAATTTTGTTTGCATACTGAAGTTACACACCAGGAGGAAGTGGTGTGTACAAATGAATAGTAACTAATAATAGGTTATAAATCTAGCTTAGAATTTAGAATACATTTTTTAAAAGAGTTCTTAGGTGTCACATCTCCCAGGAAACAATATTGTTGAGGAATTGAAAAACCAAAGAAAAGAACAAAATTAAAAAATATACAAAAGGATCTTGATGATGTTATCAACTTGTATAGCTGAGGATCTGACCCTTGGTAACTTCATATATTTGTTTGTCCATTAATTAATTAGCTAATTAATTAATATCACACATTTACTGCACACTCTAATGTTCTCAAATTTGTGCTGAGATGCAAAGATAAGCGTAATCTGATTTGCTCATCATCCCCAAATGTCTTGTTTTCTCATGATCTTAACAAAACTTAGCCATTGTCCCTCATTCCTGTTTCACCACCAAATTGCGAAAATGCCGATATATAAGTATAGCTATGATTAGCTTGATTTCTTCTGGAGAGTGGTAATGAAATACATAATTTTACAAAATGTTACTATGATATTTCTCTATCTAGAAATTTACTTTAAATGGGAAAAACACATGGAATGGAGAAAAATTTAATGTATGTGCTTTGATTATTAAAGAATGCAATATATAATTTGATTAATTTCAAAGGCATTTTTTACTGTGATAGCTACTGAATTTCACATTTGGGGGCTTTGTTATTATAAAATAGATTAATAGATTATAATTCTCCTCAAATTTTTGGTTTGAGCTTTCAATTAGTAGGACAAGCAATTACTACTGTTGAATCTGGCAGCTAGCCACTATTTTTAATTGAAATGGTATTTTGCAAAATAAAGAGCATGAAGTTATCAAGGAAGTGGTGTTGATGTGTTAACAGGAGTGAGTTATAAGGAATGGCAACTATATATTTTTAACGTGCTAAAAATTTTCCAAATTAAAAGTTGGTAAAATCGTTATGAATGTTGCAGTAAATTCATTTATTTCTTGGAGAAACTTGAATAATATGAGGCACTTGCAAAGATGCTTTTAAAAAATTTTTTTTTAACGTTTATTTATTTTTGAGGCAGAGAGAGAGCATGAGTGGGGGGGGGCGGGGGGGCGCAGAGAGAGAGGGAGACACAGAATCTGAAGCAGGCTCCAGGCTCTGAGCTGTCAGCACAGAGCCCGAAACGGGGCTGGAACTCACAGAGCAGGAGATCATGACCTGAGCCGAAGTTGGATGCTTAACCGACTGAGCCACCCAGGCGCCCCAGTAAAGATGCTTTTTAAAAGAGACAAACAGGGGCACTTATGTCTGGGTGGTTTAGTCGGTTGAGCACCGACTTCGGCTCAGATGATGATCTTGCAGTTTGGGAGTTCAAGCCCCACATTGGGCCCACTTGCTGTTGGCACGGAGCTTGTTTTGGGTCCTGTGCCCCCCCCCTTGCCCTCTCTCTCTCTCTTCCAAAAATAATAAATAAACATTAAAACAATAATGAAAGAGATAAAATTATCATAACAATAATATCACAGGAAAGCAGGTACTTAGTTTAAATAGAAATGGCAGGGCTTCAGAGTTAGATTGACCTGGATGATCCCATATTGTACCTCATTTAGGTGAATAACCATGATTAAATACCATAAACACTATGAAGCTTCAATTCTTTCATCTCTAGGAACTTGATACCAGTTTTACCTTACAGATTTTTTGAGTGTATGTGGTAATTAAATGAGATAATATCCGGAAAACACACATGCCTGTGTTTTGTGTATAGGTTTGCAATAAATGATACATGCCGTTTTTATGTTTGCTTATCAGGGGCATGTTGACAGAAATGTATAGAAAAACTGCTAACTTGTATGAAGAAGTGTTACATTCTACTGACTGTGTCTACTAATATGTATCAGTGTTCAAATATTGCAATATACTTCCCTCAGTTTTTTTTTAATTCATCTAGAATGAGTCCAAATTCAGTATCAAAATCTTGCCAAGCCTATGAAGACTATGCTGATCTCTGAAATTTAAAGAAAGGTTATATTGTTTTCTGTGCAAACTATGGGCTATACAAAAAAGAATGATTGATTGCATAATCAGAGTAACCCAAGTCAATTAATTATAAACTTATTAATTCACTTATTTTTTTCAACAAATTGTTGTGACTTTTATTAGCAAGGAATAATTTGGAGCATTGGAAGTATAATCTAGCTAGTGAAATAGTTTTTAGCCCTGGTCTCACTTTAGAATCATATGGGAACATTTATAAAATACTAACGCCTGGGCGCTATACCCAGAGATCCTGATTTAACTAATTTGTGGGAAGCTCAAATAGTTTTAAAACCTCTCCATGGCAGAGGATGTGGAGAAACGGGAACCCTCTTGCACTGTTGGTGGGAATGCAAATTGGTGCAGCCGCTCTGGAAAGCAGTGTGGAGGTTCCTCAGAAAATTAAAAATAGACCTACCCTATGACCCAGCAATAGCACTGCTAGGAATTTATCCAAGGGATACAGGAGTACTGATGCATAGGGGCACTTGTACCCCAATGTTCATAGCAGCACTCTCAACAATAGCCAAATTATGGAAAGAGCCTAAATGTCCATCAACTGATGAATGGATAAAGAAATTGTGGTTTATATACACAATGGAATACTACGTGGCAATGAGAAAAAATGAAATATGGCCTTTTGTAGCAACGTGGATGGAACTGGAGAGTGTGATGCTAAGTGAAATAAGCCATACAGAGAAAGACAGATACCATATGGTTTCACTCTTATGTGGATGCTGAGAAACTTAACAGGAACCCATGGGGGAGGGGAAGGAAAAAAAAAAAAAAAAAAAAAAAAGGACGTTAGAGTGGGAGAGAGCCAAAGCATAAGAGACTGTTAAAAACTGAGAACAAACTGAGGGTTGATGGGGGGTGGGAGGGAGGGGAGGGTGGGTGATGGGTATTGAGGAGGGCACCTTTTGGGATGAGCACTGGGTGTTGTATGGAAACCAATTTGTCAATAAATTTCATATATATAAAAAAAAAAACTCTCCATGGCAACTCTAATATGTAGCTCTGCTTGAGAACCGTATGTTTTAAGTAGTGGTTCTGGAGCTGCCTGGGTGGTTCAGTTGGTTAAGTGTCAGTCTCTTGATTTAGACTTAAGTCATGATCCCAGATTCCTGGGATTGAGTCTGGCATTGGGTTCTGCATGGAGCCTGCTTGGGATTGTCTCTCTACCTCTCCCCGCCCCTTAAAAATAAATAAACAAACATTAAAAATAAATAAATTAGTGGTTCTCAATCTTGTGAACAATTGTAATTCCTAGGGTAGTTTCAGAAAGATACTAATGTCTGGGTCCTGTTGTTATGGGTGCAAGAGTCTGCGATGTGTGAATGGAGGTCTCAGTCCTTGGATTTACCTAGGAATCCCCACTGGAATAAAGAAAGCAGGAAGAAAAGCAGCAAACATAAACCAGTTTATTAAGGCAAAGTACACTCTCCAGGTGGGAGATGGGTCAGTTTCCAGGAGGTGGAGCCAGCCCCTAGGTTGTTTTGGGATTGGATATTATTGGATTTCTTGGGGCTGGGGAGAGCTGTAACGTACAGTGGCATGGTTTCTCATGGAGGATGCTTCCAGTCATTTGGGGGGACTCTTAGCACAGGTTGGGAGGTGAGTTGACCCTACAAGATTTGTACCAGAACCATCATGGCAGCCTGTCTCCATCTGGGCTGGAGCTGTACCCACAATGCAAATGTATTATAAAGAGTCTAGGGGTTATTCTGGAGAGAAGAGGTGGAAGAGGAGAGCACATGCTCCACACCTCTTGATCTGTCAGCTCCACGGTCTTGAAAGCCCCACAGTCAGGATGTTGTGCCCCGAGGCTTTTAATGTATACCTTATTTATCAGGATCCTTGACTCTAGCTCTAGTCTCTGTCATTCCCTTTCAAGGACTTGATACTTTGCCTTGAGGCCTTCCTGCCTCTGCTCTTGTCTAACTTCTGTCTAATAGCATCCTGGAAAATTTGATGTAATTGGCAATTTTCTTATGCAGACAAAGTTGAGAAGCACTGATTCAGGAAATGAGCAATAGAGGTTATGAGTGTAAAAAGAGGCTAAAGTTACTGACATTAGGGGTGTCTAGTTTGGATGTCAGAGAAGACCTTTCTGAGACTATGGGCATTAAACTAAGAACTGAAGCATGGGTAGGCAGTAGGCATTAATGATATGAACCTGGGAATGGGGACAGTTCTTGAGGGGGAATGATGTGTTTAGAGGCCCTGAGAATGCAGAGAATAGCGAGGTATGAAAAGCAGGGAAAAAACTGGCATGAATTGAGGCAGGGAAGGTTGGCTGCTGGATTTAGTCAGGGAAGAGTTGTAATCAGTCTTCAATTTTGTTAAAGTTATTCCACCCATACTTTAGTTAATGGGTTAGAGGGGAGCAAAATGGTTGCAGATTCATTGGGAAGCTCTTATGGTATTGCAAGAGAGAGATAATCATGAATTAGTCTAACGTGGTGAAGGAAGAGATGGAAAGGTAAATGGATTCAAGAGGTGGAAGCATTAGGATCTGCTAATTGATTAATTGGGGAGCAGAGAGAGGAAGAGGGTGGAGTGAAGGATGCCATACAAGTTTCTGAATTATGTCAATGAGTGGCACATGATGCCACTTGAAGGGAAGCTATTGAGTAAAAATGCATTTGAAAGGAAAGATCATGCATTTATTTTAATTGAGTAACCTTTGAGCTATAATAAGTACATAAAAAGAGGCGAAAAAAAAAGAAAACCTAATCATAATTAAGGTTAGGTATAAAATCTGTACTCTCAGAGTAAAAAATATTTAAAAAATCAAAATAAAGATATTATTGAAGTTTCCCTAATTGTGAAATGACTAGGGTTTCTTCTTAAAGGGGGAAAAAAAAGCAAATGGCAGATACTATAGTCTTTCTTTGAGTTTTGCTTCCATTCCATTCTTTTCTTCTTTTTTTTGTCATATTAAGTAGATACAAGTAATCATTAGCAAGCTAAATTTACCTGTTCTTTGGAAAGAGTGGATAATATGTAAGTCGTATTATGAAATCCTAATTAATGTACTTTTTATTCTTGTTCATTCCTGGCAGTTCCTTTTTTTCCCCTTCATTTTCTCTGCTCATCTTCACATTTTGTTTAGCTTTATTAAGGTATAATTAACAAATAAAATTGTAAGACATTTAAAGTGTAGAGCGTGGTGATTTGATATAGGTATACATTGGGAAAGATTCCCCTACGTTGAGGTAATTAACATATCTATCATCTCATATGATGTGACATTGTTTTTTTTGGTGAGAACATTTAAGATCCACTCTCTTAGGAAATTTCAATTATATAATCAACTATATAATTGTCAAGTATAGTTATGTTAAACATTAGATTCTCAGATTGTCTTCACATTTTGAATCCATAACATTTATTGCTTAAGGCAGACTTATCTTAGAACAAAGTAGGCATTGCTCAGTTTTTATTGGAAAATCAAAGATTTTTTGCTCATAGTATAGTATGATAATGCACTGGTTTATAAATTGCTCAAATTAGTTATTCTAAAGATCATTTTTTACAAATCTTTTTTCTGTATTAAGGAATTTAACCTTGTGAACTTTTAGCGTAGAATTTATAAAACCAACAGATAATAAGGTAAATGTAGGATGCTAATGCAAGGGCCATTGTCCTCGGCTTGGGAGATCAATTTATAGGAAATTAAGAGAAGAGATTCAAGTATGTACTCTTGGTGTTTGCCTGGGGAAGACCTTTTGCCACATAGCTATCTCTTAGAGTCAAAATCCTTTGGAGGAGAGGGTTAGGGTCATGACAAAACTACTCAGGTAGATTTGGGAGAATCCCAGAGAAAAAGACTTTTTATCTTGTTTCCCATGGTATAGTCCATTTCTATTAACAAAGACTTGTACCAAGATGAATCTAAGTTGATGGGCTTGAAGAAAGCCTCACAGAGAAGTATACCTGTCAGAATGGCTTTAAAGAAGAAATGACAGCATCTGATTCTCCATGAAAGTGATGTTGTAGTCCTAGGATAGAAGAGAGTGGTACTCAGAAGAAACTAGATTTGGGGATGACAATGGACAGCAGCAGAAGACAAGACATTGTTGTAGCATGTCTTTTTTCGACTTATGATTAAATTAATTAATGTAGTATAAATTTTCATTGAGATATAAAAACAGAAGTTCACTGATCTAAAGTGCACAGCTGAATGAATTTTACAAATGTATATCCCTGTATAATGAACTGCTCTGGTCATTAATACATTTCCTCTACCACTGAATATTCTCATGTGACTTCTCATCAATAATCTACCACTCCCAAATAATTACTGTTTTATCATTTTTCATCAACAGATAGTTTGGCCTGTTCTTGAAATTCATATAAATAGAACTGTACAACAAGTTCTCTTTTGTGTCAGGCTTCTTTTCCTCAGAATAATATTTTGAGGTGTATGTATCCATGTTTTGTATCCATGTTTGTATCCATGAGATGTATACATGTTTTGATGTATCCTCACTGTTTTTCTTCTCAATTTCTATGTAGTATTTAATTCTATAAATATACTACAATTTATTTATTTTTATTCTCCTCTTGATGGGCATTTGGATTATCTGCTGATATTCATACTCTCGTGTAATCTTCCCTAGAGTGTGAGCTAGACCTAGTGATTTGTTTCTGATGAACAGAATATAACACAGCTGATGTGATGTCACTTCTATTAAGTTAGGTTACAGATGACTGATGCTTTTGTCTTTTTGGCATTCTCTCTTTATTGCCTTATTGTTTTGTATGCACTGATGAAGCAAACTGCCATTTGAAGATCTGAGGTAGCCTCTAGCCAACAGTTAGCAAGAACTAAGGGCTTCAGTCCAATAGACAGGAACTGAAAACAACTACCTCATGTGTTTGGAAGCAGATCATTCAGTGGGTGAGCCTCTAGGTGATACCAGAGCCATGGTTGGTACTCTGATCGTAGTCTTTTAAGACATCTGGAAACAAAAGGCCCAGTTGAGCTGTGCCCACATTTTGGACATACAGAAACTATGAGATAATAAATACATGTTAAGTCTGTAAGTTTTGGAGATAACTTGTTGTGCAGCAAGAGATAGCTAAATTGAGTTGGCTGTATTGTTTTTATAACTGTTAAGTTGGTTAAATATTGTTCAGATCCTTATGAAACAGGCATACAACTAGACCAAGTGAATGAAAATATGTTTCTCAAGACTTTGGGCATCAGACAGTCATATACAATGATATTTGAGAGATGGGAAACTAATGAGGTAAAGCTGCGATTGCCTAGTTTAGTGGGAAAAACATGGCAGCTCAAGTCCTCAGAACAGAGTAAACATGAGGATAAAGGAACATAGACAACTTTGAAATCTTCAGTGGTTTCCCCTTGAGTGTTCCGTGGATGCATTAACAAATGCATGTGATAAAACTGTGCTAAGTCAGGGAGAGGGCCATCTATAAAAAAGTAGAGGGAATAGTGTCAGAGCTCATAAAGAACCAGGAAGAGTGCCTGTTTCTAAGTCCAACTGTGAATAATCACAGTTCATAGGGCACTGATTAGAAAGGCCAGGTCTTGCGTCTTGACAATAATTAGCTTTAGACAAAATACTATTTTGGGTCCACATAACAAATTTCCAAGTATTTTAACTATGATCTAGAACAGAGCCTGACCATACCAAATTTATAGAACTTCCTTCCTTCCTTTCTTCCTTGCTTTCTTTTCTTTCTTTCTTTCTTTCTTTCTTTCTTTCTTTCTTTCTTTCTTTCTATTTTTCTTTCTTTCTGGATATGAAGGTGTGTGTGTGTGTGTGTGTGTGTGTGTGTGTGTCTGTCTTAGCCAAAATCTGATGAGGTAAAATTCCCAATGTCTTTCATCTAATGAAACATTTTGAAGTATGCAAAAAAGAACCAGGGATATGTGGTTATGAGCAGAAACAAAAATTAGTCTAAACCTACCCAAAACTGACATGGATTTTAGAAATAACATGCAAGGACTAAAGCAGTTATTATAACTGTATTCCATAAATTCAAAAAGCAAAGGTAAGTTGGGCATTTTATATGGAGATAGAAGTTAAAAAATGCATGAGTGAAATAAACTGGATGAGATTAATAGCATACTAGATATGGAAGGAACAATATTAGTGAATTTGAAGACATGGTGATAGAAACTATCCAAGATAAAATGCAGTGGGAAAAAGGAGAAAAAATTAACTGAGCCTAAGAGACCTGGAGAATTATGAGTGGTCTAATATATGTGTATTGGTGAAAACCAAGACTTTTTTCAGCACCATTTTATTCCCAATATTAAGCACAGAGCCTAGATTATGGTAGGACTCAAAAAATATTTCCTAGCTGAGTGCAGTGAGTTAACATTTAAAGTGAATCAGAAATTGTAAACCTTATGTTAAAATTTACTGATTCAAAATATATTTGTCAGGCAAGTGAAAGAGAACCAAATTCCATTTTGTGGGAAATACTGAATATTATATATTATACACACACATATACACATGATTGTTTAAACAGATTTTTAGATCAATATTTTTAATCTCTACTAATCAAATCTAAAAGTTTGTAGGGATGCCTGGGTGGCTCAGCTGGTTAAGCATCCAACTTCAGCTCAGGTCATGATCACAGCTCATGAGTTGGAGCCTCACGTCAGGTTCTGTGCTGACAACTTGGAGCCTGGAGCCTGTTTCAGGTTCTGTGTGTCCCTCTCTCCCTGCTCCTCCCTTTCGCTCACTCTTCTCTCTCTCTCTCTCAAAAATAAACATTAAAAATGTTTTTTAAAAAATTTGTAGATACACACAGTTTTTATATATTGACTAGTTAAAAGAGAGAGACAAATACACAGAGAGGAAAGAGTTGACATTTGAGCAGCAGATACAGATATAGACATGCCATAAACATGCAAGCACTCACAGTGGAAATACGCATTATTCATAGAATAGAGACAAATTTATTTATTGTATGATTGCAGTAAGAACAGGAAATTTGAAGGCAAGTATGAAATGGATCTTCCCTAATATTCTTGTGAACTGTTGACTAACATGGCATTTATAAAAAGTCATTGTAGTCTCTATCCTGTACCAGTCAGTCCTGTGCAATTGGTCATTTTAATCAAGAGTCTGTGCTGATAGCACTTCCCTTTAATATATAATACCTTTAAGAGGTAATTTAAAGGGACTCCCTAGAAATTTCTTTCATAAACAAAAAAGACCTAGTACATTTTTTATCAGATTCTTCTAATCTGAGATTACTGCTAATTGAAATCAGGGAGAAGGAACTAGATTCCAGTCTTTACTACTTTCAGAGAGTGGAACATAACTCCCATCTCCATACGTATGGGCTGCCATAATGATTTGCCTTTCAAAGAGTATAGTATAGAAAAGAGGGGATAGAATGACTTTACAGTGGAGAAGCCTGATCCTTAATTTGTTCTGAGATGATAAATTTATCAAAAAAGTAAGATAGAAGACATGACTAATATACTTAGTATAGAAGAGAGGAATAAGCATATGAGAAAGTGAATGAGCAAACGTTAAATGAATAAAATCTAGGAAACTTGAGATTCCCTAAGTTTATCAGTTTTTAAATATTTAGCTTCTGTTATGTTTTGTATACCTAAGGTTTTATTTGTGAACACATTGATTCATTTCTTGCCAGTCCAGGTTGCCTGCCAGTAATTAAGGACTTTAGGACTATGGAACAGATTAGGTAAAGTATGTATTTTGTACTCGCTTTGCCTTTTTATGCTTTAATGTTTACACTGAAAACATATTATTTCAAACACTGGTGATTGCACTGGATGTTCAGAAGTGAATAAGATAAATATATGCCTTGACTTGAAGACTCACAGGTTTTGGGAGCAAGATTAATGCATAAACAATGAAAGGGCAATGCACTATGTTCTAGGAAAAGACATGGGAGAGAGTGCCTAAGCATTCTGGGCTTCCCAGCACAGTCTTAGAAAAGCCCTAATCACTCTTGTTTCTTATTTAAGTTGTGAAGTCACTCTTACTCAAAACCCTGCTGTTTTCAAACCCAGGGATGTTTCAGCATCTTTCTTTTCTTGGTCTGTGATCATTTTTTTTCTTAATAAAGTCATAAGACATTAATATAGAGATAGTAAAAGCGATATTTAAGTCCTTCTATTACATTTTCCTAACTCATTCGTAAGTCCCGTTTGGAGTAATCTGAATCAAATATCATCTACCCTCTGTTTGAGCACCTTTAGGGATGAAAGCCCAATATATTTCAGAGTAGCCTAGTCCACTGTTATAACAACCCAATTATTTAAAATGTTCTTTAACAGTAATTCTTAGTTTTGCTTCTAGTCATTTTTCATTTATTATAGACCTGCCTTTGTTTAATAAAAGCACGTATGTAATTTAAATTTTTAATTACTTTGCAGGTACAAATGTCAGAATAAATTCATAAGCATCAATGAAGACATATTTTATGCAGCTTTAATGTATCACAAATTTAGTAGCTATAATTTTAGTGGCATATCATTAAATATTATTTCTCAACTTGTGGAAAGTATGTTTCAGTTAATGTTAGTAGTTCATAAAAATTTTTAAGACTATCTCCAACTCATTTAAAAAATGTAATTTTGATCAATAAAGAAAGTGCTTTTAAATGGCACCATAAAGAGTAATCTAATAGAACTAGGTTAAAGCAAATGAAGTAGTTAAAAAATTTTTCTTTGCCTGAAAAATTCATTGAAGAATATTTATAGGTTTTAAGCATGTCATTAGGAAGCATTATCATTAGGGATATAATAAGAAGAGATACATTTAGAGTGTATATTTAGCTATCGAAGAAGGTAGAATGAAAAATATTTGTGACTTGAAGACTATTTCGCTTGTTACATCTATTAAAAAGTAAAAGAATGAAACCAATAATGTGTGATGTTGGATTCTATTCTAATAAATAGAGTATTAATTAAAATAGTAACCAAAAGAGAGAGCATGGAAACTGCTTATGTTTCTTCACATTTCTTCACATGTTTGCAGTTAGTGTTCATATTGTCTACAAAGTTATTCACTTCTAATATTCCAAATGAATATTAAACTCTCTGCATTTAAAGAATAATTGTATACCTTTTGCAAGATTAAAACATAAATTACACTTGTTCTTAATTTGACATAATGTTTATTCCCAATTTTGACCACCCAGCCCTCTATATTCCCTCAAGTTGTTCTACACTCTTGATATATATAGAATTGAAGAATGTCAGATGTGGTCAGTAAAATACTACTAATTCTACTCATGTACTTCTAATAATATGAGTTAAAATTTATTCTCTTTTTATTGCTATCTTTCCAAACTCCTCTATGTTTTGAAATTCACAAGTCTGTTTTCACAAAAGTAGTTACTTTGTCTGGTATACCTCTCATTTCTTGTTTAAGTTGTGAAGTCACTCTTACTTAAGACCCTGCTGTTTTCAAACCCAGGGATGTTTCAGCATCTTTCTTTTCTTGGTCTATGATCATTTTTTTTTCTTCATAAAGTCATAAGCATAAAACGATGCTCAATTTAGTTGCAATTATCTTTACCATGAATGTAGACCTTTACTCTCATCCAAATTTATTCTGTTGACCTTATTCACTATAGGAGATATATCCCTGTATCTATATGCATCTTTATTATTTTTTATTATATATATGTATGTATCTATAGACTATATCTATACCTATAGAGGATATATGCATCTTTATACCCTCTATAGGTAGAGATATATTCTAAAGATACATCCTATATATTCCTATAGATATAGATGTATTCCCTGGTGAATATTATGATGGTTAACCTTATGTGTCAACTTGACTGAATCCCGGGGTGCCCAAATATTTTACTACACATTGTTTTGGGGTATTTCTGTGAAGGTGATTTTACACGAGATTAACATTTGAATCCGTGAAACAGATTGCCCTCCCCAGTGTAGGTGAAGTTCTTCTAATCCTTTTAGGGCCAGGATAGAACAAAAGATGGAGGAAGGGAGAATTTGTTTTTCTCTGCCTCAGTGGGTTCACCAGGACAGAGGATTCTTCTGCCTATGGATTGAGTTTTACACCCTCTGCTCCCTGGGTCTCAGGCCTTTGGACTCCAACTGAATTATACTACCAGTGTGAATTACACTACTACTTTCCTGGGTCTCCAGCTTGCAGATGGCTGATAGTGGATCTTCCCAGTCTCCATAGTCATGTGAACCAATTTCTTATAATAAATATGTAAATATATTTTAAGACCTTTATATATTTTAATGCTTATTTTATATGTAATAAGTTATTACATGTATATTTTATGTATATATTTATGTATATATGTATTTTATATATGTATATATATCTCCTATTGGTTCTATTTCTGTTGACAATCCTAATAAAATATATACTATATATATACATATGTATAATATACACACAAATAAATATATATTGTATATCACACCATATATACATATACATATATATATATATATATATATATATATATGAAATGTTATCTATCTGTAATAATCCATCATTTATTTATATCTATGTTCAGGCTTCCAGGAAAGCTTCAGTAGTGAATTAGATCAGTGACTTGGGTCAAAAGTTTAGAATACACAAACAAACATAAAACTTAAGGGATAAAAACAGAAAGGAAAATTCCTGAAATCATTTGTATAAAGATGTCATAAGTTTGTTAAGTGGAAAGAAAAATTAAATTAATGTTAGTAAAATATATATAAATTATTTTAGGTAATTAATTTTCCCTACAAGCTTGATTTGATTTTCTAATAAGACAAGAAATGAAATTATTTTTCTTTCATATTGTTTCCTGAAGACATTCTAGTACTCTTTTAGTTAAAAAGACCAATCATATTCCATCTGCTATCCAAAATAATATGGGGAACAACCCAGAAAACATTATCATACTATTATTTCATTTTTGACTAGCTTTAGCAAAAAAGCCAGAAACATTATGAAAGCTCTCAAGGTCTCTGGAAAATATGTAGGAACCACGATGTCAAAAGTAACACTGGAACTTCAGATTCACCAGGACTCTTCTTCCCATCCGTCTCCTGTATCTGCTTATCTATTCTCAACTTTATTTTGCAGGAGTTTACTTCATGTGATTGGGATGGTGACCATCATTAGCCACTCCCAGTTTAATCATTTTCCCAGAAAAGAAAGCATTTCTTTTTGATTCTCTTCATTTGGTCCTGGATTTTGATTAGTATGCCCTGTTCCCAAACCAATCCCTGTGTCCAAGAGAAATGAGCTAATTTATTTTGAGTAGTCCTGCATCAATATATGTACTAGGGAATTGGGCAGTAAGTTTATAATCAAGAATAAAAGGATGAGGAAAGGTGCATCAGGTGGCCAAAAACAATAGACATTATACTCCATTATATATAGTAATACTGGATGTAGTGTGTCTAAATCTGTATTACTGAGTCTGGATAACAGATTTAATAAATGCAAATTAAAGCTTGAATTAAGAAGCAGTATTGTGATGTGAGACATTTATTGCACCAGAGATGATGGGTCATAGATCCTAGGTTAGTTCCTTAATACTCATAAAGTCATGGACAAGTCATCTAAATATTGTGTGGAACGCCTGGGTGGCTCAGTTGGTTAAGCGTCCAGCTCTTAATTTTGGCTCCCTGCATCGGCCTGTGCCTGACAGTGTGGAACCTGCTTGAGATTCTCTCTTCCCTCTCTCTCTGCCCCTCCTACATGTGCTCTCTCTCTCTCAAATAAATAAACTCAAAAAAATAAAGTATTAAGTACTGTGTTATATTTTTATTTTTAAAATGAGAATTTTACTGCCAAAAACGCTAAATTTTCTTCAAAGTATCTTTGAAAATGCTACTGTGGTTTAGAAAAGACTAAGTAAAATGATAAAGAGGAAAAATATTTATAGACCTGAACAGTTATATCTGTCTATATAATCACGAATATGTGTGCTGTCTTCTCTGTAATTCTTCAGTGATATTTTAGAAGGGCAGAGACTATTGCATAGTTAGATAGGTAGGTAGATAGGTAAATAGATATGCCTCAAGATAAAGACTTACTCAAAATTGTATGTTAAATTCACTTAAATAGTTTTTCTTCTTGCTTCAACTGTTAGACCCTTGGGACTTCAGCTAGAGTTGTAAAATTTTACCATGCTGAATTGCAATTTTTTGCTACTATATAGTTTTGAATAAAATCTCAATTCCCCTCAGACTATTCACAGGTTTACTCTGAACTGTACAAAGTACCCCTCATCTGTAAAGTAGCACCAGCCAGACTTGCCCTATAATATGCAGCCTTCCATTTCCAAATTTGTTAAACATTCAGAAGTCATCCATGATAGGAAATCTGAGTGATCTTCACTATTTGTCTCTAGTATCAACTTTTTTATATTACAGAAAGGAGGAATTGGTACATTTGTATCCTCCTAAGCTCCTTTCCCAAATATTTTATCTTACCAGATACCCAAATGCCAACTCTTCCTTAATGCCTGAATTATCGCTGTGGCTAGACAATTTACCTGGAAGCTCACAACTTGTACAAATATCCAGAAACGCAGAACCAGAAATATCGTGATATGGGATGTTATAGACAGAGAGTCTAGGGACAAACTTTTCCTACCTACCAAAACTTCCCCCTATGCCTTAAATACCAATAAGGAGAGGAGATGGAAAGGATAGATAAGATCATCAGTAATCATCACAGAATGACTTTCCCATGCATTCACAAGAAAATAAGGATAATCCTATTAGGGCCATTTATTGTATTTTCATATGACAACTAAGGACCATTTTTTCCCCCTGTTACCCTGTGAAATAATACTGTAATATTTTTCTCAGAAAATCTCTATAGCTAGCTTAACTGGCACTTAAATGAGTACTGACATGATGGCTTCTCAATTTGCTATTTATTTCATTTTCACAATTATGTTAATGACAGGAAAAGCTATGCTTGTATTACAATTACTTAATAGATACATTAAACTACAGAACATATAAAGTCTTTGTAGTCATTGTCATTTTCCAAGAATTCCTAATACAATGAAGAAGATACAACAAAAAACCCCAGCCAATGGATTCATAGGAACCTGGTTTTAAATCATGGCTTTATCAATTTCTAGCTCTTTGACATATGGAATTTACCTGTTGTTAGGAATCTGTATAATAAAGATTGCAGACCAACATAGCATTTGTGTTAAGAATGTAATATACTGTCTAGAATGTTAACTTTCTTCTTTCCCTTTCTAGTGCTGTCTTAGAGAACCCAACTGTCTTTCACTGATTTCTCCCCAAATACCCAATTATTATTTTAAAATTAGAGAAGAATGTTTCTTGTGTTTTTATGCAGTCTTTATATTAAGAGGTAATATATTATAATTTACTGTGCACCAATGAAATTATTGCCTTAAATGGGGTGATGTAAATACCAATAAACTTAAGCACATTTTCTTATTGAGAATTCATGAGGAGAATATGTCCTCATGAAATTGCCTAAGACTGTACATGTGAAACCAAGTTTCTTGGTGGAATTGCATGTTTGACTGAGAATAGGAGGTAACTGGTAACCAGTACTTCCCTCCTTTCTTATTTTACTATTATAACATGTCTTAGTTCTTTATACTTTATTTTGGCTAAAATTACTATGCTCACTCATACCTCAGAACTTTTCTGTGTTATCCTTTGGGGTGAAAGAAATAGAGTTATGTGATATGTGTAAACAAGGATTAATTTAAGCTTAGGCAAATCCATACTTTCCTGTGTGAGTGAGGTTTGCAGAGTACTGTATATCTGATGATGTTAGATATAGTTTGGCATCTTGGTTTCTGATGCTCACATTTTTTTAAAGCTTTTAGAAAATTATTTTTGGTATGCAAAATCATACACAAAGAGAAATAAAAATGAATTGATCAGCAAGTCAAGTTTACTTTGAATTGAATGTTAAAAAATGTCTCTTATCTATTAGAATAAAAATTACATTTGATGTGATTCTAAGCTCTAAATTTTTTTTTTTATATATGAAATTTATTGATGTGATTCTAAAAGGCATCTCTATCTTTGTAAATGGCGGTTGTCTTGCCTAGAGATGTATGTTGAAACAGTGCTCATAATTTGGGCCATCATGTTCATTTTGTTTCCCAGCATTGTTCATCAGTCTACAGCACAACATTTATTTGGGGCAACCTGTGAACTCTAAAGTAGGTAAGTTTAGTCTTAGACATACAGTGGTGTGTGTGTGGAGGTAGTGGGAGGGAGAAGCCTGACATACATGTGACTAGAAATGACAGAAGAGGAAATCTCAAGCAATCGTACTCATCCTAGGTTTAAGTTTTGGCTATTTTGTGGTTAAAAAAAATAGTTTGGGGAGATTGGACTGTATCCCAAATCAATTTACAACCCTCAAAAATTTTTAAAGTCTTCTCAGAGGGAAACATGAATTTGACACCTCTATTAGAGCTGAACTTCTGAGAATATCAGGAATCAACATATCAGTTAATAAAGAGTGAAAAAGAAAATCCAATCAATGCAACATCAAGGTTTGGGATGAAATAGAGTAAGTTGGGGATTTTCTTTCAAAAGGCTAATAGCAAGGTAGTGTTAACTTGTGGAATGTTGACAGGTATTAGAAACTGGATTGTATAAAAGAATAGAAGGTAAAATAAAAACGATAGAGATCATGTTTGTTTTTGATATCTCTTGAGTGAAAGAGTAGAAATGCTTGAAGTCATTGAAAGTCTTGCCTAGTCAAAGCATAGAGTAGATGACTGTAGACCATAAAGGGTTATAACTTCCACAGAGCCAGAAAATCAGAAGCAATACTACATGCGCAGTGTAAATGAGTTCGTTTGTCTGTGAATATGAGCATAGTCTGTCCGCAATTAGAATTAAAACTGTCCTATCTGAGCGCCTGAGTGACTGTCGGTTAAGTCTCCGACTCTTGATTTCAGCTTAGGTCATGATCTTAAGGTTTGTGAGTTTGAACCCTGTGTCCAACTCTGTGCTGACAGTGGAGCTTGCTTGAGATTCTCTGTCCCTCTCTCCCTGCCCCCTCCCCTGCTTGTGTGCATGTGTGCTCTCTCTCTCTCAAAAATAAATAAACATTAAAAAGAAAAACCTATCACAGTTGGAGCTATTAGAATGGTTGGGATTTAGAATGGGAAAAAATTAAATATTAAGGTACACTTAGAAATTACAGAAAGTCCTTGAAGTCTTGCTTCCCATAGAAAATTGTACAAACTAGAAAAGAAAACAGGAGTTTGACTACAGGTAGGCTAAAATATAACACTTATTCAGTCAGCATTTAGGTTTAATTGTAAAGGAACAAATTGGTTCTTGAATTATCCTGTAAGAGTCTAAAGCTCCAAATAGAGTGTAGTTTGTGAAAAATTTTCAGAAAAAAACATTTCCATGTGTATGCTTTTTTAAAAGAAAGGTAACAAGGATATTTAGATTAGATATAGATTGAGTAGAGTTAAAAATTTTGTCATGGTCCTAAAAAAAATCATTCTGGTTTCAGCAATTTAAGGAGTTTCTCTCTCTCTCTATATATATATCTTTAAAAGATTTTACTTAATTAATCACTGTTTGACCTTCACTGTATCCTAGGTATTTTATTCCCAAGATCCATAAAAAGTAACAGCATACCTATCTGGCTATTTTGGCCTTATTCAAAGTGGATTCTTTCCTTTTATTTTATAGGTATCGTGAATTTGGGACCATTATTCTCTTGATTTTGTTACTTTGGCAGGTTCTGTGCCCAGGTTTTGTCCACCTGGCTTTGTTCGGGTTAGATTCTCAGAGACAGGAGAAAAAAACAAAACAAAACAAACAAACAAACAAAAAACCCCAGTGTAATGGCTAAAATAAAGACCAGGCATCTGCTGTCAAATAAAGTGAACATGGAATAAATCACCCCTGCCTGTGAGTCAAAATTTTAACTTCCCTTTAGTTGTCTACAGAGCACAGAACAGCACCTGAGATGACATTATGAGATATTTTTGTCAAAGAGCACATTGCCATTTGATATCAGATGTCAAAGCATTTATGCTATGCCTGGGATTTATAAGACTTACGTTAAATACTGTTTGTTATGATCATAGGAGAGTTTATTTTTTTATTATTTGCCTATCAGCCATTATTTCATATTTTCTGGTAAGTTTATTTTTTAAAAAGTTTATTTATTTTGAGAGAGACAGAAAAAAAGAGAGAGCAGGGGAGGTGCAGAGAGAGAGATAGAGGGAGGGAGAGAGACAGAGAGAGAGAGGCAGAGAGAGAATCCCAAGCAGCTTCTGTGCTCACAGCAGGGCTCAATCTCACAAACTGAGAGATCATGACCTTAGCTGAAATCGAGAGTTGGCCAGTTAACTGACTGAGCCACCCAGGCGACCCTGTTTTCTGCTAACTTTATTGAGAGATTTTTAGCTATACAAATTACCCTTATATAAAAATGTGTAACAAGAAGTATTGTGTTTTGCTAAGTCGATTTTAGGAAAGTCATCCAGTTCATAAAATAAGAAAATAATTGAGTCATTTGGCAGAAAACATTCTCATTTCAAAATGTAATTTTTGCTGAAGTAGAATTGTATCCCTTGTCTTGAACCACTTAAAATAATGTAGTGATATGACCATTCAATTTTCACTAACACCATTTGGACATCTATATATATGTAAAGTCCTTTTTTAGACATGGTGAGATTTAAGACGATGGCTAAGAGTAAACCCTCCTGTGTGTATCAGGAAAAATAATATATGTGTACCCATATGGATACTTAAAGGCAGACAATTTAAATGACATAATATAGAGATTTTCAAAGTTTATTTCTTGGATCAGCATCATCTGGGAGCTTACTGGAAATACACATTCTCGAGTTGTACCTCAAACGTGCTAATTCAGAAACTAGAGGATGAGCCCAGAAATCTGTATTCTAACAAGCCCTCAAGATTGTTCTGATACATGATCCAGTTTGAGAGTCACTGTACAGTATATTTATAAACAATATGTTCAGGAGTAAAAGAGAGAATTGTTCTTTTTTATTGAAGGAAAGACACCTTAAAGAGGCAACTTTTGAGCCAAACTTGCAAGGGAAAGTAATAAAGCAATAAGGTTTTATTGAATACCTCCTATGAGCTGGGATATTTATTTAAATATTAAAATAATCTATGAGATTACTTTCATTTTGTAGAAGAGGAAATGATCACAGATTTTGGCGAAATTGCTCAAGGTCACAAACCTAACTTTTGACCAGGACAGGAATTGAGACTTGATCTCAGTGAGCAGAATATATATATATATATATATATATACACACACACACTCAAATATAGTTTCCTCAGCCTCATAGGGACTCTGGTAGGAATAATTCTAAGATGGACCCCAAGCATCCCAGCCTCTTCTATGTCTTCCAATTATTCATTCAAGCAATATATAGATACTGCTATAAAAGGATTTTAGAGATATAACTGAGATCCGAATCATTTGACCTTAAAATAGGGATATTATTTAGGTGGATCTGGCCTATTACATGAGACTTTTAAATCTGGGTCATGATGTCAGAGAAAGACGAAATCACAGATTTGAAACATGAGAAGGATTTTACAAAGTCCTACTTGTTCACAAGCTGGTTGTTAGTAGCTGGCAATGACCCTTGGTTGATAGCAAGAAATGGGAATCTCATTCATATAGTCACAGAGAAATGAATTCTGCCCACAACTAGTTAGCTTGGAAGCACACTCTAGGCTTCAGATGTGAATTGCAGTCTCAACTGAAATCATGATTTTGGTCTGGTAAGACCCTGAGCAGAGGCCCCAACTAAATTAACTGGACTCTTGACTCCCAGAAAGTGTGAGTTCATAAGTTTGTGTTGCTTTAGACCGCAGAGGTTGTAGTAATTTGTTAGGCAGTGGTAGAAAACTAATACAGATTTTGGTTACCAGAGGTTGTAGGCTGATATAATGAATGCTAAAAACTTGGGGAATACACAGTTGGAGATGGCTGGTAGGGAGAAAATGGGAGAAATTTGAGGCATGTGTAAAGGAAGCCTAGATTTTCTTGAATGTACTGTTAGAAGAAATATGGACATTTAAGGCATTGATTGTGAGAGGACAGAAGTAAATGAAGAACGTGATAAAGAAAGCCTAAATAGCCTTGGACCGATAGTGAGTCAGAAATTTAGACTTTAAGGATGCTGACAGTGAGGGCTCAGAAGGAAGTAATGAATATGTTATTGGAAACTGAAGGAAGGAACATCCTTGCTTTATCTTCCATTCACTTGCCAATCACCATCATTAACGTCAAATGCCTTTTTTTTTCTTTTTTTTTCTCTTTTCTGTTCTATTTTGTTTTATGTAGTTGTTCTTGGAATTCACTTTGAACCCAGAATTATTTTAACTTAATATGTGGCTTTTAAAAATATTTTTATTCATCCTTAGATTCTGTCTTAATTTCATTTTATACCTTTGTGTATTTATTAAGAGAAACAATCTTGAGATTTTATTTTAGGTTATATTTTGGTATATTAGGTTATATTTGGTTATATATATTTGGTAATATATATATATTAGGTATATATTAAATATATATTGGAATTTTGGGGCATTCATTGGAACAGATAAATACTCATTGTTTCACTTGTATTTGCTGTAGTCAATGCTAGTACAAGAACTTGCATGCAAAAAAAAAATGATCTTTCTAGGTGCTACAGAGGTATATTCATCTCATATATAAACCTAGTGCCAGCCTAAGAATAAGAGCATATTTTTCCTGAATTCAACTCACCCATCAAATCCATCACCATGTGAATTGGTGACCAGATTTTTTCTGCTGAGAGATGTATCAGAATGGAGTATAAATTTAAATTTGACTTGAGTAAAAACCAGATGACATTTATAAAAAGGCTCCTGGATGCTACTAGGGAGGGAAACAAGAGTACATAGACCTTTAACTGCCACATTATATACAATAGCTTATTTCCACTACTTTAAAGTACCACATTGCAGACTGATTTACGTTCCTAAGAGTGTATGCATGGGAACTTCACTTTAGCAAAGATATGTTTCTCAAAATTACAAGGTGGCATTTACTTTCCAGATGAAACCCACTTGAAGGGGGTCATCATTGCAAGGTAAACTTAATTTCTTCCTTTGGTTTGAGTTCTTTCTATGAAGTCAAAGTTGTTTAAACCTCTCTATAATGTTGGTAACACTAGACTTGATTGTCTGTAATTGTGTGATCTCTGTTGTGGAATATAGTTGACTTTCTCTGCATGATGAATGATATTGGAAATTTCTGATGTAGGTAAAATTTCAGTGTTGAGAGAAACAGAGAGAGATGGAAGAAGGGAGAGAGAAAACTGTAAGATAATTTGATTATTAAATATTTCTTCTTAACCAAGTTTTTTTACAATATAAAATAGAACTAATATCTATTGGTAGTGTAAATTTATTCAGAATCTTGCCAAGTGAACATTTTCTAAATTTTGTTGGGTTTTGCCTCCACAGTTAATAATCTTTGATTTGGTCAAACCATTACCTTATTATTAATTGTGCTTTTGGTAGATATATACATAGGGATACTTCAGTATACACGCATTCTGTTTACCGTGTGAACTCTCTGAACCAGCCCTAGAAATGTCAGCAGACCTCCTAGAGGCAGGAAGTGAGATTCATTTCAAATTTAAACTACATTAATTCTGAATGAAATCAAGCCTATTTTCACATTTATTATGGTAACCTGGCCTGAGGAAAAAATTGCAGGTTTTTAATAAGGGCATTTCCATTGGTTTCTTTCCATTCCCAAAACTCATAAATCAACTCCTGTCTGTCAGCCATTATAAATTTGTCAGTTCTTATGAGTAAATATGACAGCCAAATACTATTTAAATCTATAAAGTTATATCTCTTTTAGTGAGTTAAATACACTGTTGGCCTCAGTGATGCCCTTTTTGTTTTTTAGAGTTTATTTTTTTCCACCTCATTTAACTATCTAAAACAACAGGAAGACTTTACCCAAATTGACTATATTCCAAATACCAGCAGAGTATTTCTTTGAATAGTCTAGCTAAAAGTAAAATTATATTAAAAGTCATGATAAAGTGGGAGAAGCAAGATATTTTATCCAAAGTTTTTTTTAAGGATAAAAATATGTATTGAACTATATTGTAGAAACAAATGACTGCTACTATCTTCAAAACTTGCACTTCAAATCCTTAACACCTTTGCATACACATGGTAAACATTAATTTTGGGGTAATAAAAATGTGATTTAATACCACATCTACAGCTTTACGCATATTCCAAAAGTCTCAGCAGACTAATTAGAAGTATCACATTTTATGGAATGAGCATTCCTCCTTATTTTCTTGGCCTCTAACTACTGTGTAAAATTTAAATAAAGGATGTGTGTCTGCAGCCGAGGGAAAGGAGGAGAAAATGCTAAATAGAACTGCAATTAGGCTAATAAGGTGAATGTTTTGGATCTATAATTTTTGCACCAACAAAAGTTCTTTAGAAGGGTCACAGTGAGAAAGTGATGATATTCAGACAAGTAAGATATTTGAACATTACAGAATTTATGACAGTATCCAAGACAGTCACTCCTTAGGCCAGCTGAATAGATGTTAAGAAACAGTCAATAGCACTAATTTTTGCCTATTATTTCTTACTGCCAGTCATGTAGCTCTGTAATTGAAATGCTCAGTAACAGTTTTCTACCTAAATTTTAATGATGCCCTTTATAATTCTCTTTTTAATGCAGTTCCTGAACTTTAGAAAGGTTCCTCACTGCCAAATGTCAGTTCACTGTGAAGTGCTGCATTGGAAAACTTTGTGCTTAAAAAAAAAAAAAAAAGTAGTATTCATTATCACATTGTCCATTCATGTGCTAAAATCGTTGATCAGTTTTCTTTTATTAAAAAAATAGTAAAGATTACTTAAAATTGTCTTCTAATAAAAAAATTGCAATGTGTAAACTATATAAAAAGAATATTTTTAAAGTAATACTGTCAGTTAATTTATTAAATGACACATGACTGTCATAAACAACAATTTTATACTTAGAGAAACTCTGAGAGTTATTATTATAGCATTCACCTTTAAAGTTTGCCAGGTAAATCTCACTGATAGTCACTTTTTACCCAATTCATACCTTCTGGGAAATAATTTTCTCTTTTCTTATATATTTTGGAATCACAAGACCCCTATGAACATTTTGCTTTTCTCTTATATTGTGCAAAATCATGTGAAACTAGAATTCCTGATATATATACAAGTTACTAATTTAAATTTGGTAAAAGGAGTGCTCAGAGGGCAGAAGGAGACCACCAGAATTTTTCAGAGTAAGTAAATTATTTACTTTGCTGTTATTTTAAAAGTTGATGGCAAATTGGCAGTTTTATAACCAAGGGTCTGCACTGAGCAAATATAGTTTAAATTTTGTTGGAGAGTCTGAATAGTGTTCATCTTTTGGACATTTGGAAATTTATTAAGATCCCTAAAACTAGGAGATCAAAATTAAAAGCAAACTACAGATTTATTTATTTACTTATTTCAGAGGAAAGATTTATTATAATGTATTTTATTTATACCTATTTAACAGTTGTGTCCATTTGCAGACTTATTGAACAAAGGTACTTACGTCTTTTAGGATTCACAGCTTTGAAGAGATTAGGACCTTTAGATTTGCTTTTCTTGTGGAGCTCTGTCAGAAGTCATTTATGGGCAAATTATTCTGATTAGAAATAGATCGTTTCTCAGGACTGCCATAAAATAAATCTAAATGTCTCAGCTGTGTTTCTGGTCCAGCAACACCCTCATTAAAGAAACACCACACAATTGCTATGTTGGCAGCCCCAATTTTAAACACCAGTCTAGGCTGCATGCAAAAGAGAATAAATTGCCTTCTTATTCCTCTAACAGTCTGTAGTGTTGGTAATTTAGGATTGAGAGGCTTTCTGAGAACAATGTCCAGAAGCATAAACTGCTTCTCCCATAAGAGTATGATACCTGTGAAACAGATGTCATTAACTACAGTTCTCAATTTTTCATGTTTGACAGGCAAAGCCAAATATTTTAGGGATTATGTAACCATTCTTAATAGGTAATAAGTGAAAATACTCCCAAGTTAAATTTCATTTCCCAGTTTCAGAGGACTTCATTATCCTTGGTAAAACTAATAAGTGTAATGTGAGAAAAAAAGAAAGAAAAACTGAATATGAACGCTCAAGACACTAAAAAAATTAAGATTTCAGTGGGGCTTCAGTTATGTCGTAGATCAACTGCAGTGCTTTTTTGCAGTGCTGATTTCAGAATATAGGCTCTGTAACTTATGTTTTTAACCAACACAATCCCTTAGGGTTTGAAAATATGAGAAACTGGCCCTGCCAGAATGCATACTGCTTAGAGGTAAATGTTCAGTATCAAATTCACCCTTATTTTTAAAATGTGGTTTTGGGGTACTTGTTTACCACTTACTATGCTATCTCTAGTTGCCATTTGTGCTGACCTGCTTTGAAAATATGGAAAATTATATATGTCTCAAAGCTAAGGAAAAACACCAGAAGTGAATGAAGTAATTTGTTTTGCCATAAAATTCCATTATGAAAGCTGAGCAAATACTAATCCATTTAATTACCTATGCATATACCATGGATTCTGTAATAAAGGCAGAAAATGAACAAAGTGCATGTGCATAAAAGTAATATACGTTTTGTATAAAGTTTTATGCTAGTAAATTGACCTCACTGACTTTATCCTCTTTATCATAATGAGGGAATCACTGGACTAGGACCTTTGAGACACTTGTAACATTTTGATTCTTCGTTTAGAAGCAGAAGAAAATGTTCGGTTCACCCAGCAGACATTTAATGAGCACTTATTCTGGTGCAGTCGTCATGTGGGACCCTTAGTTGCACAGTGAAGGAAACAGAGTTTCTAACTCAGATTTGCCTTCTAGTCAAGAAGAATACACATATTTATGTAGATTAGATTTCACGTTCAACTCTTAGGGACTTTCCAGCTAAGAGCAGTAACACAAAAATCAAAACAACTAATCAAAAATCTACAAAGGATGCACCAAACATAAAACCAATAGCAGTTTCAACATGAACATTTTCTTTTCTTTCTCCTTTCCTCTCTTCACTACGACTTTCTCACTACATAAATAAAATTACTTAAAAATTTTCCAGTTGAGAAGCGGAAGTAATGAAAATTAGGTAATTCATCTGGTCTTTCCAGAAGCTTTTAACAAGTGTGGGAGAAGGAACCCAGACCTCTGGCATTTTATTGAATGGAAGAATTGAAATTAGAAGACTGTGCCCTGAATCTGGCCTCAACACCTCCTATTTATGTAACCTGTTTCTATAAGCTGTATGACTTTGGAGTCAGTTAGGTTTGTAGCACCATAACCAATTCACCTGTAAAGTGGCCTATGATATTTTTCCTTCCCACCTCACAAGATTGAAATGATGAATTAATGAAATAATATACATGAGCAAACACAATTAGAAATATTCAGTTTTGTAATGGATAGCTTTTAATGTAAAATATCCCCCGATGTTAACTATTTCTTATATTAAGGAATGCTAAAAATTCTCAATGGTCAAAAAATAGGGACCAAATATTTTAATAGACTTGGTTGACATATTTTCACTTATAAATATTTCACTTATTTTTTTTTGAAGTTTATAATCCCAGTCAACACTTAAAACACCCTGATTTATACCTTAAGATTAAAAAAAAATGTGTTGATATTTTGATGATTTCTCCCAATCTGATTAGTGATTCTAAAATCTGATTGATAAAGTGCAGGCTTTAGCAATAGAAGTAAGCCCTGCAAATGGAATGGTCTTTCAAAGGAGCATGAGTGCCCAACTATTGTTGATGTCATAGACCATGAAAATTAAAGCCAAAGAATTTAATTCCAAAGTTGGAGAGCACATTCTAATCACTGGGTTTAATTCGGTTGTCACTGTAATTATTATATGAGAAAGATTTATACCACCAAGGTAATATATAAGTGAGAGTTGCTTGGCTGATTAATAGAAGAAAGACATTTACTAAAAATTGAATTCTTATGGTTTTAGAGGTAAAGTCTGGGCCAGTATTTATTTGCTATATTAGCTCAGCTGTGTAGACACTTTGGCTTGTTTGTATAATTGATGTGATTAATTTAGAATTACATTTATCATTCTCTTCAGGTAGAAAACAACATCTATCTATTTTGAAAGTCAAGATGCTGGTTCTAGACACTTTTTGATAGCTTCTGTGTGACTCAATCGGTTAAGCGTCCAGCTTGGGCTCAGGTCATGATCTCTCAGTTCATGAGTTTAAGCCCCACATTGGGCTCTCTGCTGACTGACAGCTCAGAGCCAGGAGCCTGCTTTGGACTCTGTCTCCCTCTCTCTGCCCCTCCCCCCACTCCTCATATGTCTCCTACTCTGTCTCCCTGCCCCCCCATCTCTCAAAAATAAATAAACATTAAAAAAATTTAAAAATAGTTTTGAATGAAGCAGTGGGATTGCTGCATTTGTCTGTCCATGTGTCCCCCCAAAAGGCTTTGTAAAGCAACCTAAGACAAACTGCCATCAGTGAGTGAAAGAAATTTCACAAAGAACTTATGAAGATAGTGTTCAAAGGGTCAGCTGATGTTTGACTTACGAATCTTGTTTGGAAAATACCAAAGGAATGAGTTCATGTGAAAACTCCTACCTTAAGCCTTTCTTTCAAGATACATCAGTGAGTTTTTTAGACAATGAATAAAAAGAAAAGGAAAGATCAGAAAAGGTCATTTTTGCTTTGGATCTGGGATATAATCCTTTTATCAGAAGAGAGGAATTCTGACAAAAATTTAAAAAACAACAAAAAAAGATTTCTGGTTTGACAGCACAGCTCTTGCACTCCAGGTTGCAGTGTCTGAGTGAGGGCAATTTGCTGACATGGAGGAATACTGGTCTAGACAGTTGGTTAGAGGGTGAAAATAGCAGGTGTGGTAAAGGTGGCAGCTGAATATTAATTGCCCACAGGATTGTATCCCACTTGTTCTCTTCCAAATATAAGCTTTGAGCCATGAGATGACTTTCAAGGACCATACTGCTTGCTCTCTATGTTCAAAGCCACTCAATCATCTTGAAAATTCTGCGAGATGGATTGCTTCCTTTCTCAGATGCCCAGAACTTCTACTCAGATTTACTTATCTATTTATTTTTTTATTTTTTTAAACGTTCATTCACTTTTGAGAAGCAGAGACAGAGAATGAGTGGGAGAGGGGCATAGAGCGAGGGAGACACAGAATCCAAAACAGGCTCCAGACTCTGAGCTATCAGCACAGAGCCCTACATGGGGCTTGGACCCACGAACTGCGTGATCATGACATGAGCCAAAGTTGGTTGCTTAACCGACTGAGCCATCCAGGCTCCCCACGTACCTATTTTTCTTAAGAAGCTATTAGTGTTAATAAACAGCTATAGTATTAATGAACCAAATACCTTCTTTTAATTTTCCTTTTGAGTTTTTATCTATTTTATACCTTTAAAGATTTTTTTAATGTTTATTTATTTTTGAGAGAGCACAAGTAGAGGAGGGGCAGAGAGAGAGGGAGACCCAGAATCTGAAGCAGGCACCACATTCTGAGCTGTCAGCACAGAGCCTGATGCAGAGTTTGAACCCACGAACCATGTGATCATGACCTGAGCCAAAGTTGGACGTTTAACTAACTGAGCCACCCACGTGCACTTCATTTTATACCTTGCAACACAGAGTAGTAAGATAGAAAAAAACACAAAACAGATTTTATAGTCATAAAATCAGCCTTGGAATCTTTGCTTTAGCATTGAAAAGTCCTTAGATTTTCTGAAGATCTTAAAATCTGAATTTCAGTTTCTTTTTCTATAAAATGGGAATAAGGATGTTAAGTGCATTTTAGGAGAATATGTATTAAGTAAAGTAGAATTTTGAATTTTCTTGTCAGTTGCCTGGCAAACAAAAGTTGTCCAATGAGCATTTGAGCAATTCACTTCTTACAGAAGGTATTACAGACACTTTTGATTTTATCTACCTAATTACTTAGAAGTTTGCTTGCTAGCTCATGAGTATAAGAGAAACATCTTATATCTCATTTTTCTCTTTGTTCTATTCAGCAACTTGAAAGTGAAGTGTTCATTCACAATCTAATGTGAGTGTTTTTAAGGATGACAGTTTTGTGCCTGCTTGTTTTCTCCTTCATTATATACTTATTTTTTAATGGAAACAAAATAGTTTATTAAGTTATTTATTCTAATATATTTAGAATTAATTTGACAAAATTTTCTAATACTGCTTAAAAAGTTAACAGCTGTAGGCAACAGAATTCCATCTCACATTTTCATTTTACAACATCACAGTGTAGCATATGTGATCTCCCACGGTGTGGCAAACTTGTCAACAGTTCATCAAAGAGCAGATAAATTCCTCATGATAGAGGAGAAACAATTAATCCTGGGACTGAAACAACTATAATTTCACTGCTTTTTTTTCCAATGAGCTTTAAGTGTTATTTTATTTTTTGATTAACCCAATGAGGGTAATTCAGAATTTTGTCTTTATTTTTCAGTTCTTGGAGGTGAATATTATAAAAGGACCCAACTTAAAAATTTATGTAAATATACTGTTGAGTCTTTATACACACTAAATGAAAACCACATACTGTGAAGGTAGTGCCATCAATGGTAAAACTGTGGATTACAGAATAAAATAAAACTTTAAATATCACTAGCTGATTCATTTGGGAAAGTAATTTAACATCTCTAGGGTTCAGGTTCCTCATTCATAAAATAGATAATGATAGTAGTACCCATCTTATAAGGTTGGCTTAAGAATTAAATGAGATGAAGCTTGGAAGCACTTAGCACATTCTGGGACATTATAAACACTTGATAGGTGTGCTTTGTTTTTAATATGATAATATAACCATACCATTTTTATTCATATATATATATACATATATATATATATATATGGGAATTTTTTAATTTTCCTTTTGAGTTTTTATCCATTTTATACCTTTAAAGATTTTTTTAATGTTATATATATATATGTATATGTATATGTATATATATATATATATATATATATATATATATATATATATAACATGGAATAGGCATTAATCTAGTTAAGTGTTCAGTTGATATTAAAGGCCATAATTGTGCTGTCTGCCTTTTTGGTAGTAGTGAGTTATTAACTTGGTCTTCAGTTATAGTAGAGGATATTGGCATTCTAGGGGTTTGGTTGGATGGCAGAACCCAGAATTATCTGCTAGCCAGCTTCTTTCAAAATTCAGAATGACATAAAGTATCATTTGCAAAGCATTCTTATGCAAGCAAGCAAAACTTGAATCCAATCAAGCCTGCAGAGTTATTTTATACTGTGGATTTTTTATATGTACCTATTATTTTAAAATATACAGTAACATATTAAACTTGTTTACAGGTAATGAAATTTGAGTTGAATTTGGATTTTCTAAAGTCTATGGAAAGTGTAATAATATCTAAGATATGGTAATAGAGGGAGTGCAAGGAATAGAAAGATGGGCACATTTAGGAGAAATAGAGGAGCTCCGGGAACACAGTATTGACTTGCAGGCATTGTTAGACACACAAGCTGAGCAGGTTTGCTCAGAGCCATAGAGGTTATTACACGTTTGATGGCTCCATAGAAGGAAGAACAAATACAGGTACAGAGGAAGGGAGTTTATCATAAGGACATTTGGTGACATGTTGAAGTTGAGGTGCCTGTAGAATATCTGGGGGGAACTTGAAATGGCTTAAATTTGGAGAATGGCTTAGGCTGAACATAGAGCTAGTACACAGATCAAACAGCAAATTAACTGATGAGTAAAACATGTTCTAAATATGTTGCGTTTTTTTGGATCCCACACAAAGGTATTGATTCTTCTGCAAATACCTCAACTATTTGTAGCTAATAAATAACTTATTATGAATATTATTTCTTGAAAAACTTTATTTTCTTAACCATTATTTTCTGTTACCATATTGGGAATGTCTGTTCCCACCACCCTTTAGTGAAAAAAAAGTAATGCTTATTAAATAGGTTAAATTTGGTGAGCATACTTTGAAAAATAATTTTTGGTCAGTTATCAAAAGGAAAAAAAACTAATTGCTTTACTGAAATGAAAATATTTTACTTTTTCTTCTTTCTTTTAAAACCAGGTTTTGTTTCTCTTGCCCTCCTCCTGTAGAGAAACAGCAGGGAGTAGATTTTTTTAATACGAGAATTCATTATCACCCTTGTATTACCTCCCTGCGGTTTCTGGAAAAATGCTATTCTGACTACAATCCCTGGCTGTGGTGTTTGTCTATGCATGTTTTTAAAATGATCATAGCTATTTTATGTCATCAGGCCTCTAAATTATACTCTTCAAGAAGTTGCTCAACTTGTTTTCCTCATCTTTTATCATGGTAAAAGAATTATAAGTCCATGGTTTCTGTGGCAAAATTATTTCTGCATTATGGAAAATAGGTTTTTTCATTGTATCATTTATCCTCCTCTCCTCAAATTAAACCCAAATCAAAGTTATGTTATGGTCTTAAGTATTAATAATTCATTACTTAGATGAATTTAGAAATGGAATTTGCTGAGGTAGAGTAGAAGAAAATCTGTGTGGAAAAGAAAAATCAACTCTTATGCTGGAGAATTTGTGGTGAAGAAAAACTAATAAAAAGGGTTGCAAAAAAATTTTTGCCAATAAGAAGTACAGTTGAAATAGTTGGAAGTTCACTAAGAGTAAATAAGCCCTGAGATTAATGTCTCATACAAGTAAAGTAAATTATTTTTTTCTGGTTACCATTTAATTCATTTGAAAATAATTTACTTTATATACCAGCATAGCTGGTATACCTTAATTGCAATATGGGCATATATAAGTAAGGGTCATTTTTCAATGAGAAGAAAAATGAATTACAGGGATGGGAAAATGAACGTGGAGCAGAAGGATCCTAGGCTTGTCTCATCCAGCGAACAGAACTAGATAATTACCAAATCATCCTAAATCCCTGAGAAATCAATCTGATGACTGACAGAACAAACTCCACAACTTAAAGGAGAGAAGAGGCCACATCAAAGATGGTGGGGAGTGCAGAGACATAGTTCAGGAAAGAAACAAATTGTGGGTGTTGTAGAGTGCAGGAAGCTTTGCTCACAGAGGAGAGAGAATGAGAGTGAGAGTGAGAGAGAGAGAGAGAGAGAGAGAGAGAAGCACACAGGGAAACACACAAGGAGACCATTCCCCAAAGCTGTTGGCTTGGAAAATGAGAGGGCCCACATTTCATGAGTTCTTGCAACCCTTGGGACTTAAAGCTAGGAGTTTTCAAGGTTGGTGGGCTTGGCAGGGGTAGACCCCAGAGGGTACTTTACTGCTCCTGGAGAGAAGGTAGGCAAACGGCCTGGGAGCAGACAGCATGCAAACAGCGATCTGAAGAATGCTGGGGGTGTGCAATGGAGAGATTATTTGCTCTTCTTGGAGAGCTTCCCAGAGAAGCAGCATTCACAGTAATACCTCTTCAGGAACAAAGGAGGTTACCAGCTCCATTTTCCTCCCTTGTCCCTCAGCATAAACACAGAGCCACCGTTGGCAAGCAGCATAGCATTTATACTGGTGGCCCAACTTGCATACACCAAGCCCCAATTCCCTGTGCTGTGGCTGAACTGTCCTTCTCAGTTGCTTGCCTCAGTCCCAGTATGGCAGGTCCCTTCCTCAGAAGACCCGCACAAATCCCTGCCCATATAATACCTCCCAACCAGAGAATTCTTCAGGGCATCAGTTCTGGTGGAGGTGGTGGCAGGTCTCATTTCACAAGCAGACCAGAACACACCTGGTTAAAACCAGCCACATTTATGCTGGGGACCAAACATTGCCCACAGCAGGCAAGGAGGTCCTCTGCAGATGACTGGCCTAAAAGATAGAGCTTCCAAACAAAACAGCAGAGTGCACACAGCACACACTAGAGATACCCCTGAAGTGCCAGGCCATGGGCACTACATGACTTCTTCTTCCATAAGGCTATTATTTTCAGGAGCAGGAGACATAACTTGCTTTCCTAACACTGAGAAGAAGGCAGAAACTTAAAATGTGAAGATGGATTTATCCAAAATGAAAGAACAATATACTGCCATGGCCAGAGATCTAAGTGAAACAGATACAAGTAACATGCCTGATGGAAAATTTAAAGTGACAGTTATAGGGCTACTCACTGGGCTTGAGAAAAGAATAGAAGACTTAAGGAGACTTCAGAAGATTCCTACTGCAGAGTAAGATGGCAATAAATGAGATTGGAAATAGACTTGATTCAGTGCACATTGGGCTAGAAGAAACAGAGGAATGAGTTAGTGATCTAGAAGACAAAGTAATGGAAAGTAATTAACTAGAACACAGAGAGGAAAGAATTGTGCAACACAAGAATAGAATTAAGGAACTCAGTGACTCCATCAAATGTAATAATGTTTGTATTATAGGAGCCCCAGAAGAAGAAGAAAGAAAAGGAGGAAGAAAATATAATGGAAGAAATAATAGCTGAAAACTTCCCTAATCTGGGGAAGGAAACAGATATCCAGATCAAGGAGGAACAGAGAATACCTATCAAAATCAACAAAAACAGGCCAACCCCAAGGCATGTTGTAATTAAATTTGCAAAATAAACTGATAAAGAAAAAATCTTAAAGCAGAAAGACAAAAGAAGTTCTTAACTTACTAGGGAAAACCCATAAAGCTACCTGGAGATTTATCAACAGACACTGGGTGACCCAGAATGCAGTGGCATGATCTCTTCAAGGTGCTGAATTGGAAGCATCGGCAGCCATGAATTCTCTATCCAGCAAGGCTATCATTCAGAATAGAATGAGAGTTAAAGAGTTTCCTGGACAAACAAAAACTAAAGCTGTTCGTGGTAGCCAAACCAGATCTGTAAGAAATATTGAAAGGGATTCTTAGAATGAAAAGAAGAGACCAAAAGTGACAAAGACAAGTAAGGATAAGAGAAAACCTTCAGAAAAATGACAAAACAAGTAATAAAATGGCAATAAATACATATCTGTTAACGATTGTTTTGAATGTAAATGGACTAAATGCTTCAAACAAAAGGTGTCAGAATGGAAAACAAAACAAAACAAAAAACAAACAAAAAAACCCAAGACCTATCTATATGCTGCCTACAGGAGACTCATTTTAGACTTAAACACATGTGCAGATTGAAAGTGAGGGCATGAAAATTGATGTAAAAAAAAAAAAGCTGGAATAGCCATACTTATATCCGACAAACTAGATTTTAAAACAGAGACTGCAACAAGAGACCAAGGAAGGCACTATATAATCTTTGGGGGGGACAGTCCAACAAGAAGATATAATTGTAAATATTTATGTACCCAACATGAAAGCACCAAATTACATAAAACTATTAATAAACATAAAGGAATTGATAATAATAATAGGAGGGGATTTAACACCTCACCTACATCAATGGACAGATCATCTAAACAGGTAATCTATAAGGAAACAGTGGCTTTGAATGACTCACTGGACCAGATGGACTTAACAGATATATTCAGAACATTCCATCCTAAAACAACAGAATACATATTCTTTTCAAATGCACATAAAACACTCTCGAGAATAGATCACATATTAGGTCATGAACCAAGCTTAAACAATTACAAAAATATTGAGGTCACACCACACATCTTTTCTGACCACAGTGCTATTAAAGAGAAATCAACCACAGGAAAAAATGTGGAAAGACCACAAATACATGGAGATTAAACAACATGCTACTAAGTAATGAATAGGTCAACCAGGAAAAAAAAAATAAAATAAAATAAATAAATATAAAATATAAAATAAAATGTAAAGTAAAGTACATGGAAACAAATGAAATTAAAACATAATGGTCCAAAACCTTTAGTGTGTACCAAAAGTAGTCCTAACAGGGAACTATATAGCAATACAGGTGTGTCTCAGGAAGCCAGAAAAGTCTCAAAAGAACAACATAACTTTACACCTAAAGGAGCTAGAGAAAGAACAATAAATGAAGCCTAAAGGCATCAGAAGAAAGGAAATAAAGATTAGAGCAGAAATAAATGATATATAAACTAAAAAACAAAAACAAAAACCCACAAAAAAACTCACACAAAAAACAATAGAACAGATCAATAAAACTGGGGGCTGGTTCTTTGAAAAAATTAATGAAATTGATAAACCTTTAGCCAGACTTATCAAAAAGAAAAGAGAAAGTTCCCAAATAAATAAAATCACAAATGAGAGAGGAGAAATAACAGCACAGAAATATAAATAGGTATAAGAGAATATTATGAAAATCTATATGACAACAGGTTGGACAACTGGCAGAAATGGATAAATTCTGAGAAACATATAAACTACTGAAACTGAAAGAGAAAGAAATAGAAAACTTGAACAGACTGATAACCTGAAAAGAAATTGAATTAGTAGTCAAAAAAGGCTCCCCCCCAAACCCAAAGAAACAACAACAACAAAAAATTAAAAAAAAACTTAAAATCCAGGACCAGATGGCTTCACAGGCAAATTCCACCAAACATTAAAAAAAAGAGTTAATATCTATTGTTTTCAAACTGTTACAAAAAAAAAAAAAAAAAAAAAGGAAGGAAAATTTCCAAGTTCATTCTACAAGGGCAACCTTACCCTGATACTAAAACCAGAAAAAGACACCATTAAAAAAGAAAACTACAGGCCAATATCTGATAAACACAGATGCAGAAACTCTCAGTAAAATACTAGCAAACTGAATCCAGCAATACTTTAAAAAATCATTCACCACAATCATGTGGGATTTCTTCTGGGTTACAAGAGTGGCTCAGTATTTGCAAATCAATCATGTGATATACCACATTAATAAAAGAAAGGATAAGAACCATAAAATCATTTCAGTAGATGTAGAAAAAGCATTTGACAAAGTACAACATCCATTCATGATAAAAGTCCTCAACAAAGTAGGTATAGAGGGAACAATAAAGGCCACATGTAAAAAATCCACAGCTAATATCATCCTCAACGGGGAAAAATTGAGAGCTTTTTCCCCATAGTAGGAACAAGATAGAGATGTCCACTCTCACCACTTTTATTTAATGTAGCACTAGAAGTCCTAGAAACAGCAATTAGACAGCAGTAAAGTCACAGTATACAAAATCAATATGTGGAAATCTGTTGCATTTCTATATACCAATAAAGAAGCAGCAGAAAGAGAAATTAAGGAAACAATCCCATTTACAAGTGCACTAAAAACAATAAGATACCAAGGAATAATCCTAACCAAAGAGGTGAAAGACCTATATTTTGAAGACTATAAAACACTGATTAAAGAAATTAAGTGTGCTGCAAACAAATGGAAAGACATTCCATGCTCATTGATTGGAAGAACAAATATTGTTAAAATGTCTATAGTACCCAAAGCAATCTACACATTTAATGCAGTCCCTATCAAAATACCACCATCATTTTTCACAGAGCTAGAATACAATCCTCAAATATGTATGGAACCACAAAAGACCCCAAATAGCTAAAGCAACCTTTAAGAATAAAAGCAGAGCTGGAGATACCACAATTCCAGGCCCCAAGTTATATTACAAAGCTGTAGTGATCAAAACAAGATGGTACTGACACAAAAACAGACACATAGATCAGTGAACAGAATAGAAAACCCAGAAATGAACCCACAGCTATATGGTCAGTTAATTTTTGACAAAACAGGAGAGACCATCGAAAGGGAAAAGTCTCTTCAACAAATGGTGTTGGGAAAACTGCACAGCAACATGTGTGCTTTTTTTATACCATACAAAAAAATAAATTCAAAATGGTTGAAAGACCTAAATGTGAGATCTAAAACCATACAAATCCTAGAGGAGACCATAGGCAGTAATTTCTTTGGCATTGGCTGTAGCAACTTATTTCTAGATATGTTTCTTGAGGCAAGGGAAACAGAAGCAAAAGTAAACTATTGCGACTTCATAAAAAAAAAAAAAACAACCAAAAAACAAAAAAACAAAACTGTACAGTGAAGGAAACAATCTAAAAGGCAACCTACACAATGGGAGATGATATTTGCAAATGACTTATTTGATAAAGGGTTAGTATCCAAAATATATAATGAACTGATGAAACTCAATACTCAAAAAACAAATAATCTAATTAAAAATGGGCAGAAGACATGAATAGACATTTTTTCAAAGAAGACATACAGATAGCCAACAGACACATGAAAAGATGCAGAACATCACAGGTTATCAGGGAAATGCAAATCAAAACTACAATAAGAAATCACCTCACACCTGTCAGAATGACCAAAATCAACAACAGAAGAAACAACAGGTGTTGTTGAGGATGTGGAGAAAGGGGAACCCTCTTGCACCTTTGGTTGGAAGGCAAATTGCCACAGCCACTATGGAAAACAGTATGGAATTTTCTCAAAAAGTTAAACATAGAACTACCCTATGACCCAGCAATTGCACTACCTGGTATTTACCCAAAGAATACAAAAATACTAATTCAAAGGGATACATGCCACCCAATGTTTATAGCAACGTTATGTATAATAGCCAAATTATAAAATCAGCCCATGTGTTTGACTGATGATTGGATACAAAAGATGGTGTATATATACAATGGAATATTACTCAGCCAATGCAAAGAATGAAATCTTGCCATTTGCAATGATATGGATGGAGCTAGAGGTTATTATGCTAAGCAAAATAAGTTAAAGACAAATACCATGATTTCACTCCTATGGGGAATTTAAGAAACAAATGGGAAAAGAGGGGGAAAAAAAGAGAGAGAGGCTGTTAACTATAGAGAACAAACTGATAGTTACCAGAGGGGAGATGTCTAGGGGCAGGAGATGGGTAAATAGGTGATGGGAATTAAGGAATGTACTTGTGATGAGCACAGGGTATTGTATGGAAGTGTTGAATCACTATATTGTATACCTGAAACTACTATTATACTGTAAGTTAACCAACTGAATTTAAATAAAAGCTTAAAGAAAAAGAGTGAATCAGAGTAGGTTTTCTTAGCTGTTTCTCTCCTTTCAGTATGTACATTTTTTTTAAAACAAAATATTTAAGGGAAAACTTATGTTTACAGGTGTTAAGGTCTCCATTTAGTTAAGTGATGCCTAGAATTTTTCCTTCAATACAGTCTTGGTGTCTGCAATATTTCTCATGTATTTTACTTTGACATGGGACATTTAAGGGTGTTTAAAAACAAAAAGAAGGTAGAGTAGATTAATAGAAGCGGTACCTTTTTGTTTTTGTTTTTGTTTGTTTTTAGAAGTAGTACATCTGAAGAACTTAAGGCTGTTATTTTGGGTAAGCTTATGAAAAGAAAGGAAGGAAGGAGGAAAGAAGGAAGGGAGAAATGCCTTTAATTTTTTGAACATCAGATAGAACAGTCATGTTGCTAAAGACAGAAATTTTATTTGATAACAGTTTAGTTTGCCTACTGTAGTACATTTTTAAGGGTGAAATAATGTAACTAAAATGTCTAGATTTAATTTTTGAACTCCGTGAAAGACCAACCTGACAATATGAATGTGCTAAGAACCTTAGAAGGAATTTTGGGCAGAGATATTTCAGGAACATAAATTCTGGTGAGGCAAAGATATAGGTGTGGGTCAATAACATGGAAATGGAAGGTCTTATTCTAAAATCTGTTTAGTTAGGAATTTTGAGATCTTTGGAATTAAGATTAAAGATACCAATATAGTTATACAGGACTTTTATAAGATCTTAACCACAAAAAGAATACATAATCTTAAATTTCTATCATGATTTTGACTATCAAAGTGCAGGCAGGAGTATATAGTTCGATTAAGAAAATGCATCTTTCTGGGGTGCCTGGTTGCTTAGCTGGTTAGGCGTCTGACTCTTGATTTTGGCTCAGTTCATGATCTCATGGTTCCGTAAGTTCAAGCCCCACATAGGGCTCCATACTGACAGTGAAGAGCCTGCTTGGACTTCTCTCTCTCCCCCTTCCCTGCTCTCTCTTTTCTCTCTCAAAAATAAATAAATAAGCTTAAAAAGAAGAAAATGCATATTTCTATAACATTTCTTATATTCACATGCTCTGATATTATGGAGTTAAATACAGTGATTTATCATGCCATTCATTATTATTGAAAATAAATTTTAGACCCCATGGTAGTTAACAAACTTCTCAAACTTGCAAACTTCTCACATTTGAAAGCTTTATACTTTGTAGCAAAATACTTTGTAGTAAGTATTTTCTTTCTGACAGTATAAGAACAATCTCCATGAGGCTTCATTCTCTGGGCTTCTCAGGCCAAAACATCATATTCAGTTCTCATTTTCAATGAATTTAAATTTCCAGAATAAATGGCACAATATTCATAATAGGTAGAACTGTCAAGATTGTCATGGTAAATGAGCCTACAAATGAGTTCACAAGTGACTCAAATACTAATCATGAAAAAATGGTCTTATTGGTTACTGACTCAGAGAATAATAATGCTATTAACCATACCACTACAAGCAAATTCCAAACTGTGGCACGTGGTCTCCAAAAATGGTCCCCAATGAACTGTACCTCCTAGTATGCCCTCTGATAGTTCACTTTCTCTCTGAGATGTTTCATGATTTGCATTAGCTGATAGTGTATGAAGTAATGGTGGTATGCCAGCTCTGGATGATGTCTTTAAGAGGATGGACAACATTTATTTGCTCTTGGAAGACTCACTTTTATAAGCCACCATGAAAGAAGTCTCATTACACTTCTAGAGAGACCATATGGAGCTACAGAAATGTTAGGATACATAAGGAATATACCAGAGATGGTTCGTTACTTCTAATTGCACTGGAAAATTGGAGCAAAAGAATTATAAGCTCAGGACTTTAAATTCTCAACTCAGGGAAGAGACCAGAAACCATTTTCAGCTGCTCCAAACAATATCACTATTTCCTATAGTTTGATGTCCAAGATTTGTGAAAACCAAACTATTACTAATAATCCAGAAACTATTTTTTAATGTTAGGAGAAGCTCAGTATTATGCACAATGGTCACCAAACAAATGCTGAGAGAATAAATAAATTCTTGGGAAGAAAGGCATGGTTCAAAACAAATATGGTAAAAAGTTAAAAAAAAAAGAACTGTTTATAGGTAAATACACTCTGTCTTAATCTTAAGAAAAATGGGGAAGAAGAAAACATATGGCACCTTTTGTATAAGACTTTAGAAATTATAATTTTGACTCCTTTGATTTAAAGAGACTTATGGAAAACATATCTTTTATATATGGCAATAGCTTTGGTGTTACTTTTTGGTTTCTTATCTATTTTAATTAAATATTCACTTTAAATATATTTTGGGGAATGTTTATTCTAAATTCAAATGATTAGGGTTTTAAGTTCTGCCTCCAGTCATGGTAATTCAGTTATGTTTTTAAAAAGGAGGAAAAGGGGGCGCCTGGGTGGCGCAGTCGGTTAAGCGTCCGACTTCAGCCAGGTCACGATCTCGCGGTCCGTGGGTTCGGGCCCCGCGTCGGGCTCTGGGCTGATGGCTCGGAGCCTGGAGCCTGTTTCCGATTCTGTGTCTCCCTCTCTCTCTGCCCCTCGCCCGTCCATGCTCTGTCTCTCTCTGTCCCAAAAATAAATAAACGTTGAAAAAAAAAAAAGAATTAAAAAAAAAAAAAAGGAGGAAAAGTCATTTAAGAATCCCTTTCTCATTCTTACGTGAAAATAATTCCTCAACTCATATTTTTTGATGATTATTTTTAAGTAACAAGCAGCTGGCATTTGTGACCTGACATGAAAAGCATGACAGTTGGAGCTTTTAGCCACACTTCTGCAGAAATCCAGCTCACCATAATCTTGATGGAAGGATTGGATTTCTGCTTTATTAGCTTTTCCTCAAGAGATAGACACTTGGCTATTTACTTCCACTTTCACCTTTGGGGGTGTCATTGTTGTTGCTTCTGGGTGACATTAACGACCTGTTCAGCTTAAATTCACCAAACTTTCAGAATGCAATTTAGTATCTGCTGAAGCCTTAAGGTAAACATACATGTGAGACAGTATTTCATACTGGAGTAGTCCCCATCCACCTATGTTATGAAGAGTGATCTTCTTAGAGGTAGTTGCACTCTATTCTCTAAATTGTTTTTAAATTTCCTTGTGGCTGACTTAAGTCAATAGAGCAGTGTAGTGCACCATTTGAAAAATCTCCTGTCTCACTTCTCAATACTCTCCATTTTTTTTTTTTCATTTTAAGCAAGAGAACTCACCGTCATATACTGTATAGTTATCTGTGATCTATTGGTCCAACTCTGCTGGATTAATGCCAGATTTCAACACTTAGCTCCCCACTGGCAAACTACTTTCCCACCAGTGGTTAAAAAATGATCACTTTTACGCTTAAGCACACACATTGACATCTCCCGTCTTGAATTCCTCTGAAAAAGAAGAAAAATAGCTAGAGAAGTCTACCATAGCAGCCCCCTCTGGCAGGGATTCGAAAGTAAAAGAACATTTTCAATTTCAGTCAAAACCAACTGGTTCAGAAAAGTTCAGGTACTTTAGAAGTTAACACAGAGCTCCCTTTGGTCCCATCAGGATTGATATTCCTATCTGCCCAGTTTGCTTTTACTCACTTCAGCTGTTTTGTTATTACTTATAGAAAATGTTGCCTCAGCTGGAAAGCAGAATGATATCAGAAACCATTTTTAGAGGAGTTTAATGATGATATTTCAGTGGGACAAAAGGAAGAGAGTGCCCCCTCAGGATTTCTTTAAAATCCTTAAAGCTAGGTTTTGAAAAGAACATGATTGGAATGCAGCAAGAAGCCTATCCTTAACAATCCTCTTCATTGAATTGCTTCCTAGTTGTTCTTTAAATGGCAACCCTTCATAGTATAGGGCATATTTACTTACTGGAAAAATGGCAACCTTCTCATGACACAAAACTATTAGTTTCACACAAAGAATTGAAATAAATTATTTTTCCCTTACCGATTTTAGGAAGAACTTTTAAGCTTTGGTCAAGAGATTTTTTATTTTCTTCTCAAGGGTAAATGGGATAAGAAATCTTGAAATTAAAAAAAAAGTGCCAATTGACTTTGAAAAAAATTGTTCATTTTCTTGAATTTGAAATTTTTGTGCTTTCCTTGATTTCTTAAGCAAACTGAATTAGATTACTATAGGTTTTTCATGAGTTATTAACATACAACAGATTAAAAATACTATGGTATTTTAATGAGGCTTTAAGTGAAATAAAGTCCAAAAGTTTTCTTAGATATCCATGAAGGATATCTAAATATCTAAATAGAAAATTGGTGCTTATAAAAATTAGAATAAAACCAAAAAGGGTACAACCAACAAGGAGACGAGTACAGAAAGGTGTTGAGTTAGGTGTTGGCTGTGTATGAGTGGGCTTAGGATGATAGAGGTGCTTAAAGAAACAAGTGCTGAAGTAGTCTCAGGAAGAAAGAAAGAACTAGATTTCATATTAGAAACTGTATCTTTTTTTTTTTAACTCTTTACAATATACAAGTGGATATTTCTTTTTTTTTTTTAATTTTTTTTATTAACGTTTATTTATTTTTGAGACAGAGAGAGACAGAGCATGAATGGGGGAGGGTCAGAGAGAGAGGGAGACACAGAATCCGAAACAAGCTCCAGGCTCTGAGCTGTCAGCACGGAGCCTGATGTGGGGCTCGAACTCACAGACTATGAGATCATGACCTGAGCCGAAGTCGGACGCTAACCGACTGAGCCACCCAGGCGCCCCACAAGTGGACATTTCTATAAAGGGAGTGTATAAGCAAACAACCTTCATAAATCTATGTTGAAGGAGATGAACACATATAAAGGAAATATGGAAAAAGAAGAAACTGAGTTTAGGAGTAATGAGAAAAGGAGATACACAAGAATGCTGTCTTTACAGACAAAGGAGACAATCAGTAGAAGGAAGTCATAAACAGTTATAGCTGTAGTGCAAAGGTCAAGGAGGATGATAACTGTTGTGTGGCTAGAGAAAGATGGGACTGAAACAAATCAGTGAACTTTGTGACAAAGAGGTTTTTGTTGATCTTACAGCAATTTAAGTGGAGTGGTTGATGGAAGTTAGAAGAGATAAAGGAACAATCAGGAGCAATAATTAAATACTGCTATTTAAGAATTTTAACTGGGAAAGGAGGGATGAATAATAGGATAGCAACCAGAAGAAGTAATGATAGAAGAGGATTGTGTTTGTGTATGTGTGTGTTTTGATATAAGGTATTTTATAATATTAAAAAGCTTCTTGAGTTAGAAAGAAATGAGGAAGAACTAGAAGAAGCTTGAGACAATTGCCTCTTAATATGCTAGCTAGAAGATAATTAGAAATAATATTCTTTAAAATTAGTAGAAAATGTAATAAAGCACCATAGAAGTGAGGAGTTTGCCTTTAACTCTGAGATCATAAAGATAGATGAGCAAAAAAAAAATGGTAGAAAAAGGGTGAAGATATATATCTGTATATAGATACATATATGAACACACATGGAATGGTTTGGGGTTTTTTTGTTTGTTTTTACTTTTCAGTGGTAAGATCAAGTATACAGAAAAAGTCAAACATTTGTATAGCAAACACCCTTATACTCACATACAGTTTCTACAATTATTAACAACAACAATAAAAAACAATTATTAACATATTCCATGAATTATCTTTCTGTGTCTGTGACTCTCTTTCTTCTTTCTGTAGCTGAAAAATTTCAAAGTAACTTGAAGCTATAATGACATTTCATAATTCAGCATTCATCTTCTGAATTCATCACATATTGATAAATTTAAAGTCATTCCCTAATATTAATATCCAATTTGGAATTATTTTGATCATGTTAATGGAGATTGCAAGTGAAAATAGAGACAAGATGTTGGGGATTTACCAGAGATCAGAAAGTTGGAATGTTATTTACAGACTAAGATGGAGTAAGTGAGGACTAACAAGTGAAGATTGGAACAAAATTGTAGTTTTGTGGTCTAAACATTCAGAAAGATATGCCTACTCTATAACTGAAGAAAGTAGACAGATGTCTATGTTATGTGAATTTTTGAGTGCAAAAAATTCATCACCACTTTCCCTATCCCATATTTCTATCCCTGCCATAGTTCTTAAACTTTTCATGTTATATATTACTTTAGGTTAAATGAGTTGATGGTCTCTGTTAGAGTGAAAATACACTGATTACTGTATTAGTATTCTGGATTAGTAAACACTACTTATATCTTAACAATACTTAGCATAAATAAATAACTCTTTAATGTGGAATCTCTGGAACCTATGGTATTCTACTTATAGATAATTTTGTAAATGAAATTTCCACTGGTGTCTTTAAGACACTCTGTGTTTTAACTGCTTTCATTCTTTGTGTGGAGGATTGGCTGTGTATTCGATTTGACTCTTAATTTAAAAGTAACTAAAATGACCAATGTAATGTTTTCATTAGCTTATAGTATAAATGCACCTACATCTCCCTTAACTCTTAATAATTATTATTAAGTGTTATGTTTTTATTAAGAAGAATACCAGTATCTATTTCTGGAGATTTCCTTGCCATGAATAGGCCAATAATCTATGGCATACTCAGGGTTTACTTATTCCTAAATGCATTGCTTCTTATACCAAACCCAGGAGAGAAAGTGACAGCGACAGAGAAATAGCAAGACAAATAACTCACTTGCCTGGTTATTCCACAGTTTTTAACTTCATGTGCAAACCCCAAGGTCATTGGGAGAAAGTCTTAGAATAATCAGAGGAAATTGTCTTTATAGTTTGGAAGAGAAATATGCAGACAGAAAAAGGAAAGAATGATATTTCACTCATATTGTCATTGTGAAGTTGAAATGAGTTGCTGATACATGTAAGCCATTTAGAACAATACAGCACATGGCAAACATGCAGTATAAATGTTAGGTGATACACATGTTTTCAGTACTTAATGCACTTGCATATACTGTTGACTTAGATAATATTGCCCTTCTCTCTCTCTCTCTCTCTCTCTCTCTCTCTCTCTCTCTCTTTTGATTGGGCAAAAAATGAAGTCACACATGTGCACACACAGCAAAAAATATTTATTCCTTCAGATTATTTAGCCCTCTTAGCTTTTTCTGTTATCCATCATGAGGATAGGAAGGAACAGAATTGAGATACAAAATGTCCTCAAAAGAAGCACAAGTCCAGACGTGAGCATCTTTTTCTCCAGTGGGTACTAAGTGTAAGAAAAAAACACTCAAAGTACTTGTATACTGCTTTTTAAAAAATTACCATTTTTATTAGAAATTGCAATAGTTTCTATAGAAATTAAGCAATTTTTATTATTTTCCTGTCACTGAAGCATTAAGAGGAGTCAAATTTCAGGTAACATCCATTGTAGAATCTGATTGTAATGCTACACCTTGGGTTAATTATATTGCTATTTAAGACACGTTTGAAGAAAATGAACTAAATATCATACTTTTGCAGTGTAATATTTCAGAGTTTATGTATATATATATATTATACTTGTGTGTAATATATGTATGTGTATATATATGTAAATATAGACTCATCAGAAAAATAATAAATACATGTGTCATACCAAATTTCTCTTAATTTATTCTGCATTCTTGAATTTTGGTCATTCATATTTCTTTATGTCAAATAGCAAGCATATGCATTTAACCAACATTAACAAGTCTCTGCTATTCTAAATTCTAAATATAAATTTATTTTACATAAAAAATTTAGAAGCATAAGGACTTCTGAAAACCTGATGTATTATGATTTTGCCCTATTATTTTGAAAATGAAACACAAATTTCAGATATTAGACTATAAAGATGAAAAAATAGTACTAGGTGGCAAAGACTGAATTTGGAAGAACTGTGTTCCTGTGGAAGTTGCAAATTTGGTTCTGTTATAAGAAAAGTGATTGTTGAAACACTTCGCTTTCTTTCTAAAATACATCAGGTCTATTGGAAGTCTCTTATAAAATGTCTTTACATGGTAATCAGTTTATTAGGCTTTCAAAGTTGAAACCTGAAATTCAACCTTTTGTAATTAGGAATTCCTGAACACAGACTTTCCCTGCGCATAATCTCTTAAGCCTGGGATGTAACCTGGCTCTTGGTAGTGATGGACAGATTTTTAGTATCAGATACTTCAGCATTTCCTGAATTTAGTTAAACATAGAAATGTCCCTTCTGTGATTTTCTAAATTTTGGGTCTGGTTTTACTTATTTTTTTTTAACAAATAAACATCCTAAATATCATAAGAAATATTTTCATAAGAAAATATACAAATGTTGAAGGTACTTCTTCAAAGTTAATATAGGATTATGAAGTATTCCTTAAATGCCCTCATTCTGTGATTAGTAAATATTTTTTTTCTTGTTAATCAACCAAATGTCCTCCTTACTCTTATTTTATTTATAAAGCGACAAAACTAGTTAGAAACATAAAATTATGCAGCATAGGCCAACCCTAGCCACTCAAGAGATAAGAAAAAATAAGATTTACACAAATGGGTAGATCTCACATTTTCACAGGGGTGGGACTTGACCTCTATATAGTTCTATGGAAGGGGATGCGCTAGTTGTGCCTTATGTTTGCATTCCAAAATTTCTTCATGCCTAAACCAATGCTGAGACATATCTTGATAAAAGCTGTCTCATTTTGTATATGCTGAAGAATGAGTAAAGAAACAACCACTCTGGTTATCAAATGAGTTCACTAGGGGCCAAAAGAGTCTTTAGATAAAAATACAATAGCAAAGAAAATGGCTGCTATTGGCTCTGGTAGTTTGAAGGTAATGTGAGCAGATTTTCACTTGGTAACTTTATATTTTAATAACTTTCAGAATAGGACTTGGCATTTGTGTTTTAATTTTTAATTTCTTTGGAATATACTTACTTCCAAAATCTAAAAAAATACCTATGTATGCACACACTTAATCAGTCTATCACATATTTAATATATATGACTTTCTCTTATCAGAATAGATACTATACAGAGTCTCCTCTTTGCATTGCTAGCTTCTGAATCAAAATCTTGTTTAAGTGGGTCTAATTTGCAGAGTTAGACTTCTTACTTGAACTTCAGCTTTAAGGGAATCCCCAAAATTTGATTTCACATAACTATTTTGGAAATTTATTATTTATTTTAAGGACTAAGTTCCTATAGCAAAGATATCCCAAAGTACAGTGGATTATGGAAAAGGTAAGTGCATTTTTTCTCATATGGAAGTCCTAAGATGACTGTCCAGATTGGAGGGAGGCTATGCTCTGGATGCTCATTCTGGGCCTGGACCTTTCCATTTCCTTGGTTGGCTGTACTACAAGGCTGCTATCCTCATATGTATAATCAGAGCTTTTGATTGCAAACACATCATTATTTTAATTCACAGGAAGAAAAAAGGAAAGCACTAGTACAAGAAGGAGGGCTATCTTTTACATTCGAGATGACTCAAAAGTTGTTAACAGTCCCCTAGAATCTGTTTCCTGAAGAGACCTTTTAAGAAAGTCTCTTTCAGAGGGGGCTGGGAAACATCTCTAGCTGGGCAGTGATGTACTCCATTACATCTCTATCACTGTGGAAGAAAGAGGACCTGCCTGACCCTGACATGGGAACTCCTATCTCCAGGAGTTCCCTGAACTTAGTAAAGGTGTGCTGCTGCATGATTGCATGCACCTTTAAACGGCATTTTAAGTTCTTCAAGGAATCTATATAAATTCAAATTTTACAGTAGAAATCACTTATCTATAAAACTTAAAATCTGTAATTCAGAAAATGCAATATTCTAATGACATTTTCACAGGACAGCTAATTGGCAACTATCAAGTTCTACATGAAAAACTTGAAAAAATATGAGTATAAATGTATTAATAAAAATGTGGAGGGTTTTTTGGGATCCTAAGGGCTTAATTTGTCTTTCAATATGATCACTTAATGTACTCCCATTTACTTCTTTGTTCTTCTAACAAATAGTTGTTGAATGCCTATTTCATATTTGTATATATGGAAAGTTAAAAATAACATGTTACCTACTCTCAAGGAAATTAAAATTTAATAAGAAATATAACATATAAAAGATCTTCTGCAGAAGACAAAATAAAACAAAAATGCCCTTTTGTTTGATTTCTGAGAATTTGATTTCCAGAGGTACATAGAAAATTTAAGTTCAAGGAAAGAGTAATCCGTTTTAGTTGGGTTCCAACTATGAGAACATCCAAGAATTATTTGTTACGCTTTGAAGAAGCACTTTTCGACGAGAACTAATTGATCAGAGAATAATGTTATTTCTGTATTATTCACAATTACTTGAGATTTTCAACAACTGTTTCTCAGTAATTTTGCAGCCTCAATGACATATGAGTTCAGAAAACCCCAGAGGGTTGTGTCTTCTCAAATAGAGATAAGCGGACTGTCAGCATGTCCATCTTCTCTTCCAAACTGCCTTAAGAATGACAGGCCACAAATCACTCTGGACAGGAAGAAATGAAAGTCTGTGTCAACTGCGTCCTTTCCCCTCTGGGTTTGAAGATGACGAAATCCTTTTAAACTATACATTAATATGTAGTAATTGATATATCTCGATCAGGTTGAATGCTGTCAGTCTCATTGTGGGTGTATCTATAGTTAGCAGCCTACAAACGGCCATTTGCCTCTTGTTCAAGGAGCAGAAACAGAAATTTTCCTACTAGTATGTAAATATGAGTAAAGACCACTGTTAAAGCATGTCTAGGGATTGCTTTGTTTATACTTAGTAGACATATTATGTCCATGTGACACGTAATAAAATTATCTTTACTCTTCTTAAGTTGGGGTCTCTCAAGAAATGTTTTGGTAGTTGAGGAAAAATTGGTGAGACACTGAGGCCTACTACATTGATTAAAACAACATGCTTATGGCATTTCTTCTCTTTAAAATCTATAGATAATTTTAAGGATCTTTCTTGAATCAATTGGAACCAAGTCCATAATGATGTTTACTGTAAATTCAGCAAACAATCTCTCTCTCTTTTCTTAGATTCTATTTATAAATGAAATCATATGGTATTTGCCTTTATCTGACTTATTTCACTTAGCATAATACCCTTTAGGTCAATCCATGTTGTTGCAAATATTCATTCTTTTTTATGGCTGAGCAGTAGCCGTGTGTGTGTGTGTGTGTGTGTGTGTGTGTACGTACCACATCTTCCTTATCTATTTACCTACCAGTGGACACTTGGGTTGCTTCCGTATGTTGGCTATTGTAAATAATGCTGCACTAAACATAGAGGTGTATATACTCTTTGGAATTAGGGTTTTCATTTTTTTTTTTTTGATAAATGCCCAGTAGTATAATTAAGGGATCATATAGAATTGCTGTGTTTAATTTTTTGAGTAGCCTCCATACTGTTTTCCACAGTGATTACCCAATTTATATTACCACCAATAGTACATTCAGGTTCCCTTTTCTCTACATTTGTTATTTTGTGCCTTTTTGATATTAGCCATACTGACTGGTATGAGGTGCTATCTCCTTGTGGTCTTGATTTGCATTCCTTGATGATTACTGATGTCAAGCATGTTTTCATGTGTCCATTGGCCATGTGTATGCCTTCTTTGGAAAAATGTTCAGGTCTTCTGCCCATTTTTTAATCACTTTTTTTTTTTTGGTGTTGAGTTGTAAAATTTCTTTACGTACTTTGGATATTAACCCCTCATTAGATATAACGTTTGCAAGTATCTTCTTCCATTCGCTAGGTTGCCTTTTTGTTTTGTTGAACGTGTAATCACTTTTTATTTTGGTATAGTCCAAATAGTTAATTTTTGCTTTTGCTTCCCTTGCCTGAGACTTACCCATAAATATGTTGCTAAGGCTGATGTCCCGTAGATTACTGCTATGTTTTCTTTTAGGAGTTTTATGGTTTCATGTCTCACAAATAGATCTTTAATCTATTTTCAGTTTATTTTTGTGTACAGTATAAAAAAGTGGTCCAGTTTTATTTTTTGGCCTGTTGCTGTCCAGTTTTCCCAGGACCATTTGTCGAAGAGACTGTCCTTTCTTCATTGTATATTCTTGCTTCATTTGTTATAGATTAATTGACCATATAAGCATGGTGTATTCATGGTCTTTCTGTCCTGTTGATCTGTGTGTCTCTTTTTGTGTAAGTACTGTAATGTTTTGATTACTATAGTTTTGTAGTATATCTTTAAATCTGGGATTGTGGTACCTCCAGCTTTGTTCTTTTTATTTTTATTTTTTTTATTAATTATTTAAAATTTTAATTCCAGTATAATTAACGTACAGTGTTTTATTGGTTTCAGGTGTATAATATAGTAAGTTAACAATTCCATAAATTACTCAGGCCTCCTCACGATAAGTGTACTCTAATCACCTTCACATATTGTACCCATCCCACTCCCACACCTCCCCTCTGGTAACCATCTGTTTGTTCTCTATAGTTAAGAATCTCTTTATTGTTTTGCTTCTTTTTTTCTTTGTTTTGTTTTGTTTTTTTTTTTTAATTCCACATATGAGTGACATCATATGGCATTTATCTCTCTGTGACTGATATATTTCACTTAGCATTATACCCTCTAGATCTATCTATGTTGTCAAAGATGGCAAGATTTCATTCTTTTTAATGGCTGAGTAATATTTTAGTGTATGTGCGTGCATGTGTGTGTGTATACCACATCTTCTTTATCCATTCATCTGTGGATGGATAGTTGGGCTGCTTCCATAATTTGACTATTGTAAATAATGCAGTAAAAATAGGGGTGTATATATCTTTTTGGATTAGTGTTTCCATTTTCTTTGGGTAAATACCCAGTTCTGGAATTACTGGATAATATGGTAATTCTATTTTTAATTTTTTGAAGAGCCTCCATAGTGTTGTCCACAGTGGGTGCACCATTTTGCATTCCTACCACCAATTTATGAGGGTTCCTTTTTCTTTACATCCTTACCAGCACTTGTTGTTTCTTGTGTTTTTGATTGTAGCCCAACTTTGTTCTTCTTTCTCAAGAGCGCTTCAGCTATTTGAGGTCTTTTGTGGTTCTATACACATTTTAGGATTATTTGTTCTAGTTCTGTGAAAAATGCTGTTGGTATTTTGGTAGAGATTGCATTGAATCTGTAGATTGATTTAGGTAGTATGGACGTTTTAATGATGTTAATTCCAACAATCCATGAGCATGATATATGTTTCCATTTTTTTGTGTATCATCTTCAGTTTCTTTCTTTTTTTTTTTTTATATATATATGAAGTTTATTGTCAGATTGGTTTCCATACAACACCCAGTGCTCATCCCAAAAGGTGCCCTCCTCAATACCCATCACCCACCCTCCCCTCCCTCCCACCCCCCATCAACCCTCAGTTTGTTCTCAGTTTTTAACAGTCTCTTATGCTTTGGCTCTCTCCCACTCTAACCTCTTTTTTTTTTTTTTCCTTCCCCTCCCCCATGGATTCCTGTTAAGTTTCTCAGGATCCACATAAGAGTGAAACCATATGGTATCTGTCTTTCTCTGTATGGCTTATTTCACTTAGCATTACACTCTCCAGTTCCATCCACGTTGCTACAAAAGGCCATATTTCATTTTTTCTCATCGCCACGTAGTATTCCATTGTGTATATAAACCACAATTTCTTTATCCATTCATCAGTTGATGGACATTTAGGCTCTTTCCATAATTTGGCTATTGTTGAGAGTGCTGCTATAAACATTGGGGTACAAGTGCCCCTATGCATCAGTACTCCTGTATCCCTTGGGTAAATTCCTAGCAGTGCTATTGCTGGGTCATAGGGTAGGTCTATTTTTAATTTTCTGAGGAACCTCCACACTGCTTTCCAGAGCGGCTGCACCAATTTGCATTCCCACCAACAGTGCAAGAGGGTTCCCGTTTCTCCACATCCTCTCCAGCATCTATAGTCTCCTGATTTGTTCATTTTGGCCACTCTGACTGGCGTGAGGTGATACCTGAGTGTGGTTTTGATTTGTATTTCCCTGATAAGGAACGATGCTGAACATCTTTTCATGTGCCTGTTGGCCATCTGGATGTCTTCTTTAGAGAAGTGTCTATTCATGTTTTCTGCCCATTTCTTCACTGGGTTATTTGTTTTTTGGGTGTGGAGTTTGGTGAGCTCTTTACAGATTTTAGAAACTAGCCCTTTGTCTGATATGTCGTTTGCAAATATCTTTTCCTATTCCGTTGGTTGCCTTTTAGTTTTGTTGGTTGTTTGCTTTGCTGTGCAGAAGCTTTTTATCTTCATAAGGTCCCAGTAATTCACTTTTGCTTTTAATTCCCTTGCCTTTGGGGATGTGTCGAGTAAGAGATTGCTACAGCTGAGGTCAGAGAGGTCTTTTCCTGCTTTCTCCTCTAAGGTTTTGATGGTTTCCTGTCTCACATTTAGGTCCTTTATCCATTTTGAGTTTATTTTTGTAAATGGTGTGAGAAAGTGGTCTAGTTTCAACCGTCTGCATGTTGCTGTCCAGTTCTCCCAGCACCATTTGTTAAAGAGGCTGTCTTTTTTCCATTGGATGTTCTTTCCTGCTTTGTCAAAGATGAGTTGGCCATACGTTTGTGGGTCTAGTTCTGGGGTTTCTATTCTATTCCATTGGTCTGTGTGTCTGTTTTTGTGCCAATACCATGCTGTCTTGATGATGACAGCTTTGTAGTAGAGGCTAAAGTCTGGGATTGTGATGCCTCCTGCTTTGGTCTTCTTCTTCAAAATTCCTTTGGCTATTCGGGGCCTTTTGTGGTTCCATATGAATTTTAGGATTGCTTGTTTTAGTTTCGAGAAGAATGCTGGTGCAATTTTGATTGGGATTGCATTGAATGTGTAGATAGCTTTGGGTAGTATTGACATTTTGACAATATTTATTTTTCCAATCCATGAGCAGGGAATGTCTTTCCATTTCTTTAAATCTTCTTCAATTGCCTTCATAAGCTTTCTATAGTTTTCAGCATACAGATCCTTTACATCTTTGGTTAGATTTATTCCTAGGTATTTTATGCTTCTTGGTGCAATTGTGAATGGGATCAGTTTCTTTATTTGTCTTTCTGTTGCTTCATTGTTAGTATATAAGAATTCAACTGATTTCTGTACATTGATTTTGTATCCTGCAACTTTGCTGAATTCATGTATCAGTTCTAGCAGACTTTTGGTGGAGTCTATCGGATTTTCCATGTATAATATCATGTCATCTGCAAAAAGCGAAAGCTTGACTTCATCTTTGCCAATTTTGATGCCTTTGATTTCCTTTTGTTGTCTGATTGCTGATGCTAGAACTTCCAGCACTATGTTAAACAACAGCGGTGAGAGTGGGCATCCCTGTCGTGTTCCTGATCTCAGGGAAAAAGCTCTCAGTTTTTCCCCATTGAGGATGATATTAGCTGTGGGCTTTTCATAAATGGCTTTTATGATCTTTAAGTATGTTCCTTCTATCCCGACTTTCTCAAGGGTTTTTATTAAGAAAGGGTGCTGGATTTTGTCAAAGGCCTTTTCTGCATCGATTGACAGGATCATATGGTTCTTCTCTTTTTTTTTTGTTAATGTGATGTATCACGTTGATTGATTTGCGAATGTTGAACCAGCCCTGCATCCCAGGAATGAATCCCACTTGATCATGGTGAATAATTCTTTTTATATGCTGTTGAATTCGATTTGCTAGTATCTTATTGAGAATTTTTGCATCCATATTCATCAGGGATATTGGCCTGTAGTTCTCTTTTTTTACTGGGTCTCTGTCTGGTTTAGGAATCAAAGTAATACTGGCTTCATAGAATGAGTCTGGAAGTTTTCCTTCCCTTTCTGTTTTTTGGAATAGCTTGAGAAGGATAGGTATTATCTCTGCTTTAAATGTCTGGTAGAACTCCCCTGGGAAGCCATCTCGTCCTGGACTCTTATTTGTTGGGAGATTTTTGATAACCGATTCAATTTCTTCGCTGGTTATGGGTCTGTTCAAGCTTTCTATTTCCTCCTGATTGAGTTTTGGAAGAGTGTGGGTGTTCAGGAATTTGTCCATTTCTTCCAGGTTGTCCAGTTTGTTGGCATATAATCTTTCATAGTATTCCCTGATAATTGTTTGTATCTCTGAGGGATTGGTTGTAATAATTCCATTTTCATTCATGATTTTATCTATTTGGGTCATCTCCCTTTTCTTTTTGAGAAGCCTGGCTAGCGGTTTGTCAATTTTGTTTATTTTTTCAAAAAACCAACTCTTGGTTTCGTTGATCTGCTCTACAGTTTTTTTAGATTCTATATTGTTTATTTCTGCTCTGATCTTTATTATTTCTCTTCTTCTGCTGGGTTTAGGCTGCCTTTGCTGTTCTGCTTCTATTTCCTTTAGGTGTGCTGTTAGATTTTGTATTTGGGATATTTGTTGTTTCTTGAGATAGGCCTGGATTGCAATGTATTTTCCTCTCAGGACTGCCTTCGCTGCGTCCCAAAGCGTTTGGATTGTTGTATTTTCATTTTCGTTTGTTTCCATATATTTTTTGATTTCTTCTCTAATTGCCTGGTTGACCCACTCATTCGTTAGTAGGGTGTTCTTTAACCTCCATGCTTTTGGAGGTTTTCCAGACTTTTTCCTGTGGTTGATTTCAAGCTTCATAGCATTGTGGTCTGAAAGTATGCATGGTATAATTTCAATTCTTGTAAACTTATGAAGGGCTGTTTTGTGGCCCAGTATATGATCTATCTTGGAGAATGTTCCATGTGCACTCGAGAAGAAAGTATATTCTGTTGCTTTGGGATGCAGAGTTCTAAATATATCTGTCAAGTCCATCTGATCCAATGTCTCATTCAGGGCCCTTGTTTCTTTATTGACCATGTGTCTAGATGATCTGTCCATTTCTGTAAGTGGGGTGTTAAAGTCCCCAGCAATTACCACATTCTTATCAATAAGGTTGCTTCTGTTTATGAGTAATTGTTTTATATATTTGGGGGCTCCGGTATTCGGCGCATAGACATTTATAATTGTTAGCTCTTCCTGATGGATAGACCCTGTAACTATTATATAATGTCCTTCTTCATCTCTTGTTACAGCCTTTAATTTATTTTATTTTATTTTTTTTTTAAATTTTTTTTTTCAACGTTTATTTATTTTTGGGACAGAGAGAGACAGAGCATGAACGGGGGAGGGTCACAGAGAGAGGGAGACACAGAATCAGAAACAGGCTCCAGGCTCTGAGCCATCAGCCCAGAGCCTGACGTGGGGCTCGAACTCCCGGACCATGAGATCGTGACCTGGCTGAAGTCGGACGCTTAACCGACTGCGCCACCCAGGCGCCCCTACAGCCTTTAATTTAAAGTCTAGTTTGTCTGATATAAGTATGGCTACTCCAGCTTTCTTTTGGCTTCCAGTAGCATGATAAATAGTTCTCTATCCCCTCACTCTCAATCTAAAGGTGTCCTCAGGTCTAAAATGAGTCTCTTGTAGACAGCAAATAGATGGGTCTTGTTTTTTTATCCATTCTGGTACCCTATGTCTTTTGGTTGGCGCATTTAATCCATTTACATTCAGTGTTATTATAGAAAGATACGGGTTTAGAGTCATTGTGATGTCTGTATGTTTTATGCTTGTAGTGATGTCTCTGGTACTTTGTCTCACAGGGTCCCCCTTAGGATCTCTTGTAGGGCTGGTTTAGTGGTGACAAATTCCTTCAGTTTTTGTTTGTTTGGGAAGACCTTTATCTCTCCTTCTATTCTAAATGACAGACTTGCTGGATAAAGGATTCTTGGCTGCATATTTTTGCTGTCTAGCACCCTGAAAATCTCGTGCCAATTCTTTCTGGCCTGCCAAGTTTCAAAAGAGAGATCAGTCACGAGTCTTATAGGTCTCCCTTTATATGTGAGGGCACGTTTACCCCTTGCTGCTTTCAGAATTTTCTCTTTATCCTTGTATTTTGCCAGTTTCACTATGATATGTCGTGCAGAAGATCGATTCAAGTTACGTCTGAAGGGAGTTCTCTGTGCCTCTTGGATTTCAATGCCTTTTTCCTTCCCCAGTTCAGGGAAGTTCTCAGCTATTATTTCTTCAAGTACCCCTTCAGCACCTTTCCCTCTCTCTTCCTCCTCTGGGATACCAATTATGCGTATATTATTTCTTTTTAGTGTATCACTTAGTTCTCTAATTTTCCCCTCATACTCCTGGATTTTTTTTATCTCTCTTTTTCTCAGCTTCCTCTTTTTCCAATACTTTATCTTCTAGTTCACCTATTCTCTCCTCTGCCTCTTCCATCCGAGCTGTGGTGGTTTGCATTTTGTTTTGCATTTCCTTTAAAGCGTTTTTCAGCTCCTCGTGACTGTTCCTTAGTCCCTTGATCTCTGTAGCAAGAGATTCTCTGCTGTCCTGTATACTGTTTTCCAGCCCAGCGATTAATTTTATGACTATTATTCTAAATTCATTTTCTGTTATATTATTTAAATCCTTTTTGATCAGCTCATTAGCTGTTGTTATTTCCTGGAGATTCTTCTGAGGGGAATTCTTCTGCTTGGTCATTTTGGATAGTCCCTGGCGTGGTGAGGACCTGCAGGGCACTTCCCCTGTGCTGTGGTGTATAACTGGAGTTGGTGGGCGGGGCCGCAGTCAGTCCTGATGTCTGCCCCCAGCCCACCGCTGGGGCCACAGTCAGACTGGTGTGTGCCTTCTCTTCCCCTCTCCTAGGGGCGGGATTCACTGTGGGGTGGCGTGGCCTGTCTGGGCTACTTGCACACTGCCAGGCTTGTGATGCTGGGGATCTGGCGTATTAGCTGGGGTGGGTAGGCAAGGTGCACGGCGGCAGGGGGGGCAGGCTTAGCTTGCTTCTCCTTAGGTGATCCACTTCAGGAGGGGCCCTGTGGCAGCTGGAGGGAGTCAGATCCGCTGCCGGAGGTTTGGCTCCGCAGAAGCACAGAGTTGGGTGTTTGCGCGGAGCGAGCAATTTCCCTGGCAGGAACCGGTTCCCTTTGGGATTTTGGCTGGGGGATGGGCAGGGGAGATGGCGCTGGCGAGCGCCTTTGTTCCCCGCCAAACTGAGCTCTGTCGTCCGGGGGCTCCGCAGCTCACCCTCCCTTTGTCCTCCAGCCTTCCCGCTTTCCGAGCAGAGCTGTTAACTTATGACCTCCCAGACGCTAAGTCGCGCTTGCTGTCGGAACACAGTCCGTCAGGCCCCTCCGCTTTTGCAAGCCAGACTCAGGGACTCTGCTTGGCCTGTGAGCCGCCCCTCCGCCCCGGCTCCCTCCCGCCAGTCCTTGGAGCACGCACCACCTCGCCGCCCTTCCTACCCTCTTCCGTGGGCCTCTCGTCTGCGCTTGGGTCTGGCGACTCCGTTCTGCTAATCCTCTGGCAGTTTTCTGGGTTATTTAGGCAGGTGTAGGTGGAATCTAAGTGATCAGCAGGACGCGCGGTGAGCCCAGCGTCCTCCTACGCCGCCATCTTCCCCTCCGACACTCCATCTTCAGTTTCTTTCATCAGTGTCTTATAGTTACCAGAATATAGGTCTTTCACCCTCGTGGTCAATTTATTCCTAGATATTTTATTCTTTTTGGTGCAATTGCAAATAGGATTGTTTTCTTAATTTGTCTTTCTGATTGTTCATTTCTAGCAAATAGAAATACAACAAACTTATGTATGTTAATTTTTATATCCTGCAACTTTACTGAATTCATTTATCAGTTCTATTAATTTTTAGTGGAGTATTTAGTGTTTCCTATATAAGTATCATGTCATCTGCACAGTGACATGTTTTATTCTTCCTTATCAATTTGGTTGCCTTCTATTTCCTTTTCTTCTCTGATTGCTGCAGGTAGATCTTCCAATACTATGTTATATAAAAGTGGTGAGAGTGGACATCCGTGTACTATTCCTAGTCTTAGAGGAAAAGCTTTCAGTTTTTCATCATTGTGTGTGAGATAAGCTATGGGTTTTTTATATATGGCCTTCACCATGTCAAGTTGTGTTCTCTTGAAACCCACTTTGTGGAGAGTTTTTATCATGAATAGATGTTATATTTTATAAAATGATTTTTCTGCATCTGTTGAGATGATTATATGGTCTCCCTTTTTAATTTTAAATTAATTGGTAATACTTATTGTTTATTACTTTTTAGAGATACAATTCACATACTGTAAAATTCACTCCTTTAAAATGTGTAAGTCAACACTTGTAGTATATTTTACAAGATTGTACACCATTATCATTCTTTAATTCCAGTGCAGTTTCCACTCCAAAAAAGAAACCCTAAAGCTGTTCTTAGACTCAGTACCCATTTGGCAACCACTAATATACCTTTTGTATCTATGTATTTTTCCATTCTCGACATTTTATTAATTAAATCATAGGGACTTAAAATCACATTTAACCATAATGAAAATGTGGCCTTTTGTGTTTGATTTATTTAATATAATGTTTTCAGAGTTTACCTGTCCCATCATATGTATCAATACTTCATTTCTTTTGGGTGAATAATATTTCATTTTATGGATTTACTACATTATATTGGTCAGGATTCTTCAGAGAACCATAACCATAGAACCATGAGCTATTCCTGTTGGTGTGTGTGTGTGTGTGTGTGTGTGTGTATGATTTATTATATGTTTCATGTGATCATGGAGGCTGAAAAGTCCCATTGTCTGCCATCTGCAAGCTAGACATCTGCAAGCTAGACACCCAGGAAAGCCAGTGGTATAGTTTGTAGGCTTGAAAGCTGGAAAGCTGATGGTATACATGCCATTACCAGTCTGAAGGCCTGAGAATCAGGAGTGCTGAGGGCAAGAGAAGATTATGTACCAGCTCTATCAGTCAGAGCAAGAACTAGTCAGGCAGAGTGAGAATTCGACCTTCCTCTTTTTGTTCTATTCAGGCCCTCAATGGATTGGGTGATGCCTACTCATATTAAAGAAGGCCATCTGCTGTATTTAGCCCACTGATTAAAATGTTAATATCTTTTGGAAACACCCTCACAGACACACCCAGAAATATTGTTTAACGAGTTATTTGAGCATCTCCTTGCTTTGTCGAGTTGACACATAAAATTAGCCATCATATATATTTTGTTTTATCTATTAATTAGTTGATAGACACTTGGGTTATTTTCACCTACTGTTATGAATAATACTCCTGTTATATTTATATACACATTTTTGTATGAACATATGTTTGCATTTCTACTCAGTATATACCTAGGAGTGGCATTGCTGGGTCATATGGTAGCTCTATGTTTAACTTTTTGAGGAACTGCCAAACTGTTTTCCAAAATAGCTCTTTCATTTTGCATTCCTACCAGCAGTGTATTAAGGTTCCATTTTCTCTACATCATTGCCAATAGTTGATAATTCTGTTTTTGATTATAGCCACTCTGGTCATTTTTTGTTTGTTTGTTTTGCTTTTTATTTACCTAATGATTAGTGGTGTTAAGTATCTTTTTATGTATATATTGGGCATTTGTATATCTTCCTTGAACAAATGTCTATTCAGATCTTTTGCCCATATGTTGATTGAGTTATTTGTCTTTTTCTTATTGATTTATAAATGATCTTTAAATATTCTGGATACTAGATATATGACAGTTATAGGTAACACTGAGTTATAGCATATCTATATCTATCTATCTATCTATCTATCTAGATATATCTAGATAGATATGATTTGTAAATGTTTTCTCCCTTTCTTTGAGTATCCTTTTGAAGCACAACTATTTTATATTTTGATAAAATTCAATTTATCTACTTTTTTTGTTGCTTATACTTTAGTGCATATCTAATACTCCATTGACTAATCCAAGGTCATAAAGATATGCACCTATTTTATGCTAAGAGCTTGATAGTTTTAGGTATTACATTTAGGTATTTGAACAATTTTGGATTATTTTTGTATAACATGAGAGGTAGGGATCCAACTTCATTTGAATTACTCTCTAATGTTCTTTCATTTAAACCTAAAGGACTTACTTTAATATATCTTGTGCAAACTTGATAGTGAGATGTGTTCTCACCTTTTGTCTGTATTGTGATTTTCTAATTCTTCAGTTTTAATGAGTTCCTTTGCTAGAGACAAAATTTTTGTTTGACATTTTTTGTTTGTTGATTTCTCTTTCAACATGTGTTTCCACTGCCTTCTGGACTCCCTGGTTTCTGATGAAAAATCAACTCTTAATCTTATTGAGGATCCATTGTACATAAGTCTCTTTGTTCTTTCATGATTCCTTCTTCACCTTTGGCTTTTGGTAATCTGACTATGATGTGTCTAGGTGTGGATCTCTCCCTCTCTTTTTTTTAGATTTGTAACCTGTTGGGTTTCTAGGTAGGATATGTAGTGCAGATTCATGTTTTTCATCAAATTTTAGAAATATGGGCTAAATTATTTCTTCAAATACTATTTTTTCTTCTTTCTCTGCTTTCCTTTGATTCTTTCATTATGTACATATTGGCAAGCTTGATGGTGTTTCATAGGTCTTTGAGAGTCAGTTAATTTTTCTTCATTCTTTAGTTCTTTAGTTAATCAATTTAGTTCTTCATTCTTTTTAGTTCTTTACTTTTTAAACTCCAGGATTTTTATTTGGTTCTTTTTAATAATTTCTCTCTCTTTATTGATACTATTTGGTGAAACTGTGTTGTAATACTCTCATTTATTTCTTTAGACATGGCTTCCTTTACTTTTTGAACATATTTAAAATAAGCGATTTAAATTCTTTGCCTAATATAGGCTTCCTTCCTCAGGAACAAGTTTTAATTGATTGTTTTTTTCTCCCTGCATAATGGCTATATCATTTTCTTTCTTTTTAAGACTAATTTTTTGCTGTTGTTGAAAACTGAACATTTTAAATAATACAATGTAGCAACTCTGGAAATCATAATACCCCTTCCCTCTACCTTTGGCAGGGTTTATGGTTGTTGCTGTTTTTTTAGTGACTTTTCTGAACTAATTCTATGAAGTCTGCATTCTTCCTTCTGTGTGACCCCTGGAATCTCTGGTCACTTAGCTTAATTGTTAGCTAATGTTTAGATAGAGATTTATTAAACACCTCAAACCAATGACTGTCTTTGTCTTTTCTGAGAATGGCTCTATGGGTGTCTTGAGGTATTATCTTCAACACCCACATAGTCAGTTGAAATATTCCCCTAAGCCTTCATTTACTGTTTGAACAAAGCTTCAGGTCAACCAGTGAGGAGATCTTACAGCCTTCTCAGCACTTTTCTGAGCATGTGCAGAGTCCTTGGCAAGTGTACAACCCTATGAATGCACATAGACTTCTAGATTCTCAGCAATATGTTGGAGTTGGAACTTTACAAAGACCTTATGGGCATCTCATTCTGTAGGTTTTCTTTTTAAGGTTTTTGGTTAGTTTTTGGCTTGCCCCAGTTCTTGTCCACTGTACTAGGGAGCTGCAGTGTTAAATAATTACCTGAAATGTTTCAGCACATTCCCCAGGGGAAAGGCTTTTCACATTGGGTTTGTTCAGAGTGACGTCAAATAAAGGCAGTTTTGCAAGTAAGGTCTTCTAAGAATCACCACACAAGCCAAATACTTAGCAATTGTCTGGAAATGAAACTTTGGAGCTGTTCTAACACTGTTCTGTCCCCTCTGTTGGATGACATACTGCTGGTTTTCACTGTGATTGTAGACTGGCGGTTTTCAAGGCTACCACCAAAATGGGGAGTTGGGATTTTAATCAGGACAAGGTAAAATTCCACAAAGCTCACTGTTTTTACTGAGATTCAGTTGTTTTTATTCAGAAATAAACACTTCAAGAATTGCTGCAAGTTTTTGCCTAACTTCCAAAATCCTGGAGATGTTGATTATGACAATATTTTATAGATTTATAATTATACACAGAGGAAAATTTGTCAAGATTCTCACTCTGCCATTTTCATTATTATCATCTGGTTCTCTTGAGAATGTATTTACAAGGAAAGTAAGGTTATCGCTCCCTTTATGGATGCAATAACAGATTTTCATTAAGTTTGAGTCCCTTTGTTTTTATCAGCAGCAGGAGGGGCCAGGGACAAACAAGATCCAGATCACAATTCACTATCATTGTTCCTGACAATATAACTGGCTCAGCAATCCTTACAACAGGACTCCATCAGCATTATGAGATAAAAAGAATCAAGTAAATGTCCATTAACCTGAAAGTAGTCTCATAATAACATATAATTGGATATCACGTACAAATAATCTAGAAAACCAACATTAATTAGGAAAGCGTGGGCTTTAAGACATTGCTAGAAACCAGATTGTACACTCCTGTACGTACTCTGAAATATTTAAGAACATATTAATCATGTTATTTTAAAGTGTGACAGAAAAAGTGTGGCGTTCCTACCTTCGTCTTCTTGGAATAGTCCAAATATAAAAGTGTCATTTTGAAGACATAGGTGGAATTCTAAAGGATAATGGTTGCTTTATATTTATCAATTAAAATTTCTTACTTGAAAATAGAAAATCGTTGCCTCAAGTAGACACTTGCAAGAAAATAAAAATCAGTGGTCTAGAAAAGATATTTAAAGAAAACCTAGAATACTTGGCTAGAAAATTTAGAGGTGGAACCAGTGTAATTTAAAAGAGAAAGTGGCTTTTATTAAATGTTTATTGTAGTAAATCTAATAAATATGTTTGTTCTACAAAGAAATCCTAAGTTTAAACAGTTCAATTAAAATTTTCTATCAGGTGATTCATCATGGAATGTCTAGAAAGGAGTCATGTTATATGAAAATTTCAGTAGTCATGTGTTCAAAAGTGGTATGCTAAATTTTAAGAATGAAGGTAGAAAAAGGTGATCTAAAATTAAAAAAATATTTTGCTTTTTTCTTTTGATGAGAACTTTTAAGTTTTACTCTCAACACTTTCAAATATGCACTACAGTATTACTGACTGTAGTTACCATGTTGGGTATTAAGTCCCTGTGACTTATTTATTTGGTATCTTGTGACCCCCTTCACCCATTTTACTCACTCCCCACCTTGCCTGCCCTCTGGCAACTACCATTGTGTTTAGTGTATCTATGAGTTTTATTTTGTTTTCTACATTTTCTTTTTTTTTTAGATTCCACATATGAGAGATGATGCAGTATTTATCTTTCTGTGTCTGACTCACTTTGTTTAGCATAATACCCTTAAGGTCCCACCATGTTGCACATAGCAAGATTTCATTCCTTTTTAGGGCTCAGAAGTATCTCATTCTGTGTGTGTGTGTGTGTGTGTGTGTGTGTGTCACATCTTTATCTATTCATCCTTTGATGAACACTCACATTGTTGCTTATTTTGGCTATGGTAGCCAAGTGCTACAATAGTGCTGCAATTAACATAGGGGTGCATACATCTTTTCAGATTTGTGTTTCTATTTTCTTCTGATAAATACTCAGAAGTAAAACTGTTGGATCATATCATAGTTTTTTTTTTTTTTTGAATTTTCTGAGAAACCTTCACACTGTTTTCCATAGCAGTTGAACCAATTCATATTCCCACTAACAGTGCATAAAGGTTCCTTTCCTAACAAGTCTTGCCAATACTTGTTCTTTCTTGTCTTTTTGATATGAGCCATTCTAACATGTGAGAAGCAGTATCTCACTGTGGTTTTGATTTGCATTTCCCTGATGATCAGTAATGTTGAACATCTTTTTATGTGCTGTTAGCCATCTATGTACCTTGAAAAAAATGTCTATTAAGGCCCTCTACCCATTTTTATATCAGATTGTTTGCTTTTTTTTTTTTTTTTTGGTTTTGCGTTATATGAGTTCTTTATATATTTGGAATATTAGCTCCTTGTCAGATATATGTTACATATATTCTCCTGTTCATTAGGTTGCCTTTTCATTTTGTTAGTGGTTTCCTTTCTGTGCAGAAGCTTTTAGTTTGATATTCTCACTTGTTTATTTTTGCTTTTGTTGTCTTTGCTTTTGGACACTTTGAACATAATATGCCTTGGTGTGGATGGATCTTCTGGAATTCATCTTTTTTCACAACTTTCTTGGCTTTTTGAACCTGGATATCTGTGTTCTTCCCCAGTTTAGTGAAGTTGTCAGCTACTGTTTCTTCAGATAATTTTTCTAGCCCTTTCTCCCTTCTCCTTCTGGGATACCTATAAATGCAAATATTATTCTGCTTGATGTCATTTCATACGTCCCTTAAACTATATTAACTTTTGAAAATTCTTTTTTCTTATTGCTGCTGTGTTTGAGTGAATTCCTCTACCTTGTCTTCTAGATCACTGATCCTTTCTTCTGCTTTAGTCTGCTTTTGAATCCATCTAGTGTATTTTTCAGTTCATTTATTGTATTTTTCAGCTCTGTGACTTATGTTTGGTCCTTTTTTTAATCTTTTCTGGCTCTTTGTTGAAGTACTTACTGTATCCATCCATTCTTCTCCCAAGTTTGGTGACCATCTTTATGAGTGTTACTTTGAACTCTTTATCAGGTGAATTTGCTTATCTCCATTTCATTAAGGACTTTTTTTCCCCTCTGAGGTTTTATTTTGTTCTTTCATTTAGAACATATTTTTCTTTATTTCCTCATTTTGCTTAACTCTCTGTTTGTTTATATGTATTAAGTGAGACAGCTCTCTCTCGCAATCTTGAAGGACTAATTGTCTAGATAAGATGAATCTTATTTTTTAACCTTACTGTAGCTGTTTTTTGTCTCTTTAATGTTTGTGGTTGGGTAAGCAGCCTAATTTATCCTTGATATGTCTTAGTTGTTAAGGGTGTGCAAAGACCTGTTAGTCTTCCAAAGGGGGGGGGTCTAATTCAGCACCTAATTTCAGGTTGATTGGAAGCCGGATCATCATGTAGCAGCTTTTAAAGTATTCAAATCCCATACAGTCATATGGGACCACAATTGTAAATGCTGCTGGCCTGTGAACTAGGTGATCTGGAGATGGCTCTTGGGTGATCGTTGAAAAATTAGACCTCCAGAGGAATACATAAGCTCCTTTTTGATAGGTGCCAGTGACCTGTATTGGGGCTGAGGGAATGTGCAAAGATGGAGCCCCTCAGCCTGTGTTCCTTGACATCATCTCTGTACCTTCTAAATGTATAGCAAATTTGAAGACTGCCCCTCATACCGAAGCTCCAATACAAATAAATAGGCCTTTTTCATAGAAATACTTGATGTTTCAGCCTGGTATATAGTGCCCTGGGTATGGAAACCTGCCAAGAACTGTTGCTCTGACTGTTAAAGACCCAGGAGAGTGAGAAACATAAGTTCCATGACCAACAGAGCTAGGCAACCAAGAACCATCCCCTATTTGGACTGTCTGCTTCCACCAGCTTTCCCAGGACTGTTGGAAAGCACAGAGCCAGGGAATGCTTGTTTTTAATGGGAAAGGACACCATTAAAGTGGAAGAGCACCTGGCTGGGGCACACACAGTGGTGCTGTCAAGGTAGGAGAATACAAATATGGTGTCTGTTAACACCTCCCTTCCCAGAGAGGGTTCCAACAAACCCTGTCTCTTCAACAGGTAAATTTTAATATTATTCAATAGATACCCTTTGCATATAGTCTAGGTGCTTTGCAAACTGCTCCTTTTGTACTGTTACCTGGGGTGTTAATCTGTGTGCGAGCCCTTTAAAAGTATCTGATTTCCCTGTAGTCCTTGGGTCTTCTAGTTGTCTGTCCTTTTGGTTTCCAAAGCCAGACATTTTGGGGGCTCGTCTCTATTTTGTAGGTCCAAAGGGTTAGAGTGCCTGATGTGGGGCACAAACTCCCCGTTCCTCAGTGGGAAACTCTGGATTTGTGTAATTTCCCAAAAAATGGGTTGCTGTGCTGGCAGTTGAGTTTTTGGTGGGACTGCATTGCTGCCTCTCTTGATTTGGCCTTTTTTACCAGTTGTTGTAAAGGAGCTGTTCAGCTAGTTTTCAGGTCTTTTTCATAAGGTTGTTTAATATGTAGCTACAGATTTGGTGTGTCTCTATTAGGAATTTATCCAAAGGATACAGGAGTGCTGAGTTGAAGGGGCAGATGCACCTCAATGTTTATAGCAGCACTTTCAACAATAGCCAAACTAAGGAAAGAGCGCAAATATCCGTCAACTGATGACTGGATAAAGAAGATGTGGTGTATATATATACAATGGAATACTACTCAGCGATGAAAAAGAATGAAATCTTTCCATTTGTAACAACATGGTTGCAACTGGAGGGTATTGTGCTAAGTGAAATAAAGTCAGTCAAAGACAAATACCATGTGATTTCACTATGTGGAATTTGAGAAACTTAACAGATGACCATAGAGGAAGAGAAGGAAAAACAGGATAAAAACAGAGAGGCAGGCCAACCATAAGATACTTTAAAACAGGGAACAAACTGAGGATTGATGGGGATGGGGGTTGGAAGGGTGGGGAAAATGGGTGATGGGCATTGAGGAGGGCCCATGTTGGGATGAGTGCTGGATGTTGTATGTAAGTGATGAATCATAGGATTCTACTCCTAAAGCCACGATACACTGTATGTTAGCTGACTTGAGAATAAATATAATAAATAATTATGATAATAATAAATAGATATGGCCAAGTAACAAGAGGATTCACGTTGTTTAAAAAAAAAAAAGATTTTGTGTGTCTGTGGGAGGAAGTGAGTTCAGAATCTTCCCATGTCAGCATCTTGAAGTGACTTGAGACAAAGTGATTAAGCTTCTTCTGAGGATTGTGGCTAGGAAGGCATCATTTATTTTTTTCTTTCTAAATAAATAAAGGCCACTAAGTCATGATTATTTTCAGCTGATTAACTTTATGTTTTGTTTCAAAATTTTATGCCAAATTATTCTACATATAATCTCTAAAGCCCCTCAACTAGTTGTCATTTAAAAGTTATTTGTCAGTTGGCTATTTGAACTTGGAATCCATTTTCTTTCCTAAAAATAACGTTACAAGTAACTGATCGGTATTAAAGTAGATCACAATTTCTAAAAATAAAATGTGAGATTAATACACAGTAATCATGATAAAGGTATGAGGCCCCAGAACAGTTGGGTTTGATTTAACAGAGGATGAATTTCCTGTTGTATTTCTGGGGCTTGGCCAATCTTGGGGAATCTCAAAAGGAAAATAAAAGTTTGTTTTTAGCAAATACCTATCTTCTTTTATTCCTCCCTTTTAACTTCTTCATAATGTATGTTTTTCATAAATATTCAGAATCTTTAACCATATAATTATAAGTGACTCAAAGCTAACTTACTCTCTGTACATCAAACATGTTCATTTCTTTTGTACTAAAATATGCTAGGTGGTATCTAGAAAGTGATCAGATACCATAGTTCTCACCAAGTTATGATTAATATTTATAGTTTTGAATGGTTAAATATGAGAAAGATGCTTTTTTAGTCTAGTTATCTTTTTGCTTAAATTTGTGCTGTTCTGCTAACTAGATGCATGTTAGGCAGGTTTCTTTCCATGTGTGAGTTTCTCCATATCAAATATCAAATAATAATAATGTTTACCTTAGACGTGTCTACCTTTAGAGCTGCCCCAACTCTAAATGAATCTTTAAATTGTGAAATTCTATTATACCCAAGTACAATAAAATGAAAGTAAGAGGATGGCTAGAAGCAAATTTTGATCAAGAGATAACAAACTTGGATTATTTTTGCCTTAGAGTAATTCTTCTTAGCCTTTCATGACTTCTTTTCTTCCTTGACTCTTCTTAAAAGTTCATTTTGTAAATTTTGTTTTATAATTACCTTTTTAAAAGTTTATTTGAAAGAGAACAAGCAAGTGGGGGAGGGCCAGAGAGAGAGAGAGAGAGAGAGAGAATCCCAAGCAGGCTCTGCATTGTCAACAGCATGGAGTCTGATGTGGGGATCAGACTTGTGAATTGTGAGGTTGTGATCTGAGCTGGAATCAAGAGTCAGATGCTTAACTGACTGAGCCACCCAGGCATCCCTCATTTGTAAGTTTTAACAGTAGGTCCTGTATTACTTTCTTGTTACTACTGTAGCAAGTAAATTTAGTGGCTTAAAACAACACACATTTATTATCTTACAATTGTAGTGGTCAGAAGTCTACAATTGGGTCTGTGTTCCTTGGCTCGTGAGTCTTCCAACAGTGTCATTAGCTTCTATTTACCCATCTCCTTATTCTTTTCTTTTCTTTTCTTTTCTTTTCTTTTAATTTTTTTGTCTCCCTCTTATAAGGACCCTAGGGATTAAATTTGGCCAAGCTAGATAATCCAACCAAGATAATATCCCCATCTCTGGATCCTTAAATTAATCACATATGCAAATTTCTTTCTGACATTTAAGGTAACATAATTACAGGTCCAGGGGACTAGAATGCAGACATCTTTGTGGGTCCATTTCTCTCTCTACCAAAGTTCTATTAAAGCAGATGAGGAGAAAACAAAATGACTGAAGACTTCATAAATACCTTTTTTTTACGGTGTGACAGATTTACTAATATTCTTTCAGCATTTACTCTGCTAAGTAAATGGGAACCACATTCAAACTAAAGCTTTCTTTTACTCCAAAGCCCTTGCTTTCTCCATGTTAATAATCAACTGTAACTGATTTTTTAAACATACACAAAGCATACCTCTTCTTAATTTTAGACTGTTCTGGTTTATCTATTTATATAGATGGAGATAATTCAGTAAAATAGGGTATCATGTAAGAATTATGTAAAAACGTACTTTTGAGAGGGTGAAACTGTGTAAGCTCCACTACTAGGAATAGAATAACCTTGAATAAATAATGCACCATCCCCTCTGATATTCCCACTTCAGTATATGTGAACAATTCAAAACTATTTTCAGTACTCTAAACTCTACGACAGTAATGATCACACCTATATTACTCAAGTACTTATATCCATAGCCTTGCACAGTAGCTACTCAGTAAGTGTTTGTTGAATTAGTATCTTCTCTCCACCTCATAGGCCGTGGCATAATATATTTCTAAGTAATATGAAATGTTTAAATGACAAGTCTTGTACTCTGTACATACTGATATTTCCATTTCACATTGAAATGTCCTAAGGAGTATAATATTACATAAATCTTGGTAGTTAGAGCTGATTGTTCAGAGATATTCCTATGAATTGAAATTTTGAACAATTAATTGTAAGTCTTTAAAGAATCATGTAAAAATAAAAAGCAACAGTTTTAGTGAGGTTGAAAGTGTGTGAGAAGAAATAGCGAGTGTGAAAAGATGTGAATAAAAGCTGAAGAGAATACCTAATTCCTTTCTAATATACTGTAATGTTGATAAGACTAATCACGAACATGTAGTAAGTTTAAAATAGAGACTAGAGCCTGGGTAATATTTGGGAAATGGGGAAAAAGGAACAGAAATGTAGTTGAATGGATAAATACACACACACACACACACACACACGCACACACACACAGTAGAATATTACTCAACCACAAAAAGCATGAGATCTTGCCATTTGCAACAACATGGATGGACCTAGAGGATATAATGCTAAGTGAAATAAGTCAGACAAAGTCAGATTCTGTGATTTCACTCATATTTGGAATTTAAGAAACAAAACGAATAAACACTAGAAAAAAGTGAAAATAGACTCTTAAATATAGAGGACAAATTTGTGATTGACACAGAGGTGAGGTAGGTATGGGGGAGGGATAAAATAGATAAAGGGGATTAAGAATACACTTATCTTGATGAGCACTGAGTGTTGTGTAACAATTTTGAATCATTATATTGTACACCTGAAACTAACACTGTATGTTAATTATATTTCAATTAAAAAAAAAAAGTAGTCAGGAACAGATAAGGGGATTATAATAGGGACCGCCTGGGTAATATTTGGGAGTTGGGGGAAAAAGGTGTAGAAATACAGTTTGAATTTTGCCTTAAATCCGTTTTACTGATTGATTTTCTGAAGGAGACAGGTACTTTGTGTTTTAAAAAATGAATTTTACGTTTACACTATTCCTGCAGTAGTCATAGTAAAATTTTCATTAAAAAGTATGTGCTACTGAATCACATTAACCATGTATTATTCATACATGAGAACATATTCTAGTTCAGGTCAACTGTCTAGCTGGACCTTTTATACTTGTGAATTCCATTATGAGAATGCAGCAGTCTATCCTTTGGGGAAATGAAAAGAAAAAAAAATGATAATTCTTTACAATCCTAAAATGAAATTTGTTGTTTTTCGTAAGAAAGCTGTGTTTGAAGATATTATTCCTTACTTACTTGTCCAAGAGTTAGCCTCAACAGCAATCAGCTAGGGGTAGGATGAGAAAAGTTGAAGTCTCGCTTCTCCCGGGAAGAGGCCTGGGCTAAGAACTGGGGAGATTGGAAGCCCTTGGAACCATTTCCAGAGTCTTTAAATGATTGTTTTTTTAGAATAATTTTCACTAGTCCCACCTTGGAGTGGGTCAGCAGTTCTCTTCATCCTGTCATACTGAAACTCAGTCCCTTCCTACATATTTCTGTAGATGTGTTCTTGTTAGTTTTAATTGTAAAAATAGCACAAGTGTTTTACAAAACATCTCAACAATATGGAACTTGGTAAAATAATAAAATTAAACTCCCTTCAAGCCAGTTCTGCTCCTTAGGTTAAACCATTGCTAAGTTAAAGTTAATAATTAACTTTTAAATTAGCATAAAGTGAATTCTACAAGAACAGTTATTTCTTATAAACAGCATGTGACATGTTTGTTTGAACTCTTCTTACATTAATTCCAGAATTGTCCTGTAATCTAACCTGGGCCTCAAGCACAAGAACTGTACCTTGTGCACAGGAATATAACAGTGCTACCTGTCTCTAGCTTTGATTTATTTCCCTAAGTTTTTTGAGATCCAGTTACCATTTCTCAGAACTCATTTAACCTGATTCACTAGCAGTATTTTTTTAATTTAATTTTTTATTTTTTAAAATTTACATCCAAATTAGTTAGCATATAGTGTAACAATGGTTTCAGGAGTAGATTCCTTAATGCCCCTTACCCATTTAGCCCATCCCCCCGCCCTCAACACCCCTCCAGTAACCCTCAGTTTGTTCTCCATATATATGAGTCTCTTCTGTTTTGTCCCCCTCCCTGTTTTTATATTATTTTTGTTTCCCTTCCCTTATGCTCATCTGTTTTGTCTCTTAAAGTCCTCATATGAGTGAAGTCGTATGATTTTTGTCTTTCTCTAATTTCACTTAGCATAATACCTTCCAGTTCCATCCACATAGTTGCAGATGGCAAGATTTCATTCTTTTTGATTGCTGAGTATTACTCCATTATATATCTCTATATATCTCTATATATCTCTATATATCTCTATATCTATATCTATATCTATATCTATATCTATATCTATATCTATATCTATATCTATATATCTATATCTATATCTGTACCACATCTTCTTCATCCATTCATCCATCAATCACCAGCAGTATTTTATATACTTGAACACTCTTTTCCCTTCTGCCCCTCCCCGCCAAATTTTCTGATTTTCCTTCTATTTTTATGGCTGCTCCTTCTTAGTCACCTTTATTGGTAGCTCTTCATTTATCTATAAACTTGAGAGTTCTAAGAGTCCTTTGAATCTCTTTTCTGTCTACACTTAATTCTTTTCTGATTTTCAGTCAGCCTAGTAGATTTAAATGCTGTCTGTACACTGTTGTACACTGTTGATTCCCAAATGTGCATTGCTAAATTACAAAATAAAGTGCAAAATAAATTATTTCTAAATTCCAAACATATCTTGGTTGTCTAATGGGCATCTCAAAATTCACATATTCAAAACTGAGTTCCTAGTATCATACTTTACCTCAACCTGTTTTTTTTCCCATCCTTCTTTATGTCAGTAAATGGCAACAGTGTTCTTCCAGTTATTCAGTTCAGAATTCATGGACTCATCTCATTCCATCATACCCCATATGTATTCATTTGTTTAGCAAATCTTATTGTCTCATCTTCAAAATTATATTTAAATTGGTGGTCACATCTCATTAATTCCATTGCCAACATTCTGGTGCAAGTTACCATTCTTTCTTTAATTGTATAGACTTTTATATAACTGGGCTCCCAATAGTAAGCAGATGAAATACTCAAATATGATAGTTAATAAGTTTTTTTTTCAAAGACATTTTATGTAAGTATGTTAAGAAAATCAGAACTGGAGCTTGTGGCAGCTAGGTTATTTTCATTCCTAAGCTTGGGAGACTATTGTTATGGGTTGAATCATGTCTCCCTGTGGTAAAAAGAAAAAAAAAGATACTGAATTTGTAATCCTTAGTACCTATGAATATGACTTTATTTGGTAATAAGTTCTTTGCAGATAAATAAGTTAGGATGAGGTCATTAGTATGAGTTCTACTCTAGTATGACTGGAATCCCTATAAAAAGGGGAAGTTTGGACACAGAATCGACATGTACTAAGGAAAGACAACGTAAAGACACGAGGATGAAATGATTTGTAACCAGAGAATACCTGAGGGTACTGCAAATTAGTAAAGGTGTGGAGTAGATTTTCCTTTACAACCCTCATAAGGAACTAACCCTTCTGACACCTTGATTTTAGGCTTCTGGCCTCAGAAATGTGAGATGATAAATTTTGTTATTTAAGCCACTCAGTTTGTGGTACTTTGTTATGACAGCTGTAGGAAACTAATACAAATGACAAGACTAGGAATAACCTGGAAGTTTGGAAAATTGCCTTAATATGGCAGATTTGAAGTGATCAGTGACCTTTCATTGAATAATAGAACTAGCCATAGGCAAAGTCGAAATCCAAGGAAATATCTAACGTTACTCTTCCTCTGATCACTTCCTGGGATTTTGCTGATAAAGTACACACAGGTCAGCTTCCTATGGCAGAGAAAAGGGTGAAGAAGGTAGAGAATACAAGTGGAAGGACAAAAGGAGTCTGTCTCGGATAGCTTTCAGCTGCTCTCTCTTTCATCTTCTCTTTCCTGCCAGTACCTACTCTCAACACAGCAGTGAGAGTGTCACCCTTCTACTTAAGAGCACACCATAGAGCGACTGGGTGGCTCAGTTAGTTAAGCATCCAACTCTTGATTTTGGCTCAGGTCACGTTCTCATGGTTCGTGAGATTGAACCCTGTGTCAGGCTCTATGCTGAGAGCACAGGAGCCTGCTTGGGCTTCTCTCCTTCCCTCCCCTGCTCGCGTGCTCTCTCTCTCTCTCTCTCAAAATAAAAAAACAAAACAAACAAAAAAAAAACAAAAAACCTTCACATCATAAAAAAAAGTCCTTGGAAGGACCACTAGAGTCACACCTGTGTGGCTGACTGTTATCTCTTACCTCACCTCCTAGTACTCACACTGTTCCAGCCAACTTGGTCTTCTCTTTACGTTTACTCTTCCACTGTTTGAAATATTCATCCTGCAGATATCTACGTGACTTCCATTTTCCTTTCATGTGGGACTTTACTCAGTAAGGTTTCCTCATGCCACTCTACCATTTTAAGTCCTTATTCTTCGATCACATTTCCTATTCCCCTTCTCTCTGGTGTTTACCGCTATCTAAAAATCTGTACAAATCTTCCTTGATGTCCTCGGCTTACAGTCAGTAGGTTACCTACTGATAAACCCATTGTAAGTTTGAAAATATACTAAGTTGAGAATCCATTTAATACGCCTAACCTACTGAACATCATAGCTTAGTCTCATATACCTTAAATGTGCTTAGAACACTTACATTAGTTACATTAGAACCACAGTTGGGCAAATATATCTAACAGAAAGCCTATTTTATATTAATGTGTTGAATATTTCATGCAATTTATTGAATACTGTACTGAGAGTGAAAAAGAGAATGGCTATATATGGGTTTCAGAATGGTTGCAAGTATATGGATTGTTTTCTGTCACAGTCATGGGGGCTGACTGGGAGCTGTGGCTCATTACTGTTGCCCACCATAGTGAGAGAGCATCATACCCCTTATCATTAGCCTGGGAAAAGACCAAAATTCAAAATTGGAAATGCATTTTCTATTTAGTGTGTATCACTTCTATACTATTATGAAGTCAAAAAATCTTAAGTTGATGGGCGCCTGGATGGTTCAGTCAGTGATCCTCCAACTCTAGGTTTTGGCTCAGATCATGATCTCACAGCTTCGTGGGTTCGAGCCCCACATCGGGCTCAGTGCTGGCACACAGAGCCTGCTTGGGATTCTCTCTCTCCCTCTCTAGCTGCCCTCCCCCCCGCTCATGCTGTCTCTCTCTCTCTCACTCTCAAAATAAATAAATAAACTTAAAAAATTTAAAACAAATCATAAGTTGAACCATCATAAGTCAAGAAACATCTGTATATTTTATGTATTTATGCGATTTATTGTCTCCCTTCTCCAGTAGCTTGCAAGCTCTTTAGGAGAGGGATATTCATCTATTTTGTTTACTGCTAAACTCCCAGTCCCTAAAATAGTGCCTGATAACAGGTTTTAATGCAGATATGTTGAATGAATGAATATTTAGTGTGTTTTTATTTTTTCTATTTTATTTTATTTTTCTGTTTTAAGAACCTAATCTTTTCTAGTAGTTTTTAAATTATTTTAAATTTAAAAATGACTTTTTAAATTATTATTATCATTTGTATTAAGTCTAATATTTCTACCATCATATTTTCTGGTATGAAGAGATTCAGTGAGACAGATGGCTTTGTTGTAGCTTATGTTTAATGGCTTGCTAAACACAGAATCCCTAGGGGCGCCTGGGTGGCGCAGTCGGTTGGGCGTCCGACTTCAGCCAGGTCACGATCTCGCGGTCCGTGAGTTCGAGCCCCCTGTCAGGCTCTGGGCTGATGGCTCAGAGCCTGGAGCCTGTTTCCGATTCTGTGTCTCCCTCTCTCTCTGCCCCTCCCCCGTTCATGCTCTGTCTCTCTCTGTCCCAAAAATAAATAAACGTTGAAAAAAAAAATTTAAACACAGAATCTCTAAAATCCAAATACATGTACAAATCCCATGTATGATCTTTCTGATAAGCCTGCAACATTTCTTGATAATAAGCAATGCAACTTTGAAGGGATTTTTTTAAGTTGGGTAATCATTTTGTCTTTGGTCTTTCTTTCCACTTCACCCTACTTAATGTATTGAACTGTGTTCCTTAAGTGTAAGCAACCGTGGCAGGCAGTATTTATTGTTTTGTTCAAAACTATTTTGAAAAATTTGGTGAGGGACAAACATTGCAGTCCAGTATGCATTTCTTTTGGAAGAAGATAATGTAAACAGCCAGTACTGCCAAATTGTACTGTCAACTCCATGTATAACTGTAAAGAAAGAATAATGCTATTTTTATTGCTATTCTCTATGTATATCTGATACAATAGATCCTAGGTAAATACATTATTACTAAAAGCCTACAGGAATTGACAATTTGAAATACCACTATTCTTTGCCAGGGTTTTGAACCACAGTGTAGATTATTATACTGATTTTGTGGCTAATAATCCTTGCTATTTTTTTCTTCTTCCCGGTGTTCTCATTGGCCTTTTGTCTTTTTTATTCTAATACAAATCACTGTCATGTTTTAGAGTCCCTGCCTCTAAAATGTAGATCCTTCTAAGTCTCTTACGGTGTATTTGTACAACATTCAGGCTTTACAAGGGTGACAGTGTGTGTTCTTTATTATAGAAGGAGAATCTGAATTAGAAAACACAAAGGAAACAGCTTCTTTAGCTTTCAAGTAAGTTTTTGATGGCTTAAAGTTTACAAAGATTTTATGTTTTCAATGAAGTCCAAAAAATCTGCTAGGTAATGTTTTATTCATACAGAAAACAGAAATCAACTTTTTTGGGGGGACAAAAGTTGGTTCCTTTTAACAACATAATAAGTTAACCAGTCATAGATGTTTATGTTCTTAAATTAAGCTAATTGGCTTTGATAACAGAATAGTGTTCATAATAGTTGTTTTATGAAAGGTACCCTTCTCTGAGGATAAGAAAGAAGTTTTGATTTTTTTTTTCTTTTTAAGTTTCTCTTCTTTCCCTGACACCAGCCTCCACCAGCTCTCTCAAATTCTAAGTTGCTTCTGTATGTATACCCTGGAAAACCTCCTTTATTTCTTTCACTTTGGATAATCGTAAATTCCAAGTATATGTTTTGCATACTCCCTTTGCCCATTGCCCTTGTTTTTTTTTTTAAAGATATGAATTAAAAATTTTCTCAGTTCGTCCATAAACTTGAAAGCAATCTACTTACAATTAAGTGAGGGATACTTAAATGTTGTCCCTCAACATCTTTGGCAGGCATATTTGGTTTAGAGAAGACAGGGTGGGGTGCTCAGAATGTTATTTAAATTGAATTCTGAGATAAGATCCTTTTCTGTGGTCTCCAAGGCACAGATGGAAGCACAATCACATATTGAAAACCTTTCCTGGGGCTGTGACCTTGAATGTCTCTTCAAAAAATGAAACAACTAATTTAGAAACGAAATGCAAATGTGATTTGTGATTTTTGTGCCCTATATCCATGCATCTCACAGAAAAAAAAAATGTCATTTAAGTGAACTCAACTTTTTATAATGAAAATTACTGAAAATGATATAAATATAGGCATAGGTTTTGAATACACCAAATTCTTTTATAGTGAATTGTTGCATACAGGTCATGAGTAGAACATAGGAAAGAACAAAGAAGTCTCCACTTTTTAAAATAAAACACTTAAAAAAACAGTTTGTTAAGATTAACTTAAAAATTAAACAGAACCCCACTTAAATGTCAATAGATGCAACAGCATTTTAAAGTAGCTGTAAAAAGAAGGTTATGAGGATATTTATTATTCCACATATTTGCCATTTATCCCTTAGCTTCAAGGCCAATGCTTGATGCTCAGCCTTGGATCAGCTGAAGTCATGTGTATGAAGATATGGGCATGATTGCTCATTGTAGGCTAAATGGCAGATAAGTCTTAAAGGCATACATTTATGAAGTTCAGAGCACTTCGCAGTGTCGTTTGGCATGTGCTTTATGAAGAAGCTCAGTGAGGAAGCCAGCTGGTCTGCAGTCATACTAACCGCAAAGTAAACAATACCAAAGTGTATATAGTCACATATTCAAAAGAGCAGTTTAGTCCTATGGAATCCCTTACTGTGCCACTCTCAAGCATTTGGGAGTACAGATAACATAAATCTGCATTTTGACTAACATCATTTTAACAAGAGAATGAACGGAACAAACTTGAAATGGGGTGCCTGGGTGGCTCAGTTGGTTAAGCATCTGACTTTTGATTTCAGCTCAGGTAATGATCTCATGGTTCATGAGTTCAAGCCTGGCATCAGGCTCCATTCTGACAGTGTAGAGCCTGCTTGGGATTCTCTGTTTCTGTCTCTGTCTCTGTTTCTCTCTCTGTCTGCCCCTCCCCTGCTCCCTATCTATCTCTCTCAAAATAAATAAATAAACATTAAAAAAAAAACAAGCTTGAAAAGAACAAAACAAAAGGCAAGGGAAAGATGGATGATGTCAGAGAAAATTGAGGAGAAATGTCAAACTTTCAGGCTGTTCTTATAATTAGAAAGCATATGGAATACTTGGATATACTTGTTTTGAAATAAATTTCTCAATATGGATATAATACTTTATACTTTTCAGTATTATAAGAAACTGGGAAGTGAAATATACTGATAGAGCACCACCTGTAGAGCATTCATATTTAAAAGTATGTAAAATAAAGTTAAATACAGAACTTTAGACAATTTAAAGTGAAGCTTATCCTTTTTCTCTCTGATACCATATCCAAAGTGTGTCCAAATATATAGAAAGCTGTATAGGAATGAGGCATATTTTCCCTATATTTATTTTGAATATCTAGTATACATACCACTTAATGGCACTTAATGTAGCATAGAGGTTAAAACCAAGCAAAACAAAACAAAACTCTCAGTAGTTGAATATTAAACCTGTCCAAGCCTAAGGGTTCTCATCTAAAATTTGGAATAATAAGCCAGCTTCATAAAGATTTGGTGAGACTGAAGAGATAACATATGTAAACTCGTAAGTATCTGATGCAGTTATTAGCCCAATAAGTGATCAATAAATGATAGATGCTATTATTATGTGAGAGCATGTTAAATTGTTAAGTTTCAACTTATATGTCAAATCATAATAGATAAAAAATTCCATAGGGAAGGACCAGATTGGAATGTACATTTTTCAAGTGATATAAAGGAATACTCCTTAACCAGTTGTAAAATTCTCAAGAAGAGAATAAAATGGCCAAGAGAAGGGAGAAAATTATTTTGGATATAGTTGCTGAACTGCTTTGAGTCTCAAATCATACCTCTATAAGGGATAGGTTGAGTTGCGTCTTTCTAATTTCATCTTTGTGTGCACTGATTTCAAGAAAGCAAATCTGAAATCTTGGTGTGTGCTTCAGGAAATACGGAACTACATTTACTGGGTTGTTTGACAACATATGAGATATCTCAAAGCCACAGGGATACCCGGGTGGTTCATCCAGTTAAGCATCCGACACTTGGTTTGGGCTCAGGTCATGATCTCATGGTTTGTGAGTTCAGGCCCTCCGTTGAGCTCTGCACTGACAATGCCTTCTTGGGATTCTCTCTCTCTTCCTCTCTCTCTACCACTCTCCTGCCTGTGCTCTCTCTCTCTCTCTCTCAAAATAAATAAATAAACTTAAAAAAAAAACGCTGACACCACAGTGTAGAGAGAGATACTGCTACTTCAAGAAGCAAGTGACCAACCTGTTAATGGTTAATAAATGTGTAGCTTCTCCAGGGGACAGTTGTGCAACACCCAGTAGAGTGTAGGTATGTTTTAAAAGGGGTCCTGTACAAAATAGCTTTACTAGATTGTGCAGGGTGTCCAAAAAGGAATCTATGATAGGTGGACCTAGAGAAAACCTGAGGCTGATATGATGCAAAAACAGTCAGCCAAAGCAAAAAGGGTTAGGGTAAGAGGAGTCCATCAGGAGAATATCTTAAGAATCTACTAAAATTCCTTCAAGAGAAAAATTCAGCCTTAATTTTAGCCATTCCCAGAAGGTATAGACTTCTGCTATTATAGCCAAACTAGAACATTATATATTCCTTTCCCTCGTCTCTTTCTCTGTTCCAATTCCAAGGAACCAGAAATTCTGTGTATACATTAGAATAGGTGAGTTCATGTTGCAGTAAGAAACAAATCCTAAATCATAATTGGCCTAAAACAAAAAGTTTATTTTCTTATTTATCTCACATGCCCTTTGCAACATGATAGAAGTCACTGCTTAATTGTAGTTACTTGGGGGTCAGATTGATGGAGGTGGGACCTTCACAAACATTGAAAATTGTACATAAAAGAGACTGAAGAAGATCTCACATCTTGCCCAGAACTAGATTGGCAACACTTTCGGTTGCAACTTGTCTAGAACTAGATTGGGTGGCCCACTTAACCACAGTATGCCAAGAAGAGAAATGCTACCATATATATTGAAGATATGGCATGAGAAATATTTGATGAACATCACTAAAAACTTTTATAATCTGCCCTTCTAGCCAAAAAGTAATCCATATATTCTCTTTCATAGTCACAATATACCACCTCCTTCTCAACAGGTGCCACCTCAAAGTCTTACCCATTTTTTGCACCTAACTCCAAATTTAGGATTCCTGGATGATTAATACTCTATACATCAGGTTTGATGTGTTTTTTTATTGACATGAAGGCCAATGAAGTAAAAAAAGAAAAGTTATCTGCTATCCACATAGCCAAATTACAACAGTGGAATGGGAACAGAATAACCATAATAGAAAATCACATTTTGAAATGTTCTGGTCTGTGGCAGACTTAAAAGCAGATGTTGTAAATGCTCCCTATCCTGATGATAGAGAATGGATTGGGCCCTGATTTTGTCCCTCTGCCCCTACTAAGTACCTCTATTGTTCTCTTTGTCCCCCAGATCCTCTGTTTTCTAGTAACCTTTGACAGTATCTGAAATGGGCTTTGGGAGGTATGTTCTTGGAGTTAAACAGATTTGTCACCATGCCTCTTACCAGTATACGTTAGGGGACACAAAGGTCATTTTAAATCTTGAACATTCACAGATTCCTTTAGAACAAGCTGGTGGTTCTTTTGTCAGTAGCACTGTCTAAATGACATAAGAAACATCTAGTGATGACAATCTAATGTATTTGCTTCCAGTTACCTCCATGTTGCAATAGCCACATTTTCTCTTCTGTTCTAGAATTTCTCTTAGATTTGCTATATTTCTATTTTTTCTGTCACTCTTGATTCTTTGTCTCTCCAGAATTAATTATGGATACTTTGAGATTTTCATACATTTGTGGGAAAGTCACATCATTGGTCTCATCCCTGAGTCATGTTGTTTAATTTAAGACAACTGGGCACCACAATTTTAAATGAATATTCTAAGACTAATTAAATTTGTGTAGAGATTTTAAGAATGCATGTGAGGACTATGCTCTTGTTTTGATCCTTGCTTTAAGGCCAAATTGGAATCAACATTTATTACTCAAAGACTTTCTTAGGTTTAATTTTTTTTAGTAGTAAGTGATGAAAAACAGTTGCATCCTTCATTGCTGGAAGTTCCCACATCTTAGGACTTTTCTTAATTACTTTTCATTCTTGTTGAAAAAACAACTAATTCTTTTCTGATACACATCTACTTTATAATAATTTGCATATCCAACAATCAGCAGCCAACATACACTGATAATGTTGTTTTTCTTTTTTTTTTTATATATATGAAATTTATTGACAAATTGGTTTCCATACAACACCCAGTGCTCATCCCAAAAGGTGCCCTCCTCAATACCCATCACCCACCCGCCCCTCCCTCCCACCCCCCATCAACCCTCAGTTTGTTCTCAGTTTTTAACAGTCTCTTATGCTTTGGCTCTCTCCCACTCTAACGTCCTTTTTTTTTTTTTTTTTTTTCCTTCCCCTCCCCCATGGGTTCCTGTTAAGTTTCTCAGGGTCCACATAAGAGTGAAACCATATGGTATCTGTCTTTCTCTGTATGGCTTATTTCACTTAGCATCACACTCTCCAGTTCCATCCACGTTGCTACAAAAGGCCATATTTCATTTTTTCTCATTGCCACGTAGTATTCCATTGTGTATATAAACCACAATTTCTTTATCCATTCATCAGTTGATGGACATTTAGGCTCTTTCCATAATTTGGCTATTGTTGAGAGTGCTGCTATGAACATTGGGGTACAAGTGCCCCTATGCATCAGTACTCCTGTATCCCTTGGATAAATTCCTAGCAGTGCTATTGCTGGGTCATAGGGTAGGTCTATTTTTAATTTTCTGAGGAACCTCCACACTGCTTTCCAGAGCGGCTGCACCAATTTGCATTCCCACCAACAGTGCAAGAGGGTTCCCGTTTCTCCACATCCTCTCCAGCATCTATAGTCTCCTGATTTGTTCATTTTGGCCACTCTGACTGGCGTGAGGTGATACCTGAGTGTGGTTTTGATTTGTATTTCCCTGATAAGGAGCGACGCTGAACATCTTTTCATGTGCCTGTTGGCCATCTGGATGTCTTCTTTGGAGAAGTGTCTATTCATGTTTTCTGCCCATTTCTTCACTGGGTTATTTGTTTTTCGGGTGTGGAGTTTGGTGAGCTCTTTATAGATTTTAGATACTAGCCCTTTGTCCGATATGTCATTTGCAAATATCTTTTCCCATTCCGTTGGTTGCCTTTTAGTTTTGTTGGTTGTTTCCTTTGCTGTGCAGAAGCTTTTTATCTTCATAAGGTCCCAGTAATTCACTTTTGCTTTTAATTCCCTTGCCTTTGGGGATGTGTCGAGTAAGAGATTGCTACGGCTGAGGTCAGAGAGGTCTTTTCCTGCTTTCTCCTCTAAGGTTTTGATGGTATCCTGTCTCACATTTAGGTCCTTTATCCATTTTGAGTTTATTTTTGTAAATGGTGTGAGAAAGTGGTCTAGTTTCAACCTTCTGCATGTTGCTGTCCAGTTCTCCCAGCACCATTTGTTAAAGAGGCTGTCTTTTTTCCATTGGATGTTCTTTCCTGCTTTGTCAAAGATGAGTTGGCCATACGTTTGTGGGTCTAGTTCTGGGGTTTCTATTCTATTCCATTGGTCCGTGTGTCTGTTTTTGTGCCAATACCATGCTGTCTTGATGATGACAGCTTTGTAGTAGAGGCTAAAGTCTGGGATTGTGATGCCTCCTGCTTTGGTCTTCTTCTTCAAAATTCCTTTGGCTATTCGGGGCCTTTTGTGGTTCCATATGAATTTTAGGATTGCTTGTTTTAGTTTCGAGAAGAATGCTGGTGCAATTTTGATTGGGATTGCATTGAATGTGTAGATAGCTTTGGGTAGTATTGACATTTTGACAATATTTATTTTTCCAATCCATGAGCAGGGAGTGTCTTTCCATTTCTTTAAATCTTCTTCAATTACCTTCACAAGCTTTCTATAGTTTTCAGCATACAGATCCTTTACATCTTTGGTTAGATTTATTCCTAGGTATTTTATGCTTCTTGGTGCAATTGTGAATGGGATCAGTTTCTTTATTTGTCTTTCTGTTGCTTCATTGTTAGTGTATAAGAATGCAACTGATTTCTGTACATTGATTTTGTATCCTGCAACTTTGCTGAATTCATGTATCAGTTCTAGCAGACTTTTGGTGGAGTCTATCGGATTTTCCATGTATAATATCATGTCATCTGCAAAAAGCGAAAGCTTGACTTCATCTTTGCCAATTTTGATGCCTTTGATTTCCTTTTGTTGTCTGATTGCTGATGCTAGAACTTCCAGCACTATGTTAAACAACAACGGTGAGAGTGGGCATCCCTGTCGTGTTCCTGATCTTAGGGAAAAAGCTCTCAGTTTTTCCCCGTTGAGGATGATGTTCGCTGTGGGCTTTTCATAAATGGCTTTTATGATCTTTAAGTATGTTCCTTCTATCCCGACTTTCTCAAGGGTTTTTATTAAGAAAGGGTGCTGGATTTTGTCAAAGGCCTTTTCTGCATCGATTGACAGGATCATATGGTTCTTCTCTTTTTTTTTGTTAATGTGATGTATCACGTTGATTGATTTGCGAATGTTGAACCAGCCCTGCATCCCAGGAATGAATCCCACTTGATCATGGTGAATAATTCTTTTTATATGCTGTTGTATTCGATTTGCTAGTATCTTATTGAGAATTTTGGCATCCATATTCATCAGGGATATTGGCCTGTAGTTCTCTTTTTTTACTGGGTCTCTGTCTGGTTTAGGAATCAAAGTAATACTGGCTTCATAGAATGAGTCTGGAAGTTTTCCTTCCCTTTCTATTTCTTGGAATAGCTTGAGAAGGATAGGTATTATCTCTGCTTTAAACGTCTGGTAGAACTCCCCTGGGAAGCCATCTGGTCCTGGACTCTTATTTGTTGGGAGATTTTTGATAACTGATTCAATTTCTTCGCTGGTTATGGGTCTGTTCAAGCTTTCTATTTCCTCCTGATTGAGTTTTGGAAGAGTGTGGGTGTTCAGGAATTTGTCCATTTCTTCCAGGTTGTCCAATTTGTTGGCATATAATTTTTCATAGTATTCCCTGATAATTGTTTGTATCTCTGAGGGATTGGTTGTAATCATTCCATTTTCATTCATGATTTTATCTATTTGGGTCATCTCCCTTTTCTTTTTGAGAAGCCTGGCTACAGGTTTGTCAATTTTGTTTATTTTTTCAAAAAACCAACTCTTGGTTTCGTTGATCTGCTCTACAGTTTTTTTAGATTCTATATTGTTTATTTCTGCTCTGATCTTTATTATTTCTCTTCTTCTGCTGCGTTTAGGCTGCCTTTGCTGTTCTGCTTCTATTTCCTTTAGGTGTGCTGTTAGATTTTGTATTTGGGATTTTTCTTGTTTCTTGAGATAGGCCTGGATTGCAATGTATTTTCCTCTCAGGACTGCCTTCGCTGCGTCCCAAAGTGTTTGGATTGTTGTATTTTCATTTTCGTTTGTTTCCATATATTTTTTGATTTCTTCTCTAATTGCCTGGTTGACCCACTCATTCGTTAGTAGGGTGTTCTTTAACCTCCATGCTTTTGGAGGTTTTCCAGACTTTTTCCTGTGGTTGATTTCAAGCTTCATAGCATTGTGGTCTGAAAGTATGCATGGTATAATTTCAATTCTTGTAAACTTACGAAGGGCTGTTTTGTGACCCAGTATATGATCTATCTTGGAGAATGTTCCATGTGCACTCGAGAAGAAAGTATATTCTGTTGCTTTGGGATGCAGAGTTCTAAATATATCTGTCAAGTCCATCTGATCCAATGTCTCATTCAGGGCCCTTGTTTCTTTATTGACCATGTGTCTAGATGATCTATCCATTTCTGTAAGTGGGGTGTTAAAGTCCCCAGCAATTACCACATTCTTATCAATAAGGTTGCTTCTGTTTATGAGTAATTGTTTTATATATTTGGGGGCTCCGGTATTCGGCGCATAGACATTTATAATTGTTAGCTCTTCCTGATGGATAGACCCTGTAACTATTATATAATGTCCTTCTTCATCTCTTGTTACAGCCTTTCATTTAAAGTCTAGTTTGTCTGATATAAGTATGGCTACTCCAGCTTTCTTCTGGCTTCCAGTAGCATGATAAATAGTTCTCCATCCCCTCACTCTGAATCTAAAGGTGTCCTCAGGTCTAAAATGAGTCTCTTGTAGACAGCAAATAGATGGGTCTTGTTTTTTTTATCCATTCTGATACCCTATGTCTTTTGGTTGGCGCATTTAATCCATTTACATTCAGTGTTATTATAGAAAGATACGGGTTTAGAGTCATTGTGATGTCTGTATGTTTTATGCTTGTAGTGATGTCTCTGGTACTTTGTCTCACAGGGTCCCCCTTAGGATCTCTTGTAGGGCTGGTTTAGTGGTGACAAATTCCTTCAGTTTTTGTTTGGGAAGACCTTTATCTCTCCTTCTATTCTAAATGACAGACTTGCTGGATAAAGGATTCTCGGCTGCATATTTTTGCTGTCTAGCACCCTGAAAATCTCGTGCCAATTCTTTCTGGCCTGCCAAGTTTCAAAAGAGAGATCAGTCACGAGTCTTATAGGTCTCCCTTTATATGTGAGGGCACGTTTACCCCTTGCTGCTTTCAGAATTTTCTCTTTATCCTTGTATTTTGCCAGTTTCACTATGATATGTCGTGCAGAAGATCGATTCAAGTTACGTCTGAAGGGAGTTCTCTGTGCCTCTTGGATTTCAATGCCTTTTTCCTTCCCCAGTTCAGGGAAGTTCTCAGCTATTATTTCTTCAAGTACCCCTTCAGCACCTTTCCCTCTCTCTTCCTCCTCTGGGATACCAATTATGCGTATATTATTTCTTTTTAGTGTATCACTTAGTTCTCTAATTTTCCCCTCATACTCCTGGATTTTTTTATCTCTCTTTTTCTCAGCTTCCTCTTTTTCCAATACTTTATCTTCTAGTTCACCTATTCTCTCCTCTGCCTCTTCCATCCGAGCTGTGGTGGTTTGCATTTTGTTTTGCATTTCCTTTAAAGCGTTTTTCAGCTCCTCGTGACTGTTCCTTAGTCCCTTGATCTCTGTAGCAAGAGATTCTCTGCTGTCCTGTATGCTGTTTTCCAGCCCAGTGATTAATTTTATGACTATTATTCTAAATTCACTTTCTGTTATATTATTTAAATCCTTTTTGATCAGCTCATTAGCTGTTGTTATTTCCTGGAGATTCTTCTGAGGGGAATTCTTCCGCTTGGTCATTTTGGATAGTCCCTGGTGTGGTGAGGGCCTGCAGAGCACTTCCCCTGTGCTGTGGTGTATAACTGGAGTTGGTGTGCGGGGCCGCAGTCCGACCTGATGTCTGCCCCCAGCCCACCGCTGGGGCCACAGTCAGACTGGTGTGTGCCTTCTCTTCCCCTCTCCTAGGGGCGGGATTCACTGTGGGGTGGCGTGGCCCGTCTGGGCTACTTGCACACTGCCAGGCTTGTGATGCTGGGGATCTGGCGTATTAGCTGGGGTGGGAAGGCAAGGTGCACGGCGGCAGGGGGGGCAGGCTTAGCTCGCTTCTCCTTAGGTGATCCACTTCAGGAGGGGCCCTGTGGCAGCTGGAGGGAGTCAGATCCGCTGCCGGAGGTTTGGCTCCGCAGAAGCACAGAGTTGGGTGTTTGCGCGGAGCGAGCAATTTCCCTGGCCGGAACCGGTTCCCTTTGGGATTTTGGCTGGGGGATGGGCGGGGGAGATGGCGCTGGCGAGCGCCTTTGTTCCCCGCCAAACTGAGCTCTGTCGTCCGGGGGCTCCGCAGCTCACCCTCCCTTTGTCCTCCAGCCTTCCCGCTTTCCGAGCAGAGCTGTTAACTTATGACCTCCCAGACGCTAAGTCGCGCTTGCTGTTGGAACACAGTCCGTCAGGCCCCTCCGCTTTTGCAAGCCGGACTCGGGGGCTCTGCTTGGCTGGCGAGCCGCCCCTCTGCCCAGGCTCCCTCCCGCCAGTCCGTGGAGCGCGCACCGCCTCTCCGCCCTTCCTACCCTCTTCCGTGGGCCTCTCGTCTGCACTTGGGTCTGGTGACTCTGTTCTGCTAATCCTCTGGCGGTTTTCTGGGTTATTTAGGCAGGTGTAGGTGGAATCTAAGTGATCAGCAGGACGCGCGGTGAGCCCAGCGTCCTCTACGCCGCCATCTTCGTGACTCCGATAATGTTGTTTTTCAACCTCTTCTCTTTAAGCTACAAATTTATTAAATAACTATCTTTCTAGTTAGCATTAATTTAATTGCCATTTCTAAGGTCCAGTATCAGTTTCTCCATTGCTTGTCACATAGCCCCTAAACTAGTGTGTGTGTGTGTGTGTGTGTGTGTTGTTATTTATTACAGCACTTCATTTCCAGCCGAAGAGGTTATCTTGGTATAAGTTAATTCCAAAATTTCAGTGGTTTGAAAAACAGCTTATTTCTTGTACCCATTACGTTTTTCTTATTAGTTAGTGGGATGGGAGGGTGAGAAAGGGGCATCTGCTCAGAAGAGACCCAGGGGAATCACTGTCTTGAATGTTGCTGTTCATTGTATTCAAAGGAAAGATAAATTTTGGACGTTTTTGCATCAATTATGTAAATAACTCATGCCATGTCACATTTACAGCTTATTGGCCAGGGCTGTTAATGCAGTTCCACCCAGTTACAAAGGGGCCAAGAAATGCAGTTCTACCATGTACGCTCAGGTGGAAAGCTAGAAATATTGGAAAATGGTGGTATTGACTAAGGCAACAAGTTGTTAGCAGACTTGGGGAAAAGAGAGATCTGATTACCAGCCTCCTACACAACAAGTAGCCTTCTGATACTTGGCCCTGGCTGGGGAAGGAAAGAATATTTAACTGTAAATCAAGTCCAAAATTTTGATGGCCACGTATTATTTATCCTAAGTTTCAATTGTGACTGTGTTTTATGACTGTAGGTGATGTAGGACCGTTTATTGTCAAATACAAGACAACTGTGGATCTCTCTATCCATTGGCCTCTCTGGATAAATTTTAAAGTGAAAGTGGGAGACAAATTTGCATTTTGCTTGCAAGAGTTGTGTCTGTTTGACATATCAGTTCATCATCAGTGACCACCTCTACCATCATCATCAGCCACACTTATGTTTATGAATGCTTTGGATTGATAAACACATTGTGTTAATATTTCTTACTTGTTATCAGTTAGTAATCCATAAACAGTAAAGACAAATTTTCTCTAGAATAAGTCTTTGTATGGCCAGGCTCTTGCCTGTTTCTTTCATTGAAATTACCATAAGACAATTCATTTTTAAACTTTCTCTCTCTCCCAAACACCAGGTCTTATTTAGGGTTCTTTGGTTTAAGCACTATCAGGTAATTCTGGATACATTAAACTAAAATGAACTTAGTAACTTAATAAACTTACTGGACATGAGATCGCTTACAAGGTTAATGGGGGGGGGAAGGTTAGGGAATTAGACTAAAAACAGCAAAAGGAAGCTTTAAAGTCTCAAGGACATTAATTAATTGCTAGGCAATTTCTGCTCTGTGAGGATGGATGAACAAATTCCACTTATTTCCTTCCCTTCATCAGTCCCCTCATGATTCAAATTCTTTGAGAGAGGGTTGACTGTTTAAGCTTAGGGTGGTTACTTACCCACTTTTTACTGTATCTTAGAAGTGAAAAGAATTATCTAGCATAATCTAGCTTCCATGGAAGAAACTTCCAGGGTTTTTGTTTGTTTATTTGTTTGTATTTGTTTTTTTCTTCTTTTTATAGTAGAACAGAGAACTGTATTTATTATTCCCCCAGATTGTTCAGAATGGGAGGTAGTTTTCCTTTTACCCAATATATAGACACTAGTTGCTTGGTAATCAAAAAACAAAACAAATATGCATATAGCTGGTTTACTTCTGTTATATGAAGGTAAAGTGCTTGAAGAGCACAGTTTAATAAACTTTTTTTTGTTAATGATTAGAGAGACCTTTTAAGCAAAGTTTTTGGGGAAGAAGTTTTGGATCCGTATCACTTTTCCTAGGTCAATAATCTATACACAATAAGACACAAAAAGGCATGCTTGAAAAACTGATAAAATTAGCTCATTCAAACCTCTTGATTTTTGGCCTCTGTCTTGTTATCACATTTTGTACTGAAAACCAAACAAAGTAGCAGCTAAAAGTTGTAGGGCTCTGCAATGCCATATCTTTGGCAGAATTGCCTTTCTGTTCCTCAATTTTGTCAGTCTCTAGATTCTGATAAGCTGACGTAATTTCCTCACTGCACATACATGGATTCGTTTGAGCCTTTCCCTTACACTGACTATTAATTCTTGGTAGAAGCCAGGCCCCAAGGTTGGTGGTGTGATGGTTGTGGAGGAAGTGAATTATGACTCTGTTGATTTCTTGGAGCCTTCTACAACATGTTGGAAAATTACATGAAGCCTTGTCATTACAAATAAGCTAGCACAAAACAAAGAGCGAATATTAATTAGAACTGTACTGGAAGTACTATAGCTGATATAGTAATATGGGGGAAGCCCCAGAAAAGCAAGGAGACTGTGTTTTCTGTTTCCATGAAAGACAGCAGGAGTAAATTACTTTGATATGCATTGTGTGTTCATGATTCCTGTGCATTTTCGATTCCTGTACAAAAAAAAAAAAATTAAACCTTTGACTGGATAGCAGTTGGTAGTGGTTCATTTTTATTCACCACTGCCCATAACTGGATGGAATAATTACAATTTGTCCTACCATCTGAGACTCTTTCTGACATTTGGCTGCCTCTGCCCTGCTGCTCATTTATGCTTAAGTTTGTACCTGCTCATTAACTGATTTGTCCTAAAAATAACTTTGAAAGTCTCAGATCCTGAGCTGTTAGCAGTTAGCCTACATAACTAAGGTTATAAAATAAGCATCTGGCTAGAACTCAGAAAGCTGACTCTGTTCTCACTTGCTAAGATAAAGAAAGGTATGTGCCTCTAATTATTTCTAAAAACTCTAAAATACTGTAGGCTGTCATGAAGGATGTGTCACATTGTACTTCAGTGTTTGTTACTTCATTTCAGGCTTCGAATTAAATTATGGCATCTCTTTTCGACGTGTGGTGAAAGCTGTTTTCTCTTGTCTTTCCCACAAAACCATAAGCCAAAACACTTAGCGATAGTACTCTATTTGGTGGTTAAATATTTCCATACAGTTTTGCAGTTTTTAGAAATAAACGTATCAACTTACTTTAAATTGATCTCATTGTGGATATTTCAGAATCACTGATTTTGGAGTGCCAGACTTATTTGGTAACATTTGCATTTTATCTTTGAGTTAAATACTCCCAGGTTTGGCTAAATTGATTCTTCACTTTCATAACAAAAGGCATTTTGGGGATAATTCCATGTATGTAAAGTTTCTAAGAAAGAATTCCTGTTTCCAGGATTCCCTGTAAGAACATATGGGTAATTTCTCTTGTTGAAATATAAAATAATAAATAGAATGTAAATATAAAATAATTATTTTATATTATGATGCAAATTAATTAGATATTTAATTCAATTAATAAGTGAAAAGAGACTGGTTGGTAAAGTCATACCGTGTGGTGGGTAGGTGAGGGAGGGAACAGAAATTTGAACAGTTTGAAGTATGAGAGTTTAATATGAAATTAAATTGGTGTGATATTTGGATTAAGTCCTCATCTATTGATTTTGTACTTACAGTTTACCTAGTATAATTGTTTGCTTTGAAAAACATGATTCTGTATTCTAATCTACTTGAGAACAGGCATCTTAAAGTGCTTCTCTTTTTATATCTAGCATGAAACCTAGTATACATAATAAATTAGATAGAAGTATTTGCTAATGGTATTGACATATAAGACAATTTTTAATATAATATTACCTTAAAATTTTACAAAACTCTCACAGCATTTTGTTTGTTTTAGAGAGAAAGACACACTCCTGTGAGCAGGGGAGGGGCATGTGAGGGGTGAGAGGGAGAAAGAGAATCTTAAGCAGGTTCCACACCCAGCGCAGGGTCTATGAGGGGCTCAACCTCAAGAACATGAGATCATGACTTGAGATAAAATTAAGAGTCAGACATTTAACCAACAAAGTCACCCAGGCACCCATTGTCTTTTTTATCTTCCCAGAAATTGTTTATATGAAAAAAAGTTAATATAAATGTATAATGATTTTCCTTCTTGAGTCTCAGTTGCCTCATGTTAAACGAGATCTCAAGCAGAGAATATAACTTTTTATTATTTCTTTGTTATTATGATGTTAAATAATATAAAATATTATAGGAAAAGTTGCAGTGGGAAGTAAAATTTTACACCTAATAAATACCCTTCCCCACTCTAATGACAAGTTGTAATAGCCATTAATAATATTTTGTGTCTCTTCAGAAGTTTCCATATGTAAATATGCATATATGGTTATAATTATTGTAGGGCTATAATATAAAAATCTATACATATACAGTATTGATAAGGTATATTACAAAGGGGATGTATATCTCCCTTAAAAATACTTTTATTTGAGTTTTTGTATTCAGTAACTTAACTGGAACATCTGCCATCTCAACACATATAAATATAGTTAAACACTGACTAGCATTTTTTTGTATGAATATGTAATTTAACTTACCTAGTCCCTATAGGTGAATATTTATGTTGATTCCAACTTTTAGCTGTTATGTACAGTGTTCAGCATTTATTCTTCTATGTAAATATTTTGAGTTAACCATAAGACTATATTTCTATGATAAAGTCATAGAAACAGAATTTTGTATATATAAGCAATGGGTGAGGGGACACCTCGGTAGCTGTTGGTTAAGTAGCCGACTTCAGCTCAGGTTATGATCTTGATCTCATGGTTCAGGAGTTTGTGTCCTATGTTGGGCTCTGTGCTGACAGCCCAGAGCTTGGACCTGCTTCAGATTCTGTGTCTTCCTCCCTCTCTGCCCTTCCCCTGCTCCCGCTCTGTCTCTCTCTCTCTCTCAAACATTAAAAAAAATTTTAAAAAATGGATGAGATTAAAATTTTGTTAAACAAGAGATTAAATTTTATTGCTTTCCCCTGCAGAGGGTATCAGTCTCTTTGTTTTTATTTATAAATTGTTTTTTGAGTTAATTTATTCAATTTATATTTCCCTAAAAAATTATTTATCCACACTTTAAATTTAATAAAACATTTCATCCAAGGATTTTTTTGTAAATATTTTTTTATTTTCCAATGTACACAGTTTTCCATTTTTATTTTTAATATAGCTTTAAAAAATTTTTTTTGCACTCTTAAATTGTTTTTTCAAAAAGTTTCTCTTTGTTTTCCAATTTTTTATTTTCATTTTCTAATTTGTTAATGTCCATTTTTAAAACTTACATTTTTTCTTCTTTCCTTACATTTATTTTTTTTCCCTAACTTTTTCAGATGAATGCTTAATTGATCTCTTAAGGGGGCATATTTGTTTTGAAATGAAACTGATTTCCTGTTTTTAGTCTATCAGAACCCTACAGTGAAAGACAGTAAAATCAGTTTGTTTATATTTATTTTCTCTTAATTCATATCTTACCACTCTCCCCTATTCTTTACTCTCTAATTTTACTATGCTCTCAATTCTACATCACTAGCATTTATAAGTTATTCTGTGAATAACTGTAATTCCTTAACATAATATAATTTCTTAACATAAATATATCATCCTGTTTTTACTTACCTTTGACCCTCATTGACAGTTCATTCAATATGGCTTTATCATTACATTCCTGATCAAATTCATTCCATCATCTGAAGTTTTTCTAAGGAGTCCTAAGGGACATTGTTATTTTATCTTGCCTAGTGTACTTTACATTTTTAATTGCTAATGGCTCCTTCTTTAGGAGATCATCCTGTCTTAAACTTTTTATGGTTTAAGTGAGGCTGATTTTAACCTGCAGCTCTAGGTATCACTCACTTATTATTACTACATAAATGACCTCATCTTGTTAGCTACAATAATTGATTCAATAAAGGGCATGAATCAAGATAGAATGAGATTCAATCCTTGAATAATTATTGAAATCATGGTGAATAAGTAGCTGTCTTTGCAGAGATTTTTAGTATTAGTCTGTAGCCATCTTTGCCACCATGAAGAAGATTCTGCCTAAGAATAAAGAGTATAGAGCAAATCAGTGTTTGTATATGGAGAAAGCAGGAATATCCTGCTGTGATTATATGAGCCACTGGACTCACTTCTGGTTCAATCCATCTGCATTAATGCAAGGCCAATTCTCACCAACTTTTCCTTACCACTTCTACTATAGTTTCTGTCCTCAACATTGACCACCAATCAGAACATTTAGTGATATCCTTTTCACTTTTATTGAGAATAAGAATTCTTTATGACTCACAGTGAACTCAGTATTTTACAGGTTGTTATTGATTTGTATGTGATAATTTAGGATTAGGATATTTCATTATCATTGTCTTACCCATTCTAAATCTGATTTTCCTCTGTCAGCTCTCCTCCAAAGCTGTGCTAACCCACTGCATCTAGTACAAATAGAGTGTCCTCACATTTCCTTTTCAGCCCACCTGCCTTGCCACAATGTCATATGACACAGGATAACATGTTCTCCTGTAGCCCTCAGAAATTCCTTTTCCAAGCATAGGACCACTGAATAGGACCTCTGAGACTGTACTTGGGAGCTTTGTGCATGTTCAGTTTAATTGAACATTTATTTAGTTGACAGCTGTTTTTCATAGTTTTGGGTTTGAGGCTTTCCTTTTTTTCTAGTTTTATTGAATATGGAACTTATTCATTTGTTTATATGCTGGTTTGGCTAGATTCAAAGAGAAGGTAGACACTTTTTCATTTTGATAAAGTCCCAAAGGTTTATTTTTGCGCTTCTTCCCCTTGCCTTAGGAGACCTCTCTAGTAAGAAGTTACTATGGCCTATATCAAAGAAGTTACTGCCTGTGTTCTCTTCTAAGATTTTAATAGTTTCATGTCTCACATTTAGGTCTTTTAGTCCATTTTGAATTTATTTTGTGTGTAGTATAAGAAAGTGGTTCAGTTTAATTTTTTTGCATGTTGCTGTCCAGTTTTTCCCAACACCATTTGTTTTGCACAGCTTAGGAAATAATCGACAAAACTAAAAGGCAACCTATGGAATGGGAGAAGATATTTGCAAGTGAAATATCTAATAAAAGGATTAGTATCTGAAATATATGAAGAACTTATAAAACTCAATACCTAAAAACAAATAATCCAATTACAAATGGACAGAAGACATGAATAGACATTTTTCCAAAGAAGACCTACAGATGGCCAACAGACACATGAAAAGATGTTCCCCATCGCTCATAATCAGGGAAATACAAATCAAAACTACAATAAGATATCACCTCACACCTGTCAGAATGCCTAAAATCAACAACACAAGATGAAACATGAGTTGGTGACAATGTGGAGAAAGGAACCCTCATGCACTTTTGTTGGGAATGCAAACTAGTGCAACCACTATGGAAAACAGTATGGAGGTTCCTCAAAAAGTTAAAAATAGAACTACCCTGGGGCACTTGGGTGGCTCAGTTGGTTAAGTATCCGACTTTGATTCAGGTCACAATCTTGCAGTTTGTGAGTTTGAGCCCCGCAACAGGCTCCATGCTGACAGCTCAGCATTTGGATTTTGTGTCTCCCTCTCTCTCTCTGCCCTTCGTCTGCCTATGCTCTCTCTGTTTCTCTTTCTGTCAAATATAAATAAATAAACATAAAAAGAAAAAAGAACTACCCTAAAATCCCACAGTTGCACTACTAGGTTTTTACCCAAAGAATACAAAAAATACAAATTCAAAGGGATGCATGCCCCCCAGAGTTTTTTTAGCAGTATTATCTACAATAGCCAAATTATGGAAACAGCTCAAATATCCATCGACTGATGAATAAAGGTGAAGTAGCATATATATACAATGGGATATTTCTCAGCCATAAAAAAGGATGAAATCTTGCCACTTGCAACAACATGGATGGAGCTAAAAACTTTAGTATTCTGCTAAGCTAAATAAGTTAGAGAAAGACAAATTAACAGCATGATTTTACTCATATGTGGAATGTAAGAAACAAGCAAAGGGAAAAATATGGAGAGACAAACCAAGAAACAGACTCTTAACTATAGAAAGATGCTGATTTTCCTTTGTACTTTCTTAATTTTCAATTTATGTGTGTTTTTGTGACACATTCCAGAAAGAAATGTGATCCAACTGATTCTGTAGTTATCTGAAGGAATTTCTTTTTTCTTTTCTTTTTTGTTTTCTTTTTTTTTTCTTTCCTTTTTTTCTTTTCTTTTCTAAGAAAATGCATCCTCTCAAATCTTGAACAATATTTTTTAAGACAGTATTGACAAAGACATAATATGTGGATTATAGCTATTAAATTCCTGAGTGGCTTTCTTACCTTTCCCGACTTCATCATCCAGATAACTTTCTAAAGAATAATTTTTATCTTGTCACTCTCAGTTTAAAAACCTTCAAAGAATCTCACGCAGAAATGTGTAACCTCCTTAGTATTAGAACCAATGATTTTCCATACTCTTTTCTTGTCTTAGTTTCATCTATTGCATGTATTCTCTATGACAATTAAAATCAATTTATTATTTTATTCTTCAAAAGGGCCTTGTATATGGCCTCATAAATCTCTATTTTCTGCCTTTGTTTAGATGTTTCCTCCTTTCCAGACTCTTCTGTTTCCATGCTACTTGCTAAAACCTTATGCATTTGTAATGACCAGCCTAAATACTACCTTTTCATGAAGATCTTCCTGATTATCCTCATTTAAAAGTTTGGTCTTATTTACACTTAAATGCTGTATTATTCATTGTATAAAATACTTATGGAATGTTTTTTTTTTTAAATCATTTGTGTGTTATATCTTAACCTAAATTTCAAACTTTTTGGAGGCAGAAATTTTTGTTGTATTTGCATGGTATTTAAAAGGCTGTCTAGGGGCGCCTGGGTGGCGCAGTCGGTTAAGCGTCCGACTTCAGCCAGGTCACGATCTCGCGGTCCGTGAGTTCGAGCCCCGCGTCGGGCTCTGGGCTGATGGCTCGGAGCCTGGAGCCTGTTTCCGATTCTGTGTCTCCCTCTCTCTCTGCCCCTCCCCTGTTCATGCTCTGTCTCTCTCTGTCCCAAAAATAAATAAACGTTGAAAAAAAAAATTAAAAAAAATAAATAAATAAATAAAATAAAAGGCTGTCTATTGAATGGTACAAACTTTTCCAGAAACATGGCATACTTATTTTAAAATGAAAGGATTATGCATGTACATAGTTCGGTGTGATGGGATTGAAATTATTTTTTTGAAAGTTAGATGAAGAAACTTTCCCTATAGAGGTATGTGGAAGTATTCATCAGTCTTAAGTGTGGCATTTTTTATTGAATAATTGCACATTTCACCTAAAGACTGATAATTTTGAACATTATTTTATATAAAAAAATCAATGTATTGTGATGTAAGTGTTAAATTTGGCATGAAATTTAAAGATAAGCATGATAACTCAGAAACTATTTAAACTACAGTCATGTTTCATGGAACTTATCTCAGATTTTTAGAACAACCCCCTCTCCCCCCAACACAATAGGTTACCATAGAGAGAAAACACTTGAAAATAACTGGATTAAGGGAAGTGCCACAAGAGAGAGAAAAATTTAAGAACCCAAGGAACCTGATGCCCTGTAAACATTCAAAAAATACTTGATGAGAGGTGCTTGGGTGGCTTAGTTGGTTAAGCATCTGACTTTAAACTTTGTAAACTTACAAGGAGAAATTGTCTCTTTAAAAAAAAAACATAATTTATTGTCAAATTGGTTTCCATACAACACCCAGTGCTCGTCCCAACAAGTGCCCTCCTCCCTGCCCATGACCCACTTTCCCCTCTCCCCCACCTCCCATCAACCCTGTTTGTTCTCAGTCCTTAGAGTCTCTTATGGTTTGCATCCCTCTCTCTCTAACTTCCCCCTCCCCCTCACATCCCCCATGGTCTTCTGTTAAGTTTCTCAAATCCACATATGAGTGAAAACATATGGTATCTGTCTTTCTCTGCCTGGCTTATTTCACTTAGCATAATACCCTCCAGTTCCATCCACATTGCTGCAAATGGCCAAATTTCATTCTTTCTCATTGCCAAGTAGTATTCCATTGTAGAAATAAACCACATCTTCTTTATCCATTCATCAGTTGGTGGATATTTAGGCTCTTTCCATAATTTGGCTGTTGTTGAAAGTGCTGCTATAAACATTGGGGATACAAGTGCCCCTATGCATCAGCATAAAATCTTGTCTTAAGCTAATATGCACATAAAGGTCACTCAAAAAATATTTATATATTCCAATTTAGTAAATATTTATTGACCATTTATTTATAGGGGAGGATCCCAGGAGGAGGCTTCTCATTTTACTTGGTGTATTATGAGGAGATTTATAATAGGGAACTTCTAAGATTGAATGTTGTTTTTATTTTTTTTATTTTTTTTTTAATTTTTTTTTCCAACATTTATTTATTTTTGGGACAGAGAGAGACAGAGCATGAACAGGGGAGGGGCAGAGAGAGAGGGAGACACAGAATCGGAAACAGGCTCCAGGCTCTGAGCCATCAGCCCAGAGCCTGACGCGGGGCTCGAACTCACGGACCGCAAGATCGTGACCTGGCTGAAGTCGGACGCTTAACCGACTGTGCCACCCAGGCGCCCCTGAATGTTGTTTTTAAATAACTCTTTTCCCTCTCTTTTTTTTTTAAATTTTAATTCATTTATTTTCAGAGTGAGAGAGAGTGTGCATGAGCATGTGAGTGGGAAGGGGCCAGAGAGAGAGAATCCCAAATAGGCTCCATGTTTAGCATGGAGCTTGACACATGGCTCAATCTCATGACCATGAGATCATGACCTGAGCCAAAATCAAACTGTCTGAGTCACCAAGGCACTCTGATTGAATATATTTTTAAGATATAAAGATGCAGTTAAGAAATCTGAGTTCAAGAAACAGCAGAGATAGTCATACACAAGTAAGTATAGACCGTGTTTGAAGAACAAATTGAAGATGGGAAAAATACAGATAGGATCCCCAAGAGATCTTTATAAGTGAGATTCAACTGAAAATTTAAGTGAAAAGTAAGCAGACACCTGAATATGGATGATACGCAATGTTACATTGCTTCAATTTTATAGAGAAAAGGGTAACATGAAGGTTCTAAACAACAGAGTGATACCATTTGAGGAATGATTTAAAGAGATTAATTTAGTAACATTGGGAAAAATATATAGAGTGACTTTTATTTTTTTATATGAAATTTATTGTCACATTGGTTTCCATACAACACCCAGTGTGCATCCCAACAAATGCCCTCCTCAATGCCCATCACCCACCCTCTCCTCCCTCCCTCCCACCCCCCATCAACCTTCAGTTTATTCTCAGTTTTTAAGGGTCTCTTATGTTTTGGCTCCCTCCCTCTCTAACTTTTTTTTCCCTTCCCCTCCCCCATGGTCTTCTGTTAAGTTTCTCAGGATCCACATAAGAGTGAAAACATATGGTATCTGTCTTTCTCTGTATGACTTATTACACTTAGCATAACACTCTCCAGGTCTATCCACGTTGCTACAAAAGGCCATATTTCATTCTTTCTCATTGCCACATAGTATTCCATTGTATATATAAACCACAGTTTCTTTATCCATTCATCAGTTGATGGACATTTAGGCTCTTTCCATAATTTGGCTATTGTTGAGAGTGCTGCTATAAACATTGGGGTACAAGTGCCCCTATGCATCAGCACTCCTGTATCCCTTGGGTAAATTCCTAGCAGTGCTATTACTGGGTCATAGGGTAGATCTATTTTTAATTTTTTGAAGAACCTCCATGCTGCACCAGTTTGCATTCCCACCAACGGTGCAAGAGGGTTCCCATTTCCCCACATCCTTTCCAGCATCTATAGTCTCCTGATTTGTTCATTTTAGCCACTCTGCCTGGGGTGAGGTGGTATGTAGGTGTGGTTTTGGTTTGTATTTCACTGATGAGTAGTGATGTTGAGCATCTTTTCATGTGCCTGTTGGCCACCTGGATGTCTTCTTTAGAGAAGTGTCTATTCATGTTTTCTGCCCATTTCTTCACTGGATTATTTGTTTTTGGGTGTGGAGCTTGGTGAGTTCTTTATAGATTTTGGATACTAGCCCTTTGTCCAATATGCCATTTGTAAATATCTTTTCCCATTCTGTTGATTGCCTTTTAGTTTTGTTGACTGCTTCCTTTGCAGTGCAGAAGCTTTTTATTTTCATGAGGTCCCAATAGTCCATTTTTGCTTTTAATTCCCTTGCATTTGGAGATGTGTCAAGTAAGAAATTGCTGTGGCTGAGGTCAGAGAGGTTTTTCCCTGCTTTCTCCTCTCAGGTTTTGATGGTTTCCTGTCTCACATTCAGGTCCTTTATCCATTTTGAGTTTATTTTTGTGAATGGTGTGAGAAAGTGGTCTAGTTTCAACCTTCTGCATGTTGCTGTCCAGTTCTCCTAGCACCATTTGTTAAAGAAACTGTCTTTTTTCCATTGGATATTCTTTCCTGCTGTGTCAAAGATAAGTTGGCCATACATTTGGGGTCCAATTCTGGGTTCTCTATTCCATTGGTCTATGTGTCTGTTTTTGTGCCATTACCATGCTGTCTTGATGATTACAGCTTTGTAGTAGAGGCTAAAGTCTCGGATTGTGATGCCTCCTGCTTTGGTCTTCTTCTTCAAAATTACTTTGGCTATTTGGGGCCTTTTGTGGTTCCATATGAATTTTAGGAATGCTTGTTCTAGCTTCGAGAAGAATGCTGGTGCAGTTTTTATTGGGATTGCATTGAATGTGTAGATAGCTTTAGGTGGTATTGACATTTTAACAATATTTATTCTTCCAATCCATGAGCACGGGATGTTTTTCCATTTCTTTATATCTTCTTCAATTTCTTTCATAAGCTTTCTATTGTTTTCAGATCTTTTACATCTTTGGTTAGGTTTATTCCTAGGTATTTTATGCTTCTTGGTGCAATTGTGAATGGGATCAGTTTCTTTATTTGTCTTTCTTTGCTTCATTGTTAGTGTATAAGAATGCAACTGATTTCTGTACATTAATTTTGTATGTGCGACTTTGCTGAATTCATGTATCAGTTCTAGCAGCCTTTTGGTGGAGTCTTTTGAGTCTTTTATGTAGAGTATCATGTGGTCTGGAAAAAGTGAAAGTTTGACTTCCTCCTTGCCAATTTTGATGCCTTTTATTTTATTTTGTTGTCTGATTGCTGATGCTAGGACTGCCAACACTATGTTAAACAATAGCGGTGAGAGTGGACATCCCTGTCATGTTCCTGATCTCAGGGGGAAAGCTCTCAGTTTTTCCTCATTGAGGATAATATTAGCTGTGGGCTTTTCATAAATTGCTTTTATGATGTTTAAGTATGTTCCTTCTACCCTGACTTTCTCGAGGGTTTTTATTAAGAAAGGATGCTGAATTTTGTCAAATGCTTTTTCTGCATCTATTGAAAGGATCATATGGTTCTTTTCTTTTATTAATGTGATGTATCACACTGATTGATTTGCAAATGTTGAACTAGCCCTGCAGCCCAGGAATGAATCCCACTTGATCATGGTGAATAATTCTTTATATATGCTGTTGAATTTGATTTGCTAGCATCTTGTTGAGAGTTTTTGCATCCATTCATCAGGGATATTGGCGTGTAGTTCTCTTTTTTTGCTGGGTCTCTGTCTGGTTTGGGAATCAAACTAATGCTGGCTTCATAGAATGAGTCTGGAAGTTTTCCTTCCCTTTCTATTTTTGGGAACAGCTTGAGAAGGATAGGTATTATCTCTGCTTTAAATGTATGGTAAAATTCCCCTGGGAAGCCATCTGGTCCTGGACTCTTATTTGTTGGGAGATTTTTGCTAACTGATTCAATTTCTTCACTGGTTATGGGTCTGTTCAAGCTTTCTATTTCCTCCTGTTTGAGTTTTGGAAGCGTGTGGGTGTTTAGGAATTTGGCCATTTCTTCCAGGTTGTCAAGTTTGTTGGCATATAATTTTTCATAGTATTCCCTGATAATTACTTGTATTTCTGAAGGATTGGTTGTAATAATTCCTTTTTTATTCATGATTTTATCTACTTGGGTCATCTCCCTTTTCTTTTTGAGAAGCCTGGCTAGAGGTTTATCAATTTTGTTTATTTTTTCAAAAAAAAACAACTCTTGGTTTCATTGATTGTAGATTCTATATTGTTTATTTCTGCTCTGATGTTTATTATTTCTCTTCTTCTGCTGGGTTTGGGATGTCTTTGCTGTTCTGCTTCTATTTCCTTTAGGTGTGCTGTTAGATTTTGTATTTGGGATTTTTCTTGTTTCTTGAGATAGGCCTGGATTGCAATGTATTTTCCTCTCAAGACTGCCTTCGCTGCATCCCAAAGCATTTGGATTGTTGTATTTTCATTTTAATTTGTTTCCATATATTTTTTAATTTCTTCTCTAATTGCCTGGTTGACCCATTCATTCTTTAGTAGGGTGTTCTTTAACCTTCATGTTTTGGAGGTTTTCCATATTTTTTCCTGTGGTTGATTTCAAGTTTCATCACATTGTGGTCTGAAAGTGTCCATGGTATGGTCTTAATTCTTTTAATCTTATGAAGGGCTGTTTTGTGACCCAGTATGTGATCTATCTTGAAGAATGTTCCATGTGCACTTGAGAAGAAAGTATTATCTGTTGCTTGGGATGCAGAGTTCTAAATATATCTGTCAAGTCCATCTGATCCAGTGTCTCATTCAGGGCCCTTGTTTCTTTATTGATCCTGTGTCTAGATGATCTATCCATTGTTGTAGTGGAGTATTAAAGTCCCCTGCAATTACCATATTCTTATCAGTAAGGATGCTTATGTTTGTGATTGTTTTATATATTTGGGGGCTCACGTATTCGGCACATAGACATTTATAATTGTTAGCTCTTCCTAATGGATAGACTCTGTAATTATTATATAATGCCCTTCTTCATCTCTTGTTACAGCCTTTAAAGTCTCGTTTGTCTGATAAAAGTATGGCTACTCCAGATTTTTTTGACTTCTGGTAGCATAGTAGATAGTTCTCGATTCCCTCACTTTCAATCTGAAGGTGTCCTCAGGTCTAAAATGAGTCTCTTGTAGACAGCAAATAGATGGGTCTTGTTTTTTTATCCATTCTGATACCCTATGTCTTTTGGTTGGTGCATTTAGTCCATTTACATTCAGTGTTATTATAGAAAGATATGGGTTTAGAATCATTGTGATGTCTATAGGTTTCATGCTTGTAGTGATGTCTCTGGTACTTTGTGGTCCTTGCAACATTTCACTCACAGAATCCCCCTTAGAATATCCTGTAGGGCTGGTTTACTGGTCATGAATTCCTTCAGTTTTTGTTTGTTTGGGATGACCTTTTTCTCTCCTTCTATTCTGAATGACAGACTTGCTGGATAAAGGATTCTCAGCTGCATACTTTTTCTGTTCATCACATTGAAGATTTCCTGCCATTCCCTTCTGGCCTGCCAAGTTTCAGTAGATAGGTCTGCTGCTATCCTTATGTGTCTACCCTTGTAAGTTAGAGCCTGTTTATCCCTAGCTACTTTGAGAATTCTCTCTTTATCCTTGTATTTTGCCAGTTTCACTATGATATGTCATGCAGAAGATCAATTCAAATTATGTCTGAAGGGAGTTCTCTGTGCCTCTTGGATTTCAATGCCTTTTTCCTTCCCCAGATCAGGGAGGTTGTCAGCTATGATTTGTTCAAGTACACCTTCAGCCCCTTTCTCTCTCTTCTTCTTCTGGAATTCTTATGATATGGATACTGTTCCGTTTGATTGCATCACTTAGTTTCTAATTCTCCCCTCATACTCCTGGATATTTTTTATTTCTCTTTTTCTCATCTGCATCTTTTTCCATAATTTTATCCTCTAATTCAGCTATTCTCTCCTCTGCCTCTTTAATCCATGCCATGCCCGCTTCCATTTTATTTTGCCCCTCATTTATAGCATTTTTTAGCCCCTTATGACTATTTCTTAGTCCCTTGGGCTTAGTCCCAGCCCACCGCTGGTGCCACAGTCAGACTGGTGTGTGCCTTATCTTCCCCTCTCCCAGGGAAGGACTCACTGTGGAGTGGTGTGGCCCCTATCTGGGCTGCTTGCACACTGCCAGGCTTATGGTGCTGCTTCGATGGGATCTGGCCAATGGCGTATTAGCTGGGGTGGATAGGCAAGGTGCACAACTGCAGTAGGGACAGGCTTAGCTCTCTTTGCCATAGGTGGTCCCCTGCGGGAGGGGCCCTGCAGCACCAGGAGAGAGGCAGGTCAGTCAGAGGGATGAATCCATAGGAGCACAGTGTTGGGCGTTTGTGTGGTTCAGTGACAGGTACTGGTTCCCTTTGGAATTTCGGCTGGGGGATGGGAGAGGGAGATGGCGCTGACCATTGCCTTTGTTCCCCTGCTGAGCTGAGCTCTGTCTTCCAGGGCTCAGCAACTCCCCCTCCCAGCATCTTCTGGCCCTCCCCGCTCTCCAAGAGCAGAACTGTTGAGTTTTAACTTTCCAAATGTTAAGTCCTGTTGGCTGTCAGAACTCATGGAGACAGGCCCCTCAGCTTTTGCAAGCCAGACTTCAGGGCCTGTGCCTTGCCAGGCGGGCTGCCCCTCCACTGCCCCGCTCGCTCCCGCCAGTCTGTGTAGCACGCACCACCTCTCTGCCCTTCTTGCCTTCTTCTGTGGGCCTCTTGTCTATCCTTGGCTCCAGAGAGTCTGTTCTGCTAGTCTTCTGGCAGTTTTCTGGGTTATTTATGCAGATGTGGGTGGAATCTAAGCAATCAGCAGGATGAGGTGAGCCCAGCATCCTCCTGTGCTGCCATCTTCCCAGGTGTCCTCCGGTAACTTATTGAGTGACTTAAAACAATTTGAGTTAGTTAGCTAGAAAGTAGACCATTGTGCATAAAGGGTAATGAAGGCCTTAAATGTGTGCTGTTGCCAGGAGAGATGTGTGTAAGCAGATATATCAGTTATTGAATGGATAAAACATGGAAGCTGATATGTGGTTGCTGTAGAGGGAGAAATAAAAGTATTCAAAAGAACTTGTTTAAAGGAAGATCTTTAGTGTTATTAAATCAAGGAAAAAAGTCTGAGAAAATGGTCAGGTAACAGGGGTTGATGAGAAGTCCTAGATTGGTGGGGTTCTCAACATTTCTTGCACATTTGAATCACCTGAGACACTTTAAAAAATACTGATGACTAAATTGTACCTATTGAGATTCTGAGGTAATGAGTCTGGAGTGTGTCATAGGCATAGAAGGTTTAAATGCTTCTTAACACAGGAGCCTGGCTGGCTCAGTTGGTTAGCATCTGACTCTTGATTTTGGTCCATGAGATTGAGTTGGGCTTCGTACTGCTCAACGTGTAGAACCTGCTTAGGATGTTCTCTCTTCTTTTCTCTCCCTTCTGCTCCCTTGTTCATGTGTGTATGTGCTCTCTCTCAAAATAAATAAATACACATCTAACAAAAGCTTGCTGAGAAAATTCTGATATTAAGGGAAGTTCTCATCTAGATCCTGGCTAATTAGTGCAGTCCACAAACCATTTACATCTACATTACCTGGAAACATGGTGGAAATCTGGATTTGTAGACCCTACCACAGAATACCTTAAATCAAATCTGCAGTTTAAATACTTCCCTAGGTGATTTGTATGCATATTATTTGTTTAGTAATGCTTATCTTATATGTGTTAGAATTATCTAAGGTGCTTTTAAAACCAACCACCTGTAGATCCCACCCTCAGAAATTTTGATTTAATTACTATAGGGCAGGGCTAGGGTGTAGGTATTATTTTAAAAGTTGCCCAGAAGATACAGACCTGAACTAGCTTTTAGAGCAACAGGTATAATATGTTGTTACCTATACATCTGAGAGTCAGAATCCTAGCAGTTTTTTGTTTTGTTTCGTTTTGATTGCTTGTAACAGCATTAAAATGTAACTAGAAGGAGAATGAGAAATGTTTTCATTCTCTAAATGTATTGCAAGATAGAAAATTGATTAATGAGAATATACAGAAATATTCTACGTGACTTGAATTTTAGGTTTATTTGGAGCAATTTGGAGTAAGATTGAAGAATAAAACACTGCAAAAAGGTCTCCCAGAAAGCAGTTTAAATATCCATATCATCAGTGTACAATAATCTCTTTGGAGTTAAGGTAAACTTTTTTAGGCATCTCTGATTTTCTTTCTGAACTGATATGGATAGCTACCCCATTTTGAGGGACTTTATAATGACAGCCAATGTGAATTGTTGCCACACTCAATTTGCAAGGGCAGAGTTTCAAGCTAGAATAATTGCCTATTCCACTCCAGAGATGGGATGCTGACTGCTTCATTACCAGCTGTATGAACCAGGGCATGAGCAATTTCAGACAATGTGAACCATGCTCCTTTACACTACCCATGGGTACTAGTTCCCAAATCTACTTACTCACTCTTCCCAACTGACAACAGACATGTTTTGCTTGCTTCACTGTGCTCTTGATAAGACTAAAAGAGTTGTGCAAATGCACCTGTATCCTGCTCTCACATCATTGATCATTGTACAAGGTGAATCATTTACTGTGTTGGAGTATTACATAAGACTCACATTGTGGAATCATTGATTTGGTTACCACCATTATTAATTGTTCCCCATATAATTTTTTTCCATTTCCAAGGCAAAGGAAGTGGCTGTTAGAAAGTCTGTTATTAAACAGATTACATAGTAATCTTGACATACGTCAGGCCCATAAATATAAGTAGGAAGGTTTAACTAAGAATTTGATCTGTCTCAAGAAATTGTGTAGAAAAGCCCATGAGCCTTGGGAAGTAATTGCTTTTAAAAAACATTTGCATTTAGAATTTTGCATGGTTGATATAAATTATTATGGGAAACATTTTAAGGTACAATTTTTTTGGCTCAATTTAAGTATTTATAATATGCCAAGTTTACTATTTAAGTAACTAAACTTCATTTAAAATCGGTGCTATAGGGGCGCCTGGGTGGCGCAGTCGGTTAAGCGTCCAACTTCAGCCAGGTCACGATCTCGCGGTCCGTGAGTTCGAGCGCCGCGTCAGGCTCTGGGCTGATGGCTCAGAGCCTGGAGCCTGTTTCCGATTCTGTGTCTCCCTCTCTCTCTGCCCCTCCCCTGTTCATGCTCTGTCTCTCTCTGTCCCAAAAATAAATAAACGTTGAAAAATTTTAAAATCGGTGCTATAGTTTCATTTTGTGTTAGAGGAAATATTGTCATTGCTTGTACCAGGAGGCAATGTCAAATTTATATTAGTGAACTATCAACTACAATTTTACACCAAAACCAGGCACATAGAATGTTAGAAGTAGTTTCTGATACAATGGAAACCATGATGGAATTATTAGTAAGAATGGAATTCAAGTAACTGTACCCAATTTATTTGTTCTTTTCTTAATTTTAAATTACTTGATATTTACTATATCTCTGTATCTTTCTATGTATGGCATTGCACAATGTATGTGCATATAAAACATGAAAGTAAAATATAAATGACTTTTAAAAATTATTATTTGCCTACCACCAAGTTTAGAAATACAACATTTTCAGTTACTCCAAAGTCTCTTGTGTATTTTTCTCATCACCCACCCTTCTCCTGCCAAGACGTAAACAGTTTCTTGAACTTTTTGTAGTGTTTTTTATAGGTATATTGGGTTATAATTCACATAACATGCAATTCACCCACTTAAGGTCAACATTCAGTGGTTTTTAACTATCAGCATAGTCAAATGTAGAACATTTTTATCACTCTAAAAAGAAACTCTGTTATCAATGAACAATCATTCTCCATCCCACTACCCCACACCCAACTCTGAATAAATACTAATCTGCTTTTGGTTTCCATAGATTTTCTTATTTTTTATATGTCAAATAAGTGAAATGGGCAGACTGTGTGTTCTTTGGCAACATTTTCACTTAGCATAAAATTTTCATGTTTCATCTATGTTAAAAAATTTATCAGTACTTCATTTTTATGACTGAATCATATTCCATTGTATGGGTATACCACATTTTGTTTATCCGTTTGTCAGCTGATAGACATTTAGGTTATTCCTACTTTTTAGCTAATATGCGTAATGCTGTTATAAATATTCATGTACAAGTTTCAGTGTAGAGATATATTTTCATTTCATAGTGGAAGAAAACATAGTAAGCATAAGGTCTCTATTAAGTATTAGTTTTTCATATTTCTTAATCCCCTAATATTTTCTATGTGTATGCATATTCATATATATGTATATATGCATATGTGTATGAATATATATTTTGTGACATTTATGTATGACATGTATATATCACAATAAGGTATTACATGTAACATATCATATACATAAAATATCTTCTAAGAAATAAACAGAAACACAAATCCTAATTTTATGAAATTAGCAAATTTTTACATCTTGAAAATATCCACATTAAAATTTTTTTTAATATTTATTTATGAGAGAGAGAGAGGTGGAGTGTGAACGGGGAGGGGCAGAGAGAGAAGAAGACACAGAATCCAAAATAGGCTTCAGGCTCTGAGCTGTCAGCACAGAGCCAAATGTGGGGTTTGTGCCCACGGACTGTGAGGTCATGACCTGAGCCAGAGTTGGATGCCTGGGCCACCCAGGTGCCCCAATATCCATATTTAAAATTTATATTACCCTAATTTATTTTTCCATCAGTGCTTAGAATCATCTTTATCCCTAGAGGAAATCCTTAAACATGTTTATGAAAACTCTCATAGTAAGACTCAGGCAACACTAGTGAGCTATATAATATCCATTCACACAATCCCTTAGCTATTTAGAAAATATATATTGAGAGATAATGAATCAGCAATTCATCTATTTTTATTCTTTAAGTAAATGAGTTTAAATATTAAGGCAGAAAGTTATCTGTGTGAAGTATTGCATAATTCAAAAAAATTTGACAAATAGACTGTAACTTCAAAAACACACAGATACACCTAGACCTGTCCATTTCTTATGGTAGGTATGTATGCATTTTTCCTTCCAAATTTAGCTTAAAACATATATTTTTAATTTTTTAAAATTTATGTTTGAGAGAGAGAGAGAGAGAGACAGAGACAGAGACAGAGACAGAATGAGAGCAGGGTAGGGGCAGAGACAGAGAGGGATCCAAAGCAGGCTCCAGGTTCTGAGCTGTCAGCACAGTGCCCAACGAAGGGCTCAAACTCAACTAACTGTGAGATCACGACCTGAACTGAAATTGGACGCTTGACTGGCTCAGCCACCCAGATGCCCCTAGCTAAAAATATTTTTATTCTAAGAACATACTTTGGCATTTGAAACTGACCCACTGGTGATTTTTTTTTCTTTTTTGTAAACATAGTACCTCATCTTGGCAGAAATCTATAGGGGAAAATAATATGAAATAGGGACAAAAAGCAAGATGAAACTAATAAAATAAGATCAAGACTAAAGTACTGTTTTAGCCCTCAGAATGGCCATTGTGTGCACTGTGTGCAAAAGAGAGGATTTAATTAAAGTGGTATCAGGAACAAGTTATACCTAAGTGATGTCTTAATAGAGAATTTTGGAATTATTTTAAATTTAGATATATATTTTTTCTTTGTGATTTTTGTAAAATCACTTGTTTATTAAGTGAAGTAAATTATTGTCTGTATTGCAGCATAATCATTTGGAATCTATATTGACAGTAAATGGTTTTCATTGCCTACTTGGCAGATAATGGTGCAATATTACCAAAACATAATGGTTGTCGAATAAAAAGTTTGATAACTTTTATATGACTAGTAGGAATATGCTATCAATCTGGGGGTTGTTACGTCCTATAATACTTTATACCTTATATTAGGTTCTTTCTCTTTGTGCCCTTCCTGCCTTCCTTCCTTTCCTCCTTCCTTCCTTTCTTCTTCTTCCTCCTCCCCCTTCTCTTCCTCCTCCTCTTCTTCCTTGTAAAACAGTTTGAATCACCAGTTTATTCTTTGGGCATTATATCTGATAAACAAATTAGACTCTAATTTTTATTTTTTATTTTGTTAATGTTTGTTTATTTTGAGAGAAAGAGAGAGAGCAGGGGAAGGGCCGAAAGGGAGAGAGAGAATCCCAAGTCTCCATGCTGTCAGCACATAACCCAACATGGGGCTCAGTCCCACAAACTGTGAGATCATGACCTGAGCTGAAATCAGGAGTTGGACACTTAAGCAACTGAGCCACCCAGGTGCCCCTAGACTCTGATTTCTAAAACACACACACACACACACAAATTGCATAGCAGTAAAATAATGTAAGTTCTCACTAAAACCATAGGTAAGATACTAGTCAACAAAGACATTAAACATAATAAACTTTGCCTTTTTTGGTGGCTCTTAATGTTTAGAGTTCCTTATTTTAAGGATCCAAATCAAAGTGGATTTTGAGGGATTTAGAAATTAACATAGATAAAAACATTCATGAAATGAATGTGCATACAAGTTGATATATCTATATCTATATCTATCTATCTATCTATCTATAATCTCAAAGTTCACTGTAAGTGAATCAGTGAGAGTCATTCTAATGAGTTAGTATCAATCAGGTGCTGTCACATTCTGTCAAGATTGTTTTAATCATGGTAGATAAAACCCATTCAGGTAGTTCCTAACTTCTCTTTGTATGGCTCATACGTTAAACTCTGAAGTTTTCTCCTAAACATCTTATATACATATGGTATTTTATCTCTTAATTTTTACAGTATTTAATGGATTTTAGTAGGAAAGAGAGGTAAAAGCTATAAGGTGCATACTATGTTTGCATATTATTTATGGTTCTACCTTTCCAGACCTCTCTCACTTATTCCTTAAAATAACTTTATTAGGTTTGTGTATTTATATCACTTTTGTAGAAGAACAAGGTTCAGGAAGCTTTAGGAGCTTTCTGGAATTTAGAGACTATGAGTGAGCTATAATTAAAGCTAGGAATGTTCAGTTACAGAGGCCAAATTCTTTCTTGTAAACCATTCCTATCATACTTAAGCAATTGGAATCATATTCTTCAAATTATTATCCAGAAATCAAGGATGGTTGCATGTTTCAGCATAGGCTGTATTAATGGTAAATAAGCCAATAATCCAACATGACCTATCAGGTCATGATACACCAACATGAGTTGCCTTAAAATTTGGTTCTTTATATTCAAAAAGAGGTCCAAGCAAATAGAGACTCATTCCTATATAGTCTTCCATGGTCACCATAGAAGTGGGAAGAGATGTGGTAAACTATGCACAGATTCGTACAATTTCAGCTAGGGAATAACACATGCCATTCATATATTGGCATCATTTCCTTGGCCAAGGAAAGTCACATAGTCATGTTTAATTTCATAGGGGGCATTGAAGTCTAATCCTATCCAATTCCTAAAAAGAGAAGAAAAAGTCTCTGATATAAGCATAAATGGCTACTGCTGTTCATCTTCTATTCAGAAAATATTCAGCTGACCTTTCCACAGGCAAAATACACTTATCCTTGTGAGGCAAAGTCAAAACAAGCCATTCACTCACAGTTTTATCTCAAAATTCACTATCTTTACATCATATGCAGTGCCTCAACATTAGGTTCAGTGCAGAGCCTTTTGATATGGAGTCTTAAATTTAAAATGCAAGTTCTTTGCCCCCTACCTACCCAATATATGGTCTAAAAACAGACAAAACCACAGTAAATAGTCATCTTTTGAATGGAGAGGATGGGAAACACCAGCAGTAACTAATTCTTCAATTTTGAAAAGCTGCTTGGCAGAGATGATGAGAAATCCTACACTGAGGAAGGGTAAAGTTTCTTAATTAGGTCTGAATTTTGCTCTCTTCTAGGCATCTCCAGTCCCTTGGCTGTGACCTCTGGGAGTTTTGTTTTGATTTTTCTGTTCATTATCTTTCTGGGCCACATCTGAAGTGAGCATAAGGGATCAGACCTTGGGGGCTGAGCAGCTTTCTCAGCTTGATTCTAGCTTGTACAAGCTTGGGACCTAAGGATCATTTTGATGTGCAAAGAATCACAGACTTTTTGAGTCTAAGCTCATTCTCTAGGAGGTATAATTCTTTTAAAAATTTAGTATGTTTATTGTCCCTTAAATTTTAGTCAGTTCAGTGTAATGAGAGTTCTTAGATTTATCTAACTTTTTTTTCTTGCCTCTGTGTTTCATTTTTATCATTTAGTTGCAGTTACCTTGAGTGAATACTTCTTTTCTTGGATAGTTTTAGCCTTTTTTCCCTGAGCTGTTTTCTCAGTTGAAATGATTTACTTGGTAGCACAATCTTAGTAGTATTCCAAGACATCTTAATTCATTCAGAAGTTTTTTTGTTTTTAATTTTCTTATGTTTGTTTATTTTTGAGAGAGACAGAATGTGAGTGAGGGAGGGGCAGAGAGAGGGGGAGACACAGAATCTGAAGCAGGCTTCAGCCTCTTAGCTGTCAGCACAGAGCCTGATATGGGGATCAAACTCATGAACCTTGAGATCATGACCTGAGCTGAAGTGGGATGCTTGACCACCTGAGCCACCCAGGTGCCCCTCAGAAGTTTTAACAGTGGATATTGTTGTATTAGTTATCTGTTGTTGTGTAACACATTACTCTAAAACTTGGATTTAAACAGCACATGTTTATTATCATTTCTGTGGACCAGGAATATGGTTTAGCTGGGTACCTTTTGTCATGGTCTTTGATAAAGGCTACATTCAAGTTGTCAGCTGCTGCTGAGGTCTCATCTGACTACTCATCTGAGGGAATGACCAACTATTCTCATTTACATGGTTGTTGAAAGGATTCCGTTTCTCAAGAACTATTAGACTTAGGGCTCCATTTCCTTATTGACTCGACTGGAGGAGGCCACTCTCAGTTCTTACCTTATGAGCATATCAGACATGGCACTTTGCTCAACTAAAACCTGCAAGAAACACAGTCTGCAGGCAAGATGGTAGTTGCTATCTTATGTAACATAATCTTACATAATGGGTAACACCCATTACCTTTGCCATTATTTAGATGCCAATAATAGGCCTTTACAAACTCAAGGGAAGGTGATTACATAGGGTGTGAATACCAAGAGGAAGAAATTATTTGTATTAATCTTACAACCTGGCTGACCCAAGTGTGATAGGTAGCTATAGATTGATTTGATATGATCTTTGTGAAAGCCTGAGATATAATTATTACTTTTTCTTTTGCTTCCCTTAGGACTCTTCAGTTTAATCTCTAGTAGTTATAGTTGAAAAAGAAATTACCTTTTTCAAAACTGTAAGTTTCTTTTTTTTTAATTTTTTTTAATGTTTATTTATTTTTGAGACAAAGGGAGACAGAGAGTGAGTGGGGGAGGGGCAGAGAGAGAGGGAGACACAGAATCTGAAACAGGCTCAAGGCTCTGAGCTGTCAGCACAGAGCCTGATGCAGGGCTCCAACCCTTGAACCGTGAGATCATGACCTGAGCCAAAGTCAGATGCTTAACTGAGCCAATCAGGTGCCCCAAAACTGTAAGTTTCTGCATTTGAGAACTTGGTATTATCTTTCACTACTATTTACAAACTGGCTAATTACGCTTTGTGATCAGTATTACTGTGTATAATATCTTGCCAATTCAGCCAGTTGCAACCAACACATACTAACAGTCTCTTTTCCATTTGGTCCCTAAGGCTGCTGTTCCATAGAAGTTGAGAGCCAAGAGAGAGTAGGTGGAATAGCATCAGCCATCTTTGCTTCTGATTCCATCCAGTGATGTAGGATATATCTCCAGTACTCTGGACAAACAGCGAGAATTAAGTTTCACATAATTCCAGATTTCCAAACTTCTCTGGAGAGTTATATTCTACCTTTGCCTTTTGAAGCCAATCCTGAAAATAAAAGTGGTAGCAGAACCCATCTCTAAGCCCTGTGTGAGGACTACACTTCTCTCTGTCCACTTTCTCACAGAGACAGGAAAGCCTGCCCTTCAAAACTGGCTGTTATATTTTTGTTATTCTTCCAAAGTATATAGATTTTGGCACTAACATTCACATTTGAAATTCAAAAACCCTTTCTCTTACCCTATCATTTCTATCAAAAGTGTGTTTTGATTCTTGAAAACCGAGAACTCCAGTTCATTTTTATTCTACTCTGGGTACTTTTCCTGGATATGATCAATTTACCTTAGATTAGGTGGGATAAAGAGATAAGAATGAAAAGTACTGAAAAATAAAACATAAATTGAAAATCTTATTTTAATTATATATGCTTTCTCTTGTTTATGTTTCCTTTCTTAGCTTTTTGCTTTCTGTCTTTTGCTTCATAATTTTTTTATGCTTTAATCATTTAGTGTTTTTGGGAATTATATATTTCATGTTCATTTCTACTGGTGACATTTCAGTTTTTCAAAAGCATTTTAACCTTTTTTTCCTTCTAATTTTCATTCTCTCCCTGACAGCCATTGGAGATACTTTTAGTATTCTTTCTTGATTTGTTTCATTATTTTTGTTTAATGTAGATACTTTATTTAATGTGGATACCTCTTTTTTTGCTCTGTTAAATTGAGACCTTGGAAGGTCATAATTTATTATTCCTCAGAAAATAACCATAATCTGGCTATTTTATTTTCTGCATCTCACAGTAGGTAAGTTTTTAAAGCACGCTGTTCCTCTAATAATCTTCATATTGTTTTCTATGTACTTGTTTTTCAAGATTTTCTTGATTCCATGTCTTTCTCCTAATACTTTTTACTCTATATGAGATTATGATACGAGGCCAAGTAGTTAACAAAGGTAAGAGTGAATAGGTTGCCTTTGGCCTTACTGTTGATGCCTCAGTGTATATTTGGAAGGCAGATTGAGGTGATCAACTTCAAGGCAAATTGAGGTTTTAGACTTTTAAAAACCTTATTTCTTAACCTCATACATCACATATCTTCTTCAGAGTAATAGGGTTACATGAGAAAAATAGAATTTCTACTGGAATTTTTACAAAAAATGTGCCCCCAGAGAAATGATTGTGATGAATAAACACTCTGCCACTCTTATTTTACCAAAAGTTATTATTTAGAATTTAATATATTTTGAGAAAAATGATGTGTGTAGATATGGGATGCAAACATGTATGTGTTAGGATTGTATTTTGGCATGGAAGTACAGAATAATGCCCAAGGGAGAAGAAGAGTTGTCCATTTTTCCATTGTGTGTATAGTCTGTGAATCAGAGAACAGGTGAGGGTTGAAAGCATGTCTTCCGTTATTTTTTCCTAGATAGTCAGATTTAGTTCTTTGAACTGCCCATATCATGGACTTGTGTACCTTAAGTCTGAGTGGCTTTTTAAAAATTAATTAATTTATTTGTAATTGAAGGATAGTTGACATACAATATTAGTTTCAGGTTTACAACCTAGTGATTTGACATTTATATACATTATGAAATGCTCACCGTGATAAATGTAATCACCATCACTCACCATACAAAGTTATTGCAATATTATTGACTATATTCTTTATGATATACTTTATATCCCAGTGATTTACTTATAATTGTCTGTTTATACCTCTTAGTCCCCCTCACCTATTTTGCCCTACAACCCTACCACCCACCCACTGCTCTATGGCAATGACCATGTTCTGTATGTTGTTTTGTTTTTTAGATTCCACTTGTAAGTGGAATTATATGGTATTTAACATTCTTTTTCTGACTCATTTCATTTCTCATAAATGAAGTTCTTCTGAGTTCAGCCATGTTGTTGCAAATGGCCAGATACCATTCTTTTTTATGATGTAGTGTTCTTTTGTATATGTATATGTATATACAATATGTATATTGTATATGTATATTCTTTTTCATTCATCTGTTGATGGGCAGTTAGGTAGCTTTTATATCTTGGCTATTTTAAATAATGCTGCAGTAAACATAGGGGTACATATATCTTTCTGAATTATTTTTTTTCATTTTCCTTGGTAAATACCCGGAAGTAGAATTACCAGATCTTACGGTATTTCTATTTCTAATCTTTTGAGGAACCCCCATACTAGTTTCATGGTGGCTTGTTTTTTCTTCAGTCAAACTTTCTCAGTATTAATTTTTTTTCACTTCTCAGATTTTTGATTGTCTATTGGTATTAAATTTCATGCTATTGATGTTTTTAATCCCTTATTTGGGTCTTGGTTATTTTGTGAGAAAGTAGAAGAGGCTAATAGTCATATGCTGCTGGCTTGAAAGCCATGATCATGCTTTCACATTTTTGTCATCATATGATTATATTTAACAATACACTATATTTTACTGCTTTTAATTCTATTATATTTAAACGAAGATCTATATTGATAAAATTATATATTAATAACCTGGAGAAGTGCCATCCTAGAAAGAATTGAAGATCCACAAGTCACATAATAATGTCAATTGTAGTGTGATTAGGAAACCTGAAAGGAAATTGTGATCAATACTCAAGTACTGTCAATTAAATTCAAATGTGAATAATAATAGTGCAGCATTAATTGGATTTATGTTGTATATAAAATAAAAATATTGGTAAAATTTTATGTTTCATTATAATAAAAGTAGCTCTTAGAGATGTATCTCTAACATACTCTTTTTAAAAAAAATAATGTTTTTATTTTTGAGAGAGAGAGAGAGAGAGGGAGAGAGAGAAAGAGAGAGAGAGAGAGAGAGAGAGAGAGAGCAAGTGGGGGAGGGGCAGAGAGAGAGGGAGACCCAGAATCCAAAGCAGGCTCCAGGCTCGGAGCTGTCAGCACATAGCCTGACTTGGAGCTTGAACTCATGAACTGTGAGATCATAACCTGAACCAAAGTCGGATGTTTAACCGACTGAGCCACCCAGGCGCCCCTCTAACATATTCTTAAAGTCCCCAAAATGGATCTGAATCATACCCAGTATATGATAAATTACAAAAATAAGTAAGTTTGGGGTGTAAATGAAGTAGAACCTGTCTGAATCTAAATGTTTTGGTATCACACTACTGCCACGTCCTCTAGCACACTAAAATATTTCTGATTGTTGTTGTAATAGCGACTTTTTTTTCTTATTTATGTAAATCTAAAATTGACAAATAATAGGTAGCCAGAATAAAGATCCTTGAGCAATGTATTTTAAGTTTCCAGTCATCTATACCTAATGAATTAAACAATAGCAGTGATTATGTTTTAGTTATTTTAGAAATTTGGTCTATTGTGTGGTCATCATTTAGAGATGCATATAACAATATACCTCTCTCCAAATAAGATAGTTTGGAAACATCTACAGTAGTACATGCCTTTTTTTCAAATTTTTGTTCAGTAATTAATTTTTGAAAAAAGTATTGGGTAAGGAGTATAGCTCTATATTAATCCTGTTTCTTTAAACAGTTTGCTACTGTGCCAGTTGAAGAGAGATACACTTAGTATATTTTAGTAGCATTGTGTCAACACCTCAATGTGTTTTCATAGTAATGTAATGCTTGCCTTACTAGGAGGCAATAATAAATGAGAGAAGCATTAAGAGTAATAACAATTAGAAAACATACCTTTTATATAAAGACCTTTCTAAATTTATGTTTAAATTAAACTACATGAGAATTATAATACATGTTTAAATAAATTTATATTTAAATTATACTTATAATTGAAGTAAAATTATTTATATTAATAATTTATATTTATTATTTGTATGTAATTATAATACAAATATAATTCACAATATAATTATATTTATGACAATCCCATGAATTGGGATTTACTTAAGGAAGTCCTAAGTCAATAATATTTGCTGTAGTAAAAAGGGATAATAACTTCTTATATATTATTGCATTTAACTATAAACTGCATTATTTTTGTGACAAATGTGAAAAATTGTAATTGTCTCTGCCTCAAAAGTGAATACTGTCAAAGTAATTTTTACATTTTGCATTCATACCTTAATGTGTTATATATGATGGGCCTATTTTTAGGTCACATATATTTCTGTATTTAGCTTGAGTTTAATATTGGCAATAAAACTTATCTTGTAGTGGAAGTTGACAATAAATATTCTTTGCAGCCAACTAGATTTTGACATACAATTAAGGAGAGCCTCACAGTGTAATTTTCACATAGATCAATAACATTAGAATCTCAGCACAATTCTGCCTCTGCTAATACAAATGAAGGCTTCATTTTAAATTAGTTTAGCTAAAATGGAATTACTCAAATAATGTTAGATAAAATATCTTTCTTTAGCCAGTGTTGAGGACTTCACATAAGAAAAGACAAATATTTAAGCAACAATTTAATCATGCATTTTTTGGCACTTACTAAAGTTATGACACAGATAGTTTGTTATACAGAAAAAGGCTAATTTTATAATACATAAACAAGTAGATTATTGGATTTGTTCATTGACAAAGATATGTTTATCTTTTGCATAGTAAGTCCAGCCTTTATTTTTTTCACTATAAAATGTATCTGTATGTTGAAAACATCTGGAAATAAGGGATGAGGAAAGGATAGAATAACGTCTATCCTGACAATGACTCTGTTTTTTATTTTTTTTATTTTTATGTCTCCATATTTTCACAAAATTCTAATTCTCTGAATCAGATTTTGTCTATCTAAATTATACTTTTTCACTTAGAATCCACATTATCCCCTTTGTTCATCTGGAGGTACAGAGGGAAAAAAAGAGACAAAGTAGTCATAAAATGAAGCCTTTTCAATTGGGCTATGTGTCAAGAACCTGCAGTCACTAGTGAAAAATACATTAAATAAAAAATATAAAAGATAGCAGTTCTAGAACATTTAGTAAAACCTGCTTAGCTGGGATTTAAATTCAGGAGTTCTGACTGCAGAATCCATACGCTTAACCACCATGCTATGTACAACCTCTCTGATCACTTTTTATGTCCACGGAGGCCTTTAATGATGATATACTTTCCACTTTACTAATTAGTATTAGAAAACTCAAGTTACTTTCACGTGTTTAATAGCATGCAAGAAGATTTATATCTCAATAGGCTGTACAAAAATGTGTAGTGACTGTTTCAAAGTCTGGCTCTCAGGCCATAGGGAATGTGTATTTGATTGAGCAATGAGTCTTTCTTGTTAAGACTATGGAAGTTGTGAAATCAGTTTATTTTTCCTTTCTTCTGAATCTTTTCATGCGTCAGCTGTAATGCTGTTTGAATGAAAGACATTTGATTACCATCTATGTTCTTCCCTAAAACTGAATGGAGAGCTTTGTGGAAGATTGGCAGGCTTGAATAGTGGACAATTTTGACATTGGCAGTGTTGCAACAGGAGAGAACTTGCAATTCCTCTGTTCTATGGTTGTCAAAGAAGATTTTAGTGCCAAGCTTGGCATAAGTTTCAGAGCTTTTTACTTTATGAATTACTGATTCCCTAAGAAGCCTAAGCCATGTCTTTCTTTTCCAAGAAGGTGGTCCCGTTGTTCAACTAGTTTAAGAGACTGTAGTGGTTTGTCATGGTCTTTTCATTTGGATACCAATACCAATCATATTTTTCTCTGTGATATAAAAGACCTTAGAGAATATATATGAATCCCACTCAATCCTATTCAAAATCTGTATTATTAGAAAATGCTGTCTGGATAAATGTCACAATTCTCCTTCCTGGGTACAGCTTCTGGAATCAGATGGATAGGTCTTATTCCTGTTTCATTGGCTTGGTAACTCTGGCAACTTTGAATGAATGCCTAATATGCTTCTTAATATGTTAAATAGGTATAATAATAAGACTGATTTCATAGTATTTGTATGAGGAATAATTGAGATATTCTTACTAAGTAGTTAGCTCTGCCTGGTACATAGCCAACATTCAATAAATGTTAGGTGCCTTCATCATGATTATGCTCATGGACAGAAAGAAGTTAAGATAAATAAAAACATTATGGAGGCAGCTTTTATTTGCTTATGCACATGATAAAATATAAGGAAAGAGGGCAAAGGAAGATTGGAGTCTACATGAGTGCATTGTTTCAAAATAGATTGACATAATCTGAAATACAAAAGACTTGGTTATAATCTGAAATACTAAAAATAGGAGAACTCATGGCAGGACTCCCTGGCGTATTCAGTAATGCATTATATATCCTAGAGACCTGGATATTGGTTATCTTTATTAAGTTTTCTCACTTTTTGAGAAACTAGATTTGCCCCGTGCCACATCAAGAGGAGTTAGACTTTTAGCACACAAGGTGTTAAAAATAGAACCCTTAAAGATAGAAATCCAAAGGAAATAATTGTGAGTGTATTGGACACTTAGGCATGGCTGCTCCAACCTCAGTAAAACACAGGGGCTATAGGCTTAGGAACCTCACACTGCTCACACTGTTCTTAGGAACAAGGCATAAGAAGTGTCTCTGTAACGATTTGTCTGGGTCTTTCTTATTCATCAGGATTTATCTGAAATGTACCCTCCATGAGAGGCCATCTCAGTCTACCTGATATTAACACCTCTCTCCCCTTCTTTTTTGTTGGCCTCTTTTTTTCCTATTTATTATACTTATTGTAAATTGTAATTATCTGAATATCATTTTTATCTAGTATCTTCTAATGTCCGGAGTGTAAGAGCCCTATATGTTTAGTTGCTATCATGTAGTTGTTTTTGTACAGTAACCCCTTAATACAAGAACAACAATTAACAGTAACAAGGATAATAAAACTTGAGGCACTGTAACTCTACATTTGTCACAAAATAAAGGCAAAAGTAAAAGTGTAACCCCTGAACAATGGAGCCCTTTTATGTTATTTCCTCCCTCCTTTGTGGAACTATCACTTGGTTTAACCTGACCTCTATGAAAGTGTTGAGGGCAGGGAGGCAAGAAAGTCGTTAGGTGATGTACCATTCTTTCTGCCCCATTTCTACAGCACTCACCGTGGTGATGCTTATTAATTTTAATACCTCTCTGCTGACTGAGACTTAATAACAAATTATATAACTAAAGTTCATCATAAAATAAAAACTGAGATTTTAAGCACCATCTTCCTAAGCTGTATATATTTTTTCAGTTCAGAAACCAGTTTTAAAAATTACATTGTCATGCACTTTTCTGTATTTCATGAGATAGAATAACTTCTAAAGAAAAAGTGATGATTTAGGATTAATTACTAGCTAGGTCCCTTGAATAGCATAGTGTTTTTTTTTTTAATTTTATTTTAACTTGTTTTATTTTTTATTTTTTTAAGTTTACATCCCAATTCGTTAGCATATAGTGCAACAATGATTTCAGGAGTAGATTCCTTAATGCCCCTTACCCATTTAGCCCATCCCCCTCCCACAATCCCTCCAGCAACCCTCAGTTTGTTCTCCATATTTATGAGTCTCCTCTGTTTTGTCCCCCTCCTTGTTTTTATATTATTTTTGTTTTCCTTCCCTTATGTTCATCTGTTTTGTCTCTTAAAGTCCTCATGAGTGAAGTCATATGATTTTTATCTTTCTCTGACTAATTTCACTTAGCATAATACCCTCCAGTTCCATCCATGTAGTTGCAAATGGCAAGATTTAATTCCTTTTGATTCCTGAGTAATTGTGTGTATATATATATATAATACACACACACACACACACACACACACACATATATATATATACACACACACACACACACACACACACACACACACACACCACATTTTCTTTATCCATTCATCCATCGATGGACGTTTGGGCTCTTTCCATACTTTGGCTATTGTTGATAGTGCTGCTATAAACATGGGAGTGCATGTGTCCCTTCGAAACAGCACACCTGTATCCCTTGGATATATGCCTAGTAGTGCAATTGCTGGGTCGTAGGGTAGTTCTATTTTTAGTTTTTTGAGGAACCTCCATACTGTTTTCCTGAGTGGCTGCACCAGCTTGCATTCCCACCAACAATGCAAAAGAGATCCTCTTTTTCTGCATCCTCACCAACATCTTTTGTTGCCTGAGTTGTTAATGTTAGCCATTCTGACAGGTGTGAGGTGGTGTCTCATGGTGGTTTTGATTTGTATTCCCCTGATGATGAGTGATGTTGAGAATTTTTTATGTGTCGGTTGGCCAGCTGGATGTCTTCTTTGGAGAAGTGTCTATTCATGTCTTTTGCCCATTTCTTCACTGGATTATTTGTTGTTTGGGTGTTGAGTTTGATAAGTTCTTTATAGACTTTGGATACTAAGCACAGTGTTTCTAATTAGTTCATTTTCAGGAAAAAAAAATATTTCCTTATAAGGTTAAAAAGTCCCTTTATCCATGTTATATTCCTGGCCATTGTAGAAAGATTTTTTTGTACCTAAATTAAGAAAGGCTTTTAAGTAAAGGATGTATAAACATACTACCAACATGTGTATCTGAATGGTAAAAAAATCAAAACAAAACAAAAAAACACCTTCCTTCCTTGAAGAAGTAATCACAGTATTCTTTCTCATTGAGAATGAGTGCTGCAACTTTAAGGAAATGCCTTTTATTTCAATATGGTAGGAGATTCTTGCTAGAATAAGATGGTGCCTAGTTATAGGCTTGAGATTTCTACAAAGACAAATTGAAGAGAAGCAGTAATTTTCAAATTCACGACAAGCATATATTCAAGCTATTTTCAAAATTATTTGATTAAATGGAAAATAATTGCTTTTGAAATAGTTATCAAGTAATAAGTCCTTTTGATTTTCTCCATTATTTCAGAAGCTGATTTAAAGATGCACAGTACTCTCAGGAGAACACATTTTGATTCCAGGTTTTGATTTCATTGTGTTTGATTAGCAGCTGCTATTACAATGAGTCCAAGTTACATGAATGGCCTAGGGAGAGTACTCACAAATGTGACCTCCTAAGGAATGTAGACAATAGCCAAGGGATATTTCATTCTTTGGAGCCTAAGAAAACTGTGGAGAAATCACTGTGAATGGCAAGAATCCAAGAGAAGACAGAGAACTGAAAGGACAAGTGTTATGAAACACAGGGTCCTTAGAAAGGAGAAGTTTGGTTACTAAGCAGTTCATTCTAAGTTAGTTACTAGGGATTGCATCTGATATAGTAGGTCTTATATATATTTGAAGTGTTTCCCCAGACCCAAGTAATTAAAAATATGGAATATGTATGTTAATATGTTAAAGGTACACATGCTATTTTTATAAAGTCTCTCTTTAATACTTGTAAAATATAGAATTAATCTATGAGAAATGCAAAATTATAAAATGTCATGTATATGGATATGTAAGAAATCTTTGACAAAATTAATTTCCAACATTTATGCCCATTTTAGTATACCTCAGTGACATTCAAAAAATCCTTTTTGAAGGATTCTTTAAGTATTATTATATATTACAAAAAAGTATAGGATCAAGGTTAAGAAATTGGGGCATCTGGCTTAGTCAGTAGAGCATCTGACTCTTGATCTCAAGGTTGAGAGTTTATACCCCATGTTGGGTGTGGAGCCTACTTTAAAGAAACGAAGGAAGGATGGAGGGAAAAGAGAAAAGGAAAGAATAGAAAAGAAAAGAAAAAAGAAAGGAAAAGAAAAGAAAAAAAGAAGAGAAATAATTGAGTTCTTGGAACTTCAACCTAAGCTAGTTAGTAATATGTGCCTCAGTGATTCCAGTGACAACATGAATACAGTGATACCTACCTCAAAGGGCTGTTGTGCTAAAGATAGATTATACAAAAGTACCTGTCTTAGTCCTTTCAGGATGCTATGACAAAATACCACAGACTGGATGGCTTGTAAACCACAGAAGTTTATGTCTCACAGTTCTGGAGCTGGGAATTCCAACATCATGGTGCTGGTAGATTCAGTGTCTTAATAAAGGCCAGCTTCCTGGTTCATAGATGGCTGTCTTCTCATTTTGTCCTCACTTAGTGGAAGGGGAGAGAGAGTTCTGTACAGTCCCTTTTATAAGAGTACTCACTAATCCTTCATGGCCTTATCACCTCCCGAAGGCTGCACCTCCAAAATACCATCACACTGGGATTAGATTTCAACAATAAATTTGGGAGGAGTGGTGGGGGTGGGGGCATAAACACTCAGTTTACAGCAGTGCCAAACAGAGAAATAGCTAACAGAGGATCCTCAAAATACCTCACTACTGCCTCATTACTAAGAATGCCACTCTGTAAAATATAAGCATTTTAATGGTATATATTTTTAAGTGCCTTGCTTTTGATGTTCTTATATACAGAGGAAAAAAACTTAGTAAAAAAGGAAGACGAAATAGTTCACACATTTGTGGCTATCTTTCTGAGCAAGTTACAGGTGACTCATGATTGGAAGACTGTGTTCGGTTGATGGCACCATTGTGCTCCTGCTAGTCAATGTATTGTTGATTAAGTAGGTTACATGTGCCCTAAAGGCCACGTGATACTTGTTCAAGTTTAGGAATCCAGTTTCTGTCTTTCTTCCATGATAAATAATTTTTTAAGAGAGAGTTGACCTTAAGATCCCCCAAAAGGAGGTTTGATATTTTCTTCCAGTAGTAACTTCATAATAACTTGTGAACTTAGAAAGTTGAGACCCCAACAGGTTGCACTGGCTAGTACAAAAGAAACTTTGGTCTAAAATGATGAGTATTGACAGGCAGCCAACTTAGGTTTTAGAAAAATTTAGTACTTCTGTGAGAAATATCTGATTTTTAAGACCATTGACAACATCCCCACCAAAATGAATGAATTTTAGTGTCCTCTTGAGTACTGTCTTTGAATGAACTTAGCTGTAGGATATGACTTGATAATTTTAACATTGGAGCTATTCATATAGCTAGCAAGTTTTATCCCTGCTTAATTCTACCTCTAGGTCGCAATAATAAAGTCACATCCAATAAATAAGAACACTTATGTTCTTATTTTCTATAAAATGCAAATAATCAAACTGTTCATTAGGTTGGTGACATAGAACATGAAAACACAGATTCTAGAACATAATCTAGTTTTACATAGTTTAGAATTTATAGTCATGTTAAATAGTTTTTGAAGATGTTAAGCAGCTTGCATTATTCATTAATAAATGCCTGTTTAAAGGACTACAAGTAAGAGTAATCAATAATTTGGTCATATTTTTAAAAAAATATTTTATAGGGGCGCCTGGGTGGCTCAGTCGGTTGGGCGGCCGACTTCGGCTCAGGTCACGATCTCACGGTCCGTGAGTTCGAGCCCCGCGTCGGGGTCTGGGCTGATGGCTCAGAGCCTGGAGCCTGCTTCCAATTCTGTGTCTCCCTCTCTCTCTGCCCCTCCCCCGTTCATGCTCTGTCTCTGTCTCAAAAATGAATAAAACGTTAAAAAAAAATTTAAAAAAAAATTTTATAGATGAAACGATATGGAATAAAAGTATTAAGTGATAGATATCACTTAGTGTAAATTTATCGTATCCCAGACATAGTACTAATTTTTAAAGGATGTTATTCATTAAGCATTCAATACATCCCTTTAAGAGATAGAGGGCACTATTACTATTTAAAAAAAAAAAAAAAAAAAAAACTTCAGGGGTGCCCAGGTGGCTCAGTCATTTGAGTGTCTGACTTCAGCTCAGGTCATGATCTCACAGTTCAGTTCAGGAGTTCAAGCCCCGCATCAGGCTAATTGATATTGATATCAGTGCTAAACCCACTTTGGATCCTCTGCCCCGCACCCCCACCCCCGCCCTCTCTGCCCCTCCACCACTCACACTCTCTCTCAAAAAAGAATAAACATTTTTAAACAAATGAAACTTAAGCTTAGATCATGAAATTAATTTTCTAAAGTCACAGAACCATTAAGTGTCAGAACGGTATGCAAACTTAATTCCAATGCCAGTGAATTCTTAGGATTGATGCTGCTTGTTTCTCCTAATGAATATCGTCTTATTCTTCACCTCTCCCACTCTTACTGGCATGAAAACTGAGAACTGAATAATTCCTGTATTTTTATCATGAATTAGACAACTTACATTTATTTTTTTTTCAACGTTTATTTATTTTTGGGACAGAGAGAGACAGAGCATGAACGGGGGAGGGACAGAGAGAGAGGGAGACACAGAATCGGAAACAGGCTCCAGGCTCTGAGCCATCAGCCCAGAGCCCGACGCGGGGCTCGAACTCCCGGACCGCGAGATCGTGACCTGGCTGAAGTCGGACGCTTAACCGACTGCGCCACCCAGGCGCCCCAGACAACTTACATTTAAATGTCTTTATGATTAGAGCCATATCCTTCTGATTTTTGAAAGAGTATATCATTTCTTTGACCCTGAGACATTTCTGTCATTTTCCCTGAAAACATTTTTGACAGTAAAATCAATTATACTCTGAAAACTTTTTAAATAATACTGACAGAAATGCTGTCAATCGAATGTTCACAAACACAGAACAATATTCCTTATATATAATATTCTAGAAAGGTGTCTCTGCTCTGGAAGATTAAAATACTCTTGTAGGAATTAAGAATTAACTAAGCCTTATGGAAGAATAAATTAGATTTCTATTTTAGTTTGTACCAGTTAAGGTGCTTTGAACAATGCAAATAACATCTTAATAAGTAATTACAATGGAACTTTGTAGGCTAAAGGTGTTTTTTATAAATAATGTGTTGAGATCAATTAGCATCCCTAATGAAATATATAGAGCAACTCTAAATGACATAAATTGAAATGTGCAAAAGCAAGGGAAAATAAATTTTCTAAGAGGGATTTACTACACTTACTTTGGAAGCATACCAAAGCTTTCACCTCCTGTGAGCAACATCTGAAATCATGTCAGATAGAATCAAATTAGATATATTGTCTTTAATAGGGTTTTTCCTTATAGGAAAGGCTTTAGAAGAATGAATCTATATACATACATAGTTTCTACTAGAGTAGACTGTGCCAACACTTACATTAAAGACAATTAACAAACAAGAATGAGTATTAGAACAGGATAAAGGTGAGAATATTTGTATAAGAAGCATCCAGGTTTTTAATAGGAGCAATGAATTAAGACAAAAATTGCCAAGAATCTAGTTCTACCTTTATAAGAAAACTCAGGATTATTCAGTTCTCCCCTTCATGCATTTTATAAGAGAAAGAGTTCATATCTATGATACATTGATGAAATACTGTAAAGCAAACATTTTTATAAAATCATAATATGCAGTACTTATTTTTAGAGCTGTGGCAATACACAGTATATTATGCAAAGACCTTTAAGGGGATGATAAAGGAGGGGTGAAGAGGGAGCAGTAGGAGTAGAAGGGGTAGAGGGGATGAATGAGAAAAGTCAGGGAAATGAGAGGAGGTAGAGGAGGGAAGAAGCTGGGGAAGAGGGAAAAGGAACAGGAAATAAAATTTTTCTTTAATTCAGTAATTCAGTTATATTATTTATTATTATTTTCCGCATTAAAAAAAAAGTCACATTTACTTCAAAATAGTCACAAGTCGGACAGCTTCACCTTTTTTCTTCAGTTACTCTATAGTACCTGTGGTACTACCCAGTGCCCCAAGCTAACTTGGTGTTATTTCAGGTCATTTTCCTCTTTATTTTCCCTAAGCATCATAGGATCATCTTTTTGTTCCCCTCTGATTCTGTTCATTATTTCATTTTATCTTTATAGCCATGAATTTTGCTCATGTACTCTAATGTGGCAAGTTAAAATTTTAAATTATTCTTTATGAAAACTAATTATGAATAAAAAGGCAAAAGAAACCATACAGAAAACATATATAATAGACCAAAAGTCAGTATCTTAAATATATTAAGAGATGCTTCATATGAGAAAAAGGAAAAATACAATCTAGGAGAAAAAAAAATGGTATGATGATAAAGGGAGTAATTATCCAGCAAATACATAAAAATATTTAACCTGGATAAATAAGTAAAGAAAAAGAAAACTGTGATAATGCTATGTCATTTTCATCTTTCAAACTATAAATCAAAGGAACTTTCATACTTGACTTAACTATTTGTCTTTTAGGAATCAACTTCAAGGAAATTAACAAGAATAAAGCACCTTTACTGCAATACTACTTTTAATAGTGAAACTGAAGGCTTTCTAATATCCCAAAATAGGAGTGTGGTTACTTATATGAATGGATATATGTAGATACATCAATGAATGACAACAATAGCTTCATTAGGTAATAAAATTATAGGTGGTTTTTATTTTATGTTTTTTGTTTATGTTTTAAAAAATATATTTAAGACCTTATTGGATAGTCCCCTTTATTATGATATAGTGTCCTTCATCTCTTGTTAGCAGTCTTTGGTTTAAAATCTAGTTGGTCTGATACAAGTAATGCTATTACAGCTTTATATTCATGTTCATTTGCTTGTTAAATATTTCTCTGTCCCCTCACTTTCAATCTGCAGGTGTCTTTAGGTCTGAAATGAGTCTCTTGTAGGCAGCATCTAGATGGTCTAGATGGGTCTTATTTTTTATCCATTCTGACACCCTATGTCTTTACCAGCTTTAGCTACCTTTGCATTTCCTCTTTGTACATGCATGTGGACAACTGTACTTTGGTTGCATGAGAACAAACCCTCTCAAAGCAGAGGAGTTAATCAGTGAGGAGTTATATGGGCTTACATAATTGCTAATTTCAAAGGTAGGCATGGAACCCTTTGAACTAGAATTAGGCTCATACCATTGAGTATTATGCCTACTGATTCTAGGCATGTCCCTTTCATTTGCTAGCAAAGGTGAATGCTAAGATTTCAGGCTTCTGTGGCTGTTAATGCCTGAAATTCAAAGAGGTTTCATTAAAATTGTGTGCATATTCACACACACACACACACATACACACACACAAAATGAAATAGAGACAAAAATAGGGAAGAAAAACAAAACTGAGAGTGGGTTTTTTTTTTAACGTTTATTTTTTATTTTTGAGAGAGAGAGAGAGACAGAGAGAGAGTATGAGTGGGGCAAGGGCAGAGAAAGAGAGGGAGACACAGAATCAGAAGCAGGCTCCAGGCTCCAAGCTGTTAGCACAGAGCCCAACACAGGGCTTAAACTCATGAACCACAAAAGCATGCTCTGGGCTGAAGTCAGATGCTTAACTAACTGAATCACCCAGGCGCCCCAACAGCAGTTTTTTTTAAGGTAAAAATGTTGAAGTAAATAAAACCAAAAATGGAAGAGACTGTTTCTGATAACACCGAAATACGGAGGATTGTGAGAAACTATGAACAATTTTGTGCAACACATTTTGTAACCTAGAAGGAATGGATAAATTTTTAGAACCACGGCTTGATCATAAAGAAATAGAAAATCTGAACACACAAACAGCAAATAAGAAGATTCACTCAGTAATTCAAAAACTTTCCAACAAAGAAAACCTTAGGACCAGATGGTTTCACTGGTGAATTTCACCAAACATTTAAAAATATTAATGCGAGTCCTGCTCACACTCTTCCCCCCAAAAAAATTGAAGAGAGGGAATATTCCAGACTCCCTTTATGAGGCCAGCATTACCCAGATACCAAAACCACATATGGACACCACACAAAAAGAAAACTATAGACCAAGATTTCTGGTGAAATTAGATCTAGAAATTCTCAACAAAATATTAACAAACTAAGTTCAACAGCACATTAGAAGGAGCTGACATCATGATCAAGCAGAACTTGCCACTGAGATGCAAAGATAGTTCAATATATGCAAATCAATAAATATACACCACATTAATAGAATGAAAGATAAAACTCATGATAATGTCAATAGCTACACAAAACCATTTGGCAAAATACACATTTCATGATAAAAATGCTCAACAAATTAGGTATAGAAGCATCATATTTCAACATCGTAAAGGTCAATATGACTAGACCACAGCTAACATCATACTTAGTAGTGAGAGGTTAAAAGCTTTTCCTCTAAGATCAGAAACAAGATAACTATCACCACTCCCTTCAACATAGTACTGGAGCCAGATCAGTTAGGCAATAAAGAAAATAAAACACATTCAGATAGTATAGGAAGAAGTAAAATTTTCTTTGCAGGTGATATGCTCTTATATATAGAAAATCCTAAAGACTCCACCAAAAAGCTGAACAAATTCAGTAGAGTTGCATAATATAGAATCAATGTAAAAAAAGTCAGCTGTGTTTCTACACAGTAAGAATGAAATATCTGGAAAAGAAGAAAAACTTCATTCACAGCAGCATCAGAAACAATAAAATACTTAGAAATAAATTTAACCAAGAAAATGAAAGATCTGTGCACTAAAAACTATAAGAGTTTAGTAAAGGAAATTGAGGATGACACAGGCAAATGGAAAGATAGCCCTTGTGTATTGGTGGTAGTAATGTAAATTGGTGTAGCCACCATGGAAAACAGTACGAAATTTCCTCAAAAATTAAGACACAGACAAATGAAAAGGTAACCATGTTTATAGATCAGAAGAATTAATATTGTTAAAATGTCCATATTACTTAAAGACATGTGTATATCCAGGGCAATCCTTATCAAAATTCTAGTGGCATTTTTCACAGAAATAGACAAAATAATTTTAAAATTTGTATGGAACAACAAAAGATTTCAAATAGCCAAAGCATCCCTGAGAAAGAACAAAGCTAGAGACATCACACTTCCTGATTTCAAACCATACTGCAAAGCTATAGTAATCAAAGCCATGTGGTACTGTCATGAAAAATAGACACGTAGACCAATGGAAGGGAATAAGGAATACACAAATAAATTTTCCATATATGGTCAACTAATATTTGACAAGAGACTCAATGGGGAAAGGATAGTTTCTTCAATAAATAGGGCTGGGAAAACTGTGTAGCCATGAAGAAGAATGAAACTGGACCTCTTTTTAATACTACTCACAATAATGAACTTGAAGTAGTTTAAAGACTTTAACATAAGATCTGAAACCATAAAGTGCCTGGAGGAGTATATAAAGAAAAAGCTCATTGACTTTGATCTTAACATGGATTTTTTTGGATATGACACCAAAAGTAAAAGCAACTAAAAGCAAAAATTATTAAGTGAGATTAAATCAAACTGAAAAGTTTGTGCACAGCAAAAGAAACAAAATGAAAAGGCACCTCTGGAATAGGATAAAATATTTGCAAACCATGTATATAATAAGGAGTTAATATTCAATAAAATATGTAAATAGCTTATACAACTAAGTAGAAAACAAAAACATTCTAATTAAAAAATGGGCAGAGGAACAGAATGGACATTTTTCCAGAGAAGATAGTCAGCTGGACAACAGGTATCTGAAAAGGTGCTCACCTTCACTAATCATCAGGGAAATGTAAAACAAAACCACAGTGAGGTATCACTTCATACCTGTTAGGATTGCTGATAAAGGATAATAAATTGTGAGGATATAGAAGTTAGATAACCCTTGCATATTTATGGTAGCAATGTAAATTTGTGTAGCCACCATGGAAAATAGTATGAAATTTCCTCAAAAATTAAAAAATTAAAATTACCTTATGATACATCAATCTCACTTCTGGATATATAGCTATACAATGGAATATTATTCAACTACAAGAAAGAAGGAAATCTTGGCATTTGTGATAACCTAAATAGATCTTAAAAGCATTATGCAAAGTGAAATAAGTCGTATAGAGAAAGACAAATGCTGTATTATATCATTTATATGTGGAATCTGAAAAAACATTCATAGAAACAGAAAGTAGAATGGTGTATACCAGGGTCTGGGGGGTATGGTGGCAGTGGTGACAGAAATGGGGAGATATTGGTCAAAATGTATAAACTTTCCTTTGTAAGATGAAAAAGTTCTGGGGATCTAATGTACAGCATGACAATTACAGTTAATAATACTGTATTATATAATTGAAAATTGCTAAGAGAGTAGACCTTAAGTGTTTTCGACACACACACACACACACACACACACACACACACACACACACAGAATTGGTAATTATATGACGTGAGGGAGGTATTAGCTAAAACTAAGGTGGTAATCATTTTTCAGTATACAAGTGTATCAAATCAACATGTTGTTCACCTTAACCTTATATACTGTTATATGTCAATTATATCTCAATGAATCTGGGAAAAATGTGCATTTCAATTCCAGGTAAAGGATTTTAATTGGTTCTGTTAGGTCACATAAATCGAGTGCTCTTATTCACTAGGTTGGGTCTGTCTAGTGACTCCTGTGTGGCAGAAGAGGAAGAGCATTACTTCATAGGCCTGCCAGAGGGAGGGGTAGGTCCCAGTAATAATATGAAAGAGTTTGCAGAAGTTCAGGCAAAAGTATGGCTACTGTATTCCAGTTCTAAATCCATAGTTACTTGTTTAAATGGTTTTCTTTGTTCTCCCCTATCCAACTTATATCATACATTCTCTAAGTGGTTTAAATTATATTTAATTGTATTATCTGATGTGCTCTTTATGCATTTTTACGTACTCATATTTTGGGAAATGGTGCATTTCTCCACATCTTCTTTAGGTTTTTACATATTTATTAGGCATCTGCATTTGAGTAAAATCACTAATTGTCTCTTAATAACATTGGTTGGAAGTGCTGCTTTTTTTGTGAGGGAACTACTTTTATTAAAATCAAAAGATTTTAGAGCTAGTCAGGACAAATATCCATCATTCAGTTTCTTTCTTTTACACAGCTGAGCTACCTTTTGTGCCACTGACAGTGCTTATTTGAAGGTGTCGCCTTATACTAGGCATCAGATCTTTGAACTTTCTTTTTTCTTTCTGTATATAGTTTGATATTAGGTGTCATTGGAGTATAATAAACTGAACATTAAAGACTTACCTAAGAGACCCCATTGGATTTTACCTAATTAACTTTTTCATTCTCTCCCAGGGCTCACTTCCTACTCTTTGGGATAATCAGGGTATTACACCACATATTTAATGAAACTTGTGTATATAGTAGGTCATTGCCTTAAGAAATACTCATTTTACTAAGACAACTGGGAAGACAGACTCTTCAGCTGTTAAGGTAAATTCTTGTCACTGAGGAGTATTGTGATTGGACACAGCTTTCATATTTATAGTTCTTATATACTTAAGAATATCACAGTAATTTATAGAGCTTTTGGCACATGCGTGTTGATTACTCTTACAATTAACCAGTCATCAAAATGAACAGTATTTCTGCTGGAGCTGCAATAAAGAATGCTGATTTATTTTTAATACCAAATATACAGTCACCTGTCAGTTAACTGTATTAATGAAGAGATGGGACACTAAAAATTCTCAGCATTATTTTGACAAATAATTGAAATTTGTCCTTTACTATTTATTCTACTCCAAAAAGCAAAATTGAATGTCTTGAAGTACATGGATTTTTGTTTTTCTGAACTTCATTGTGTTAATGAAGGGAGAAATGGGCAAAAGTCATTCAGCAGAAGGGAGTAGAAGTCAATGACCTGGATAAATTACAAACTGGATAATGATTTCTGAAATAATCAGGGACCACTGTCTCTCTTCTGAAAGGTTGTAGAAGGGAAAATAGTATTCGTGTTAAATAATAGAGCTAGGTATTACATATTATGGGATAGTATTTGTTTCATAATTTCTATTAATTTTACTAATTGTCTATAAAGTTAATCACATTGAACTTATATAAAAAGTTAGTAATAATTTTGCAAGGCAGGGTACAGGTAAAGAAGAATCTGGTGTAAGAAGTCCTCAGTTCTAGTCCCAGTGGGCACTAATGTGATATTTTACTTTGGTTACGTCAAGAAAACTTAACCTGTTGAATGCCCATTCTGTGTCAGTCACTCTGATAATTAACAAAGTTAGGTACACATACGATTAAGTTATATCTCTACAGTACTGTATAAGTTGTTTTAGGGGAAAGAAGATTTGCATATGAAAAAATCTAATATAGGTTACTATAAAAGAAAGAACTAAGGAACAGTAAAATTACTAATTACTTCTTAGAAGGAAAGCAGTCAGTCTTTCATTGAAGAAACAATTTATGAAATGTCCCATGTGAGAATGATTCTAAAAGTTAGGGAATGTGAAGAAGGACAATAAAAGGTGAGTTAAATAATGATAGTAGAGTAATGTAAGAAGAAATCAGAAAGGTGCTCAAGGATTAGCATTTCACTTTGAACTAAAATATAAAAAAATACAAATTTACATACTGAAATTAAAGTTGGAAGGAAAAAAGAAAACATTTGGAGCCAATTCATACAGGGCTTTGAGTATCATAGACTTTAATGGGAGAGGATTAGTAACATGGATAAAAGTGCTGCCTGTGAAGTTAGGACTTGATTCCATCTTGGATTTGTAGCTCACTAGCTGTTAAATAACCTGAGTACTCTCCATTTGCTCATCTATGGAATTGTAGTATTATTGCTTGGGTTAGCATGAAGCCTGGAAAGTTACATTAGAAGTGGGAGATCACACTGATATTACAGCGATAGTCCAAGAATTAGGAAATGTAATGTGAATGATGCCAGGTGATAGGGAAATAGCTTTGTAAACCAGAAGAAAAACTTGAAGCTGAAATCATCAGTTGGACAGTTTTCCACTGCTCATCCAGAAGGTTTGTAGAAGGGCAAAATTACATAAGTGAGTCTACTAATTCTGGAAAGAATATACCAGTTCCGAAAGTTAAAAAGAGGCTTCTAAACAATCTGAGTAAAAGAGACAGAGGATGAATATCACTTTTATTTTTATAGAGAAAACGCTGAAATTTATTTAAATAACTAGTTGTAAGATGTAAACAAATCACCAGATTTTGGAGAAACAAAACTTTATATTAAGTAGTTTTTATTTTAAGAAATAATGACCTCCATAAGCACTAAAATAACCCCTAAATTAGTGAATACTATTTATAATAATTGATAATAAATATTGGGAGTCACAACCAACCTGTTAAGTCTTCACTAACTACAACAGTACCCCTAATTTAAAAGAAAAGTCCTTGGAGGTGCCTGGGTGGCTCAGTCAGTTAAGCTTCTGATTCTTGATCTCAGCTCAGGTCATGATCTACGGTTCATGGGTTCAAGCCCCTTGTCGAGCTCTGTGCTGGCAACATGTAGCCTGCTTGGGATTCCCTCTCTCTTTCTCTCTCTCTCTGCCTTTCCTCTGCTCATGCATACAAACTCTCTCAAAAAAAAATAAGTAAATAAATAAACTTAAAAAAAATAACAGCCCTAAAACATTTAAAGAAAAGTTAATATGTATTCTATTCAAACTATTAAAAAAAAAAAAACGGAAAAGGGAGGAAAACTTCCAGATTTGTTCTTTGATGTTAGTATTACCCTTATACTGAAACCATTCAAAAAGATCCTACAAAAAATAATCCTACAGGCCACAATCTCTGATGAACATAGATGGATAAATCCTCAATAAAATTTTAGCAAACCAAATTCAACAATACATTAAAAAAAATCATTCACCATGACCAAGTTGGATTTATCCCAGGGATGCAAGGGTCGTTCAGCAGTTGCGAATCAACTAATGTGACACATCACATTAACAAGAGAAGGGATTAAAAAAAAAAAGAACATAGTAGGAACAGATAAAGCATTTGACAAAGTACAATTTCTGTTCATGATAAAAACTCTTCACAAGGTAGGTTAAGAGGGGACATATCACAACATGGTAGAGACCACATATGAAAAACCCACACCCAGAATCATACTCAATTGTGAAAAACTAAGAGCTTTTCCTCTGAGATCAGGAACAAGACAAGGATGTTCTCTCTCACCACCACCATGTTTATTCAACATGGTACTGGATGTCCTAGCCAGAGTAAGCAGATAAGAAAAAGAATTAAGACATCCAAATTGGTAAGGAATAAGTAAAACTGTCACTATGTCCAGATGACATAATACTATATATAGAAAATCGTAAATATTCAACCATAAAACTACTGGAACTGATACATGAATTCACTACTGTCACAGGACACAAAATTAATATATAGAAATCTGTTCCATTTCTATACGCTAATAACAAACTATCAGAAAGAAAAGAACATTCTCTTAACATTAACAAGTCCACCAAAAAGAATAAAATACCTAAGAATAAATTTAACTAAGGGGGTGAAAAACCTGTACTCTGAAAACTATAAGACAATGATGAAAGAAGATAAGGGTGATGCAAACGAATGGAAATATATCTGATGTTTATGGATTGAAAGAACAAATATTGATAAATGTCCATACTACCCAAAACAATCTACAGATGTAATGCAGTTCCTATCAAAATACCAACAGCATTTTTCACAGAACTAGAACAAATAATAAAATCTGTATGGAACCACAAAGGACCCTGAATAAGCAAAGCTATCTTGAGAAAGAACAAAGCTGGAGGTATCACAGTCCCACTTTTCAAGATAAATTACAAAGGTGTAGTAATCAAAACAATATAGTACTGGCACAAAAATCAGCACATAGGATCAATGGAACATGATAAAGAGCTCAGAAATACCATGCTTATATGGCCAGTTAATCTATGACAAAAGAGGTAAGAATATACAATAGGGAAAAGACAGTCTTTTCAATAAATGGTAGTGGTAAAACTGGACACCTGGATACAAAAGAATGAGCCTGGACCACTTTCTCAGAATACATGAAAATCAACTCAAAATGGATTAAAAACCTAAATGTGAGACCTGAAACCATAAAACTCCAGAAGAAAACATAGGCGCAGTTTCTTGATATCAGCCGTAGAAACATTTTTCTAGGCACGTCTCCATGTCTCTAGAGGCACGGAAAACAACATCAAAAATAAACTATTGGGACTACACCAATGTAAAAAGCTTTTGCAGACAACATAATGGGGGAAGATACTTGTCACAATGTCAACATAATGTCAACAGACAACATAATGGGGGAGGATATTTGTAAAAGATATATCTGACAAGGGATAATATTCAAAATATTCAAAATTCAATATCAAAGAACTTGTACAACACAACACCAAACCAACAAATAAAGAATCCAGTTAAAAATGTACAGAGGACCTGAGTAGACATTTTTCCAAAGAAGAAATACATATGACAAACAGACACATGAAAACGTGCTCAAAATCACTAATTATCAGGGAAATGCAAGTCAGAATCTCACTGAGATAATCATCTTATACCTATGAAAATGGCTAGAATCAAAAAGACAAGATTTGGAGAAAAAGACACCTTCATACACTGTTGGTTGGAATGTAAATCTATGTAGCTACTGTGGAAAACAAAAACTAAAAATAGAAACACCATATGATTCCATAATTCTCTGGGGTACTTACCCAAAGAAAACAAAAGCATTACTTCAAAAAGATATAGACACTCTTGTGTTTATTTAAGCATTATTTATAATGCTACTATGTTGAAAAACTGAAATATCTTATAGGTAGGTGAACGGTTAAAGAAGAGTGCCGTGTGTATGTGTGTGTGTGTGTGTGTGTGTGTGTGTGTGTGTGTGTGTGTGTGTGTGTTATGGCATATTACTTAGCCATAAAAAAGAACGATATCTTGCCATTTGTAACAACCTAGATGAACTTGGAGGACATGATGCTAAGTGAAATAAGTCACTCAGATAAAGACAAATACCATCTGATTTCACTCATATGTGGAATTTAAGAAACAAAACAAATGAAGAAAGAAAGAAAGAAAAGAACATTCTCTTAAATGCAGAGAAGAAATTGATGGTTGCCAGAGGGAAAGTTGGTTTGGGGGAAGGGTGAAATAGATAAAGGGGATTCAGAGTTACAACCTTACAGTTATAAATGAGTCACAGAAATGAAAGGTATAGTGTAGGGAACATGGTCAATAAGATAGTAATAATGTTGTTTGGTGACAGGTGGTGATTATACATTACCATAGTGAGCAATGAGTAATATGTGGAATTGTTGGATCATTATGTACACTTGAAACTAATATAACACTATGTTAATTAGGCTTCAGTAAAAAAATCAAATTGTGGTTCTGATGTTAATAATAACAACAATAATAGAATATAACAGAAATTTAAAAAAATGGTCAATATTTATTGATTACTTACTGTATAATAGGAATTAATAGCTTGATAATCATGCCAGTTAACAGGCGAGGAGACTCACGCTTAGAGAGGTTAAATAATATTACGTGACCATGCTCCTAGAAAATGGCAGTATGTGTTACTCTGTTTTCTCTTAATGTTCTATTTACTGCCACTCACAGTGGAACACAGGTTTCACATACCATTTGCAGGTCTTGAGTGAGGACAAAAGTGAGTGAGAACAAAACCAGTTAGGATGAAGAGTAAAAAGCTAATATGTCTGACTTTATTCCCACCTGTCTCTATGCCAGAAACCAGCTAATACTCAGGACCATTAAACTGTTTTACTGTTTGCCTGATGTCCAAGAGCTCAAGAACTTCATCACATCTTTTTATGATGTTCTCTGTTCCCCATTAGTAATTCTTCTTTTGTATCTTTGGGTGAATATAATAACCAATACAGGAACCTTGTTGAACACAGAATAATAGGAAGTAGAGATAAAAGGGGAAAAAACTATAAGAGGTGATTTTATTTTTATCATTTTCCATGAAAAAATCAACTGTAAGAGAGAATATAAGCTATTCAAATCTCTAAAATCAGAGAAAAAAATAAGCAAATAGGCAAAATGAAACAAAAAAATAGTAGCCCCCCCAAATTTTTTTCTTCTTTGGAAATACAAGAATGACGTTGGTTTTTTATAAATCAATTATAGTTACTTTTCTAGATGTTTTTTTTTTGTTACTAAAATGTCTATATCCATTAGTAAGGATGTCATTTCAGAAAGCAAGAGAGAATCCCAATGTGTATAAAATATAAAAATAAATAAAACCTACTGGATGAATTTAGATCTTAAAAAAAGGAAAAGAATCAAAAAGTAGACTGCTCATATACTGCTCCAAAAATAAAATATCAAAAAGTTATTAATGAGTCTTCAGAAATTAATGAAAATAGGGGCACCTGGGTGGATCAGTTGGTTAAGCGTCCAAATTCGGCTCAGGTCATGATCTCATGGTTTGTGAGTTCAAGCCCCATGTCGGGCTCTGTGCTGACAGCTCAGAGCCTGGAGCCTGCTTCGGATTCTGTGTCTCATTCTCTCTCTGCCCTTCCCTACTTGAGCTCTGTCTCTTTGTCTCTCAAAAATAAATAAATGTAAATTAAAAAATTTTAAAAAGAAATTAATGAAAATGACTAACTTAGTAATAATGCTGTTATACTTTTGAAAAGAACAGATGGTCAGAATCATGGCCAGTAATACAACCCCTATCAAAATAACATCAGCATTCTTCACAGAGCTAGAACAAACAATCCTAAAATTTCTATGAAGCCAAAAAAGACCCAAAATAGCCAAAGCAATCCTGAAAAAGAAAACCAAAGCTGGAGACATCACAATTCTGGACTTCAAGCAGTTTACAAAGCTGTAATCATTAAGATAGTATGATACTGTCACAAGAAAAGACACATAAATCAATGGAACAGAATAGAGAACATAGAAATGAACCTACAAATATATGACTAACTGATCTTTGACAAGCAGGAAAGAATATCCAATGGAAAAAAAACCAGTATCTTCAGCAAATGGTTTTGGGAAAACTGGATGGCCACATGCAGAAGAATGAACCTGGACCACTTTCTCACACCATACACAAAAATAAACTCAAAATGGATGAAAGACCTAAATTTAAGACAGGAAACCATCAAAATCCTAGAGGAGAAAACAGGCAACAACCTCTTTGACGTTGGCCACAGCAACTTCTTATTTGACATGTCTCTGGAGGCAAGGGAAACAAAAGCAAAAATGAACTATTGGGACCTCATTAAGAGAAAAATCATCTGCACAGTGAAGGAAACAATGAGCAGAACTAAAAGGCAACTGATGGAATGGGAGAAGATATTTGCAAATGATATCAGATAAAGGATTAGTATCCAAAATCTATAAAGAGCTTATCAAACTCAACACCCCAAAAACAAATAATTCAGTGAAGAAATGGGTGAAAGGTGTGAATATACACTTTTCGGAAGAAGATATATGGATAGCTAACAGACACATGAAATGATGTTCAACATCACTCATCATCAGAGAAATCCAAATCAAAACCACAATGAGATACCACCTCACTCCTGTCAGAATGGCTAACATTAACAACTCGGGCAACAACAGATGTTGGCAAGGATGCGGCGAAAGAGGATCTCTTTTGCACTGCTGGTGGGAATGCAAACTGGTGCAGCTACTCTGGAAAACAGTATGGAGATTCCTCAAAAAATTAAAAATAGAACTACCCTATGACCCCGCGCTTTTACTACTAGGTATTTATCCAAAAGATACGAGAGTGCTGATTCGAAGGGGCACATACACCCTAATGCTGTAGCAACACTATCCATAATAGCCAAAGTATGGAAAGAGCCCAAATGTCCATCGATGGATGAATGGATAAAGAAGATGTGGTGTATTACACGGCAATCAACAAGAATGCAATCTTGCCACTTGTAGCATTGTGGATGGAACTAGAGGGTATTATGCTAAGCGAAAAATGTCAGAGGAAGACAAATATCCTCTGATTTCGCTCATATTTGGAATTCAAGAAACAAAACAGATGAATGTAAGGGAAGGGGAGCAAAAATAATATAAATAGAGAAAGGGAGACAAACCATAAGAGACTCTTAAATACAGAGAACAAACTGAGGGCTGCTGGTAGGGTGTTGGAATGGGGGAGGGATGTATTAAATGGTGATGGGTGTTACGGAGGACATTTGGGATAAGCAGTGAGTGTTGTATGTAAGTGATGAATTAATAAATTCTATCCCTGAAATTATTATTACACTATATGTTAACTAATTTGGATTTAAATTAAAAAAAATAAAACAAAAAGAAAGAATCATGGCCAGTAGGATAAAACTAAGCCTAGCTGATAAAAAATATGAGTTCAAACTTAACAGGAATGTAACAAATGAACAAAAATTTGTTTTCTTTCTTTTTTAAAAGTGTATTTATTTTGAGAGAGAGAGGGAGAAAAGAGGGCATAAGTTGGGGAGGGGCAGAGAGAGAGGGAGTGAGAAACCCAAGCAGGCTCACACTGACAGTACAGAACCCCATGTGGGGCTTGAACCAACAAACTGAGCAATCATGACCTGAGCTGAAATCGAGTTGGTCACTTAATCGACTGAACCACCGAGGCACTGCAAAAATTTATTTTCCTAACTACAAAAATAGATATGTTGGCTGAGAAATGAAATGTCAGGAAGTATCATTTCATCTTTTAATGAGGGAAGTATGTTTAATTTTAAGATTTTGATGAAAGGACAAATTCCTTTCAAAGGATGCAACTACCAAAACTTAACACAGTGATACACAATCTGAGTTATCTGTAACTATCAAAGACTTAACTATTCACAGGAAGAAAATTTGAGATCAGGATAGCTTCAGAAGTGTATTTTACAAAGCATTTAAGAAGCAAATGAAGAAAATATTACACAGATTGTTCCAGAGAATAGAAAATGTGGGACAGTTGCTAACTGGTTTTATGAGATCAGCATAACTTTGAGACTCACTTGATGAGGACATTACAAATCAGGAAAATTACAGACCAGCTTCATTAAGAAACATAGATGCAAAATCCTAAACAACATATTACTCATCAAATGTAATAACTTATAAGAAGGATACTATAATGTCACGATTTGTGTTTTGTCATGAATACGATGATAATTTAACATTTGAAAATCAATTAATGTATTTAAACACATAACAAAAAAATGGAAAAACTAATTCATCTCAATAGTTTAAGACAAAACATTTGATAAAATCTTTCTTGATTATAGACATTTACCAAAGTAGAAATAGAAGTTAATTTGATAAAAATTAACTATAAAAACCGAACCTTAATTAAACAAAATGTTGCTAAACATTGTGCTTGTTCATAGTGTTTTTAAAGCTCTCATATTCTGAATGAGCAAAGAGATTTCCCATTGCTACCGCTATTATTAAGTATTTTACTAGGGGGTCTAGGTGGTATCAAAAGGCAAGAAAAAAATAGTGTAACAATTAACAAATGAACAAGTAAAACTGTCATTATTTACAGTAAATGTTATTGTGTATATTGAAAATCCAAAAGAATTGTTGGTAAGTTACTAAGTTATGTGAATTTAGCTATGCTGTTCCATATTTTTATTATAAAAATTGTTTTTTGTCTGTAATCAGACATAATAGAAAATACAATTTTTCAAAATTTTATGTTTTACAATACCATATATAATATAAAGACCTAAGAAATATTTTTCCTGACTCAAATTTTATCAATTTAGTAGTTTTGTTTATGAATTTACTATGTATCTACATTTGTTACAAGAGAGCTACAATCATAAGTGGTTCATATCTAATTTTATGTTTGAATATTAAATAACATTAGCATAAAATTAAATTTTTTTTTCAAAATAAATCATCAAGTGCAGTCAGATATCTTTATTTCCATATCTTCCTTTACTCACACCAAAGAATCACTATGTCAGTTAATATGTAATTGTGAAAAATGAATGCAAAAGGTATGCATAATCTCTATACAGAAGATCCCTATAAATGAAAGGATCTAATACATCCAAGTGTTGTAGGATCAGTTTTCCTTGAATTGGTCTACACGTTAAACTCAATTCAATCAAAATCCCAGCAATGTGCATCTGTATATAAACTGGCAAGCTGACTCTAAATTAAAAGAAATGCAAAGGACTAAGAAGATAAACACTCTTTTAGAAGAAAAATAAAATTAGTGGACATACTAACAGATATCATTTTTTATTATAAATCCACAATAATTAAGACATAGTAGTATTGGCACACAATAGATAAATATGAAAATGGACCCCAATTAAGAGTCCAAAATATTTCTCATATTTGTATTTTGACAAGGTATCATTGTAGAGCAATGAGTGAAACTTTACTCAGTAAAATGCATTTTGACAATTGCATACCCATGTAGAAACTAATAAAAAGAAACAATAACAGTGATTGGTTATTTGCAATACATATCAGCAAGGGGAAGTTTATATCAAGAATATGTAAATTCATCCCACTGGAAAACATAGCTAACCTAAGAGAATTATTGTTTTGCAATTTGAACAGGACCATCACAGAGATATCCAAGTGGCTAATATATACATGAGAAATGTCTCACCTTCTTTCATCAGAATGAAAATTAAAAATATAAGGGAATAGCACTTGTCATGATAAAGTTCAAAAACTAATAAAATAAATTTACCTAGAGTAATATAAAAATGCATTTCTGATGGGAGTATAAATTGTTAGAACCCCTTTTGCAGAGTAGTTATTACCTAGTAAAACAGATAATACATACACTATGACCCAGCAGTTACATACCCAGTTATCAAGGTATATATCCAACAAAATTTTGGGCCACTATACCAGAAACCTGCACAAGAAAATTCATGGCATAACACTACAAAATGAGAAAAATCCTAAAACTCCATCCACAATAGAATGGATATATAAAGTGTGGTAAATTCATTCAATGGAATACTATTTAACACTGAAATTAAACCAACTATATCTGCTAAAACAATATGAATTAATATCTTTATAGAACATAGAGTCAAAAAAACCACGCATGAAGTTGTACAGGCTGTGGTGGTCTCATTTATATCAATGTAGAGCCAAAGAGACTACACATGAAGTGGTATAGACTGTGCTGGTCTCATTTATATAAAGTACAAAACAGGTGAAATTACCCTATGGTGTTAAAAGTCAGGAGAGTGACTACTTTTACAGAGAAGGAAGGAAAATAGGAAGGATACCAATGAGAGCTTTTGAGGTACAGAAAAAATTTCATTGATTGACCTAGTTACACATGTTTCTGTGCTTTATGGTCATAAATTGAGCTCTTTTTTTTTTTTTTTGGTGCCTTTCTCTGAGTGAATAGTATACTTCCAAAAGTGTTAATAACATAGCAACCAAAATTAATATTTATAACATTTCTAATTTTCTTTCCTTACTAAACTATTAATCTGATAACAGCACATTTAAAATGAATATTGCCCTTCTGGTCTATTGTCTTTTTTTGAAAATGAATAAGTTAAAAAAAAAAAAAGTTGCCCAGAGAGCACAAGTTCCACAAAATTAGAAATTAAAGGGTAAATATTCAAGACATAGATGTTGTTATAGTTAGGAGAAAGAACAGGGTTGGGAGAAACCTGGGAGAAAAAGCAGGGTTAAACAGAAGTTTCTCTATTATTTAAAAATACACACATGGAAAGTATCTTACTCTTATTTCAAATAAAATACGCTTTCTGAAAGCAAGTGCCCTCAACAGTTTATACATTTTTTTTCTTTTTTAGAATGAATTTTTAAAATAAATCTTGACTTATAACATTCAGATAATTCTTCTAAACTTGATTTAATTGTACAGTAGTGTCCTTCTAATTGGAGAGAACATTTTCTACTCCAATACCCAGGATTTAGCTGGTGTGTGAATGTTCAAATGCTGCTGGGGCTGATATAGTGCCTTAAACTCTTTAGAATCTTTTTTTCCAATTGTCACCTTTCAGCTTAGTTTTCTAGCTGTTTTGAATATGATAGAAGAAATAACAGGGAAAGAAAATTAACTGAAATGGTGGAAACACTTCTAAGAATCATACACAGTTAGCCATTACATGATTAAGACTGTCTCCAGGTTTGATTCTATAAAGAAGTTTAAAGGATACCTGCTTGCTTCTAACTGAAAAGGTCTTCTTACTCAGAAATTCTCCCACCCAGGTGAGTAATATAGCTAAACTCCCATAAATATGAAATTTATTCCATTAAGTTAAAAATTTTATCTAAGAGTCTCTGCCATTTTGATAAGGAATAAGATATTAAGCCATGATTTGTCATGAGTGGTTTAGCAGAAGTTTATTCATTACATTATTGTATTAGTTTCCTGTGGCTGCTATAACAAATTACCACAGCCTGATGGTGTAAAACAGCAGAAATTTATTCTCTCACAGTTATGGAAACAGGAACTCTGAAACAGAGATATTGGCAAGGCTGTGCTTCTTGGGAAGCTCTCTAAGAGAATCCATTTTGCCCTTTTTAGTTTCTGGTGGCTGATGGTGTTCCTTTGTGCCTGAATCACTCAGCTCTGTCCACATTTGTGTGTGGTGTTGAATTTCCTGTTTCTCTCCTATGAAGACCATTGCCATGTTCTTTAAGGCCTACCTAGGTAATCTAGGATAACCTCCCCATGTCAAGATCTTTAATTTAATCCCATCTGAAACAATACTTTTCTTTATAAAGATTTACAAGTTCTAGGGATTAGGAGTGGTGGTTGAAATAGAATTACAGAAATGAACATTAGGATTATGTAAAAAAGGAAAAGATCTATGATAATGATACATGATACTAATTTAGCATTTAATGGAGGTCTGGCATTGTCTTTGCTACCGGAAGATCAGAGTTATCTTTTTGTTTGTTTTTTGTTTTTGTTTTTGTTTTTGTTTTTGTTTTGTGGAGGGAATTAGAGAAAGAAAAGGAAATCACTTTGTTCTTGTCATAGTTCTTCTGTACTGTCTCTGATTCCAGTGAAATGGTAGAAATATAAAGTGGGTATAGCTGCTTATAGATCCTACAGAACTAGTGATTTATAATATAGTATAATTTAAAGTGGATATTGGAGGGATTTTAGATTTGGCTCTGATTCAGTAATATATGTATTATAGGAGGTATTTCCATGCAAATTTATGATTCCAGTTTACTGTTTTATGGCAACTCATGCAACTTTAATTTTTAACTCATACATCTGTACTTTTAACATTTTAAATATGGTATATCTAATCCAGAAGAGCCTGTTACCTTCAGTATCACAAAAGAAGTATTTAATGCATGTAACATCCATATGAAAAATGTGAATTATATAATATATACACCTCAGAAACATCAACTCATGAAATTTGCTTGCTTGGCCTTTCTACTTATTGTAAAGTGAAATTTCAAGAGGAGAAGACTACTGGAAAATGACTTTGCTACTTGGGTTATCAGTTTTGGACAGTTTGAAACCTAGTCATTTACTTTTTGTTGTTGTCTATCATTCCTTTGATGAATAGTTTGCCTTATTTCCTCTTAATGGTTATGATATAACAGTTATAAACCTAGCCTTCCAGTTTTCTTACCTGCTGTGCAATGAAAAAAAGATGAGCCAGGCTTCAGAGAGTTACAGAGTTTGAGACAGGGGTGATGATTTCCCACTACAGTCTTCATTTGGTTGCCAAGATATATAACATCAGAAAATATGGTGTTTCCTCAGAACTTAAACCTATCTTAGAATGACAACCAGGATCTGTGTAATTTACTCGAGTCAACATTCCAAGCATAATAATATCAGTTCTTTAAATTTATGGGACAATTTATGATAAAGATATTTCTTTTTAAGCAACTGAGTAGTAAAATATGGATGATGAGATGAGATTCATACTTTTTTTATATATTTGTTCATGACCCTTTACCAGAAGTGTTTTTGTAGCCTCCAAACTGGTCTCTGTACCTATAATTTTCTACTTATCATGTATATCTATCATTCTGCTCTGCTTTTAATTCTACATATGTATGTATCCTAAATGCAGAATTAAGCATTGATATATTCAAGAAATTCTTATGACCATAAAGAGAGTTAAAACACAGTCCTTGAAAGTGCTTACCATTTTGACTTAGGTACATAGGAAATGTACAGGGTAGTTATAATATATGATTGAAAGTGAAAAGCATGAGAAGGGAAAAGGTAAATTTTAAAGAATTTAGCAGAGGGTGAGATTATTTCCTAATGGGGAAAATATTAATCTGTATAGAAAGTCCTTCTTAAGGTTGGACATGATCAGGGTATTGTTTGCATACAAAGAGGAGGTACAGAGAACATTGAAAACATTTGAACGTAATTCTCTAGACAATTTTTCATCATTGGTTGATTTTTTTCAGTTTATTTACTTATTTTGAGAGAGAGAGAACACGAACAGGGGAGGGACAGAGAGAGAGAGGGAGAGAGAGAATCCCAAGCAGGCTCCATGCTCAGTCCAGAGTCCAATGCAGGGCTTGATTTCATGACCATAAGATCATGACCTGAGCTGATCATCAAGAATCAGACACTTAACCAACTGAGCCACCCGGGCACCCCTGATCATTGGCAGATATTAAGTGGGGGTATTCCACAACGTTTATTTTTTTTAATAAGATAACATTTTTGAAAATAAAAGAAATAGCCACTGGGGGGGGGAGGGTATGAAAGAAGAACAGTGAATTCTCATATGAGGTCTTTACAAGACAAAACAGATGAACATAAGGGAAGGGAAACAAAACTAATATAAAAACAGGGAGGGGCACAAAACAGAAAAGACTCATATAAATGGAGAACAAACTGAGGGTTACTGGAGGGGTTGTGGGAGGGGGTATGGGCTAAATGGGCAAGGGGCATTAAGGAATCTACTGCTGAAATCATTGTTGTACTATATGCTAACTAATTTGGATGTAAATTATAAAAAAATAAAAAATAAATAAAAAAAGAAGAACAGTGAATTAAGGAAGTATCTGCAGTAAGGAATTGTTCATTAAAATAGAAAGGAATTGGTATTGTTCTAGAAGTACAATTAAACTTGTTGAATGATTATGGGATGATGAAAATGAGAGCTAAAGACAAAGTAGTTTTCTGTATTGGTTGGTTTGATGGATAGTGATACCATTCTCTAACAAGGAAAATTATAGAAGAGAAGGTTTGTGACAGAGAAAGAATAGAGGAAAATCTTAGAACCCTGAAAATTTAATTTGATATCCTCTAAAATGGATATTCTTTAATTTTTTTTGTTATGTTTTACATTTTAATTAGAGAAGACCTTAAGCGCTACCTTGGGACACAGTAAAGAGAGAAGATTCCTTGTGGTTCTGCCTTAGCTTACCCATCCTAGTGAGTTAAATGAATTTTGTAGTTAGCTGGACCCATTTACCTCAGGAGGTACTTAACAAATATCAGTTACTACTGAAAATGCATCTCTAATGGAAATTTTGCTCAACTCTCAAGAGTCTTATGCAGTTACCACTTCCAATCATATAGAGTTGTGGAAACAGTTTTATTCATCTGTTATATTTACAATGATATTTTGATTTCCTGTATATTTTTGAGATTGGCTTTCTGGCAACTGTTCAACAGGCTTGACATTTAAAACACATATGGTTAGGAAATAGTATATTCTATTTAGCTTATCTGAGTTTTAATGGTGTGGTAGGAAGATGCTGCAGGTCTGGAGTTTAAAAGAGTCTACAGCAGGAGATGTAGCTTTAAAAGTCATCATAATGTTGATAATTGAAACAATGTTAATTAATGTGTTATTGGTAAGAAAACAAGATAAAGTATAGAGAATAGTGATGACCGAGATTAAAAGCACTTGGGGATGCTAAAATTTAAGAGATGGGAAAAAGAAGAGCAATTGGGGAATAAAACTCAAAACACTAGCCCAAATTGTAGAGGAGATTCAAAAGATTATTTAAGGGAAGACAGGAAAAGATTAACATTTCAAGATGGTGGAAAACAGTGTGGGAAGGTAAAGAGAGATTTTTAGGTAGAGACACAGAGGAGGTCAGAAAATTTAATTAGGAGACCTTGGTAAGAAATTTTAGAATTTTTTATTTCAGAGACAATGGAAGGGTTGAGAGAAGGCAAAGAATAGAGATGAATTGGTGGAAACTTCTCTTTCAAAGTTTGGAAGTGAATAAAAGAAATAATGTAGATTTTCTTTTATAGACACAGGATTTAGAAAGTGGTTGTGAAATACTAAGATTAGATTTTATTTATAGGATGAGGAGAAAGAATCAGAGGAGATGGATTGATAAAGAGATATGATGATGGAGTACTGTCTCTAGTGAGACAAAAGAACTGGGAATGGGAGTAGGGAGATGGAGACCAAAGAGACAAAGAGTAGGGAGGGGGGAAAAATGAAAGGAAAATCAGGGAAAACGTACATCAGGAAAACAGGAAGATTAATATTAAAGGATTTTGTTATCCATATCTAGGTTCTCTTAGTTAAAATTGGTGCCAATAATTAGAAGTAAATGAATGGTGGTTATTTCTCTACAATCTTACTTTGAAGTTATCAAGGCTTAGGACAAATTCTGCCATGCACATAAATATTTATTAGTGAGCAGCCACAAAAAATTCATCCAAAATATTTAGTAAACTTGGTGAATATTTAGCTTTCTGTTAAGGTGTTGAATTACAATTTACATGAAAAGTTCATAGAAGACATACCTAAAAATATTCTAAAATCAGCATTTTTAAAGTTCATATCAGACAACTAAATTATCCAACTGTGTAACTAGATACAGAAATATCAGGGATATTTATAGAGTGTTTCTATGATCTCAGTAATTTTCCTTAAAATAATTCAACATAGGCAAGTGTGATATCATGTATGTGATATTTAGTTTAAATTTATTTCTAGTCATTTTTCCTAACCCATATTACATAAGTGATCAGCTAGTATTATGTTTCATAATAGGGAGTTTCAGGAGCTTCTTGTGTCTCCTTCATCATCCTCCTTTGCTTTTTAAATTAAAAGAGTGAATGCCAGAAGTTGATTTTCATTGTTGGAAATAGTGATCTGTTAGCAATCATTTTGAATGTTGAACCAGCATGGTAAACTGTAATAATTAGAGATATTCAAGATATGTGTACTGGATACTTCCCAACCTGATATGACCATGTTGTAAAATTCCTGTAGGCTCTGGTACCCAAAATTTGATTCCTAAATGTGTCTGTGCCACTATTGGGTTAGGAGAATTTCTGGCTCCCTGATGTCTCCAATAAAGCATAATAGAATTCTGCCTCTGGAATGTTGTCATATATAACTCTAGGGAACATTTCATGCAAAGAGTTGATCAGAGAACATAAAAGGATAGAGAACTAGAAAGTAATATACCTGACAGAATAGGTACTATAAATTGTGCCTGCTTGCTGATGAGTGATTGTTTAATAAACATTCGTATGTGTGACAGAATTTGCTTTGAGGCATGATTTCATTATAGCATAGTTGGGAAGTGGTGATGAAATAGCTAAATCTTTGCCCTCTTCAAAGTTTTCCAGTGTTTGCATTAGGCATGACCTGGTTAGCATAGGTCTGTTTCCTGTAGAGATCATCCCTATTCCACAAGAATTGTAAGTATCTCTAAAATATTTCAGCCAGTCCACTCTTGCACTGTGATAACCTACTTCTTCAGGCTGCTTTGTTTTTCAGCAAAGCCTGTTGTGTTAATAGGAGCTAAAGGTAACTGAAGCTCTTCTTGTATCTACCTCTGTAACAAAGACTTTCTGAAAAGAAATATAACCCACAATATTTATTGTGTGAATTCCTGATTAATGCAAATGACTGTACCTAGAATTTAATTTAAATGTAAATCATTAAGGGGAGCATGGGTGGCTCAGTTGGCTTAGACTTGTCTCAGGTAAAGATCTCATGATGCTGCAATCCAGCCCCAAGTCCAGAGCCCAGGCCCTCATCACTGCTGGGTGTGGAGCCTACTGAAGATTCTTTCTTCCTCTCTATCTCTGCTCTTCCCTGTGCTAGGGCATGTGTGTGCACTTTCTCTCTCTCCCTCACTTTCTTCCCTCTCCCTCTTTCCTTTTCAATGAATCAATAAATCAGTAAGTGTAAATAATTAATATATATGCAATATCATGCTGCCTGTGCTGAAATATTTTAAAGTGAATGACAGCTATCTTAATTATAGCCTTTGCCTTTTAAATAAGATGCCCATAAACCACGTAGTCTTACATGTATACATGAAAATCTTGGTAGACTTAACTGGGTTTCTAGATCCTTTGATTTCATAGAACTGCTACTAAAAGGTTTGACAACATCAGCAGATACTGTCTAGTAACAGCATTCTCAAAGAGGGTGATCCCACTTTGTCAGGAGGCATTTGGAAATATGGAATGGAGCTTTTTTGGTTGTTAAGATGAATGTCACAATGATTGAAGAATGCTGCTGCAGGGCTAAATTCCACAATGTCTGAGGAACAAGGTCTAATGAATTTAGGGAAGAATCATCCCACCCAAAATTCCATTTGCATTTCTGTTGAAGAAAACTGCCAGACTAAGCAATATCAATTCTCTCATATCTCTATTATATTAAGGGATTGAGTACATTGTAATTAGTATTTCTTGTGTTTCTGTCTCCATTCATCTGGATCATTTGAGGGAGGACTGTCATTTTAATTTTCATTTGTTGAGAACTCTTAAACAGTGTTTGGCAAACAGTGGGTTTTTAATAAATGTTTGTGTCATATAAACAATATGTATATAGTCCAAGTCATTCAGCTTTTTGTCTTGAAGAAGGAAATGCCAAAGTTTGCTCCTTGAAGCCAAGTTAAACATTTAAAAGCAATTTGGACAAGCCTCTAGATATATACCTTTTGAGAGTTACTAAATCAGATTGAATTTAATTTTACTAGATCTGGTAGGAATTTTCTAACTGGTATAATTTCATGTAAGTGTAGAGAAACATTAATGAAGAAAAGGATTTAAATTAAAGTCAAATGTCTCTAAAAATAATCCAGTTTTTTTAATGTTTATTCCTGTAATACTAAGTAAAACAAGTTTCAACACAAATAGGAAAGCTCAATATCTATATGAAGTTTCTAGAACAATATATTTCTCAGTTAATTTTTTCATGACTTCCCAAAAAATTTAGGCCTCTAATTTGTGGTCCAGATTGTATATGAAAACAATTCTCAATATTGGGATATACACACAGTTCTCTTTTTAAGCATCATGGTATTGTCTAAATATATTGTATAATTCTATTAGAATCTTAAATTTTAATTTTGTATTGTATGTCCAAACCTTTGTTCTTTGAAATATTTAATAAAATATCCAAATTTATGTTAACCCATCATCTAAAGTCTTATAGTTTCTTACCAGTTTCCAACACTGAATTATAAATCAGATACCTTGCTAACATTCTGAAGGAGACAAAGCCAACTGCTGCCTGACTGAATTTAACTGTTTCCCTTGGCTGTATGATTTCTTTTTTAGTGAACAATGTTGACGTGAAAATTTTTTTTCCAGTTTTAAAGAAAATGTGTTTATACGTGTGTGTATGTCTTTTTTATTTTTTTATTTTAAAAATTTTTTAAGCGTTTATTTATTTTTTGAGAGAGAGACACAGAGCACAAGCACGGGAGGGGCAGAGAGAGGAGACACAGAATCTGAAGCAGGCTCCAGGCTCTGAGCTGTCAGCACAGAGCCCGACGTGGGACCTGAGCTCAGTGACTGAGGTTATTGACCTGAACTGAAGTCAGACACTTAGCCAACTAAGCCACGATGACACTTCTGTGTTTGTCTTTTGTTTTAAAGAAGTTTGATTTACATCCACAGTGTCTCAGTCAACAAAATAAAATAAAGCTGTTATTGGAACTTTTTGCATATTGATAATGATTGAAACTTTGGGCTTTCTAGACTTTACCTAACCTGTAGAACCTCAGCAGATTCAGAGTTAAAGTGTTGGTTTTAGGAAATTCATCTGTTAGATCATTAATTTATGATTATAGGTTATCTGGGTGGTGTGGAATAAAAACAGATGGGAAGGTAGAATTTCAATAATGGCATATAGCCTGGGAGAAGTTTTGAAGGTGTGCCTGGCAGTGATGAGTTGAAGCAGGTGAATGCATCATTTGAACAGTGTCTCTGTAGGGCAAACATACTCATATTGGATTCAGTACTCTAGAATTTGCTTGAAGATAGTGTGGTTGATACTTTTTGTTATTTCTCATTGCCACTGATGCAGGGAAGAATAGTTTCCATCTAACCTACATTCTGGATTCTTTCCTACATAGGAGATCACTGAGTTTCAAATTCTCCTTGTGCATTCAGAAGTTCAAATTTACATTCATAGTGTTAGAATGCATAGCAGATGAATTGTTTCTTTTTCAAGTAACATTATGGCAGTAAACTGCAGGTGATTCCTATTTTATGCAGTTATGCTCTCTAGATAAAAGGAGGGAAAATTTTCTTATATGTACCCTAAAAATAGGTCAAATAAATACATAACCTCACTCGCAATGTAGAAAATAAAGAAAACATGTGGACTACATTTGAAAGTACTTTTTTAGACGGTTCGTGCAAAGTTGTCTTACTTTTTATTTTTTATTTAAAAAAATTTTTAACGTTTATTTATTTTTGAGACAGAGACAGAGCGTGAACGGGGGAGGGTCAGAGAGAGGGAGACACAGAATCAGAAACAGGCTCCAGGCTCTGAGCTGTCAGCACAGAGCCCGACGTGAGGCTCGAACTCACAGACTGCGAGATCATGACCTGAGCTGAAGTCGGCCGCCCAACTGACTAAGCCACCCAGGCGCCCCAAAGTTGTCTTACTTTTTGACATCATTGCAGAATTGTACAACAATCTGCCATCATCACAAAGAAATTTTATTTTATTTTATATTTTTAAAATTTTTTTTAACGTTTATTTATTTTTGAGACAGAGACAGAGCATGAATGGGGGAGGGGCAGACAGAGAGGGAGACACAGAATCGGAAACAGGCTCCAGGCTCTGAGCCATCAGCCCAGAGCCCAACACGGGGCTCGAACTCACGGACTGTGAGATCGTGACCTGAGCTGAAGTCGGATGCTTAACTGACTGAGCCACCCAGGCGCTCCAAGAAATTTTATTTTAGAAAACATCTTTTTAAGTCTCTTGACCAATATCTGATATTTTCCTAATTTTATTGTTCAGTGTAAGTGCTTAATAAAATACTGACAGATTTCATATGTCCTTGGCAAACTCCTGAATTCCAGTATTCAACATCCAGTCAGACAATATCTTTACAACATTCACAATTTGACCCATGTTTAGATACTCTGAGTTAGTAGTGGGGAAGAGTCTATAAGAGAGAGATAAACCAAAATCCCTGAATAGAAGTAAAATTTTATTCTTGAATTTATTTTCATTTCTCCAGGACATGGTATGGGTTATTTTTTTCCTTCCTCATTTATAAAGGCCATACAAACCACTCAGACAATTATTTTTGATTTAATTTAAGTACACATTATTATTTGATTGATGAGAAGGAAATATATGATATCTTAGTGACACTGGCATGACATCTTGGATATGGTTTTCATGAGGTAAACGCCTGTTTGCAAGGAGCTGGTGAAGAGAGGCAGCCAAATCATGTCCTGTCAATACTGGAATAGCTGTCAGATGCTATTGACATTTAGTTACTGCACTGACTTGTATTAAACTAGAACTGGTATGAAAACCTTTCTTGAAGGCTAGGTATCTCATTCCCAATAGCTAGATTCATTGAATCCCATTCCTTGTTCTACCTTTGAAGGGTGACATACTCATAATATGAGGGTGGTTTGTTTGTTTTCTAATAAGTACCGTTTATTCATTTTTTGTTCTCTTCATGATTTATTAATTTTGTCTAATTTATTTTCAAAATAAAAGTGCAAACTAATAATTTATGAAAGAATACTTTTAACTTTCTTTGGCTTTTCAGTTACTCACATCTTATTTCTTTTAAAATAAATATTATAAGGTGTTTATCTTATTCATCAGTCTCTTGCTATACTAATCATTGAAGTCCTTATTCAACTTAAGTCATTTATTAAAAAAATTTTTTTAATGTTTTTATTTTTGAGATACAGAGAGACAGAGCATGAGCAGGGGAGGGGCAGAGAGAGAGGGAGACACAGAATCTGAAGCAGGCTCCAGGCTCTGAGCTGCCAGCACAGCTGCCAACGCGGGGCTTGAACTCACAGACTGTGAGATCGTGACCTGAGCTGAAGTTGAATGCTTAACCTATTGAGCCACCCAGGCGCCCCAAATAATTTATTTTTTTAATGTAGCATATTTTCATTAGAAATTACTATGTAAGCTATCTGCAGGAACCTAGTGACACAAATGTTGGAATTGGGTAGATTTTAACAGAAAATATTTAAGTGTTACGGTCTATGAACAACTTGAGAATGCACACCCAGTGTAATTATATTTAAATTTTGAAATATTTCCAGCATATGTTTACCAAACAAAACACTTCTGTGGGACATAGTAAACTGGTTGGTTGGTGGTTTTTAACACTTGTTTAAGATATTTATAAAAATAAGTTCAAAGCCTAACTTATTAGATGTTTTCCTCTGTGTGTGTGTACGTAAGTGTGTGTTATCATGTAGATGTAATTTTTTTTTCATTTAAAGCAGCAGCCATTATTTTTACCAATTTTGGGGAGTGTTTACAAAATTATTGTTGCCTAAACTGTCAGTACTACTTGACTCTTAGGTTTTTTTTCAGCTCTATTTGAAATAACTGTTTTTTCCTTTTTTCCTTTCTTTTTCTCAGAATAAATTCATAGAAGTGGAATTCCTGCATCAAAGTTATGATTATGTTCAAAACTCTTGAAACATTTTGCCAAATTACCCTCTAATCTGTGGTACATACAAATGGCCGTTTCAGTATGCTCTTGCCAAGTTTTTTGCCCTCATTTTCTCATTTATAACATGAAGACAACATTATTGCCTTACAATAACTATGTCACCACATAGGTTTGTTGTATTAAATGAGTTAGTGATATGGAAAGTAAAATTTTTGCTGTTATTATTTTAAAATATAATAGTAAAAATTTTTTCTCATTTTATTTAATTATTACAGAGATGGGACATATTTTCATATATGTCTTAGACATTTTCTTTCTTTTCTGTAGTGTCTATTCATATTCTTATAAATGGGTTTTGCTTATTCTTATTTTTATGTACTCTTTATGCCATAAGGATGTTAACCCTATATCTGGATTAAACATTTCAAATATTTTCTTCACTTTTTGTCTTTGTATAGCAAATGCTTAATTTTTGTTGTTGTGTCATAATCTTTTTGTGTATATTTTTCCTTTTCTTTATTTAGAAAGTGTTTTAGTTTTCTGTGGTTGCTGTAACATATTATCACAAAGAAGGTGGCTTTAAAATAACAGTAATGCATTCTGTCACAGTCATGGAGGCTGTAAGTCAACCAGATATTGACAGGTTGTTTCCGTCTAGAGGATCTGAGAGAATCCATTTTCATGCTTTTTTTTTTTTTTTTTTTTTTTTTTAGCTTCTTGTGATTGCTAGTGATTCTTGCCATTCTTTGGCTTGTAGATTTTTCTGGCATCACTTCAGTCTCTGCCTCCATCTTTGGATGACCTTCTTTCCTATATGTGTATGGACTGTGTCCAAATTTCCTTCTTTACATAAGGACACCAATCATGTTGGATTTAGGGCCCATCTTAAGCCTCATCTTAAGTTTATTACATCTGCAATGGCACTGTTTCCAAATAAAATCAGCTTCATGGGTTCTAGATAGACACGAATTTTTGCAAGACACTATTCAATACAGTGTAAGAATTAATTTCATATTCTAAGATCACAAACATATTCATGCTGACATTCTATTTTTATGTTTCTTTTTTTTTTTACATTTCTTTAATCCATCTGGTTGACCATTGTTTCCTGAGATAATTAGTAAAAAATTAGTAGTGATTGGACTGAGGTATATTACCTTGAAGTTTAAGAATCATTCCATTTTTTTTTACGCAGTAGTAGAAAAGCAAAATATAAATGCACCATTTAAATATAAATAAGCAGTTTCATACACACACATACACAGAAATAAGGAACATTTTAAAAGGCAGTTTGATGGGGTGCCTAGGTAGCTCAGTCAGTTAAGCATCTGACTGACTTGATTTCAGCTCAGGTCGTGATCTCACAGTTCATGGGATGGAGCCCTGCATCAAGGTCTGCGCTGACAATGCAGAGCCTGCTTGACATTCTCTGTCTCCTCTAACTGCCCCCTCCCCCGCCTCGCTCGCTCTCTCTCTCTCTCTCTCTGTCTAAATTAATAAACATTAAATTTAAAAACTATATAAAAAAAGACATTTTCATGATTCAGATCTTATCGAAGAAATATCAGGCTTGCTTTCCATTGTCTGTTGCAAAATAAATATTTCTCCCTCTTGGAAATCTCAGAATATACTAGATATTTCTCATCTCTTCTTGCCCCCACCTAAGATTTACATTATTTTTTTTAATTGTGGTTAAAAAAATCTTATGATGTCTATTCTCTTACATTTTTTAAGTATACGTACAGTATTATTAATGATAAGTAGAGTGTTATATAGCAGATATCTAGAAATTTTTCATCTCACAGGCCTTAAAACTTATCACCATTGAACATCAACTCACCATCCCCCTCCACTCCTACAGCCCTTGGCAGTCACCATTCACCTTTAAGCTTTGATGAGTTTGATTACATAAGATACCTCATATATATGAAATCATTCAGTATTGTCATTCTCTGACCATTTATTTCACTAGCCATAAGGTCTTCCATCTTCATCCATACTGTAGCATATGACAGTATATTCTTTTTATGGCTGAATTGTATTCCATTGTGTATATTCCACATTTTCCTACCTGCTTTGATGTAGCTGGTTTCATGCTCATCTGGGATGCAAGAGCCTCATGTTTGATATATGGATTTCTTTAGAGTACTTTTTTAAGTTTATATATTTTTAGAGAGAGAGAGAGAGAGAGAGAGAGAGAGAGCGAGCAAGCACAGAGCCCAATGGGGGGCTCGATCTCACTAACTGAGAGATCATGACCTGAGCTGAGATCAAGAGTTGGACATTTAACCAGCTAAGCCACCCAAGCACCCCTGGATTTCTTATAAAAGAAATCAATCTTTGTATTATTGTATGGTCCTCATCCTCACCATGAGAAGGCCTGGTCAGGCTTCCTATTTTGCCATACTGCTGACATCACCCCTCTTTTTTCTTCTTTTACATGAATTATCCAATAAAGATGTGTGAAGATTATAGCACTTGAGTCCTCATATATGCTTTAAGTTAGAAACAAGTGTTTTAAATGAATAATTCAAGATTTAGAAGATTGACATCGAAAATGTGTCCCTTCTGTTTTTCTTACCTGATGTATTTCTCAATTAATCTTTTATTTTTCTCCATTAGCCTTTTATTTTTTTTTCATGCAGAAATGGTCTACCATGACTAATTTTTTAAAGTAAAATATAATAAATTGCATATAACAACCAAGAAAATATAAATATTTTTTGAATTATTTCTCCTCAAGGTTATTTTTTAGCTTTCTTTCTCTCTGTCTCTCTCTTTCTCTTTTTCTTTTTTTTAGTCAAACTTTAAAAGATTTAAACTCTGTTTTCTTACTGTCCCTTTCCATCCATTCCTACACCGAATAATCCCTTAGGGACTATCCCCAAGTAGTTATTACAGTATTTATTATTACAATACAAATCCATTTTGTTTATGTTCTTAACCTTTCTGTTGTCCTTTTTGATTTCTCTAGTGTTACTAGATTCTATTTATACCTTTGAGTTCAACATGCATTCCTGGCTCTAGTCTTGTCTTTCTTATGGTAGCTTTATAGTCCCTCAAACACTCTTTCATTTTTGTCATATCTTACTTGTTAGAGTTTCAGCTTTCTTTCACCTTCCTAACCTTTACTGGGAAGTGCCCCCTTTTTTTTTCTCTTAGCTTTAGCATTGCCTATATGATAAGAACTCATATATATATTTTTATCTTTGAGCCATAAACTTCTACTGGATATTTCCACCTTGATATTCCAAGGTACAGCAAACTGGGTAGGTACAAAATTGATATCATTACCTTTATCCCCATCTGCTCCTTTAAAAGTGTTTCCTCTCTCAGTCAGTGGCATTTGTATTCATCCCTTCCTCAAACTAAAAAACCTCCCCAAACATCTTTAGTTCTTATCACTTACTCTTTGTAGAGCTGTTAGGTTCCTTTTGGAATTTTTACCACCTATCATTCCCCTTACCATTTTATGTTTCCCTATAATCCATTCTCTTTTATTCTGACAGAGTGATCTTCCTAAGATCCGAATTTTTTTACGATTAATCATCTGCTAAATAACTTCCCCGTTCCCCCATACACTTTCTTGGTAGCTTTAGGTGTATTAGTACCAAACCTATAGGTCCAAAATCATTAGGGTGACACATGAGATCACTTTTCAGTATTTTAACTTAACCTTTCAGCCTCATGTTCTTTGCTTATTAGGACCCAGGCTATACTCTGAATACATGCTCTAGTTTTCATTATCTGCAATGGGCCCCACTCTCTTTCATACCTCTTTGCCACTGAACATACTATTCCCTCTGAGTGTCCTGCTTGGGATTTTCTGCCAAGAAAAGTAAAGAGATAATTTGTCCACTTAATTTTATCATTATATCCTTACTTCCTACAGTAATAACTTTAGGCTGTTTTTATAAAATTAGAACTAAAATGTGATTCTCTAAGAGGCTGTAGAAGTCTAAGAAATCTATCAATGAGTTTTCCCTGGAATTTATACCCTTGTGGAACCCCTTCAATTTGTGTATGTCCTGGACTTAATGACTGAATTCAAAGGAATAATATATAGTAGACTTGACAGAAATTCCATGTCCAAGATTAGATTAAAATACTAAGGCTTCAGCCTTGTCTCATTCTCTCTTGGATTCTTTGCCTAGGGAAAGGCAGCTTCCATGCTATGAGTCACAGAAGGGCTAGGAACTTAGAAGAAAGCTCCTGAAGATATACAGATTTTAGGACATTATTAAGTTCTTGCTACTATTCCCCTTGATAACCCAACAGTTTGAATACCCTGCCACAGGTCCTGAGGACCAAGACTCCTAAGTATTGTCAGTAGCCCTGAACTGACTGTATCCCAAGCCCAGTGAAATTCCTAATCCAAGAATTGGTTTTTTAAATTCCTAATTAATACTATCTGACAATGAAGCTTCAAGGCACCTCTAAAAAAAAAGACGTTAGAGTGGGAGAGAGCCAAAGCATAAGAGACTGTTAAAAACTGAGAACAAACTGAGGGTTGATGGGGGGTGGGAGGGAGGGGAGGGTGGGTGATGGGTATTGAGGAGGGCACCTTTTGGGATGAGCACTGAGTGTTATATGGAAACCAATTTGTCAATAAATTTCATATATATATATATAAAAAATAAAAATAAAATAAAAAATAAATAAATAAATAAATAAATAAATAAAAATTCCTTCAAATAGCCAATGAACTTTCTGATGCTGGCGTCCAATGAGAAGTCAGGATGTAGTGCTTTTCTCCTTCATTCAACACTCTTCTAAAATCCCTGTATTCACACAACATTCATTTTCTTGTCCCTGAATATAGGGTGCTGTGCCAGCCTCTTACTAACAGGAGATCCTCAAACATTTTTAATAAGTTCAAATTTTGCTTTAGAGGACAAATACAAGCTTAACTAATTTTGTTATCAGAAGTCATTTATTCTGTCTTCCCTTTGTCCTTTTTATCCCACATTCAAATCTTGATGTGCGATACCTGCAGGGACTGTTATGTCCAATGGTGGGTTGGAAGACCAGCATAGATTATCTGCTGGGCATCTGCATCTTCACTTATACTTTCTGTCAGCTTTCCTTTATCCAGCTGGGTTGCAATGAACAACTCTTCCTCTAACAAAGATTTAATATGAAATGTGAAATTTGGAGGGATCCCTAAAATACTAAACACCAAAATGAACTGCAAATCAAGAATTTGATGGTAGGCAGTAGGAAGAGGTATCTCTCCCAGTACCCCCACTCTTGCTGCCCCACTGGCCCACCACCACCATCAGGCCAATTCTGCCACACCTGGACAAATGTCCATTTTTTAAATTCCAGATATATATGTTTATTCACTTTTAGATTTTGTTTATTTAATCTAAATAAAGTTGGAGCCATGCATGCTTTAGAAATAATCATGTTACTATAGCTGGTCTTGGCTTTTGGCTAAAAACAAAGGCTTGTTTATTTTCCTCCTATTAGTAAAATGAATTAGCTCAGTCTATGTGTGTGTGTATTTGATGTGTGTGTGTGTGTGCATATATATATATATATATATATGCATATATATATACATATATACACATATATACATATATACACACATATACACATATATATACATATATACACATATATACATATACATACACATATATACACATATATAGACAATTATGTATACATACATATATATATATATATATATAGTGTGTGTGTGTGTAAAATATATTGTTTAATTTTTTTATATAGAAAAGATGTATTTTCTACTTTGGCTATGGAGCCAAATTACACACAAAAAGAGAAACTTTTGTTATGTCATGATGCATCTCTGTACAGTCAATAGAGATATAAAAATATGCAATGAAATATAAAAGGTAAAACGGTAACTTGCCCTTTTTTGCATCTTAAAATCTCCAAAGAAAATTGAAGTGTTCATAAATCTTTATGAGTAGTGCACTTCACATACACATACACGCTCATACACACAAAGAATATATAATACTGTTAATAAAAATGGCCTTTGAATATTTGTGTATTTGAAGTACTGCTTAAATGGGGTGATACCTGAGATTTTTATTGTAGATCATTCTTTTATCAATTGTTTGATATAATGTAACAATTATTCATAACATGATACAGTTGAAACGGATTCACTAGGCAAATAATAACCTACGCTGTGCTTCTCCATTATAATCCATGACTTTTATATTTATCCTTCAGATGAAAAATTTATTTAGGGATGTAGAAGAGGCACAAAATGCTTTGGTGAGTGGAATGTAATTTAGAGTACATGTAAGAAGAGGAGCATCTAGCCTTACACCCAAATGACTCTCTTACCGGTCTCTAGTATCTCAGAGACATGGTAATGGAAGGAAATTTTTTTTTGGTTTTATTTTACTAGTAAAATAGGTATTTGAGACAAAAAAGTATTTTTTAATGTTTATTTTTGAAAGAAAGTGCAAGCAGGGGAGGGTTAGAGGGAGGAGGAGCCACCCAGGGACCCCAAAGCAGTATCTTTTTCAATGTGCTTCCTATGTGGTTTTCTTCTTTCCATAGGCATTGTTAGATATTCTATTTCACCTTCATAGAAAGTATTATCTCTTTATAATTTTTCAATCCCTTAATTAGCATATTTTATCACAGTTGTTGAGTTATTTTTGCTGTTTCAGAAATCTATCCTTTTGGAATATTTACTATAGCACAAATTGTCCACACTTGTCTCACCCAAATCAGTTTTACATATGTGAATATTAGGTGAAACCAAACCAAAACTAAATAAATAAGTAAACAAGCAGAAAAAGGTAGCAGATAAAATTATAGCAGGTTATAACTATAGTAGATGCATTACAAAAGTACAGTAACACAAATCTAGGCTATAACAACCATTTTTTGTCATCCATTTTCCAAGCCTTAGTATAATTTTTCAATTTCCTACCCTGAATTATTGATGGATTTCAAATCATTCTGAATAATTGGAAATAATATGATATAGATCACATAGAATTTATGAGTACTACATGCCATAAAATGCCTTGTTTTCATCTTCATTTTTAGTGTAAAAAGAAGTTAGAAAGGTGACAATGTTTTTATTTTTCTTCTTTACTGTGTAGTCATTTTCTCCAAGAGAGCTTGAGTTTTTGGTATTGAATGACTAGCAAAATAAATTCAAAGTATATTCACATCATTGAAGTTATTCTTTTCAAAATAAGATGGAAAAATTTGAACTGGTTTTCGTATACGGTTTCTGCAAAGAGTTTCTTTTCCAATTCTAAACATATATTGCCTATCACTAGCCCTATTAGCTTGCAAATGAGTGTGCTGTGTTCAGTCATAAATTTAAAGGTATATTGGATAGAAGTTATTCAGAACAGAAAAGAATGAAGATGTAAAGTAAATCTGATGGTAATATTCATTGGTGCAACATGGGAAAATATAATGCTTGCTTTATTACAAAGTTTTCTTCTGACCAGAGGTTTTATTTTGTTTGGTGTTGTTATGATATTCACAGTAAGCTTTTTCATGATAATATGAACTTGTGTGGGTGTACTGGATCTCTTCCATTTGTTTCCCCTGACCTGCTTCTCCCTCAGGATGTTGATTGTATGAACTACATCAACGGGCCGCTTTGCCCTTCAGTTTCTTATTTGATTTGACTAATCAGAGGAACCAGCAGGAGATGGGGGACAGGGAAAGGAGGGTGAAGACTGGATTTGGGTTAGTTATTATCTGTTTCTCTTTCTGAGATAGAAATAGTTCATATTTTGGTTTTTTGTTTGTTTTGTTTTTTGCTGTTCCCTCTACTAACAGCCATAGTTTGTGTCAGGCAGTCTAACCCATAAAGCTCTCTGATTTGCCTAGATGTTGTAAAGTCTTCCTGTTCTTATTATTTCCTGGTATACCACATTATCCTTTTTAGGTCTCCTTAATCCGTCCCCATGAATACATAGTTATCTCTTTAACTCCTCAAAGCACCCAGTTTCAGTGCACCATATGTTTCTTGCCTTGAACCTGATTTATAAAACGAGTTAGGACAATGAACATGCGCTTCTATAAGAAGTTGTTATAGACTTGAAACATTAGTAGAGTGCTTGCAGTCATTCACCAAACTATTTTAATACTCAACCTAAGAAATGGATTGTAAAGAATATTGCTTTGGTTTTTTTTGAGATTGTTCAGAAAAGTCAATTAATGATGAGGGAGACTAGAGACCCTATGTTAATATTTATTTTGTATATACATACACATATCCATAGACATATGTATACAAACACACATTACATATATATTTGTGGAACTAAATTCCTGTAACTTACTTAATTACATATCTTTATTTTATCCTTCTATATTTTCCACTGCAAAGTCCCAAGTTGGAACCCACAATACAGCCAATTTCTGTCAGTCTGAGATTAATCCATCTCCTTACATGTAAGAGCTTGTGCTCACAAGACACTATTTGGGAAGAAAAATGAGACAAGGAAGACAATTAAATACATTTCTACCCTTCATGGCTCCCAAAACCAGCTTCCAGTTTCTACCCATACAGCTACAACAGCTAGCAAATTGGCATGAGTTCTCAGTAGCTGAGGCAATGACGGTTGTTAATTCCAAAAAAAAATTCAACTTCCTATTTAAAGCACAATAAGAAATAAGAACAAATGCAATTATATAAAATCCATATCTTCATCATACCTAAAAGATAATCTTAATTTGATATTACCTGTGGGTTGAAAAAAAACAAGAAATGACATAAATAAACAAACTCACAGGTGTGAGCCTTTGGGAAGTGCAAAGGAAATTTAGGGGAAAAGAATGTGCATGGAAGAGAGATGGTAGCCAGCAGAGAGTCTAAAATTAATCTCAAACCATCATCAGAAATGAGAGATCACTTACTATATGAAAATAGAGATTACAGAGACAAGAATTATGAAGACATGTTGGATGCTAATGTGCAATGGAGAGGGTAGAGGAAAGGGAAGAGGACAGAAAGAGAAGGACATTTTTGGAATCAGCTTGGTGAAAACAAAAAGAAAAGAAATATTGAGTATATTCAAGGCAAAAGAGTTTTTTTTTTTTAATCAAAAGTCATACCACCCATCCCCTATTTCTTCATTCCCTCTTTAAAAAATCTGGTGAATAACCATACTTGGTTACAGAGACAGAAGTGGATACTTTTGAACCAGATTTTGAGCATTAGAGATTGCTAGTCCTTGCCCACAATGATGCAGAGTGTCAGACAGAATTAAAATGGTGAGAGAGATTAAAACGGTGACAGAATTAAAAAAAAATGTGATGCTATACAATTCAGCTGGCAAAAAATTTTCCAGAAAAAAAAAAAAAACAGTGGTAAGACAGAGGAAAACTGTAACACAACACTTGAAAGTGTATTATGTATCTTAAACCAGACATTTCTGGATTTGAAAAATCAACTTGAATCAGAAATTCAAAATAAGAACTATTATGTAAAAAATTAAAAAAAGGAAGAAATAAAACAAACTTGGTTGAATCAAGGAAAGGAATGAAAGAACTAAAAAAATCAGATCAGAAATGAATATGAAACTGCAACGGATCAAGGAAGAATAAATTTGAATGAAACATGAAACATAATAAGGATAGATACATATATAAGCAGATGAAAGAAAAAGATACAGAGAGAAAGGGAGAGAAAATCAAGCAAAAACAGACACATGGGTAAAATGGTGACAACAGATGAATCTGGGTACAGGGTACATAAATGTTACTGGTATCCTTTCCCATAAGCTTTAAGGTTCACAATCTAGGGGAGTAAAAGCCACAGAAAATTTAAACAGTAACAACTTTTAATTCTTGTTTAAGCACCTTTAACCATGGGGACTGGGTGAATCAGTCAGTTGAGCATACAACTCTTGGTTTCAGCTCACGTCATGGTCTCATGGTGGTGAGATCGAGCTGCTAGTGTTGGGCTCCACAGTGAGCGTGAAGCCTGCTTGAGATTCCCTCTTTCTCTCTCTCTCTGTCTCTCTCTCTCTCTCTCTACTCTCCCCCCTCTGCCCCTTTCCCCTGCTTGTACTCTCTCTCTCTCTCTCTCTCTTAAATAAAAATAAATAAACACCTTAATCATTCACAAGTTCTCTTCTGTTAATTGATATTCTTCCACATAGTTGTAAAGTAATAATCTTTCATAGGACATACTTTTTCAAGGCCATGTAGTCATTGATACTTTAATTTAGAAATATTTTCATTCTCCTTTGTGAATTATCTTTTCATATATTTTTTCCAATTGGTTGTTGGATTAACTTTCATATTTACCACTGATTTGTAAATACTTTGAGTATATCAAAAGTGGTTTTAAGGAGAAAAAAATAGTAAGGATCATGGAATAAAAGGATAAAAAAAAGCAAGAATAAAAGCAGTATAAAATAAATTTAAAGAGAAATTTCTCAGAATGGAGCATAGCAAAATAAGATATCATGATAAAAATTTTTAAATTGGAAAATAAATTCCATTCCCAGTTCAAAATGCTAAAAAAAAAAGCATATGACAAAACAGGGGTGCCTGGGTGGGTCATCGAATTCTTGATTAAGCATCGAATTCTTGATTGTGGCCCCGGTCATAATTTCATGATTCGTGTGATCAAGCGCCATGTGAGGCTCCATGCTGACAGTGTAAAGTACCTCTTCCTCCCTCCGTGCCCTTCCTCGTGTTTATGTGCGTGCTCTCTCTCAAAATAAATAAATAAATAATTAAAAAAAATATAAACATAAATTGAGGTAGAAAATATAGAACAGTTTAATACATTCATATCTGAAACATTATTTACTTGAAAAAAGTTAAAAAGATAAACTATGTGGTGACTTAATAAAGACCAATGAATGAAAGCATAAATTCAGAGTACGTAATGAAGAAAAAAATAGCTGCTGAAACAGAAGGAAAAATATCACAAGTGTCTGATACCGTCAATGACCACTGAAAATGTTATTTAAATATATATTAGAATCCTTAAAATGCTTTCTCTTAAGGGACACATTGTTAAAATCGCTACTAATTTTCTGGGAATAACTTACACCTAAGGAACACATATTCAAATAGCAGGTTTACGTTGTTATTTAAATGGTTTTTTTTTCCTTTTTTTTAAAAAAAAAAAAATAACATGTTTATTTTCGAGTGACGGAGCGAGACAGAGCACCACAGGGGAGGGGCAGAGGGAGAGGGAGACACAGAATCTGAAGCAGGTTCCAGGCTCTGGGCTGTCAGCGCAGAGCCCGATGCGGGGCTTGAAATCACGAACCGTGAGATCATGACCTGAGCCGAATTCAGCTGCTTAACTGACTGAGCCACCCAGGTGCCCCGTGTTATTAAAACTAGTGGTAGAAATAATACTGCTTGTTAGTAATAACTACTACTAATAGAGTGTGTGTGTGTGTGTGTATATATATATACACACACACATATATGTATATATATATGTATTCTCTCTAAATACGTCTATATATATATATATACTCTTTCTCTCTCTCTCTCTATATATATATATATATACTCTCTATACATATATATATATATACTCTATATACGTGTATATATATATATATACTCTATATACGTGTATATATATATATATATACACACATATACATATGTGTGTGTATATGTATAAATATATATGATTGCTTTAGTGCTTTAGTTACATATAGGTACCTTGGAAGGTATGGCTTTCAAATTAGATTTATATTATGTTTTACTTTCATCTGTGATGTAAAGTTAAAAATGTAAAAATTCAGAATAATTCAGTATTCAGTGTTTTTATTGCATATATATTTTGTATCAAATATCAAGCATACTTCAAGAAAATATCACCTTCATAGATGATTAACATATTACTCTGTTATTCAGATATTAATTGATATCTCATGTTATTTTAGATCATTAAATATTGATAGCTAATGTTATTTTAGATCATTAAATATCATTAACAGTAAATGATATTTAATGTTAAACAGTTGCAAATTATTAATTTTTTTGTTGGTTTAAAAATTTTGCAATGGAGAAGAGGTATAGAATAATGAACTCTGGAAATTTGGAGAACTCCAGGACATTAATCCTAAAATCAATCTTAACCCTGAATGAACTTCTCCACAAATAAAATTATAAGAATTACAAGAATCAGATATTTGGCTTTTCAAGTTATTCTTTCTTTCTTTCTCTCCCTCTCCCTCTCCCTCTCCCTCTCCCTCTCCCTCTCCCTCTCCCTCTCCCTCTCCCTCTCCCTCAAGGATGCAGAGAAGCTGGTGTAATAAATGAAGTGGCTTGAGGAAAATACAGTTTATATCCCCTGGCTACTGGCTAAGAGGTCAGGGTTGGTAATGTAGTTCTGCCAGGTTTAACATGTGGCTTCCATATCTGACTCCAGGGAGGCTAATCCTGCTGTTACCATTTTTTAGAGGCAGGAAAAGGCAAGCAGATGTGGAGCGAGAGGCAATTCCTTCTTGGGAAGTTCATCCCTCTCAGAGCCTCTCGTCTTATTGTCACACTGAGCTGTAAGGGTAGTTGTATTTTTAAAACACTAAGTGGCAAATAGATATTTAAGTGTCTGTCGTCTCTTCCACAGGACAGAACATCTGTTTCTCTATTGTTAGACTATTTTGTGATTGATTACTTATTATGAAATGAAAATTAACTAGTACAGCAATCCCAGATGTAGATTACTCTTGTTTATGATTAGAGGAATCAACAGATTTTTAAAAATGTATTAATGATATTGTTTATGTCAAAGCAGTGTGGTTTCTCTTTTTCATCTTGACTTTAGTCAACTGATTTCACAATATAGAGAAAAAAATTATTCACAGCATTATGCTAGTTCATTATTATAAAACTTATATTCTGAATGCAAATAAAATATTTGTTATTTTGTAATTGCGGCAACCTGCTTACTTTGCTTTGAATAGAAGTTAGTATCTTGATTAAACCTAGCTCCAAGGGAGGATAGACAATACTGTTTTCATCGTAAGCTTTTTCATACTGAGAATGAGCACTGGGAGTTCTATGACCAAGAAGAAAACCACAAATAGATTCAGATCAATGAAAAAGAAGTACCATCTGATAGCCTATGGCTACATTAGATTAAAGCTGCATCTCCATAATCCCAGAACAAGCAGCAAAACGTTATTCTCAACTTGCTGTTTGAGTCACAGTCTGGTGAAAGTGCTTATCTCTTTCAGCTCTCTTTCAGCTCTAATGTGTGATTGATTATATCTATATCTATATCTATATCTATATCTATATCTATATAGATTCATATATATAGATATATATAGATATATATAGATTCAGAAGAATTTTAAATCCTATTCTATAGTCTGCTATTACAATACAGTGTAGATCCAGTATCAAATTAAGCTTGATTGGACATACAATTTTTGAAAACCCCTTCTACTTGTCTATATAATTTATGATTTCTCTTTCAACCCTTTAAACTTAAAGGTTTAAGGAGACAAAATTACTTTTCCCTGAATCTGCAAGTGACAACTTCTAGCAGATAGGGTACACATCAGTGTCACTGATGTCTTTTAAAAGAGTGAAGATGTTGGCCTGCATTTCTATGAATGTTCCTCGAGCCATCCAGCTTCATGTGAAGAAAATATATTTCCAACCTATATATTACTTCTGATAAAACAGCAGACCTCCAGGGCTATGAGTGGTTTAGTTGATCAAAACTGTTGTTCCTGAGGAGGGACCATTTGGATCAACCGTCTTGATATCATCTGTTACCCATTTCTAATTTGATTCTTCACATTCTTTCACATTTGGTATGTCGTAGGGAAAAATACACATTCCAAATTTGTAGTTTGTTTCCCATGTTGTAACATAGAGATGCAGCCTTATTAAGATGCATCTACATAAATTTTAAAAAATAAAGCAACTCTTAGTTCTTTTTCTAGATACATATTTTAATGTTTACCCTTAATGCATAGTCAGGACTTTCCCACCAGAAAAGCATCTACAAATTAAAAAAATGGAAATGCAGGCAGTAAGAAACACTCTAAACCTCTGCTGTAAATTTCTATACCAATGAGTAATAGTAATATTGTACAAAACAGACTTATGAATTCTGAAGTAATTTTTCCCTTCTTAAGGAACACTTTTCCTATTACTGTAACTGTTTTATTTTGCTCTGTTGAATTTGAGAGTGGAATCACTTTTGCTACTTAGTAATTAAAAGATAAAATCTGTTATAATATGTCATTATAGATCATTGCCAAATAAAAAGCAAGCACCAGATGGTGTGCTTTATGTTAAGCTACAGTGAACATGCATTAGGACTTCTTTTTCTCCCCCAGGAAAATTGCAATTTATTTTAGATCCTTTATACTATGGAAGTTGTAGACCAAGAAGCTGTTTTTACTAGCATGGAATCCATAAAAAGTGCAGTATCATCTCTAGTTTTAATGATCTATGATGGGTTACCTTAAGACACACTATAATGTATCATGTATTTTCCCTCCTTTCTTCTTTTTATCGTATGGACAATTGACAAGAGGCAACCAAAGCTAAATTTTAGGAAGTCTAATTGTCAATTGTTAATAAAAATATTAGGAGATCTAACAAATTCTTTATTTGCCTTTTTTTTAAATTGACATCCTGACTATTATATAAGGAGAGAAAAGATTCCCCATCCTCCATCTACTGGCAGTGATGTGGTTTTTAAAATTTGCTTCTCTTTGTACTCTCATTAATATCCAAGCTCTTTTTGAGGACTTTGATCCACATGTTGAGACCCTTCTCGTCGCTTTATCTTAAGCTTTTTTAACTTTGTCCCCTGGTGTCCTGCTCTGTTGACCTCCTTTCTGTTTCTCACACAGGGCCACTTGTTCCCCATATTATTAGGGTTTTCAAACATGATATTTCTCTCAGCTTTCTTGTCTCCTTAGGTGTCTTGCTCCTTCTTAATTTGTGATTTCACTCTAAATATCAGGGAGGGCTCACCCGTATCCCATCTCTGATCTGGACATTGGAACTTGCTCCCTTGATTTATGTTAGTCATATATTTATATTCTGTTAATAAATTGTCTTCCTCATTATATTTAAAATCCAAACTGACAGGGTGCATGTAGTTTTTAGTAACTAATCTATACTAATACATAAATTCAATAAAAATAGTGTAAATAACTAAAATAAAAAATAGGAAAATATTGCTATACTATTTAACATACTATCAAACTTTTTATATAGTCAGTGTTTAATTATCAATAGCAAACTACCACCAATACTTTGGAAATAATTCAATTTGAATTGGATTCTCTTCCCTACCCTCCAAGTCCTTGGCCATTAACAGTTGCAACGGAAGTAGTAAGTAGAGTTACAATGTTTTGCATTTGTAGAAATGTTTTACTTGGTGAGAGCTGATTAACTTAATGCAATTTAGTGAACCATTATTCACTATCTTTACCAAAAACTGCGTGAAGTAATTACGTAAAATTTACCAGAAAGGATGTAAAGATTTTACTAAAATAGAAAAGTATTGAGTAAAGGATTTTTATTTTCTTTTCAAGATGTTTTAGAACAGTGCCAATTGCTATGTAAGTAACAACTGTTTTGTAAGTAGGAAAAAAACCCAGTTTTACTACCTCTGAGATTTTCTGAAATGGACATTATTAGAAAATTAAAGAATAGTAAGATAAAATTTTATCTCTTATTTGAAAAGTCATCTTAATTTCTGTATTGTTTGGACACAGCTCTCTAGCATTTAGTCTAATTCAATAAATGAAATTGAACAATTAGAGGGGAAATGTTAAAAACAAATTCAGAGAAACACAAGTGTTTATGTATACTTTAAGTTCACTTTGGGAATTGTATTAGCCTCCTTGGGCTGCCATACCAAAATATCATAGGACATAGAAAATAAATAACAGAAATTTATTTTCTCAGAGTTCTGGAGGCTAGAAGTCCAGCTGGCAGGGTTGATTTCTTGTGAGGCCTTTCTTTTTGGCTCGTAGGTAATCACCTATGGCTGTGTGCCCCCAGACTTTTCTCTGTGTAAGTGCACTTCTGGTGTCTCTTGCTCTTCTTACAAGGACTTTGGACTAGGACTCTACCCTTATGACTTCATTTAACCTTAATTATGTCTTTAATGGTCCTGTGTCCAAATGCAGTTATTTTAGGGTTAAGGTTTCAACATGTGGGCTCTGGGGGACAAACTTCTGTCCATAACAGTGTTTACACACTGCACTTTCCAAACATTCATTCGAAAATATGATATATGGGGCGCCTGGGTGGCTCAGTCGTTTAAGCTTTCGTTTTCTGCTCAGGTCATGGTCTCACAACTTGTGAGTTTGAGCCCCGCAGCAGACTCTGTGCTGACAGTTCAAAGCCTAGAGTCTGATTCGGATTCTGTGTCTCCCTCTCTCTCTGCCCTTCCCCTGCGTGTGCTCTGCCTCTCTCAAAAATAAACATTTAAAAAAGTTTTAAAAATATACGAAAAATATACGAGATACTGCTTACAAGTCATAAAAGAAAAATACAAGGATGACATCTCAGAGACCCATTTACTCATAAAGTTCCCATGATGCTAGTCAAATAGTTGAAACTTAGAGAAAGAACAGTAAAATTCACAAGTGAGACACATAAAGAATATGAGGACTAATGTGAAATCTTTTTATACCATTCCTTAGTCCACTGTTTCACTGTGTTCGGGTGAATTATAATCTCCACTGATTCTTCGTTATAAAAGTATTCTTTCTTCAAATAAATGTGCTGAATGCTGCGTACAAAATGTTCTTTGTGAATATTCACAATGCTGTGTGCTCTAAGAATTGCATAAAGTTGGCAGAAAGATGCATATTAACCTAGGTTACTGTTTTTACTTCATGTTAAAATATGTGAATTCCAGAGATATTTCTGCATAAAATGCACTGAAAAAAAAATCCCAACTTAAAGTACCATTGCTCTAAAGCACAGTAAACAGATAGGGATCTGTCACATTAAACGTTAATCTTCTACTTGCTGATTTACCTGTGCTATAGGGAAGTATGCTTAAACTTCTGACTTTATTGTATGGTGGCTATTTTAGAGCTATTGTTTGTAGGGAATTTTAACTATGCAAGCCTTTCTATAACTCTACTTTAAAAAGTAGAATGAAAAAGGAAAGTTTAATACTGTAGAATGAATAGAAGTGTCAGAATGGAGATTCACTATTGTGGATTATCTTGCTTTTATTGGTTGCAGTCAAGCTTTTGAGGTTAAATAAACAGTTTTCCGAGACTGGCCGAGTATGCTTCATTTGTATATAAACATGCTCAAGAACCATAACGATATTAGAGGTTTCAGAGTGTTGTATACATTGAACAAATGCACACATTGTATCTGAAGATACTATTTATTCAACATTTGTCATGCATTTCAATGAGTAAAAATCACATGTGCATAGAAAGCATTTCCCTGAAAATCAATAGTCAGAGATTCTTGTCTTCTTCCAAGAAGAGACCTGAAAAGAGAAGAGTATCTGAAGCGTTCAGTGCCATTCAAGTTCAGATACTAAATAAACTTTCTGTCAGTCAAAAGTCAGATATATTAGGAAAAACAAAACAAAACAAAACAAAACAAAAAAACCACAACAGCTTGTAAGTAAACATCAGTTCAGTTAGGTTGGAAACAAATGAAAGCCAGAAGCACAATGGACTAACTCAGGGATAGCTGCAGAATGCTTCAGGTCCTACTCTGTCTCAGAGGTCAGAGAATAGAGTTTTGATGGGAAAGTAGAAGAGTACTTTCTGTTCTTTGACCCTGCAGTCCCTGGATATCTAGAATGCCGTTATGTTAACTTTGAGGAGAGAAAAAATAAACTTTAGGTTTTTTTGTTTGATACTTTATAGATGACTTGAAACTCTTTTAACACATTTTTGAATGGTACAAAGATTACGTGTTCTTATAACTGTATTATATAATTTTTAACACATGGACTTACTACAAAATTTAATGGATAATACAATAAGAATTGATAAAATGTAAAAAAAAAATCACTGTGTTTTTAGTAATGGAAACCTAATTTTAAATGTGAGAGAAAAACAGAATTAACTGTTTAATAATCATTTTGTGTAATTTACCATTAGTATTTCTCCATTTAAAGAGTTTTTTCCAAGTGAGTGAGTGAACTGTACATTAAGTAAAACAACATATAGGGATGGAAAAGAGATGGAAAAATATTCTTAACCCACACGTAGATACTTTGAATAGCATAGCTAAATTTTATTGAGCACTATCTTACTCTTTAAATTCCATTTTACTGTTTTTAGCTTTCAAAAGGAAAATCCAGAGGATAAATATGAAAGGATTCTTTTTCATTCCACAACAGTTACGTGAACACTCCTGTGACTGAGAAACAACTATCTGAAAATAGGGCATCCCAGCTTTAGTAGTTAATTTGTAAACATTAATTATTTTATTATTTTTTTCAAGCTTCAGTAGTTAATTTGTAAATATTAATTATTTTATTATTTTTATGAAATGAACACTTTATTAGACTTTCCTTAGTGTGAGTTGTAAGCAAAATATTAAAAATATATCATGTAATTTATTTCTTTAATGCATGCTATCTAGTGCTTTCCTGTATTTCCTTATATAAGCAGTTAAACCCTAAATCATTTTTATGATTTTCTGACAACTTCTATTATAAAAAGTAGTAATAAAAAACCAATTTAATAATTTATTTGTAGATTCTCAAAAAGATTTTTACCAAAAAAAACAAATCATCAAAATGACTGCTCCTTCAATTTTTATTCATTCAGTATATTTATTCTTTACCTGAGAACCAGCCCTTTACTCATAGGTCCCAAATATTGTTCTAATTCTTTTTTTTTTTTTTTAATTTTTTTTTTCAACGTTTATTTATTTTTGGGACAGAGAGAGACAGAGCATGAACGGGGGAGGGGCAGAGAGAGAGGGAGACACAGAATCGGAAACAGGCTCCAGGCTCTGAGCCATCAGCCCAGAGCCTGACGCGGGGCTCGAACTCACGGACCGCGTGATCGTGACCTGGCTGAAGTCGGACGCTTAACCGACTGCGCCACCCAGGCGCCCCGTTGTTCTAATTCTTATACTACCATTTACAATGGCCAATTATAGTTTTAAAATAATTTTGGTTCTTACTGTATGTAAACTGAGATTTTCATGGCAAATGACGAAAGAAAATAGGTATTTTTTCCTATAATGTCCAGAAAAATATTCAAAAGCAAATTTTGCTATAAAATCTTGCTCAATTAAAATGTTTTAATTTTTCATTTCTATAATACCTTGAAAGTAAACAGAATAATTAGCTTTATATTTTGAAGATCCTCATCAAATTTTGTTATTTCTTTGATAAACATCATCTTAAATATTAATATTCTGATAAAGAATATTTTTGAAAAAAAAACCATTTGACCTAGAATGAGCTATCTTCTTTTATTTATAATACATTAATGCACATGCATTGCATCTATGGTATAAGCTTTTACCACCATACTCATAGGCCTAGGAATTATATACATAAAATGTATTGCACAATCTGTGTATACATATATTGTAGAAGATTATTCAAAATGAATTTGTAGACTTAATATAATCCAGTATAGAAATAAAAATAATAAATATGTTTTGGCTTGAACTCTCTAAGTTGGAGAAGAGAAAAATACTTTCAATATTTGAACATTTTAAAAAGAGCTCTCTCAAATTAACTTTTAAAAAAGAACACCTTGGAATATTTAATTGAATACTTTATGAAAATATGACCTCAGAATTGGTCACACTGACTTTGAACACATCATCATTTCTTTCAAGATTGACCTTAGGGACATGATGCATTTTAAGTGAGTTGCCAACATCCATGATGAAGTCCTTTGATTTGCATGTTTCTAAACTCTTTTTTTTTCCATTTACTTAAGACTATCAGACTCTGGGGGAACTCCTTGCTACAGAGAAATTTATTTTAGCTAACTAAGTTATAAATTTTAAGCTGGTGGTGGGGTCGGAATAAGGAAGGAGGTGAAAGCAATATTTGTTCTGAATAAGGCCACCAAATATCTCTATAGAATAGTGCTTTTCCAAAGGGCACATTAGAATATTATTAGAATATTATTTTAAATTATAATTGGTCATTGCAAATGATAAATTGACAACAGAATTAGCACAAAGGAATTGAACTTTATTTTGGAATGTAACCATCAAATTTTGATAGCTGAATTTCTTTGCTTTACTCTATGAAAGACTGCAGAATAGAACAAAAAGAGCGTATCATTTCAAATAGACAACTTACTATCTAGGCCAGCCAAAAACCATCACAGGTTTGTGGATTTTTCGTCAGTATCTTTATATAAAATAATAGCAAACATAGTAACAACAATAACAACACTGATAATCTCTACTTCAAAGCATTTTGTGAGGAAGCTATGAGTTAGACATTATAAAGCATCATGTTTATAAAATTTGTTAGTTATTTAAAATTGTTTTAAGGTTATTTATTTTTGAGAGAGAGAGAGAGAGAGAGAGAGAGAGAGAGAGAGAGAGAGAAAGTGCCAGTGGGGGAGGGGCAGAGAGAGAGGAGGAGAGAGAAACAGAATCTGAAGCCAACAGGCTCTCAGCTGTCAGCACAGAGCCTGACGCAGGGATCGAACTCAAGAGCCTGACCTGAACCAAAGTCAGACACTTAACTAACTGGCTGAGCCACCCAGACACCTCATAAAATTTGTTACTTATTTTAAATAAATGAAATAAAATATGTTGCATGTACAGGAAGAAAACCGTAACATGGATAGGGAAAAAAAATATTTAAAACTGCATTTTTCTATGGGAATGCAAGCTGGTGCAGCCACTCTGGAAAACAGTATGGAGGCTCCTCAAAAAGCTAAAAATAGAACTACTCTACATGTATCCAAGGGATACATGTGTGCTGTTTCAAAGGGACACATGCACCCCCATGTTTAAAACAATAGCCAAAGTATGGAAAGAGCTCAAATGTCCATCGGTGGATGAATGGATAAAGAAAATGTGGTGTGTGCACACACACAATGGAGTATTACTTGGCAATCAAAAAGAATGAAATCTTGCCATTTGCAACTACATGGATGGAACTGGAGGGCATTACGCTAAGTGAAATTGGTCAGAGAAAGACAAGTATCGTATGACTTCACTTATATGAGAACTTTAAGAGACAAAACAGATGAACATAAGGGAAGGGAAATAAAAATAATATAAAAACATGGAGGGGAACAAAACAGAAGAGACTCAAATTTGGAGAACAAATTGAGGGTTACTACTGGAGGGGTTGTGGAAGGGGGGGTGGGCTAAATGGGTAAGGGGCACTAAAGAATTTATTCCTGAAATTGTTGCACTATATCCTAACTAATTTGGATGTAAATTAAAAAAAAAATGAAACAAGTTAAAAAATAAATAAAATAAAGGCATAAAATAAAAAAAACTGCATTTTTCTAATTCATCACTATTCAATAGAACTTTTTGTGAAGATGGGAATATTCTATATTCTTTATGTTTGCTAGGGCTCCTTAGGTCCAGATGGCTATTGAGCACATGAAACATGGCTAGTGTGACTGAGGAAATACTGTTTTAATTTTATTTAATTTAAATTAAGCCTAATAAGTCATATGTGGCTAGATGAGAAGAAGAATGTAGTGGCAAGGATTCTAAATATTTCTGAACACCCCATAGAAGCAGTGAGTGCAAATATGGTAGCAAAACAATAATCACATAGACATAATTTACAAAACAAAACAACTAGATGTCAAAGAATCTCTAAGAATCTCAATATGTGATCAACTAGGGACAAGCTACCCACAGTTTCAACACCTGTATAATATGAACAATGGAACATACAAATGCACAAGAAAAAATGGGCCAACAGATGGACTTGAGAACTCCAAAACAGTCAACGGTTACTTAAAAGAAAATACGGAAGAATAATATAAGGATAGTGAAAAACAGGCAGATTTTGCCCACTCCAATAGTAGATGAATGCAAGGGGTCACAGTAATATCTACATTAGATGAAGCATTCTAGGCCCCAAGAACCTCAAAATTAAGAAGCCAAGGCTCACTTCTAGAACAATCCTCACATTGAGGAGAAATTGGAATAGAATCTAAGCCTAGATCAATAGAATCAATAGAGAAAAGGAAAGAGTCCAGATAAAAGTAAGGAAAAGGAAGAAATCTTAGCAAATCTTACTAATAAGAGTCAGAATTACACATATTGCTCATTTTAAAGAACATTTCTTTTCCATTTTCAATTTTCTGTTTCCATAGATGCCAAATATACAACCTCGATTTTTTCAACCTCAACACTTAATGTTTGCTTGAATATTTACTTTATTATACTACATTTTTCCTATCCATCACCACAAACATTTCAACGAAGTCATAATTTCAAGGTACAATCAGTAGAAAAATGCAGATCCTTTAATGGATAGGCATAATTGTAAAGGAATCATTTTCAGACGTAACCTACTCATGCTCTGATTCAGCGATTCCTTTTTTTATTGATAAGAAACAAATAAATGAAAGTAAGGTGTAGTTTTCAATGGTTTAGAAGATCTTGTTCCTGGTAAGTTTTTTTAATTGAAAAAAATACAGCAAGATACAAAACAAAATTTTAACTTATTTTTATTAATTTTTTTATATGTCTTTTTTTCAACGTTTTTTTTTTTTTTTTTTTTCATTTTTGGGACAGAGAGAGACAGAGCATGAACGGGGGAGGGGCAGAGAGAGAGGGAGACACAGAATCAGAAACAGGCTCCAGGCTCTGAGCCATCAGCCCAGAGCCTGACGCGGGGCTCGAACCCACGGACCGCGAGATCGTGACCTGGCTGAAGTTGGACGCTTAACCGACTGCGCCACCCAGGCGCCCCAATTTTTTTATATTTCTGAAGAACATGTTGATAGTCTTCACTAAGATCATTAAACAGAACTTTTCCAGACATTTTGAGAGGTGGTAGCCTGAATTACAACCTAAGCTAAAATGATTTAACCCTGCCTGGGAATCTCAGCATTCTTTTTTCTTTTTTCTTTTTCTTTTTCCTTTTTTTTAAGTTTAATTTATTTTTGAGAGATCTCAAGCAGAGGAGGGGGCAGAGAGATTGGGACAGAGGATCTGAAGCGGGCTTTGCACTGACAGCAGCAAGCCCGATATGGGGCTTGAACCCACGAACCACAGGATCTTGACCTGAGCCAAAACATGACACTTAACTGCCAGAACCACCCAGGTGGCCCAGGAGTCTCAGTATTCTTATCTGCAAAATGGACATCACATCCAGACATGTTGTTTTAGATTTTCTTAATTTCTTTCAAGCCTGCATATGTGTATATGTGTAACAGATATATAATCTGTTTATATATATATATATATTTCATATTATATATCTAAATTATATACATATACTGTATATGTGTAAAACTATATATATGTGTGTGTGTGTGTGTATATATATATATATATATACACACACACACACACACACACACATATATACGCAGGTGTGTGTATGTATGCATATACTTCTGTTAAAATGTAGTGTAAAGTTAATTTTTGCAGAGATTTTTTTGTATTTAGTAATCTTTATGCATTCACTTATTAATTTTTATAGATAATATATAATTTTTTTTGTATTTTATGCAACACAGTCTCATCGTCTGAAAATAACAAAATTTTCATATTTTTTTGTTAGTGTTCTTGCTAGTTTTTGCTTTCCAGCATCATATGTGTACTTCCTTTTCCTAATTATAGATAGGTGGAAGCATTTATTTCAGTATTGAATACATGTGCTGACAACGTATTTCCTTTAGAAAGGAGGAAACAATTTCAGCATTTAAAAATTAAAGCTAATGTTTTCTGTATTGAAAGAAATTTTGGTATATACTCTGTTTAAAATTAAGAAATATGACAGTTTAGTAGACAAATATTTTGGTCAAAAGCAGTGAATTGTCTTCATGAAAAATTATTAATGTTATTATATGTTTCTTTTTCTCCTTTTTATATAGTTTTGTTTTGAACTATATAAAACTTACAAAATTAAACTAACTTTGCAGGAGAAATGTTTTTTATACTTTTCCTTCCTTCTAATCTTTGTCAGGTTTTGATATCAAGGTAATGATGTCCTCATACAACAATTAGACCTATCTGCATTAATTCCTTTCTGTGGAAGACATTGTGTCATATCTATCTTATCTTTTCCTTCAACATTTGGCACAACCTACTCCTGGAGCTATCTGGCCTAGATGTTTCAAAGTGGGAAAGATTTTAATTACAAACTCTCTTTCTTTAAATATTAGTTAGATTTTCTTTTCTTTCCTGTGCAATTTACAAATCAAACTTTTCTGCATTTTTTTGCATCTAATAGTTTCAAATTTATTGGTATTTTATAATTGTTAATGACATCTTAGATTCTTGTTAATATTCATAAATTTTGTAATGATGTTCCCTTTTATTGTTTCCTTTTGAAATTGATGTTGCAAATTCTTTTTTCTTTTAATTTTTTAGCATTTATTTTTTATTGAGAGACAGACACACAGCATGAGCAGGGGAGGAGTAGAGAGAGGGGGAGATATGGAATCTGAAGGAGGCTCCAGGCTCTGAGCTGTCAGCACAGAGCCCGATGCAGGGCTTGAACTCAGAAACTGCGAGATCATGACCTGGGTTGAAGTCGGTCGCCTAACCAACTGAGCCACCCAGGCTTCCCACAAATTCTTTTTTTTAATTCAATGTACCAAAGTTTTAGAAACTTAATTCATCTTTATAAAAACACAAAGACAAATGTAATTAAAAATAATTTTTGTTTACTCTCTTTTCAAAATTTTATTTTAATATTTTTGCTTCTGTTTGTATGTTAGATGTTGTAATTTCTTTGAGTTATATTTGCTCTCATCTTTCTATATCAGAGACAGATAATTATATAATTGATTGGAAACCTTTTGTCTAATTGAAACATTTAGTATATAATTTCTGTCTTATTGTGGCTCTACTTTTAGCTCTTAAGGTTTGATACATTATCATATTCTCTTTTTTATGTCGTTTTTTTGAATTATACTAACTTATAAAATTATTTTTGGTTAATTCCCATTTGGGTTTACTCTTTGAGCCTTGGATAATTAAGCATAGTTTCCTGAAATCCAAGAATAAAATTACTTAGTATAATTTTTTATTGACTTACTGCTGAAATTTTCCATTTTATGATTCAAGCCTTTGAAATTTGCATAGGCATCTTTTATGTCTAAGAATATTGATAATTATGGTAATTTTGTATGCATTTGAAAGGAATGTGCTTAATGTTTTTGCTCTGGTTGTCTTATAACTAAAAATGTGTTAACATCTACCACATTAATACAGACTTGTCTTTTCTCCTTTGATTTCTGATTATTTTGATTGAAATATTTCTCATTAACTTCTCTTTTTCTCTAGTAATTCATTTGGCCACAATGTTTACTTTTCCTAATATTCATATAGTGGGACTAAATTTATTTTGTTAATATATTTAGTGTATACTTTTTAATTCTTTCAATCTAATTCAACAATATTGTTTTATTTCAGACAATCACTATTTACTGTTTTACTTATACATGCCCTTTTTATATTGTTCTTTGTTCCCCCTGTATCTACAAGATTTTATCTGAGATTATTTATGTTCTGCTTTAGAAAAAACACTTTAATACTGTATTGAGTGTTGGTATGCTAATGATAAATTATCTCAATTTTTGTCCTGAAATTTCTTTCAGCTTTCTTTTTTTGGATGGCATTTATACTGCATATTAATTTTAAATTAGAAATTTGGATGATATAGAATTCCAAAATGGAAATGATTTTCTTTTATCACATTAAGTATAAAATTCATCTTATTGTTCTCTGACCTGTTATTCCTGTTGAAAATTCAACCTTCATTCTTATTGTTGCTCTTTTGACATGACATTTATTTCATTTTCCCCCCACCCACCTCCCCTCTGATAACCATCAGTTTGTTCTCTATAAATATCTGTTTGTTAGTTTGTTTCTCTTTCTTTTTTCCCCTTTGCTCATTTGTTTTGTTTCTTAAATGCCACATACTAGTGTATATTAGTGAAATCATATCGTATTTGTCTTTCTCTTACTGACTTTGCTTAGCATTATACTTTCTAGCGCTATCCATGTCCTTGCAAGTGGCAAGATTCCGTTTTTTTTTTCATGACAATAATATTCCATTGTATATGTGTGTGTGTATATATATATATGTGTGTGTGTGTGTGTGTGTGTGTGTGTGTGTCTGAATGACACTCTTCTTTATTCATTCATCTGTAGGTGGACACTTGGGCTGTTTCCATAGTTTGGTTATTTGGTTAGTATTATTCTAAATAATGCTGCAATAAACATAATGGTGCATGTATACCTTTGAATTAGTGTTTTTGTATTTTGGGGGTAAATAATGAGTAGTGCAATTACTGGATCCTAGGGTATTTCTATTTTTAAGTTTTTGAGGAAACTCCATACTGTTTTCCACAGTTGCTGCACCAGTTTGCATTTCTACCCAAAGTACATGAGGGTTCTTTTTTCTCCATATCCTCATCAACACTAATTTCTTGTGTTTTTTTATTTTAGCCATTCTAACAAGCATGAGATAATACCTCATTATAGTTTTGGTTTGCATTTCTCTGAGGATGAGTGAATATAGTAGTATAAGAAAGTGATCCAGTTTCATTCTTTTGCATGTAGCTAACCAGTTTTCCCAACATCACTGTCCTTTCCTCCCTGGAAATTATTTGCTGCTTTGTTGATTAATTGACCATATAATTGTGGATTTATTTTCGGGTTTTCTATTTGTTAATTGATGTATGTGTCAATTTTTTGCCAGTATCATATTGTTTTGGTCACTAAAGTTTTGTAATATAACTTGACATCTAGAATTGTGGTATTTACAGCTTTACTTTCTTTTTCCAAATTGCTTTGGGCATTCGGGGTCCTTTGTGATTCCATATAAATTTTAGGATTTTGTTCTAGTGCTGTGAAAAATGCTCTTGGTATTTTGATAGTCATTGCATTAAATGTTTAGATTGCTTTGAGACAAAGAAAAAACAATATTTGTTCTTAAAATCCATGAACATGGAATGTTTTTTCCATTTCTTTGTGTGATCTTCAGTTTCTTTCATTAATGTTTTATAGTTTTCAGAGTACAGGTCTTTCACCTGTTTGGTTAGGTTTATTTCTAGGTATCTTATTATTTTTGGTACATATGAAAACAGGATTCTTTTCTTAACTTCTCCTTCTGCTGCTTCATTACTATTGTACAGAAATGCAACAGATTTCTATACATTGATGTTCTATCTTGCAAATTTACTGAATTCATTTACCAGTTGTTGTAGTTTTTTGGTGGGGTCTTTAGAGTTTTCTACATAGAGTATCATGTCATCTGTAAATATTGAAAGTTTTACTTCTTCCTTACAAATTTGTATGCCTTTTATTTCTTTTTGTTATTTAATTCCTGTGGCTAGGGCTTCCAGTAATATGTAGAATGAAAGTGGGGAGAGTAGACAACCTTGTATTTTTTCTGACTGTGGGTGGAATCTCTTAGTTCTTCCCTATTGAGCATGATATTTGCTGTGTTTTTCATTTATCGCCTTTATTATATTGAGGCATGTTCCCTCTAAACCTACTTTGTTGAGGGCTTTTATCATGAATGAGTGTTGTACTCTGTCAAATGCTTCTTCTGCATCTATTGAAATGATCATATGTTTTTGTCCTTTCTGCTATTGATTTGCTGTAGTATGTTATTTCATTTGTGAATATTGAACCACACTTGCATCTAGGAATAAGTCCCACTTGATTGTGATGAATGATTTTTTTTAGTGTGTTGTTAGATTCTGTTTGTTAGCATTTTGTTGAGGATTTTTGCATCTATGTTCATCAGAAGTATTGGCCTGTAGTTCTCTTTCTTTGTTATGCTTTTACCTGGTTTTGATATCAGAGTGGTACTTGCCTTATAGAATGAATTTGGAAGTTTTCCTTTTCTGTTTTTTCTTTTCTTTTCTTTTCTTTTCTTTCTTTCTTTCTTTCTTTCTTTCTTTCTTTCTTTCTTTCTTTCTTTCTTTCTTTTTTTCTGTCTTCCTTCCTTCCTTCCTTCCTTCCTTCCTTGGAATAGTTTGAGTAGAATAGTTATTAACTCTTTAGATGTTTGGTTGAATTCACCTGTGGAGTTGCCTGGTCCTATACTTTTGTTTGTTAGGAGGTTTTGATTACTCATTCAGTCTCCTTGTTGGTAATCAGTCTGGTCAAATTTTCTATTTCTTTCTGCTTCAGTTTTGATAGGTATGTTTCTGGGAGTTTATGCATTTGTTCTGAGTTGTTCAATTTGATGGCATATAGTTTTTCACAATTTTCTCTTACAGTATTGTATTTTTGTGGTGTTGTTACCTTTTCCTCTTTCATTGGTGATTTTATTTATTTGAGTTCTTTCTATCTCTCTCTTTATTGTTTGTTTGTTTCATGTATCTGGCTAGAACTTGATCAGTTTTGTTGAGATGTTCAAAGAACCAGCCCTTGGTTTTGTTGATCTACTTTATTTTTAGTTTCCATATCATTTATTTTTGTTTTGTTCTTTATTATTTCCTTATTTCTTCTGGTTTGGGGTTTTTTTTGTTGTTTTTCTAGTTCTTTTAGGTATAAGGTTAAGTTTTTATTTGAGATTTTTTTCCTAACGTTTTGAGGTGTGTCTGTATTGCTATAATCCCTTTAGGTTTGTTTTTGCTACATCCCAAATCTTTTGGAGCATTGTGTTTTCATTTTCATTTGTTTCCAGCACTTTTTTTATTTCTACTTTGGTTTCTTGGTTGAGCGATTCATAGTTTGGTAGTATGTTATTTAACCTCCATGTATTTGAGGTCCTTCCATATTTTTTCTTGTGGTTGATTTCTATTTTCATAGCATTATGGTGAGAAAAGATACATGATATGACTTTGATCATTTTGAGTTTGTTGAGGGTGTGTGTGTGTGTGTGTGTGCCCTAATACATGATCTATTCTGGAGAATATTCTGTGTGTACTTGAAAAGAATGTATATTTTGCTGTTTTAGGATGGAATGTTCTGAATATATCTCTTAAGTCCATCTGGTCCAGTGTGTCATTCAAAATCATTGTTATGTTTATTTTCTGTTTGGATGATTTGTCCATCCATGTAAGTGGCGTGTTAAAGTTCCCTATTAATATTGTATTACTATTGATTATTTTTCATTTATCTTTGCTCATAACTGTTTTATGTATTTGGATGCTTCCATCATGGGTGCATAAATATTTACCATTATTATATCTTATTGTTGGATTTTCCCCTTTGTTATTAGATACTGTCCTTCTTTATCTCTTTTTATAGACTTTGTCTTAAAGCCTATTTTTTTCTGGCATAGTATTGCTACTTTGGCTTTCTTTTGAAGTGCATTTGCATGACAAATGTTTCTCCATCCACTCACTTTCAATTTGCAGGTGTCTTTAAATCTGAAATGAGTCTCTTGTAGGCAGTATATAGATGGTTCTTTTTTTTTAAATCCGTTCTGTCATCATATGTTTTTTCATTGGAACATTTAGTCTATTTATATTCAAAGTAATGATTAATAGATATGTATTTATTGCCATTTTGTTACTTGTTTTGTGTGTTTTTTAATAGTTGGTCTTTGATCCTTTCTTCTCTTTCTCTCTTTCATAGTTTGTTGGTGTTCTTTAGTGATATACTTGGATTCCTTACTCTATTTTTCCATTATCTATTACTGTTTTTTGATTTGTGGTTACCATTCGGTTTATATAGAACATCTTTTGCATACCAGTCAATATTAAGCTGATGGTCTCTGAATTTTGAATTCATTCTTTACTCTTCTCCCCTCTACATTTTAGATACTTGGTATCATGTTTTATATTCTTTTATATTGTGCTTCCTTCACTTGATTGATTTTTACAGATACACTTTTTTATTTTTGCTTTTGTACTTTCCATTTCTGTTACTTTTATTTATGGTTTTTGTTTTCCACTCAGGGAGTCTGTCTGGTTACACTGGTCATGAATTATTTTAACTTCTGTTTGTCTGGAAAAATTTTTTATCTCTCCTTCCATTCTGAGTGATGGCCTTGCTGGATGAATATTCTTGGCTACAGAATTTTCCCTTTCATCGCTTTGAATACATCCTGGCTCTCCCTTCTGGCCTTCAAAGTTTCTGCTGAAAAATGAGCTGATAGCCTTATGGGGTTTCCTTTGTATATAACTGACTTCTTTCCTCTTGCAACCTTTAAAGTTCTTTCTTTATCACTGTTTTTTGCTATTTTAATAGTTATATGTCATGGTGTAGACTTCCTTGGGTTGAATTTGTTGGGAGATCTCTGTGCCTCCTGCATGTGGATTTCTCTTTCCCTCTCCAGATTCAGGAAGTTTTCAGCTTTTATTCCTTCAAATACATTTTCTGCGCCCCCCCCCCCCAAACCTTCTCTCTTCTTCTTCTGTCTCCTTTTGGGATCCCCATAAAGTGAATATTGTTACGCTTGATAGAGTCTGCTTGATAGAGTCACTAAGTCTGTCTCATTATGCAGTATTTGTCTGTTTCCTGGTGAGCTTGATTACTTTCTATTACTCCATCTTCCAGGTCACTGATATGTTCTCTGCTTCCTGTAGTCTACTATTTATTTCATCTATTATATTTTTCATTTTATTTATTGAGTTCTTCATCTCTGATAATGTTATTTTTTATCTCTTTGTCAAGGATCTCACTGGTGTCCTTTACCCTTTTCTGAAGTTCAGTGAGTATCTTTATGATCATTACTTTAAATTATGTATCAGGTATATTACTTGTTTCTCTTTTGCTTAGATCAACTGCTGTAATTTTTGTCCTGTTCTTTCATTTGGGATGTATTTCTCTGTTTCCTCATTTTGTCTACTTCCTTGTGTCTGTTTCTGTTAGAAAAGTCAGCTATGTTTTCTATTCTTCAAAGTAGGGGATTTATGATGAAGAGGTCCTGTAGTTCCCTGCAGTGCAATATACCCTGGTCACTAGAACCTGACAGTTCAGCGGAGTCTACTGTGTGTGTTTCTTGTGTCCGGTTATTGTATCTGAATTGCTTTTCCTGTTAGTCCTGATGTTTTCAGTGACTCTTTGCCTGTTATGGGCTATGCTTACTCTCTGTGATGTTAGTGAGACCCAGGTAGGCCAGTTGTGATGTGACACGTTCACAGAAGGGCTTGAGGATAGGACAGCATGTTTGCAAAATTTGCACTGAGTCCTTAGTCCTAGGTCAGATCCCTGGACATGCAGCAGCAGCTGGGTGTGCAGCAGCAGCATTGACCAGGCATTGAGGAGTCTGCATATAGGGCAGTTGGATGGGGGTTGTGGACCAGGTTAAGAAAATTTTTGCTTGGTCCGGTAGGCTTGGGGTTGACAAGCCCTCAGGAGAACTTGTGAGTTGAGTGCACTGCTAGCAGGTTAGGTAGCAAGTGTCTGTGTAGCACTTCCTCCAGCAGGTATCTTTGTGTTTATCCTGGGGGGGTGAGAGAGGAAAATGACACCTGTCAATCCCTTTGTTCCCAGAGAAATCTCCCAACATGCTCTGAAATCAGTATAAACAGATTTCATTCCCACTGTGTAAGCTGTTGCTTCTATAGTGCTTCTCCCTGGGCTCCTGTCTCTTTAAGGGAGAGACCTGGGTGTCACTCACCCTTTCTGCTTGCCCAGTGCTGAGTTGGCTGAGTTTTAGAGCTCCAGGATCCAAGAGCTACTGGTAATACAAATTTATGGAATTCAGCCCCTCTTGTTTTCAAGGCAAGATGCTAGGGGGATCCACTTTCTCTGTGTGAACGCTCTGATGCTTTTCCCTCTCCTTGACCACAGCTCCCTCCCTTCTGGCCACCATTTCTACACTTCTCTTAACCTCTCTAGTGTGGCTTCTTCTCTACATTTAGTTGTGGAATTTGCTCTGATAGTCTTTGAATCATTCTCTAGTTTATGTACTGGGGTGTGAATGATATCTAGTTGTAAACATGGAATGAGGTGAGCTTAGGGTCCTCCTACTACTCCAATATTCTGCCAGCTTCCTAAGCCTCTACCGTGTTTTGTTTTGTTTTCTTTTCTTTTCTCCACTACTTGTATGATACCTTCTTTGTCTTAGGTTTTCAGTTGTTTTAGAAGTGCTGCAGTATTGTTTCCTTTGTATGGTTTCTTCACATGATTTTTAGAATTTCTTTAATATTTGGGTTGATGTCTTCCATCAGTTTTGCCATTTTCCCTGCCATTGTCTCAAGCATTTGCTTTTCCCTCATTCTCTTGTCTCCTGGGTTGCTGTTTACATATTTGTTACATTTCTCACCATATCCCATTTTTGTATTAGTTATTTATTTTATTTTCCATTCTATTGTCTTTTGTGTTTCATTCTAAATATTTTTTTCCTGATTTATCTTTTAATTTGAATTCTCTTTTCAGCTATATCTAGTCTTCTGTAAATAATTCTGTATTGGGGCACCTGGGTGACTCAGTTGGTTAAGCTTCCAACTTGATTTCACCTCAGGTCATTATGTTGCGGTCATTAGATCAAACCCAGTGTTGGGCTCTGCACTGACAGCGTGGGCCCTGCTTGAGATTCTCTCTCCCTCTCTCTCTGCCCCTTCCCCACTCGCCCACATGTGCACTCTGTCTCTCAAAATAAACATTAAAAATATTTATAAAATAATTCTTTTTTATTCTTAATTTCAGTTACTATGTTTTTTGAGTATCCAATATTCATTTTTTAATTTTATCATATTGTGACAAAATTCTTAATGTAGTCTTTTAATACTTCTGTACTCTTTTAGTTCACATAAATTTATGTAATATAGTTATTTTAAAGCTTATGGCTGAAATATTCCTTATCCATACCCATGTGCTTATATGTTCTGATTTGTTTCATGGTTTACAATCACATGGTTTAATTTCCTTATTTGTTGGAAGTTTTAAATAAACAATTTAAAGGTTATTTGATATTCTCAACTATCTTCCTTTGGATGTTAGTGAGATTGGATACTAGAAATACCAGATCAGTTAAATTCAATAGAAGACTGAAGTAATTTGAAGATGCATTTTTGTCTTTGAGAAGAATGCTTTATTTTTTACTTAGCCTTACTCCTAAGATTTAGCACTTCTGCTTCTCAGCCAAAGCCTATGAAACGAATAAAGCTTTGTCCAATTTTCTCCCTCTACTTAAAGTTATGTGTTCATTTCAAAATTATGTTTACATTATTAACCTGCCAGCTACGCATAGCCAAATATCTGCTAAGAAAAGCAGTGCCAAATCCTGAGTACACATGTGTTTATCTCTACTCTCTGACATCTTTGCTTCATAATTCCTTACTTCCTTTGAATATGTTCCTTTCCTTCACATACAAATAGGCATGTGCACACATATATATGTGTGTGTGTGTTCATGTGTATACACACACACACACACACACATATATATATATATGATATAATGGTATTGTTTGTTTTTAAGGAATGATTATTCTAACGCATTAGACGACTACTCCAATGTTACAGAAAATGAATTGTCATCATATTTTAACACACTTTAAATACTGCATTTTTCAGTATTTTCAACAGTGAATATTCAGTAATTTTAATATTTAATTTTTTAGTCAGTGGCTAGTGTTAATTAAAATCTTGAGCTTCCTTTATAAAGCACCATTTCACTTCCATTTTTTTCTCCCTTTCCCCTATTTACCCATGAAAGATGTTTGATGATCAAGATATATACATATACAAGATACATACATATATATATATATATCCCCACACACAGATACTTATATGTTAATTGTAAACATGGCAGGTTTTACCTAATGGAATCAACAGAGAGCCCCCTTTGCAATCTCTGCCTTGTTTCAGAAATGTTCTCTTACTTATGTTTGAACGGAGTTTTCCTTTTATAATCCAGTTCTATCTGCTCTTGATCTTTCAAGGGTTCTTCATGGTTTCTCATTCACTGAGGATACTTCCTGTTTTGCAGGCAGACTATAGAATTGTTATATATATACTTTTTTTCTGGAGTTGACAGGTGCCTGTAACTTATACTCATCATGAATCAGAACTTTTAAATTAAAGCAAGTTTTTGATTGTTTTGCTTTTTTTAAGTCACCATGAACTCAAAGCCTAGAAAGCTGAAATTCAAACTGCTTTTAATGACTCTTTTGCTTATAAATTATATTTTTCCCAAAGAGAGGGCTCCTTTTAAACATAAAATTATTTTCACACATTGAATAAAAGAATTTATTATTTTGTACTTGTGAAATACAAAGTGAATTTGTTTACATTGAGTAGATATGTCCATCTGGAATATTTAGTTTCCCATTAATTGTAACAATCCCCCTTAATTTTTGCCATTCACTTAGGCTATGTAGATAATATTGTTCTTTCCACATAAATATAATTTATTTCTAAGGCTTGATAAATGATTTAAGGACTCATTAAAGTAATCTATTTAAATCTTCATGATGCAATCCTGAGATTTACACATGTGTACTAGCAAAGAACATAGAATTATTGCTATTACAGTATACCACTTTCATGTTTTGCAAATTTAGGACAAAAATCAAATCTTCCAAGTTTTCTGTAGAATTTTCATCACTTTAACTTTTCACATTTCTATTAAAAACAACTTGAATTTGCTGAGATTTTTAAAAACAACATGGTAAGAACCCCAAAGAATAAAAAAAAAAAAGTAAGACTCCCATAAGGAGAATCCCAACTTTTACAGGCAGAATTTAGTATATATGTGATAAACACAGATGTATAAAAAGCAATTTTGTTAGTCAATCTGACTGTTGATAAAAAGGTGAATGTCTGTCAGGTATACCCTAGCTGTGGTTAATTACCACATACATGTTGTCATTTAGAAGAAGACATGTTTTAATGAGAAGATTCAGGTGTTTTGCAGTAAATAATGTAAGATAAATAGTTGTTCACCATAATGTTATAATTGCATTTCAGAATTTCGTTACACATTTTGATTTGATGCTGGTTTTTTTTTTTTTAATTTTTTTTTCAACGTTTATTTATTTTTGGGACAGAGAGAGACAGAGCATGAACGGGGGAGGGACAGAGAGAGAGGGAGACACAGAATTGGAAACAGGCTCCAGGCTCTGAGCCATCAGCCCAGAGCCTGACGCGGGGCTCGAACTCACAGACCGCGAGATCGTGACCTGGCTGAAGTCGGACGCTTAACCGACTGCGCCACCCAGGCGCCCCGATGCTGGTTTTTATATAGGTGATCACAACCACAAATGTTTTGAAGACATCTTATGATATTGTTCATTATTTTATAGTTTACATAATGAATTCTTTGTGATTTATTTCTATTTTGAACTTTGTTTGCAAAGATTGGCAATTAAGGATGTCTTTTTTTTTTAATTTTTTTTTCAACGTTTATTTATTTTTTTTGGGGACAGAGAGAGACAGAGCATGAACGGGGGAGGGGCAGAGAGAGAGGGAGACACAGAATCGGAAACAGGCTCCAGGCTCTGAGCCATCAGCCCAGAGCCCGACGCGGGGCTCGAACTCACGGACCGCGAGATCGTGACCTGGCTGAAGTCGGACGCTTAACCGACTGCGCCACCCAGGCGCCCCTAAGGATGTCTTTTAAGTTACTCAACTTAAATAGTCAAATGTACATATGATATATCAGCCTCATTATTTTGCCTGTTTCTAGAAGACACATCAGTACATCTTATTAAGTACAAAACACCAAATATCCTATGAAGAAAGCTTGCTAATACAATAGTCATTTTTCTTCTACGTATTTTTAAATAAGAAATAATTTACTACATAAAATCAGTATTACTGAATTGCTATTAAATCTTCTAGGCTATAAAAACAGAGACACGTGATAGTAAAATTCATTATGTTGATTTATATTTATATTAGTGCTGTATATGATTTATTATTGTCAAATATTTCCAAATAAACTTTCTGAAAGAATGAGGGCAAGTATGGCCAAGGCCGTCACAGCCCAGGCCCAAGCTTGCGAGTGGCAGATCACAGGTCTGCTAGACATACACTCACAAGCTGATAGCCTTGACAGCACCACTGCTGACTTCAATGCGACAGGCTGACCTTAAAAATTAATTGGAAGTTACACCACATTAAAGATGTGTCTACTGCTTTAATAGGCATTGTGAGACAGAGAAGCATCTATTAGACCTCCAGCCCTAATGATTGTGTGGGTCGGTTAATGAGATGTAAACCCCACAGCCAACTCAGAGAAGCAAAAATGGTAGCACTGATCACAAGAGAAAACATTATTTTTCCTTATCTGATTCAATTTTCTGACTAAGTATTCTAAATACAGACTTTCTCCAAATATATTTTGCAGTTGTGCTAAAAATGTGTTTTCTAATTTCCAGTAAACGATTACTAATTTTCCTCTTGGCATTTATTTTTCACCTTTATTGCATGCTTCATAATTCCATGCTTAAGTATTTTTGAAAACAAATGATTATTTCAGTGACCACTCTGTCTAAAAATATAACCTACTAGAGGCTAAGAAATGTCAGATTTCTTTGTCTACTTTTTTTTGTCTTCATAAAAGAGCTTCTGACCTGAAGAATGTAGGGGAAAATAATGTATTTATGCTTTCAAAAAATAAAAGTATGAGTATTATCTGGACTCTAAATTGGGGACAATATTTTCTTCACACCTCTAGTACCTCCTATAATTATCCGTTTAAGTAGATGTTACTAGGTTGCTGGCTTTTTTACATAACATTCAGAACAAGCCTTGAACTATCATTGTAACAACCAGTGCCATATGTTCTCTGCACTTTTTTGAGCATGTAAAGAATCTCATTGATCTTATTAAACTCCTGACCAAAATATTTGGTTTTTACCAAGAAAACTCTTCATCTTGCCAAGCCATTAAACCCTAACAATTTTAACAGGTACAGAGCTCCAACTGTAGCTCACTTGATTCAGCTGTAATTGTTCCTCTGTGCTTTGAACTTATTCTTAAAGTTTCTAAATCAGTATTTGAATATATGTGGCGAGCTGAGATATTTGTGTTTTCTTCATATTGAGTAAAAATGCTACTGTACTCTCTTTGTGTTCTTCTTTCCACATACACTCTCTCATGAGCATTTGGACTTCTTTGTTAGCAAGTACATTGTTGAATTTTAAAAAACCCATGGAGTTATTAAAATTCTTTCCTGATATAGCAGAGTTTTACATTTAGAGTATGGAATTTGTTTTTAATTCAGAGTAGTACACATAAGATTGGAATGTACTCAAATGTACCAGCTTTATATTTGCATTTTAGGTAATTGTGAGAAATGTGTAAGCATCTATATGATACAAGGGATTGAAGGAAGAAGGACACATAAAAAGGTTTTCTGTTTTAAATCACAGAACTTCTCTCTATCTTTATGGCATTTTGAGATTAGTGGGGAAAAAACCACATTCTGAATGTGTTGGTGTCTAAGGTATAGTGTATATGAATGTTTAACATAGGAAATTCTGGTTGATTACCAGAACATGCCAGTTTTAAACAATAAAAGTGTGGATTCACCTATTATTTTGCATGGCAAATTCATGTGTATGTATCTGGGTTTTTTTTTCTCACTTTCAGATACTTGGAATAAAGTAAAAACATCAGAAATTATATTTGTATGAAGTGGCTAGTTTGACTCTAGACAGCAGAATAAGTAGGCATAATTCTTTTGATTGTATAGGATCTGTTATACACTATAAAATCAGTAGGCAAATAAGATGTTATTGTACAATGGATAGAGAATTTAAGATAATATATGTGTATGTGTGAACTAGAAGTAATTTGGTTGTGAAATCTGTGATTTCAAAATACAATGATGCATTTACAATAGATGTACTGGCAATTCCATAGCCTTAACTGGTTTGAGTTGGAGAGGAAAGAAGAAACATAATAACCTAGCTGATCAACAGGCATCCTTAGAGAAGTCCTAATCAAAGTGACTTATCATCTCTTCCTGAAAATCAAACCCAAGTCTTTATGAATATATGAGACAGCTCTATTTAATACAGGCTATTAAGATCTTGGAGTTTTCTTTACCTTTTTAATCAGGGAGGATTGGTCTTAATGATAAATACAGAAAGAGTACTTGGGGAAAGTAGTCAGCATTCTGAAGTATTAGCTTTTTCATGAAATACGCAAACATTTGAATTCTTCCCATGCCATGTGTCTCCTATTTTTATGGCAGTTGCTTTTTAAAAGAGTTTCTTTTTAACTGCAGTTTTTCTTCTTTTATATCCTGGAGGGAAGGAGAAAACAAGCTTGTATTTTTCTTTCAGCTTGGAAAGAGAAAAAGTATTCCCCCCAAACAAAAATATTGACAGTCAAGAGGTCCAGAGAAGATCAGTAAGCCAGAGCCATGAAAGACATAAATAAGCCTTTTTTTTTTTTTTTGGCCCAAGGGATGTAAGCAGATATATGCAGTACGCACTACATGCTCAGTTTTATTTTCCTGGGGGTGACATTTCTTAAGGTGACTGACAGAATTGTTTTGTTTTTTTCACCAGGTTTTCTTTTCTTTTCTTTTTTTTTTTTTTTATCAGTTCGTTATTGTATTCATGCAGTTTCCTCCACTATGTCAGTCCTCACTGTGAAAACAGCAATAATGATGTGATTATCTGGGGAACTTATTAACAAGAAAAGGGACAATACAAGAATTACTTGATGAATTATCTCTGCCTTGCTTAAAGGACATATTCTTACAAATTAACAACCAATAAAGATGTGCATACACTGTTGCCCAGTATTTACTTAGAGTTTATTTAATAAAAACTAACAACAAACAAAAACCCAGAAAGGGAAAAGTAATTTGGGGATAACTTAAATGATGTGATGATTGTTCCGAAATCACTTAATCCCAAAAAGGTAAAATTAACTTAAAAGTTAAAATTAAATAAGTAGTTACTGTGCTCCTCTCATTTATGTTTACCTAAAATTATAAGTTACAGGCAAAGACTAAAAGCAAATGAGATCTAGTACTCCTGTTGGGAATAGGAAATTCAACATTCTTATTGAAGGATTTACATGTCTATTAGGAAAATAGAGAACAATTTTCTTAGAAGGCAGACTCTTCTTTAGTTCGATGTTCATTCATTCATTGACTCCGTCATTCATAAAAGCTGAATGTTTGTCAGGCAGTAGAAATAAAAAGATAAAAGATCAGTATAGCTTGTCCTCTCTAGTAGCTTACAGTCTAGCTGGGAGAAGTATAATTATCTTTAACAAATTGTGGAAATACTAAAAAAAAAGTGCTATGTGCTGTGGAAATACAGATGTCATATTTGGTTTTGTTTCCTCAGCCTGGTTCCTGGAGTGAAGGAAACAATCAGTAAACTTTAGTGATATTGTAATCACGGTGAAAGAAAAGAAAAAGAGGCCCTTATTATTGCTAGCTGCTTTTTTTTCTAATCATCACTCATATTGTTTCAATATGGTTATTACAATATTTTCTGAAATCTCTGTGAATGAGGCATTATCATTGCAAAATAAGGGTAGAGAAACTTCTATGACTCACTTCTATTCTAAGATAGCCAGTTGGGGGCGCCTGAGTGATTCAGTTGTTTAAGCATCCGGCTCTTGATTTTGGCTAAGGTTATGATTTTATGGTTCCTGGGATCCAGCCCTCTGTCAGGATCTATGCTGACAGTGTGGAGCCTGCTTGAGATTCCCTCTCTCCCTCTCCCTCTCTTTCTCTGCCCCTCCCCAGATCTCTTTCTCTTTCAAACTACATAAGTAAACGTAAAAAGAAAATAAAATAGCCAGTGGACACAGAGAAGAAAATGCTCTTAATAAGATAAAGTACTGAGGAAAAGAAAGAAAAAAAATTATTTGAGGAAAAATGTACATGTAAACAAGAAATTAATGAGTTTATTCAGAATAATTGCCAAAAATATCTATATACTTTAAAAACATTATTTGTAGAGTTTTCATATATGATTTTGTATTTATATCCATGTAGTCATTGGTTTATTTAGTAAAATACCACTGACTAGCAAAACTCTGAATGAATTCTAGATTTTATGCAAAATAAAAATAATAAAATGCTTTTTTTAATAGAGCTGTAATAAAAGTCTGATAAAGGAGAATCAAGGTCAGATTTATGGTCATTTCATCACTAACATTTTGTCATAGGATCTTCACATGGTACTTGTATATGTATACATAGATATCTTTGTCAACATTTAAAAAAATACAAGTTGCTGGCATATAAAAAAGAGGCATTGTATAATATTTTGGAAGACTTTATCTTCTCAAATCTATTGTATTTGGATGTATATCTTTTAATATTATTGTGGTGTTTTTTAAATGTTTTATTTATTTTAGAGAGAGAGAGACACAGCATGAGCAGGGGAGGGGCAGAAAGAGAGGGGGACACAAGAATACAAAGCAGGCCACAGACTTTGAGGTGTCAGCCCAGAGCCCAATGTGGGGCTTGAACTCACAAACAGCAAGATCATGACCTGAGCTGAAGTTGGACACTTAACCAACTGAGCCACCCATATGCCCCTATATTATTGTGTTTTTTACCAAATTTTATCTATTTACATTATAGCAGTTTACTATGTCATTAAATATTTTTACACATATTTTGCTAGATGCATTTTATGAGCATTTTTATGATGCATTTCATTCAAAAGAAGTCTTAATTTGATATTTAACACATTTTCTAGTATTTCAATGATTTTCCTAGTTGGCTACTTCATCTACTCCTTGTAAACAGTCTGTTATCTTTATGTTGTAATGAAATTTCGTGGTTAAAAGTTTTTGTGTGTGTGTTTGATAAATGTAGGACCTTCTATTGAGTGTAGAGGGGGGATGAACAGAAAATATAAAGGGAAGTAGACAAGAGAAAAGATGAAGCTGTCCTAAAAGTGATACCATTTTCTACCATAATGGTTGATGTAGTGGCAGAATAGAGTTTGATGAGAAGACTTGTGTTGCGTACCTCTGCATACTATCTCCTTTTGTACATCATCTCACTGAATCTCAACAATCCAATGATATAGGTAGACTGTTACCCATCTTTTGTGGCTGAAGAAGCTGATACTCAAGAATCTTGAAAGCCAAGTTGTCTGACCTCAAAGCTTGCACTGTTGACTATAAGTTTTTCTAGAAAGTTACTTGACTATGCCTGTGTTTAAGGAACAGCAGAAACAAGTGCAAGAGTCATTGGTTCCTGCCTGGGTTTCCATTTGGGCTGCTGGTTTATATTGACATCATAAATCCTGGGATGGAAGTAATTTTGAAAGGTCACCTAATCCATTCACCCTGTCTTAAACTTTCCTGACAGATGAAGAGCTACCTTAATTCTCTACACCTTCAAAAGAAAGTACAGCTTCCTTCTGTCCCTTATTTCTGGATTTAACAACTTCTAGTGCAGGAAATTTCATCTTTTTTTTTTTTTTATAACCTAAATCCCACTCAATGCTGTTTAAGCTTGTTGCCTTTTGCTCTGCGTTTTGAGAATACATAGTGATGCCTAAATAACAATATTTCCTGTATTTAAAGATAGTTACTAAAAATTTTTCTTCTTCAAACTTTATAATTCATATCCTTTTAACTTTTATTTTAAAAACTTAATTTTCAATAACTTTAGTTCTCTTTTATTTTTCTTCTTAGCATTAGAGTTTTTTGTTTGTTTTGTTTTTGTTTTTTTGTTTTGTATTAATGGACTTAGATCAGGGAGTTCTAGAAGGGGTTTGACCTTGATTTTGCTGGCTTTCCTAAGAGACTTTTGTTTAAATCCCTTAAAAACAAAAACAAAAAAAATCCATACCTGCCCTGTGGTCCTCATCAACAATGTCAAAACACTGTGAGCATCTTCTGTGCGTTTTCCCTTTTTATGATTCTCATCTAATCACTTGCTTTCTTTTAATGACTTATTCAAATGTGAGTATGGGATATAGGCACAGTTGTTGGGTAAGGAAGTTCTCCAGTGCAAACATCTTTCTAGCTAGATATTTATTGTTTAATGATGTCTTTTGAAACTCTGCTTGCTGCCATATTTTTTTTTTTAATCTCCAGCTCTGTCTATAGTATTTGATTCACATTGTGCAGCTAATAGGTCTTCATCTCTATTCAGTGTTTCCATCTTAAATTAAATGGGATTAATGCAGTGAAAAGTTCTTTATAAGTGATGAGGTTAATAATCTGGAAATTATGGCTTCCCAAATAAGGCATCCCTAAAGCTCTTTTACTTCATTTTTTAGAGCTACTTTTTTGCTTGTCTTCTGATTTTCCAATCATTAATATAATGTTCACGTGATTAATAATTGTAATATCATTTATCTTCTTTTTGCTTTACTTTGAAAGCACTGGAGACCATCTTGTCAATTGATCTAACAGCTGTAGATCTTGCTAGAGGTCACATTGCAAGGTGGCATTTGTCATCAATCATGGCTTTAATTAAAACTTGGGTTATAGCTGAGTAAACTTTCTCCTTCGCTGATAATTTCTCTAACATTTTTACCCTTAAATTTTTTCTTAAAATATATTAAAATAATAATATAATTTGTTACATCTTTTATATTTTATATTTCCTGGCATTGACTAGTATTCACATTTTAGAAAAAAAAATGAAGTAATAAAATCTGAATGATGTTTTCCTGCTGGCCAGAGGTAAACTTGATTATATGTGCAGTATCAACCAATGTAATACATAAAATATCCTGAGCGTTTACATACAAATTTGCTTAATTTTGTGTCCTAAAACAAGCTATGACTGTCATTGCCTTTGTACTCTTTCCTGTAAAACAAAAGAAAAAAGAAAAACTCCAAACTACCATTTACTCATTAAAAGATACAAAGAAATGTAGTACTATGTACTAATGTAAAAAGAAAACATGATTTTTAAAAAGTGTTCCTGATAATAAAAAGTATTTAATGGAAAATTAACTTAAGTATTTTTAATATGGTAGATTAACTCTTTCATACAATTTAATATGAACTCTTCTATGAAATCTGAAAAAGCATACTGTAAATCCATGCCTTCATGGGAACCTACATGTTTGACGGTCACAAACTGACTGACTAAAGAGACACCCATGGATTTTTGGAAAACAAGAATATTCAACAGGCAGTCAGTCGTTAAGTATAAGTTTAGACTAGGTCAATACTACAAATATGTGGATTTCAAAATCATATATTTTGTTAAGTGTTTGAGTATTAAAGTAATTTGAGACATACATCAAGGTGTTTAAACCATTTGAAAAAACTATATAATTATTTGAGATGTGCATAATATAGAAAAGTAAATATTTTATAAAGTTAAATATAAAACTTGTTTTGGTGAGTCAACTTGTCAGTCTTCAATTACGTGAATTTTTGTTTTTTTTTTTTTTTGTTTTGTTTTTAATCACGTATGTCTGGTCTGTCATTTTACCCGTTTGGACTTTTATAACAGAATAATATAAACTGGGTAGCTTTTAAACAACAGAAATTTATTTCTAAAGGCTGGAAATTCAAGATCCAGGTGCCAGCAGGGTGAGGTTCTGCTGAAAGAGCACTTTAGGGTTGCACACTGCTGACTTTGTGTTGATTATTAAAAGGGCAAAGGAGCTCTCTTCTGCCTCTTTTATAAGGGCATTAATCACCTTCATAAGTGCTCCACCTATATGATCTTATCACCTCTCCTCGACAACCCCCCCCCAGCCCTGCTTCTTAATACCATCATATTGGTCATTAGGCTTTGATCATATACATTTTGGGGATAACACAAACCCATAGCACCCTTTTAAAAAAAAACAAAAAACAAACAAACTGTGTTCATAGACAACAGTGTACTCAAATCATGTTTTGTGTAAGTTTCCTAGGAATTCTAGAAAGCTAAGAGCAACAGCTCTATCAAGCAACACATCACAATGTTTATAAAAAATATAAGATTCTAACTTATATCACCATTTTCAGACTTCTACTTAAGGTTTAGTTCATTAGCAAGTAGTTTTATTTTATTTTTTTCCAGTTCAATGATAACTCACCCAGGTTATATATCCCTCCATAAAGTAGTAAGAAAATGTAGAGGATGAAACATTCTACAATATTATTAAATATTCTTTACTTTATGTCCTAATAATAGATCATTTTCAGACAGTGTAGGATTTAAATTAATAGGTATAATTTAAATCTCTACTAGCAAATAACATTTATTTTAATAAAGTATTTGAATTAAGATTAGCCAATTTGGAATTAATAAATTGTCAGTCCATTTGCTTGCCAATAATTTACTTAAAAAGCTGGAAACAATTAGTGTTCTTTTGAATTGGCACAACAAGCCCAGCATAATTTTTCTTATTTGATGTAATTGAATCTGCGTTTCTCTTTTATGGAAAAACCTGTGCTACACCGTACTTAATAAACAAGAAGGACTTTACATTTCTAAATATTTTAAATATTAATGCTTTCAGCTTCTGACATTATATATATATATGTGTATATATGTGTATATATATATGTGTATATAGGTGTGTGTGTGTGTATATATATATATATATATATAATTTTTGTATCATTTCATTTGTTGAATGAAAGTTTAGTAAGTTTCAATAATCTTTAGGTCAGACTTCTTAGTATTGCCTCATGACAATAAAAGACGAATTGCAAATTAAGTGATTTTGAATCACATCTGTATTCAAAGTCTGGAAAATAAGAATATTTAAGGAACAGATCTAGTATCTCCTAAATAAAAATTCATATAGAGAAATACTGGTACCACAAGGAGTCAGACTGATGGGTAAGTGCATTGGAAAAGCACAGTAAATGGGGATCAAGAAGATCCCTTTCCAAATTATATTTTTCCATTCAACCATACGACACCAAGTGCCATATCAGGAAATGGTCCACACAAGGGGAAAAATGTAATATGACATTTCTTTTTGGCATAAAATAATGTGATTATTTTATTCATTGTGTTTCACTTTGCACAGTCCAGTGACTGCTGTAGAGAGAAGCAATTCTCAATGTTTTTCATACATGAAAAATAAAAGATCTACTGTAAGATTTATGTCAAAAAGAAAACAAAACACTGAATTTTTCTCAATAACTTAAAAAATACTGCTAATGTTTAGAAATTATTTTTTAAAATTTAAATTAGCAAACGAAAAGGAGAGGTAATTTACTAATTCTATAATGCAGGTATAACAGGAGGACAGAATAAAAAGTTTTCTTTGGATTTACCTTATTTTCTGTTTACAAGAGAAAGTAATTGATGTCACTCTGGAGTTTAGCGTTACTTTGCAACCAGTAAAATAGGTTCTGGTCTAAAGGATAGGAGTCCACTTTTAAACTAGATGTTGCTAACTTTAATTATGCCCGGAATGACCTATATATGGCGTGTTTTAGAAATATCTTGGTCTCAGAACTAAGTTCAAGTTTTCTTGGATATTCAGGCTCTCAATACCCTATTACTAATCATTTGTACTATAACTTGATATTTATACTTAGCACATATTTGTTTCCATGAACATAGAAAATAAATATATAAAACAAGCAAGTGGCTTTCCATGGAATGTAAATCAATACTTTGGCAAAAATATAACCTGTTAGCTTTTGTCTATTCCTATCCAAACCCCAGGCTAATAGCACTTCAGTATTTCAAACATTAAGTAAATCTCTATAACAAAACCATACTTTTGAAACCAAAATATGTCTGGTTTTGATTTGTTATTCCCACATAAATGTGGAACATAAACTGCTTCCCATTGCTATGGTTTTACCACAAGCATGCTTTCTGTAGTCTGTGAGCATAAAATATGAAACACGCTCATTTCATAATGGAGGAAACCAGCTTTCAAAAAAAAAAAGTTACTGTGGTTCGGAAACTTCACCTTTCCTCTCCCCCAACCCCATACCAGAAGGTCACTTTTTTCTCCTAGAGGATGTCTCAAGTTAGTGCTTGTTTCTGTCATTTTATTCCTTTACCATGAAGAATAGGACTAACATTTCCTTGAGATGAGTGGGCATTTAAAATTACCCCTATTGATCTTATTTGCTTGGATTATATTAAAAACATAATCCATTTTGCAAATGCAAAACAAGTCTTGTCCCACAACATTTCTTTGACTTAATAAGATTTATTAATAAATATTCAGAGGATTATTTTGCCTGTATTAATGACTCAGTTAACCTAAATCTAATATAATTTGAAACCTCTCAATCACTGTAGCACCACTAAAAATAGTAATTTTCTTTTCTAACTTATTTTGTTATGGTTGTGTTATACAGTACAAAAATTTACTCAGAATCAATACCCAGTAAATTTCCATGCCCCTAATGGTACTGATTCTCTGTTAGACTATTCCAAATGGGTTAACATGTAACATGGCCTTCTGACTAACACATAGCAATGAACTGGCAGGAAAATCCATACCTGCTCAGGAGAGTCTGAGCAAATCATTTGATTCCTGTGTATCCAAGTCTATGAAAAATGTTACAGCCTTCTCCTTATTTAAAAAAAAAAAAAGGTGGGGGGAGAAAGAAAGAACAAAAGAAAGGAAGAAAGAAAGAAAATCTGAATTTTAGACATAAATCAACCTGGCCACATAATATATGTATGTATGTTTGTTTGTTTATTTACCTGAGAGAGAGAGAGAGAGAGAGAGAGAGAGAGAGTAAGTGATGGGATAGGGAGAGAGGAGAGAGTGAATCCCAAGCAGGTTCTGCACCATCATCATGGAGTCCAACTTGGGGCTGGATATCACGAACTGTGAGATCATGACCTGAGCCGAAATCAAGAGTTGGATACTTAACTGACTGAGCCACCCAGGTGCCCCTTGGCCACATAATAAATTTGAATAGTAATTGAACAGTATAATCAGATATACATAGTTTAAGAAAAGACCTTGAGATGTTCTGATTGAGCAAATATGTGAGGATATATGGGCAGCATCCACACAGTTTCTGCATAATCCATTATGTAGAGCAGATTGAGTCAGATGTATTGTGTCTATCAATTTCCATCAATATTCTGTACTTGAGACACAGAAATGCTGATAAAGTTTTCTCAAAGAAGCTATTTTATGCCTTCCAGCAATGTGTAGGACATACTAAGGGAGACACTTTGGGAAACTTCTCTTTCTGACTTTAGGGGTTTCACTTGGAGGATGCATTTTTTTTCTGTGTTTGTGATAGGGATTTCCACTGGAGTGTATTATTTAGGAGAAAGCAATATAATTTTCTATAAATAATGAATTTTGGAACTACCTCCATAGAAACACATAACAAAACCTGGAATAAAATCTTACAATCTTGAACATAACTTTTATACATACTTTAATGTAAAAATAAATGAGTTTGGTTGATATCATTTTTGTATATTCCAAGTGGTGATATGTGCTTTTGTCATTTTCTGCTTTTAAGTTATACTCATTGTACTATTTTTATTTTTGGGTCCTTTTGTATATCAACATAAATGTGAGCATTGAAGGAATCTTGGTGATGCTTTATCTATTGTTACTGTATTTCAGTGTCCATGCTTTGTTCTCCAACCTCATCTCTGCAGGGTATAAAGAGGTCAATGGGAGTACCAAGTTGGACTTCACATCAGCAGACTGATTGGTGTCTTTTTTCTGAACTGTTGAGACACCGTTTGCTTGATTAGCAAAGTAGGGCTATCTCGCCATGTTCATGCTTACTGTTCATTCTGTTTTCCGTTTTATGTGATTAAGCCCCATTATGAGGATTTTCAGGTCACCCACAGTTAAGTGTTATTACAGCTGATGGGCACTTTGATCAACTTGTCTCACAACTTTTCTTTGAAAATTGCATGTTCCCTTTCAAAAGATTTCTCAGCAAAAATGGTTTTAAATTAAGTCATCAAGGAAAAAAATAATACACAGAGGCCAATTAATATACTCGCTGACATGGCTGTGCTCCGTCTTCTTTCTTTCATCCTGACCCATGCAGTTAATTTGGAGGACAAGTATTAAAAATGTGATAAAGGAAAAAAGAGAAAAATCCACTAATCTAAGACTGTCCCTGCTTTGGCCCTAGAAATTATTTTCAGTATTATTCAATGGGATGAGAAAACCATACCACACGTTGTGTTGTTGTTACTGTGGAAATGTGTGAACTTTGAATCAGTAGTCTGTTGATTGATGCAGGATGTGCATTTGCCAGTGATTTAGCTATGAATATAATGCGTAGGGACCACAAAACAAAGGTTATGTTTTTAATGTTCATGAAAATTTATTTTGAAGAGAAAAATTCTTAAGGTTCAGTGTATAAATGTGCTTCACTTATGTTACTTACACGCCTGTATTATTAGACGACGTTTATACTTTTTTTTTTTTAATTTCACTTAAAACATGTATAACAAAGTGGACCACTAATGCTACTGTAGGTAGGAACTTCCACTTTTACCCTTATTATTAATGAAGCCTGTTAAAATAGCGTCATTTTACTGATAATGATTTTTATCTTAGATTTCACTTCTTTTCCCTGCTTTTTACAAAAAAGATCTAAGAATATACTTATTTCTCTTAAAGCCGTGTGTATGTATGTGTGTCCTCATAATTATAATTACATGCTATCTTACATTTTGCTCTCTTTTAATATGTCAGCATTGTTACACTTTAAATAATAGCTCAAGTTATCAAATACCCCAAGGGCAGTGGTAGTCTTTCAGTGAGTTCAAGATATATTCCTAACTTAAAACACACTTGTAATGAATTCCACACCTGAATAGCTGAAAGGCATTTTATGTATCAGGGTCTCTGGGGCTTTTCAGGTCTGGAGATTATAATACAGCAATTAAAGCAAGGTTTTTAGTAGCATTCTCATTATCTGAACAGAACTCCATCTGCTGAAATTGACAGAAAATATTTAATTCTAGACATTTAAGGATACTGTCTGGAACATTTGCATTAATAAAGGGGAAACCATACAGTGGGTCATGTTACTTTCAAAGAGATTAAAGAATGTATAATGACAGAGAAACTCGGGGAACTTCCTTATAACAAGAAAAGAAGGTGGGAGACTCTTGCATAGAGCTTTCAAATGACTGTGCAGTGTTAAGCTGGCATGTGAGAAAAGAGATTAACTGATGCGATTGACAGCATGAAACTGCGAGAAAACTAACCATGCTATTCCTGATCCTAGTACCACCCATCAATGTCAAATTATAAGTTATAACATCCTAAGGGAGGGCAACAAGGGGATTACAAAATATTAAAATAAAGATATTGGAAAAAAATTCTATTAACACTTGATTGTGATACTACTTTCATAAAGAAAAAAATAAGTAGTGCCTTTCTGAAGTCATGGGTTGTAGAAGTAGACGTTGCCAACACTCCTCATTATTATAACTTAGATAGTATTGTGTACCTCAATATGTGCCTGCAGTTTCAAAACTTTAGTGCCTAACAGGGTGAAACTGGCACTTGACAGCATTTGTTAAAGAACCTAAAACAAAATCAAGTTAATAATAAAAGCAAATAATGTAACACTTTATAGTGCTCTCACTCTAGGTATTTAATTTGTTCCTTAACATAAGTCTTTATGTCTTGGTACTTATGTCAGGTAATCTTACTGTATCCATTTCTTTCTTCTTTTTTTTTAAATTAAACTATACTTGACATACAGTATCCTAATAGTTTCAAGTGTGTATAGTACCTCAATATTTTTATAAATTACAAAATGATTTCCATGATCATTGAAGTACAGTTATCTTCTATCATTGTATAAAGTTACTACAATGTTGTCTGAATTAACATTGTGTTAAGTTAGCTCCCGATGACTTATTTTCTATAACTGTAAGCTTGTACATCTTAAATCCCCTTCCTATTTCACCCACCTCCCTTCCCTTCAACCCTTAACACCCTCTGGTAACCAGTAGTTTGTTTTGTGTATCTCTTGTTTGTTCAGTTGTTATTGCTGTTTTTCCACATATAAGTGAAACCATGCAGTATTTGTCCTTATCTGTCTGACATATTGCACTTAGCATAATATCCTCTAGCTCTATACATTTTGTCACAAATGGCAAGATTTTATTCTTATTTATGGCTAAGTAATATTCCACTTTGTGTGTGTGTGTGTGTGTGTGTGTGTGTGTGTATGTATATATATATATATATATATATATATATATATATATATTCTTTGTCTATTCATCTGTCAGTGGATACTTAGCTTTCTTCCATGTATCCATTTATTAATTGCTAAGCAACTGGGGATTTTAACTACTAAATTTCTTCACTAAGGTGATTAGTAAGTTGTGAAAGGTTTCAAACATAACTCTTCTCATTTCCAGTTATATGTTTTTTCCTTTATACTATGCTGAAACTTAAGTAGACTCTTAAATGATATTTTTTATAAACATCTAAATCCAGATACATTTGATAACCTTTTTTATTAAGGCTGTACTCATTTGCAACTGAGTGTGAAAGATCACTCCAATACATTCAGTTTTGTGTGGCTTACATTTATTCCTTATGTAAAATGGCAATATGTTTTATACAATAAAGATGTGTAATCAAAACCAGGTTCTAATGAGTATTAAGTCAAAATGGTAAATAGTATAAAATGGATTAGCTCCCACACCAAACCCTTATTATCTGCTAGAAGATCTGAAAATAGCCAGGAAAACAGATAACTATTCATAGCATCAAAAGAAACTAAGTTTGACAAACAAATAATTGTCAGAACCTGGGAGGACTTACCAGAAAATGGAATTTCAGATACTGTGCTTTAATTAAAATAATTAAGGTCAGAGCTTCTGTTTCCCCATAGGTTGTAAAAGGTCATGATAGTGTACTCCAAAGCTAACAATGAGAAACTTGATCATCTACAACATTTCTATCTAGAATGTCTTTATTAATATCAGACAAGCTACATTTCAGAGTATAAAATAATACTAGTGATGGAAATAATCATTTCAAAATGATGAAAGGATCAATTGACCAGGAAGTCATACCAGTACTAAATGTGTATGCACCTAGCAACAGAGCTTCAACACACATGAGGAAAAAAGGAAAAACAGAGAAACTAAAATGGTAGTTGGAGACTTGAGTATTGCTCTCTCAGAAAGTGGGTAGTAAATCACTAATCTCATAGAAGAATTGGTCAACATTATCTGCTAAGTAGGCCAATTTGCCTTTTACAAAACAGTCCATTCAAGAAAAGCCAAATGCATGTTATTTAACAATGCACATAAAACATTAATCTCTACCTTTATCTATGTCTATAGATATCATATTCCAGGCCACAAAACAAAGCTCAGTAAACTTTAATGAATAGGAATCATTTAAAATATATGCACAGATTATTACAGAATTAAACTAGAAATTAATAATAGATTTTTACCTAGAAAAGTCCTAAGTATTTATAAATTAAACAATATGATTGCACATAACCCATGGGTCAAATAAAAAGTCTCAAGGAAATTCTAAAAATATCTTGAACTGAATAAAAAAAAGAAATCCTTTCAAAATTTGTGGAAGACAGCTACAAGATGGCTGAGAGTGAAATTAATGGCATTAAATGCTTATGTAAGAAGAGAAGAAAGGCCTCAAACCAGTAGTGTTAACCTCCACCTTATGAAACTAGAAGAGCAAAGGAAAACCAAAGTAAAGAGAAAGGGAACAACATGACACATACGTTTCTGAAACCACCACCTGAGCAGTGATCTGGATAACTTGGTGCAGAAGATTAAGGGTGGTGTCAAGAGTAAATGAGTAAAATAGGGATTATGAATAAAAAAATATTAAACTTCTGCATGCTAGGGAGCTTGATGAGTTTTTCACATCTGTTTTATTTCCTGTTGACACTAATTGTATAGACATTATAAGTCATAAATACACATAAGCTTCAGGTATCCATTTTCTTCTCTTGTCCTGTTGAATGTCGTGGGTGCATGGCAGTAGACTGTAGGTGGAGCATAATGGAAAGCCAGCCTCACAATAATAATCATATCTAATACTAATATAGCACTCTGTGTCATGAACTGTTCTAAATCCTTCTTGTCTTGTTATGACATTTAATTAGCCTAACAACCCTGAATGATTATTATTATCACCATTTTACATATGAAAAACCTGAGGCACAGAGGATTTAAGTAATTTTCATAAGGTCCCAGAGCTAGTAAGTAGCAGTGCAGAATTTCACCCCAGGCAGTTTTTATCATTATGCTGTAAAATAAGAGTTTTAATGCTTTCAAATTGTTCATAAGTATTTTTTCCCATATAATTTTTCTTTCACTCTTTGCTTGAAAGCTAAACCTATCTAAGTTGTGGCAAAAATACACTGTGCCCATCTAACACTGAACTCACTGAATATTACGGCAGCAATTGGCTGAAGGGAGAACTTCTCATTTGGAACAGAGTGTGAACCGCTGATTATTTGAGGGATCCAAATTACTTGAATTTTAAATTTTTTCTAAGATTTAATTTGGTTTCCACATGTAGTAAAAAAATGGTTTAAAATTATATCAATAATACTTAAAAATAGCTTATTTCCACAAAATGTAAGTTATGATATTGTAATCCTAATGATAGATGTAACAGTGGATGGTATCTGCAAAACACTTTATTTTGGTTTCTTGTATTCTTTTAAAATGCATCTTTAGTATAACTTTTTCATTGCACAGCCAGGTTACATATTATATCAAATTATTGTTTGAGTTAGAAATTACTTGCTATTTAAAAATTGCAAATTATTTAGAATTTGAAGTACATTATATATAAAGTTAGTGTTTTTTTGAGATTTGGCATAGTAGTAAAATATTTTAAAAATAGAATATCAAATTAACATTCAGAATTGGAATAAGTATAATTAATAATGATAAAGTACATATCCAACTATATTTATGCATTTTGGAAGTACTTTGAAACAGTCTTAATAACTATTTCTCAAAACTAATTGAAAACTATTTGAAATATAATTAAATGTGGCATAAGTCTACAGTTTTCTTAACAGTTACTACTTAAGTGCATTAACACTTGATGACTTTGCCATAAGCTGTTAACTTTGAAAATGACCCTTCAAGCTAGATATGATTGATATGGATGACATTAATGCGTTAATATTGTCAATGTAGCATTTGTCAAAGTTACTGTAATGAAGAGAGCCAACTGTTAGAAACCATAAGAAAGTGTTCTTCTAAGTTATATGTAAGCATGTCTTTCTCTGTAGGAATTTCTGATATATATTTTAAGAGTAAGTTGATTAAACTATTGTGACTAGAACAAAGTCAAGAAGTACAGATTTCACATTACAAAGATTGATTTCAAATGAAGATACTGGCTAGCTGCCCCTAATTTGTACTGTTTCATGTTCCTATTGAAATATTCATGAAATTATGTAAGAAGTTTTCAAACTGCAGTACCACTAAAAACTCAGAATGATACCTGATAACCTTGCAGATTCCAGCAACAGTTTACTAATTTCTACAATGAAAACATAATTACCACTCTGTAACTGAACAATGGAGAAACACAGGCAAAGTTTCACCTAAATGTATGTTTCTCAAGAAGTTGGGTAAGTTGTAATTATGACTTATAAAAAGCACAAATGGCCAAAAAAATAATACAGTGGGTAAGTGTATTATGATATATCTATATTATAGAATCTTACACAGTCATGAAAATGGTGATTTGGAAGAATAATTTGGGATAATATAAATAGAAGTATAATATATATAACCTAAACCAATTTGTCTACATTTTTAACAAATATCTGGGCATAGAAAAAACAACAGAAGATATATCACAATATTAATGGTTATAATAATTTACTAGTGACTTTACTACCCTTATATCTTTCATAACTGCAAATATTCTATGCATACTTTCATAATTTCTTGTATGTATGATGAAACATAGACTAAATGCCATACTTAAATGAATTTTGAATACAGTGTTAAATTTTTTCTATGTCTGTACCCATGAGTTTCATAAAGAATATTTTCTACATAATAAGAATGTTTATATCCACAGAGTACCTTATGTTGCCTTTGAAAACATATACCTCTTCTCAGTACTGGTTCCTATTTGTTTATATTTTACCTCTTTTATCAGAGTGCTACTGACATCTGAATACTGAGAAAAACAGTGGAATATTTTAATTTTCCTAATACTTGAGAATATGGAAGTAAAAACAAAATAACTATGGCATAATTTTATACCTAAAGTTTTCAAATTAGCTTGACATGTGAAAGCTAAATGCTAAATAAATTGCACACAATTTTAAGTGGCTACTTATAAAATAATTTTCCCAAAATTATTTATACATTGAAATGAAAAATCAAACAAATTAAAGGGGATATTACATCCCCTTTCTGAATGTGAGTAGCATATTAGTGCATGGTTTAATTGGATTCAATAGAAAGTTTCTATTATTTCCCCAGAGTACCGTAGGCAAAAGGCATTTTTCACTTGATTTCTGTGAAAAAGTATTGTTTAAAGATTTATTCTCCATATAACGAAATAAAAGTATATGAGTACTTGAAGGATTCCCTAAATCTCCCCATTGCAGTGTGATTGGGCATGGTGAGTCACATGCCCATAAACTATTATAATCAACAATGTTTATAGATAAGAAAAGCTGCCACGGCTTTCCTTATCACTGAGATGCCTTACCTTCTTTTTAAGAAACTAATAGACTTATTTACTCAATAGAACAACATAATGACAATTTTCACATGAGGATAAATCTTGTGAAACAGAGTGTACTTTTTAGTATATTGTTCACAAAGCTGAAGGTGAGGATCTGGCCATTTTCATTTTAAATCTTTAGGTTAAAAGTGTGAAGAGAGACCTGGGACAGGTGGGGTGGTGATCAGTACACTTTAGAAAAGAGAGTTTTAATGCTGTTGTTTCATGCTGATTTAAGTCATTGCTCTCTTTTCGAGTCTAGAAATCAGCATAGGGAAAGTATTTTCTGGGTGGCACACTTAGGGGTTGTGGGTATTAGCATTTATTGTAGAAAAATCTGCAATATCCTACAAAAAAAGGTTCTTTGTTTTATTTAAAAGATCTACTCCATAATCCTGCAGGTTGGAAATATGATTGTTCCTGGTCTCTTGCCATGTGAATTTTGTTTGGATAACAGACTGCCATTCTGGGATTTTAGGAGCTTTAATCTCCTTATCTATAAATACAAAGGCTACTTGCCTCACACTTACTACCAGATGTAAGATAGGGACATGATGGAAATCAGTCTTTGCTCTTCTTCTCTCCTCCATTCCTTCTTTTTAAAGTTTTTTTCACCATTTTGGCATCTGATCACCTCATTACTCATCATTAATAGATCCATGTTACCTATATCATCAAGTAAAGCACTCCTGAAAAGATTTTATACTAGGAAAATCCCCACTAGATCTTTAAACTGTATCTAAATGAACATATACAAACAGATGGTAGCCCTAAGCAGTCATCCTCCTATGAATGAGTGGCCTCTTGAACCTTTGGATCAAGTCCATTGTGGTTTGTGGTTTCCAAGGGGTCTGGGAAGTTCCAGCAGGATTTTAGATCTGATTGACTTATTAGCTTATTACAGAATAATTTGTTAAAAACTGGAACTTTTTGAATCTTGAACTTTGAAACATTCCTTTTTTAAATTTTTTTTAAAGTTTGCTTTTGGGGGGGGAGAGAGAGAGAGAGAGAGAGAGAGAGAGAGTGTGTGTGTGTGTGTGTGTGTGAGTGGTGGAGGGGCAGAGAGAAAAGGGGACAAGAGGTTCCAAAGTCAGATCTGTGCTGACTGAGCTTGATATGGGACTTGAACTCATGAACCATGAGATCATGACCTGAGAAAAAGTCTGACACTCAACCTACTGAGCCACCCAGGTGTCCTGAAACATTCTTTTTACAATCAAAATATAATAGCAGAAAAAGATAAGGGAGTTTGATACTGAGAGAATAAAAAATTGATAACCATTATTGTCAACATTCTTTGGAAGGTTGGTCAAGATTATTGGGGCCTGGTATCTAAAAACAAGAACCTATAATTATTAGAAAGCCTAAGAAAAAAGTATTATAGATGAGTTTTCTCAAAAAGCTTTGTAGGAAATTTTTATTGTGTATGGCCAGGTGCTTTACATCTGAATTTGTATGTATGGACATTGAAGCTCAAGAGGGGTGTGTGTGTGTGTGTGTGTGTGTGTCCCCATATTTGTAAAAGGTGACAAAAACATATGAGTCTATGGTGTTATTCTTTCCCTACATCAATCTTTTTCTTACCACTAGCCTTTTATATTTTTTTCAGTATCAATGTATTTATGTCAGGAAAGAGACGAGGGAGGATAAATGGAAACTAAGAAACAGCAAAGGTAAATTTTCTGTGATGTTGTAACCAGAATGACAATGATGTCTCAGTCAAGGAGTAAACAAATGAAAGCAGTGTAGGGAAAGAATTACTTTATCTCCTCAGCGTGACCATAATCACCAAATTGAAGCCATTAAAGAATTTCAAAGTGAAAACGTTTACCTATTGCTAGGGAAAACAATGGAAAAAAAAAAAAGGAAAATGAAGAAAAATGTGTTTATTTTTTGTTTTAATTTGTGTTTTGGTGTTTTCTTAGTGACTAAAGTTGCTGAAGGAAAGGATATATTTTATTGTGTTTAAGATTAATTTAATGTAAAAATTTAAATATATGAAAATCAAGACCAATGGAGAAAACAAAATACTTATTTTGTAGCCTTTGTCAATTTATCTTTCCATTGTAAAGTGTTGATACCAGTTTAATATATATATATATATATATATATATATATACACACACACATATATATATGTTAAAAATAAAATACAGAACATGGATTTTCAAATGTTTACGTCAATTTCAGAAATATGTAGTGCACCAGCTTTTTCAGGGAACTTATTCTATGTAAAGTATTACGGAGGATGGTGTTCTATGGATGGTATCTGTGAATTTTCATTTAATGCTCAAAAATTACATATGTATATATAATTATGTACATAAATGTATATATACTTACATGTATATCACATATTACGTGTATCTATGTGTATATTTTTAAATAGTATGAAGAAGAGTGTCATTTTTTTAATGTTTATTTATTTATTTTTGAGATAAAGGGAGAGGGCAGAGAGAGAGAGAGAGAGAGAAATCCCAATCCCAACTGACACAGGGCTCGAACCCACGAACTGTGAGATCATGACCCGAGCCAAAACGAAGAGGCAGATGCTTAACCAACTAAGCTACCAAGGTGCCCCAAGAAGAATTTCATTCTTAATGTAATGTTTACATTTTAATTTGGCTTTAAACTCCTTGGTAAAATACTTAATAAATTGACAAACTTCACATTAAATCATTTAAATATCTTCTTGTGGAATAACTTAATCTTTTTGGGCATAGAGTTGGGAATCAACAGAGATGTAATGTCCATGTGAAATTCTGTTATGTAAAAGCCAAATTTAACTAGAACATATAGTCAGTTGAACAGTTTGAGAATCAGTACAATATTTAATACAACATGGTGCTGAAGTAGCAGTGGAATTCCCCCCAAAAAATGAAAAAACAAACAGTGTAACGTGCATGGAGAAAATAATAACATTTTCCAAAGTACAGATAGATAAAATAATGGTAATTTAAATGGATGCAGGATAGCAAGGTAGAGAATTTGACAAATGGGTAGGTAAGTCTATATGTCCGTACCTATGTTTATCTATCTAGATAGGTATCGAAGTGTCATATATAGTCTTAAAATAGTAAATGACCATGCTTAAATATGTAGTAATCTCCAAGGAGAAAATACTATTTTTGTGTAGAAGAATACATATTGCAGTTTGGAAGTATTTGTAGTTGAAATTAACTAATTATCTTCTAAGGAATAGACACAAGAAATGTGTGGATATGTGGTAATATATGTTTAAAGCAACAATTGAAAAATATTTAATATTACTCACACTTTTGTTACTCTCTTTTCCCCAAAATGAGACAATGTCTATGACAGTCTTTTAATCTTACCAATCGATTAAAATATTCATTAAAACTCAGAATACACGTTCACTCCAAATGTATAAGTCACAAAGTAGTCTCTAGTGACTAGAAAAACTTCTTTTTTATAACCCTATCTGGCATCTCTATGAATTAATCTAAGCTGACCATTTTCTCCTTAAAAATCTCCACTTCATTCATTTGTAATACACCACTCTATGTGCTTTTTTATACTTTTATTTTGACAAACACTGTTAATTAATTTCCCTCCCTTTTTCTGCGAACGTTTAGATTTTCACTCCTGCTTCATCATCAGGTAACTTATTTTCATGATTTTTTCCCTTTCTCCATCCATCTTTTTAATCCATTCATCATCCATCATTCATCCATCCATCCATCCATCCATCCATCACTCAGCCAGCCAGCCAGCCATCCAGCCAGCAAGGATTCAGTCAGAATCTCTACTTAGATTTTAGGGATATGGATATAAACTAGATGTATTTCCTTCTTCATTATAGAGAAGTAGAAATGTCACATATATTCTGAGAGAGAGAGTGGGAGAGGGAGAGAGAGGGCGGCAATTGAAAAATATATATATATATGCACACACACACATATATACATGCAAACACATAGGTAATTAAATATTCATGATAGCTCTTTGATATAAAAGAGTGTATGTAGGATGCTGGGCATGAAGAGCAAAGTTATTCTATTAGGAAGATAAGGGATAGGATACATAAGAAACATGCTGAATATTGAGGGGTAATTATATGTGCTAGTCAAGTGGTCAGGAAGGGAGAGGGAGTCCAATGAAACCCAATGAGGAAGAAATGCCAGCATTTGGGAATGTCTCTTAGTCCAGTATGACTGGAGTGAAGAGGAGAATCATGATGCAAGGATTAGGAAAGAAAAGCAGGGTCCAGGAAATATAAGCTCTTATATGGAATTTAAAAGATTTGGGTTTTACCCTATAGCAAATAGAGTATCAACAAATATTTTAAGTATACAAAGATCACTTTAACAGTATTAAAAAAAAGATGGGTCTCTGGAGGGAGTAAGAATGCAGGAAGGATCTGATAAGGGGCTTAAAGACCTCAGGGTTGTAGATAAGGGGCACAGTTTAATGACAATCCAAAGATGTAAAATGTACAGAAAGTGGTCAAGAAAGCCTCTATTTTGGATACAGGGTAAAGGATAGGGAATGTTCCAGGATGATTCCCAGGGTTTTTGGTTGTTTGATTTTTTTGGTTTTGGTTTATATAAATAATATAATAATATAATTATATAATTATATAAATAAATATTTGGCAAGAGGATAGTGCTCTTGAGCAAAATTGAGAAATAAAAATCTGCTTAGACAGCTGTACTCATCAAGACAGTACACTACTGACATATAGATCAATGGAACAGAATAGAGAATTCAGAAATGGACCCACAAACATATGGCCAACTAATCTCTGACAAAGCAAGAAAGAATATCCAATGGAAAAATGAAAGTCTCTTCAGCAAATGATGTTGGGAAAACTGGATAGCCACGTGCAGAAGAATGAACTTGGACCACTTTCTTACACCATACACAAAAAATAAGATGGATGAAAGACCCAAACATAAGACAGGAATCCATCAAAATCCCAGAGGAGAAAACAGGCAACAACTTCTTTGACCTCAGCCATAGCAACTTCTTACTTGACATGTCTCTGGAGGCAAGGGAAACAAAAGCAAAAATGAACTATTGGGACCTTATCAAGATAAAAACTTCTGCACAGTGAAGGAAACAATTGGCAAAACTAAAAGACAACTGATGGAATGGGAGAAGATATTTGCAAATGACATATTGGATAAAAGGTTATTATCCAAAATCTGTAAAGAACTTATCAAGTATCAAACTCAACACCAAAAAATAAATAATCTAGTGAAGAAATGGGCAAAATATATGAACAGACATTTTTCCAAAGAAGACATCCAGAAAGCTAACAGACACATGAAAAAATGCTCAACATCACTCATCATTAGGGAAATCCAAATCAAAACCACAATGAGATACCACCTCATACCTCTCAGAATGGCCAACATTAACAACTCAGGAAACAACAGATGTTGGTGAGGATGCATAGAAGGAGAACACTTTTGTATTTGTTGGTGGGAATGCAAACTGATGCAGTCATTCTGGAAAACAGTATGGAGATTCCTCAAAAAGTTAAAAATAGAACTACCCTATGACCCAGCAATTGCAGTACTAGGTATTTACCCAAAGGATACAAAAATGCTGATTTGAAGAAGCACGTGCACCCCAATGTTTGTAGCAACACTATCAAAAATAGCCAAATTATGGGAAGATCCCAAATATCCATCAACTGAGGAATGGATAAAGAAGATGTGGTGTATATATACAATGGAATATTAGCAAACAAAAAGAATGAAATCTTGCCATTTGTGACATTGTGGATGGAACTAGAATATATTATGCTAAGCAAAATAACTCAGAGAAAGACAAATATATGATTTCACTCAGATGTAGAATTTAAAAAAACAAAACAGATGGACATGGGGAAGGGAAGGAAAAATATAAAAACAGAGAGGGATACAATCCATAAGAGACTCTTAAATACAGAAAACAAACTGAAGGTTGATGGAGGGGATTTGGGTGAGGGGATGTGCTAAGTGGGTGATGGCCATTACAGAGAGCACTTATTGGTATGAGTATGGGTATTATATGTAAGTGTTGAATCACTAAATTCTACTGAAACAGATTATTGCACTATTTGTTAACTAGGATTTAAATTTAAAAAGAAAGGAAAACCAAAGAAAAAATCTAATAATAAAATAAAAATATCTTGATGAAAAAAATTTGTGTAGGACACATTTCATTGAAGAAACTTTCAGACACCAAGATGGAGAAGTTAAAAAAAAAAATAGAGAAGCACAGTTCAGGTAATAGATGTTTGTGGAATAGATGTGCCTGTCTTCAAGTTTTCAGCATGTTGAAGCTCTGAGAGCACATGCATTTGACTGAAGTTTATCATGAGAATGGAATTTATCCTGAGACTTGGACACATGCACAAAATATAAATGCAAAAGAAAAAATCAGATGCATTTTAATAATAAGGGAGACAATAATGAAATTATTTACAAGCATTAAAAGGTAGATATTGATAAGAGATTTCTATGATAGAATGCATGAAAAAAGCAAGTCTGCATAGTATATATACTATGATACTACTTTTGTCAATATGTGTATTAATGGAAAAAAACTTGAAAATATCACCATAATTTAATCCTGTAATCTTGAATCACTTTATGAATAATTGTACTATCTAATTTATGTATTTTACAATTGGTTTAATACTATAATATGTGTATATTAGAATTAACCATATAGAGGGGCTCCTAGGTGGCTCAATCAGTTGAGAGTGCTACTTGATTTTGACTCAAGTCATGATCTCATGGTCATAGGATCGAGCCCTGTGTTGGGCTCTGCACTGGGGGTGAAGGCTGCTTAACATTTTCACTCTCTCCCTTTGACTTTGCTCCTCTCCCCCCATTCATGCGCTCATGTGCCTGCTCTCTCTCTCTCTCTGTCTCTTAATAAAGAAAAACCAAAAAAGATATATAGCTGCCATTTTTATAGGTCACAATATTCAAATATTGGCAAGTTCAACTTAATATTATCCCTATAATTTTATTTTTTTATTTTTTTAAAATTTTTTACAGTTTATTTTTGAGAGGGGGAAAGAGTGTGAGCAGGGGAGGGACAGAGAGATAGGGAGACAGAATCTGAAGCAAGCTCCAGGCTCTGGGCTGTCAGCACAGAGCCCGATGTGGGGCTCAAACTCATGAGCTGTAACATCATGACCTGAGCTGAAGTTGGATGCTTAACCATTGGAGCCACCCAGGTGCCCCCATAATAATAGTTATAAAATGACAAACGCATTTCAGTTTTTGAAAAGAGATCATGTGGGTAGGAGAATCACTCCAGTTTAGAATAGAATAGTAAGTCATATTAATATTTGAAGACGAATGGACTAAAAACTTTATAACTGATATGAAGCAGAGATTTAGAATGAAAGCTAGTGGGCCCAGTATCATAGAAAGCTAGGAAGGAGAAACATAGTATTTTCTATAAGCCATTATTATGTATATTCCCAGGACAGAGTTATTTTGTACTGTTAGATAGGTGTATCTGCAAGCCTACGAGATATCTCCTTGTGGGTATTTTGCATGTACCCCAAACTCAACATGTCAAAAAAAAAAATAAGTTTTCATCCTCCACCTAACTTTAAAACTTGCTTCTTTTCCTCATTTTTACATTTCCATTAATGACATGACATATATTCCTTTATCACAAGTAGAAATCTTGATAGTATTCTTTTACTTCTCTAGTTCCTGATGTGTACAAAATATTCATTTGAGCTTACGTTCTGTTGATTCCACCTCCTTCATATCTCTCCCTTCTGTCTCATTCCCCAAATGTACTCTCCCACTGCTTTTGTTCAGGGGACCATCATTTTTAACCTGAACAGTTGAAATAGCCTCTTGACTATTCCCTTTCCTTCTAAGTTCTTCCCTTGTCATTTCATTCTTCACACTGCAGACAATTCTCTTTCTGTCTCTGTCTCTGTCTCTTGTTTTTTTCAAGTCAAAACTTTGGGACAAAACTCTTGCCATGCTGAGCCTTACTATTTTTTTTTTTATTCCTACTCTCAAAACAACTTCTGCTTCAGGCACTAGCAAAAAACTATGAATTTTTCTTAGATTTCCCTTCTTTTCCTTCGTCAGACTTGCCACAGCCTGGTGTTCCTGCCTCTCTCAGGGATGTATCTCCACATTATGAAACCTGAGAGAGAAGGAGCGACATCTTAGTTATCTTTTTGGGATTTTTAACACAGGGACTTATGCATTTTATTGAAGGAACAAATAAGTAAACTATTCATCTATGAAGTTTGGGAGTCAAAACTGGTATTTCTTTATCTGAATCATTAAAAAAATAATTTTAGTGTAAAAATAATTAGGCTAAAGCAGATATGATATCACAGAATGTGTGTGCTTATTAAGCTGGAAAAAAGTTTTCTTTGCACTTAAAATTTTTGTTATATATTTTATATAGTTACTTAAATTTTAAAAAATGCAATGTGTTAATTACTACTTAAGAAATCAAAATAATGTTCCTGTTATATGGAAGTTGCATTTAAAGGGCAAAAAATAGGGAGAAAGTTGTCTTAAATAACACCACCTCTTATAGAAGTTCTCAGAATATATAAACTAACGAGAGTACAGTTCTATGGGAAAATGTTGTTATAATAAAAGCTAACCCCTAGTTGTTTACACTTTGTGGACTATTTTCATACAAACCAGCCTTGAATTTTAAATAGGGCATAAAGCCTTTAAGCTTGCCCAAGATTTGCTAATCCTATACACAAATATACAATTATCTTTGCCGCTCTCCTTCAGTCCAGCATCCCAGGCAAGTTAAACAGGGTTGTTTTCAGAATAAAGAAAAATGAGGTTCAAGGTCTGAGAGAAAGGTGGAGAAAAATGTACTATTTCAAAAAAGAAATTAGTCTTTTTTACTTTAAATGCTTTAAAGAAAGCATTTTTTTTGGATATTTGTAGTGATTGAAAAAATCACTTTTCAAAGTAAATAAACTAAATTCCAGACTGGAGGAGAGGGGTGAATAGAGAGTAGAGAATATAGAGATGAATATACGATATAGAGTAGAGGGATTTCTAAATGCCATTTTTAATATCCAATTTCCATATTTTATGCTTATACTTGTTCCTGGTCTATTACAATAGCCTCTTAGCTAGCTACTTGATTGAAGTGTTGGATCCTCCTATTAACACTAAATCATTCATTAGTTGTCTTTGGTTTTTCAGGACATAAATATAGAAACATAAGTTTAGCTATCAAAACTCTTTCTGATATGGTAGTGATTAACCTTTCCAACATTTCTGTGATACATGAAGTGTATCAATTAGAGTTAGGTGTTTCTTTTTTTGTTTTTGTTTTTTGTTTGTTTCTTTGTTTGTTTTTAATAAGAGGCCCAAAATAACAACTGAAAGAAGAGAGAATTTTATTTCCCTTTCATGTACAATTCTTTTTTTTTTTTTAATGTTTATTTATTTTTGAGAGAGAAAGACACAGAGTACAGGTCGGGGAGGGACAGGGAAGAGGGAGACACAGAATCCGAAGCAGGCTATAGGCTCTGAGCTGTCAGCACAGAGCCCGATGCGGGGCTCATACTCGCAAACTGTGAGATCATGACCTGAACCGAAGTTGGATGCTTAACCAACTGAGCCACCCAGGCGCTCCTTTTTTTTTTTTTTAATGTTTATTTATTTTTGAGAGAGAGAGAGAGAGAGAGAGAGAGAGAGAAGAAGAAGAAGAAGAAGAAGAAGAAGAAGGGGGAGGGGTAAGGGGAGGGGGAGGAGAGAGAAGGAGACACAGAATCCAAAGCAGGCTCCAGGCTCTGAGCTGTCAGCACAGAGCCCAACGCAGGGCTTGAACCCACAAACTGTGAGATCATGACCTGAGCTGAAGTTGGATGCTTAACCGACTGAGCCACCCAGGTGCCCCTCATGTATAATTCTTGAGGCAAGAAATCAGATGATGATGAAGCAGCTTTACTATATTTAAGTCTTTTGGGACCTGAGCTCTTTCTAGTTCTATGCTTTGCCACCCGCATGGTGTGGCGTCCATCCTCATAATCCAAATGAATCTCAAGTGTTGATATCTATGCTCTAAGCAGAATGTAGGTAGGGGAAGGAGGAAAAAAGAAGACATGTCATACAACATTTCTACTTCTGTGTCTTTAGCTGTATCTCAGGCTTGAGAACATACTGTATTCAAAGGGAACTTAGAAACTGAGTCTCCATTCCATGTGTCCACAGACCATTCTGTATGTAAGTCAATGACTTATGAAAGGGACCATGAATATCAGGTGAGAAACATACACAACTACTCCACACTGTCCTGTCTCTGCTATGTTTTCTTGACTCTATGTCTGTACATGCTAACTCTTATAGGTGGAGGTAGTTTTCCTGCAGAGTGTCAAAGTTAAGGCCAAATATATAGGCAGCAAATTACCAATCCTTCTGTAATACAAACATTCATAAAAACTTAACTTGCTTTTGGTCCAGGGTTTTATCCAAGTATCATTGTTCCCTGGTAGAGTAGATAAGATTAAGTGGTTTATGAAATCTCTTTTGGGGCGCCTGGGTGGCGCAGTCGGTTAAGCGTCCGACTTCAGCCAGGTCACGATCTCGCGCTCCGTGAGTTCGAGCCCCGCGTCGGGCTCTGGGCTGATGGCTCAGAGCCTGGAGCCTGTTTCCGATTCTGTGTCTCCCTCTCTCTCTGCCCCTCCCCCGTTCATGCTCTGTCTCTCTCTGTCGCAAAAATAAATAAACATTGAAAAAAAAATTAAAAAAAAAAAAGAAATCTCTTTTAAAACATACCTATAGGAAATAGAACACATTTGCAGTATTTAGGGTGTCTCAAGAGTACAGTCTCTTCACCCTTTTATTCATAGGTAGGCATTCCTCACATGATTTCAACAAAGCCCTCCACTTAAATCCTTCAGAAATTCTACCTCAAAACCCTCACTCAGGTAGAGTTAGCTGAAATGAATATAGATCTAGACTATTTCTTTTTTGTAGTCACTTAATTTGCATGTAGCTTTTATTAACAGGAAAATGAAGCCCCTAGGTTGGAACTGAGATCTTAGCTCACCTTCCTCTTCTAATCATAAGAATAAAAATTGTCAGCAGCCTTTTCCTCTTATTGGTGCTTGGACCTCCGAATATCTTCCTGAATGCTATGCAGTGCTCAGATTTGGCATACTCCCATGTCTACTCACACGGTGAATAGCATGCAGATCCACATTCCCATACAGTAACCAACTTTCTGAGGAAATATATTTTATGTACCCATTATTTATTAATGTACTGTAACAATTTACATTATTATTATGGATTAACTTTCTAATCATTATTATCAAATACGGTATAGTTATTTTGTTTCTGCTCAATGTAAACATGTTCCTTATTTATTAGTCTTGTTTTCATTGCACTCATGAGTTAGTAAAGTTAGTTAGGAGTGGGGCAATGTAGTGAGACTTCCCAGGTTCCCCCATACTATGTAGAGTTTGGATGTTACTGAAACATCTCTACCTTGCAGTTTCCTCATCTCTAAAATAGAGACTTTAGTAATATCTATATATAGCATTGCTAAGAATATTCAGTAAGTCCTTAGAACCTGAACACTTGATAAATCTGTTTAAAATTATCTTACCCCAGCTCACTAACCACATATATCTCCATTTAGAGTTAATTTCTTCCTTATCTTTTCTCAAATAGGGCTTAACCAAAGTCCTCTTAAGGGACTTATCAGAGTCTGCCTTTAATCAGGGGGCTGTGTAATTTATCTGTTGTCTTAATGAGGTTTTGAGCTCTTACAGAGCAGGCTTTATGTCTCCTTTGTGATTTACCAATAATACTTTGCAGTCATAGTAATTATTTAATATATATTTGTTTAGTTAGTCTCAACTTTTTAGAAGAAAGGGGTATAGGTGTAACACCTACAGTATTGCTTAGCTTTTCAAAATTTTTTCTTGATTCAGAATTTTCAGACCTGGGGCAATTACTTATATTTTTTTTTATCAGTATGCTTTACCTTTGTTGCAGTAGCAAACTCTTAACAGGTATCTGTTGATCAACTTATGGAGATTTCATTTTAAATTATCCTATATGTTCTGCAGACTTTGGAACATAGTCATCATTTTATACTCAGCTCAAATGTGCCTTCTCTGTGGAGCCTTATCTCATCAGCCTCCAGATATTCTTTTGTTTTATTCTTGGTTCTCTCATATCTTGTTTATCCTCTACCATTTTCTGTGTCATAATTTTGTAGTGATACATTCACATGTTTGTCTTCATAAAATGTATACTTTTGAGATGCAGTACTACATTTTTGTTATTTCATATCCTGTCATTCTACATGATATAACTGAAACTTTATATAGAATATAAGCGTGTGTTCAATATCCCATATATTCTTTCCAGCATTATTGAATTATATAATGAGGATTCATCGTCAGCCTAATGATTCCCAAATACTACATAATTATCAAGGTAGTTGAATAGAATTAAACAATCCATTGATTCACCATAGCAGTAAATAAAAAAATACTTGAGAAATATGTTTAGTGAGACTGAGAGGCATTGGGATTCATATATTCAGGAGCCCAACTTCTGCAACCAAATTGTCTGCATTTATATCTTGCCTCTACCTTTTTCCAGATATGACCTTATATAGGTTATTAACCTCTCTGTTTCTTGAAGTTCTCCATCTGCAAAATAGAGATAATTGTCCTCAATTCATAGGGTTGTTGGGAGGATCAAATGAGTTAATAAACATAAAGCTCTTAACAGTCATGTCTGACACATGGTAAGCACTATGTAAGTATTTTCTGTAGAATAGTAATAAGGCTTTTTCAATAAATCATGGTGCCCCATTTCCTGAGCATTTCAGTTAGTGAATATTTAACCACACAGAGTTGTTCACCTGCATTATCTGTGTTGGCTTGTATGTACTGTTGGCATTAGAAAGAGAATTTTAATGGATATTCAAGTCACTAGAAAGGAAGAATGAGGACAGTGAGCCCAAGGATAGAATAGAAAATGTGGGTCAGCAGAAGAACTGGATCTGCAGGACAAAAACTGTCTCATACACAACTACCCAGATCTGGGATGGAATCAAAGCCAGGTGGCAGCTGATGTGGCATTTGGAATGTGATAGCAGAACTCAGTTGCAGTTGACTAGTCTCTTCCTCTTAAATAACATCATGCATTTTAATGGTTTCATACTGAATGTTTAATGGCACATTTTATAAGTTGAAACTGCCATCTTCTCAATTTCATTTGTCATTTGGATGCCAGAAGCCCAAAGCTTCCTTTCACATAATTCCCCTGAGAAAGCAGCCTTATTGGAAACTACTTGTTTTCATCTGTTCACATGAACTTATACATTAAAATTCAAAGGGATAATTTTCCTTGCCTCCATATTGTTAAGTTCCATCCCTGTGATTCCAACGACTGGATTTTATATTAGTTTGATATTTTACTTTTTCTAGATGCTGAATTTGAAAGCCTTCCTATTTCTTCCTTTCTGATTCTTAAAATTTTTATTATATTTTATATCATTTTTTCTCTTTCCTTGCTTTCTCTTAAATAATGTGATTAAAGGTTAAAGAGAAGTACCTTGTTTTCTTGTGTTTTTTTTTCTGCTTTAGATTGGCCTTTTACAGCAAAAAGTATTAATTCTAATGTCATTTTGGTATTTGACTTTGCATTTTTCCTTGCTACATTCCTAGTACTCTGTTTGTATTTTTTCTTTAAATATTGACATCAAAAGTATAGTAGACAGAATAAAAATATTAGATTATTTTTACCAAGCTAGTTTACATTGCACACGTAACAACTAAAAATTAGAGCATTTAGTTGCTTGTCTCTCCAAAGAGAACTCAAATAAGACCACAATTTATCATGTATTGTTTTGTAACTGTCATGAAATTGTACTACATAGTCACTTCTATACCATTAAATAAGAACTATGGACTAGAGGTCTACTTGCAACATGGATGGTTTCTTGGATTTTCTGTTAATTACTACTATTAATTATAATAATAGTATACTATATTTATACTACTATAATTAATTATTTTTAGCATCCTTAATTCCAGCAGTTGGAAAGTTGAGATGGAAAAATAAGGTGTGTTGTGTATTGGAACATGTAAAAACAATACCAGAGTCCAAGCAAATTAAAATGGAAGAAAATTAATTTTATCTTCGTTGCCCAATCACATGCTTTTTTATTGTCCCTTTACATAAATGTTTCAGGAGACCATTGCTCTTCGTTTTTGCCTTTCTTCAGAAAATGGCTCCCTATTCCTGTCACAGTTTTGCAGTTCTTATCAATAGTAACAAGGTCAAGATTTGACCTGAGCCTAAGTCCCCCATAGCTACTCTGCCAGTTAAACTAGTAGATACAGTGGCTGAACATGACTTAAAGTAAAAAGAGATGCATTTTTAAATTTTCAATTACTTTAATTACTCAAAGAAATACAGACCCTCTGCTTTGTTTTCTCTAGATTGAGTATAAATTTTCTAGACTCTTTGGAGGATTTTCTGAAACTCTTTGTAAAAGTGCTTCATATGCAGTAAATTTATAAGAACTACAATTTAACTGATGTATTTCATAGCCTGAACTTAATGAGGGGAAAAAATAATCAACATTGTTGTCTTATTTAAATTAGTGCTGCTGTGCCTTCCCTCAAGGAGATTCATTGTGTTTTACGCATCCAAAAGTAGCTTCTATTGTGTTTCACACATTTGACTAGTTTAGAAGTATTCAGCCATATTCTGCTGGAGTCCCAAATTCTCGTTGCTTTGAATCTTCTTGATGCTTAGTAGTCCTCTTGGCAGGCTACCAGCAAGCCAACCTTCTTTGTTACCACAGTATCCACTGAGCTCACAGGAAATCACAGGAAAAAACAGCCTACCTCACCACAGACTGTTCTCACAGTCTGCATACTTCTTTTAGTAATTTTATTCAGTTTCCCCCTGCTCAAATAAAAACAGAGTATATAACAGTGATGTCTAACTCTAAAATGAGATAAATGATGCCAGTGTCCCGTTCCAGCAAGTGGCCCCAATTTCTATAACTGCTTCCCATGGATTTCTTCTTCCCTCAGGTTTTTCTCCTATCTGGTTCTTGGCTCCACCCCTTTAGAAATATCTTCCCCATTAGCTCAGTATTTTCCGCAGATCTCTCAAAAAGGAAGAGAAAACCCTTACCACTCACTGTCTATGAATGTCTCAACATTTCTTCATGTTTCTCAAGTCTCTGCTCATACAGATCATCAGGTGGGTGTGTTGATGTTGGTACAGTGAGCTGAATCACATCTTACCAAACCTTGCAGGGGGTGTCTTTCTTCCCTTCCTCTTTAAAACGTGGGGATATACCTAGCACTTGTTGTTTTCAGCTTTGGAGGGATATAGTAACAATTCTGAGGAATCAGAAAATGTCCCGTCAAAAATCTTGCTATTATTATTGAAGCAATTTCAAGCAAGAATGTAAATTAAGACAGGGGAGTTTGTGGGAGTACTTCAAGCAGGCTTCTGAGAAAAATGACAACTCTCCATGAGTGAAGGTGACGATGGCTGTGATTTACATATACAAATAATAATAATTACAATAATGCTCATAATAATGATAATGATATAATATATACAGGAATCTTCTGCTTTTCTAGAAACTGTTAAGTGTTTTGAAGGCACTTGTTTAATGCCTATAGTAACTCTGTAAAGAAGTACTATTAAAATTATTTTATTTTAGAGAAAGTGAGGCCACAAAATGTTACAGCTGAGAAGCAGTGAAATCAGTCTTTTAACCCAGGAAATCTGGCCTTAAAACTTTCTTTTTTTAACAAATCTGTTATTATCTCTTACTAAATAACATATAATTAAAATAATGACACCTTTATATTGATCAAAATGTCCACTTAGTTTTTTAATTTGAGTAGAGTTGAATCATGATGTTACATTAGTTACAGGTGTACAACATAGTGATGCAACATCTCCACATGTTAAACTATGCTCACTGAAAGTGTAGATACCATCTGTCACCATACAATGGTATTAAATATCAATGACTATATTCCCTGTGCTGTACCTTTTATTCCCATGATTTACTCATTCCAAACTAGAAGCCTGTATCTCCCACAGTCCTTTACCTATTTTGCCCATCCCCTCATCCCCTTTCCCTCTGGCAACCACCAGTTTGTTCTCTGTATTTATAGGTCTGATTCACCTTTTTGTTTGTTTATTTATTCATCTGTTTTATTTTTTTGATTACACATGTAAGTGACATTATATGGTATTTGTCTTTCTCAATCTGACTTATTTCACATAACATTATATTCTCTAGGTCAATCTATGCTGTTGCAAATGGCAGAGTCTCATTAATTTTCGTGACCGCAATATATTCCTGTGTGTGTGTGTGTGTGTGTGTGTGTGTGTGTGTGCGCGCGCGTGTGCGTGCCACATCTTCTTTTTCCATTATCTATCCGTGGACACTTAGGTTGCTTCTGTATCATGGCTACTATAAATAATACTGTAGTAAACTTAGGGATGTATATCTCTTTTTAAATTAGTGTTTTCATTCCCTTTGGGTACATACTTAGTAGTGGAATTATTGGATCATATGATATTTCTATTTTTAATTTTTTGAGGAAAAGAAGATAAAAAATAACAAGTGTTGGTAAACATGTGGGGGAAAAGGAACCCCCATACACTGTTTGTCGGAATGTAAATTGGGGCAGCCACTTACAGAAAACAGCATGGAGATTCCTCAGAAAATAGGTCCAATTTTTAATTAAATAATCCAGATTATTGGTTGTTGATAAAAATGTAGTTTTATTAATCCATATGTTTTTGTATCAAATATTTAGATAGCAGTTGCTAGTTACCTTTTGTAACTGTACTTATCATAAATTTATAAAATTAAACCTTAATCACGAAGGATAGTTGAAAAAATGTTGCACTTTAGGGCAACTTCAGTAGTGATTATTGAATGAGTTAAATTAGGTATGCAGAGTTTAGCAAAAGATCACATGTATGGGTTTTATCTTATGACATCTGACATCTTCATTTTACTTAATAACTATGTTACTAGTGTTACTCCTCTACCAAGCTAAAACATTTTATCTTCTTTTCTACTCAATAATTGAAAAAAAAACTCTAGTAAATTTTCAGATTGCAAATCCTTAAGACAAAAATACTTGTTGATATATTCTTCAATTTTATTTCTTTCTCTCTAATGTTTTTAATCCATTTATAAATACAGTATGTATATGTATATTTTAATCCATTTATAAATACAGTAGTATATATGCAACTAATGTGATGGCAAACTGAAAATTAATCATTGGGCAATTCTTTGAAATAAATATTTCATCAAGCACAAATATTCTAAATTAATAAAACTACTGTGATCATCTATGCCCACAGCATCCTAGAGACCCATATCCATCCCTATAATCCTTCTCAAAATATGTATTATTGGTAATAGCCCATTCCATTAAAAAATGTAATTCATTATAAAAGATTAAGCAAAATTAAGCTAAAGAACAGGAGAATTTTATTAGTTTTTCCTGAAATATGGACAGTTTTTTTAGGCTTTTGCTTTTTAAAGCCTGAGAAGATATGTATAAAGTAATTTTCCTAACTAGTAAAAATCATCACCTAGGAATAAGTTGCTAGCATAAATGCCAATATTGCATGATTTATTTATTGAGTGCCAAACCGTTTGTATGACTTTGGATGTCTTGCTGTAATTAGTGACTCTTACTAAAAACAACAAAAAGACGCATCAGTCTGGAGGGATAAAAAAATAACTTTGGTACATTGCTGGGGTTTTTAATAAGTTCAAATTTGTAGACACGGAAGATTCTCATGTCTTGGTTATCTGTAGCTTTGTAACAAACAAACACTGAAACCACATGGCTGAAATAACCATTTCATTTTGCTAGTAACTTTCTGGATCAGAAACTGTGAAGGATTTGGCTGGATGCTTTGTCTTTGATAGTTGTAGCTCATTTGAGGTGTCTGGTCCTAGAGAATGTATTTCTAAGTCTGGCTCTCCTAAGATCTTTTTCTCTCATTCTCTACAAAATAAATCATTCTTTAAGGCTCCCCTGGAGATTAGACTTCTTAAGCGTAACAACCTCAGGATATTTGGATTTCTTCCAGTGTGGCACAAGGCCCCTGGACACAAAGGTGAAATCTGCCAGGATTTCCTAAACCAGGATATGGCATGTACCCTTGTGCCACTGTCTGTTGGTTAAGGCCGTCTCAATCCAGTACAGATTCAAGGAATTGGGGAAAAAAGACCTCCACCTCTCTTTGGGGATAGAGTCAAAGGATTTGTGGTGATATGTAGTTTGAGGTATGTAATTATTAAAAAGACACTTTAGAAATACTGCTTTACTTCGTAGTTTTGATTTCCTTATTTCAGGCCAGTGCTGCATTGGTTAACATATGGCTCACCATACACTTTCTAATGAGAAAGCTTCAAAAAGCTCAATCCCCAAATGCCAGTACAAACACTAGCCTGGCAAAAAGTCACCTGAATTCCTCTCTTTGATACACAGAACCTAAGCTGCATGGACTTGTTTTCCCAACACAGAAAACATTATAGTAAACAAGGGATTTGAATTTAGATATTTACCCAGCTTCTCTGAATCCTGGGCTCATTTTTGCCTCAATCCTCTGCCAGGAGTTCTGCTGTTTTTCTTACACTTTGGCTCCCCACCTCCCCTGAGCTAATATGCACTTCCTGGCAAATTAGAAGCATTCCGGACTGGAGCAGAGATTGTGGCTTGAGGGTAAAATTAACTCTACCAACTGAATAGTTTCCCTGTTAATCAAAATGTGCAGTTGGAGGCTTAAAAATGTATGTATATATGTATGTATGTATGTATGTATGTATGTATGTATGTATGTGTGTGTGTAAACTTGGCTGTCAGTTAAAAAGGAAATACAAGCTAAACAGAGAGTAAAGTTTTCACGTATGAAAGGCCCCACTCATACTTTTATGTACCACTTAGTCTGTGGTCATTCATGCTTTGTGCTTTTGGTAGCACTATTTGAAATGCATACTCTCTGTTCTCATTTTTCATCTCTTACATATGTTGAACATTCTTACTGAGGGCTATAGTAAGTTATCATTATTCTTTTTGTGTTTAAATATTCAGTTCTTTAGTCTCAACTGCTCAAATATCATTGATGTTGCTCATTATCCATCTAAGGGTAATAGCAAAATGATAGTGTACTAGTGAATATCCATCCCATCCTTCAGAAGGTTCTTGAAAGCTACATGAGAAAGAACGTGGTTCTCTCTCTCTCTCTCTCTCTCTCTCTATATATATATATATATATATACTTATTTATATTTATATATATACAAATCCATTATGTTTACATAGATTGTTGTTCTACATTACAAAATTGCATTCTTTATGATTTGCTTGGCCACGCACACTTTTCTATCCTGTGGCATTGGTGTGCTGTGTCTTTATGGATATCGTCAACCTGTGCTAATTGAAATGTTTATAAAATGCTGATTCTGAAATATTGCAGCTTAACAGTTCAATAGTTCTTTAATGGGCCCTCTGTTTTATTAATGAAATGATTTATAGAAATATTTAATCTCACTGATTTACCATTAGCATTAATGAGTCTAGTTATTAAGCACTCTATTTCCAAAGGCTGTGAAAACAGGTCTGGCAAGTGTGTGTAGTATTTTGCGATGAGTTATTTGTGCTGAGATAGAATCAATGCTGTGGGAAGCTTATTTCTCAAGTGGAACAGTGTTATTTATGAACATGTAACTTGATGACTCTTTTTGTAATTTTCATACCATTGCTTTCTTATTTACAAGAAATTTAAAACCAATTATGAAAACCATCCCACAGATCTGTTAAAGACATTTAGATGATATATAAATATATTTTTTATATTAATCAAACTAGACTCTGGCAGTAAACCATTTGAAAATACTTAAACTGATCCTTGCCGAATACACAGATTTATTCTTTGTAGAAACCACATTTGTTGTTCCTGTTCTTAATCTGTATGGTAAATTTTTGAGATGACCATTCCTATTTATACAATCATCTTTAAATAGCAACAGAACCCCACAAAACACATTTGTGTCACTTAAGACCATTTTTTTCTGTTTTCATATTTAATATTTCATATTTTATGGACAGAATTTAGTTAGAAGATCTTAAGTATATTTATGTGACATCTCTTCAATATATGATGTCACATTGTAGGTCCTTAAAATAAATGGATGTTTGAAGGTTTTTCCCCCCTGCCAATATGAAACAAAACTATTTTAATTACCAATTGGATATCAAAGAAAGTGATTTTTTAGGTTTCACCTTAAGCCTTTGATGCTCCTAGCAATGTTTTTGCCTCTTTGATGTTTCAGTGGCTATTTTGATAACAAATTCACTGAAATAAATGAAATTGGGAGGAGGAATAAGAATATGTCTTGAGGGAAAAAAAAGAATATGTCTGGAGGTATAGGCCATCAAAAACGAGGTCCCGAACTGTTCAATAGCTTGAAATGGCATCAAATGACTCTGCTACTGTTACTCGCTCCTTCTAGCTTGTAATGTTGATTTTGATATCAACATTAGTTCATAATTAGGAACTGGCATGATCCAGTGATGTAAAATAACAGCATTATGTGTGTTAGCCCAATGAAATGGTGTATTTCCCCCTTTCTCTTGTTCTATTTTCTACTTGGAGCAGAATTTGTCTTTGTATTATTTGGCAGCATGTGGATATGATTTATGGTGAAGTGTTCGATGGATAACAAGAAACTGGGGGAATTTCTGAAAATCCCTCTTCTATCAGCTAGGCAAAACGTCCTTAACTTTTCTCCTACAAGTAAATTAATGGCAACCCATGATTTTATGGCACATTATAATTTCAAAGTTTTTATTTCTATTTATAAAGGAATTTAGAAGAAAGATCTGTCTGATTCTTTGACTACACTTGGATGAATTGAGATATGATTCGGGTAATTTCAAGAGAAGACACCTGTACATTTTCAAATTTGATTTTGTTTTTTAGTTATCTAAGCTACTCAAATTAATGGAGTAATATAAATTTAGAATTGATATTTTGATAACATTGTATACTGAATGTTCAAAACAAAGGTGATTGAATATGTGAGTTAAAATCCACCTGAAGCAGGGGTGCCTGGGTGGCTCAGTTGGTTAAGCATACGACTTTGGCTCAGGTCATGATCTTGTGGTTTGTGGGTTCTATCCCCGCATCGGGCTCTGTGCTTACAACTTGAAACCTGGAGCCTTCTTCAGATTCTGTGTCTCCCTCTCTCTGCCCCTCTTCTGCTTGTGCTGTTTCTCTCTGTCTCTCTCTCAAAAATAAACAAACATCAAGAAAAACAATCTGAAACAATCAAGGCTAAAGACTTTTAAATTGCCAGTAAGTTACTTTGCAAGGGGATCACAATATACTCAAAATTCTTAGAGGCCTTGTGTAATAAAAAATAATAATAATAATGAATATAATTCCTTTTCTTAAGATATTTGTATTTTTTTAGGAAGCCTTAAAAGAAAATATGAAATCTGAACAAATATAAATTAACATATGGCCTTTAGGAAACCATAAGAGAGAAAGATCTATAATGTAGGATTGATACAAATTAGACTCTGGATAATACTAAGTCAGAATTTTTAGAAAACCTCAAATTATATCAATTAAGGAATGTATTGGTATAAGGTTTTTCAAATGAAATTTTTGACTTCTCTTTTTTCTACTTAAGCAGAGTGTAATCAAGAGTCCATGAAATTTGCTGCATATAAAATAGAGCAAAACTAAAAACTGAAATGAAAATAGAATAAATAGTAGAAATTTAAGATTATATTGCTTGTCTTTTTTTTTTTTTTTTTTTTAATTTTTTTTTCAACGTTTATTTATTTTTGGGACAGAGAGAGACAGAGCATGAACGGGGGAGGGGCAGAGAGAGAGGGAGACACAGAATCGGAAACAGGCTCCAGGCTCTGAGCCATCAGCCCAGAGCCCGACGCGGGGCTCGAACTCACGGACCGCTAGATCGCGACCTGGCTGAAGTCGGACGCTTAACCAACTGCGCCACCCAGGCGCCCCGCTTGTCTTTTTTTAATAGAAAGAAGTGTAGGTACATGATTTCTTATTCATATCTCTAAAATTTAAAGAGCTTCATAAAGGAAAACTTCCTAATAATTTATTTTGTTACAAATCCTGACCTGAAACAATGTAAGCCTATTTAGAGGGTTTTTTTTTAATGCCACTTAATGTAAATGTTTGTAAGTTTTGCTGATGAAACATTAATGTGTTATGTAATAAATAGTATATATACCTTATTATCTTTCTTAAATTTCAGTGAATCCAAATTCTGACACATTTTCCCCAAGAATTTCATGTGAGATAACTTGAATTTAATTCAAGTTTAATGCCTTATGTTGATAAAAACGCCCACCTTGCATCTGTTTGTTCTCAACATTACTTTTTATTACCTGTAAGGGATTGTGATTGTGAATCTGGGCATCACGACAGGGGTTAAAAGCAGTAGAAGACTGATATAGTTAGCTTGTGCCTTTTAAGGGATATGTTTTCTTTTCTTTTATTATTTTTTTTTCTTTTAAAGAAAATAAAATGTAGTGTTTCAGAACATAGACTTTAGAGGCAGAATGACTTGGGTTTGGATACCTCTGCCTTACTTGCTTTTTGACTTTGGACAAGTCATTTTGACTTTCTAAATCTCTACTATCCTTTCTGTGAAACAGGGATGAAAACAAAATTATATACCTGTAGAGTTTATATAAAAACAATGAAGTATTGCATGGAGAGAATTTAGGCCAATGCCTGGTTTATATTGCATTTAATAATTAGCTATCATGATGAAAAATAGATCTGGTCTAATGTTAAAATATGAAGGGAGGAATAAGAAAAAGTTTATTTTAATGCATCCAGCATCAGTAGGATTACTGGACACTGGATACTGGATAATCTCTAAAACTATTTTCTAAAATAGATATTTTTATGATTGTTTTCTGAAACAAAAATCTGATCTCTAACCTTTTAACCTGTGGTAATCATGCTTAAATTTTTAAACATGTCTTAAGTTAGCTCATTTGGGGAGCACAAAGAGGTGATATGATGAACAACATCTACTATTGAGTAAGATTGCAAGTTGCATAGGATTCAGAACACAGTTGTAGTTTTCAGTCCACAAACTTCAAAGGCCACAAATTCTTCCAAATCTCTGATTGTGTTTAAACTAAGTTACAGTGTAAGTGGCTGATTCTTGTCACAACTTGTCACAACTCTCATTGAGAAAAATCAAGTGAAAATTATGAGAAACAAATCACTTGCAGAGTAATTTATTCATAGATATTTTGAACCTAGGAAGACCATATAGAATTAGATAATGTAATGCAACCATCACTTTATTTTATATAGTGGAGAACAAGAACCAAAGAGGCTAATTTGTTTGTCTAATATGACACAGGTAATAAGTAGCAGAAATAAGCCTGGAATTAGTTTTCTAAACCAGTTTTTCACCCTTTTCATAGTAAAACTCAGAAGTGTATTATTTCAAAAAAAGTGTGCAAATTATAGACTCTTCTGTATGAGCAGAAAGACAGTGTGGCATTTTAAGAATAAAATAAATATTATTATGTGATAGATGGGGCAATTTTTTATTGTAGCTCTTGTGATAGCACATATCTTTGCATATAAATATACTTCATCATGCTAGAATCCACTGACAGTGTTTCATGTGGAAACACATTTGGTCAACTTGCTTTATGTCTCAGACAGCTTTTATCAATCAAAAGAACAAAAATAATTTTTTTAATGTTTATTTATTTATTTTTGAGAGAGAAAAAAAGAGTGTACGAGCTGGAGTGGGGCAGAGACAGAGGGAGGAAGAGAATCCAGCAGGCTATGCACTGACAATGACGTGAGGCCCAAAAGCACAACTGTGAGATCATGACTTGAGCCAAAACCAAGAGTCGGATGCTTAAACAACTGAGCCACCTTTGTGCCCCGACAAAAATAATCTATCAACACCAAAATACAGATTCTTAAAAAGGATGAAATTGGAAACATGAAAGGTGTAGGTTTTCAACATACATGACTAATAAAAATTCCAAGGCTAAGACAGTATTAGGAATTATAAAAAAAGTCAAATCTATATTTCCTTATTGGGTAAGAATTTATATTTATTTATGATTCTTTTATAATCTTGTTTGTTTAACTTACTGTGTAAATGGCTATTTTAAAAATAGATTTTATATTTTTTGTCATTAATTTAGTGAATTCCAAGGAAGATCCAATACACACATAAACACACATACACAATTGTAGATACTATTCGACTTGAACTTATTTTTATTTATCTATTGTTTTAATGTTTATTTATTTTTGACAGACAGAGAGAGATAGAGTGTGAGTGGGGGAGGAGCAGAGAGAGAGGGAGACACAGAATCTGAAGCAGGATCTGGGCTCTGAGCTGTCAGCACAGAGCCTGATGTGAGGCTCGAACCCAGAGACTGCGAGATCATGACCTAAGCTGAGGTTAGATGCTTAGCTTAACCGACTGAGCCACACAGGTGCCTCAACTTGAACTTATTTTTAACGTTGTTGTTAATATTAGGTTGTTAAATGTGCTCTTATTGTCTTGGGAGTGTTTCAGATGACTCCAAAGGAAACTCAGATGACTTACGATTATAAAGTATTTATTCCCCTTTCTAGTCATCAGAGCTTGAGAAAGTTAAATGATAAGCCTAAACCATAGTTTTCTTGTCTCAAAAATGGGAATAATACAACATGTATCTCTGGTGATTGTTGTGGGGATCAAATGTGACAGGAAATAAAAAAAGTATATGCTCAGTATGTACTAAATATTATCACTGTCCTTATCAACTTAAATGTGTAAGTTCTACAAGTTATGTCAATTAGACTTAAGGATTAATTGAATTTTTGTTGATGAGATGGCAAATTCAACATTTCTGGTGGACAATTTGAGAAAATATATCAAATACCTTAAATATTTTTATGCCATTTACCTTTTAAGAATGTATTAAATTTAAGTTTTTTATATTAAATTTATGAGTATACTCAAAAAGAATTTGTAAAATACTATTCCACAAGTGTTCTTTATAAAAATTAAATAACATATGGTATTTATATTTTGAAGCTACTAAAAACTTCTTAAACTGATTGATGAAAACACAAAATAACTGATATTTACTGGATCATAATTCTAATTATAGGACTCTACTCCAAATATTTAATAAAAAAACTGTGCTATTATATACTTATATAAAAATGCCCAATGGAGCACTTTTATAATTATTAAAAATGTGGGTATGTAAAAATTTATATAAAAAACTTCTGAATGCCTTCCTCACAGTCATCACTACAAAATATATAGCAGGAGAAAACATTAACTTGAAGTGCTGAGCCAAACCAAACCAAACCACAGAAATACTATAGCAGATCTGAATGCTGTCATGACTGTGTGTGTGTGTGTTTCTGTGTGTGTGTCTGTGTGCATGTGTGTGTAGAAAATGGGTGGTGTCCTACGCATGAGATGGAGTTTAGTCAGAGAACTGGTTACAGGAATTGTTTTTAAGGTGTGATTTTTTTCTTGGTTAACATTGATCACCTGCTTTTTCACAAAGACATTTGCACAGCATAGTTACCTATTGCAATAGTAACTAGGTGACTGATCTACTACCATGGGTGTTCTCTCCTCCACCTCAGCCCCTTCAAAACCTTAGGGCTGGTAGATTACAATGTAGGCAGGCTATTTCTCCAAGGTTGCTATTTTTTGAAGATGTAAAACCCATGTAACTTGATTAGTGTGATTGCCTGGTAGAGCTGTCTGAAAGGAAAAGATCAACAGTGGTTTTTGTCTCAATAATGTTTTTTATCCCTTTGGGGTTCTCCATCTTAGAACACATGGGGATATCCTCATATTCTTTGGCATTTCTTTATTGCACATTACCAGATACAATAGGTGATACCCTCTGGAGAAAATGAGTTTACATGTAAAATAACATATATAAAGGAGGAATGTGAAAGAAAGGAGTACATACATCATCTTTAAATAGTGCTTTTCCCTGATTGTTGTTATTATGGGTGATTTTGTTTCATTGTATTTTTTTAGTGTTTTCTACATTTTCAGCCAAAAGTACAACATGACTGCCTAGTTTATATTATCATACTAAGAAATATATATACTATTTTAAATAATATTTGATTTATTCATCTAGAGGATTCACAGCATTCCACATTTATGAATAAGTTTTCATCATTGTTTCCTAATCTCCTTTAAAAGTTCTTATTTTTCTTTCCATGTTTGAATGTCATGTTTTAAAAGTAGTAAAAGATGGGTGCCTGGGTGGCTCAATCGGTTGAGTCCAACTCTTGGTTTTGGGTCAGTTCATGATCTCATGGTTTGTGAGTTAGAGTCCCACATAGGGCTCTGTACTGACAGGATGGAACCTGCTTGGGATTCTCTCTCTCTCCCTCTCATTCTGCCCCTCCCCTGCTCACACACTCTCTCCTTCTCTGAAAATAAATGAATAAACTTAAAAAAAAAGAAGTTGTAAAAGATGTCATATTGAATTGGGCAGTCCCCACGATGACCTTCCATTGAATAATTGTCTACATCTGTTAAGAGTTTTCTTCCTGAAAAAGTAAATCATACCTAGGATATAAGGATGATTCTTTTAATGAATTACCATGTTTAGACATGGATAAGATGAAGGAGTTCTGGAGAAAAATACAGGAATGATTTGCTAGAAGCACTTAAAGAACTCATGGAAGCTGTTAAACTGATGGGTATGATTTATTTCAGTAAAAGGGTCCAGATTAAGGTCGCAAAGGTAAAAGGCACATAGGGCAGAGTCCAGAGGGAACAGATGCAGGCTTCCAGTTATCTTCCCTCAATTGGAGTCTTACAGATAAGGCTTAATTCTTTTAGTGACAGTGTGTGACAATACACACAGAGTATTGAGGTTGAGCTTCCCATCAACTGAGAACCTTAGTGTCCAGGATTTTTACTGGGCATTGTTCAATAGACAGGACTGACTGCCCACCTGGCTGATCTTAGTTACTTAATGTCTAACCCCTCTAGATAGAACACTAATAGTGCCTGGTCCATGGCTGCCACAATAAATCACATTGTTAGTATAAAATATCTGGATGGCCCAAGTACTCAGTTAAACAAAGGCATCTTGTTACAAAGGATATTCTAAGAGCTAAGATTATCTCCCAGGAGCTAAGCAAGGTTAAACCTTTCTGTGAATACTCAGGGTTTGCACAAGTAAATTTTCCTTCCTTTGACTTGTGTTTCCAGTAGGGATGAACGAAGGAGTGGGAAGTTACATTCAAAGTCAGTGGGATTGTTTGTACCAATAAATAAAATCTAAAAGGTTTAACTTTTAATATTACATGAGAGACAGTATGGAATAAAAAGAGGACTGGTTTTGGATACACAGTGCCTAGGTTTATACAGGTGCTCTACTATCCAACTAGTCATGTGACTTTTTTTTTCAATACACGAAATGTATTGTCAAATTAGTTTCCATACAACACCCAGTGCTCATCCCAAAAGGTGCCCTCCTCAATACCCATCACCCACCCTCCCCTCCCTCTCACCCCCCATCAACCCTCAGTTTGTTCTCAGTTTTTAAGAGTCTCTTATGCTTTGGCTCTCTTCCACTCTAACCTCTTTTTTTTGTTCCTTCCCCTCCCCCATGGGTTTCTGTTAAGTTTCTCAGGATCCACATAAGAGTGAAACCATATGGTATCTGTCTTTCTCTGTATGGCTTATTTCACTTAGCGTCACACTCTCCACTTCCATCCACGTTGCTACAAAGGGCCATATTTCGTTCTTTCTCATTGCCACGTAGTACTCCATTGTGTATATAAACCACATTTCTTTATCCATTCATCAGTTGATGGACATTTAGGCTCTTTCCATAATTTGGCTATTGTTGAGAGTGCTGCTATAAACATTGGGGTACAAGTGCCCCTATGCATCAGTACTCCTGTATCTCTTGGGTAAATTCCTAGCAGTGCTATTGCTGGGTCATAGGGTACGTCTATTTTTAATTTTCTGAGGAACCTCCACACTGTTTTCCAGAGTGGCTGCACCAGTTTGCATTCCCACCAAAAGTGCAAGAGGGTTCCCGTTTCTCCACATCCTCTCCAGCATCTATAGTCTCCTGATTTGTTCATTTTGGCCACTCTGACTGGCGTGAGGTGATATCTGAGTGTGGTTTTGATTTGTATTTCCCTGATGAGGAGCGACGTTGAGCATCTTTTCACGTGCCTGTTGGCCATCCGGATGTCTTCTTTAGAGAAGTGTCTATTCATGTTTTCTGCCCACTTCTTCACTGGGTTATTTGTTTTTCGGGTGTGGAGTTTGGTGAGCTCTTTATAGACTTTGGATACTAGCCCTTTGTCCGATATGTCATTTGCAGATATCTTTTCCCATTCCATTGGTTGCCTTTTAGTTTTGTTGGTTGTTTCCTTTGCTGTGCAGAAGCTTTTTATCTTCATAAAGTCCCAGTAGTTCATTTTTGCTTTTAATTCCCTTGCCTTTGGGGATGTGTCGAGTAAGAGATTGCGACGGCTGAGGTCAGAGAGGTCTTTTCCTGCTTTCTCCTCTAGGGTTTTGATGGTTTCCTGTCTCACATTCAGGTCCTTTATCCATTTTGAGTTTATTTTTGTGAATGGTGTGAGAAAATGGTCTAGTTTCAACCTTCTGCATGTTGCTGTCCAGTTCTCCCAGCACCATTTGTTAGAGAGGCGGTCTTTTTTCCATTGGATGTTCTTTCCTGCTTTGTCAAAGATGAGTTGGCCATACGTTTGTGGGTCTAGTTCTGTGGTTTCTATTCTATTCCATTGGTCCGTGTGCCTGTTTTTGTGCCAATACCATGCTGTCTTGATGATGACAGCTTTGTAGTAGAGGCTAAAGTCTGGGATTGTGATGCCTCCTGCTTTGGTCTTCTTCTTCAAAATTCCTTTGGCTATTCGGGGCCTTTTGTGGTTCCATATGAATTTTAGGATTGCTTATTCTAGTTTCGAGAAGAATGCTGGTGCAATTTTGATTGGGATTGCATTGAATGTGTAGATGGCTTTGGGTAGTATTGACATTTTGACAATATTTATTTTTCCAATCCATGAGCAGGGAATGTCTTTCCATTTCTTTATATCTTCTTCATTTACCTTCATAAGCTTTCTATAGTTTTCAGCATACAGATCTTTTACATCTTTGGTTAGATTTATTCCTAGGTATGTTATGCTTCTTGGTGCAATTGTGAATGGGATCAGTTTCTTTATTTGTCTTTCTGTTGCTTCATTGTTAGTGTATAAGAATGCAACTGATTTCTGTACACCGATTTTGTATCCTGCAACTTTGCTGAATTCATGTATCCGTTCTGGCAGACTTTTGGTGGAGTCTATTGGATTTTCCATGTACAGTATCATGTCATCTGCAAAAAGTGAAAGCTTGACTTCATCTTTGCCAATTTTGATGCCTTTGATTTCCTTTTGTTGTCTGATTGCTGATGCTAGAACTTCCAACACTATGTTAAACAACAGCAGTGAGAGTGGGCATCCCTGTCGTGATCCTGATCTCAGGGAAAAAGCTCTCAGTTTTTCCCTATTGAGGATGATGTTAGCTGTGGGCTTTTCATAAATGGCTTTTATGATGTTTAAGTATGTTCCTTCTATTCCGACTTTCTCAAGCGTTTTTATTAAGAAAGGGTGCTGAATTTTGTCAAAGGCCTTTTCTGCATCGATTGACAGGATTATATGGTTCTTATATTTTCTTTTATTAATGTGATGTATCACATTGATTGATTTGCAAATGTTGAACCAGCCCTGCATCCCAGGAATGAATCCCACTTGATCATGGTGAATAATTCTTTTTATATGCCGTTGAATTCGATTTGCTAGTATCTTATTGAGAATTTTGGCATCCATATGCATCAGGGATATTGGCCTTTAGTTCTCTTTTTTTTACTGGGTGTCTGTCTGGTTTAGGAATCGGAGTAATACTGGCTTCATAGAATGAGTCTGGAAGTTTTCCTTCCCTTTCTATTTCTTGGAATAGCTTGAGAAGGATAGGTATTATCTCTGCTTTAAATGTCTGGTAGAACTCCCCTGGGAAGCCATCTGGTCCTGGACTCTTATTTGTTGGGAGATTTTTGATAACCAATTCAATTTCTTAACTGGTTATGGGTGTGTTCAAGCTTTCTATTTCCTCCTGATTGAGTTTTGGAAGCGTGTGGATGTTTAGGAATTTGTCCATTTCTTCCAGGTTGTCCAATTTGTTGGCATATAATTTTTCATAGTATTCCCTGACAATTGTTTGTATCTCTGAGGGATTGGTTGTAATAATTCCATTTTCATTCATGATTTTATCTAGTTGGGTCATCTCCCTTTTCTTTTTGAGAAGCCTGGCTAGAGGTTTGTCAATTTTGTTTATTTTTTCAAAAAACCAACTCTTGGTTTCGTTGATCTGCTCTACAGTTTTTTTAGATTCTATATTGTTTATTTCTGCTCTGATCTTTATTATTTCTCTTCTTCTGCTGGGTTTAGGCTGCCTTTGCTGTTCTGCTTCTATTTCTTTTAGGTGTGCTGTTAGATTTTGTATTTGGGATTTTTCTTGTTTCTTGAGATAGGCCTGGATTGCAATGTATTTTCCTCTCACTGCTGCCTTCGCTGCATCCCAAAGCGTTTGGATTGTTGTATTTTCATTTTCATTTGTTTCCAGATATTTTTTGATTTCTTCTCTAATTGCCTGGTTGACCCACTCATTCTTTAGTAGGGTGTTCTTTAACCTCCATGCTTTTTGAGGTTTTCCAGACTTTTTCTTGTGGTTGATTTCAAGCTTCATAGTATTGTGGTCTGAAAGTATGCATGGTATGATTTCAATTCTTGTATACTTATGAAGGGCTGTTTTGTGACCCAGTATATGATCTATCTTGGAGAATGTTCCATGTGCACTCGAGAAGAAAGTATATTCTGTTGCTTTGGGATGCAGAGTTCTAAATATATCTGTCAAGTCCATCTGATTCAATGTATCATTCAGGTCCCTTGTTTCTTTATTGACCGTGTGTCTAGATGATCTATCCATTTCTGAAAGTGGAGTGTTAAATTCCCCTGCAATTACCACATTCTTATCAATAAGGTTGCTTATGTTTATGAGTAATTGTTTTATATATTTGGGGGCTCCTGTATTTGGCGCATAGACATTTATAATTGTTAGCTCTTCCTGATGGATAGACCCTGTAACTATTATATAATGTCCTTCTTCATCTCTTGTTACAGCCTTTAATTTAAAGTCTAGTTTGTCTGATATAAGTACGGCTACTCCAGCTTTCTTTTGGCTTCCAGTAGCATGATAAATAGTTCTCCATCCCCTCACTCTCAATCTAAAGGTGTCCTCAGGTCTAAAATGAATCTCTTGTAGACCGCAAATAGATGGGTCTTGTTTTTTTATCCATTCTGATACCCTATGTCTTTTGGTTGGCGCATTTAATCCATTTACATTCAGTGTTATTATAGAAAGATACGGGTTTAGAGTCATTGTGAGGTCTGTAGGTTTCATGCTTGTAGCGATGTCTCTGGTACTTTGTCTCACAGGATCCCCCTTAGGATCTCTTGTAGGGCTGGTTTAGTGGTGACGAATTCCTTCAGTTTTTGTTTGTTTGGGAAGACCTTTATGTCTCCTTCTATTCTAAATGACAGATTTGCTGGATAAAGGATTCTCGGCTGCATATTTTTTCTGTTCAACACATTAAAGATCTCGTGCCAATTCTTTCTGGCCTGCCAAGTTTCAAAAGAGAGATCAGTCACGAGTCTTATAGGTCTCCCTTTATATGTTAGGGCACGTTTATCCCTTGCTGCTTTCAGAATTTTCTCTTTATCCTTGTATTTTGCCAGTTTCACTATGATATGTCGTGCAGAAGCTCGATTCAAGTTACCTCTGAAGGGAGTTCTCTGTGCCTCTTGGATTTCAATGCCTTTTTCCCTCCCCAGTTCAGGGAAGTTCTCAGCTATTATTTCTTCAAGTACCCCTTCAGCACCTTTCCCTCTCTCTTCCTCCTCTGGGATACCAATTATGCGTATATTATTTCTTTTTAGTGTATCACTTAGTTCTCTAATTTTCCCCTCATACTCCTGGATTTTTTTTATCTCTCTTTCTCTCAGCTTCCTCTTTTTCCATAACTTTATCTTCTAGTTCACCTATTCTCTCCTCTGCCTCTTCAATCCGAGCTGTCGTCGTTTCCATTTTGTTTTGCATTTCGTTTAAAGCGCTTTTCAGCTCCTCGTGACTGTTCCTTAGTCCCTTGATCTCTGTAGCAAGAGATTCTCTGCTGTCCTGTATACTGTTTTCAAGCCCAGCGATTAATTTTATGACTATTATTCTAAATTCACTTTCTGTTATATTTTTTAAATCCTTTTTGATCAGCTCATTAGCTGTTGTTATTTCCTGAAGATTCTTCTGAGGGGAATTCTTCTGCTTGGTCATTTTGGATAGTCCCTGGAGTGGTGAGGACCTGCAGGGCACTTCCCCTGTGCTGTGGTGTATAACTGGAGTTGGTGGGCGGGGCCGCAGTCCGACCTGATGTCTGCCCCCAGCCCACCGCTGGGGCCACAGTCAGACTGGTGTGTGCCTTCTCTTCCCCTCTCCTAGGGGCGGGATTCCCTGTGGGGTGGCGTGGCCCGTCTGGGCTACTTGCACACTGCCAGGCTTGTGATGCTGGGGATCTGGCGTATTAGCTGGGGTGGGTAGGCAAGCTGCACGGGGGCGGGAGGGGCAGGCTTAGCTCGCTTCTCCTTAGGTGATCCACTTCAGGAGGGGCCCTGTGGCAGTGCGAGGGAGTCAGACCCGCTGCCGGAGGGTTGGCTCCACAGAAGTACAGCGTTGGGTGTTTGTGCTGAGCGAGCAAGTTCCCTGGCAGGAACTGGTTCCCTTTGGGATTTTGGCTGGGGGATGGGCGAGGGAGATGGTGCTGGCGAGTGCCTTTGTTCCCCACCAAACTGAGCTCTGTCGTCCCGGGGCTCAGCAACTCTCCCTCCCTTTGTCCTCCAGCCTTCCCACTTTCCGAGCAGAGCTGTTAACTTATGACCTCCCAGATGCTAAGTCATGCTTGCTGTGAGAATACACTCCGTATGGCCCCTCCGCTTTTGCAAGCCAGACTCGGGGGCTCTGCTTGGGCGGCAGGCTGCCCCTCCGCCCCGGCTCTCTCCTGCCAGTCCGTGCAGCGCGCACCGCCTCTCCGCCCTTCCTACCCTCTTCCGTGGGCCTCTCGTCTGCGCTTGGCTCCGGAGACTCTGTTCTGCTAGTCTTCTGGTGGTTTTCTAGGTTATTTAGGCAGGTGTAGGTGGAATGTAAGTGATCAGCAGGACACGCGGTTAGCCCAGCGTCCTCCTACGCTGCCATCTTCTCTTATTTTCGGGAAATCTCTATTTTTAAGGGTGTCTCCCTCACTGTACCAAGAAGAAGACAGTACCTAAATCTCTAGAATGTTATCCCTGGTCATGTGACCTTTTATAACTATCATAATTAGTTGCCTCAGTTTCATCATGTATAAAATCACTATTTTATTATAGCTAATTCTCAGGCTTATTATTAAGAGAATCAACTGACTTAATATATATACAAAACTTCAAATTGTGTTTGGCAAGTAGCAATAATGTGATAAATGTCAGCGTATTATATCATTAACCAAATGCTGGTACATATTTAGGTCTTTTGAAAGAGCCCAATACATACTACTATTGATTTATTTTACTTGTCATCTTATTCAGTTGACAAAGAAGTGATGGAAATGAATATATGGACTTCTATACTTCTGTGAAATTTTGTCTCCTGGGAAAATTTGACCCTTTTCTCATTTACTGGCATCAAGTTCTGACCTTCCATTCTAACTGAAAAAGAAATAATTTTGGGGTGCCTGGGTGGTTCAGTTGGTTAAGCATTTAACTAACTTGGTTGGTTTCAGCTCAGGTCATGATCTCATGCTTTGTGAGTTTGAGCCCTGCATTGGGCTCCTCGCTGAAGGTGTCCCTCTCTTTGCCCCTCCTGCATTCACTCTGTCTCTCTGTCAAAATAAACAAATAAAATCAAAAAATTAAATAAACATATCTTATTATCAAATAAAGATAAAATGAGTTTATTGTATGTATAGAGCAAGTACACTGAATGAAAGCATTATTGGGTTAGCTCTACTGGAGGTAAAGCTCTGGATGGGCTAGCTGCAGGTATGTTCAGACATTGTTATTTTTTCTGTTTATGGCTTATATTCACAAGGGAGAGGGAGTCTGATTAATATTGGTCATGTGCCCACACTTTACCCCGGAAAAGGCAAGAAAACTTGAAGGACAGCCTCACCAATTCTCATTTTATCACAATACTGTGAACCCTTTGTAGAAAATGTAGGCACAATTAAGCACACTGGGAGATGGGATGCTATGTTTGTATATAGTGTTCCTTCACTGTTGTAAATAGTATTATCCAAAAGCAAAGTCTCTGAAAAGCATAATGTGTGGTCAGATACTCAAGTACTCAATGGCCTAGTTTAAACCATGATTTAAAGTACTAGAGCAGATGATTTCAAGCTCTTTTTATAGTATATTTTTTTCACTAAGAATATGATACTAGAGTGGTATTCACTAAGAATATGATACCTAGAATATGATACCTGTCATATTCACTAAGAACATGATCCCTAGATTATGATACCCAAGAATATGATACCTCAACTCAATGTGTATTAAACTTGAGAAATTTATATACATGTATAACTACTGATAATTTTAAATTATAAGTCATGCAAAAATATAAATTAAGGATGAGATATAAAAAATAGAAATAGAAATTCAAATATTTTCTTCCTCTCTTATCTTGGGTGACTCTTTTGTGCTGGAGACTGATAAAATTGATTGAATGTACAGCATGTTAGGTATCCTATGTAAATGATATTTTTTTCTCTCCATCAAGATTGGATAGCATTAGAAAGCCACAAACCAGAGACCTGCCCAAAAAGCAAGTACTTTTCATTGTAGTTTGATAGCAGATGCATGTGTGTTGGTGATGGAGCATCCATGAAGCTTACCATATCATTGTCATACAGAGGGATCCCGCTAGAGCACTTTGTCCTTAGACTAGGAGCTGCTCCCTAGTACCTTTCTTGTGATCCCTTTGGTGATTCTCTAAAATCTTCCTTAAGAGTGTAAGGACCTTTCTTTCCTAGAATTCAAAATCATTTGGTGAGGCTTCTGCCTCTTCTAAATAACCTTCTTTTGCATTATTAACAGGTCCATGAGTCACCATTATCAACAGAAATAATGTTATCTTTCCTTTAGACAGGGACATTAAATAGTACCTGTGTATCACATATAATCACTCCCGTTTAGCAGTTAGCAGTGACAACTGTGCTTTTGAAAAGACTACAAATTTTGCATAGCTTCAGGTTCCTAAATTTCTCAGTGGTCTGACCTCTGAATAAATTTTATTATATGTAATACGAAATGCTATCTTTGCTGTTAGAGATTAGTGAGAAGTTAAGTGGGTGATTGTGGATTTGCAGGTTTTTGAACTGTTAGCAATAGTTATTTAGCTTTGATGTGGTATTTTGTGGCAAAGAGAGGGACACCTTCAGCGAGGAGCCCAATGCAGGGCTCAAACTCACAAACCATGAGATCATGACCTGAGCTGAAACCAAGGGTTAGATGCTTAACCAACTAAGCCACCCAGGCACCCCCAAAAATATATATTATATTCATAATATAATCAAAACTCTTTTCGGTAGATCTATTTCCAATATGTCCAGAGAGATGGGATTTTCTACATCTAGTAGGAGTTACTTTTAATAAACCAAAAAGATACCACAAAATCCAAGCATTAAATTCCCTTTTGTTTTTTAAAGATGTTAATAGAATATTCAGATATTAAAATATTTTGAATTACATAATGTACCAAAAAATCAAAGCAACTTATTTCTTCATTAAATAGATATAAAGGTATATATGCTTTTTAGCATCCAGTACAATATAGCTTCACCAATATATTAGGCAAAGTGCTAATATTTTTTTGTTATTTTTTAACCTACAAACAGTGCTTTCACATGGTTCAAATATGTTAACAAAGCTTTGTCAGTAATAAACCTTTCTTCACTTCTAAATCATCTTTTTGTATCATATTTGATATTATGAAATTATTTGATAAAATTGACTTCAAGTTTCTTAATTTATATTGACAAAAGTTTTGAAGGCAAAAAAGAATCAATTATGTGTATGCTTAAAAATAACTTTAATATGTACAAAGATAATACAAACTTACTGTTTAAGAGTTTTTAAAGAATAAAACGGTTCTTCAGATTTTACCTAAATTACCATAAATTCTAAATTGATACAGTTAAGTATAATGGAAAAATGTCCTTATCTGATGTAATAAAAAGATAGTTATACTTTTTTTGGCAATATGTTAAGTCAGCATTAAGACTATATGTAGTTCATCTTCTTTTTTAAAAAATATAAAATAAGGATATTTGTCATATGAGAAAAATAATAGAAACCTACTTTGCCTCAGCAAGAATATGCAGTAAGTTCTTGAGATCGTGTTGGCACGTCACTGGCTGTCCAAAATGACAATGGATAAGATCATATAAAATCGATGTACATGTTGCTATTCTTGTATTTTCTGTGTAGATTTCATAGCTTCCACCACTCTTGCTTTATATAATCCTGAGATAAGGGATTGAGTTGTTACTAAAAGGATTTTTGTGACTTTCTGGAGATGAAATATGTGGCCTACAGATTCATGAGAATTATAGCAGCACGAGCATGAGGGGACTTAACAGTGTTGGGTGTATTCCAGTAATAATCTTTTAAGGAATTCCTTAGGGGTAGTTTCCTCAAAAGAAAAATTGCAAAAAGAAAAACAGACAAGAGTTTTATTATAGCTTTTATATATGATCTTTAAACAGTAAATAGTAAAGATTTTTAAACCAAATTGAAAATGCAAAATAAATTGTGGCAGTTTAAAATATTCTCCCAGAAATCTTCTTTGAATTAATTAAATGTCTGATTTTATTATATAATTTATCACAATGGTCAATAATCTCTAATTCATTTATCTGTCTTCCCTGCTGAAATATTAGCATACACAGACCAGTTTTCATCTCTAATTCAACACTGTATATACTCAATCCCAATCACAGTACCTGGGTACTTATTAAATATTTATAGAATGAATTGAATGAGTAAATATGCTAGTGTTATATTTAAACAAGGGCATATGTGTGTAAATTTGAGTGTATGAGTCCCTTTTTTTTCACTAGAATTAATTCTTTTAGGAAATTAGGCTCTGGCTTTTTTGGTGTGATTTATTGATTTGTTTTTTGCTTAACATATGAAAAGTAGGTTTGAAACTATCAACAGTAAAAGCCATTCTTTATGTTATAAATGGAAAGGAATATATTTGCCTTTTTTTTTCCTTGATGATGAAGCTGCGACTCCTCATTCCTAAGTTTTACATGTAGTGAACTGGCAAAACAAAAACAAACAAAAAACAAAGCAAAGGAACATTTAAAAAGTCAGGCGATTTGATAATTACATAGGAAAAGTTTTCAGTAATATATTAGAAATCTATTGGCCTTTTGTACATTGTGGCTTATACTTTAAATATAAATTTTCATGAGGGAATTCAAAATTATATTCAAAAAATGTCAGTGAATAAATGTATAAGAATGAGAGGACTTATACAATTTATTTATTTATTTATTTTTTTAACGTTTATTTATTTTTGGGACAGAGAGAGACAGAGCATGAACGGGGGAGGGGCAGAGAGAGAGGGAGACACAGAATCGGAAACAGGCTCCAGGCTCTGAGCCATCAGCCCAGAGCCTGACGCGGGGCTCGAACTCACGCACCGCAAGATCGTGACCTGGCTGAAGTCGGACGCTTAACCGACTGCGCCACCCAGGCGCCCCACAATTTATTATTTTAGTTTTTAGAAAGAGTGAAAGAGAGCATGTGAGTGAGGGAGAGGGACAGAGGGGTAGAGAGAGAGAGACAGAGAGAATCACAAGCAGGCTTCAGGCTCAGCGCAGAACCTGATGCAGGGCTTGATTTCATGACCCTGGAATCATGACCTGAGCAGAAATCAAGAGTTAAATGCTCAACCAACTGGGCCACCCAGGCACCCCAGACAGGACTTATACAATTATGTAGCAGTATTAGGATGCAGTGAAAAATTATTTTTGACCATCTTGCTTAAAATGATTTCAGAACATTATCTAGTATATTTTAACAATTTTTAAATATTGTTTAATTTTATTAGTATTTGCACTTATTTACAAATGATTTTCCACCCTGTATCAAACTTCATAAATACTACACAAAGTATGTGCACCCTCATATTAATTGGATTATTACTTCTGAAAGTAAATGACAAAATGAATTTTAAAATCTGTATTCAAATGAAATATCTTTAAATCTACATTCTGTTTGGATTATGTAATTTTTTAAAATTCTTAGAGTATTAAATGCTAATACAGGCTCAAGTCATTTGTTCTTCATTTCCATTTTTGAGCTTTCATAACTATTAGCAGTAAAATTTTATTTTTAGTTTCAAAAAGTGATATAAAACAAGGAAAGAAATCTTATTAGTGAGATGATGTACAAATTTTTTTTTATTTTAAACATGTAAAATTTGGGGTAGTTTTATCTTGTCCTAATAGTTTCTTAGAAAACTGCTACATTCTTGTACAAATTTGGACCCATAATAGGTAATGTGAGTGAAGTGTTTCCCAAAACTTAATATATCAATAACTCACCATTTAAAATACTTAAATTCAAATGTAATTTATTTCCCAAAACTTGTTCCAACCATCTTCTTTCTTTTCCTTAATTAAGTTAATTTTGATGATACCTCTACAGGCTTTGGTTCAACAATAATTTGAACTGACTTCTATAACTCTCTTGGCAAAGACATTAATTTTTAAATATTTGCTCCCTCAAGCAGTAATTTCACAGATATAATTGCAGTGAACCACACCTATGCTATTATTATATTAAAGTTAATTTTATATCATTAGTCCAACTAAAATGGTTCAAGTTAAAGAGCTTAAAGATTGGTATAAAACAGAATATTATTGATACATAGCCATAGAGATCTGCATTGCCATAGAGTTCTAAAGGTGGAAATACCTCATTGATTGTCTAATCTAAAAATTTGCTCTCGTAGTTGAAAAAAAATAGTGGTGCAGGGCACCTGGGTGGCTCATTTTGTTGAGCGTGCCACTTCGGTTCAGGTCATGATCTTGTGGTTTATGAATTTGAGCCTCACATCAGGCTCACTGCTGTCAGCCTGTCAGCACAGAGCCCACTTTAGATCCTCTGTCCCCCTTTCTTCCTCTCCCCAACTTGTATCTCCCAAAAGTAAATAAATATTTTTAAAAAATTGTGGTTCAAGAATAAATGTCCAACAAACCAGAACTATGTCTCATTTTTAATAAAGTGCTTGTTCTTCCATTATACAAGTGTTTAATATGCTACAATGTTTCTGATACTATATTTTCAGCTAAGCTTTGATTTTCAATCTCCAATTGAATCTCAGTAGATTCTACTTAGATGCTCCACTGTTAACATTCACTAAGACCAAAAAAACTAAATATATCTTCTTACACTTCCAAATCTGGGTTATCGGCATTAATACTTGAAATACTGAAATCAACATTTACTCTCCTCTCCTATAGAATTGTTCATCAAGTAATAAAATAGCTAGCAATATATAATAGATATAGGTCTGAGTACATTATGTGGATCATCTGATTACCTCTCAAAGGAATCTATAAATGAATTATAAAATGTAAATGAATCTATACTTCCTGCTTAAAAAGGGTAAATGATCTTATATAATGGAACTTGCTCATAGACACAATGTTATTGGTTCACCCAGGTTTTACTGGAGATCATCTGAGTCACAGCTCTCTCCAATGACTACTGTAATACTTGTCCCACTAGAAATTTCCCTTAAAATTTCCTGCTTTATTTTTCTTTCCTTTCATTCTGCTATGATGACTTTATTCCACAATCATGTATTAACAGATGCCTGTGGAGTGAGATGGATGAAAAAGGTATTTATAGTAAAGAGATAGTTGATATAATAAAAGTTTTTTCAGGATAATAGATGTATAGAGAGTGGAAGTGGGTTACATGTTTTAAAAGCTGGCAATCTCAAATTTAAATTTGAGTGAAATTAAATAAATGTGGATTTTACTAACAAGATGTAGTCTTTTCTGGAATATCACTTTTCACAGCTTCCAAGACTTGGCTGTTACCCTTTACAATTATTTGCCCCTATACAGGTGTGTGTGTGTGTGTGTGTGTGTGTGTGTGTGTGTGTGTGTGCGTGTGTATATATATATATATATATAAAGGGGTGCATATATTCCTTTGAATATTGAATATATATTGAATATGTGTGTGTGTGTGTATATATATATGTATATATATATATACACACACACACATATATATATATGAATTAGTCACTGACCTTATTTATTTATTTTTTCTCTGAAATACTCCTCTCAGCTAGTTCAGTGACTATTTCATTCAATAGTTCCAATTCAATAGTTAACTTTTTACATCCAATCAAAGTTCTGGGTAAGACCATAGGACACTTACTTTTTGGGGGATTGTAAACATAGATTATTGGACAAATCTAAAAGTAGATAAACTAACATGTTGATTTCCAACATCATCTAGTAGTGGTGTGCAATGTAAGAATTAAAATTTATCTTACAAAAAGTGCTAGCATTAAGCCAAAACTAAAATATAAATGTTCCTGGGAGGTTAATGCTTTGATATTATTAGACTATACCTTATTGAAGAAGGATTTTTGAGATAAATTTTTGTTTAATAAAGGCTACCATTATTGTTGTTGTTGTTGTTGTTGTTGTTAAACAAATCCCCAAATTCCCCAACTTGGTAGCTGCACCAATTATAGTTTTTCTCAGACCCTGTAGCAGGAGGCTTAAGGAGAGTTTAACATGGGTACGAATGACAATGGAAGTCTCCCAGGGGTAATACCTTCCATGGAGAATACTTTGAGCAATAGACAAGTTTATCGACTAAAAACAGAAGGTTATTTTGCCCAAGGAGGAGATGCTATGATAGTTTTTAACCATTATATTTTATGTAACCTATATTTTGGCTACATTATGTTTTAAGTTGGATCTTATGAATAGTGTTAGTAGTTCTTAGTGAGTTATAAATCATATTTTGCATCTGTTCCTGATTTGGAGGCTTTTTATATTTGGAGTATTAATACTAATTACAATAATTTTATATATAACATCTGTCCTAGTCTCAAAGAATTCATGAAGTCATAACCTAAGCATACATAAAAAAAGGAGTTTATATTACTTAATTAAAATGAGACCACTTATTCAAATTCAGATTTTTTTACCCAAATTTATTGTTAAAAATATGTAGTATAAAGATTATTGAATGAACATAATTGCATAATACAGTGGTAATATACTTTTCATATACATGGGTTTTGCAAATATAGAACATGGGTTTCTATAGAATTAAAAATACCTAATGGGCCTATTATATCTACAAACTATAATTAATCATTTAATATTTACTTCATATCTTTTAAGATTATTATAATCATACTAGATATTATTTACTGTTTTAAAGTTTTTGTTTTAATTCCAGTTAGTTAACTTACAGTCTTATATTAGTTTTAGGTGCACAATATAGTAATTTAACACTTGTATATAACACCTTGTGCTGATCACAAGTGCCCTCCTTAATCAACCCAACCCCCCACCCAATTCCTTTTTGGTAATCATCAGTTTGTTCTCTGTAGTTCAGAATCTGTTTCTTGATTTTCCTTTCTCTTTTTTCCCCCTTTTCTTGTTTATTTATTTCTTAAATTCCACATGTGAGTGAAATCATATATTTGTCTTTCTCTGACTGACTGACTTCGCTTAGCGTATTACTCTGTAACTCTATCCACGTCATTGCAAATGGCAAGATTTCATTCTTTTTTATGACTGAGTAGTATTGCATTGTGTATATATGCTACTCTTCTTTGTTCATCAGTCAGTGGACACTTGGGCTGTTTCCATACTTTAGCTGTTGTAGATGCTGCTGCTATAAACATTGGGGTGCATTTATCCCTTTGAATTAGTTTTTTTTTTTTTTTAATTTTTGGATAAGTACCTAGTGGTGCAATTATTGGACTGTAGGGAAGTTCTATTTTTTAACATTTTGAACAACCTCCATACTAATTTCCAGAGTGGCTGCAGAAGTTTGCATTCTCACCAGCAGTGCAAGAGGGTTCCTCTTTCTCTGCATTCTTGCCAGTGGCTGATGTTTCCTGTGTTGTTGATTTTAGCAATTCTGACAGGTGTGAGGTGATCTCTCATTGTAGTTTTGATTTGTATTTCCCTGATGATGAGTGATGTTGAGCATCTATCTTTTCATGTATCTTTTGGCCATCTGTATGTCTTATTTGGAAAAATGTCTATTCATGTCTTCTGCCCGTTTTTTAATTGGATTATTTGTCTTTTGGGTGTAGAGTTTCATCATTTCTTTATATATTTTGGATAACAACCCTTTATCAGATATGTTATTTGCAAACACCTTTTCTCATTCTGTAGGTTGACTTTTAGTTTTGTTGATCATTTCCTTTGCTGTGCACAGCTTTTTATTTTGGTGAAGTCCCAATAGTTTATTTTTGTTTTTGTTTCCCTTGCCTCAGGAGACATATCTAGAAAAAAGTTGCTATGGCTGATGTTAAAGAGGTTACTGCCAATGTTCTCCTCTAGTGTTTTCATGGTTTCAGGTCTCAGATTTAGGTCTTTAATCCATTTTGAATTTGTTTTTGTGTATAGTGTAAGACAGTGGCCCAGTTTGATTCTTTTGCATGTTGCTGCCCAGTTTTCCCAACACCATTTGTTGAAGAGACATTCTTTCTCCCATTAGATATTCTTTCATTCTTTGTTGAAGATTAATTGATTGTATAGTTGTGGGTTCCTTTCTGGATTTTCTATTCTGTTTCATCAATCTATGTGTGTATTTCTGTGCCAGTACCATACTCTTTTGATCACTACAGCTTTGTAATATGACTTTGAAGCATGAAACTGTGATGCCTCCAGCTTTGCTTTTTCTTTTTCAAGGTTTCATTGCCTATTTGGTATCTTTTATGGTTTGATACAAAATTTAGAATTGTTTGTTCTAGTTCTGTGAAAAATGTTGGTGGTATTTTCATCAATATGGCATTAAATATTTAGATGGTGTTGGATAGTATAGGCCTCTTAATGATATTTGTTCTTCCAGTGCATGAGTATGCAATGTCTTTCCGTTTGTTTGTGTCATCTTCAGTTTCTTTCATCAGTGTTTTATAGTTTTCGGAGTGTAGATCTTTTACCTCTTTGGTTAGATTTATTCCTAGGTATCTTATTGTTTTTGGTGCAGTTGTAAATGGGATCAATTCCTTGATTTCTCTTTCTGCTGCTTCGTTATTGGTATATACAAATGCAACAGATTTCTCTATATTGATTTTGTATCCTGTGGCTTTACTGAATTCGTGTATTAGTTCTAGCAGTTTTTTTGGGTGGAGTCTTGTGGGTTTTTTACATATAATATCATGCCTACTGCAAATCGTGAAGGTTTTGCTTCTTCTTTACTGATTTGGATGCCTTTTATTTTGTTGTTGTTGCTGTTGTTGTTGTCTGACTGCTGTGCTTAAGACTTCCAGTATTATGTTAAATAACAGTGATTAGAGTGATACCTCTGTCTTATTCCTCACTGTAGAGGAAAAGCCCTCAGTTTTTCCCATTGAGGGTTATATTAGCTATTGGCTTTTTGTATATAGACTTATTATGTTGAAGTGTGTTCCCTTTAAACTTACTTTGTTTAGGGTTTTTATCATGAATGAATGTTGTAGTAGTATTTCCCCTTTTAATTAAAGAATGTAGTAAGATCATCTGTCAAGTTTCCTTTGTTATATTCAATTTCAGCATATTAATCACCATCATATCTGTTTAGCTATTTTCCTTTCCTCTTTCACTTAAAAGGTTGTCACACATAATTTTAATACCCATTTTCCTTCCCTGGATCACTTTAGTTTTTCCATTGAGACATCACCATTTTCAGGTGAAGTGTACCCAGGAAGAATGCCAACTTATCTAGAACTTGGATTCCTTAGTCTAAAAAATCAAAGATCCAGCCACTTGATTTGATAGAGACTTTATATTAGCTGTCACTTACATTAAGAGTTTAGTTTTGGGAGGCACCTGGGTGGCTCATTCAGTCAAGCATAGGACTTCGTCTCAGGTCATGATCTCACAGTTCATATGTTCGAGCCCCACATGTGGCTCCATGCTATTGGTGCAGAGCCTGCTTGGGATTCTCTCTCCCTCTCTGCCCCTTTCTCTCTCTCTCTCTCTCTCTCTCAAAATAATAAATGAACTTAAAAAAAAGAGTTTAACTTTTTTACTAGACCAACTCCTTGAGGTATTTTCAAAACTGTGGTTCTGTTTTTGCTGGTTTATCAGCACCTGTGAACTAGTGGAGTACAATTGTAGGCTATGATAATTTTTAATATGCTTACAATCAAATATGTCTTCCATTTGAATGAAAAGTATGCCTCTTGAAATAGTATTTTAACTATATATCTTAAAATGAATGAAGATGACTTTGAAATCAATATGAAACATATATCTTTTAACATAGAGAAAAGCATTAATATGTTAAACAAATTAATTTGTGGTCGTTACATACATGATGTCCTTTATGCTGATATGTATTCCTAAGATTCCTAAATTAGGTAATGAAATTGCCATAACATTTTTTTCTTCAGTATTTCTGTTAGTAAATAAGACATGTTTTTCCTGAGTGTAATAAGTTTCCCTGGGCAAACAAAGTATGGCAAACTGATGGTTTAGAAAAATAGTAATTTTTCTATTATAGTTTTCAAAAGGGGAGATACCTGAAATCATGCTTAGCAAGATTGATTCCTTCTGGAGGCTCTGAGTGAGAAGCTGTTCCAGGACTTTCTCTAAAGAAATTATCAGTAACTGCTGGTGGTTCCTGGTAATCTTTGACATTCCTTGCCTTACAGCTTCCTCACTCCAATATTTTCCTCCATTGTCATGTAGCCGCCTTCTCTGTGTGTCTCCAAGTGTCTGTCCTCTTCTTATAAGGATGCTAATCCTTGGATTTAGGGCCTGTCCTAATCCATTATAACTTCATCTTAACTGACTGCATCTGCAAAGATCTCATTTCTAAATAAGCTCCACATTCTTGGTTTTGGGGTGGACATAAATTTTGGTGGGGACATGCAAAGACTCTCAGGTTTTCTGAGAGTTTTGTAATTATTGGTGGTATAATCCACATGGAACTTTGATGCTCAATTAATTAGTTATTCTTTATCCTGGGATGTACCAGTAATTAACTGAATTTTAGAGCATTATAGTTTCTACTTATATATATGGAAGATAATAATTTCCATTGCATTCTACTTCATGATGAGACCATACAAAACAGGAATTTATAACTCCTAACGAAGTTCAATAACTTAATAATATCATTTGAATAACAATTCTCATCTGTGCTAGTAATCTCTTACGTGATCTTGGATGAGTCCCCTGCCTACCTAAAAATTGCATGATTCATACATAAAGTAAAGAGGTTGAACTAGAATGATAGATGAAAAAGCAATATCTTGTGGGTCAGTTAATCTCTATACATATTTTATTTGGCCAGAAGAATAATGTAAAACAGTGAATTTGATTGCCTTTATGCAAGATTTTGTACTCTCCAGTTATTCACATTCCTTATCCATTTTTAAAATGTCATGTTGGCTACTTCATATTTAGAAACTTGATGACCTCCAAAGGCATCTGAGTTGTGACCCTAGAGTTTTCTAACTCTATAGTCTCATAATTACTAAGTTACAGATTATTTTCAAAATTATAAAGTCACATTCTGTGACTAGTTTATCACATTTGAAAATGTTATAAATTTATTTGACTCCTTAAAGGACATCTATTTAATAGGTATAAAATACTATTATGCTGCAATCTCTTTCTTACTGCTTGAAGTACCACTGTGTATTAAGTGGACATCTGCATTTAGCTTTTCATTATGACTTCTAGATTATTTCTTTGAGAGGTTAAAACTAATTCAGCTCCTATCAGTGGATATGAGTAGTCACAATTGCCTCTGCCCAAGGACACTCATGTAAATCAAATGTTAATTTCATCTCTGCAAGGTGCCATTAAAACAGCAATAAGCTGTCTGCCCACATTTCAGCTTTGTGAAGACAACATGCATTTAAATACTCTTTTATATCCTTGGCCTTATGCTCACTAGAGAAATTTCTATTCAGAATAACTTTTACTGCCAATGTCTGTCCATCTTCTCTCTCTTCAAAGTAATACCCAGTCCTTGGAAAAGTCTTAATTGGTGCTGACATACAGACCAGTAGTTGAATATCTATATTCTAAATGCTAATATAATTAAATATTCTACTTACAAATGGGTTTTACATATAAATTAATATAAGATGTAGAATTCTCCTTTAAGGAGGGAATGAATCATGCATGCCACAAAAGATGCTTGAGGTTTCACAGAAGAGATAAATTGTTATGAAAGTATTTATTAAATTACAGTACTAAGTGCTATGATGAGAAACTGTTATTCATGAGAAGACCTTTTCCAGGTAGAGAGTTCAAAAAAAGGCTCTTTGAAAAAGGACAATTACTTATTTTCTTTATTATTGAAAACACAGTATTACATTAGTTTTAGGTGTGCAGCATAGTGATCGACAACTCTATATGTTACGCTAACCTCACCACAAGTGTAGCTACCATTGGAAGGACGATATGTAACTTTTTTTTTTTCCACGCTTATTTCTTTATTTTGAGAGAAAGCATGAGCGGGGGAGGGGCAGAGAGAGAAGGAGAGAGAGAATCCCAAGCAAGCAGTATACTGTCAGCACAGAGCCAGATGCAAGGCTCCATCTCACAAACTGAGTTCATGACTTGAGCCAAACTCACGAGTCGGACACTTAACTGACTGAATCTCCCAGGCACCCCAGGACAACAATGTTTTAAAAATTTGACTTAAGTGGAGAGTACATGGCCAATGCAGGGATAACAAATCTGGGGAGTTACCCTCAATATCCCAGATCTTTTTCTCTGAACCTCTTGATTGCCTTGATTGCCCATAACCTTGAAAATGCTGGTAAAACTTGACACTAGGTACATAACTGGATAAACTAATCACAATGTCTTTTTGTCTTCTAAATTTCTGATAGAATAAAACCAATACCTTTCTGGAAGAGAATATCATAATTCAGAACCTCTACAATATTGTATACACAGTGTCCAACTTTCAGACACAATGATCAGGCATGGTAAGAGGCAGAAAGACATGACTGACAATAACAAAAGGGGACTGGGTATTGTATGAAAGTGATGAATCACTAAATTCTACACCTTAAGCTAATATTATACTGTATGTTAACTAATTGGAATTTAATAAAAACTTGAAAAAATAACAAAAGAGGAAATATATAAGGAATTACATATATGCACATTATACAATAATGTCTTTGAAATAAAGACGTTGAATATATTCAAGAAAATATATTACAAGATGAAATATTTTATAAGCAACTGAGAAAATAAAATATTGAAATTCAGTGACCAATATAGGGGCTTTACAACAGAAGAGACAGAGAGAAAGACATGATTAGTGACAAGAATATACATCAGTAAAGGTTATCTAGGATGGAGCAAGGAAGTTGGAGGGATATAGAAACTAGAGACAAGAACAGAAAAAATATGTAGAATGTATGGACAAAAATACACACACACACACACACACACACACACACACACACCTGTGTGGGCAGCATTCTTGGTAAATATAAATAAAGAGGGAAGAAAACTAGGTACATCATAGTGAAATGGTTGAAAACTGAAGATAAAGAAGAAATAAAACCCACCAAAGAAAAAACACAAAGATGCAACAGAAGAAATTGGTTAGGTAACTTTTCCACAAAATAAAAGTAGAAGAAAGTGGAATATCTTTTGGAACTATAAAACGAGGTAACCGCTAGAATGGAATTATTTTGTTGAATGCAAAATTCTCTCAAAATTGAGTTTAAAGAGAAGCATTTTCTCATAAGCAAAAACTGAGGGCATTTGTCACAACCAACTAGTAATAAAAGAAATAATAAACAGTATATATCAGAAAGAAGGAAGATGTTCCTGGAAAGAAGCAAGAAAATGCAGAATGAGGTAACACCCTTGTAAGCTGTAAATAGGAAAGTTAGTCAAACAAAAATATTGGCAGAATGAAAGTTGTGGTAAATCTTGTGAAAGTTAAAATGTATGTACAATCAAATCTATCCAATTCCTGCAAAAACAAAACAAATGCTAAATAGATGTAAAGAGTTCTAAGGTTTGTGCATTATTTTAGAAATGGTAAAAGTTCTGTTTTAGAATAGATACAAGTATGTCAAGGATACAGGTTATAATCTCTTGGCTAACTACTCAAAGAATAATAAACCATAAGATCTGGTAGATGAGAAAGGTGAGCAAAAGATATTAATCCAAAAGAAGTCAAGATAGAAGAAAACAAAACAAAGAACAGCTGGGATAAACAAAAAACAAATAGTATACTGATAGCAAAAATAAATACTGATAAAATCAGGAATTACCACAAATATAAGTCAGTAAATATGTCAATAAAAAGAGAAATATTGCTAGCTCTCTAAAAACTGGTATGCTATTGAAATAAATTTTAAATTTCATTGAACACTAGAGCTTAACAGAATCTAGATATGTAGAAAATCCACAAAAATTTAGATATTAAGCAATACACTTCCAAGTCATCTGAATCAAAGTAGAAATTATCATGAACATTAAACATACATACATATTATATATGTAATATAATAATATACATATATATGTATATGTTTAACCTAGTGTTCACATATTATCACACAGCAAAATTAGTGAAATGTAGTAATACCATACTTCAAGGGAATTTATATTGTTAAGTGGAATTATTGGAGACAAAAATAGTGAAAATCAATTATCTAAATCTATCCCTTAATAAATTAGAAAAAAAAAAGGTAATAAGTCATCCATTAAAAATTAGTGTGAAAATAGGGGCGCCTGGGTGGCTCAGTTGGTTAAGCATCCGACTTCCGCCCAGGTCGTGACCTCACGGTTTGTGAGTTCTAGCCCCACGTCGAGCTCTGTGCTGACAGCTCAGAGCCCGGAGCCTGCTTCAGATTCTGTGTCTCCCTCTCTCTGACCCTCCCATGTTCATGTTCTGTCTCTCCCTGTCTCAAAAATAAATAAACGTTAAAAAAAATTAAAAAAAAAATAAGTGTGAAAATAAAACAGAAAATGCACAATGTAGAAAGTCAACAATATCTAAAACTTTTTTTTTAATGAATATAACTGATAAACCACTAGAATGATATAGAGGATGTCCCTCTAGAGCCCATAGAAAAATAGATATTATGAAAAAGTTATACTAATTAACTAGAATTTAGGTGAAATGGAAAACTCTTAAACACAACTTCTGAAAACAGACATAAGCAGGAATAGAAACATATGTAGCCCTATATTATTAAAACTGTGCAATACATAATAGAATACATATATACAAATAAAGATGAAATTTTCAGTGGGGTTTTTCCAATATATGAGTTTAAATTCAGATGATTTTTTCAGTGTATTCATATAAGGAAGAAATAATGCTAATTTAGTAATAAAGTGTTTTATAATTTATTTTGTAAAGCCAGCATAATCTTGATTCCAAATCTTGAAAGTAATATATAAGAACATAAAATTATAGGTCAGTCTTTTTAAACAAGTAGATGTAAAAAGTCTTGAAAATGAAAACACCTCAAATGATTTTAGGTTTATTCCTGAAACGCTATATTAATTTACCATTTGAAAAGACAATTTAAGTCTTCACTTTTATAAAATTCAGTGAAAAGTCATATGATCATCTTATTAAAGAAAATTTATTTCATAATATATAGTACCCATTTGTAATAAAACAAGCCAAGCTCCTAGAAACCTAGAAGTAAAAGACAATTTGTGAATGTGATAGAGTAGCTACACTGAATTTGCAGCAAGCATCCTACTCTGTAATCTTTCTCCTTATACTGGGATAGAGACTAGAATGTCTGCAGACCCCAATCCTATTGGAGACCTTCGTGACATTACAGAGAGGGATGAAATTAAAGCCCAAGAAACAAAAGTCTCTAAAGACAATTTTTCCCCAAATCTTAATCTGATTAAATCATTCCCTTGTTCAGAACCTTTTGGTGGATAAAGTTAAGCTCCTTAGCCTGTTTTACAAGGCCTTTGTGATCTGGTAATTGTTTACCTCTCTTGACCCCTAACCGAACCTCGATCCTCTATGATTTAGCTATGCATACTTAGGAGGAAGGTAAAGCAGCCAGAGTATGATCAACTTCTGTGATTATCCAGGGTACATTGCCAGCTGAAAGTAAAGGAGGCAGACAAACCAGTCTAAACTTGTCCACATGATCTCTAGATCTCCAGGTAAATGGTCACATAATATTTATGGAGAGGAGAGCTTTTATCTGTGAAATTCTTCACAGGGTGTTTTTTTTTAAAACATTGTGTATAGTATTTAAAAACCAGAATCTATGGTTTTATAATTCATGCTGCCTGGATAAGGTCATGTAAACTGGAATATAAAATAAAGATTTTTCATGAACTAATATCTCTCCATGATGTAAGTTAATATCTATGTAACGCACTTAGCGACCCCATCTACACTGGGCCGGAAAGTGCACATCCAATGCAAGGATGGAGAATTTGGGAGGAACCACAATCAGTGTTCCAGGCCTCTTTGCTTGACTGAGTTTCTTTCTTTATTTTCCTTCCTTCCTTCCTTCCTTCCTTCCTTCCTTCCTTCCTTCCTTCCTTTCATTTAATGTTTATTTTTGAGAGAGAGGGAGAGAGAGAGAGCACACACACACATACATACACGTGAGTGAGTGAGGGGCAGCAGGCTCCAGGCTCTGAGCAGTCAGCACAGGGGCTCCAACTCGCAAACTGTAAGATTATATCTGAGCCAAATTTGGATGCTTAACTGACTGAGCCACCCAGGTGCCTCTTGACTATCTTTATAGTTATGTCCTCATAAATATTGATATTGCTTGATAATGAGTAAATTCTCTGATTCAAACAAGAATGGTTTTACAAACCAATCCATTATTTTATTTTACAGACCTTCACTCATTCATTCCAAGAGTTGTTATTATCACTTTGAATGTATTATTGACACAGAAGATAAGACCTTTGCTATTTTTTTAATGGATCTTTAAGTTAGAGGAGATGAAGAATAAACAAGTTAACTAAAAAAATATGATTAAGATAATTTCAAATTCTGTTAAATATTAGAAGACAATTAAATAGAGAGTGCTTGAGGTAAGGAATACATTAGTTAGGGAGGGCAGTGAATGGACATTTTAAATGGTAACTTCTGAGCAAAGATTTCAATAGTTTGTGTTTGAGATACTTAAAATGATCTAAATGAAGAATGGAAGAGATGAGAACCAAAGCTTAGTAGGCGGAGAGATAATAAAAGGAGAAGTGGCAAAGCTCTCTGATGAGTTGAATATGGAATGAAAGAGAATTCGAGGCTAACTAAATTCTTGGAATTGAGCAGTTAGGTAAATGGTAAAATTATTATTTGAAATAAATAGACTTAATTAAAGAGGAACAAGTTTGGGAGGTGGGATTGAAGGGAAGAATCACGTTATTTGCCATTAACTTTGAGACACCTAATTGTCATATAAGAGGACCTTGCATAGGAAGTTGGATATCTGTGCTTTGAGTTCAGGGGAGAATTCTGGTCTGAAGTTATTAATTTAAGAGTTATCAGCATGTAGAAACTAAAGAAATCAGACTGGATAGAATTAGCCGGGCAGGGTGTTTAGATAAACAAGAGAAGATGACCAAAGACTGAGTCCTGAGTCATTCAAATATTTAAACTATTGAAGAAAGAAAAAGCTGGCAAAAAAGTCTTGGAAGGACTGTGTGGTGAGATGAGAGAGATTGTGGTATGCTAGAAAATAAATAATAGACATGTTTTAAGAAGGAAGGAGATAAAATATGACAAGCTGCTGAAAATTTAAATGAGGGCAAGAAATTATTATATTTGGCAAAGTGAATATTGGTGACCTTGCAGAGTGGTCTTAAAAGACTCCTGAAAAATACCTAATTGGAAGGTGATCAAGAGAAAATGGGATGTAAGACTAAGAAGATATTAAATATTCTATTTCCCTTTAACAAGGGCTACAGAAAACGAAGTAGCACCTTCGTTCGGGAGAGCACTTGCATTATCTATGTAAGTTAGTAGAAGTAATCCATCAGAGTGGGAATCTTGATTAGAGAAGATGAACATTAGGAGAACAAAGAACCTTCTGTTATGATTAATTGGAGTGAGAGCCAGGATACAAGTTATAGTTCAGATTTGGAGAGAAACAGGACTATTTTAACCAGAGAAAAATACAACATATTGGACACTATTGGTAGGAAAATTAAGTAGGTATATTCTTACCACCTTCATTTTTTAACATAATTAGGAAACAAAGTCATCATTATTGAGAGGTACAACTAGAGTAGGCATTGAAAGCTTAATGACAAGAAGATATGCCAAAAAATGTTTTCGTTAAACAGAACATTTCCTAGGGAATTCTACTAGTGTTGCCAGCTAGTACTGAGGACTAATTTGAGATTGGGGAGTGTAAAATAAAGTGAAAAGTAATTTTATTTTCATGTTCTCTTATATGGCATAGGCAGGGCATCTGAGAAAAATTGGGCTAAACCATAATTGTCTTTTCAAGTAGAGTATAATTAAGGAAAGGGGTAAGAGAGTGAAGTGTATATGAAAAGGAAGGATTGAAATGAAAAGTAATCTAGTTAACAAGGAAATGAGAATGTGAAGGAGGTACTGGACAAGAAATTGGGGGATTGTGACATACTGATGTGGCTGAAGATTGAATACAATCAGGGTACTAAAATGATCTAAAAAAATAAGCTATGGTCAAGGAGTCGGATAATTGTAATAAAGAATTTGGATCTGGTGCTCCTGTTAGATATAGCAAGGCCTGTGCTCCTGTTAGAGGCAACAGTGCTCTCGCCACTGGTATTTTGGGATGGACAAGTCTCCATTGTGTGTAATTTAGCAGCACATTGTAGTTAGCTTCCCTGGCCCCAGCTTGCTAACTGCTAGGAGCATCCCTCCATTACAATATCTAAATACCCTTAACACGTTTGCCAACCTGTCCTGAGGTACTTCGGAGGTAGACACCACTGGTGCATATATGTATAGCGGATCCATGGATACAGCTCATGGAAATGAAGTCATTTGGAACTACTTTTCTCCTTAACCATATTATATACTATTTTGCATCCATGTCTGTTAAGTATTGGCTTTAAAATGTTAAGGGCCAAATCTGTCTTTTCTGTTCTATGTCTAGCACGATATCTAACCCACAGAAATCATTCAAAGGTATTTTGAATAAATATATAGAATGGTTGAACCTATTTGCCCTGTTTTACTTTAAGTTTTGCTGCAAATTTTGCAAATGCTTTTGTATTTTACTTTCCTAATGAGGAATTAATAATTGTGTAAGTTCCTTTTGGAAGGGAAGTTCTTTCCTGTTTTTTTTTTTAACCATGTGGGCCTTGAAATATATTGGTCTTAATTCACAGAGTATTTATATATATATATATATATATATATATATATATATATATATATAATAATTCACAGAGTATTTATATATATATATAATATATAATATATTATATATATTTTTATATATTTGTATATTTTTTGTAAGATTGAACCCTTTCAGTTGAACACATAACTCTCTTTCACAAATCCTGACCAGTCCCTACAGCTTTTCATCAGTTCTGCTTATTCAATTTCATTATTTATATAATCTAGTAATTTCAGTTTAGATGACACTTTATTTGGCCTAACTGAAAAAAAGTATCTGAAAAAAAGTAGTCACAAAATAAATATTAATTACAAATAACATCCATTTGATTTTCTTTATTTTTCTTACAAGTAAGGACAACTCTGGTAGAATATAATTCTACTTGAATTCCAGATGCATAGAGATATGTATGCTTAATTTAAAAAAAAAAACATATCTTGTACCATAATACACAATGCTTAAGTTCTTGACGCATTTTATTTTTAACCTGCAGTTTCTAATTTATATGAATATAACCCCCAATTAAAGACTTTAACATATTAAATATGCATTAAAGATTTATCATTAATCCTAGTTTACTTCTAATAATAACATAGTTTTAAATCCTCTGAATTTACTTAAAATCCCATAAATGATAATAACTTACATTTTCAACATCTATTGTGTTTAGCTTTTCCCAACTTTTTTTATTCTAATGGGCTATAACCAGGTACTTTCTTGCTGATTTCTGCTCTGAGTCCAAAATATTACATATCTAAAATAACCAGCAAGAAAATAAAGACAAAAACTAGCCTGTATAATTCAATGTGTAGTGCTATATAGTCATATGTCCTGATAGGCTTATCTAAATAATAGGGTAATTTTTGTAACATCCATCCCAACAGTGTTTTACACAGTATGCTGATAGAGTAAAAATGCATTTGATAAAGTGAAAGGTGAAAATGAAGATTGAAAAGAAGGCATTAGGTTTTAACTTGACTTCATATGTTTTAAATTGAACTCCATTCTTTTTAAGACATTCTTTTAGGTGCTTTTTATATAGTTAAATAGTTCTGTTTCCAAGCAGCTTTTTAATATATGAAATCAAAGGAATTTTTTTAAGTCATAAAATTATTCTCTAATTAATTGATGGAAAAAATGAATAAAGTGATTTAAACCAATATGAACTTTTACAAAATTTCACTAATTATTACAATAACTTTAGAGTAAAATAAAATTATCCATGCAGTAGGCAATGAATTTATACTTAATATCACCATGACTTCACAGATGTTAAATTAGCCACAAAGGAACTCTTGGGAGCAATCCACACTTAATAAGAATGGACAGGAACACTATTTTAAAAGGGACATGAAGCCAAATATCTGGTATATAACCCTGATTCAGTCCACAATAATGTGTCAGTATATCTCTGCTATTTTTGTAGATAGGGATTATATTTTTGCTTCTATTCTTAGTTCTCTTTCTTTCTCAGAGGAAGCTGAATTTCAGAACTCAGCTACTTTTTTCCCCCCTCACTCTTTCTCTCTTATAAAAACCAAACTATTTTTAAGCTTCAGGTATTTGTGTCATTAAACCAATGTGACAAGGCATATTTTGAAAGGGAACATGACTAATAAAATTGGTTTCAAACTGTGAGTACGTGGGTATTTCTTTAATTCTGGAATAATACAACAGTCAGGTTTACAGAAACTCTTGAAGTGGCTGCCTGCCAGGCTTCAGCACACAGCCCCTTAAAGATGTCCCTTGATAATCAGGACTGGCTTGTCTGCCATAACATTGGGGCTCTTGGCAAAAGACTTCCTCAATTTATGGGCTTTGGGAGCCACAGCCTTGGGCTCTGTTGGAGTAGCAGTTAAGCATCTGCCATGCCAGAATGCCCAGGATTTCCAATGGCAGCAGTACATCCTTGCCTAGGCAAGCACTGTGGAGTGCTGGAGTTCCAGAAGACTCCCACAAGGCTGTAGGCAAGGATGCCTGTTGCCAGGCTGACAGTTGTGGCTGCCAGCATCAAGCAATTAATGTTAAGCCATGACTGCAAAGATACGTTGTGAAAATCTGTAAGAATATCTGCATTTGAAACATGTTTGTACCATCAAGTAAACTTCTGTGTAACCTCTGGGTCATCAACAGCCAGATGAACTCGAGAGAAATCAAAGTACTCAGAATTAGGGTTGGGGATTAACTAGTCCTATGCTAGAGCACACCTGAATTTCTGTTATATTATTCCTATAATATAGCTATTATTACCAAATATGTATCAAATGTCAGAAACTGTATTAAATGTTTTACATACTTTAGATTTTATATTCTTCACAACAGCTTCCTGCACAGGCAATACAATACTCAATTCCAAAGTTGTGAAATTGACACTAAAATAGGTTAAGACATTTGCTCAGGGTCAAGGCTAGTAGGTAGAAGAGCTGGAATTTGAATACAGGTTTTTCTGATTCCAAAGCTACTATGACATCCTACTTTTCCAGTGGTTTTGCATTTTTTTATTCTGATTCTCAGGACTAATTAGAGCAGAGAATCTAGGTCTATAAGACTTTATATATTGTTCTAGAATTCTAGGTCTAGGTTTATTAAGGAGATTTGAAAAACAGTCAAAATTAGTTTTAACAAAATCTTTAATAAGTCTTTGACTATCAAGGATGATGACCTTGTGTTACTCAGGGTTATTTTCTTAACTTTTTCACTGAGGTTCTGCTTAACTTTACATAAGCCAAACTAGAGCGTATGTGTCATGACTAGACATTAGAAAAATCACTTGAAAGAGGAATTTAGAAGAATATAGTGCAATGAAATATATCTGACCACAGCTTTTAACAATTGACATGAGAAACAATTTGGAATCAACATTATATTTGCACAATACTGTTTACTCATGAAAAATATTTACTACACAAAACACAGGTGTAGTCTTTATCATGAATATATTTAGTATATAATTTTCACACTGTGGATGTCAGCTGTCATGTATTAAGAGAGACACATGGCTGAGAAACCCCGTTATAACGCAGACAGACTCATAGCCTGGGAAAATTTTTTGTCTTGTATTCTGAATACTAAGCTAAATAAAGTAGATATTTTTGAGAAAGTTCACTTTATTGTGGATTATGTATAAGGATATGATAGTTCATCATTTGTTCATTTGTTGGTTTAAATGCTATCTACTGCAGTAAGTCTTTATTAAATTACATGTAAATGAAATATAATGAAGGACATACCCAGGAAACAAAGTGCTATTACCTGTTCACCCAAAAAAGTAGTGTTCTCCTTTTTAAACATTAATTACATCCACATCATGATGCTTTTGGAGAAGGCAAAACACAAGTATAATAAATATTTGCAAATTTTAAGGCCCTGAATAAATCAGGATTTTATGTTCTGCTATCCTCCAGGATCAGTTGTTAATGAAATTACTATAAGAAGCTATAAAATAAAGGCAACAGATGCTTTATTCAGAAGGTAATTTGTCTAATTTCTTCATCTCTTCATACACAATTGAGAGACCATGTGTATGCCATTGAAATGGGGGGAAACTGGGAAAAGATATAAAATAACATAAAGCAACTCCTCCTTCCTTACTTTTTCATATATGCAATTTTCAATCATTTCTCAGTCCTGTGGCTTGTGCACACATCTTTTATTTGCTTTAAACACTTCTTCCCCTCCAGTTATCTCTTTGATATCCTTACCTGAAACGTCACCTCCTTGGGGAAGTTGTGCCTAGTGCCCCCCTTCCCCCTAATCTATACCAGGTTCTCTATTGCGTATTTTCATAGATCTGTGATAATTTCCTTTAGAACCCTTATCTGAGTCTGTAATGTTATTCATTAATATAATTATTTGATTATCTCTGTCACTTGTCTGAGACACTAAAGATCACGTCTTTTTTTTTTATTTTATTCATATTATTAGGACACTCCTTGGCACATAGTTGTCAATTAATCATCCTTGATTGAATTAATAATTCAATGAGTGATTTAAAGTTTTAATTGGATGTCTATTTAAAAATTAAAGAAAAACTACCAAATAATATGAAATTCTTCTTATATTTTTATCTTATAAATATATGTTTCTCTCCTTCTGGAATATTATTATTTTTATCTTTTAAGAATAGATTAAGTGTTATCTTTACTATTCCTTTGTGGAATACTTTTATCACTTGCTCAGCAAATTTTTATCACTGCTTCCCAAATAGCTATTGCTTTTGGTCATCTACCTTAAGAAACAGTTACTTGTCTCAGAATGAGAGACTTGCCAAGAAGACTTGGATCCTACTCCTTTAAGCTGTGCTACCTCAGACAACACAAGAGCAAGGACAGTAACCACATGCTATCATAAAGCCACTGAATGTTTAGGGATGTTTATTAAACATTATTAAAGAAATAGCCGACTAATAGAACTATTCACACCTTAATCCAATCACATCACCCCGGGGTCAAAATAATCATATTTGGTTTATAGTGATACTTACACATGTGAATAATTATTTGCCAGTATCTTAACAATTACAGAAAATGTATTGCTGTATATAATGGGATGTGCTCTGAAGTCATTTTATTTTTTATTTTTTTTTAAGTTTATTTGTCTGTTTTGAGAGAGAGGGCAAGAGAGGGAGCACAAGTGGGAGAGGAGCAGAGAAGAGGGAGACAGAGAATCCCAAGCAGGCCAAACAGGCTCTGTGCTGTCAGCTCAGAGCCTCACGTTGGGCTCAAACCCACGAACCATGAGATTATGACCTGAGCTGAAACGAAGAATTGGACACTTAACTGACTGAGCCACCTGATTGCCCCTAAAGTCATTTAAAAATGATTAGCACAAATAAAAAAATACTGGAAACTTTTTGAAAGCTGGCTAAATGGTTTTTCTTTCTCTTTCATACAACTTCAAAACTAATTATCTAATTCCTCCTAAACCCAAGAGTCAAAAATAAAGAACTGTTTTTATAAGATTACATAGTTTCCTTTTAGTGATATGTTACTCCATGACAGACATTAAGAATTATTAGTCACTGTATTCAAATCTATTTGATATCACATATTATCTAAGGTTCTATATGAACTAGGTTTTGCATGACAACCTGATTTTTGCTGTAACTAATCAAACTAACCCTTTCTCTGCATAGAAAGTATATTGAATCTAAGACAAAAAGGTGCCATATAAAATAGTCTCAATAGTAGGGTGCCTGAGTGGTTTGGTGGGTTAAGTATCTGACTTTGGCTCATGTCATGATCTCGTGGTTTATGAGTTTGAGCCTTGTGCTGATAGCTCAGAGCCTGGAGCCTGCTTCTGATTCTGTGTCTCCTTCTCTCTCTCCCCCTTCCCCACTCATGCTCTATTTCTCTCTCTCTCTAAAATAAACATTAAAACAATTTTTTTTTACAGTCTCAATAGGTTATAACTACTAAGAAGATTTGGATTTCCATTGATAATAACACTGGGTGTCTCAGTTGGTTGAACTTCAGGCTTTTGATTTTGGCTCAGTTGGTGATCCCAGGTCCTGGGATGGAGCCCCACCTCAGGAATTCTGTCACTCTCACTCTCTGCCTCTCCTGGACTCCTGTCCATGTGTATGTGTGGGCTCACTCATGCTCTCTCTCTCTCTCCCTTTTGCTCTCTCTCTCTTGCTCTCTCTCTCTCTCTCAAAATACTACTACTACTACTACTACTACTACTAATAATAATAAATGGTTTTGCTAAGTAAGATATGGGTTCTTTGTGGTTGTTAAAGTAGCCATTATTTGAACAATTATAAGGACACATTGATGTCCTTATAATTGTTGAGATGATGATGTTGAGGTGATGTTGAGATGTCCTTATAATTGGTGAGATGGCATTGGAGGGATACCCAAGAAGTGACTACACCCTGAACACTCTGGCTTAATTGGGACAGGGAGTGTTCTTCCATTTCTTTCTGTCCTTGCCTCACTAGCTGGGAGCCTGTGGCCATCAGCACTCAAAAGAATATAGGCTTGTGCTAAGGATCTTTCACCTCAGATATTTATGACTTGTATGTTCTGTCAGGCATAGTTTTTTATTCATTTATTCATTTATTATAGGCCTGGCAAATCAGCAGTTTGATTACTAGCCACTGTATTGTGCCTTATATCTGTCACATTGATATTTCTTCCCAATAGTAGACAGTAGATTTGAAAAGGGATTTTCACTTCTTTAATCAAACTGTGTTTGATAGTATGATAGTCTGATTTTCCTACTACTGTCATCATCCTGAGATGGAGTAAAGACTGAATTGAAGTAATAGTAGCATGTACCTCTAAACGCTCAGGTGGTAGGAAAAGATCTTCAGATTCAAACTGGTATTTAGTATTCCCTTAGTGATTAAGAATGAGGGAATCAGAATATCAAAAGATTAACTCTGGCTGACATTTTTTATGTTCACTTTTGAGAGGTATGCAGAGCAATGCCTTCATTTCTTGAGTAAAAGAGAAGTATGTGAGAGATGTATGTGAAGGGTGAGTGGAGAAGTAGAAAAATTGAAAAAGAATGGCTTTCTAGGTTCTCTTACATATATTTTTTCATAGCATTTTCAGGAACTGTTTAGGGTAATTACTTTCTTTTCTGTTAGATGGTCTTATACATTTATAAATACTATGTCAAATAAGCAGTAAGTATAAAATCTAAAGATGTCTGAATTCAAGTACTATTTCATTAACTACCCAGTGTCTGTAGGTTCATTCCAAAGCCACCCTGGTTTCAGTCTTCTTACCACATGAGGATGTAGGATCACAAACCTTCTCTAAGCCATTTTTCAGCTCCATCATTCCCCAGAGCCAAATGAACTTTAGCTCAGATTATTTAAATAGAGGCCACATAGCTAAAATACTTGGATTTTATTGGCCTCTTGTGTGGAGTACTTTAAGTTATCTAAATGATCAGGACAGTCATCAGTGTAAACAATTTTACAGTAGTAACCACATCTAATAAAAAATATGGTTGAAATAACCAGACTATTAATTGGGTAATTATATACAGAAATAATAACAGATTTTTAGGGCTCAACTGTATTTCAAAAAGTAACATAGTGTGTTCTTATGATTCCGGAGAGACTGATAAACACAAGTAAGGAAATATCTCTTCAGTGTATGTGTTACATAAATGCAGTTTCAGAATAACTGTGTTGGAATTTCTGATATACAGAAATTGTAATTGATGTGAACATTTCAGTGATAAATGGGTTATGGTCCTACAGAGGAATTAGTGACAGAATCATTTTTACCAGTTTGGCTCATACCCCTCAATAGTTAGTTTTAAATCTCTACAGTGATTACATACAGGAACATCCAGTATTGGATAGTATGTAGAATGGGTGACCTAGTAAAACATTTTCCTCCCTTTTCTGTTTACATTATACAGGCTGTGAAAATTATAAGTTTATGCTCAGTGTTTTTGCATAGCATGATGAATTAGTATGCTTTCTTTCAGAAAACTTCAGATTTACACACTCATTAGAAGGCTTGATCTCTTGGAGGAAGCTGGGATGGCTTCCTCTTTCTGGCAGAGTTCCTAAAACTCTTGGAATTTTCTAAGTGATAAGAACCATAAAGGTATCTTTGATTATGTTAATTAGGTAACATTTAGAAAGCACCTAAGGGTGGGGGCTGGCTGCTAGAGGAGCCAACGGCTGAAATTAGAGGGTTGGAACTTTCAGTCCCACACCCTTTACCTCTGGGAAGGGAAGCCGGGCTAAAGGTTGGGTCATTTGCTAAAGTCCAGTAATTTAATCAGCCATGCCTATGAAATGAGGCCTCCATAAAACTCAGACAGACAGGATTATCTGAGAGCTTTCAGGTTGATGAACACATGGTCATGTGGTCGAATGGTATTTCTGGAGAAGACATGAAGCTCCTCAGCGCTTCCCACATACCTTACTCTATAACCTTACTCTACACATCTCTTCCATCTGGCTGTCTCTGAGTTCTAGCTTGTCTAATAAACGGTCATCTCTTTTTTTTTTTATGTTTATTTATTTTTGAGAGAGAGAGAGAGATAGCAGGGAAGGGTCGGGGAAGAGAGAGTTGGGAGACAGAGAATACCAATCAGCCTTCACACTGTCAGCACTGAACCTGACACAGGGCTTGAACTTATGAACCATGAGATCATGACATGAGCCGAAACCTCTTGAGCCACCCAGGTGCCCCTAAACTGGTCATCTCTTAAGTAAAATGTTTCTCTGAGTTCTATGGGATGTTCTAGCAAATTAAACCCAAGGAGGGTGCCTTGCGAGCCTCCAATCTATAACCAGTTGGTCAGAAGCACAGCGACAACCTGGGCTTGTGACTGGTGTCTGAAGTGTCGTGGGAGGAAGGCAGTGTTGTAGGACTGAATCTCCTTAAGCTCTGGAATCTGATGCTATCGCCAGATAAATAGTGTCAGAATTGAGTTAAATTGTAGGACACACAATTGGTGTCTGGAGAATTGTTTGTTGGTGTGTAGGACCCCCTCCCGTACACCCCTACCTCAGAATCCCACATCAGAATGAAGTGGGCAGAATGCAAAAGAGCTTTCTGCTCATAAAATACCCAGTCATTTTCATATTGCTGCCAATGGACTTTAAGTGTACTCTCTGTGGTGAGTGATTATGAGTATGATGCTATTTTAAAACTGAACAAATTTTGAGTCAACTTTGTTTCTGCTTCAGGATTTTTATAAATAAAATGAAGTCAGAATTTTAAAGTGCTGAGAAAGACTGGTCAAAGGATTTTCACTGTCCCATCATTTTCTTTCCATTTGTATGTTCCACCACATTTAAATACCACACTACTTTCATCCCTGAGTCGAAGGGAGAATTACTTCCATCTCTGTCTCTCTGTCTCTTTGTTTCTCTGTCTCTCTCTCATCTCTTATGTAGGCTGTTAGAAAATCCTATTGTTTACATCTTCAAAATATACCCTGTGTGATTTTTATTCTTTACTGTTTTTTTTCCTGATTATCTCTCTGGGATTTTTCTAATATCCTCTTAACTCGTCTCCTTGCTTTCACTTTTTTCCTCCACTGTTAAATATCCACTTGGAAACCAGATCATGAGCTATAACATAATTTAGATCATGTCTTTTTGTTCAAGACCTTATAGTGCCTCACATTTTTCTCAGATTTAGTGCCAGGAGTTTGCACTAACAGGAGTTTGCTCCTTGCTGCGTTATAGGTAGAAGCTACAACAGGTGGAATTGTCGCACAAAGGAAACTACTTGTAGAAAACAAGGAAATCATGAGGAATAACTTCCAAAGCCATGACTCCCTGAGCAAGAATGAATGGGTTCCTTTTACTTAGGGTTAGGATGGATATTTGGATAGTAGAGCCTTGTCATTGGAGGTAGAGGCAGGCATAAGGTCCTGCATGTGCCTTAAGGAAACATGCCTATACATACATTGTATGTTATGTAAATGGGGCTTGTGCTTCTCCTTGGAAGCAGATTTTAGTATTATAATGAGGTAAAAATTACTGTCAGTCATTTCTTGGGTCACTCCATGGCCCATCTGTGCAGACACGAGTCCAGTCAGAAATTAAGTTCAAAATGATTTGGGTGGTCTGAGCCCTGTCAGTTGTAACTGCTTGAGGGGACAGCTTTGGTTTCTGTCACAGTATGCTATGCCCCTTAGGTCTTTTTGCTTGAGTTAAGAGAAAAGCTGGAAAGAAGAGCTTAAGGAAAAATGTGGAACAAATGTAGGTGGGTGTAAGCAGGTGATCACTAAAGATAAGATGTGGGGATCTAGCTGGTGACAGATGTCCTTATAATGGCCCATGATATGTTCAGAACTCAGGAAAGCAGCACTTTTGTCTGTTCCATTCAGTACTATGTCCTTAGTGCCTTAAACAGTATGAGTACAAGGTGAATGCTAAGGTAATATTGATATATGAATAATACCTGAGTAGTTGCTGATCTGGCCTGGATCAACAGGACAAATGACTAACACAGAGACTTCCAATGGGGGGAATTGTTCTGACTTGTTTTATTACTTCACTTAGCGTAGGAAAGATAGACCCATGGGGATAGACCGTCTGAACATCCTTACATCATTGAAGTTAGTGCTAATAGTTACCATGATTCCTATTTTATTACCTCCTTTGGGACACTGAGGGCCAAGTATCTCTGTTCTCTTTTGGAAGCATGATAAAGCATGAAAATATAGTTTCTTGATAAAGAAAAACTTCTCATAGGAATTTGGCAACTTGTGGTATTCTGTATTTGCAATATATAAAATTTCTTACTGGGAAGAGAAACATAGTTCTTGATATAACTTATTACATAAATCCCCCCTTTTTAAGGAAAAAGAAATAAATACAAGATGTCTTCATCAAAAGTTTGTTTCATTTTTCTTCATCAGAAACCTTTTAACTGTGCTACTATGAATAATATTTCTATATTTGAACTCATACATAATCAAGAACTCTAAAAATGGCACAGGTAAGGACCTAATTGATAAGATTTTTATTTTTTAAAAGTTTTCAAGAAATTGTTGAAAAGATTAATCTGATTTAATATGTTTAAGTTAAAACACGCTTCAAATACCTGGTCAAAGATGAAACTTTTTTTTGTTTTTTAATTGACTAAAAGATTAGTTCTGGGATAAATTGCTCTGTGAAAAGGCTTGAGTTCACTAGAATCAAATGCTTTGTTCAGTTTATCCAAACATCTTCAAAAGTGAACTCACTGCTTATATTTGCTATTGCTCTTTTTGTAATATTTTTCCATAGCAAATGTTATCCCCTGATACCAAGCTGAGGAAATAGACTATATGGTAATAGAGTGTAATATATTAGGAAATAAATTAATGATACTCTAAGTACTTCAACAAGATACTATTACTAAATTACTCTAGGCAGTGGGGAAATTTAAAAATAATAATAATGAAATTATAGGAAAGTCACTTTTAAATAAAATTATCTCGAGTGGGAAAGTATTTTCTTTAAGAGCAAAAATAAATGTGTTCTTTGCCAAGTCAAAAATATCCATATACTGAACTTATTTTTGCCAGTCTTTGAGTTGGGTAATTGAGTTTTAAATTGAATCACATACATCATCCATTAAATCATAATGATATTCTAGTGTATTTTAGGTCTCAGCTAACACCTCAAATACCTGTAAGACTAGTTGAGTTACTGTTATGTTTTCTCCTAAAATGGTGCTATGCCTTGATACTCTTATTATCCAGGAATGGATTCCTCTGTTCTTCCTTCCCACTCTGTTTCCCCTGTGCTTTTCAACTTTGTTCTGTAAGAACATAGTCTCTTAGAGTTAACTGAGCTCCTGGGTGGATTTAAGAGAGAATGTGTTGTGAGGTCTCTCCCTTGGAAATATTTCCAGCATGTATGATCTAAATTATTGGGAGTATATGGTGAAAATCGAACTCTGGTAAATCTAGTCTCATACCTCATACATATAATGGAGCAAAATTGGAGAAACACATTCACACATAAAAAACAGTGTGAAAATGTAAATTTGCTGAAAATGAAATATATGTGTATAAGAACCTTGTTGAATGGTTCGTTTGTTAGAAAAAAAATTTTTTTTTCCTTATCAACCAGATATATTTTCTAGTGCTATTTTCATGGTGAAAACTGCAGTTACCAAAACATGAACACTTAATATCTGCAGAGAATTTCATCTCTAAAATATATTTGTTTCTGTTAATTCCTTAATTGTTCTACCAATTTTCACAGTATATTTAAATATATGAATGATGTATTTATAAAGCCTAGTTACTATTTTTATATTCTTTGAATATGTGAAACATCTAAACTTTTTTTTTTGTTAGTTGGAATTCTGGTTTTAAGCAAATTCACATAAATACGTACAAACTTCTTACACATTTTGTTAAGTTATTCTATTTTTGATTAAGTTTTTTAAATATATTTTCAGTGTTTCTAGGATTATCACTAATAACAAGTGCAAAGTGATAAGTAAATCATTTGTACATGCATCTTGGCATAATTTGTTCAACTGTATCCACATGTCTTTTCATTATTTTAAGAAATATTTTCCAGTGCCTAATGTTTGCTGGAAAATATGCCAGATGCTGTGTCTACAAGACAGCTCTGTTTCTACCCTCATAGAACTGGTTTTTAATTTTAATGAAAGACATGGAATAAACAATTATATACATAAAGAATAATAAGTGTTATGAAAAGTGTACAGTATTACCAGGAAACATTAACTCACCTAGCCTGTAGGACATTTGAAGTTTTAATCTGAGACCTAAAATATACTAGAGTATGACCATTATGATTTAACAGATGATGTTTGTTTTATTCACTTAGCATGTCTCAGCTCTTAGTATTCTACATATTAGACATGTAATAGGCAGACAAAAAACAAAAAACAAAAAACAAAAAAAACCTATGGAATAAATGGTGGATGAATAAAAAGAGTTTGTCCAAAATGTTTGGCAGTGAAGTAGGTGCAGGATTACAGAGAGAACAGATATGAAGAACTGAATGTGATGGAATATAGAGGGAAAATGTTCACCATTGCTAGGTGAAGAATGAAAAGATAAAGCTAGAAGGTACATGATGACCAGATTTTCAAAGGCTTGTAAGATAATTAGAAAACATTGAAATGATCTAAACAAAAGATTCACATGGTTACATCATCAAATTGATCACTGTTTGCTCAGTGGAAGGTAGCTTGGAGGGGCCAAATCTGGTGGAGGAGATGATTTAAAACACTGTAAAGGTCATCTAGCTGAGATCAAATAATGCCTCATGCTAGTAAAATAGTAGGTTTTTTGAGAAATATGGGCATATTCCTGAAACACTTAGTTTAGAGATGTGACAGACTTTAGCTTTGATTAGATATGATGAATGTGGGGGAGGGTGGCATCATGAAGGATTCCTAGGTCCTTAGAGAAGTAACAGTGGTGGTTTAGGAAAAAAACAGGCCCAGAACCTGATATGCGTATGTGGTATCATCAATGTGAAGGAGCCCCATTGACAGATGAAAGTAAGGAGTCTGAAGGAGTATCAGTTTCCTCCTCAATAAAATAACATATGCCTCCAAGATGTGAAGCATAGTGATTGACTTGATGTTTATCTAGTGACTTGGTGTCTAATTTTTAGGAAAATAATTGACTGTTTTAGCTGAGAAGTTGTGTCTGAGGATTTTGCTCTCAAAGAAATTGGGAAGTTTAGGGTGCTATTACAAAGGAGTCTGAAGAATTGATTGGATCATGGAATCTAGATAGTCAAGTAAGTTGGAGATAGGAAGAAGTAGAGAAATGAACTGAGTGTTCTTCTGAGTCAAAGATAGCATGTAGGAGTAATTTACCCATGATTTAGAGGGGAAAATTGCTATTATTCTAGGTTAATTAAGAATTAGTATGTGGGTTTAATTTTTGGGGGAAAATTGAGAGTAATTTATGATCCTGTGTCAGTACCTATGGGGAACTACTGGTGCTGTGCATGTAACTAAGTCTCTTGAAAGTAACCGGACTGCAAAATAAGTCTTCTTTAGTTATCTTCACTTTCTAAATAGCAGAATAGAGAAGTGGATTCATCAACATGTTGGGCTAGCACTGTTCAAAATTAAAGGAGGTGAGAAATGACAGATGTCCAGCATCTCTCCATGGACTTGTTGACCTCTAGACCAAACGATTTGAGAAGAAGTGGAGGACTATTTTCATGTAGAAATTGTTCTCTTAAAGCAAACATAAATTCCTGCATATTCTGTGATGCACAATGATGCAATATTTCCACTCATATCTTAATCCCAGGCCAAAAGAAAAAAAAATAATTCAAAGAGTTTCTTGGTTCTTTTATTGGACAGACTTCTTTTTATTTAGATGGTTAGAAATTCCAGTATATTAGCTATTGAAGAAAAAGTCGACTGAGAAAGGTATTTTGTGGCTTAAAAATTATTGATACAGTAGGGAGCCAAAAATTCTTATCCTGTAATAAAATTAATTGGGGCTAGCCAACCTTGCTTTTGGTACATAGGATCTGTTTAAATGGACACCACTGTCATCTCTATCTGTTCATTGTTCTTCAACAGAAAAATACAATGAGATAAATGATTTCTGAGATCTATGATTTCTATCCCTTTTATAAGGACAGAAGTTGTAAGATAGATGTTTACGTTCAGCAGCTTCAGGTGGTTGAATATTATACATATAGAAATTTACTTAATTTTCTTCAAAATGAGTAAAAGTTCAGGAATGTAAATGCCTATTTTACTAGGGATATAATTGACTATTTTGATGAGAAGTCAACTCCAAAGAGTTATTGTGAGAATGAAGATTCTGAAACAAAGGGGATGTGGAAAAAACTTGCTTAGCATTGTCAAAACAGAATGAATTATATAAATGCAGTCTATTGGGGAAGTAGAGAATGATATTCTGGCTATGTCCATGGGGATCTGAGCTTACAATTTTACATTATTTCTCATTATCACTTTTAGTTTACGACATGAGTCCTCCAAATTTTATATGGCAGAGACCAGAATGAGTAAAGTCAGGGAGAAACCGATATGTAATACTTATAGATTACTTAGACAAGAAACAGTTTATTTTATTCCATTCTGAAATATATATTGAAGTGTATATTTATATATATATTGAAGTATATATATACATATATATATATATATGTATATGATGACAATAAGCAGTGTTTTAAGAACAGGTAAAGATGATTATATATATAACATCTGCCTTTTTAAATTTAAATTAATTAAAATTAGAAACAATTAAAAATTCATGTCTTTGGTCACACTACCCTAATTTCAAGTGCTCAATAGCTACATTTGGCTAGAGACTATAATATAGAACATTTCCATCACTCTAGAAAGTTCTAGTGACAGTGTTATTGTAGAGTGACAGTGTTGTTGTAAACTGAAAATACTCCTCTATTCACCTATATGATTACTTCTAAAAAACTAGGTTATTATATTTTTATGATTATTTTCCAATAAAGAAGTAACATGTGTTAAAAGAAGTTACATTGGTGGCTGAAAATTCATAATAAATTTTCACAAAGAGAAAAGCAAAGGTTGCAGATGTAGGTTAGATTCTCAGTCTAGTCCACAAAATCTGTTTAACTCTAATAGTTACTGAACTGTATTAATCATCAACAGTAGCATTTTCAAGTCTTTCTGGGCCTTACAGGTTTTTGTTTTTGGTTTTTTTTTTTTTGGCAAAAGTTTCTAGTGAGTGAGACCATATATCCTTACTGGCACATCTCTAAATTCAAACTATTTAAACAATGAAGCAGTAAATAATCCAATAAATAATTTAGTCAGATTAGATTTATGGATATTTACTAAGCTTAAATGTAACTGGTAGGAATGAAATTCCCCCAGAGCTCAGTGAGTAGATTGCATTTCGAAACATGCAACTTACATCTACTCTTTCTGTTTATTATGTGACCTTTTCCTTTCCTCAGCAAAAGTGGAATCTGTTTTCTGTACCCCTAAGTTTGGGCTGTCTAGGATAGCCAGCCTTCCAGATTTGCCCAGGAATGCCCTGGTATTAGCTGAAAGTCTTGTGCTGCAGTACACAAATTGGCCCCAGACAAAGAGAGATGGTTGGTAACCCTCACTATCCCTATGATTAATTTTGTATCATAGACTTTGAGTCTGGAGTTCTCTCTTGTCCAACAAGAGAGCAGATGCAGAATTGAATACGAGAGAGGCTAATGTCCGGGAGGAGACAAGAGCCCTGAGTAAGGGTCCTCGCTCCATATTTGTTAGGATCAGAAGGCTTACAATCGTGCTGGATGTGCAGAAAGAGACAATGAAACAGTGATCATTAACTCAAGTGTGTGAAAGAAAGGGGGTTTCAAAGATATGTGGTGTTAGGGGTTTGAGTCAATACAAAACAAAATCCCAGTGCTGAACAGCTGAACAGATGGCTGTTCATGGCAGGTACCAGGCACTGTGTCTGTTTATCTTAAATTGCCTAGGGAATAAGACAGAGCATGCTACCTCAGGGTCATCAAGGCACTTTTTTTTTTTTTTTTTGCTAATTAGCCCTGGGCAATTTCACCCTGCTGCAGCTGTCTGTTGCCCTGTTTACCTGTTTACCTACCAATTCTGGATGCTTTCATCCTGTGGAAGCAGCTTTCCGCTCTACGCTTTTGTTTCATGCTGGGGGCATTTTCGCCCTGTTTACCTAATCTTGGACGTTTTGGTCTAAGCCTTGTGAACCCATTGGCGCAAGCTCCAGGAATTGCTAAACTTATTCCCCACAATCTTGAACAATAGAGTGCAACATAAGTGTCTGTAAATCCTGAGGTTGGGCTTTAAAAGATCTGTAACTTCTGCCTTAAATACTTGGAATGTTCTTTCTTAGACTGAGTCACTTTTCTGTGAGGAAACCAAAGAAGCCATATTAGGAGGCCCACATGGAGGAAAACAAAGGCCCCAGGCCAGCAACCTCAGCTGATCTCCCAACCAGCAGCTAATCTAAACTGATACCCTTGTAAAAGGCGATTTGGGACATTTTGGCCCTTGACTGTGTCCCCTGATCACACCACATTAAGCTAAAAAGTAGTCTACCCATAGAATCATGATAGATAGTTAATGGTGGTTGTTTTAATCCTTTAAATTTAGGATTGGTTTATTATGCACCAATGGATAATTGAAACAACTAGTGGCAAAAGGTCAGCAAGTACTCAGAAGCAAATGTCTAAATATTAAATACTGTGTGTGGTAGAAAATGTATTTAACATGTAATCACTATGCTGATTTTTAAGCTCCAGATCCTTACTTTTTAGCTCTGAGATTTTGAACAATCAGTTAGTGTTATTGCCTCATGAATAAACTGGATACTAGGGTATCTAACAAAATTTTGAGAATTTGCAGATAAGGTGACACATATGACCTTAAACCACAAAGTACTCCAGTGGTACAAGGAAAATATTACTATGTCAGTCATAAGTGAATAATCATTGTTATACTATTATTAAAATGTACATATAACAACATGCTTATTTATAATACGAATCTCATTAAAGAGGGGAAGTTCAGATAGCGATGAAAGTTGCCATTGATTTCCATAAAAGTTTATTAGTAAAATCTTGACTTCTATCACAATAGGGAAGAAAAGCACCACATCCTATTCCTAGCTTAGCTAAGTACACTAAGATACTTTGTATAATATCAAGATACATCCCTTCATGTTCACTGAAAGAAAACCCATAAAATTATTTTAGACCTCATGAGGCTCTTCCACATTACATTTCACTGTGGATCTTTCAATTTAGTATTTTAAAATTTCAAGATTTACATTGCTCTTAGCATTAAATTCTCATTAGTTTTCTTGTTTTTCTCATTTTCTCTGTGATATGGGTAATGTAAAAAGAATAACTCAGAAAAAGTAATACACAGTTTGTAGCTCCTGTGATGATATAGGAAGAAAGTAATTCTCTTGGCAGAAGGGTCTTTGAGAGAATAGTAGAAAAAAGAGTGCCATGTATTAAGAAGATTTAATGAGCATGAGATCTGATAGAATTTTTTTTTGTTGTTTTGGTCAGAAAAATTGTTCTGTTTGGTTAATATGCAGAGATATTTTGAAAATTTTAATTAAAAATTTAATAAGCCTGTGAATAAAAGTTAACCACCTAACTTCCAGGTCTTCATATAGAAATGATGATTAAAACAAATCACAGCAAAGCAGTAATATTTTTTTTTTCAGAGTACATTTTGGAACATGAAAAAAATAAAGGTGAGTTTTTACCAGACTAAAATATTTTGTCCTTTTCATGGTCAGTATAAATAATGCTGCTGCATTTTTAAACTTGTTATAGAGGATCTGTAAAATTTTACTGCTGAAATTGAAGGAGGAAAATTATACACATGGGGTCTTTAACAGGTTTTGCGTCTAACAGCTTTGACACTATCCCACAGATTTTTGTCCCTGCCCTGATAGGTAGCCTTGAGAAGTGCCTGTTGTCTGGAATCTAATGTTGCAGCAATTAAATTCCCACAGGAAGCAGTAGCTTTAGGAGATGTGATTAGATTGGAGACACTGATGCTTGTTTTGATTTTGAAAATACATCATCGATCAAGGCTACTGATTTCAGCAACTGTTCTTGCTGAGGGGAGGCATGGGCTTAACTTTTGCCTTTATATTTCACTGTGGGGAAAATGAAGTCTTCTCTGCCTGTCAAGCCTTTACTCTGATACAAGGCCAATGCCTTTAGTAGATAATCCCCCAAATGTCAAATAACCTTTATTTCCCAGAGGTCATGTTGATCTTTTTCTTCTCATTCTGACCTCAGAACAGACCTATTCATTTTACATCTGACATCAGACCATGAGAAAACAGGGTAAGTTTTAGCTTTTTTCCAGAGCTCTTTGTTGGGATGCTTTTTGTTGTTACTGTCCCCCCCCCATCCCCAACCTCACCCCCCAGCCACCAAAGGAATGGAATGTATTGTCTGTGCCTGTATATATGTGTGTTATTATTTTTCAAGCCATATCAGAGAAATTCTAAGCACTTCATTTAAGTCAACTAATTTTTAGAAACAAAGGAAAACATAATTGATAGGAGTTAGTCTCCAAATGAAACTAATCAATCATCAAGTTTCTAGTTAATAGGCAAGACTTTCTCCAGCCACCATTTTGGAGCAGATTCTTCTCTTCCATCATTACCCACACCCTAAATCCCATAAGATATTCTTCAATGGCCCTGAACATCTGAAAGTGAAGTTAAATGGTTCTACACATAATATCAAATGCACATTTATTCACTCACACAAAACTTCCCCCTAATAGAGCTGACTCTACAAATCAATCATCCTATCACATTTAATTGGCAGAGTAACATATATAATGAATATGCATGTAATATGAATTGTGGAATGAAATAATTATCTGACCAGTTGTATAAGTTTACCAATCCATACTATTGAAAATCCCTTAGCTTCCCTTAGAATACCCTCAAAATTATTAATTTTTTTACTTCAACTTCCATATTATCTTTCCTGAAGTTAGTTTGTCTCTATATAATTTCAACATTATTTTGAAAACAAAAACTCAAAAAGTTAAAAAAATCTTTTTTGTTGCTTCCATAATAATGTTGGAGAAAAGTATCAGTTTAAAATGTCAGCCCTTCCTAAAATTATTTATGTTACATTAAAATATTAGTAACTGCTAGAATAGCTGTTGAAATGTAATTTTCAAGATATCATATCTATAAATACTCTTGCTGTGAGAACTCATCTTTGGTCTCTCATTCATAAATGTTTTCTTGGGTGCCAATTATGAGTGAACTATAATATGCTGGGAGCTTACATTATGAACTAAGTTAAGACAAATTATGAACCAAGAGTTTCGAATGGGACAAAGAATACTGCAGGCACACAAACACACAGCGATGGAGTGCTTCAATACATATTGTGGCAACATGATGGAAGAACACCCACAGTGACTTGGGCGCCTAGCCCTTTCTAGACAAATGGTGACAACCTGTGATACAGAGGATGAAGAAGTATGGATTGAGGAGACTGACTTGGAAGTATGTTCAAAGCAAAGAACTATTAGCATTATCAAATGCACAGGTAGAAATAGCATAATGCAGGGGTGTAACTGCCTTGGATATAATGCAATGGATGAGAGCCTTAATCTTCGTAGTAGTAGATGAATTAGGTCAAGAACTTTAGTCATAGAGGTTAAATTAGTATGTCAAGCCCATTTTTTAATTTTTTTGAAAGGAACAAATACAGATACCGTCTTTTCCCACAGTACGTGTACCATGAATGTTCCTCCTATCCATCAGATACTGTTACTGTTTCACCTGAAATCACCTTCATAATTAACTGGTTTCAAGGATGCCACTATAAGAAAACTGTATCTTTTTTTTTAAGTGTCTCAGACTCTTTTGAAGCACTTTGATATTGCTGTATTTAAACCTAAATCAGCTGAACAGGAGGACTAGGCTGCAATTAGAGACAGTACTGCCAGAGTGGGGCGGGTATCTTCTGTGTCTTGTTACTTTGCAGCCACAACTGACTTCAGGGAGCAGATTTTAAGCGTAAAGGAAGATGAGAACGTTCCATTTCTGCTGGTTGGTAACAAATCAAATTTAAAAGCAAAGGAAGGTTTCTGTAGAAGAAGTAAAGAGCTGAACCAATCAGTGAAATGTTATCTATTTGGGAACATCTGCTAAAATGTGAGCTAATGTTGACAAAGTATTTGATTTAATGAGAGAAAGAAAGTTGAACAAGAAAGATGGAACATCTCTGAAATAGAATTTACTGTGGCCCTGATTATGTACATGTGAGACGTGCCTGGCCCATCCGGCTGGGCTCACATGGTTTGTACCATAAGCACACCTGAGAGGCCTGCTTTCTGTGGCTGGGAAGTGCCTGAGCTAGTGGTTCTGTCCAATTTCCAGGTTCCCAGGTTCATGAGGCCTTAGATCACCTTCTTTTCAGGGTATTTGTCTCTCAATACTCCTTGTACTTCTGGGTCGGCTCGGCCTTTGCCTACTGACTTACTATTAGATCTCTAGGCCTTCCCAGTTGTCATTAGCCCATGAGTCTGGTCTCAGCTTAATACTCTAGAGAATATTGCTTATGATGATGTTACATATACACACAAATAAAACTATGCATCAAGTTTGTAAACAATGTAAGTCCCAACTAGTGAAGAAAAGAGCTAAAGATTTTGGGCCATGAGAAAAAATAATGAAATAAATAGGATGAAGTGAGTTGATAATTGAAATCATTAAGGTTACAACTGATAATGGAAATGAGACTCATTCATCAAAAACACATTAATGAAGTCATTTTAGCATGTGGTCAATCAGCTTTCATGGATATGATTTCAAATGTTGATCAATGCAAAACATTTATTTTTTTACCCCCTCTGTATATATTAGTTTCTAGCAATGTTTGTCATGTATAAGAATAAACAGAATGGTTTGAAGTAAGAAATACAGCTTAATAATCTCAGGATTAATGATCTCAGGATTCTGTGAGAACTTTACCTCTTGGGTTTTAATAGAAAAGTCGTATTTCATTTATAAAATGCATATATGAAATTCCATGTACAGTCCTGAAATAATAGCAGTAAATTGTGTATTCTTGAATATTTTATCTGTTATTAAAAAGGTATTCAATAATAATACTACAGGCATTATTTGTGGTATTTATTTGATTATGCCAAAATGACTAATTTTTTAGTATCATTTATCTAATATATGCTATTAAAAAAGATGTTGCAACATCATACACACACATGTCTGTGTTTATATAAATATAAAAGACCTATATTGACAAATACATATATATGTATACCCAATACATAAACAATAAAACCTCGGATTACAAGTAACTTGTTCTGTGAGTGTTCCTTAAGATAAGAAAACATTTCTAATAAATTTTAACTTGATAAATGAACGATATCTTGCAATACAAGTCATACATGATGCCAGATGTCACATGATCACAACTGAGCCAGTGGTTCTTCTCTTTCTCTCTTTCTCTGTGAGATTGGGGGTGATCATCTCCCATGCTCGGATGCTCGGTCTCAGGCCACGGTGTTTGGCAGAAATCAGTGATTTTTCAGAACGTTGGAAGGTGCACACAACTGGCACTAGTGTATTTTCTGTCACTTCAGAGCACCTATGGACAGTCCTTTGCTTTTCCATACAAGAGTAAGCTTAGGAATGCTTTGCTTCATTCTAGGTCAAGCTGCCTGCAGATATAGACCCTTTCTTCTGCTGCCTTATTGCCAGTTACATTAAACACAGTATAAGACAAGTTTAGTAATACTGTACTGTAGTCAGCATCTGGGTGAGTATGTACAATGGTCCCCATGCAGAAAAAGGTTGAAAAGAAAGGTAGTAAGACGGAGATGATTACGGTGAAATCATTGAGAAGTATGAACAAGATATGCATGGGGCTGAAATTGCAAGATTTTATAAGAAGTCTTCATCTGCATCCCATGGCAACGTTGATGTTATTCAGATATGGTAGTAGGCATATCCACTCAAGTTTTTGAGAGCATATTACAAGGCAGTGACCTATTTATTAGCAAATAAAATGATTAAGTAGCATATATTTGCAGACCTTGGATAGTTTCATTATGTTGACTGCTCTAGTAACTTCTACAAAACAAAACAAAATAAATTTTTTTCTGGGAACCTGGAGACAGTTGATTCAAATAAATGATTTGAAATAATTAAAGCAATGGCTGATTGAGGTTCTGTCTCTTATTGTGGCTCTTTTTTGTGTGTCTTATTTTCTCTTCTTTGTATTGTCATTTTAAGTGATACTGATTTCCATTTAAATGTAATAATATTTTAAAAATACAGGTCATAATGCACATCAAAGATAAGAAAAGAGGGAGGGAGGGAGAAGAATAGGAGAAAACAAAGGAAAGAGGGAATGAAAGAGTGAGTGAGAAAGGAGAGAGAAATTGAAAAAAAAGAAATAGAAAAAATAAAATATTAAAATGACATTTTCCAATAAGTAACATTTAATTGCAATGCACATGTTTTCAAGTAAGTACTGTATCACAGAAAAAATACTGTACGCTTAAGTACAGTCTCAGGATTGTCAGAAAAACTGATTAATTTTGCTCTTATTCCCATTTTCTCAACAATCTTTGTCTTCAGAGTGGATAAATGCAGTGTCACTCTGGGTTCGCTTGGCAATCTTAAAATTGTCACAAGAATGGATTGGGTGCCGTTTTCTCTTCTTGTTACAATCTTTGTCATGAGCTCTCACAGACCTTTTAATGCTTGATATGCTCTCATTCTCATTACATATTCTCATTCCCATAACAAAGATTATAATGAAAGAAGAAAATGTCATAAAATTAATCCATTCTCATAACAGTCTGTAACGAGGGCAGAAAATTGAGCAAAATTAATCCGTTCTCATAACAATCTGAAGATTGTAATGAGAACAGAAAATGGCATGAAATTTATCCTTCTTTTGACAATCTTTAAATTGTAACAGGGCAGGAATGGGATACAAGATTAACAAGCCCTTGGGACAAAGGCTCTAACTAGAACTGAAAATCATACAAAATTAATTTGTGTGTGTGTGTGTGTGTGTGTGTGTGTGGGTTTGTGTTTGAGAAAGGCCTGAAAGCCTGAAACTGTAATGCCTGGTTCCATTGGGATACCACATCAAAATCAGTACCTATTTTAATTTGTCTTAAAATACTAGCGCCTGACACCTTTGCTAGGATAGTGAATTAAAACAAATACGGATGTTCACTCTTCAAGTAGACCCTGAGGGCAAAACTGTTTTGGTAAGTAGGATAGTAAAGAAAGTGGAATTTGTTACTGAATTCATGAAGTTATGAATAACCCATTTGTTATCCAATAACTTTCATTTAAAAATGTTTTTTAAAGTGAATGATACGGTAGACACAGCCTAATGTCAAGCGATAAGTGTGTTGCCACAAATTTTAATTCATTTGTGTGCACAACCGACCTATGTGTCAGTATGTATGCACACTACCATGACTCATTTTCACTAGCATGTGTTCTGGGAGTACAGAACGTCCTTGGTCAAATAGCCGGGTTTTTGGTGTACACCTACCTTTTTATGGTTTACCTATTGTTTAATTTCTTCACTTAGTCACTTAATGTATTGCGTTTATGATGGCCTTTCAGACGTTTTCATTTTAAATAGCCTCAGTTTCTAAAAGGAAACTAAGGTCAGACAACACTTGCATAGGCTGCAAATCTGTTCAAGCAGAACATGAACAGCTTTTTATTTGCCTTTATAATTGAAGTATAAACAATGTAGTGAATTAATGTGCTAATTATTCTTATGAGGGCACACATATTTGTGCATAGAATGGGTTTTAAAAATATTTATTTAGCACTTATGTTAAAACATCCATTATAAATGGATTTATGAATAAATTCCCACTTTTATAAAAATTATAAACTTTTTTCCATGAGTACAGGATTGTTACAAACAAACGATGATTTCAATTGCTTAAACAACAGCCTGTCATTTTAAAGATACATATTAGGAGCTAATGATAAATGGCGATAATATTAAATACTTCGCAAAGTTTTATTTTTATAACATCAAAATGAAAAGTCTCATTTACATTATTGTTTTCCCTGTTTTAAGACTGTGTACCTCAATAACATTTGAGAAAATTGCGAGTGTATCAGTGAAATTGCAATAATTTATTGGGATGCAAAGCTATTTTGTGGTATTTTCCTGATACACTAAAAGCAAATATCTATTTGAAAACCCTCACGGTTATGTATAATGATATCACTGGTTGAAAATGCATTATTGAACATCAGTAGTCTTAACCATAAAAGATAGTATTTCAATAAATTGGAGGTATAGTTAGCAAGTTTAAAAAATACCCTTATTTTTAGTTGCAGCTGTTAGAATTTTCATATCCAGAGGTTAGTTTTGAGTGATTTACTAAACTGTATCTTCTGTGTCTTTTGACAAGAAAATGTATACAACTGTAACTACAATTAAGAGTGCTTTTTTGATAAAAATAAAAGTCTGAGTAAAGTAAGTAAATCTGGACATGGTCATGGTGCCATATTTTGAGAAACATGCAAGGCTGGGGCTTAAATTGCCACCCATTTTTCTACATCCAGAAGAAAGATAAATATAGTGATTCATAGTACTTGTGAAACCTTCAGAAAGTAAACCTTTTGCTTCATGGAAAAATGAGAAATTTGGGAGGTGGCACTTTTCATCATCAACAAAAGCTATTTTTGCAGACCAAAGAAGAAATGAAAAACTTTTCATTTATTTAGCTGCTCCTGGAAAGGTTGTAAAAGGTCCTATCATGAAAGACGAAAAGGAAGAGCTGTTCATAGAAAGCTTTTAAAGAACAAACATCATAAGCTCAGATTCATATGGTAGGTGGAATATTGTAGGAAGGTGCAGGGGGCAAAAGCACCAGGATGTGATCCCAGAAAGAGGAGCCTCTTCTCTGTACTTTTTCCATTGTTCCCACCTTTTATATACTTAGCTATAGGTATGTTCCAATTTAATGTACTATTCTGTGTGGAAATCCAAGTTTTCAAAAAAAAATATGAGTAGAAGTTCTCTTATACATTAGTTTTATTAAATAGTACGCCATGGGACAGCTTGACAGAGTATACTCCTGTAATTCCAGTGCAATGTGTCTCATTATCGAAATGTGTTCATCATTCATGGTAGGCTTTTTCAAATTATACTGGTATGCTACACCACAAGTCTTTATATTTGAATATATTGATACATACTGCTACTAACTATATACTTTATTTTCATTGTTTTGTTGAAATAAAAATAGCCATTTCTTACATGGGCAGAATTGAGTATTTTTATTATAGCATAATCATTAAAAAACTTTTATGTGAAATATATGGAGAATGTGTTTGCCAATTATGAGGGTTCCTTTGTAGTGAGAGAAACTCCAGGAGACTGTGATACTCATAGTGGTAGGTGAAATGGAGCCTTGGGGAGGAAGAAAAGGGACTTGATAATACAGGGAGGAGTGGAAAGGGAAGGATGCAAGGGAAGGATGGACAGATTATAGGAAAGCTCTAGGTGACAGTCGTGATAAAGGATTTGTGGGCTTGATTAAAATGTTTGTTTTGTGTATATGATAAAAGTATTTTCCTCTGTGTCATTGACAAAATATTAAATAATTTATATATTTCTCACTAATTCACCCGTATAAATGGAATTTTGTTTTGGAAGTTTGAAGAACAGGATAAACTGGCATTGAAGATATTGAATCATACATGTGAGGAATGGAAAAAGATAATATTCAAGGGAAAAATAAAGTCATATTCCATATTCAGCTACTGGACAGAAATTTTACTAAAATAAGGACAATTAGACTTGGGATGTAGCTGTTTCTTTAGTAAGAGTTATCTTTCCAAACTTTGTCAGTCTGGGAGTACAGATATGATCCAAGATAATGCATAGATTATTTACTAGATGGTATTGAGAACTTCCCATCCAGTTTCTCAGAGACCCCTTATCAGTGAAGTTCCTCCAGCTCCTACATTTCCTAAGCATAGCAAACTGTAGCTCCGTCTCAAGAAGACCTTGTCAGAGGGTCAGTCTCCACCCACCATTGCAAATAGAAGGGGTCATTGTCCAGCCCTAGATGTCCCATGTATATACCACTGGTGTTAACTCTTTACTGTGGAAGCTGTGTTCATCAGGAGACAAGATCTCTTTTCTCTAGTATTTGAACTATCTGTGCATCTATCCATCTGTCTTTCATTTTACTTTTGGTCATGATTCTGAAATGCCTCTAATTGTCTTCATGTTTCTCAGTGACCTAATCTATGGAAGCCTGGGATCTAAGGCAGAAAATTGCTTTCTGATTCTTATGTTATTTTGGCATTTCTTTATTTGTTTCCACACTATTTTGCCTACCATTTTAGATTACTAGACAATAAGTTCCCATTGAATTCCTTTAGTTTATCCTGTTCTGTCCTGAAATTTTACTTTTATTTTTTTCCTATTTTCCAACACCTCTCTTGAATTATATTTAGGGTTTACGCTCCCCTGTCAGCTCTCAAATTGAGATCTGTAAACTTTATAATTTGTGTGTTAAATCCCTACCTTTCAATTAAATACATTCCATCCCCCAAAATAAAATCCAATCTAATATGTTCATTCAGTAAAATGATCACAGTGTGTTTCTTTAGCAACACTTAAATGATGCAGTGATTCTGCTCTGTTTCTTTAAGTGGTGTAGGTAATTTCCCTTGGATTTCACTGATCATGTACAGCATTGCACTGGTAATTCAGTTTAATAAGAATGAGACAGGTGACATATTGAGTCTAGCAAGCAACATGAATGTAGTGAAAGTCCATTCTCTATGTCTAAACATAGAAGACATAGACCTAGAAGAAAAATACTACTTTATATGTAGGCATTTATTTAGCCTTTATTTTAGATGTTTTAACAATTGTATCCTGTCACTTCTGACAGCTGTTTCTTAAAAGCAAAGCCTGTCTTGAAAGCCAGTCCTGAGTCCTAATAGCTCTGAGACTTTGTATAATGCTTTATAAAGGATAAGAAAACAAGCAATGGGACTAAAACTGAAATTAGGCATGAGAAAGTCTCAATTGGATGGAGGTGGATCACACTTAAAAAATTATCTAGAGGGGGATCATTTTTATTTGAGTCTCCACATTTTTTCGAGTTCTGTTTTGAAGCCAAAGCAATAACAAAAATCTTCTGTTTGTCCCCTTTTTTCTTATTAGTAGAATATAAATTGATTTTGGTGGTAGGTAGTTTTAAGTTAATTGCACTGAATGACATTTTTAACTATATTTCTACTAATAACCAATAGAATTTATTTTCCTTAAAGAACTTTCTTGCATATTATGACAAAACCTTTTTCCAGAACTTTGTTTTAAAATCTATTAATCTGGGGCGTTCCTGGGTGGCTCAGTTGTTTGAGCGACTGACTTCGGCTCAGGTCATGACCTCACAGTTCGTGAGTTCCAGCCCCGCGTCAGGCTCCGTGCTGACAGCTTGGAGCCTGGAGCCTGCTTCGGATTCTGTGTCTCCCTCTCTCTCTGCCCCTCCCCAGCTCATGCTCACACTCTGTCCCTGTCAAAAATAAATAAACTTAAAATTTTTAAAAAAAATAAATAAATAAAATCTATTAATCCGGGGCACCTGGGTAATTCAGTGAGTTAAGTGACTTCAGCTCAAGGCTTGATCTCATAGTTCATGAGTTCGAGCCCCTTGTCAGGGTCTGTGCTGACAGCTTCAGATTGTGTCTCCCTCTCTCTCTGCCCCTCCTCCTCTCATACTCTCTCCCTTTCTCTCTCTCTCAAAAATAAACAAACATTAAAAAATTTAAATCTATTAATAAAAAAAGTAATAAAATATTTATTAACAAAACAAAGTTGTGGGGGCATAAAGAGTGTATGTTCACACATACACTGTTCATTTATTTGCTTTTTTAATATCTTTGAGATAATAAAAAGAATTATTTTTCTATCAAGTCATGATTTCTGTGCAGTCGGTAAGTAATTTCCTCTCTCTTCTTCTAGGTAAAATGGAAGTCCAGTTTATTTCAGAGGCTGCTTCAGTGAATGAAAGAGAACAAGGAGAGAGGGAAACAGTGAGTTTTATGTTTAATGTTATAATAACTTGTACCTAGGAAGTACAATTATTATGATATTTTTCCAAGATATCTATGATCTATTGTAAGCAGGGGCTTAGATATTATACATGAGACATAAAGTAATTAAAATATTTAGGTGAACATAAATTACTTAAAGTGGTAGCTTATTGTTTTCTGTCTTGATTTGTACAATTTGGGAATTGTACAAAGAGGAAGATACGAAACCGTGACTAATGTTGGCAGCTGGCCTCATTTATTTTTGATGCATACCCTAAAGGTACTCAAAGTTTCTTATCTCCAAAATTGTATTTAGTATGTTTCCTTCTGCGTAGCTCAGGTCTCCTCTTCCTCCAAAAATTGTCGTTGTATAGCAGAGGAACTATTGTTGGATTACCTCCAATTTCCTCCAATTTCCTCCTCCAAGTCTATCTTAACCCAAAGCTGTCACTTTGCTGTACCTTACAGAAAAGTCAGAAGCCATGAGGAAAACTATATTCAGAATTTAGTCAACATGTAGAGGCAATATCCTCCATTTTGTTTCTGAAGAAACATGGACACTTTATTGAAATACTATATAAGTTAAGCTTTAAGAATTTTCATAAAGTTTAAATGTTTTTCAACAATGGTAAACACTTTGGCATCAATATATTAAATGTGAAACTGATGATGAATTACATAAATTATTACACTTAATATTTATGGAGAAGAATCTTAGGGATATGTACTTCAAAATCCACTTTTTACTGCATTTTTATTTTCTGCTATAATATCTCTTTAGTTTTAAGACTGTTAATCATTTTTAGAGAAAATAGATGTTCACTAATAAATTAATGTTTTAATGTTTAACTATTATACTTATGAACTGAGAATCAATGAAAAATTTAGAGAAATAGTTTTATTCATGACTGCCTAAATTATTGTTTAGCTTAATCATGTGAACTAGTTAATTTATACTGATTATAAGCAAAAGAATATCATAATGATAAACTACAATATATCTTTTTCATTATTTTACTTCCAATATATAATCAAGGAAACATATCTTTAAGAGGGAAATTTTAGCTTTTCCTTGTAAAGCCTTCTCTGAAACTTTTGGTGCTCATATTTATTTATTTATTTATTTTTTATTTATTTATTTATTTATTTTTTTTATATATATGAAATTTATTGACAAATTGGTTTCCATACAACACCCAGTGCTCATCCCAAAAGGTGCCCTCCTCAATACCCATCACCCACCCTCCCCTCCCTCCCACCCCCCATCAACCCTCAGTTTGTTCTCAGTTTTTAAGAGTCTCTTATGCTTTGGCTCTCTCCCACTCTAACGTCCTTTTTTTTTTTTTTTTTTCCTTCCCCTCCCCCATGGGTTCCTGTTAAGTTTCTCAGGATCCACATAAGAGTGAAACCATATGGTATCTGTCTTTCTCTGTATGGCTTATTTCACTTAGCATCCCACTCTCCAGTTCCATCCACGTTGCTACAAAGGGCCATATTTCATTCTTTCTCATTGCCACGTGGTAGTCCATTGTGTATATAAACCACAATTTCTTTATCCATTCATCAGTTGATGGACATTTAGGCTCTTTCCATAATTTGGCTATTGTTGAGAGTGCTGCTATGAACATTGGGGTACAAGTGCCCCTATGCATCAGTACTCCTGTATCCCTTGGGTAAATTCCTAGCAGTGCTATTGCTGGGTCATAGGGTAGGTCTATTTTTAATTTTCTGAGGAACCTCCACACTGCTTTCCAGAGCGGCTGTTGGTGCTCATGTTTAACCTTCATGTTATAGTTGGCCCTAAAAAATTTTCCTATTAAAATAAATTCATTTAAAAATTATGCAAATAGTGTGTGTATATATATATATATATATTTATTTAAATTAAGCACTATGTGTAAAAATTGTGTTGGATGCAGATTCCATCGAAATTTTATTCAGTAATGTACATATATATATCTATATACCTGTGGTATCATATTATGCTATTTTTCTTAATTTTGAATTTAATATGTCATATAGACAAAAATTAGGATTTGAATGTGATAAAAATATATGGAAAACTTAGTTGAGTTTCTTTTTTTTTTTTTTATTGAGGTGTTGTTTCAGTTACTAGTGCTGCATAAAAGTTGTCTCCAAAACTTAAAGGCTTAAAGCAGCAATAATCATTTTATTTTCCATTTTCTTATGTTTAGGCATTTGGGAATAGCATAGTCAGGCTTCAGGTCTTTCTTAAAATTGCAGTTAGATGTGGTTGGAGCTGGAAGAGCTGGTGATTGGAGAAGCTAGGGTCTTTGCTAGACATCTCCTTTTTTATATAGTTTCTCAAATGTGATCTCTTCAGGTAGACCATTTATAGGAGTCCTCCCAGCATGGTGGCCTGAAGGCAGTCAGACTTTTCATAACAGTTCAGAGCTCCAATGTTAGCGTTCACATGATCAAGTCAGAAGCTGAATCACCTTTTGTAATCTAGCTTTGGAAGTCATCTAATGTTATTTCCATCCTATTCTTTTTGGTGAAACAGGCACAAATACAATTATCCTGTCTGCAGGTAGGGGATCCTCTGTCTTGGTTTGTTTGCAGATTGTCCTGGTATTAGCACTAAAATCCCACATCCTGGAAACCCCCAGGGCACTTAGTTACCGCATTCTCAGCAGAAAAGTATTGAAGTTTAATAAATTCCTTTAGTAAATTTCAGCAATCTTATTTTGTGGTTATTGATTTTAGAGTTCTCTATAGTCAACCTTTACTTCATTAAACCATGAAGTCTCCAGTGTTATATTCTAGAAAACTGATTGTTTTGCTTTACTTTGGCTTTTAATCTATAATTACTTTTTGCATTATGGTATAAAGGAGAAGCCAAGGTTCATTTTCTTCCATATAATTTATTTATTTAATTTATTGAAAAGATCACTTTCCCCCCAATATATATGTAGTCTCATATATAGATAATGTAATTTTTTACATTATTTGCACTGTCGGAAATAGTAGAAATGTCTTGAACTATAATAGTAAAAGACCTGCACCTTTATGTTCTTTTTTTCGGTATCACTTTGGTTATTCTAGATCCTTTGCATTTCCTTGTAGATTTTATAACTCACATGTCAATTAAAAGAAGCGGGGGGGGGTGTTTTAGGACTGTGTTGAAACCATATATCAGTTTGAACAGAATGAGCATTATAGATAGACCGGGTCTTTTAATATATAATGTGGTTTGGATGTACATTGATTTGGTTATTGAGTTTCTTTCAATACTTCTCTGTATTTTCCAATTTCAAGATCTTATTTATTTTCATTATATAATTTCCAAATATTTGATATTGATATTTTTGTAGATGAGTGTAACTGATGCTTTCTTCACATTTTTCTTGCTCCTTATGTCTGTACGTATATGTGTGAATATACATGCTTTTTTGTATGTTATGTATGTTGTATCTGTATGATTTTTCACATGTTGCCCTTATGACTGGGAACCTTCCTGAATTTACTTGTTATTGTCAATATCTTATATTTTTATTGTTTTGTATTCTCTGTAAAATTTATGTCATCTAAAGTAAAACTAGCAGCACCTGAGTGGCATCCAACTCTTGATTTCGGCTCAAGTCATGATCCCAGAGTCCTGGGATAGAGCCCCACACTGGGCTCAACACTCAGCATGGAGCCTGCTTAGGATTCTCTCTATCCCCCTGCCCCTCTCCCCCACTTGCATGCACTCTCTCTCTCAAAAAAAAAAAAAAAAGTAAAATTAATGTATTTTCTTTTTTCCAGCCATAATTACTATGTTTTTTTGTTTTTTTTTGTTTTTTGTGTGGGAAATCAAATAGCTATGTCCTAGGCTAGGAGATTATAGGGAACACATTGTAAAGCAGAACACTGCTTTCTGGCCTTGCTAAAAACAACAGCCACACTTTGCTTATCTAGTTAATGTATATGTAGGGGGCACTTATGTCACTTATCTAGTTAATGTATATCTAGAGGGTAGGTCCTGCCTATACTCATAAATTCTTTAGAATATGTTATCACATGAAATATTTTATCCTGTTTTAACTTGTTTTGTCTGCATGCTTTCTATATGTTCTTATTGGCATGTAGCCCACTGTTGTATTGCACAATGTTTTCTTAAATTTATGCTCAATAAATATGGGAGCTTGAGAGCAGCTCTGGGAAACTTCCCTTAGCCTCCCTCACTTCTCTTAACTTGTGGATTCTTGAGTAATCCTTTCTGTAGTCCTCGGCTTTGCTGGAAAAAGCCAAAAACCAAACCCGCATTTTTTTTCCTTACCTTGTTTTAAAAGCTAAAACTTTTAGTAAAATTTGAATGGTAGTGTCAACAGTGTATCTTAACTTTTAATCTAATTTGGTCTAAATTTTAACAATGTATCTAATTAGTTAGAAAGCATTCAGCATTTTCTTACAGTGTAGTATTACAGACAGCTATTTTTGGTGGATTCTCTTCCTTATAGTTTTAAAAAGTCATTTCCTATGCCCAGTTTCATGAGAATATAATTTTAACCATGAAATGGTAATGAATTTTAGCAACATTTTCTTCTATCTCTTTGGTTTTGTCCATTATTCTGTTAATATGATAAATTTTAAGGAATGGCTTTCCATAAATAAATCCCACTTTATTATCAGATACTAACCATTTGGTACATCACTGGATTATATTTTCTGTTTTTTCAATTTTTATGTCTATGTTCATGGGAATATCTTGTCCCTAATTTTTCTTTGTAATGTCCTTGTCAGGTTATGGTATTGGCATTATGCTGCTTACATAAAATGAGATAGAAAATGTTGCTTGTTTTTCTCTTCTTTGGGAGATATTTTGGAACATTTGATATTTCTTCCTTAAGCATTTTAAAGAATGTTATCAGGGAACCATCTTACCCAGTTATTTTCTTTTTGACAAGGATTTTATATATGGATTAAATTTCTTTTACAGATATAAGATTATTCAGATGTTCTATTCATTTTGTATTAGTACTGGTAAATTGAATTTGTAATAATTTGTCTATTTTATTAAAAATTCTAAACTGTTGGCATAAAGTCATATATAATTGCCTATTATTATATTTTTAGTGTTTATAGCTGTGATGTCCCTATTTTCATTCTCAATAATGGTCATTTGTATATTTTCATTTATTCTTGACCTCTTATATTTTTTAATGTTTATTTATTTTTGAGAGACAGAAAGACAGAGTGGAGTGGAGGAGGGCAGAAAGAGAGGGAGACACAGACTGTGAAGCAGGCTCCAGGCTCTGAGCTGTCAGCACAGAGCCTGACACAAGGCTCGAACTCAAGAACTGCGAGATCATGACCTGAATGAAAGTTGGATGCTTAACCTATTAAACCACCCAGGCGCCCTTACCTAAACATTATTTTAAGAAGCAAGCTGAAGAATCAGCAAAATAACTAAAATATATCTCCATCCAGAAATAATCTTTTCTTTTAGGTGTTTATCAATTTGTAATTCTTTTCGAAGATCCACCATTTGGCTGTATTGCTTTTTATTGTTGTCATTGTTGTTGCTGTTTGTACTGTAGTCTGTTTTTGTTCTTTGATATTTCCTTAGAAAAATTTTTTTTTCTTGCTTCCTTTATACTTTCACTGTAATTGACTCTTTTCTCACTGCTTGAGTTGGGAGCTTAGGTAATTTATCATTAAGCTTTATTTTTATTTTTTGGTAATCTATGCCTTTTAAGATATAAATTTCCATATGGACACTAGGTACATTACACAAATTTTGATATTTTATTTTCAGTATCATTCAGCTCAAAATATTTCTTAATTTCTATTGTGGTATTTGTTGTTGTTGTTGTTTTTCCTTAATTTCCAAACACTTGCAAAAAGGTAATAGTAGATCATTATACTTCTGTGTGCTACGTTGTACAGTTTTGTTTATTGTTAACTGCTGAGAGTTTCTTTATGACTTAAGGTAAGATCTATTCTTGTAAATGTTCTATGTGTACTTTAGATGTACATTTTTTTTAACCACATGGTCATAGTGTTCTATAAGCATCTATCAAAGTAAGTTATTTAATTATTATTCAAATCTGTCTTACTGATATCTTGCATTTGCATCATCTCTGTTACTGGAGGTATGTGTTTTGCTAAAATCTCCAGATAGGATTGTTCATGGCTTTCTCTCTCTCTCTAAGTTGTTTTCTTTATGTATTTTCAAACTATATGTTTTGGTGCATATCAAATTAGGTTTTGTATATCTTCATGTTAAATTCAGCAATTTATCCCTGTAAAATATTTTCTTTATATCCAATGAAATTCTTGCTTTAAGGATTATTTTATCTGAAAATATTAGTAGCACCCACTTTGGATTCCTTTGTTCACATGGTACATATTTTCTCATCCATTTGCTTTCAGCCTATGTGTCCTCATATTTAGAGTGGAGTGTGTGTGTGTGTGTGTGTGTGTGTGTGTGTGTGTGTATGTGTATGTGTGAGATTTTATTTTAATCAATCTGGTGATCTTTGTTTTTTACTAGGAGTTTTATACTGTTTAATTTTAATGTAATTGGTAATTGAATTGGGTTTAAATCTACCATATTGCTACTGTTTTGAATTTCTTTGTGTTATCAAACCTTTTTTTTTTCTTTTAGAATAAGTTTTTAAATTACTTTACTATTTTATGATCTTTTAGATTTTGGTTGTGCTTACTTCTGTTCATTGTTACTCTGTTTATTACAATATGAATTTTTTAATTTATTAAAAACTATATTAACACAATACATGAGTCACTTCCCAAATTTTGCCACAGGTAGACTCTATTTATCCTTTATGTACCATTTGTTCTATTGTTGTCTATGTTTTACTGTTATATATGTTATAAAGTCCACAATAAACTCTTATTGTACTCTAAGACATCAATATTCATTATATTTATTAATTTATTTACTATTTTTGGAAACTTTAAGCCTTTCTTAAAGGCTTATGGTTTCATCTAGGATGGTTTACTTTTAGCATAGATAATTCTAGTGTTTTTTATATTTCATATCTGCTGGAGACAAAATCTTTTGACTTTTCTCTTTTTTATAGTATCTTAATTTTTTTCTATATATTTGAATAATATCTTATTGTCATGTTGTATCTTCCAATACCTTAAACCTATACTTCTATTCTATTCTGCATTTTAGAGTTTCTGTTGAAAAGCCAACTTTGAGTGGTATTTTTAACATAATATGTCTTTTTATTCCTTCAGCTGTTTAAGTATTTTCTATCTCTATCTGTTTTGTTTTTGTTTTTATTTTAGAAATTTCACTGCAATGCATTTGCCTGTGATTTTCTTTGTGGTTATCTAGCTTTTTGGTCACTGAATTGCTTGCATTTGTGGTTTTATATCTTTCATCAGGTTTAGAAAATTCTTAGTCACTTTTCTTTAATATTTTTCCAGTATTCTCTTTTTGTTTCCTCATATACCTCAACTACATATATTTTAAATATTTTGAACTCTTCTTTGTATATGTCTTGTTCTTCCCCTTTTTCTGTTTTTCATCCATGTTCAGTTTGAATATTTCTGTTTGATCTTTTTATGAAATCACTAATCCCATCTTCCATTGGTTTCAACCTTCTGTTGAATGCTTCCATCAAGACCTTAACCTCAGATAGTTGTATATTGGCACATATAGGATTTACATTAGATTCTTATTTTTATTGATGTTCAAATATATTTTGAAATTATTTCTCTTTCCATTCATTTTGACTGTATGTTATTCCCTTTTACTTAATTTTTAATCATATTATTGGGAAATCTTTGCTTTTCATCCAGTATATGAATCATCTCTGGTTCTGTTGCTATTGACTAATAAACATAAGTAAATTTTAAAAACATTTTGACATTTTACTTACTTCTGAATATAAGTCATTTTTTGCAAGCTTGGAAGCAGAATCAAACTAAGGCCATTTAGTCCTCTAGGGATCCAGGCCAAGTCTTGTGATATTCAATAGAATAAGATCATAATACAAGGTGCTAACAAAGGGATTATAGACGCTAAATAAATACCATGTATTTGTTTTTCCTTTAGTAAACAGCCAAAAGCCCAGAGCTTAAAGGGATGATATACAGAACCTCTCGATCTGCAAAGGACACAATCAACCAAATTGAAAGTTTGGCTAATCAACTGTCAAAACAGATCAGAGATTGCCCAGGATTAATGAGCAGGGGAAATTTTTACATCTTGAAAACTTGCTCTGAGGTTTAAAAAACTTCTGATTGTTGTTAATAAGAAAGCAAGTAAAAAATATTACAGATGTAGCTACACTGATAATTAATTTTGCCAGAATCTTCCACCAGTTAGAGATTAGCATAGGGGATAAAATACTTGGATATTTTAATATTTCAAAATAAATTACCTCATTGCCACCTGTGCCTGTCCCTCACTAGACCCAACCATCTAGGGGCTGAATATGGAGTGCTGGAAGGCAGTGCACCAGAAGTCCATAACTAGTAATTTTGTGTTTTCAGATTTATGTATTATATATTATAGAATATTGGATGTTTTTTCTAAAAAATATTAATTTAAATATAAGACTAAATATTCTTTCATGCACTTAAAATTTATTATTTATTACCTTGATCCTATGAAGTCTTTATTTAATATTCTCAGGACAGGTTAATACAGGTTATCCTTTACTTTGGCATATATTTGGTATATATTTGAAAATATTACTCTGGGTATCCTTTTTTTTCAAAATTAATGGTCTTTCTGGAATTTCAGTTAAAGTTCCAGAATAGTCACCATTGTCACTCCATACTGGTGGGCTTGAACTCCAAACTCCATTTCTTAGCTTTATATTGCCTCTAAAATATTTTTCACATTTCCCAGGCCTCCCAAGTGACTATATTCTACTAAGCATGCACAAATATCAGGAACTTTTTCTGAGGCCCTTTCCTCTCTAAGACTATCCCCTCACATGCCACTTGCCTAAACAACTTTGACTTGTAATATCTGTCTTCTCTGCCAATTGAGATCTCCCTTTTTTGTATTTTCTTTCCCCACAGTATGATTTGGACAGTTCTTTTTTTTTTTTTAATTTCATTTTTAACTTATAAAAAAATTACATCCAAATTAGCATATAGTGCAACAATGATTTCAGGAGTAGATTCCTTAGTGCCCCTTACCCATTTAGTCCATCCTACCTTCCACAACCCCTCCAGTAACCTTCAGTTTGTTCTCCATATTTATGAGTCTCTTCTGTTTTGTCTCCCTCCCTGTTTTTATATTATTTTTGTTTCCCTTCTCCTGTGTTCATCTGTTTTGTTTCTTAAAGTCCTCATGAGTGAAATCATATGATATTTGTCTTTCTCTGCCTTATTTCACTTAGCATAATACCCTCCAGTTCCATCCACATAGTTGCAAATGGCAAGATTTCATTCTTTTTGATTGCTGAGTAATACTCCATTATATATATATGCCACATCTTCTTTATCCATTCATCCATCGATGGACATTTGGGCTCTTTCCATACTTTGGCTATTGTCGATAGTGCTGCTGTAAACATGGGGGTGCATGTGTTCCTTCAAAACAGCACACCTGTATCACGGGGATAAATGCCTCGTAGTGCAATTGCTGGGTTGTAGGGTAGTTCTATTTTTATTTTTTTGAGGAACCTGCATACTGTTTTCCAGAGTAGCTGCACCAGCTTGCATTGACACCAACAATGCAAAAGAGATCCTCTTTCTCCGCATCCTCGCCAACATCTGTTGTTGCCTGAGTTGTTAATGTTAGCCATTCTCACAGGTGTGAGGTGGTATCTCGTGGTGGTTTTGATTTGTATTTCCCTGAAGATGAGTGATTTTGAGCATTTTTTCATGTGTTGATTGGCCATCTGGATGTCTTCCTTGGAGAAGTGTCTATTCATGTCTTTTGCCCATTTCTTCACTGGATTATTTGTTTTTTGGGTATTGAGTTTGATAAGTTCTTTATACATTTTGGATACTAACCCTTTATCTGATATGTCGTTTTCAAATATCTTCTCCCATTCTGTTGGGTGCTTTTAGTTTGCTGATTGTTTCCTTCACTGTGCAGAAGCTTTTCATTTTGATGAGATCCCAGTAGTTCATTTTTGCTTCTGTTTCCCTTGCTTCCAGCAATGTGTTGAGTAAGAAGTTGCTGTGGCCAAGATCAAAGAGGTTTTTGCCTGCTTTCTCCTCGAGGATTCTGATTGCTTCCTGTCTTACATGTAGGTCTTTCATCCATTTTGAGTTTATTTTTGTGTATGGTATAAGAAAGTGGTCCAGTTTTCCCAGCACCACTTGCTGAAGAGACTGTCTTTATTCCATTGGATATTCTTTCCTGCTTTGTCAAAGATTAGTTGGCCATGTGTTTGTGGGTCCATTTCTGGGGTCTGTATTCTGTTCCATTGGTCTGAGTGTCTGTTCTTGTGCCAGTCCCATACTGTCTTGATGATTACAGCTTTGTAATATAGCTTGAAGTCTGGGATTGTGATGCCTCCTGCTTTGGTTTTCTTTTTCAAGATTGCTTTGGCTATTCGGGCTATTTTCTGGTTCTATACAGATTTTAGGATTATTTGTTCTAGCTCTGTGAAGAATGCTGATGTCATTTTGATAGGGATTGCATTGAATATGTAGATTGCTTTGGGTAGTATCGGCAATTTAACAATATTTGTTCTTGCTATTCAGGAGCATGGAATCTTTTTTCCATTTTTTTGTGTCTTCTTCAATTTCTTTCATAAGCTTTCTATAGTTTTCAGTGTATAGATTTTCACCTCTTTGTTAGAGTTATTCCTAGGTATTTTATGGTTTTTGGTGAAACTGTAAATGGGATTGATTCCTTGATTTCTTTTTCTGTTGCTTCATTGTTGGTGTATAGGAATGCAACCGATTTCTGTGCATTGATTTTATATCCTGCAACTTTGCTGAATTCATGAATCAGTTCTGTCAGTTTTTGGGGGGAGTCTTTTGGGCTTTCCATATAGAGTATCATGTCATCTGTGAAGAGTGAAGTTTGACCTTCTCCTGGCAGATTTGGATGCCTTTTATTTCTTTGTGTTGTCTGATTGCAGAGGCTAACACTTCCAATGCTATGTTGAATAACAGTGGCGAGAATGGACATCCCTGTCTTGTTCCTGACCTTAGGGGGAAAGCTCTCAGTTTTTCCCCATTGAGGGTGATATTTTCGTTGGGTCATTCATATTTGGCTTTTGTGATCTCGAGGTATGATCCTTCAATCCCTACTTTCTTGAGGGTTTTGTCAAGAAAGTATGCTGTATTTTGTCAGATGCTTTCTCTGCATGTATTGAGAGGATCATATGGTTCTTGTCCTTTCTTTTATTGATGTGATGAATCATGTTAATTGTTTTGTGGGTATTGAACCAGCCCTGCATCCCAGGTATAAATCCCACTTGGTTGTGGTGAATAATTTTTTTAATGTATTGTTGGAGCTGGTTGGCTAATATCTTGTTGAGGATTTTTGCATCCATGTTCATCAGGGAAATTGGTCTACAGTTCTCCTTTTTAGTGAGGTCTCTGTCTGGTCTTGGAATCAAGGTAATGCTGGCTTCATAGAAAGAGTTGGGAAGTTTTCCTTCAATTTCTATTTTTTGGAATAGCTTCAAGAGAATAGGTGTTAACTCTTCCTTAAATGTTTGGTAGAATTCCGCTGGAAAGCCATCTGGCCCTGGACTCTTGTTTTTTGGCAGATTGTTCTTGAAGAGCTGGGTTGGCCCAGTTGGGCAAGGCTCAGTGTAATGGCTCCATTCTCCACTAGATGGTGTTGCTAGCCTACTGGGCTGGAGTGTTGTGGTGCTCATAGGTGTGTGTCCGTATGTGTGGGAGCATGAACATGGCATCACCCAGTTACTCAGTCTGAGAGAACCAGTCTGGGAGAACTCTGTTCTCCCAATCAGCAATTGTGCACCCATCTTCTGTCTCAGCTTTTGTCTCCTCCCTGCTTTTTCACTGTCCATGACCAGGCCCCAGGCAGTACCTGTCTCCCAAATTTTGTCTCAGATGCAGCTGTTTTCCCTGGCCCCTTACTTCTGAGAGACTGCAGCTTTGATCCGTTCCACCCTTCCTTGGGAGGGTCTCACCGAGCAGTGGCCAAATGAGAAATGGCCAAATGTTGGCTGCACCCAGGAACACTTGCTGGACCCTGCTGCTGACGGTGCCCTGAGACTGCGGCCATGTGCCAGCCGGCCCCAGAAAAAGTTTGCAGGATAGTGTAGCAGCAGCGTTTTAAGGATTATGGAAGATCGCAACAAACATCTGGCACAAGGCTTTACCCTTAACGACCTTGTTCCAGCACCAGTGAATATGGCCATTTTCTGGGGTCTGCTGGGCCCAGGTTGCCTCATAGCCTCTCCCAAATGTCCTTCCAGCAGTGGAACTGCTTTTCCCCATGTGGGCTGAGAACCTCCCAGACCCCACTCTGTTCCTGAGGATTCGCCCTTCCTACTAGAGCACTGCCAGGCATTGAGCTGAGGATTTGCAGACTTTTCGCTCCCCTTGTTTAAAGTCTTAATGGAATTTAAACCCTCTCCTTTCTTCTTTCTCCCTATTTAGTTTAGTCCCTGTGGCTGTTTGCAATTTTCTGCTTTCTCTCCAGCTGCTTTTGGGAAGGGGTGCTTTTCCCGTATTCTACTCCCACCCCATCTCTGTCCTCTCAACGCCTGCAAAAACCCCTCCCTTCCCGCAGCTTCTTGTTCCCCAAGGTCACCTTTCCGTGCCGCGTACTTGCTGAATTCTGTGGTTCAGGTTGTGCAGATTGTTGTGTTAATCCTCCAATCAGTTTTCTAGGTGTGCAGGATGGTTTAGTGTTGGTCTGGCTGTATTTCATGGATGTGAGACACACAAAAAACTTCCATGCTGTTCTGCCATCTTGGATCCTCCCTGGACAGTTCTTTCAGGGAGAAAGCTGCTGTGAATATTGGCCTCATCTTCTAAGTTTATCCTCTCTCATAAATTATGACCCAAATTTGATTATTGCCCAATGCCTTAAAATAATTTCTTTATATATTTGTTAGTTTTCAAAAAAATTATTTTTCCCCTTCTCTGTCTCCTCATCCTCTTCCTCCTCCTGCTCCCTTCTGCCTCCTCCTCCTTCTTCTTCCTCCTCTTTCTTTCCTCCTTCCTTCCTTCCTTCCTTCCTTCCTTCCTTCCTTCCTTCCTTCTTTTCTTCCCTTCCCTTCCCTTCCCTTCCCTTCCCTTCCCTTCCCTTCCCTCCCCTTCCTTCTTCCCTGTTTTTTGTCCTGGTGATGGTGGTATATAATGAGAAAAATAAGCTTCTAGATCATGACTGTTGCTGTTTGGGTGAAAGTTCAGGACAGTTTTCTTCTTCATTTATATGGAATTAGCAAGATTAGCAGTTTTACCCAGGATGCAGATCACGTTCAGACCTAAGTTTCTGTATGTGGAAGGTATCCGTTGGTTCAATCTCATCCCTGTTCAGCAGCATTAGGTTCGGTTGCTCTCAGAATCAGTCTTTGCCTTAACAGTTTAATCTTTCATTCTCCCATAGGCATGACAAGAAACACTGCCAAAATTTTTCACTGGCTCTACACCTGCATGTTCTCTTATGAGTAGAATGCTTCAGATACATTGCGTCAGCCTCTAATGATCCAAAACAATTCCTTTTTCACCCCATATTAGAATACTCCACTTTTTCATTGATTTATTGTTTTAGGGCCTTTCCTTTTTAGCTTTATATAATATGACATAAACATACTGCAAGTATGAATATATCAACTGTGTAATATAGAATAGATGATAGAATAAAATCAAACATTCTCTTTAGTTCCTGTATTTTACAACATTGCAACATAGTCAGTTAATATACCAAGATACTGGAATCAGTGTTAAGAGACCATTTCCACATTTCTGATAATACAAAGATCTTGCTCTTCTGACACAAAGGCATGCATTCATTTGTTGATTTTTAATTTGCATACAAAATAATTAAGTGTATACTATGAAAAGTCCATGGTGATCTAGGCACAAAACCTTTAATTTTTATGAACCGTCAATTAGAGCCTTGAGAATCTCCGAGAGGCATACATTCTATGAAAATTAGAATTTGAACATGAACTACTTAGTGGAGAGTATGCCAAAAACAGATCAAATAAACATAGAGTGTTCTATTCCAGTTCACATTTTAGTGCTACGTGGAACAGGTTTCTAAACTTATTTTAGGTTAACAAGCTAATACTGCAGCTGTTAACTTTTTTCCCCTCAAAGTTTAATTTTGAGACAGAGAGAGTGTGCGGGAGGGCAGCGAGAGAAGGAGGGAGAAAGTCCCAACTAGGCTGCACACTGACAATGCCGAGCCCTATACAGGGCTTGATCCCACAAACCACGAGATCATGATCTGAGCCAAAATCAAGGGTCAGATGCTTAATGGACTGAGCCACCCAAGCACCGTGCAGCTGTTACTTTTATATGACAGGATTTGTCTTCTGGTTCATTCAGTTATTGGTAACCATATGACACAGTTTGAAAAAATATATTTCATTTTCCTTTCTATGCCTGAACTTTTGGGGCTTTAATTAATGAGATTTTACATTTGGCTTGATTTCTAATAAGGAAATGTACACAATACATTAATATTTATTCTAAAATTGTACATTTTCCCAAAGAATAATTTAAATAGTAAAACTAGTAAAAATGTAAATAGTAAAAAAATAGTAAAAATAGTAAAAAAAAATATGGGAAATTACCATATTTGTCACACTTAATGACATCACTTACCTGGTCCTCAAAGTCCTCCTACAAGAAATATGTACACTATTTTAAGCTACTTTTCAGTGTGTGGAAAAAATACATAGCCTAGTAAGAATCAGTAAAATAGTATAAAAGAGAAATCTTACCTCAGTTTATAAATTTTGGTGACTATGACTAAATTCCCTGAGTGGTGGTTTATAAACAGAATACCAATTAGAAGTCTACAAATTTTGAGAAATAGAACTCCAAATCAGGTACACTTTTCTTTTTAGGAAACAGGCTGACTATAGAAAGATATTGTTCCAAGCTTCATATGAAACTTAATATTTACAAATAAAGTGTAATACCTAATTTCCCTGGTGTGCAAACTCCTTTAATGTTATTGTTATCCCTAATACTGGCATCCTGCTCAAAAAGTGTTGCTTTTGTTTTTTCTATAATCCATTTCTTCTTACATATTAATATATGTTAACAGTGGCATAAGGGGCTTTTTCAAAGTGTATGTCCCTTGGCTTCAAACTCAGAGGTTCCAAATACTGTGTGTAGGCTGGGGCTCAGATACATGCATTATAATAATGGAAATCTGATCCAAGTAGTCCAAGGACATCATTCGGTAAATACTAATTTAAGTACTCTAGTAAGTACTCTGTGGTGTTGGGGTTGTTGCTCAATAATTCTGAGACTCAATTTTCCATATTTTAGTAGATGGAATGATTAATCTAGCTCATATTTTAGGTAGAGTTTTAGATGTATGGTAATTATGGCAATATTATCTATTTCTGTATTTGCCATTAGTCTGGAATGATAGGACTCAGGATGAAATAATGACAAGCTTATTTGTGGATAATACTTTATACATCTCTGATGCTTCATACCTTGTTTCTTAATTGCTGCACATATACACACAAATGAAAACCAAAATAAAAAAAAAGCATTGTACACATGAGAACCATTGGGCCTAAGAAAGAATAAATGACTTTTAAACTGAGAGTAGTACAAAAGGACTGAGATGGAATCTGAACTCAAGCTTACAGATTCTGGGTTCAGTTCTTTTACGATTATACTGCAGTGAATCCCTACTATTATAGCTGTTTAAATCATCAGAGAATGAGTTGACCTACCCATTCTGCTAATATTTATTTGGTGCTAACCATGAAAAAGGAAATATACAAGATACTAGATTCCAGCAGTTAAAGAAGCAAACAAAAATCCTTGCCCTTAAGCAGTTTCCATTCTACAGTGGAGAGAAAAGAATGCACAAAGTGTGTGAGCCATGCGTAAGTTGGAAGACCATGAAGTAAAAATATGCCTGCCATATGTGAGAAAATCAAGGAAACCCATGTGATTGTGACTAATTTGAAAGGAGAAGAACAATAGGAGATAAGGTAAAAAGTCTTAGATAGTTTTGTAGACCATCAGTAGGACTTTGGCTTTTAACATGAGTAAGATAGAAAGTCATTAAAGTTTTTTGATGAAAGAAATATTATGATCCAACTTACGTTGTGCCATATAATTTTGGTTGCTATTTTGAGATTATTGTGAAAGAATTAAGTGCGTAAGTAGAAAAAAAAAGTAGAAAGTTTTTGAAATAAAAGACATAAGTAATGTGAGCCAGTTTGGTAGCTGTGGAAGTAGCAAGAAGGCACTAGATTCCCTATTATAGGAATAGAAACAATAGTATTTTCTAACAGATTGGATATTGGGTTTGAGAGAAAGAAATAAGAGATGACATTTTATCTACTTGACATTTTGTTGAGATGAGAACATGTTTTCTTGGAGGAAGCCCACAATTTTGGTTTGGACTTTCTAAGTTTGATATGCCTAATAGGCATTCAGTTGTATATCCTAATTATGGAAATGAATTCAAGGACCTAGAGTTCAGGGAAAGATTCAAATTGAAGTAATAAATGTGGGAACACTCAGCCTATATATAAAATTACAGCCATGAGACTGGATGAGGTTACCAAGAGAGTAGACACAAAGAAAAAAGAAGAGATCCCAGGACAGAAGTTGAGGATGTAAGGAGGAACCTAAAAGAAATTTGAGGAATATCCAGCACTGTAGGAGTAAAGCCAGATAAATGTATTACTTTGATACCTAGTGAAAAAAAAGTGCTTTGAAGACCGGAACATGATCAACTTTGTCAAAATGTCCAGAGAGATTGTAATCTTTCATGCTGTTTCTCTGGATTTTTCATAAGATAGGAAACATTTCAGTGTTAAGGGTTTTATAAAGGAGGCTTATGTTTAACATATAACTTTTGTTATCTAAGAGACAGTACATATTCTCAACTTTAGAGCCAATTTTCAGTTTGAAAACTTTGGTAGCCTAAAAACACTTTTCCTAAGCACTCTGATTTTACTTTCTCTTTATTTTGTGACCTCTGGGGACTTCTCTCTTCCTCTCTTTTTTTGTTTTCCTTTTTTTAGCTGACCTGTATATTTTCCTTTCATATGTTTTCTAATTTATTCTGCTTTTTTATGTTAACAGAACATTGACTTATCAGAATCAGATTTATATGATATTTTTCTGGTATATTCTATGAAAAATTTATGTGTCTGATTCCAAACTAAACACAATGTAGAATAAAACCATGGTATGGAACAAGCCTGTCTTAAAAATAAACATGCTCTGTTATTTCAAGTTGAGGATCTTAGATAGTTCCCCTCTGGTTTGATAATCTCATTTATGAATTAGTTCAGTCAGTAATGTAGGAGGACTCTTCAGCACAATGAGTTCACGAAGTTAAATCTTAAAATTATTTTGCTAAGTTCTTGTGGTACTATAGAAGTGGTCTTTTTGTTTGTTTGTTTATTTTTTGAAGGGGTTGTCTTATTTTTTTTTTGTCCTTGAAAAAAATGGGGTTAAATTGCCGTGATGTCATCTTTGCAAAAAAATTCAGGGGTTGGTTGAGTCTTGATAATATTAATCAATGTTGAATATATCAGAATGGGGAAAAAAAGGCAAACGAGAACCATTATCTGTTATTCTTAGCGCCTAGATAATGGCTGGTGTCTATTCTCATCTCTTAACCCTACTCGTGCTTTCTGAGACACATAGTAGATTGATGTTCTACTTGGAGTCAGGTAACTCCATTTCTCTCTCCCTTGACTTAGAAGAATGCCAAAGGAGAGAGCCACCAAGACATTCAGTCTCATTTTCACTTAGCATGCAGCCATTACAAGATTTTAGATCACTAAAATCTATTGTAAAGAAACTATAAATATAAATTTGAATAATTTCCCCTTAAACAAGAGTTCAGCTGATTTTGGTGATACTTGCTTTACAGAAGAGTCTAACCTCCCCTTATTAATAATGAGTCTCCCCAAGTTAGCTGGTCTGAGCAGATTACACTTTCTAGAAAAAGGGTGAAAGTTTGGAAAAGTCCAAGGCAAAAGTCATGTCCACTGTGGAATAAAACCAAGGCCAGATGTGGGCAGAATAGTGTGAAAATGAGTAAAAATCTAAGGACAAGGCCAGGCACTTAGAGAATGTTCATTCAGTGCATCATAGTTAGTCTTATTATTATTGAACCAAATGGTTTTACATGACACCAGCCAATGCTTTAATATTCATAAGGGATTTTTTTTTTCATAACAATCGATTTGGTACATAGAACAAAGGGTGGGTCTTCTTATCTTTACCAGGAGAAAACTTTTTCCATTTTACCACTTAGCCTTTACCACCCACCTAAGAACAGTACAAGATTGGGAGAACTGAATCAGTTTCAGGAAACTGAAAGTTTGTTGTCACAAAGTTGTTTTCATGGTTCCTCTTAAGGATGGAACTTACCCTAGTGTAACTAGCCAGGTTTAACATCAGGTAATAGGCACACTCATTTCAGAAAAAGAGTCTGGGAGGGAGGCAGGAGAGAAGGGAGGGTAAAAGAGAGGAAGGGAGGGAATCGAGTAGAGAAAGAGAGAGAAAGTATATGAGAATTTCTTTCCTGGCAACCAGAGTTGTCTTTCTTCTGACAAATAATGTTTTAAAGGGAGAAGAAAAATTTCCATAGCTTTTTTCCAGTGTAGATCACCTGAGGCTGCATTCTGATATTCACTGAAGCGATTATGGCCTTATTAGTAGGTCCTTGATGAATGGAATTTATTGATGGAATACCTGGAATTCTCTTTTTAATTTTTTTTTTTTTTTTTTTTTTTTTAGTTTTAGAGAGAGCATGAGCTGGGGAGAGGGACGGTGGGGGGAGAGAAATCTTGAGGGGACTCTAAGCTCAGCATGGAGCCTGACATTGGGCTGTATCCCACCACCCTGGAATCATGACCTGAGCCAAAACTGAGTCGGACGTTCAATCAACTGGGCCACCCAGGTGCCCCATGGAATACCTGGAATTTTTAATAAACATTCTAGGCAGGCTGAAATGTACCTCACAATATACGTAAATTTATAGGAAATGAAATTTTTTCAATTCTACTTTCTGGGAAGACTTCAAGGGTCCAAAGCTAAAATCTATTTTATTTATTCAAGATGGGGAACTATCTTAAATGCTGATCTTATTCTTTCTCCATGTTTAGTGGTTTCTTAGATCAGCACTGAGACCAAAAAACAAAACTAAACAACCAAAGAAAAAAAACCCTCAACTTTCTGCTTGTGGTTCTTGTCTTCCTACTTTGCACTGCTTACTTTTTCCTCAGCCCTTCCTGCCCGCAGCTGTGGAACCTTGAGTGGAGGAACTCTTTATATTCTGACCTAGGTATCATAGGGCCTGGATAAAGATCTATGTTCTCTTTCTTCTTACTGTAACATAGGCTCACCTGCATTTCATTTGTTGTTTTTCTTAATTTAGAGTAGCTGTTATTCTTTATACCTTATTGATTCATTCTGCTTTGACTTATACATAATTATTAGAACCAGTTATTATTTCCTTATAAGGAAATACATAAGTTGACAAAAATTCAATGTGTACTGATAGCTAATGTATGAAAATACAACTGTAATAGCCAGCTTTATGCTTTTTATAAAATATAACTATACAAATAGGAGAATATGATACTTAGTACTTAGTTATTTTGCTTCTGTACATCCTTGCAAATTTTCCAAAACAAAGCACTTATCAGTTCACCTTTTTAAAAAAAAATTCTAAATGTTTATTCATTTTTGACAGAGAGAGACAGAGACAGAGAGAGAGAGGGAGAGAGGCAGAGGTGTGAGCAGGGGAGAGGAAGACACAGAGGGAGACACAGAATCAGAAGCAGGATCTAGGCTCTGAGCTGTCAGCATAGAGCCTCGTGGTGCTCAAACCCACAAACCAGGAGGTCATAACCTGACCTGAAATCAGATGCTTGGCCAGCTGAGCCACCAGGTGCACTTTTAAAAGACAGCCTTGCATTTGATGGTTTTGATGTACGTTATTAAACAAAAAGGATTCCTTTAGTGTTACACAGATGTGCTGTTTCCACGATTTTACAATAGTAAAATATTATTTGCACCCAGTAAAAGCATATATGTATGATAAATATTTGAAGAAGAATTAGTAGATCAAAGATCAGATGCCTTTTGAATTTAATTAATTTCCTAGTTGCGCTTTGAAAGTCAGCGATTTATTTCCTCATCTGTGCTATAGATGTACTTATTTCATTTCCTTATTATGCATCGTAACTGTGTAGTAGTTGTTAATCTTATAGGGAAAATTTTATTCTAACATGGTTCTTTTTTTTTAAGTTTCTTTATTTTGAGAGAGATAGAGAGCGAGAGAGCGAGAGAGAGCAAGCATGCGAGTGTGGGGCAGAGGGACACAGAGAGAGAGAATCCCAAGGAGGTTCTGTATTGTCAGCTCAGAGCCTGACATGGAGTTCGGACCCAAGAATCGTGAGATTATGACCTGAGCTGAAATCAAGAATTGGATACTTAACCAACTGAGCCAACCCATGTGCCCCTATTCTAATATGATTCTAATTTCAATCTCCTAATTATGTTGAATACTATTTTATGAATATATGTTTTGTGTATGAATTCCTATTCTGCACTTTTATTCATTTATTTTGGTACTTATTCTTTTTCTTTTATAAATTCAAGCCATGTTTCTATGTTAAATGAGTAACTCTTTGTCTGTCATAGTTGCTGCAAATATTTTATATTCTTGCTTTGATCAGATAACTTTTACACTGAAGGGATAGTTGTGGCACAAAACTTCTGTTTTAATGTAATCATACCAGAGTAAGCAGATAAAACTTAACTCCTTGTTCCTGCTTCCAGTGAGGTGTCTTGTATTTAAAGATTGTATGTAAAATATATCTTATATTTTAGGGTTTTATATAAGATTTATATTTATATAAGATTTATATTTATTTATATAATATTTTGTTTGAAAATAGTATTTATCTTTGTAAAACATTTAAAAAACTCTCTGACCCCTTTTATTAATATAGTCATACCTTAAACTGATAATAAAATTTCTCTGTAGTATGATCACACACTATATTTAGTCTCTCATAAATAGAAATCCATACCATAAATTCAAGCCATATTCTGTATTCTATTTTCATGGTCATTATTTCTTGCTTTTACTTTATTGCTTACTGTTAAGAATGTCTTTAATAGTCTTATTTTTATAAAATCTTACCAGAGTTCAATGTATAAAGGCATTAAAAGAGAAAACAACATGGGACTTCAACAACTATTTGTTTTTTTTGAATTGTCTTAGACTGCTACTGTAGGCTTAGTGAGTTGATTCCAGTCAAGGAATTTGGTTTGTGTTAATACCATTACCTAAAGAAGCATGACTTTTGATAAAACTAAGTCACTTTTCTGAGACTGTTCATTTTTAATTTTCAACTTCTTTATCTACAAAATAGATATTATATAGGAGTATTGCCAGGTTCCTGTGAGATTAAGTTAAATAATTTTAAAATAAATAATGTTTTTACTAGCACAAACATGGACACATAGATCAATGGAAAAGAATAAAGAGCCCAGAAAGAAACCTGCACTTATATGGCCAGTTAATCTATGACAAAGGAGGCAAGAATAGGCAATAGGGAAATGACAGTCTCTTCAACAACCGGTGCCTGGAAAAATGGACAGCAACATGCTAAAGAATGAAACTGGACCACTTTTTAACACCATATATAAACATAAACTCGAAATGGATTAAAGATGTAAATGTGAGACCTTAAACCATAAAACTCTTAGAACACAGGCAGTAATTTCTTTGGCATTGTCTGTAGCAATGTTTTTCTACACATTTCTCTTGAGGCAAGGGAAACAAAAGCAAAAATAAATTATTGGGACTACATTAAAATCTTGTGCACAGCAAAGGAAACCGGGAACAAAATTAAAAGGCGACCCAAGCAAATGGGGGAAGCTACTTGCAAATGATATATCTGATATAAGTTTAATGTCCAACATATATAAAGAATATATACTATTCACCAAAAAAACAAACAATCCAAATAAAAAATGGGTAGAAGATATGAACAGACATTTTTCCAAAGAAGACATACAGATAGCCAAAAGACACATGAAAAGATGGTCAGCATCGTTAATTATTAGGGAAATGCAAATAAAAACCACAATGAGGTATCACCTTACACCTGTCAGAATGGCTAGAGTAAAACACAAGAAATAACAAGTGTTGGTGAGGATGTAGAGAAAAAGGAATCCTTGTGCACTGTTGATGGAAATGTAAAGTGGTACAGCCAATGTGAAAAACAGTATGGAGGTTTTTCAAAAAATTAAAAATAGAAATACCACATGATCCAATAATTCCACTATTGGATTTTTACTCAAAGAAAATGAAAAACTAATTTGAAAAGATATTTGCACCTCTGTGTTTATTTCAGCATTATCTATAATGGTCATGATATGGATGCAACCTAAGTGTCCATCAGTATATGAATGGATAACTAAGATGTGGTATACACACACACACGCCCCACAATTGAATATTACACCACCATAAAAAGGATGAGATCTTGCCATTTGCAACAACATAGATGAACCTAAAGGATATTATGCTAAATGAATTAACTCAGAGGGAGAAAGACAGATACTATGTGATTTCACTCATGCGTGGAATCTAAAAAACAAATGAATAAAAAAACAAACAAAAAGCAAAATCAGACTTATAAATACAGAGAGCAAACCTATGGTATCAGTCCAGCCAACTATGGTTGCCAGAGGAAAGGAAAGTGAAATGATGGGCGAACAGGTGAAAGGAATGGAATGAATAAGTCATGGGAATAAAGGGTACAGCCTAGGGAATATATTCTGTGGTATTAAAATAACCGTGTATGATGATGGATGGTAGCTACACTTGTGGTGATTATAGCATGACATGTAGAGATGTTGAATCACTATGTTGAACACCTGAAACTAATGTAATATTGTCAACTATACGCAAATAAAAGTAAGTAAGTAAATAAATAAATAAATAAATAAATAAATAAAGTTTGTAAAAGTACCTCTTATACCCAAATTTTCAAAGTCTCAATTATTATCACTTGAATATAAAATTGGATGGATAAGTATTCAAATGGGTTGAGGTTTCTTTTTTGCATAATTAATCTTACATTTCTTTAACAATTGGTTAATTGAAATTGACTTAATTTTTAAGCATTTGTTGTTCTCTGTCATTGATGAAGTTTAATAGGTCATTCAAGGACAGAATACACTGTTTCCCCTTAATATTACAGTCTCTTGAGTTATTTTCAGAACTAAAAACATGGTATAGTAAAAGTCTGTTAATTAGGTACATATGTCTAGTAACTGTGATCTTAGTCTATTTAAAACTTTTCAAGCTTTCTAGGCTTTGAACCTAAAATTATTAACACTTAAGAAAAATATATATGATGTATACAATTAATTGACTTTCTACATTATAGTTTATTTTTCCTGTTTCTATGAAGGGTATGGAGCTAAATTTGTGATAATACATATTGAATAAAGAATAGATATGATTCTAGAAGTTTCACTTCGAGATTCAAAATTTAACATTTATGTTGCTTCTCCATCTGCCAAAATCTCTTTGTGTGGAATCAGAATATACCCATTCTTGCAAGCACAAAATCTTAGGTCTGGCTTCTGTTTCACCCAACCCTTCCCTGAATCCTGTCAACTCTACTTTCTAAGTGAATTTGCTTTTCCATTCTGTCTGTGCTGCCGCTGTCTTATTTGAGTTTTCATCATTTATTTCACCTGGATAATTATAATGATTTCCTATTTGATATAATTACCTCTAACTTTTTTTCCTCTTACGTATTTTTCACAGTGCCACCAAAATGCACATTGAATCATGTTGCATTCTTTCTTAAACATCCACATTTTCTTCCTATTCCCTGTGTTCATATAACACTCCTATTCCTCTCTGAGATCTTTAAGACTACCCAGAATCTTGCCACAGCCTATTTTTCAAGTTTCAGTATTAGAAATAGCAAATCGTCTTAACAATCAGATTATTTGTTATATGTTGCTTTGGCTGGCCCATTTAGTTGGAATTTCCTTTTTTCCACTTCTAGCCCAATGCAACCCTATTTCTCCATTATAACACACATCAATGTCATTTTCCTATGGGAATATTTTTCTAGCCAAGTCCATGATTACAATTACTTCCTCCTTTCTTTATGGATCCTCCATCAACATTATTGGTATTTCTATATTTGTTTTGTAATTGCCTACTTATTATTAGATCAAATTTGGGTAAGAATCAGATGTCATTTTTTTCCCCATAGCTGTACTTTTAGTCTGTGGCACATATTTGGCTCACTCTAAATATTTATTGTTGTTTGGAAAGAGGAATAATAAAAAAGAGAGCTCAAATGATCTGTGAAGAAGGGGAAAGAGATAGGGCATGTGAAACGGTATCCTTCACAGGGTAGCATTTTTTTATTCTCCCACAGTACTCTTGCCATTTACAATAAGTCTCATCATTCATAGGTTGTTATTACTGAGGTCCTCACAGAAGAAATATTATTCCATTTCTGGCTGCTCTCTGCAGCACTTATACTTCGTTATTTCCCCACGGACTTCATGTCCTTCAGTTTTTTTTTTTTTCCACAGTCCTTTTTTCTTCAGTAGTATCTGTGATGAAGGACTGATGCCAAGTAATCAACTTCACTTCTTTTGGAAAAAAAATCTCAGTCTAAACTGATGGTTTATTTTATAGACAAAAGCATCCTTCCATATTCTGTGCAGAACCTTAGAAGCATTTCAGCACAATTGGTAGGATATGCCAATTGATGAAATGCCAAAGCTCCATAATGGAAAAATAAGAAAAATATCAAAATTCTTTTCACCTAAGAAATTGCTATTAGTTCAAGTAGCACTTAACTAGTGAAATGAATATGCCCCGGAGTACAGATTTCATCTTTGGCAGCTGTAATACCTAAGACCCACTGGCTGTCCTTTGTTCCTGCTTATTCAGAGAGTCTCATTTTATAGGGAGGATGATTAAATTTGTATTTAATTCCTCTTCTTTTTTTATAATCATAAAATGAGGTGTTGGGTGATCATATAGGGTTCTCCCACTTGCAAATTCCTCATTATTTAATGTAATGTCAGTTTAGCTCATGGAAACACCTTTTGTGTTCTGCTACCCATTTTTATTCAACCAGAGTGCATTTTTATGACATACAACAGAGAGGAAGTGAATATGGGCATGGGGTTGAGGAGGCAAAGCAGAAGTTGGCAGATGGTTAATGATCCTTCTAGTTATATCCTCAGGAATAAGATTTTTTTTAAAAAAAAAGGTACCTTAGTGTGTCATTATACAAGAAAAAAATAAATGAAGCAAGATAACCTGAGTTGCGAAAGGTATTGCAGCACTTATATATAACTATGGAAAGGTTTCTGATAATTGATGGGGGGGGGTGGGAGTGAGGGGAAAGTGGGTGATGGCCACTGAGGAGGGCACCTGTTGGGATGAGCACTAGGTGTTGTATGGAAACCAATTTGACAATAAACATCATATTAAAAAAAAGAAAAAGATAAAATATATACACATTCCATCTACTTCCCCTTGAATAAAACATAAGGAGTTTGGAAAGGCAGAGAATAGACTGTAGTCACATTTAATTTGTAGCTAGATTACGTGAAACTGGTTTAGTCACATCCTCTCAATGTGCCTACCAGTAAATAGGGGTGGTTCTTTTGCTGATTAGCCATCCAGTGGATGATTATTTGTGAGGTTGCCAAATTTAGCAAATAAAAATAAAAAAAAAATTGAGTTAAATTTGAATTCAGATGAAACATTATTTTAAGTACAGTATATCCCATGCACTGTACTAAAATGTTCATTGTTTATCAGAATTTCTAATTTAACTGAACATTCTGTATTTTATCTAGTAATTTCTTATTAGGATATTAGAAGTCTCTTAAATAGGCATAGATTTTCTTCTGTTGTAGAAACATGCGTTAACACAAGATGAGCAAAGGATACAAGACATACGAGCATAGAGGGTATTTTCCTCCAAACACCAGAAGCCTTTAGCAAAAATATTGTTAATTATACCTTGGTCTTCTTGAGCCTCAGTATGTTAAGCAAGAAAGGCCACTGTTGGATACATGTATACCCTGAGACTCCCAAATAATCCACCTGAGTCTCTGCCCTCAAGGATCTCTTGAAGGGAAATCAGGAGACATATTCAAGGACATTTATTACATCATTGTTTACAAGGGTAAAAAATTGGAAACAGCTGGTTTCTCCATCAGTAGGAAAATACATACAAACGTATGCTCTGTTCTTTGATTTTGATCACAGGGTAATGTGATTAACGTGTGGGCCCTGGATCCAGTCAGCTTGGATTCAAATTCCAGCTCTACCATTTACTACCTGTGTAGCATTCTATAAGTTGCTTAAGTTTTCTGTCTTCCATTTTGATCGTCTGTAAAATAACAAAATTATAAAAATGTAAATAAAATATATAACATAAAACAATATCAAAGTAATAAAAGTCTCCCCCATAGGACTATTGTGAGAGTACAGAAAATTAATATATGTGAAGTATTTAACACAGCAGTTGACACCAAGATCACCTAGAAAACTTGGAAATATTCAGTAAATATCAGCTTCTATCAAAATGAAGTATTATAGAAAAGTAAAATAAGTGAACAGAAAAATATGGACAATTAAGTAGCATTTATGTGAAAGAAAACAAGCAAAACAATGGTATAAATAATTTGATGCTTATTGTATATAGTGAACATGTGAAACCATATATTAAATGATAAATATGAAATTATGATGGTAGATGTCCCTGAGAATTGAAGGAGGGACAGGTCTAGGGAATAGAATAGTTATGTATAAAGTTGTAATAATTTTATTTAGAAAACATGAAGGTAAATTCACAAAACGTTAATGTTTTCTAATTTTTCGTTTATGGATATTTGTTATTATGTCATAAGTAGTTTGCTGTATGCGTTCAAAGGAATTAAAAAGTAGACAGTGTATAGATATAATGACTGCTAGTCTAATGTAAGTTATTTGTTAAAGTCTTGATTTTTATATGACATCTGCTGAATTAATGCGCAGATATGATACTGAAGAGTTTTATCAAATAATTTAACAGATATAACATTTATAGGAAGTCTAAAATATGCCAGGTGCATACCCATCCTGTGAAGTGGATTTTGTTCTTCCAACTTCAGTGATGAAGCTGAGGATAACTTGCTGGTTGCCTAGACAAGAGGTGAGAGAATTGGGAATCATATCTATGTCTGCTTTACTTCAAAGCTTATTCTCCTTTAATTTCATTTAGTGAAACCTAGTTCTATAAATATATATCTATCCCACTTATCATAGATTAGTAATCTACTTTTAGAAATTTTACTCTCATGTATCTTGTACTTATTGAAATTGTACATGGTTTGTATATAATTTTTTTTTTCAGTTCCACCCAAGCTATTAGCAGATTTTTTACATGGCCTTCTAGGCATTTAGGGGTAAGAAACATAATTTAAAACATAGAGGTTGTAAATATTTCAGTTTAGCATAGAATTTGGGGTCAGGATCTTCCTCGCATGTGGTATTTGAGTTTAAGAGCAATACCACATGAAGTTCTATTTTTAAAGAGAAAAAAAAAACATTGAACTATATAGTTATATTTTTCCAAATGTTAAGTTAGTTTTAGTCTTTAGGGTTTGTTTCTGAAACAGGTGCTTCTGATACTACAGAAAAATGTCCTGGCTAATCAAGACTCTATTATGTGACAGAACCTGTATGTGTACTGCATATATCCATAAAATACAAAGAATGAGGCTTATTGATGAACTCTAGATGTAGAACTTTGAAAACATTTTTAAATGTTTCATTTTGATTTTAATTTTAGCAAAGTTTTCATTCGTTAAACATACAAAGCATATAACCATAAAATTTAATATTGGCAACAAAATTAATTTATCTTATTTCATAAACAGATTATAAATGCACAGTCTTAAGATAGTATAGAAGATGATAATTAAATTCATCTAAATCTGTAGGATTTAGGAAGAAAAGACTTACTCATTTAATCATTTGAGAATGAGGATGAGAAAAAGAAATGTCCAACCCCTTGGTTTGTTTTGAATGCTGGAGATAAGTGCAAATTTAATAATATAATAAGTAATGGATAATGTTTTTTTCACCTGCATGATTTTTGCGTGCTTTCCAAAAAGCTTATTATAGTGAGGTAAATTTTTGGAATAAGACAAGTTCCAAGAAGAATTAAAAAGATAAGTAAATACTCATGTAGTATATTCTCCTTATATTTTAAAAAGCGTCATAATCCTATTCAAATAAAATTATTGAAGATACTCTTGAGATATTTCTTCTTCTAGGCTTAATTTTTAGTGAAAAAAAAAATGACGGGACTTATTCCATAATATATTGCCTGAATATTTCCAGGGGATTTGGATTTGTAGACATGTATGATTTACTTTAAAATATACATTAAAATGTATATTTATATGTGATTAGTGTAAATGTATGGTTAAATTTTACTGACAGTGAATATGAGCCAAACAGCATGCATGTGTAAAAAGTAAAGGAATGATTATTCTCCACTTTTGTAAAAACTTAAAAAAAACTTTTTTTTTTCCCTTGAAGTGAAAATCTTGCATCATGCCAGGCACACAGTATATGATAGTTGAAGATTAAGTAAATTAAAGTAAATCATTCATTGATATTTTAGAGAAAATTATTTAAAGTAATATTTAATTTCTACATTATTCTAGCTGAAAAAAGGGATTAAACTTAACTCTGATAAATAACTTTTATACATGACCATAAAATTTCACATAATCTTGTTCACCTTCACAAATTTTCTACAAAGTTCTAAGTGCAGTCTGTGAGGATAAATATTATATTTGTCTTCTAATTCTTTATTATATACCAAGCATCTGGGACAGGACTTGACACATAGTAAACAATCAATGAATGTTTATAATTGAAGGAAATATACAAATCAGAGCTTTTCTAGTCTTTTATTACATGTGCAAATACACACATACACAGTTTTAAGTTTAGACAGGGAGGATAGAGGAGAATAATTTTCAAAATCTCTGTATACTTACTGGTAGATTCATTTTATAAAATTTTGAGCAATTTTAATAACTCTCTTCACATGAAACTGTTTAGATTTATTAACTGTTTTGCATAAAAACTTCCATGAACGTAAGTAAAAGAAGGATTTTTTTAACTTGTCAGTCTATTTTGACTCTATGAAAACTCTACCATGTATGCCACAATTGGAAAGGTTCTTTAATTGATGTTTGGTGATGAAGCTTTATCATTAGTTTAATGAAATTATAGTGTGGGCTAGTAAGTAATCTATTTAATTACAATGCTAAATTAATTCCATTAATGAAATATATCTGTACATAGTGTTCCTGTGCTTAGGCTGTGATTGTCCATTATCATTCTTTTTCCAGCTTTGTGAATTATTGAGTTTGGCTAATTAAATTTCATACTATGAGGTGTACATTAGTAAGTATGGACGAAAACACATCTTCTTTTTTCATAGAGATAATTTCTTGATTATTTGTTTAGTGCCTATGTAGCAAATATAGAAGCATCACAAAATTTTGTTTGCTTTTAGAAACATTCAACAAAATAAAAATATAATCTAGAAAATGAATTTCAATCAAATAACCTAATTCATATTGTGATAATATCTAACTGACCTCTCATTTACTGTCTGTTCTTTTTTAATGGAATACAAATTTATTACCAAAAGATCAGAGTCCACATTAACAACTCTACTCATTACTGTGATAATAACCCAGAAGTGTGATTTGCAAGGAAGCAGTGGAGTGTCAGGGGAAAAAAAAATTCCTGGATAATGATGACTCATCATAGTGATCAAGAGTGTAATTTATTATCTTTATATTAATTTCAGGAAATCTAAGTGCAGATCTTTTAAAATTGAAACATAGTCTTCTTTTAATTTGTATCTTTTACAGTTCTCTAAAACATGCAGGCAGATCGCAAATTCAGGGAATGTTCATTGCATTCCAAAATAACCGTCTCAGAATTTTTATTCCTGATTTCCTCACAAGGGTGCAGGAGAAATCAGAATAAAATTAGAATGAACTGATGTATAACTGGTTTTCTTATCAATTGGCTTTTGTACTCATGGGTGACACATCCACCATTCTCTAATAATTATGGTTTAAGAATAAAATTCCTTCTCTTAAGCCTGTGTTTGATCTAATGTCCTGATGGGTGTACCTTAAGTCATGCAACAATAAAATTAAAATTAAAATAAAATAAAATAAAATAAAATAAAATAAAATAAAATAAAATAAAATAAAATAAAATAAAATAAAATAAAATATAAATGAGGAAATTCAAGTAAATATTGCCATTTAATATCAAAATGATGTAAAATACACATCTTTAAACTTTTGCATTAAAAAGGAACTTTTAGAAAGGATCATTTTAGTTCAGTTGTACTGAGCGTGTTTTCTAGTTTGCCAGATAGCTTTTGGTTTTGAACGTCCATTTTATTTCTGTCTGATATCCGTTTTTGTTAAATGAACAATATTTTCAACTGTACTAATATATCAAAGTTATTGATTCCTTCAAAGTGAGTTGCATAAATATTTCACTTCAAAGCACTTTAATACATACATAATATTTCTCAGTCTGCTCGCCGTGAATAACTAGTGATCTTTATGCTGCTGCTTGTTCCATTATTGCTTTCACTTTGCAATTAGGTACAATTCCACAGAGGGCTACTGTGAGTATGTCTGGCCCAATCTTTGGCAAGTATACACACAATTAAAGTTAGGGCTACCTTCCTGTCACCCAAGGTACAGAGAGATGCATTAAAACTAACAAAGCGATAAAAGGGGCCTGAAATTGAAGCAGTTTAAGAAATGACAGTTTAATGAAAGCAGTGTAAAAATACTATCACACTGATGGAAAACATCTGTCCTCTACGAATCTTGAATGATAGAAGGTTGTGTGGCTCTTAAGGAATGTGTTGCTAGCCTATGGTTATATCAACAGCAGGTCAGGCATGGCCTGTCTTCTTTAATATCATAGTTATGACTGTCCAAGTGTATACCATTCCAGTCGATACTTTGGCTTCAGCATTGCAGTAGATTGCTTTAAAGTTCTTTTCACTGCCTGTTGGATTTTTCAATGGAATGTGGGAATAATGCTGCTGAACCATAAGGAGAAAGAAAATAAATGCATTGAGAGCTGTTTGTAAAGCAAAAATGTTTATAAATATTGTAATTCTAGTTATTGTAATCAAAATGTGACATATTCTATTTCCTTGTGGTTTTACTAAAGCATGGTTGCAATCACAATTTCTTCATTTCTTTTGTTTTTATTATAGCAGGCAAGTGTTTGTAACAACAGTATATTAAAGATTATTATTGTGTGGTGAAAGGGTTAATGTTAACATTCATGGTATCTAAGTTACTATGACAGACTTTCACAAGAGAGAGGGGAAAATTATTTATATTCCAAATTGGCAATAAAAAAGTGGATTAGTCTCATGTCCCAAATTTGGAAGAAAGTGGTGGCTAATACTTTCAGTTAAAGATCATTATTTGTTTTTTATCTCTTATTCATTAAGAGGTAATTTTTGAAATCAAATTTTGCAGGTGAAAAGCTATAATGTGGAATAAAAAATTTCCTTGGAGATAAGAAAAAAATTGAATTGCTTCCCATCTGCAGAAGTAGTTAATCTAGGTGCTATTCAGACATGCTAAATGTTTAGTTATATGTGAGTTTAAAATAAATGTGAAAATTCTAGTTCTTTAAGGAGTTCATCTCCATTTATTCCATTGATGGGAATATATTCCTGTTTTCTCCCCTAAGGTGAATTTATCAGGCCTATCAAGGCATTTTTAATCATTTATTGAGTCTTATCTATCAAATATCTAGAATTACATTTCAGAAGTGCCAGTAAGTTGGAGAGTAGGGTGAAGGAAGACAGGAATACACAAGTATAGTAGCTATGTACACAATATGACTTTCTTATTTATGTGTCTCTTTTTTGTTTTGGTTTCGTTTGGTTGCTGCTGTTGTTGTTGTTGTTGTTTGAGAAAGAGAAAGAGCAGGAGGGGCAGAGAAGGAGGAAGCGAGAGAATCCCAAGCAGGCTCCACACTGTCAGCGTAGAGCCTGATGCAGGGTTCAAACTCAAAAACCATGAGATCACAACCCAAGCCAAAAACAAGAGTTGGATGCTCAACCAACTGAACCACCCAGGCATACCTCTCAGTATTATTTTTAACAGAACATGAAAACTGATATCATAACTTGCATGTTTTTAGGTTATTAGCCTCTTTTTTTGTGATCCACAGTAGTGTTATCTTTGGGAAAACTTCCCCATACAAATCCAAGCACACTTACCTGGTACCTAAACTTTGGGCTATTCACAGACTGCACCAAATTTTTTATGATACTTTCAGGAAACTTCAGATTGGTGAAAACTTTATTTCAGAGGGGAGTTCACTTGAACTTTCTAGGTTATGTACAGTAGTGATTTACATGTCAAAATCATTTGATGAAATGGGAATTATTTGGAGACTTCTCAACATTTTTATATTATGTAATAAAAATATTTTTGTGCAAGTCACTACACTTAAGATAAGTGGACTTACCTAAGTGTAAAACTAGGTCAGATTTCATATCAATACATTTTAATTCACATCTGTAATCCTAACCAACAATATATTTTCCAAAACAAAGTTAGCTTAATATTGAGGTATAAATTACCCTTCATTTTTAGAAAAGAAAATTCTATGGAGGGTTTAAATTTTAAAATCTTTAATTTTTTTTTCTGACACATACTATTAAAAGTAATTTTTTATCCAGTACTCTTCCATTTCCAATGATATTTGAATTTTCATGATATATCAGGAAGAAAACCTTAACTTGTGCTAAATGTCTTTAACAATGCTCTTTCATATCTGAACTTTGGTCAGAGCAGCATATAGTGTTTGTCAATTAAAGTAAAATGTATTTTTTGAAAGCAAGTCAATCAAAAACAGAATATATTCAGTTTACAAATAAGCTATTCATTTTACAAAGCTGTATTTAAGTATAAATGGAGGTAGGAAAAATTTAAGAAATGGTTAATAAATGATATTCTATGTCTGCCATTTCAGTGTGATAATATTAAATATAAAAATGATAAATATATTTTAAAATTCTATTATTTCATCTCTACTTCAGTTATATTAACATTTCCAACAGAATTTTTCTTATGGGGCACCAGTCTTGCTCAGTCAGTAGAGCACATGACTCTTGATCTTGGGGTCAAGAGTTCAAGCCCCACATTGAGTGTAGAGCTTACTGTGAAAAAATTTTTTTTAAATAATTATTTTTAAATATTTCATTTCTCTTGCATTTCTAAGTAAAATTGTTGGTTGTTTCTTCTGCTGGTAAAATAATGTGAGAGAGTTTGACACCTGTTTCTTACCATTTAGCATTACTTTAATTTACATAATTAAGGATTCATAATTTCAAGTAAGCGCAGTATGTCCTCTTTTATTCTAAGGAACCTGTATTCTAGATTTAGACTTTTCACTAATATGTTAGTCTCTTCTGTGATAATCTCTCTTTAAGCCTTCTTCCTATGAGCTAGAAAATAGAGAAGTGTTTTATACAAATCTCCTGTCTTGCCACAGAGAGTATGGTATAGATGTGTAGTTTTAGTCCAGTATACCTGGCTTAGAATCCTAGGTTTCGTTACATTGTTGATACAGGACCTAAACTTCAGTAAAATCTCCTTAGTTTCAGTTCTTTTCCTCTGCTACATCCACTTCATTCCTTTTGATTATTTGCAACGTTAAGACATGGTCTTATAGAGGTCTACATACTGCAAATAACCTTCGTGGTATTATGATTTCACTATCGTCAGAATAAAAATCTCAAATGCATAACAGATACAAATTTAATTTTCACTGTATTATTAATACAAGCAAAAAGAAGTATCACTTTCCAATTCCTATTTTGCTTTATAACCCTAAATATTTGGTTAGCATGTGGGGTTTTAGCCCTATCTTTAACAAAGTCATCATAATATCCTGCTTCTTTAGGATTATTATGATGTTAACTTTCACAGCCCTCTATGAGACTACTGATTAAGTAAGCAATTTCCATGTACATTATTGTGCTTTGTTTCCAGGGGCCAGAAGCCTATGGGGCATCCTCTTCTTAATCTAAGGAGATTAAGAGAGTGAATACTACATTGCACATTACCAATCTAGAATCACTTAGACCCATCAATTATTCACAGCAAACACACACAGAGAAAACATTCCATGTAAAATTCTAAAGCAGAAGCTCTCATCAGCTGGAGTTGTCTTGCAGAATACTCCCCAAAGCAAAGACTGGAGAGCAGATATAAGGAAGGGAAAGTGTACATCAAGCCTCTGGGAAGCAGTAATGATAGTTGCAAGGACATTTTAATTTGTTTAAATTAGTTTTTAAATCTTTCATAATAATTTTTAAAGCCTAGCTTTTAAACTAACTTCTGAGTAAATAATCATATCCCTAACACAACTAGCCATCCAAAGAAAAGTGGGAATAGAAATTAAATAAAAAACATAGTCTAGAACAATTTCCACTGCAGTTGAGCCTTAAACTGATTTGTTACTGAAATAGTATTCTTTTTATTTTATTTTTTTAATGTTTATTTATTATTGAGAGACAGAGAGACACAGAGCATGAGCAGAGGAGGGGTAGAGAGAGGGGGAGACACAGAATCCGAAGTAGGCTTCAGGCTCTGAGCTGTCAGCCCAGAGCCTGACGCGGGGCTCGAACTCACAAACTGTGAGATCATGACCTGAGCCGAAGTCGGTCGCTCAACCAACTGAGCCACCCAGGTGCCCCTGAAATAGTATTCTTAGTGTCTATACACACTATTGGGGAACAATTGGTATTGTTTAAATTTATAGGACTTTCTCTATTTCACTTGTATATAGATTCTTTAAAAACAAAGATATAATGGCACACAGTTTTTGGTATTGTACTTTTTTCTTTCAGTAAATTATTTAATGGTACTCTGTCATGAAAAACTATCTTTTCCTTTCCTTTCTGTATTTCCTTTGAGCTGTAAAGTCAAATACGCCTGTCAATTTTAGTAACCAGGAGATTTTAGTCAATTATTGGAACGAATTCCACATTTTATGGCAGGAAAATTTTGCTCATTAAAGATACACTGTAATCCTTCTAAATTTATCTGGTTACATCTTCCTAAATACTTAATAGCCCCATAGTATTTTGAAGGTCTTTAAGCCCCTCTTAATCAGTTACCATCTTTATATGTTGTTATCTATTATTTTGGGAGCTTTTCTTCCACCTTGGAAAATGGAAAATGTTATGGCATTAGTGTGTAAATATTCTATGAGCAACCTGAATTGATCTCCATTATCTCTTGGGGCAATAGCTGTTTGTCAAGTCAAAATTTGAGATTTTCTCTAACCAATCTAAATCTAGGTAAAGGTAACTAGCCTTATGCAAAATACAAATTTCAAGTGCATTTTAAGCCATGTGATTTGTTGTTTTACATCTCAGCTTTGGCAAAGTGTAAAGGAGCAAAGCGTCTCACAAAAGCTATATAATTTAAATTCGTTCAACCAGTCTGTTGATATGGGGCTTATGTGGTTTTAAAATTCAGACTTTAATTTGTAGGACAATTGTGTTTCTATAAATATAGTGGTCATATAAAAGGATGCATGACTATCAAAATTTGGTTATCTTACTATCTAGTGATTTTACCTATAATTTTAAAAATGTAATATTTAATAATATTTCATATCTTTGACTATTAAAGCTACACTCTGGTAGCATTCTGATAAAGGGGAAAATGTACTTTCTGTTTCAGAGAAAATGTGAGAGACAGCAGAGTGTAAGATACTGCTATATCTCCTTCTTTTGATTACTCAACATCCTAACATCAGCATTAGATCAAAATCAGGAAAGTATAGAGTTATGTTTGTTTTGATATGTGTCTTTGTATGCAACTAGGAAGCTAGTCTTTCTATGTAGAGAATGGTATTTATACTTTTTACATTTCTGATAGTATTCATAAGTGTTAGGAATTAAATTTAAAAGGTAAAAAAATGGCGTTCCTCATTTTACCTATTTTAATAAATGAGTGTGTGCCTATTATTTCAGAGGGACAGAGAGTAAGCACAAGAGTGAGAACTAGAGTGAGAAGTAGAAGGAAAGAGAGACAGAATCATTTCCAGTGAAACTGAGTATAATTAATTTTTTTGTATAATATGTAAAAATTGTCATAGTGATATGATTGCATGTTCCATGTAGAAATCTTTTAATGAATGGTACAATTAAAAATATTTGTTTGCAAAAGAGCTAGAACAGCCAATATAATCCTGAAGTAAAATAAAGTTGAAAGGCTGAACTACACAACTTAAAGGCCTGCTATAAAGCTGCAGTTATCTAGATGGTGAGGTCTTGGCAAAAGAATAGACAACTAGATCAATGGATCAGAATGCAGAGCCTCAAAATACACCCATATAAATATAGTCAACTGATCTTTCACAAAGTAAAGGCAACACAGTGGAGCAAAGATGGTATCTTCGACAAATGGTACTGGAACCACTAGACATCTACATGCAATAAAAAATGACTCTAGACACAGATCTTATATCCTTCACAAAAATTGACTCTAAATCGATCATAGATCTAAATGGAAAACACCAAACTGTAAAACTCCTACAAGACGACATCAGAAACCTTGGGTATTCTGATGACTTTTTAGATATAACACCAAAGGCACAATCCATGAAAGAAAGAACTGATAAGTTGGACTTCATTAAAATTAAAAATCTTATGCTTTGGCAAGACAATGTCATGAGAATGGAAAGACAAGCCACAGACTGGGAGAAAATATTTGCAAAAGTCACATTTGCTAAAAGTATGTTAGACAAACTATGTGAAGAACTCTTAAAACTCAACAATAAGAAAACAAACAACCTAATTTAAAAATGAGCCAAACTTTACCTCCCAAAATTCATATGTTGAAACCTGATCCCCAATATGATGATATTTGGAGGTGCACTTTTGGGAAGGTGATCAGGTCATAATGGTAGAACCCCCATGAATGGAATGAATGTCCTTATAAAAGATGCCTCAGAGAACTCTCTTCCCCATTCTACCTGTGAGGACACAGTGAGAAGATGGCCATCTATGAACCAGAAAATTGCTTCTCACAAGACACCAAATCTTCTGGAACCTTGATCTTGGATCAAGGATAAGCCTCCAGGATTATGCAAAATAAGTGTTTGTTGTTTAAGGAACCCGGTCTATAATATTTTTTTCCTATAATAGCCTAAACAGACTGAGAGAAATGTCATTAAAAGAAGATATACAGAGGGGTACCTGGGTGGATCATTTGAGTGTCTAGCTCTTGATTTTGGCTCAGGTCATGATATCAGGGTCATGGGATTGAGCCCGGTGTCAGGTTCCTTGCTGAGCATGGAACCTGCTTAAGAATCTTTCTCTCTCTCCCTCTGCCCCTCTCCCTGACTCACATGTTCTCCCTCTCCCTCTCTCTCCCTCTCTCTCTCTCTCATTCTCTCCTAAAAAAAAAAAAAAGATATACAGCTGTCAAATAAGCATATTAAGATGCCTCTTATCATACTCACAAGGGAAGTACAAATTAATACCATTATACCTTAGAATGTTCAAAACACAGAACACTGAGAACACCAAATGCAGAGTTATGATATGGAGTAACAGTGACTTTCATTCATTGCTGGATGGAATGTAAAATGGTACAGCCACTTTGCAAGAGAATTCTGTGGTTTCTTACAACACTAAAACATCATATTACTGTATGATCCAGCTGTCATAGTCTTTTCCATTTACCCAAAGGCATTAAAACCACCACACAAAAACCTGTACGAGGATGTTTGCAGCAGCTTTATTCATAATTACTAAAACATGCAAAGCCTCCAAAAGGTACGTCAGCAGGTGAATAAATTGTGGTACATCCAGGCAATGGACTATTATTCAGGTCTGTAAAGAAATAAGGTATCGACCATGAAAAGACATAGAGGAACCTGCAATATGTATTAATGAGTGAGAGAAACTAATCTGAAAACGCTACATACTGTATGATTCCAACTATATGATATTTTGGAAAAGGCAAAACTATAGAGACCGTGAAAAAGATCTCTGGTTGCCATAGGTTGCACTGGGGGAAAGGTGAATTGATGGGATACGGAAGATTTGTAGGACAGTGAAAATACTCCATATGATACCATAATGGTAGATGCATGTCGTTATACATTTGTCCAAATTCATACCATGTGTAAAACCAAAAAAGAACTATAAAGTAAACTATGGACAGAGGGTGATTATCATGAATCCAGGCAGTTTCATCCGTTGTAACAAATATACCCTCTGGTATGGTATTGGGGGAATGCAATGCATGTGACAGGGCAGAGAGTACCTGGGCAATCTCTGTACCTCCCCTCAATTTTGCTGTGAACCTTAAACTGCACTGAAAAAATAGTCTTAAAACATTTTTTAAAAACCACAAAGGCCACAATTTAGGATGGATACATTATATATATGTGTATATATATACACATATATATACACACACACACACACATATATGTTGTAAAATGTATATATATTTACATATATATGTAAATGTTGTAAAATATTTTAAATGGCAGTTAATATAGGTATGTCACCAAAACTCCAATTTAATAATTTAATATAAGAATCTTAGATAATCAAATTATTTTCTGTGAAATGCATTCTTCTTATCTGTCACTGTATGCACATAGCTTTTTCAACAGTATATGTAGGTCTTAAATTACAATAGATAGTACTAATTTATTTGGAATCACATCATATTGAGGATGTTTTGCTTTTTTATGATGTGTGGGTATATGAAATAAGGTGCCCCTCATAGTTAAAGGACCATAAATTAATAAATTTTGTCTATATTAAATCCACATGTTTAGGTATTTGCACTTTGAGTGTATATTATATGTTACACATGAATATATTACAAATGAGGGCACTTGGGTGGTTCAGTCAGTTAAGCATTCAATTTTTGGTTTCGGTTTAGGTAATAATCTCATGGTTTGTAAGTTTGAGCCCTGTATCGGGCTATCCGTTGATGGTGCAGAGCCAACTTGGGATTCTTTCTCCCTCTCTCTCTGGCCCTCTCACATCTCTCTCTCTCTCTCTCTGAAAATAAACTTTAAAAAAAATCATAAATATATTACAAATGATAATAAGAATGACTATGGTGTTTCTTATTTATTGTCTACACAACACACATTCTCTTATTTAGTCCAAAGCAACCTCCTAGAAGGGGACCTGGGTGGCTCAGTTAGTTAAGCGTCTGACTTTGGCTCACGTCATGATCTCATGGTTTGTGGGTTCAAGCCCCATATCAGGCTCTATGCTGATAACTCAGAGCTTGGAGCCTGCTTCAGATTCTGTGTCTCCCTCTCTCTCCCCCTACCCCACTCATGCTCTGTCTCTGTCTTTCAAAATAAATAAATATTTTTTAAAAAGTTTTAAACAACAACAAAACCAAAGCATCCTCCTGAAAAAGGTACTGTACTGCTCCTATTTTGAAGTTAAGTAAACTGAGGCACAGAAAGAATGTCATCCAGCTGGCACTTAGCAAAATTTGGATTTCATCTCTAGTGTTATTAACAGCCATGTTCTTTACCACAATGCCACAGTTCCACTTGATGTCCACATGAGAGTCTGACTTGAGACATGTTTGAAATTATTCCTAAAATTCAACAGATGTTTAGAATCTCATCATTTTTCTCTTGAGACAAAACCCCTATATAGTATAAAACATTTTCCAGCATCACTTTTGTATGTATATCTGTGATTTCAGAGTTACCTTCGCTCTCTGAGGAAACATTATTTCAGTCATCTTGGTTTTACAAAAGTGTACTTCTAAACAGTATTTGATAATAAATGTAAACAAAAGTGTTGTGGTCATTAATTTTGAACTAATCATATATGTAAGTGTGCGATATACTATAAATTTTCAAGTGAATGAAATATCAAAATTACCACAATTTTATGATTACATTTCTCCTGAGCCTTTATTATGTATACATAGGATATTAATCATATTTTGGTTCAGCACTTGTTAAATATTTTTCTACATTTGCATTTAAAAGTAATTAAATTATGCAAACACTTTTTAAAAATGATATCAAGCCCATAAAGGCTACGTAATGATATAGAAAAATATATACTAATAACGGGAATACAGAACACATCATGTAGAATTTATATGTATTCAAAGTAAATAAAATTATAAATAAATACTGGAAGTGAAAGTATAATAATATATGACAATAATAAGGCCCAAGTTGTCAATAATCTTTACCATGGATTGTGCTTTTGGTGTTGTGTCTAAAACTCATCACAAAACACAAAGTTATGTAGACTTTCTCTTGTTTTGTTCTAGGGGTTTTAAAGTTTAGCATTTTACAGATAAGTCTGTAATTGATTTTGATTTAATTTTTATGAAAAGTATAAGGTTTATGTGTTCTTCTCCCTCCCATTTATTTTAAAGATTATCGTGTCTCCTTTGCACCTTTGTCAAAAAATTAATTGGCTATATTTGTGTAGGTCTATTTCTGAGCTTTTGATTATATTCCATTGACTTTGTTTCTATTTTTCAAGCATACCACACCATTTTGATTACTGTACCTTTATAATTACCCTTAAATCAAGTTGACGTTTCCAATTTTTTCTTCTTTTTTAATATTATGTTGGCTCTGCTAGGTATTTTGCCTTTCCATATGAATTTTAAAATTAATTTGTCATAAGTACCAATAGCTTATTGGGATTTTGTTTGGGATTATACTCAATCAATAGACCAAGACTTGACATCCTAATAATATTATGTCTTCCAATTCATAAATATGAATATCTCCCCATTTATTTACATATGCTTTATTTTTCCTCAGCATTAATTTTTAGTAATTAGGTAAACATTAGGTAAAAACTAAGGAAATGTCAATAAACTATGGCCTTTACTTAATAGCATATCAATATTGGTTCATTAATCTTGGCAAATGTACCATTATAATGTAAGATGTTAATAATAGGGGAACTGGATGTGGGTATATTGGAACTCTGTACTATCTTTGGCATTTTTCTGTATTTCTAGAACTATACTAGAATTAAAGGTTTATATAAATAAGGAAACTGTTTTCATAGTAATTGGGTTGGGCAATTTTTTCATGAGTTTTTAAAGCTTTTATCATTATATTTATGTATTCAAAATGACTTTAATATTATAGTTAAGAAGGTCACTATAAATTACACAAATCTTACTCCTTGTTCTTAAAAAATAGTGAGTTTACATATAAAGAAATATTTTGTATATTAATTTACTCTGTGATGACATTATATGCCAACTAAATTTTACCTCATTAGCCTAGAGTACTAGAAAAACCTACTAAAAAGTTATATTTGTTCTAGGAATAATTTATAAACCAGGAAAATTTAGAAAAATAATACCTAAGCATTTACTGAAAGGAAACACATTTATTATTCTGTTATTAAATGCTGAATTACTATTAAATATTTTTCTACTTTGTTTTTAAAGTATAGCTCCAGTCCTTATATCACAAACTGTCATCTACAAGTCATGTAAGAGAATGCATTTGCTAAATATTATAAAAAATTGCAGAGCTCTTTTAGGGGATAGAATAGTTTCCTGTGACTGCATTAACAAATTGCCACAAATTTAGTAGCTTAGAACTTACTCTGTCTAGCAGAAGGCTAGCAGTTCAGCATCAGGTTCTAGAACAAATCAAGATGTCAGTAGGACTGCACTCTTTCTCTGAAGGTGTAGCAATTTGTTTCCTTCCTTTTCCAGCTTTAAGTGGTTGTCTGCATTTCTTTGTTTATAGTCTCATGATTCCAGCCTGTCCCTTTGTGTCACTTTGCTTTCTCCTCTTCTGTGTATATATATATATATACATATACATATATATATATATATATATATATATATATATATATATATATATATGATCTCTCTCTCTTACGAGGACACTTGTGATTCAATTTAAGGCCCATCTTGATAATCCAGGATGATTTCCCTATGTCAGGATCCTTAATCACATCTGGAAAGACTCTTTGTCCTTGTAAAATAACCTTTAAATTTCCAGGGATTAGAGCCTGATGTCGTTGGGTGATCATTATTTAACCTCTTTAGAGGTCAAGGAGGATGATTTTCTTTGTGCATACTTAATTAACAATTAATATGGGCTAGTGGTTCTGTAAAGTGTTAAACAGTGAAAATTAAGGTTTGCATAATTACCCAGGGGATTTTTAGGAAATCTAGCATTGCACTTTGAAATTTTTTTCTTACTGTTTAAAACAAATACATGTTTGCATTATGTTTCATTGAAATATTTTTAGATTAGTCATAAGAAATCCCCCTAGCTTGCCTTAATGTATTTGTGTGGGTTTTATTGTTCGTTAGTATGACTAATTGCATTCTAGACAAATGTGGGGACATTGGCGAAATTGGGAAACTTAAAAAGAAGAACTCTGAAATGCAATTTGGTTTCACTTTGTTGGGCAGCCAGTTGAAGCAGCCATACTTCTGGGTTCTAGCAACTGAATAAAAATATCTAACGATCTGCACGAAAAGTCAGCCTCTGTCTATAAGTCTCCAGCATGGCACAACTATGGGCAAGTGTTGGGGGGGGTGGAATATGTGAAAGTATGTTTTTGGTTGGGAGTGGAGAAGGTAAGATGGAGGGATAGGAGGCTCTGCTCTTACTAATAAACGGGATTTGTTTGTAAGTCTGACACCTAATTGAATCATAGGCTGACTGAGTAATAGTAGAAAAAAATTTGAGAGCTCACCTAATCAAACTTATTCATTTTTCCAATAAGGAAATGACTATAGAGATGTGGATGATTATCTAATAACACCTACATAATTAATAATACAGCAAAAATTAAAACCCAGGTTTTATGCTATTTTTATTCCAAAAGAGATTTGTTTCTCATTAAAACTTGACATCAAAATGTGTAAAGTTATAAAAATCTGGGGCGCCTGGGTGGCTCAGCCGGTTGAGCGTCCCACTTTGGCTCAGGTCATGATCTCGCGGTTTGTGGGTTCAAACCCCACATCGGGCTCTGTGCTGACAGCTCAGAGCCTGGAGCCTCCTTCAGATTCTGTGTCTCCCTCTCTCTCTGCCCCTGCCCCCCACTCACACTCTGTCTCTCTCCTTCAAAAATAAATAAATATTAAAAAATAAATTAAAAAATAAATTAAAAAGATAAAAATCAACATTTGCCAAATAAGAACTTTAAAAATAAACTAATACTTTTTGTTTTGTTTTTAGTGTAAGAGCTGGATAGCTTAACAGATAAAATGTTAGCAAAATTTTCTCTGTTATTTATTGATAGTAAAGTTTTCTTTTCCATTTTGTCCAATTGATTTTTTAAAAGATTTTATTTATTTGTAATTTTTTTAATGTTTATTTTTGAGAAAAAAAGAGAGAGAGAAAGAAAGGGAGACAGAGAATCCAAAGCAGGCTCCAGGCTCTGGGCTGTCAGCACAGAGCCCAGTGCAAAGCTTGAACTCACAGACCACGAGATCACGACCTGAGCTGAAGTCAGAAGTTTAGCCAACTGAGCCACCCAGGCGCCCCTAAACATTTTGTTTTTAAGTAATCTCTGTATTCAATGTGGGGCTCGAACTTCACAACCCTGAGAGCAAAAGTTGCATGCTCTACCAACTGAGCCAGACTTGCACCCCTCAAATGTATTGTTTTGAGCTTTAAATTATTTTTGTTCTGGATTATTTGCTATTATTCAGTAAATATTTTAGAGCTGAAATGAAATTTATTATAAACTAGACATAGTTGGTTATAAGAGACTGTCAATCATGGAATATTTCATTTCAATGTTCTTATAGAAAAAAGGCATGAAAATCTATCTATTTCAGCATATCATTGTTTTTAATTCATCCTTTATTGATTCATACCTATTGAATCAGAGTGGGACCATTTAATGAATTACTTATATTAACAGCATTCATTAGACAATTCAAAATAAGCGATTAGAATATCTTAATGAACACCATAACTTTCATTCACAATTTTTCCTAAGTGGAGTATGTCAAAATTATTTTTCCCATAAACTAATCAAAGCATGAAGCATCCTTAATCTTTAGAAATTAATGTTACCAAAAGAGCTTCTTTTAATAAAGAATCTCTCTTTTTAGGGGCACCTGGGTGGCTCAGTCGGTTAAGGGTCCGACTTCGGCTCAGGTCATGGTCTCACAGCTCATGAGTTCAAGCCCAGCTTCGGGCTCTGTGCTGACAGCTCGGAGCCTGGAGCCTTCTTTGGATTCTGTGTCTCCCTCTCTCTATGCCCCCTCCACCACTTGTGCTTTGTCTCTCTCTCTCTCTCTGTCAAAAATAAATAAACATTAAAAAAAATCTTTTTAAATTCTCCAGATTATAATCTTAAAAGCATGGCTACCAGTGAAAACTTTTCCCCCCCAACATCAGAGTATTTGAAAACTCATTTTTAACTTTTTAAAAATTAGTCTTAATGATTAGAAATTTGATAAGTGATCTATGAAGACTGTACCAGCTTGTGAAGTACAATTTATCTTAAATTAAAATGCTCCCTTATTTGACAAGACAATAAAATGTTCTGTGTCATGGCATGAATTATATGAGTATACTTGTCAGTATAAATTTTCTGGCAATGGTAATAAAGAATTCTATCATTCATTTTATTGCTGGAGAGAATCATCGTTTCTTATTCATACTAACACAGCATTTCCATTACTTCTCACAATAGCCTTGGCAATTCTTCAAAATGAGTGTTATTATAAAATATTCTATTACAGCATGGTAAATATAGGGCTTTCTTTTCCATTTTGTCCACAGTTCTCCAAAGAGGACTTTACTTTGATTTTGCTGATCACCTGGCAAGTGAGAAAAACTGACTTTCAGATTTTGCCTATAGAAAGTATGAATTTTTTTTTTCTGGAAGTCGTCTCATACACCAGATTGCATTGTCATGTTGCAGACTTTGTTACTGCCTTCTTTGTTTTCACTTCAGCACTTGAGTATGAAGCTTGTTTGGAAAGGCATCAAATGCCTAGACACAAGGTAACATATTTAGAAGTCAAAGATAATAATTAATGTGTATTAAATAATTTAGTAAAATTCAAAAATCTGAAACTCATTTATTTTTTATCACTAACAAGAAAGAGTCATAAAAGTAACTTTACTTTTTGAAGACTTTATGTTCTCTATTGTTAACAGTAGTACTGATGAGTATTGTTGAGCAAATACTTGATCTCTAACAGTAGTACTGATGAGTATTGCTGAGCAAATACTTGACAGTGCTCACAAGCATATAATATATATGAGTGTTGGAAAATTATGGTTCAAGGTTTTTCCAAAAACTCATTAAAATATTATTAATTATAAAAAACAAAGATTTCTTCCTGTAAAAGGTTTAGTATTTTTAGTATTTTGATTTTCTTTCTCTATCACTCAGTCTGTTAGACATCTATATATATTGCAGGATATTCACATCAGTTTTCCAAGCTGGGAAACATGAGTAGCTGTTCTTGTACTTCCCCTTAAGTAACACCAAGTACCATACTTGCCATTTTGACAATTCTCAATCTTGAGCCATTTCCATCATCAACTTTCTCCATTCTCCTTCTTAAATTATTTACTCCATATTTCTTTAATGACTTCATTCTTTTACTTCGTTTTTTAAAAATGCAGTTAAACAGTTCATTACACATACAGAAATGTAAGATCATGGTGTCAGCTCCCTGCATCCCTAGTTTCACAGAATGACACAAAACCAGATGGGCCAGATGATAGATGACATGAGCAGTGGGTCATTTTATCATTTAGTACTCAGCCCTAGATTACAGCCAATCAGTTTTATACCCAAAGAGGATGGAACAGAAAGGGAAGAGAAGTATCCTTGTGGCAGCTTTCCACACATAGAGTGCTTCTGAAAGATAGGGAGGTGACATGTACATTGCACCCACCATGTTCCAAGGATGATCTTGGGACTTTTTATCAAGACTGTTCAAACTGTGGTTAAGCTTTGCCTATGTCTGCCTTATGTGGAGATGTGCAGAGTTTCCAGGGCTTCATGATGGATATGTTCTCCTACATTCACACAACAGTTACTACTATTTGTTTTCTGTTTTTAGTTCAAGGATAGGCTTTAATTATTTCCTCATTATACCAAGTACTGTTTTTCTAGTGATTCTCATAAGTAAAAATTCCCTCCAATTTCAAACTATTCTTCCTGTTAACCCTATGGCTAGCTATATAGAGATCAAATCTAAGGGTAAAATTAATCTGATCAAAATCTATTTAATGTTCTTCATTGCTTTTGGAATGAAGTAACATATCTATAATTTTTTAAGGATTTCATAGTCTTGCCCCAAACCACTTTTCTAATCATTTCCCAGCAAGTATATTATTCCATTTAATCTGATGGATTCATCATTTCCTGAGGATTTGCTGCAACTTGCACTTACACTTCTCAAGCCTACAGCAGTTTTGCGTGTCAGTATTCTCTTCAGCAGCAAATATTCATCACAAATGTTTCTTTATTTACCATTCCTTCTCTGAACATTAGAACTGAACTTTCCTACTTTTGACTTCCAGGTGTCTAGTTATATACTTCTTGTAATATATTACTTATAGCTTGTTTTATTGATATTTTCACATAGGCAACATGTGTCTACTGTATAAAATATAGGAATCATAGTACTTTTTATGTCCTTCTTGTTTTTTGTACTATAAAATGTGCTCAATAAATTCCAACTGATTTACCATCAGTTCCAAATTCAGGCAATATTTGTCACTTTTGTTAGCTGAATTCCATCCATCATGGTTTCATGATCAAGAAAATAAATTCCTATTAGATAACTAACTTACAAAGAAGTGGTATGTATTATCTCATTAACTGTATGTTATAACCAACCTGACTTCACAGTTACTGACTCACCCATAATTTGTATCTCTTCTTCACTTAAAGTTAGTAACGGTAGAAGCACTGCTTTATTGCTTATTTGGATTCCTAAATTGTTATGATTCAAAACTAGAACATTGATGTATCCAGCACATATATATGCAACTAGTATATTATTGATTCTACTCTAGTAAGGAATTCTAACCCTCATTTTGGTTCCCTTAGCATTTCTTTTAAGATCATGTTGGTTGTCACAAACAAGGAAAAATAGTGAAAAAGGAATAAGGATACATTACAGGCATACTTCAGAAGTACTGTGAGTTTGGTTTCAGACCACTGCAATAAAGTGAATATTGTAATAAAATGAGTCAAATGAACTGTTTGTTTTCCTAGTAAATATGTTATGTTTATACTGTACTTTAGTCTATTAAGTGTGCTTTCTGTGTTAAAATGTATGTACCTCAATTACAAATAATTTGTTGCTAAAAAATGCTAATTGTCATCTGAGTTTTCTTATCTTTCAGGGAGATATAATCTTTCTCCTGGTGGAAGGTCTTGCCTCCATGTTGATGGCTGCTGACTGATCAGGGTGGTGGTTGATTGAAAGTTGGGGTGGCTATGGCAATTTCTTAAAATAAGACCACAGTGAAGTTTGCCACATCAATTGACTCTTCCTTTCACAAAACAAATTCTCTACAGCATGCGATGCTTCTTGATAGCATTTTTTTTGATGAATTTAAGTTTATTTTTTTTTATATATATGAAATTTATTGACAAATTGGTTTCCATACAACACCCAGTGCTCATCCCAAAAGGTGCCCTCCTCAATACCCATCACCCACCCTCCCCTCCCTCCCACCCCCCATCAACCCTCAGTTTGTTCTCAGTTTTTAACAGTCTCTTATGCTTTGCTCCCAGTAGAACTTCTTTCAGAATTGGAGTCAGTCCTCTCAAACCCTGCTGCTGCTTCATCAACTGAGTTTCTGAAATATTCTATATCCTTTGTTGTCATTTCAACCATCTTCATAGCATCTTCACCAGGAGTAGTTTCCATCTCAAGAAACAACTTTTTTGCTCATCCAGCAATTCTTTACATCTTTAGGTTTTACTTCTAATGTTACTTCTCTTGGTATTTCTACCTCATCTACATTTATTTTATCCACTGAAGCCTTGAACTTTTCAAAGTTATCCATGAGGGTTGGAATCAACTTCTTCCAAACTCCTGTTCATGTTGATCTTTTTACCTCTTCCCATGAATCATGAAATTTTCTACACGAGGAAGCATAGTCTCAGATAATTTATTTTCTCAAGGACACATCACTAAGAAATAGCATGATCCATTTTCTAAATGCCAACTTATTGATTTTATCCTTCATGGTATTTTCCTTTAAATTTTTAAAATTTCATAGAAAATATAAACAATAAAGAAGTCTTATTTAATAAGGAATATCAGTTGATAAATCTAGATCACTAGGTAATTTAAAAATTAACTTAAATGTGAAGTTTAAGAGAATATGAACTCCATATACTGAGAGAACAGTGATATAAAATTCCATTTGATACTTTATAAGCTTAGCTGTTCTTTCATATATTTCTATATCTATGCCTTTTATTAAAACTGACTTTGAAAATATGGAAATGGGGCACCTGGGTGGCTCAGCCAGTTAAGCGTCCAACGTCAGCTCAGGTCATGATATCATGTTTTATGAGCCCCGCATTAGGCTCTGTGCTGACAGCTCAGAGCCAGGAGCCTGCTTTGGATGCTGTGTGTCTCTCTCTTCCCTGTCGATGCTCTGTCTCAAAAATAAATAAACATTAAAAAAAATAAAAATATGGAAATGGAGAACAAGTTGGTGGTTGCCAGGGATTAGAGACATTATGGAGAGGAAGCTTGTGGGTATGGCTACAAAAGGACAACAGAAGAGGTCTTGGTGGGATGGTACTATACTGTATCCTGGCTATATGGTGAAACTCCTGGCTGTAACACTGTATTGTAATTTTTCAGGACATTGCCATTATTGTAAACTTGGTAAAAGATATATGAGTCTCCCTTTATTACCTTTTTGTAATTTCATGTGGATCTGCACTGATCACAAAATGAAATTTCTAATTAAAATTTAAAAATTGTGACTTTATTAAACACAGTAATATGTTAAAGTTGTATTGCTTTGAGAATATGCTGTAATAGAAGTAACTAAAAATAATATCCAGACTATAAAAAAACTATCCATATAAAATGTTTAGGACAAATATTGAATTTATTTATCGAGTTAGGGTGGCTGTAGTGAAAAACATATGTTGATATGTTGGGGTAGTGTAATATATTATAATAGAAAGCCTGATATTCTTAGTAGTAATTTGGGATTTCCTCTTTTCCTTTTTCATTTACCTGTTGCTTTAATCTAAATCATGCAGTCCTCATGTTAGTCTTTCTATATCACTTCTTCAGTGTGTATTTTAGTTGCTTTAGTGTGCGTATAGATAGCAATACCATTTTAATTTTTTTCTTGTTCTGCTCTAAATCCAGGACAAGAAAGTCAAAGAAATTATGTTAATATTTCTATGATATATCTATGTTATAACTTAATACTTAATATTAAAATGTCACTCCTGGCATTGTATTAACACTATTTGACCATTAGAACATCCTCCAGGCCTAACTGACTTCTTCTGTAAAATGTGAGTACAGGGATTTTCTTAAGGTAAATATTATGACTCTCTAAGTTAGATTCTTGTGTCATTTATCAAATTCATGAGGCTTCCTGAATAGAGTGGAAGCTGCCAAAGTGCACCAAACAGATAGTGTCACACTTAAGTGGTAGGAAATATTCCTGGGGGAGATTTAATGGGAGAGACTGGAGACACATTTTTAAAGCCCCTCATATACCAATGTTGTAATTATTTGAATTATAGATTATCTATGATATCTTGGCAGCACTTACTGTAGGTTACGATATGATATTTATATTTTTACAGATAATTAGGGAGGACATTCCATAATTGTGTAGCCAACCCTTTTATTTGTTCATTTGCTTATATATCTGTCTTCTCTGTCCAAATACAAAAACAGAAGTATTACCGTTCAGCTATGTTTTATTTATAATATTGAAAATTTTCTTTATTTTAAGTTTATTTATTGATTTTGAGAGAGAGAGAACACACAGATGCACAGTGTGGGTGGTGGTGGGCAGAGCCACGAACTGCAAGGTCATGACCTGAGCCAAGGTCAAGAGTCAGACACTTAACTGCCTGAGCCACCCACCCAAGGGCTCCTAGACTGAACGTCTTTATCATTGTATATGGAGGGAGAAAGAACCAGCAAGAACAATATCTTCATTCACAATCTAGAAATAATTTTTATCTGATGGAAAAAAAGAGGCACATTTTGAAGAAAGGAGAAGTGTAACAAATTTTGAAAAAGAAGTTCTCATTCATATTTCTAAAGTGTAAAATTCCTTTGCTACCTTGTTCATTGAAAATGATTTTGAAGATCTACTCAGTCTCTGGCCACTTCATATTAGGTCTTTTCCAAGGCAAGTAGTTACTTGCTGAAATGACTCCTTTCTCATTCTTTATTGTTTTCTTTTTTCTTCTTTTTCTTTGTGAGTCTCATGTCCAAAGCACTTTGAGCTCTTTAGAAAGTTTCATATAATGTAACTACCCAACTTATGCTCTCTTTGGTTCAACCATTTTATGAATAACAAGATAGAATAAAGCTGCTTCCTCATGTTTATATATTGATTTTTTTTCCACCAAGAATGCTATTTATTCCAGATATACAACCCTTAGAATAACTTCCTTCCTAGACAATGATAATCTACAAGGCATAAAGATCAATATCAATTATCTCAATTCAGAAGTGAATAGTAAATCAGTAAGCCCTAAAACATAAACAAAATGGTGGAACCTGTCTAAGCCTTTAAAGACAATAAGAATATTGAAGAAATTGGTAATGAAAAATATAAAGGAATTATTTATTATTTACTGAGAACATTTTTTCTTGATTAATTATTCTTTGTGTTTGGGTCTGTGGATAATAAGAAATGTATAAAATGGCACATAGTTACAAACACAGAAATACCTGTTTACTCTTGGAAAGTGAAGATATTTTTTAAATAATTTAAGTGGTAAACATGACAATATCATGAAGCATTTTAAACAAAGGGACTTTTTGTTTCAATTTTTCTGTAGGCTCTTCTACTGTCTTAGACTAGACATTCTATTTTTATAGAATCCCTGATTTTGTGAGGGTAAGGTTATCCAAAATGTGAATAGTTATCTAATTTTGTCCAAATATATTTTATTTAAAAATATTTTTTAACTTTTTACTTAAATTCCAGTTAGTAACATAAAATATATTAGTTGCATGTGTACAGTGTAGTGATTCAATAGTTCCATACAATACCCAGTGCTCATTACTTGTTATTTTTCTTTACTTTTTCTTTATTTTCTTTTCATCATGGTAAGTGTACTCTTGATTCCCCATCACCTATTTAACCCATGTCCCCTCCTATCTCTCATCTGGCAACCATTAGTTTGTTCTCTATAGTTAAGAGTCTGTTTCTTGGTCTGCATCTCTCCCTCTCTCTTTTGTTCCTTTGCTCATTTGTTTTGTTTCTTAAATTCCACATATTAGTGAAATCATATGATATTTGTCTTTCTCTGACTGATTTATTTTGCCTAGCATAATACTCTCTAGTTCTATCCCTGTTGTTGCAAATGGCAAGATTTTGTTCTTTTTTGTGGCTGAGAAATATTCCATTGTGTGTATTTATAACATGCTCTTTATCCATTTATCAGTTGATGGACATTTGGGCTGTTTCCATAACTTGGCTATTGCAGATAATGCTGCTATAAACATCAAGGTGCATATATCCCTTTGAATTAGTATTTTTTTTAATCCTTTGGGTAAATTCCTGGTAGTGCAATTGCTGAATTGTAGGGTAGTTCTATTTTCAACTTTTGAGGAACCTCCATACTGTTTTCCAGAGTGGCTGCACCAGTTTGCATTCCCATCAGAAGTGCAAGGGAGTTTCCCTTTCTCCATATCCTTACCAACACTTGTTGTTTCTTATGTTGTTCTTTGGAAAAAATGCCTATTCATGTCTTCTGCCCATTTATAATTGGATTATTTGTGGTTTTGGGTATTGAGTTTTATAAGTTCTTTATATTTTTTTGGATACCAACTCTTTATCAGCTATGCCATTTGCAAATATCTTCTTCCATTTTGTACGTTGCCTTTTAGTTTTGTTGATTGTTTCCTTCACTGTGCAGAAACTTTTCATTTTGATGTTGTCCCAATAGTTTATTTTTGCTTGTTTCCCTTGCCTCAGGAGACATATCTAGAAAGAAGTTGCTACAGCCTGTGTCAAAGAGGTTAATACCTGTGTTCTCCTCTAGGATTTTTATAGTTTCAGGTCTCAGGTTTAGGTCTTTAATCCGTTTTGAATTTGTTTTTGTGTATTCTATAAGAAAGTGGTCTGGTTTCTTTCTTTCTTTCTTTCTTTCTTTCTTTCTTTCTTTCTTTCTCTCTTTCTCTCTTTCTCTCTTTCTCTCTTTCTCTCTTTCTCTCTTTCTCTCTTTCTCTCTTTCTCTCTTTCTCTCTTTCTCTCTTTCTCTCTTTCTCTCTTTCTTTCTTTCTTTCTTTCTTTCTTTCTTTCATGTTGCTGCCCAGTTTTCCCAACACCATTTGTTGAAGAGACATTTTTTTTTCCCATTGGATATACGTTCTTGCTTTGTCAAGGATTAATTGACCATATAGTTGTGGGTTCATTTCTGGATTTTTATTCTGTTTTTGTGCCAGTACAATACTGTATTGATCACTACAGCTTTGTAATATTACTTAAATCCAGAATTGTGGTACCTCCATCTTTGTATTGCTTTTTCAAGATTGCTTTTGCTATTCAGGGTCTTTTGTGGTCCCATACAAATTTTAGGATTGCTTGTTCTAGTTCTGTGAAAAATGTTGTTGATACTTTGAATAGAGATTGCATTAAATGTGTAGATTGCTTTGGGTAGTATAGACATTGAAACAATATTTGTTCTTCTAGTACCTTTCCTCTCTAAAATTCTTTATTATTTTGCCATTAAAAATATTTCCAAGTGTCTGGCCATCGTTTTATTGGTCTGAGTGATATTAAAATGGAAACAGTGAAACTTTGTAATAGAAAGGGCCGATGGCATCAAAACTATTCCTGAATAATAAAGCAAAACAAAACAAAAGAAAAAAATAGTGTTGTATTTATTACATTGAAATAGGACCAAATCAGACCCAACTTGATTCAGGGTATTTTGTAATTAAATTTAAGTTTCACTGGTTGTCAAATTTTATAAACTCGGTTTCTCTAGAAATCCAACCCTGTTTGTCAATAATTATTCACTGAGGTAAACAAATGTAGCAAACTCCTTTCTTCTTCTTAGACTATTAAAAGTGATAATGTAATTTGAGAAAACATCCTGATCATAAACTTTGAGAGCACCTACTTATGAAGCAGATTAATTACAGAAGAAAAGAGGCAACATTTTCAGGATGTGAAAGTGTAGGTAGTCTAACCACATTCACAGCTGAAAGTTAATATTATTTAGAACTCACACGGTTGTAATCATATTGAATTTGCTACTCTATGTATGGTGTAAAGGATTTGCGTAGTTTCATGTATAGAAGATACAAGAAATCCTTGTTATTCATCGCAGAACTAGGTATTCTAAATTTTTTTTGTTAAAAACATGAATAGAAAATTTACTGAGTAAAAACATGTTTTTAACATTACATTCTTTGAGCAAAGGTACATTTAACACAGATTCTTAAGTCTTTTGAGCCACTCATAGAAATCTTTAGTTTGATCAAATTTCTACCACCTGAAAAAATGACAAGTGATCAATGGTCCCTGATCAAATTAACTATGTATGCTTTATAAACATCTTCAAGACAAGGAAATCATATTGCCGATGATAGTTACTTACTTAAATATGTTTTTTCCTCATACACCTTTATCCATCTTTCTTCTAACCCAACCCTCTGAATAAATATGTTGTAGTGATCAGAAATTGCTATATAGCACACCCGATCCTGTATTATCATTCTTGCTTCCTTAATTGAACCATGAATGGAACTTTCCTCTGCAGCAGCCGCCTAACTGCATAACTAACTAACCAGGTGCTCCTTGGTCTTATATTCAAGTTTTTTGACTTTGAAATAAGTATACTCATCAAGTAGTCACTAGAATGATAAGCATAGTAAAGATGTACTTCAGCGCTTCCCCTGGCCCAATAACATTTTTTCAGACCAATTATTGAATTTGTTCTCTTTCCTGGCTGCCATGAAAGAGAACCTACATATCTAAGCCATCTAAAATGGTGATTATTTGCTCTAAAAATAAAACAATAAAAACTCTGCTGTACTTACTTTTGGTTAGCTTTAACTCATATTTTGCTAATAAGGCCCCAACTGTAGGTTTGAGGGTAGATATATTCCATAAGCTACACACCCTCATTCATCCTCATTTGAAATTTCACAGGTGCTGTCTCCCACACCTGGACATTTTTCTGTGGCTCAGGAACAGTCAGGGGGAATGACTACCAAATGGGGACTTGAAAATAAAATTGGCTTTAAACTATTACCTGTCTTCTTTTATGTCTAATGTCTTCTTTCATGTCTTAATGTTGTCTTTGCCACAGAAGAAAAAGCAAAATACCTGTGTGCACATCTGAAATATGACTTCAAGGCAAAGAACTAAACTTAAACAGATCAATGAAAGGAAAGACACCTTGGACAAGGATACTTAGATTTGATTAAATATATTAAATCGTTTAATACTATTTTGTGGAATTTAACTTATTAAAGTTATTTCTTTGATCGTCACACTTAAAAAGTAAAAATATGTCATGAATATTTTTAATAAAATAATATTAAATCAGAAGGCAGAAAATCTTTCAAGTCTAATTGGTCACTAATAAACCTTGTTCTCTATCGTTGTAAATAATACATTTCCTCTAAGTTCCTACTTAGCTCCTACATGCAAGATGCTCGATTGCTCTTTAATGGCCATACAAGGGGGGAAATTATTTCTATCATATTAGAAAACTAGAAACAACCATTTCCTATTTGCCAACCCTCACTCTTCAACTCTCACTCATGAATATTTCCTGATTTTAGCCCCTTTTTTACTATTCCTCAGTTACTGGCTTACTTCCCACTCCAATTATTTGTCACTTAAATAACTGATATACCTCTCTAATAAATAACCATATCTTTATTTTTGCTCTCTTTCAGTTTAGGCACTATGCCATTGTCAGCATGATATTTCACATAAATAAATGCTATTCAGCTTTAAAATCTCAGCGGTTTACTATAGCTTCAAATAAAACCCTTTGAGTTGCTAGGAACGTTTCCATGGTTTGATTTCTGCCTACATCAGTCAGTCATGCCTTTCTCAGTTCTTTCTTTGCAATTCATGACTCAATTATACTAAACATTTGAAGATTGCCTAATGACGTGAGTTAATATGTGACTCCTTTTTATTTCCTCTTTCTCCTCTATTACCTAGAACAACTTATCCCTTTTCTTGCCCTAGAGAATTGCTATTCATTCCTTATGACTCAGTTTTGTCAGGAAATGATTCCATCATTCTAGTCTTTAAGAGCATCTCTTATTAACTCCACAGGACCCTGCAAAAAAATTTTGTCATGTATTCACACTAAAATAGTACTGTATATTTATTTTCAGTTGTTTGAATGTATGCACCTTCAAATATTCATTATTATTATTATTATTATTATCATCAAATATTCAATATTATTATTAGGTATCTCAGGGCTTACGTTAGTAGATGGTAGGCACTCATCAAAAAGTAACAGTCCGCTAAAAAATACACTTCTTCAAGGTAAGCACTATGCATGTCTCAATCCTGATAAATTTATCGTACATGTTTAGTACTTTGTATAGTGAGTGCTCATTAATTTTGCTGAGTGGATGCATGAATGAATGAACTTTTTTCTATTTGTTTTATATTCTTCTGGATCCCTTTGTTAGGACTGTCTCTGAGCAAAACGTTTCCACATTTTTTTAACTTTTAATACACACTAGTATAGAATACTTAACTTAAATATCCTATGAATTTTAAATAGATATCAGATATGTATGCATACAAAATTATAGCAACAGAAAAACATTCATAACTCATAAAAAATATTATATTAGAACTTTGTCTCCCACAGTTGTTACATACTAATACCTTTTATATATGTTGCCTTAGTTAGGTTAATACACAAATATATTTATAAATAGACGTGTAGCATCTGCTGAATTTCCACTTTTTTCTTTGTCTATGTTTCACCAGTATTTGAAATAATAAAACAAAATTACAACATGTCATGATAGAGAAGCCAAGCTCCCTAGAACTGTAGTGTCCATGTAAGATTGAAAGGGTAATTTAATACTAATTATTTTCTGAGGTTTATTTATATAAAAATTTGCTACTAAAATATGGTATACTTGATAACACATAATTCTGTGCTTCTTCCTCCACATTGCTAGTTATTATTGAGTTTAGCAATACAAGGCAATTAAAATATTAAACAGAGAAAAATTGATCTAGAAAAAATATCTCATCATGCCAAAAATAACAGCTAAATATTTTGAAGATAAACTGAACTTTTGCCAAAACATTGAGTAGTTGGGAAAGTATATACTAGCCGAAAGCTATTGCTTCACTCTTTTTTTTTTTTTTTAAGTTTATTTATTTTGAGAGAGACAGAGACAGCACAAGTGGGGCAGGGGCAGAGAGGTAGGGGGACAGAATCCTGAGCAGTTTCTGCATTGTCAGCACAGAGCCTGATGCAGGACTCAAATTCTTAAAACCGTGAGATCATGACTTGAGCTGAAATCAAGAGTCAGACACTTAACAGACTGAACCACCCAGGTGCCCTGGTTAACTCTCTTTATCATGTTCTTATATGTTACCTGTAAGCAAATGTGGCAGGAGGCAGACCAGATCAGGAAAGTTGTTTTCACTGCCCTACCTATGGTCTTCCTTCCCATTATATGTCACCGCACCAGTTCCTTGTCTCTTTCTGCATATGAGTTTAAATACATTTCTCACTCCAGAGGTGGACATTAGACTCAGAGTTAAAGCAGTCAGTAATTCTTCATTGATAAGAATGTGAACTCATTTGAATAAGTGAATTCTCATAAGAATAAGTGACTCTAGGACATGGATGGCATATATTCTCAAGGAATTTATTTTTCTACTTTATTAATGTGAGCATGAAAGCCTGAAACTAGAGATAGATGAAGTGGGATAGGATTGGGGTAGACCACACAAAGCCGGAATGCTGCCTATGTAGAGAAATCGGAGCTCAGATGGGGATGGACAAATTTGTTTGAGACCTGAATCAAGCCATACTTAAAACCAGAATTACCCATGTATTATAGTTTATATTGGCCATTAAGTTACTTCTTTTTTGGCTTAAGCCAATTCAACTTGGGTTTTATTTTGCTTGCAACTGAAAATATCTTGAGTTTTATAATAGTTAAATAATGGAAGTCTTTATTCACCTAGATTTCCATTAAGAAGCTTTCTTTATTCTGTCTATTGGGTGTAAGTGTTTAAGCATATATTGTTGTATCTAAAGGTGTTCTTTCACAGGAAAAGAACGGGAAAATGGAGGTTAGAGAGGTTAGGTAATTTATCTATCACCATGAAGCTGTTAAGTGATGGAACTAAGATTGTGAGTCAGACTATGTGAACTCAGCATGCCCTCTTAATTGCAATGGAATATTTGAATACAGCATTACATATGATAAGTCCAAATGAGTAAGCAGAGTAGAGCACAGATGGATACAGCAGAAATATAAGGAAGGGAGGAATGACTGTGCATTAAAGCTATTGCACGGTCAGTTCCATCCTGGAAACACTGAAGAGCAAGGTCAATTTTCGGTTGAATCTGAAGGCTCACGTTAGCTTTTAGAGAAATAAACAGACTGGTTAGGAAGACAAAGTTTGAAATTACTTCCTTTATCTGTCTTTATCCAAGTTAGCCCTTTCTAGTTTAAGTCTAGACCTCTGGGCCAAGGTGATTTCACCAACTTTTTATCTCTCTCTAGAGCTGTAGCCAGATTTGGCTTTGGAGGGTCATCTCTGGGTATGGATATGAAATGTGAGTCACCACAGTGTATTCCCAGTGTAATGTGTACCAAAAAATTTTTTGTAGAAAAAAAATCCTTGAAGGAAGTGGTCTGAGGAATTTTGGAAATACTACACAGAATGTCTTCTTTTAGAAAATACAATGTATATTAAAAAAATTAAAGGCTCTCAGATATACTTAAAGTATATTCACTTAACACAGTTTTTTCCTAAATGAATTTGACATTAATATTTTCCTGCACAACACTGATGAGCATTTTATGCTAAGAAACACTGGCACAAACATCACTATGAAATTTCAAATCATATTATAAGACTTTTGTCTTTCATGACATTTATTTCTCAATAAAATGATAAGCTCACACTCAGATTAGCAAAAGAATAAAAGTACAAATATGAAATGAATCTATTTTAATTTTATTGTATAGTGCTATTAAGTGCTTTTGATTGCATGTGACAAAAATTTGCGTATTATGTTATTAAAATTCTAATTTGAGTAATTGGTGCCTGTATCAAGTACCTATATCAAATGTCTATATGTTTTAAATATCAAATAGCTATACTTTGAAATGCCTAATACAGAGGTATGTATGCATAATTGTTTATCATGATACATGTGTCTGAGAATTTTCCATCTCTCTGGCAAAATAGCCTCAATTCAGAGTTCCACGTTTTCCAAGCAGCAAGAACACTGAATACATATAATTAGAACAGTGTGAAAAGCTAAGCTCAATTATACTCCTCAGTGTGAGTTATATGAAGACCTTCCCAGGTTTCATTTTCATGAGCCCCATTCTGTTCAGCTACTGTATCAAAAGAGGATTAAAACCTGAAAGATACTGAGAGTGGAACAGACCTGTGCTGAGGGAGCTCTCTGAGCACTAACACTTGAGAATATTTGGCCCTGATAAAAACGATTGTCACATTTTCTAGAAACCTTGAGCCTGGAAGTGATGGAAACTCAAGTTCTAACTGGAAAAAAAAAATGTGTGATAACAAAAATAGGCTTTTCTATTTGAATCTTCTTTAATTTTGGCCACTTCAATTATACTATCCTATGCTTTGGCAGTCATTGTTTTACATACAAAGAAAGGAGATGTTGAAGTTGTTATGAGAAACCTATGATTTCTAATAGTTATTGTAAAGCCATTGTATAGATGCATTTTTATTAACTTTTTTGTAAATATAATTCTGAAAATGTAATTCATATTTTACTGTGATTAAAATTATTTATCTTCACATGTTTATAGGGTTAATTTTACTTCCTGAGGGTGCACAGGGGCATGCTGCCTCTTTCAATAAAATAAAATTTTCATTTGCAGATGTTTAACACTGGAAGGAGTATTTCCAGAAATAAAGTAGCAGGAACAAGTGGCACTGCCTCTTTCACTCTGAATTTTATCTTTCCTTGAGGTCTTTCACTCGCTTTCCCTGCCATTAACAAGCAGATTGCTAACACATACAACTCATGCTTTAACTGTCTGTCCCGGTAGTACACAAAACTCCTTTGTTTAGTAGGAGACATCTAAAATTCTGAAAGACTTTATTAAAGACAAGAAAGAAAAAAAATAGGCATGAGGCACACATCATATATATAATATTGAGACTTCCAAAATATAATTTTGTAATTTATTATATCAAGCTTCCTCCCTAGATACATACACCAGATTCATTTCACTATCTAGATTAAACATTCGTGCATTAGGCTTGCAGTTGAGACATGAACTTAAGAGTTCTCTTGCCCAGATTCTTTTTTGTGTAAGTCTGAGCCTTCACATTTAGGATGCTATCCTGACATGTACTAGTCAGTAATTGCCTCCTAGTTATTTTGGCACCTTGATGGTTGTGGAAGATTATATTATTCTCATCACCTATTTCTGTTTTCCTGTGGAAGAAAGGGAAAACACCCTTCACACACTATTGATAACAAGTCTGGCTGCGTTGACCTTGTGACTTTGTAGTGCCTTCCCTGTGAAGTTAATGCGTAGCACATTCCAGTGATAACAGTTTTGTCTGTGTGACTGGTTTAGACCTGTGTAATATAAACTGAAGAGATATTTGTCATTCTGAGCAGGATATTTAAGAGTCATTAATTTCTTCCATCATTTTTGTTTCTTTTAATAATGCAGATAAGATGACTCCATAGCTCTTGGTCTCAAAGTGAAAAACATGCAGCTGACTGTTCATAAATATGTAACATAAAGGAGAAAACAAAATCACATATCACTGATTTCCATTAAAGTTTGGGGGTTTATTTGTTACCACAACATAGCTTATCTTAATCTGACAAATGCAGTGGTCAAAACTGAGGGAGGCGGTTTCCACTCTAAAGGCTATCAGCTCGAACATTTACGATATACTTTACATTTCCATTTTGAAAAGCTTCTATTTTTTCTTCGTAATATTTGAACAATGATAATAACTTTGATTTATGCTACGTAGACTTGGTGTAATGATAAATGAGAACAATTTTAAAATACCCTTTATACTCTATAATCCTGAATAAACATTATAATAGTCATAAAAATAACTGTAGGTCAAAAAGTACTATTTTCTTAAATGATAACACATTTGTTTCACATTGAAACATTTAAGTTGTGTTTATAGAAGGCAGAATGTCCATTGAAGGAACTAACAGATCATTTTAAGGAGTACTAGCTTAGTAGCAGAACTAAAAAACCCACTGGATGCCCTGGACATCCTGGCAAGGCAGCTTAGGAATCATCCTGCTTGAACTGGTCAGTTCATTCACAGTGAGGTGAGGCTTCTCACTGATATATCTGATTGCTCTCTGGTACTTGATGCAGATGCAAAGGGAAATTGATATAGCTTTTTGCTTGCAGTCAAAGCCTGCCTGTGGTTATTGGGTATGCCCAGCTCTGACAGCATTTTTAATCTTCTGTACATGGCAAGAGAGAGGCGATGGCAGCAGTAAGGAGATAGTGGTTTCACAGGAATTGAACCTGAAAGTCAGAAAACCTAGGACAAATATAATTCAAGTTGATTTTCTTTGTACCATCAACCCCTATGACCAATATGAATCAGGCTTGTCTTGGCCTTCTAGAACCTTTTACTTCCATTCCCTCTGTCGAATGAAAGGGTTTTCCTTCAGGTTGACATGTTCCATTCTGAGGATTTCCATACCACTCTTCTTCCAGCTCTGCTCAGTATACTAACTCCTTGAGATGCACACATACACTCACAAATACACATACACACGCACACATGTAGACACACACAAACACTTCCCTTTCTTTGCAAGTCACTCTGTTTTCAGTATGGAATTATGAAACAAATTATTTTAAGAACATTTCTGCTTAAGCAATAGATATAAATAACTTATATTCCTTTGTGTGTGATAGAATTGTTTGGATAATAAAACAAAAAGGATAGAGGAAATGTTTTGTCATACATAAGCTGCAGAAGCCTTTATGCTTAAATATGGCAGTTGCAATAACAACCAAAGTACACATTTATAAAACATCTTATTTAGTCTTCAGTATAGTGTACTACATATTCCCAGCAAGTACTTTTTAAAAATATTAGTATTTCCTCTAATATCTAATATTTCCTTTATATAATCAAAATTAAAAGTTAAAAAAAAGGATATTGATGACCATTGAATATTCTCATTGAGATTAATAAGGAGTTAAATTTTTGAAGCTGAAAGAAAAATGACACGATTGTGTCTTTTTATTGTGTCAGCATGATAATAATATATTACAGAGTTTAGAAAATTTCAGTATCTTTTATTAGTATTTTCAGATTGCATCTCTTCATAATTGCTTCATGTTTCTGATAAATGCAGATATGCCTTATAGTAACTCAGTCTTGGCTGTAATGCTTTGCTCAATGTTTATTTATTGAATAAAATTTGTTGATTTCTTTTAAATAAAACTAAATATTCCTCTCATTAAAAATTAATGCACTCCACAGAGAAAACCTCGTTTAAAGGATAAATTGTACCCAGAATTATTCTAATGTCTGTTGAATTAGAAATAAGGCCAATAGCAAACATCACATTATGATCTGTCCCCTTTCAAAATTTATAAGCAGTTAGCATAACTGTATTTTTTAATTTAAAATTTACTATTTCATGCATCATCTTAACTATGATGTTTCTTTTCCTCAAATAATACTTATGAAAACACTTATGAGCCATATATTTTTATTTAGATGGCTAAGGCTTATAAAGTCTTGAGTTCAGTTGTTATAATTAAGGCATAAAAATGAAAAAAAAAGCTATTTTCCACAATTACCTACTTCAAGAGAAATCACAAAAATGTACTAACAAAAATAGGTCCTGAGCTCAGACTTGATAGAACCTAAAATATACATGGCTTTCTCATACTGGTAAACAAACTAATGTTTTCATTGATTATAGAGAAGAGTCAAAACACAGATTTAATTGTCCAATAATCTTTAATTTCCCCTTTCACATACCTCTGTGTGTGTGTGTGTGTGTGTGTGTGTGTGTGTGTGTGTGTATACGTTAAAGAGAGACAGGAACAGGTTTCTGAAGAGACTAAATCAGGATACTGCAGGTTTTTACTAGCTTTTTATTTGTTTATTTGTCTTAAGGGGGCAGCAAAGGCACACAAAGCATCTGCTAGTAGTATATTCATCTGAGGTATCCTGATCTAAAATTAAATGCAAGCATTTTTGTGATAATAGAAGTTAAGAACAATGAGGTGATATTTCTCCTTTCAGATCTTTATGAAAACAAAGTCCATTGTTTTGGTAGGATGCAACCTTTTTTTGGTACTTACTAAAGATGTACAATTTGCCCATTCATTCAAGCGTTTGCCACATGTCACTGCAGTTTAGTTGGATAGGTATAAGGTGGTTGTGCTCCTATGAACTATAACTGCATAGAGATGTTTTCACAAACATAACTTATCTGCAATTTCTCTCTTTAGTCATTACTAAAGCCTAGGGGACTTTATATGTTAAAAATAAGATGCAAATTTCATACATGATTTCTTAAGAGCCACAAGGTTCTATACTGACATGATGATTTCATAAATGACTTAAATATAATTCAGTTGATCTAATGTCAAACTTGTGTTTCTAGAATTAGACAACATTAGTTGTGAAATAATGCACACCCTTTCAGAAACAAGAACTTTATCATTGGGAAATTATTGAATCTTCTTGAAATTTCTAGGAAGTTATTTTTAGTAGCCTATAGCTCTAAAATATACATCATGACAGATGTGAATTTAAATGACTATTGTAAACTTTTCTAGTCAACTCATATTTAGTGCTTAGAAATGTATAAACCTAATGCAATGCCCCTGAAAATATGTACTTCTGTAATATATGTCTATGAGTGTATCTGTATGTATCTGTACACAGTAATGTGTAAAAGCTTAAGTATCATACCAGTATTCCAATCAGATCATTTATTTATGTTTATATGTAGTTCTGTCAAGCCTGGTGATCTGGATTTTGAACCTCCAGCAGGTTGGAAACAATGAATTAGAAATTATAGGCAGGCACACAGGGAAACATGAAGTGGTAAGACATGTACTATGAATGGAATCAAAGAAGCTATTTTAAAAATCACAATAGAGACTTGAACACATTCCTAGCCAAAAAGCGCAAGAATAACTTTAGAAATCTAAATAATTATTGACCAAAAGTATAATTTGTATCACAATATTATATAGTAATTGAAGTTCAAGATCATGCCATCTTCTAGAAAAGCTTAAATTATTTTGAAATTACTTTTATTAAAACAAGAAATGAATATACAGACAATATAATAGTTCAAAATTACAAAGAATGTGAATTTTATTTTTTATATTTTTAAGTTTATTTTGAGAAAGAGAGAGAACACGCACATGCACAAGAAGGGGAGGGGCAGAGAGAGAGGGAGAGAGAGAATCCTAAGCAGGCTCCATGCTCAGCATGGAGCTCAACACGGGGCACAGTCTCACAACTGTGAGATAACCTGAGCTGATATCAAGAGTTGAAGGCTTAACTAAATAAACCACCCAGGCACCCAGGTACCTAAATTGTAAATAACAGACACAAAGTAAAATAATGTTTGGTATTTCCATATGTTAGTATATTATGTAACCATTAATTGTTATTTTTCAATAATATTTGCTTAAAATAAAAATTAGTACTATATATTAGGTACAAAATGCAGAATATAAGAGCATATATTCAATGTTACCTCTTTTGGTAAAATATATTTTATATTTAACAGTTCACTAGAATAAAAAATATGTTACCTTCTTGGCTACAGAAATATCTGGCCTATAAATATATACAAATTTTTTATATTTTAAAATGTTTATTTTATTTTGAGAGACAGAGCACAAGCAGGTGAGGGGGCAGAGAGAGAGAGGGAGAAAGAGCATCCCAGGCAGGCTCTGTGCCATCAGCATGGAGCCCAGCATAGGTCTGGATCTCATGAACCATGAGATCATGACCTAGGCCAAAATCAAGAGTCATATGCTCAACTGACTGAGTCTCCCATGCACCCCTATATACCAATGTTTTAAAGAACATAACTTGAACATGAGTTTCAGTTTTATAAAATGTATTAAGTTTTTGAAAAATACTGAACTTAAGAGTCTTTGATACATTTTGGCTTATCAAATACATTTTGCTCACTCTTTTTTTGTGCTTTCAACAAACATCTTTTGAATGCCCACTATGTACTATATTCTGCTCTAGGTCCTAGGGATATGCTACTGAAAACACAACCCTCCAAGGACTTATATGTATATATTTTTATCCAAGAGATTACAATTATAGATAGAGATAAATACTCAAACATATCATTTAGAGAGTGGGAAAGTGTTTTACAATAGGGCTCACAAGGAGCTTTAGAACCACATAGAAGGAGCAAGGAGAATTACATAGAAGATCATGGCAAAGTAGTTTCCCTGAAGAAATAACAGGTGGGAAGATAAGAAAGATCAGTAGGAGTTACAGATAAGATGGCAGGATAAGGACAAGGGAACATTTATGAGGGCCCACACGTGGGAGAACATGGTGTGCCTGGAGGACAGAAAAAGGTTTTGCATATCTAATCAAACAGGGTAAGTAGGGAAGTGGTAGACAAACTGAACAAGAGGGCTCTCTAAACCTTAATAATATTTTTGGCCTTTATCTAAAAGCATATTAGGGATTATACATCTTTAACCTGTCAAATGCCATAACTGGATTTGAAATTCAGATTGTTCATTCTTATTATAGGGTATAAAATAGATGAGAGGAAGACATGCATAAAACAGACTTATTGCAATGATCAAAGTATTGCAATAATTTAAATCAAAGATTATGGGGATCTAGACCAGAGTTATCACAGTGCAGGAATTTGAAATTGAAGACTCACATATAATCAAGGAATTGAGACATTGAGTCATCCTTGGGTGAACTGACTAAACTGAATTTCATTGCCTCTAAAGCCAGGGACACACTCTGGGATCAGTGACCCCACAAAGGTCCTACCATTCCATTAGATGCTAGGTGAACAGCTTGCTAGATTTCTTTTCTTTTTTTACCTTTTAAAATCCAACATTGTCTCTTTTTTAATGCTACAGAACAGAGGTTAAGTCAGGGATTCTTTTTTGCTAGCTGATGTTACCTTCACAGGGTGATTCAATGAAGCCAACTGGCCTAATACAGGCCTCTTTGGGCTCCCTCACCTGCTATTAACAGAGAACTGCAGAATTCTCAGTTCAGCACATAAAGAGTGACCTTGCTCAAAAGGTATCACTGATCACTTGCACACTCAGTTGCCAATTACCCTTTCCTCATTAGTGCTGATGGATATTCTTCCTCAACTAGCTTCATGCAAATGGCAGCAATTTGGTGTAAAGATCTTCTGGTGAAGGGTACATCCAGTGTTAGCTAGCACTTCTAAAATTTTAGTTCTAAGCTTTATAAAATGTACCAACTGATCACAGATTAACTGCTTTATAGAAGCATGGGAGCTGGAGGGAATCATACACTTCATATATTGCAGCATGTCCATGAATTGACTTAGCCACATGTTAGCACTCTGTGTGTATTTGATGCAACAGAGGCCTGTTTAGTTTGAGATGAGTTGCATCATTTTGTTATTGCTGTGACATGAAATGTTTTTCTAAGAAGATGCCTGATACCTTGTAAACGTACTGAGAATGGGTTCTTAAAATTCAAAGAAATGTCATCCAGTTTTCCACCAAATATAAGAAATAGGAATAAGAGAAATAAAGAATTCTTGACAAAGACAAAAAAATTAGTAGAAAAATGGATCAATTTTGAAATGCACTTTGTAGTCACCATCAACATAGTAGTTTGTTAATATGTTTTTATTTGGTAATATATAAGCATTGCCTCTCTCATTATACTGTACATAACTGGTGGTGATTGGATAGTAATAGACTGCTACAACACTTGTTAATCATCCAACAAAGAGAATGTGACTTAGTGATCAATGGCAATTACATTAGAATTGCAACATATGGTAAATTGAATGTTTTTGTACAGTGGCATTTAGTTGTTTGGGACCATGTACCAAATTAATGGGAACATCAGGTAAATTTAACATCTTTACTGCTTTAATTGATCCTAAAGTAGGTAATTATGTTATCTATAAAGTCAATTTGTCCTTTTTCCATTATTTATGATATGCAGTTGTACACCAAGCTACACCAATCACAATGCAACTGCAACATATATGGTTAAAGCCTTTGCCAAATGCAGCATAAAACATGAAAGTGAAATAAGCTGGAAGTTGCTCTGGAGCAGGTTTTTGTATTGAATTGAAAGACTTTTATTATTTCTACTTTAGTTGCATTATGGATGAAGTAAGTAGAGAGCACTGTATTAATATTTTAAAATTTCTAATAACCTAAAGAGTTTTTCTTTTGGACAGTTTTCTTTTAAAGTCATCCTGACTCTTCCAATTCTTCATTATCCCAGTATGTATCTTGGTAGACTAAAAACTTTTGCATAATTAACAGTTGCTAAAATTTTTTGACTCCCCCTTGAAAGGAGAGGCAGTGTTTTCAATGCTCCCTTCATTACAAGCTCTTAACTCTAGCTGCACATTTGGATTACCTTTGGAAATGAAAACAAGTCACAGTCCAGACTCTACCCCTAAAAATACTGATTGGGTCAGGGCAGAAGGGCTTTTACAATCTTTCTAGGTGATTGTGATACGCAGTGAGAGATGGTAAGTATAACTGCAAATATGGGTCCTCCTACAGTAGGAAGAGGTTAAAAAATTAATTTATTTGGTCTTGTATGATGGTATTGACAGAAAAATTAAAATTTCCTGGAGGGAAAAGGTGTAAGGCTAGCTGACATTGGGAAAACAGATTCAAATTGAGCAAGATGAGCAGTTAGCAAAATACTGTTGAATAATATTATTATTTAAAGACATTAAAGTTTGGCAAAAGTTTTTTTTTAACAACTGAAAAACAAAATGAAACAAAATGATGACACTTAGATCACTAAGAGGCAAATAAAGCAAGAAAGTGAACAAAAATTATCTCTATTCCAGTATTTGGTGTTTAATATTTGCGTGCCTAAGAGGAATGTTCTCTGCTTGAAATTGGCAAATGATACAGACATTCACTGAGCACTTTCTATTGTAGGTATTTCACACCCTTTTACTTCTCAAAACAATGCTAAGAAGTGGGTACTGTTACTATTCCAACTCTGCAGAGCCCAAACTGAACCACAGAGAAGTTCAGTGATGTGGTTAAGTTCCTGAAGCTACTAAGAGTCAGTAAGTCAGTAACTCATCTGGCCCAGTTTGACTACAGAGCCTACATTCCTACACCAGCTTCTATATTGTATGATAAATGGTCTAGATAATGTGCACTATGGTCAGATAGCCAAGGCCTGGATCTGACATGAAGGAGAAGGAACTGACTCCCCTTTCTATCTTACAAATGTGCTGCTTCATTTTTGTCTGCATCTTGTTAATGATCTTGCCTTGTATTTAGCCCCGAGAACACAAAGCCTCCCTGGCTGCCTGCCCTTGCAGAAGCCTGTGGGGGTCTCTGGAAGGAATTAAGAAATGTGATCAAAAGATAGCCATTGAAAAACTCACAGTCTTTTGTTTCCATCCTTGTGGAAAAGGTAAAATATTCTTTGATATTTGTTCATCTAGATGATAATATATTTTCCTCTGAGAGTTTTTGATATTACAAGAATTCGAAATCATGGTTAAATTAAGTTTTCATAATTGTAGATGTAGAGGGTGAGCTAGTGGTGACAAAAAAACCCACAAAAATCTTACTGTATTTTGAACATTATTTTTTTTTTAATTTTTTTAATTTTTTTTTTCAACGTTTATTTTTATTTTTGGGACAGAGAGAGACAGAGCATGAACGGGGGAGGGGCAGAGAGAGAGGGAGACACAGAATCGGAAACAGGCTCCAGGCTCTGAGCCATCAGCCCAGAGCCCGACGCGGGGCTCGAACTCACGGACCGCGAGATCGTGACCTGGCTGAAGTCGGACGCTTAACCGACTGCGCCACCCAGGCGCCCCTTAATTTTTTTTTAAATGTTTATTTATTTCTGAGGCAGAGAGAGATAGAGAGCATGAGTGGGGGAGGGTCAGAGAGAGAGGGATACACAGAATCAGAAGCAGGCTCCAGGCTCTGAGCTGGCAGCACAGAGCCCGATGCGGGGCTCAAACTCACAGACCGTGAGATCATGACCTGAGCTGAAGTCAGAGGCTTAACCGACTGAGCCACCCAGGCGCCCCAACATTATTTTTATCTATCTTTTAGTTTCTATATGCAAACAGTAAAAGAGATTTAATCTCTGCATTCCAGACATTTAAAATTAGAAACAGAAGTCAAATGCACACACATGCAGACCATAAATAAAATCTAAGAATGTGTAAACCATTCATTATACACTAGAGTTTGTAGCAAAAGTTATAAGTAGAAAAAATTAATTCTGGAAAAGGGAGACTGTTAGAAGCATTCATTCTAGTGTGTGTGTGTGTGTGTGTGTGTGTGTGTGTGTGTGTGTGTTTTAAAGCAATAAAAGAAGTGTGGCCTTAGATACCAAGTGAAGATGAGCTTTGATAAACATATCTAGTTTGAACTTAAGAGATGGATGGACAGAAACACTAAGGAAGGTATTTTCACCTGAGACCCAAATAAAACACAGAGGAGAGACATGGACAGAACAAAAGCAGAAACAGAGAGAAAGGGAGACAGAGAGTGAAAAAAGGATAAGGAGATAATTGGATTGGAGTCTACACACGAACCTGAATTCCAGAGGAACTGCTGAAGAAGGCAATGTAGAAATAACTAGAAGAGGTAAACCCAGTGAGCCTGTGAGTTCTAAACCTGGAGACAGTATCAGTGATGTCAGAATTGCTGACAGCTCTCTGTAACTGTGCAGAAGGAAGGTATCAACCCATAGGAAAAGGCAGGAGAATGCCTTCATTGAATTTTGAGATTCCTGGATGAAAGTTTTGAACTGGAGAGTTTGAGCTTCTCAGGATATCAGATGGTGTTATAATTAGCTATTTAAAGCAAATTTATAAATTTTAGGGATGATATCAGATTTAATTCCTATGGATGCAGTAAATAAAAACAGGCTGAATTTATTTTCTTTCTTTCTGTATTTTTTGAAGTAACTATGCTATTTTCCATTTACAGAACTTTTGTTTTTTTAATGTCTAAGCTCCTTACATAATATCAAAAGGATTGTATATTCATAATGAAAATTAAATGTCCTTAGTGCTTGTAAGATTATCTTTTTTAAAATATTTGTTAAATCAACCAGTATAATATGTTTAGGAAGAAGTTAGGAAACAATGGTATTTATTAAAATCTAACTGCTTCACTTTTTATCATCTCCTTATAACATCATCTTGTGGATTTAATTTACAGATAAGAAGTTGTATTCAAAAGTTGAAATAAAGTTACATGGTTAGTTAAAGCTGCTTTATAAGGTAAATTAAAATTCTGCAATTAAAATCATATTGTAAAATAATATTTGATGACATGGAACAGTATTCATTATATAGTTCTTATTATATAAAAAATTTTAAGTTTAAAGCATAATAATTTTCTTTAAAAATAATATGCATTATATGTGTAAATAATGGGAGAGAGAGCTCAAAGTCCACACCACAGTGGTTTTTTATGGAGGTTAAGTTAGGAATTTATGGAAATATGTACTTCTTTTTATGTATCAGTGATTTCTAAATTATACACAATAAATGTTTAATTTGATAAAAAATTTCATTTTTATTTTTTTTAATATATGAAGTTTATTGTCAAATTGGTTTCCATACAACACCCAGTGCTTATCCCAAAATGTGCCCTCCTCAATACCCATCACCCACCCTCCCCTCCCTCCCACCCCCCCATCAACCCTCAGTTTGTTCTCAGTTTTTAAGAGTCTCTTATGCTTTGGCTCTCTTCCACTCTAACCTCTTTTAAAAGTTTCATTTTTAAATGAAATCAAATAAATGATTAAATTCCATTTAGGAAAGGAATACGAAGTTTCTGATGGGTATAAAGAACTTTGTAAAAGATGTGGGTTTGTGTGTTTATCTCCTTTGAGGATTAAATTACCATATTACTCAAACTTTATATATTTGTAAATGACACAAAAATATATATAAAATATGCTGTTAAAAGCAGAACTATTTTTGTAATAGTCATACTTTAATCTCTTCACTGTGATTTTCTGCCAATATGATGAAAGCAGATCACTGTCCTTGGGTACATGCACAATAGAGCCTTTTCCAGACTGTAGAGATGGATTTCAAGCTTCCTCCGACCAGTAGTTATCTTAAATGTGAGTTGCATTATTCTTAGCTTCAAAAATCCTTTGATCTTTTTATGATGGGGTGAGGAAGAAGCTAACAATGTTTCTATTCAAAAATTTTTGTAAAAAGTACCTTGACTAATATTTCCCTTTTCATTTACCTACAGAAGTCTAAACCTAGAAGTATTTTGGTAAGCAGAAACATTTTTAATCATTTAACTTCTGTTTATCACAAGGTGAAGTTTTCAAAAGGAGTTACATGTTTATTTTCTTTTTTTTTCAAGGAAAGTAAAAATCATCAGTTAAATAAAAATTTAGTTTATTGAAATGAAATCTTTACAGTATTTGTAAATAAGATTTGCCTTAAGAAAAAAATAACAAAAACAATAAAAAGCCAGTTGCAAAATGTGAAACTAGATTGGTATTTTCTGGCAGTGTCTATAGAACATTAAAAAACAAAAACAAACAAAAAACACAAAACTGATTGTAGCCAGCCTTGTTTGTGCAGCAGAGGCTCAGCTAAGTTTAAAAAACAATGGTGTAAAACATCACCAATTTAGTCAAAATAGTCAATCTTCTAGTCCCATGAGGACACAACTTAAATGTGCCTATTTAAAGATCAAAAATATACTAAGACAGTTTGGAACTTTGATCTTCACATGACTGTGGAGTTTCATGTAGCTATCGGGCCCTATTTTTTCATCACCACTCGACTTTTTTCCAGCAACCTGTGTTATCTGTTGAACTACAAGTGCAGGGATGGGTAGTTGGGAAAGAATACAGCAATTATGTGAGAAGCCCAGGGCAAGGACAGCTCTGGGGGAAACACATGTTCTATTCTATATACAAGTGATTTTCCAACATAAAGATGGATATTTAAAAATGCTTGTGCTAAGTCGAAGAACATTCAAAATACAGATTTTTATTTTTAAAGTAGATTTTTGGGATGCATCGAGTCTTAAATACTGTAAGAGGTCATTAACCAGAATGTTTAGGATTATATTTCCTCTGCATTAATTATAGTTACAAATATATATCAATCATAAAATCTTTTTCAACACACAACATATATGTCAGTTCTTTAAATAATTGTTCTTTCACAGAATATGAAGAAAATAATAATTTCACAAATCCTGTTTTGCCAGAAGATAGGGAATCTCTGTGATCAGACATTTTGTTAGGTATCTCTGCATGCACTGAGACTTAACCATTATTCGCAGCTTGATAAACTCTAACTTTTCTTCCCATAGTATATGATAGGATAGTAAAGAACAGTACTTTACTAATACTTTATACTGATACTGATACTAATACTAATACTAATACTAATACTAATACTAATACTAATACTAATAGTACTTTACTAATAAAGTATATTATAGGGGCACCTGGGTGGCTTAGTTGGTTGAGCGTCTGACTTCAGCTCAGGTCATGATCTCATAGCTCATGAGTTCAAGCCCTGTGTTGGGCTCTGTGCTAATGGCTCGGAGCCTGGAGCCTGCTTTAGATTCTGTGTCTCCCTCTCTCTGCCCCTAACCCACTCGCATTCTGTCTCTGTATCTCTCAAAAATAAATAAACGTTAAAAAAATGAAAAAAAAATATATAGGGTAGTAAAGATAGTAAAGAATAGTAAAGAATATAAAGTATAGGTAGTCGTTTTAGAATAATTTTGTTATCTGTATGGCCTTAATTTATACTCTTAGATCACTAATGACCTATTTTATTTATATTTGTTAATGTTAAATGTTTTACTTTTTAGTCATATCCATTTAGTATTTTGTACTATTTTCTGTCAAGGTGATTTTCAGATGGAAATAGGCAAAACTAGTGAGGGTAATATGGAAATGATGCCTAAGACAAGCGGAGTTTTAAGTTAGCTCTTAACTGCTTCAAATAAATATTGAATAAATCCCAGCTTGTTTTTATGATGCAGTCTTATAGACGACGCTATTTAAAACACTCAAATTTACTAAGTCTTGGGAAATGAGGAAGATAAATTTAGGTGAGGAAAGAGGTGATATACTTTTGATTGATTTAAATATAGACCATTAACTTGGACACAATGCTAGGGAGTATTTGGAAATGTAGTCTTTTTAGAGCATTTAAAGCAAAAAGCATTACTCTTCATTGGGAGCCATCATGGATTCAGTATGAATGGTTTTTCAAACTTCCCTCATCAAAAGCATATTCACAATTCAATAACTCATCTGGTAAAGGCTTCCATAATCCTCTTGTGAGTAAGATGGAAAAATGAGTTGAGTGACATTGATGATATTTGAAGTAGTTTACTAGTGATCTGATAATTAGTTTAATTTCACTCTGAAAGTGAGTTTTGAGAGAAACGTATCTCCTGGCTATGTATATAGCCTGATCTATTAAATTTTTCATTAATTTTTTTAGGGAGAAAGAATATAGATTTCATGTTACTGAATTTGCACAGGATATGAAAAAATGAACTTTAGTTGGTAATTTGGATGATGAAACGAGACTCCAAGGAATTTGATCAGCTGAAGTTATACTTAACATCTCTCAAGATGAAGTTTAATTGATACAAGTATAAAGCCCTATACATTAAAAAACAGGCAAATAAAAAAATCAATACAGTTAAAAGGCAGGTGAGTATAATCAGCAGTAGGTGTGCAGAAGTCTGTAATATATCTGCCAAAATTTATTTTGAAACAATCAGTATGTAGCCCAAATAAAGCTGGGTCAACTTGTGGTTAGGTTCAAACATGATTTCACATTCAAAAGAAACAAGATTCACATCTAATGAAACATCACAGTGCAATCTGCATCATTACTAGAGTCTCTCAAAGATGTTAAAGTAGTAAATTTTTATTCACCCTCAAAATCATTTATTATAGCACCTCCTTTCTAAATGTATCCCTTCTATTCTTCCTTACAATTCACCGCCCTCCCCCCACCATGTAATACATTATTATTCTATTCTTGGGTTTTATGTGAGATTCTTTCGCCTTTGTTATATCTTAGCTCACATATTGCCAAATACGAAGACATTTCCTCATAACTCTCTATATAACCCAGACCCAGTCCGAGATCCCATAAAATAAAACAAAAGTTGCCATTTTCTATTTTCTATTTACTCATGGCATTTATAATTTCTAACATATTTTTTACCTATCCATTCTGGCATATAATCTCCCTAAATACTTGTTGCAAGAATGCTGGTTAAGTAATCTGCTCTAAAATCCTCATATTCATGTTTTTAAAAATACATTTTACTCCTGTAGTGTATGTAATACCTAAACTTCAGTACAGACTAGACTACTCATCAGGTTTTTTTTTCCATATGTCTACTCTGATCATACTTATCTCTTAAAGTTGTAACTTCTTATAAATGGAAAAGAAGAAAGAGAGTTTCATGGGAGGAAATAATTTTACCTCCTTTGCTTTCCCAATAAGATCACCTCTCCTCTCCTCTGCTTCTTAAATTTACTAAAATGACCTTAAGTTTTTTAATCAGAAACTCCATTTCTCCACTGATGCTTACTTGAAAGGTCCCTTAGAGTTCACACTTAAGCAAGAAGAGAAGTTTAGGACTAATGCATGGCAATATATTAGAGAATTTGTTGAACTTTATGTGTTTTGTATTCTTCAAAACATAATAATTACTTTAGGTCAGGACACTGTGCTGATAGAGTTATATCTATACTGTTAGTTATTATAAAATTAGTTTTTAATTATAATGTAAATAATTTATCAGTCAAGATAGGTCTGTATGACTATTTCTGAGTATGCATTGGGTCCATTTCCTTGAAATTTAAGTATCAAACAGGTTCATGAATTATGAAATAAGTATTAATTTAAGATAAACCTGGAATATTTTCATATTCATGTAGGATCTTACCTTCTTTATCATGAAGTAGTGAGACTTTGGAATATTAAACACAAAATATTTCAGTTGTATGTACTTTTAATCAGATGTAATACTTATATATGGTTCAAGAGGTATCTGACAAAACCTAAGAGCAGAATTGAAAGCCAAGTTCACAGAGAATGGAGTATTATTTCTGTATATTAGGTTCCTATTTCTCTGTATTAGATTTTACAAATTTTCTTTCTTTTTGGATTAAGTTTCTCTCCTGTTTGACCCACATGGATATACAGACGTTAGGCAGCCACTTCTTATTTCATGTATTAAGATGTAACAACACTAAGAAGCTAATTAATGGTCTTGCAATTCCAAATTTCAGAGAAGAAACTGCCTAGTTCACTTGGGTCTAACTACTAATTGTGAAGAATAGAGAACCACCAAGAAAATAAGGCTAGCAACTCAAAGGTTCATTCTGAACCACATAGGTATCCCAAATTGCCCATTTCCCTTCTGGTAACTATCATTTGTTCTCTACAGTTAAGAGTCTGTTTATTTGGTTTGTCTCTTTCTTCCTTTGGTCATTTGTTTGGTTTCTTAAATTATGTATATGAGTTAAATCATATGTAATTTGTCTTTCTCTGACTTATTTCACTTAGCATTATATTCTCTAGATCCATCCCTGTTGTTGCAAATGACAAGACTTCATTCTTTTTTATGACTGAATAATATTCCATTATATGTATATGTATGTGTCTTCTTTATCCATTCACCTACCGATGGACACTTGGGCTGCTTCCATAACATGGCTATTGTAAATAATGCTGCAATAAACATAGGGGTGTGTATATCTTTTTAAATTAGTGTTTTCATATTCTTTGGATAAATACTCAGTAATGGAATTACTGGATCATGTGGTAATTCTATTTTTAACTTTTTTAGGGACCTCCTTGCTGTTTTCCACATTGGCTATACCAGTTTGCAATCCTACCAACAAACAATGCACAGAGGTTCCTTTTCCTCCATATCCTCACCAATGCTTTTCATTTCTTGAGGTTTTTTTTTCTTTAATTTTTTTTTTTATTTTAGTCGTTCTGACAGGTATGGGGTGATATTTCATACTGGTTTTGATTTGCATTTCCCTAATGATGAGTGATGTTGAGCATCTTTTCATGTGTCTGTTGGCCATCTTTGGAGAAATGCCTGTTCATGTATTCTGCCCATTTTTAATTGGATTATTTGGTTTTGGGGGTTAAGTTATGTAGGTTTTTAATATATTTTGGATACTAACCCTTTATTGGATACATCGTTTGCAAATATCTTCTCCTATTCAGTAGGTTGTCTTTTAGTTTTGTTGATTGTTTCATTTGCTGTGCAGAAGCTTTTTATTTTGATATAGTCCCATCAGGTTATTTCTGCTTTATTTCTCTTGCCTCAGGAGACATACCTAAAAAAAATATTGCTATGTCCAGTGTCAGAGAAATTACTGCCTGTGCGCTCTTCCAGGATTTTTATGATTTCATGTCTCACATTTAGGTCTTTAATCCATTTTGAGTTTATTATTGTATATGGTGTCAGAAAGTGGCCCTGTTTCATTCTTTTGCATGTAGCTGTCTAGTTTTACCAGCACCATTTGTTGAAGACACTGTCTTCTTCTTATTGTGTATTCTTGCTCCTCTGTCCAAGGCTAATTGACCATGTAATCATGGGTTTATTTCTAGGCTCTCATTTCTGTTCTGTGTGTCTATTTTTGTGCCCATACATACTGTTTTAATTACTACAGCCTTGTAGTATATCTTGAAATCTGGAAATGTGATACCTCCTGTTTTGTTCTTTTTCAAGATTGCTTTGACTATTTATGATCTTTTATGGTTCCATACACATTTTAAGATAGTTTGTTCTACTTCTAAGAAAAATGCTGTTGGCATTTTGATAGGGATTGTATTAAACGTGTACATTGCTTTGGGTAGAATGGAAATTTTAAGAATATTTGTTCTTCCAATTCATGAGCATGGAATATCTTTTCATTGATTTGTGCCGTCTTCAGTTTTTTTTTCATTAATGTTTTACAGTTTTTAGAGTACAGGTTTTTGACCTCCTTGGTTAGGTTTATTCCTAGGGACTTTACTATTTTGGTGCATTTGTGGATGGGATTGATTCCTTAATTTCTATTTCTGCTATTTTATTATTATTGTATGGAAATGCAATGGATTTCTATATATGATTTTGTATCCTGCAACCTTACTGAGTTCTTTTATCAATTCTAGTAATTTTTTGGTGGAGTCTTTAGAGTTTTCTATATGTAGTATCTTGGCATCTGCAAATAGTGAAATTTACTTCTTACAAATTTGGGTGCCTTTTATTTATTTTTTGTCTTATTGCTGATGCTGACTTTCAGTACTATTTTGAATAAAAGTGGTTAGTGTGGACATCCTTGTCTTGGTCCTGATCTTAAGGGAAAAGCTGTCATTTTTCCCCTTTGAGTATGATGTTAGCTGGATTTTTCATATATGACCTTTATTATGTTGAGGTATGTTTCCTCTAAACCAACTTACAAAAGATTTTTACCATTTATGGGTGTTGTACTTTGTGAGATGCTTTTTCTGCATCTGTTGAAATGATCACATGGTTTTTATTCTTTCTTTTTTGTTGATGTGATGTAACACGTTGATTGATTTGCCATTATTCAACCACCTTTGCATCCCAGGAATATAGCCCACTTGATTATGGTGAATGATTTTTATACGTATTTTTTTGGATTCAGTTTGCTAATATTTGTTGAGGAGTTTTGCATCTATGTTAATCTGAAAGATATGGGCCTGTAGTTCTCTTTTTTTGTGGTGTCTTCATTTGGTTTTGGTATCGGGATAATGCTGGCCTCATAGAATGAATTTGAAAATTTTCCTTACTCTTCTAATTTTTGGAGTAATTTGAGAAGAATAGGTATTGTCTTTAAATGTTTGGTATAATTCACCTGTGAAAACATCTTTTCCTGGACTTTCTTTGTTGTTGTTGGTAGTGGTGGTGACTGATTAATCTAAATACTGGTAATGAGTCTGTTCAAATGTTCTATTTCTTCGTGATTGAGCTTTGGGAGGTTATATGTTCCTAAGAATTTATCCATTTTTTCTAGGTTGTCCAATTTGTTGGTATATAACTTTTTATAATATTCTCTTATAATCCTTTGTATTTTTATGGTGTCAATTATTATTTCTCTTTTTCATTTTTGATGTTGTTTGAGTCTTCTCTCTCTCTCTCTCTCTCTCTCTCTCTCTCACCCTCTGTCTCCCCATGAGTGTGGCTAAAAGCTTATCAGTTTTGTCAATCTTCTCAAAGAATCAGCTCCTGGTTTCATTGATCTGTTCTAATATTGTTTTGTTTTGTTTTGTTTTAGTGTCTGTAATCTTTATTTCTGCTCTAATCTTTTTTATTTCCTTCCTTCTACTGATTTCAAGTTTTTTTGTTCTTCTTTTTCTAACTCCTTTAGATTAGGTTAGGTTGTTTATTTGAGATTTTTCTTGTTTCTTGAGGTAGACATGTATTGCTATAATGTATTACTTCTTAGAACAGCTTTCACTGGATCCCAAAGATTTTGCACAATTGGGTTTTCATTTTCATTTATCTCCATGTATTTTTTTATTTCCTCTTTGATTCCTGGTTGGCTCATTTATTGTTTAGTAGCATATTATTTAACATCTATATATTTGTGCTTTCTAGAATTTTTCTGTGGTTGCCTGTAGATTCATAACATTGTGGTCAAAAAGATGCATGGAATAAGTTTGCTCTTTTTGAATTTGCTGAGGCTTGTTTTATGGCCTAATATGCAATCTATTCTGGAGAATGTACCATGTGCACTTGAAAACAGTGTATTCTGTTGTTTTAGTATGGAATGTTCTGAATATATCTTAGATCCATCTGGTCCAGTGTACTATTCAAAGCCACTTTTTCCTAGTTGATTTTCTGTTTGGATGATATGTCCATTGATGTAAGTGGAGTGCTAAAGTCCCCTACTGTTACTGTATTACTATCAATTACTTCTTTTATGTTTGTTATTAGCTGCTTTGTGTATTCATGTCCCTCCATGTTGGCTGTATAAATAGTTGGAATTGTTATATCTTCTTGTTGAATTGTCCTCTTACTGATTATATATTGTACTTCTTTGTCTCTTGTTAAGGTCTTTGTTTTAAAGTATATTTTGTCCAATATATATAAATATATTTATCTATATTGCTATTCCAGCCTTTTTTTCCCTTTCACGTGCATGGTAAATGCTTTTGCATCCTTTCAGTTTCAATCTGCAGGTCTGAAATGAGTCTCTTGTAGGCAGCATATAATTGGGTCTTGCTTTTTGATCCATTTTGATTGGAGCATTTAGTTCATTTACATTCAAAATAATTATTGATAGGCATGTACTTATAACCATTATGTTACTTGTTTTATGGTTGTTTTTGCAGTTGTTTTCTATTCCTTTGTTGTTCTCTCACAGTTTGCTGATTTTCTTTTGTGATATACTTGGATTCCTTTGTCTTTATTATTTGCATAACTATTACTGGTTTTTAATTAGTGGTTCCCAGTAGGTTTGTATATAACATGTTATGACTATAGCAGTCTATATTAAGTTTATGGTCTTTTAAGTTTGAACACATTCTTTACTCCTGTATGTCCCACATTTTAGGTATATGGTGTCATACTTTACATCCTTTTGTTCTGTGAATCCCTTGACTGACTTTTATAGATACACTTTATTTTACTGCTTTTGTGCTTCCTACTTTTCTTACTCCTGCTTATGGTCTCTCAATTCCACTCAAAGAGTCCCCTTTAAAATTCCTTGTAGAGATGGTTTGGTGGTCATGAATTTCTCTTTTATTCATCTGGTAAACTCTTTTATTTCTTCTATTCTGAATGATACCCTTGCTGGACATTCTTGGATGCAAGTTTTTTTTTTTTCTTTCAGCATTTTGAATATATCATGTTACTTCTTTTTGTCCTGCTAAGTTTCTGCTGAAAAATCAGCTGATAGATTTGTGAAGTTTCCCTTGTGTATAACTGTTTTCCTTTCTCTTGCTGCTTTTATTTTTGTTTTTTAAATTTTGTTAATGTTTATTTTTGAAAGTGAGATAGACACAGAGAAAGATTATGAGCATGGGAGGGACAAAGAGAGGAAGACACAGAATCAGAATCAGGCTCCAGGCTCTGAGCTGTCAGCATAGAGCCCAAAGTGGGGCTCGAGCTCACAAACCATGAGATCATGACCTGAGCCAAAGTTGGATACTTAACCGACTGAGCCACCCAGGCACTCCATTCTCTTGCTGCTTTTAAAATTCTCTCTTTATCACTATTTTTTGCCATTTTAATTGCCATGTGTCTTTATGTGGACCTCCTTGGGTTGGTTTTTGGGGGAGCTATCTGTGCCTACTGGATCTAGATTTCTGTCTCCTTTCCCAGATTCAGGAAGTTTTCAGCTATTATTTCTTCAGACACATTTTTTGTTCCTTTTCCTCTCTCTTCTTTTTATGAGATCCCTATAATATTGATGTTACTGTGCTTGATGGTGTCACTGAGTTCTCTAAGTCTATTTTTGCTTTTTATTATTTTTTTGCTCTCTTATTCAGCTTGATTGCTTTCATTACTCTATCCTCCAGGTTGCTAATTAGTTATTCTGTATCCTCTAGTCTACTATTTATCCCAATCTAAGCTATTTTAATTTCACTTATTGAGTTCTTCATCTCTGGTTGGATCTTTTTTTTAATATATTTTCTATGTCTTTATTAAGAGTCTCATTGAGGCCTTCCACTGTTGTCTCAAGTCCAGTGAGTATCTTTATGACCATTACTGTAAATTCTCTATGAGTCATATTACTTATTTCTGTTTAATTTAGCTCCCTTGTTGTGATTTTGTCCTGTTCTTTCATTTGGGACATATTCCTCTGTCTCCTCATTTTGTCTAACTCTGTGTCTGTTTCTATGTAATAGGGAATTCAGCTATGTCTCCTGCTTTTGGATGTAATGACATTATGAAGAAGAGGTCCTGTAGTGCCCTGCATTGCAATGTCTTCTGTTCACTAGAACCTGGCACTTCAGGTACGTCTCCCGTGTGTGTTATGTGCACTCTACAGTTGTGGCTGAGCCACTTTTGCATTTAGTACACTCATGTGCAATGACTGCTTATCTTTTATGGGCAGGTATGTTCCCTGTTTTGTTAGTGGGCCAGTCTGGGCCACATTGGGCTTGAGTTGAGTCAGACAAGGCATTTTCCAGAGATGCAGTAGTACTGAACCGCAGGGCACTTTCCCTGTATTGTCCTGTGAGAAGCTTTCATTGATGGATGGTGTCTGTAGTCAGACCTGATGTCTGTTTTCAGCCCACAGTTGAAGCTACAGTTGGACTGGTATGTGTCGTTATCTTCCCATCTCCCCAGGGCAGGAATCACTTGGAGTGATACTGTCCCTTATCAGGGCTGTTTGCACACTGCCAGGTTTGTGGCACCACTTTGGATGGGCCTCAGCCAGCAGCATATTGGAGGGGGTGGATACACAGAATTGTGAGAGTCAGGGCTCACTATTCCAAACTAGACTCTTGATGTTTAAGACATAGTGATATCAATGTCTTCATTGCATTATATTTAAAGTATAGTTGACCCATGAACAACAACAGATTTGAACTACATGGGTTCACTTATATGTGGATGTTTTCAATGTATACGATGCAGTATTGTAAATGTTTTTTCTCTCCCTTATAATATTTTTAATGAAATTCAATTTTCTCCACCTTACTTTATTATAAGAATACACTGTATTTTACTAATACAAAATATGTATTAATCGACTGTGTTATTAGTAAGGCTTTTGATCAAGAGTAGGCTATTACTCGGGGCGCCTGGGTGGCGCAGTCGGTTAAGCGTCCGACTTCAGCCAGGTCAGGATCTCGCAGTCTGTGAGTTCGAGCCCCGCGTCGGGCTCTGGGCTGATGGCTCAGAGCCTGGAGCCTGTTTCCGATTCTGTGTCTCCTTCTCTCTCTGCCCCTCCCCCATTCATGCTCTGTCTCTCTCTGTCCCAAAAATAAATAAACGTTGAAAAAAAAAAAATTAAAAAAAAAAAAAAAAAGAGTAGGCTATTACTGGGGTGCCTAGGTGGTTCAGTCTGTTGGGCAATCTGACTCTTGATCTCAGCTCGGGTCATAATCTTGCAATTCGTGAGTTCAAGCCCCACATTGGACTGTGCGCTGGTGGTGCAGCTTGCTTGGGATTCTGTCCCTCTTTCTCTCTGCCCCTCCCCCATGCATGCTCGCAAGCTCTCTCTCTCTCTCTCTTTCTCTCTGTCTCTCTCTCTCACCCTCCCTCCCTCAAAATAAATAAATAAACATTAAAAAAAGAGTAGGCTATTACTAAGTTTGGCTATTACAAAAGTTATATGTGGAGTTTTGACTGCCTGGGGTTTGGCACCCCAACCTATGCATCGTTCAAGGGTCAACTGTAATGTCTTGAAAGAAATTTCATTATTTTCTTTATTTCTCCAAAAAATGAAGAAACTGTGTTTAGATGACAGCATTGATAGTAAGGTGAAATTCAGGAGAAATAATGAAGATCAAATATGGCAGAATAATCTCTTCACCTGTTCTATTTTTTTTTTTTTTTGGCCCTCTCTAGAGACAAGAAAGTAAAAAGACAGCAGTAGAATCCACAAGCCTTAATGCCAAGTCATGATACCAACTCATAAAGGTTGCCTTCTCTACCTTCTACTCCAGGGTATGTTTTTTTCAATGATGCCACTAGTCAGTTAATGGTGAACTAACATGGTTTCATAAAACGTAATAGTGGAGAAAATGATAGGCTTGTGCAGTGGCCCAGATGTATGTGAACTTTCTGAAAGAATACATTTCTGTTATCCAGAATTCAGATCTTTTTCATGATGGTCTCAGTTCCTGTTCTTTGTTCAGCTTGTCTCAAAAACCACTCCAGTTAATTCTTCTATGTAGTGCAACCAACAAGAAAAGGAGAACCATGACAATGGCAACGACCAAGATTGGCTTTTCTGGCAATTGTTATTGATTGAGTATAAGACAGACTTAACTTGACTATATAAAATAAACATTACTACTTTAGTGAATAAGTTTAGTAAATAAGTTGGACTCAGTTGGATGCAAACCAGGCTTGTTCTGTTTGTGTTCTAGGTGGTCTGGTTAGTATCTAAGGGAACTACTGGGGTTTTTCCACTCATTCTCAGGTATTACAAACCACCAAAGACTGCAGTCCCTCTTTTTCAAAGTATTGTGGACACAGGCAGCAGTATACTGGAGTCAGCTCATACTGGCTCCGGAACAGTTTGTTAAATATTTAGGAATTTTGTGAGTAAGTTGTTAAACTGTTAGTCTCCTGAACTGATGTTGTTAAGTATCTTTATATCAATTATATCACCAAACACTACAAATCAGGGCCTAATGATTGATTGATTGATTGATTGATTGATTGATTTTCCAGAGAGCTGGTTTACAGTAAGTACAAAACTACATGTAATGATTTCAAAACCTAACTTGAGGCGGCTTGACTAAGTTTAAGAAAAGAAAGTAACTCACTTCTTTCTTCCTCCCTGAGGGAGGTGCATAGTACATTGCTCTCTTTCCTTAGAGAAGCATATTATCTTCAGTCTCCATATTTTCCAATGGTTTATATCTACCTGCCTGCCTGCCTGCCTTTCTTCCTTAACCTCCTCCCTTCCTTTATTCCTCCCTTCCTTCCTTTCTTTTTGTTTCTTTTTTTTTTCATTTTATTTTTAAAGTTAATTTGGGTATTTTTAGTGGTGTTTGGTGGACTGATGCTACCAAGATAAAATATTTACTCATTTGAAGGTCTTTAGGGTTAATCTATAGAATCTAGGATAATTTCATAAATTATTTCTCTGCTCTTAAGACAATAGAAAATATCACATTTAACATCATTACACATAAAAATCATTGAGACTACTTGCATTCTGCATATACATATACATTTTGCATATACCATGTACTTGAAACACAGCAGATCTAGGCTATAAGAAATTCCCAAGTTACCAAATTATATGGGCATCCCAATACTTCCTAGATAGCTTAATAAAATATCTTAACTGTCTTGATCTTTTACTCTCTGCCACAAGGATTTTAAAACTTTACCACTTCCCTCAAAATTTTCATTATGTTATTATACCATACATCAGAGAAAACAGATGCTATAAGGCAGCAGTTTATTTTCCCGTCCATGTTCTGACCCCCAACCCATACCAACATCTAAACCTATTGTCTCCTCTAACTCCCCTGTTAGGAGAGAGAAAGTATATGTCTCCTTACCTGAAGCTAGTTCTCTATATTCTGAGAGATTCCTCTGTTGCAATTTTCACATTCTTGCAGATTTTACAGATGAGCTTCTTCTTATTTCTTCCCTTATTAGAATTCCTTTTAGTCTTTGTTCTGTAACCATACTGGCCTGCTCCAAATGTATCATAATGCCATAGGTCATGAGTAGTGCCTTTTTTCAGATACAATTTTTTTCAGAATCTGAAATGAACATATATTTTACAATAAGGGAGTATCATAATTGAGTCATATTTTACCCTTCTTAATGTTTCATTAAAAAGCAGGACATCTTTAAGTCTAAGATACAATCATATTGATTAAAATGTTATTTCTGGAAAAAGCCTTTGCTCATGTTTACTTTCTCCTCATTATCATTTCTTACCTAGTTTTTATTTATCCTTTTGATTTAGCTTAACTATATTTCTACCAAGTATCTCAAATCCCTATATAATAAATTTGAGTTAAGTTAAATTAAACTAATTAAATTTAAAATGTGAAGTAGATTGTAACATATAAATAAATGCATGGTGTGATGGAAAGAACTCTGAAGCACAAAGCAGAAGAACTGGATTTAGGCTGGACTATAAGATTTGTCATTTGTGTAAATTTCAATGAATCCCATAACCTAGGAGAAGTTGGCTAGTGCAACCTTATTTTTTAAAGAGTAGGAGAAAGGAGGTGACTTACCAAGGATACACAGCTACTTTGTGATAGAGAACAGAAACTTAGATCAGAGACTGGCGCTTTTTTTTCTTTTCTTTTTTTTTTTTTTTTCTGTGAGGTACCAGACAGTGAATATTTTAGGCTTTGTAGGTCATATAGTCTCTGTTGCATTTACTCAATAGATGAAAACAATCTGTAGAATTAATGCAGTCAAGCATAATGTGTAATAGGTAAATAAATGAATGAACCTGACTCTATTCCAACAACACCTTCTTTACAAAAAATTAGTGGAACATTGAATTGGACCTTAGAATGTAGTTTGTCAACCTCTGTTATACAGAATAAGACAGAGAGCCAGTATTATCTCTGTTGTACAGACTATAGCATGTTTTGTGGATGAAAGTAAAGAAGACTGGGAGTGTAGTAGCTAAAAGGCAAGAAGGGAGGAAAGTAAGACAAGAAAACATGGCACATGTGGTTCTATGTTGGCTTCTTAGGTTGTTATCTTAAAATACATACACATTAAGTGGATTTTCAACATAAATTTCAACATAAAACTGGAGAGTTTTCTTTTTCAGATTAAAGTTTTATACATAAATTCACACTCTAAGTAATAAAAAAGGCTTAGTCATTTGTAATTTAATAGCTTGCATACTAAAACTATTTTTTTAATGTCTATTTTTGAGAGAGAGACAGAGAGACATAGTGCAGGTGGGGGAGAGAGAGGCACTGTCTCTCATAGGCAGAGAGAGGGGGAGACACAGAATCTGAAGGAGGCTCTAGGCTCTGAGCTGTCAGCACAGACTCCAATGCGGAGCTTGAACTCACGAACCGTGAGAACATGATTTGAGACAAAGTCAGATGCTTAACCAACTGAGCCACCCAGGTGCCCCTAAAACTTTCTGAAATCCTGTGATTTTAAAAGAAAACAAATGTTGTTCCAAACCATTTAAAGAGCAGAAATCCAGGCCAAAGAAGGAAAAGGGTGGGGGGGGGAATAAGTGCTTCAAAGATAGGTGGATTTATTTCATAAATAAGATAAATCCTTAATTCCACAGGCTAGAAACATCTAAGGAAAAAAGAAAAAAAAGATATCCTTTTTTTTTTCTTCTTTAACTTCATATGGAAGAACTAAGATAAATTCTTAATTCCAGAGGCCATCAACTTCTTCCAGAGTGTTCCTCTTCCTTCTTTCTTCAGGTCAGTTGTTGACACTTGAAAGGGATATATAGGATTAAGTTATTCTGAGTAATGAACAGTCCGAGTAATGGAATCAGGAGCTGTTTCATTGTCTGTGAAGATAGGAAATACGATGGCAACACTTAGTTATCTTTTTTCATAAACTGATTCTAGAAACTAGGTCATAGGCCTTGACCCACTTGAGATGTAAAGTGACAGAATAAGGTTAGCCAGTGAAGACTCATAGATGAAGTTTTCATGCATACATGACTAATGAAAAAAAGAATAAAGCTTAAGAAAATAATCTTGGAGAATGTGAGACACCTGAGCTCCAGACCCGAGAAGCGATTGTTTCACGGCAAAATGAATACAGATCCCAGTTGCTAGACTGGTGTTGACATTCTATGTTATAGGTTGTGTCAAAGACAATCTACGGGAGAGGCTGTCTACCTGCAGAAGGTCATGGAGTTAAACTGTCCACCATGCTGACTTGGCACAGTGGCATTTATCACAGCACACAGGTTTCTTCTATGGCAAACAGAACCTTCTCAGGCGTGAGAAGAAACCTGGCATTTTCTGCTACCTGCAGGCTTCTGTTTTTTGAAGCCAGGAAGGGCATCTGTAAAAGTTGGCTGCCTGCATGGCAGACCATGCAAAATGCCAAGGAGAGTGATTTATGTCCCATTCGCTGAGACTAAAGAGGAAATACACCCAGGTTTTAGTAGTGAAAGGTCAGGACAGTGAAACATTTTCATTACACTCTTTTCAGAAAACCTAGGGCAAAAGGCACACAGTTTCCACAAATTTCTACTTCCTGTGGCACTTGTGTCTCTAAGACCTAAATTGAAATAGCTATTTAACTGCAATATCATTTTTTTTCTTTAAAATGTTAATTTCAGTGCTTCTCTTTCTCAAGGGTAAAAAGGTAGACTACATTTCTTTTGTTTAACCTATCTCTGTTTTGTTAAGTAAAACCATTAATTACATAAAGCATTTTTTAATCAGGTTCTTAAAATACAGTCAGGACACACAGCATGGGTAATTGCTGGAGTTAAGAATTATAAAGTTTCAAAGTTGGAAAGAAATATGAAGATCATTTAGGAGTCAAATGCCTTCATTTTTACAAAAGTGTGAACTTGTGCCTTGGAAGTTAGACTGATTGCTGAAAATTCCCATGAAGAAAATAAAAAGAAAATAATAGAAATGGTTGACTTTTACCATATTGCTTCTAATTTTCATAACACTTACTAACATAGAAGTTGGAAATATACAGGTAAATGGCCAATGATGAATCCATTTTTATCCAATCTGAGTTTGAGTTTCTTTACTTGTCCATATGCTTAGAATTATTTCTTGACACTTATCTCCTAGTGTCACTGTGTGAGGCCCCATGAAAGAGAGAGATAAACAGAACAGACTCTGTCCTTTTAAGGAAAAGAACTTCTGAAGCTTTGGTAGTTCTCTCAAAAGTTACTCATCAAATGTAGTCATTTGAATAATTTATGTGATTATCATTATTCTGTTTTTGCAGTTTCTGAACACATAAGAGAAAAGGATAAAAAGAGATTCTTTTGTGTTGTGCAGTCTACTGGACAAGAGAACACATGTATAATCATACACATGAGTGCATTTTAATTTTTAAGTGGATGATCTTTTTTAGCTGGAAGAATAAATCTAAAAAGGAAACAAAATGATACGTATATTGGCACATCATAGCCATCCAAAGTCCAAAGTTTAAATTAAGTTCATACTTGGTGTTACATATTCTGTAAATTTGGATAAATGAATAGACATGTGTCCATCATGGTATTGTATAGAGCATTTTCACTGCCTTGAAAATTCTCTGTGCTCTGCCAATTCATTCTCACTCCCTTAAACCATGGCAACCACTGCTCTTTTCATTGTGTGCCTTTCATTGTGTTCCCTCCACAGTGTTGCCTTCCCTAGAATGCCAAATAGTTGGATTTACACAGTAATTGGCTTCTTTCACTTAGTAATATGCATTTAGGTTTCCTCCATGTTTTTTATAGGTTGACAGCTCATTCCTTTTAGCACTGAATAACATTCCATTGTCTAGAATGGACCCCAATTTATCTATTCACCTACTAAAGGGCATCTTGATTACTTCGATATTTTGGCAATTATGAGTAAAGCCACTATAAACACCCGTGTGTAAGTTTTTATGAAGTTTTTGGTTCTTTTGGGTAAACACCAGGAAGCACAATTGCCAGGTCATATGGAAAGACAATGTTTAGTTTCATAAGAAACTACAAACTGTCCACCACTGTGAATGTACTATTTTGTATTTTGCACCAGAAATGAATGAGAGTTCCTTTTGCTCCACATCCTTGGCAGCATTTGGTCTTGTCAGTGTTTTGGAATTTTGCCACTCTAAAAGGTGTATTGTGATATCTCAATGTTATTTTAATTTGCATTTTTCTGATGACATGATGTGGAGCATCTTTCCATATGCTTATTTGCCATCTGGGTATCTTCTTTGGTGAGGTCTCTGTTCAAGTCTTTGGCCCAATTATTAATTGCATTATTTGCTTTCTTAATATTTCTGTAGAGATCTCTACACTTTCAAGTATTCTGCTTTCTTTTGTCTAATATAATATATATGCTTTTCAATATTTGTAGTATCTAAATAAATATAGAGAGGACTTCTTTGTTACCAAATGGTCATCAAGAAACAATCATTAGATGGGGCGCCTGCATGGCTCAGTTGGTTGGGCTTCCAACTCTTGGTTTTGGCTCAGGTCATCATCCCAGGGTTGTGGGATCAAGCCCTATGTTGGGCTTCATGCTGAGCATCAAGCGTGGGGACTGCTTAATGCTCTCTCTCCCTCTCTTTCTCTCTTTCTCTCACTTTCTCTCACTTTCTCTCTCTTTCTCTCTCCCCCTCTGCCCTTCTCCCCGCCCTTTCTCTGTCTAAAATAAGAAAAGAAAAAGAAAAAAAAATGATCATTAGGGTTTGTTGGTCAATGACATTTGAAATCAGAGACACTCATGTAACTGTAGAATATAAAATAAGCAATAATGATTAAACTTAAATTGACAGTGTTTCTCACATCAAAATATTCTTTAATTTTAAAATGGGAAATAGGGGCACCTGGGTGGCTCAGTCAGTTAAGCATCTGCCCTCGGCTCAGGTCATGATCTCACAGTTCTGTGAATTTGAGTGCTGCATCTGCTGTCCAGGCAGAGCCTACTTCAGATCCTCTGTCCCTCTCTCTCTCTGCACCTCCCCCACTTTCTCTCTCTCTGTCTCTCTCTCTCTCTCTCTCTCTCTCTCTCTCTCTTAAAACTAAATAAAAACTTTAAAAAATTTCTTTAAGAAAAAATAAAATGGGGAAATAAAATAAAAATTAATTAATTAATTAATTAATTAATTAAAATAAAGGAGATGTGAGTTGCATTAAAATAAATGAGAAACAGAATGGGAAGAATAAAATTATAAGGTAGAAAATGACAGGGGAGAGCATGATGAGTCAAACACTTAGAGGATGTTTATTTGGAAGAATTATTTGTGACACCTTGCTCAAAACTAGGCTATGGGCTGAGTGCCATCATTTAACACCAAAATGATAATTATTTGAATATTTAGTATTTATAGTTATTTAATGCTTCTTCATCTTTAAACCTTCAAAATTTATTCTGAAGAGTATGGTATACTGTGCCTAGCCAGGAGGGCAAGTGTAGCATAAAAAGATTAGAGAAATATTGCTCTTAAAGTAGGAAAACTGATATTAAAGCAGTATTTGAGTCTTGTAGTAGGGATTCCTTTGTCCTACAGTAAATACTCCATTAATACTAATGAGACAGCATTGTTATTATTCAAAAATTAAAATAATATTTTATGTATAACTTTCATGTAGTCTGATTCTTCAAATGAAGTCCCTTACATATTTCCATATAAAACTATTGGTTTTTTGGAAAGTATTTCTTTCAATGGAAAGCCATGTAATACCATGTTAAGTATTAAAGTCAAATTTCATTTTACTCTTTATATCCATGGCCACAATTTTCCATATATATATGTATATATAAGGTTATACACACATGCAGACACTGATTAAAAAATATATCCTGTGTAATCAATTTTGCATGTAAAAGATTACTTATGTTTTTTTTTTTGTCTTTTTTTTTCCTATTTGTTCCCTTCACCTGTGGGAAAAGTACAGACTTTTCAGAACTCATATAATATGGAGCAGGTGGGGCAATTAAAGTGAATTCTTGTGTCTGAATTATCACTTCACCTTGATGGAAGCGTGATTGCTTCTATCCTATTGGTTAAGTGTTATTTTTCTTAATAAGAGCTACTTCCATATAAAGTATTTTTATTTTTATAGGATGCTTTAACATGAGATTTCAATATTGCTTAGTAGAATAAATTTAAACTTTGGCCCCTAAGCCAAACTTTCAGAAAGTATTGTTTATATTTTTGAAATTAAATATTGGAAGAGTACCAGGAAAGGAAATAATTTGTTATGTCTTTTTTAAGCATGTGCATAATTTCTCTTGGAGACACCCAGAATATCTTTAAATTTTGGAATTGAACATGAGAAGCAACTTGAGAGACATTATAAACAAGTACATAATAATTTGAATGTCAGACTTAATCATCTATTAGTTATGTCATCTTGAGCATGTCACTATTGCTCCCTGGGTGTCAGTTTTTCAACCTGTAATGTAGGGGTAACAAAGACTATTTGATGGAATTCAGTGTTGTTGTTGCAAGGTAACATAGGTAAATTACCTATAGTTCCTGATACAATTAATAAATGTAGTAGTTTTCTCTGCACATTATAAAGCAAGATGAAGAGCCTAAAATAGTCTAATGAATCCAGTGCTATTCCCATCTAAATTCTGGCCAAATAATTATTTTAATGACTAAGCTTATACAAATATAACCAATTTTGAGCAGCTTCAATATAGTGAGCAATAAAAAAGAAACAATTGTTCCAAACATTGCTTTTAATCGTGGTTTGTGTAATTTCTATTTTGCATAGATTCTGTGTTTCTGTGTTCAGTTGCATAGATTCTGTGTTTCTGTGTAGAAAGTACAGTTTAAAATGCTAAACTCAAAGTTGGTTATATCTCATCTTCTCCCCAGACCTGAACCTTGGCTCAAGGGTCCTACATAGTAGTGCCATAATCTACTTTTCCCTCCTTTTCCCATTATAGACTGTTGATATGAAAAAAAAAAAAGTGTTGTTCAGTGAATGGAAATTTACCTCTGGGAATAACATGCCCCTTTCTGTTCAGTCTCTAGCCCACCCATTCACAAAGGGCAGCCAACACTCGGAAAGCATTAGAGAAATTTATGGGCAGTTTTTATCAGCTATCACATTTGGTGGACACCACTGCCAGTTGCTAGAGAGACGGTAGGTATCCTGCCATAATTGAAATACTACTTCACAATAAAAATGATCCTGCTTGACTACTGATTGGAGCTAATACCACTATGGGACTAATGCCGCTACAAATATATATCAGCAGTACTTTAGCACAAAATAATATTGAAAAGTTTCATATGAAGGTGAATTAAAATCCTCATAATTTAGGGAAAATTTATTATAGAATGGGAAATTTAAATATTAGAAGAGTATTCTTTGTATTATTGATAAATCATTCATTTTGTGCATTCTTCCTCCTTAATGCATAATTTTATGTACTGAAATATTGGTACTGAGTCAATAATGTCACCTTTGTTTAATATTTCTTTTCATTAGTATTAGTGATACTTTATAGGTATGCCAGAGTGTCCCTTGAAGTTTTGTTGATAATACTTATAAAGCAAACTATGTTCTGTAAAGTAGTTTTGAAAATCCAGCAACTCTTGTGAAAGTGTATGAACATTATTTACTACTCATTTTTCAGATCTTAATAAAATTCTTCCATGTTGAATATTTAATTTTCTCAACATGTTTTTTCAATTAAGTAGAATTTCATTTCACAATGAAAATAGCAAATAAACTATTACAAACTATTTGTAATATGATATAACATCGGGTATCATTTTCCTGATTCTTCCAGTATTGAAGGTATAACGGTAAAAGGAAAAAAAATACTAACCTACATGGCTACAGGCAGTCTCCATTCATTGTCTCTCTTTCATAAGCTGTCACTATTTTGTTATCATATGTTTCTATAATACAATGCTGGGAAAAAAAAAAGGAAAAGAAAAAATAAACTAAAAAATAATTAAAATTTAGTGTCTTAAACAATAGTTCAATAGTTTTTGGGGTGTCTGGGTGGCTCAGTCAGATGACTGTCTGACTCTTGATTTTAGCTCAGGTCATGATCTCAGGGTCATGAAATGGAGCCCTGAGTTGGGCTCCATGCTGAGTGTGAGGCCTGCTTGAGATTTTGTCTCTCCATCTTTGTCTGCCACTCCCCCATTTGATCTCTTTCTTCCCTCTCATTCAAAAAAAAAAAAAGTTTTATTCTGCTTACAATTCTTTTGACTAGGAATTTGAACAGCTCACACAAGGATGGCTCTTATTTAATCCATGGCCTAAATTAGAGTAGCTCAAATGACTAGAGATTGCTAAAATGACTTAATCATATGTGTCTGAAACTTTGGCTCTGGTCTTTGCTGAGTAACTTTTCTTCTCCATGTAACACCTATTGGGTCTGGGAGTTCAATATGACTTCTTTATTCATTTGTCTGACATTTCAACTGGAATGATTGGAACTCCTGTGGCAAGGAATCTCTGTCTTGTTCTGTGTCCTCTCCAATATGTCTAACTTAGTCTTTCTCACAGCGTGATTGACCCATGATAGTTAATCTTCCTATGTGGGGTCGGACATCCCCAGAGCAATTCCAAGGGACCAAGGTAGGACTTATACTTAAGTTATTCAGTGTCACGTCTGCTATACTTTTTTGGTTACAGAGGACTAGCCCAGATTCATTGAGGATAAGAACTACACAAGACATGAGAAACAGGAGATGTGGTTCATTGAGATTGGGGGGAGATGTATGTGTGAGGGGAGCATGTCTTTGAAATTAGTTACCACACCACACATATACCCACTCTGTTCTGATTATGAGGTGAATGAGTGCATTCTTTGGAGTGCCTTGCTTTACCTCTTTTCTATTTCACTACTAATCATCTCCCACCAAAAGTATGCTTCTTAACATCTATCTTGCTTTTTATAAAATCCCATTATCTGACAGGCAGCCTGTCAGTAGGGGTGCCAGCAGTCCTTAGCCTCTTCCCTGAGGTGCCCAGTTAACCAGTGAGAAACTCAAGCACTCTGTTCATACCAAATTTTGAAGTGTTATCAGTGTAAGATCTTTTCTCTCATTTATACTGTCTGTCTTCTCTCTTCAGTTTTACCTAGTTTCCGCCCCTTCCCCGCCTCTCCAACCAATACCCACCCAGCTAGACCCAGAGGTAGAATAAATATTCTATATAAGCCAACATTTAATTTCTAGGAATGATTCTCAGAAAGCTTTCTTATTTAGCTTCCAGTAAAGTACAGCACCCTTCTACTTTTCCCATTTAGAAGGAAAGTAATTTTCATTCATAGAGTATATTGTGCCTACGAACAAGCTGGAGATAACCTTTTCACTTCTCTTTCTTTTCATTCTTCTGCTTTCAATATTTTAGCCAATTGTTGTGAATAAGAGGAGGTTGCTTATTTATTATGATTATGGTAGGGCCAGTTCTGCTTCTTCCTAAGGCTTGAATGAGAATATATGGCTCCAGTGGCTTTCTTTAGAATGCAGATAATCAATGTCCTTGGTTTTCTTTTACCTGAATGCTTTTTTTTTTTTTTAATTTTTTTTTTCAACGTTTATTTATTTTTGGGACAGAGAGAGACAGAGCATGAACGGGGGAGGGGCAGAGAGAGAGGGAGTCACAGAGTCGGAAACAGGCTCCAGGCTCTGAGCCATCAGCCCAGAGCCCGACGCGGGGCTCGAACTCACGGACTGCGAGATCGTGACCTGGCTGAAGTTGGACGCTTAACCGACTGCGTCACCCAGGCGCCCCTTACCTGAATGCTTTAATAGCAATTCCAGGGAAACACAAATTTCCATTCAATATCTTATACAAACAACATGACCTTTTGTCTATACATTCCTGATTTATGAAAATGTTCTGACTGGAGTTTTCATTCTTGGGAAAGGTGTAACAAATTTCTTCCAAATGCATTATCATATAGACAGAGAGGATGGTACAAATAAATTTTGAAGGAATAACAATAACAAACACATATCTAATTAGATAAAATGAGTTGCTGATGGTGAAATTGGTAGGAGCTAGAGACTTACTATATAGGCCTCTAGTAAAGGCTTTCTCCTTGGATAACAAGTTATTTAAGTAATTTGAACACACAAGGTGAAAATACTATGAAGGAAAGAAAAACAATGATTCTTTTCATTTTACTTTCTTTAGATAAATATAATATCCTCTTATTTAGCTTGTCACTTTATTTAATATGCAAATCTTATGTTAAAACACAGTCATCTCATATCGTATGAAAGAATTTTTCAAGGGCTACCTTCTACTGGGACACCATCTTCCAGTGTTAACATGGGAAGCCTCAGTTAAAACTAGTAGGCATCACTGTGCAGAGAATAAAGACGCTCCATTCAGTGCATCCAAATTCAGTTTATAGCTGACAGACCACAATGCATTGCTACTGTCAGAAGCCATCAGTTTTAGGATGGGTCAATTTGGAATGAAGTAATGAACTTTGGCTTAAGTAAAATGGCAAATATTAGCTAACAGATGGCAATGATGTTAGTCATTTCTATCACATCTATTTATATGATAAATGGAAACAGAATTTGTGATTATAAATGAATAAGATGATGTATTTGTTATAATTTATAATGTTTGTTATAATATATAATGTTATATTTGTTATAATAAGATGATATATTTGTTGTAAGATGATATATTTGTTATATTTGTTGATATATTTGCTATATATTTGTTTCCAAGTGACAGAAAGCCAATGTATTATTATTGGTTAGGATTAAGATTGTCTGTGAGATAAGGAAAATGCAAAATAGCAGTTGCCTCATAAAAAAGAAGTTATTTATCTTTCATAGAAACATAAGAAGTTCAGAGTTGGTGTGGTGGCTCAAAGATACAGAGAGCCTACCTCCTTTTAACATTTTATGGTATTAACTTCAATGCACAACTTTTACCTTGTATATCTAGATAGCTGTTGGGAGCCTCACCCATTACATCCACATTTTATCCTGCAAAAAATGAGAAAGAAGGAGTGATATGGTCACATAAAGCTTCAAGGAAATGTGGGAGAATTAATTTATCCTTTTGTCTAGTGAGAGTTCTGCATATGTGTTCTGCTACTAAGGAAGGAAAGGAGAGCTATTGTGAGGCTTACTAGCAGTATCTGCCACACCCAACTTAAACTAATTTAAGTAACAATGGAAATGTTAAAAGATGGGATGGTTTATTGTGAGAACCAAGAACAACTGAGTGGAGATAGACTTTCCAAAGCCATTCAGATGTCTCCACTGTGTAGATGCTTCACATTTTCTTCTTAGGCTTTCCAGTTTATATTATACCAGGCATAACTGCTGTCAATGCGGAAGCTTTGTGACTTTCCAGTTTGTCCCTGGAATATCTAATTCTGTTTCTCACTTCCGTTGTCAAAATTCCCTGATGGTACTTTTGTTAGTCCAGTTTAGATCAGCCACCAATTTTTGAACCAATCAGCTGTCACCAGTGGAGCAGAGTCAAAGTATTTAAATAGGTATTCCTTGTTAAACATTGGTGAGAAGGGGACCAGTTCCCAGAATGAATAGGAAATTAGACAAATGAATAATGCATTCTTGACATCTGTGATTTACTTAACTATACAGTAATAATGATATTCATTAAAAAAAAAATCTCTTGTTAGTAAACTCTCAGAACTATTTGGTTTTCAATAGCAAAGATCTTTTGTTTTTTCCTTTCTAATTCATAAAGCACAATGATATTTGATTTTCCAATTTCAGTGCTGGTCATTTATGATTTTGATTTATGGCATATTTTGAGATGTCTTACATTAGACTATTTGAATATGAAATATCTAATCTTCATTATGATGTGGAAAAATATTGAACTTGTATGATATAAACCAATTTGATAATTGAGAAATCCTGATTAATGAAAGTTTCTTTTGTCAAAGTTGACCTTTTTTGCATGACTTACTCTCATGAAACAGTAGGTAGAGAGTGCTTCTACCAATAGCCTGAGTGTGTTCTGTAATATCAAACCCAACCACAAATCTTCTTAAACTTTGGATTCTTCTATTTTATTGACCATGTATAGCCAAGAGTTCTACTCATTAAATCTCTGGGTCAAAACTTAATTGGCCTCACACAGTAGGCTATTTTCTGAAGACTTTAACAATTTCAAGTTGATTTGAATTAATTAAAGTTAATAGTTTGGGGCTTCATTCTGAAGTTCATGGAAAGCAGAAAAAGAATACCTTTTTTTTTTCTAAGAGATTTTAAAAATAAACAAAAAGAGATTTTGATTTTTCTTCTATCTATGTCCTGTCTAGTACATAATAAGAATAGCAGTGAGCAGGGTAGAATAAGAATCCCAGTAAGCAGTATGAATACCAGGAATTTATTTCTGTTGCTCACTGTGATTCATCTTTCAGTATTCCATCTTACCCAGAAGAAGATAATTATGTTCTATAGATGCAAACAGATGGGGGCAGGAAGGCTCCAAAAATACTTCTAGAGGCACCTGGGTGGCTCAATTGGTTAAGCACCTAATTCTTGGTTTCAACTTAGGTCAGGATCTCACCATTCATGTTATGGAGCCCTGTGTCAGACTCTGTGCTTACAGCACTGAGCCTGCTTGGTACTCTCTCCCTCTCCCTCTCTCTCTGCCTCTCTCGCCTTCCCCTGCTCATACTCTCCCTCTCTCCTTCCCTTTCTTCCTCTCTCAAAATGAATAAATAAACTTAAAAAAATCACTTCTAAATCATTCACACGTACAACTACAATCATTCAGACATAGAAGTATAACATATACTACTTAGGTTGGTAATATATACATGAATGTTTTTAATCACCTACAATTTACCAGTATTCCTACATGAACTTTACCAATGTTGCCACAGTAACCTATTAGGAGGTGGTACTCCCTATCAGTTGTAGAAGAGGAAGGCAATGAATTAACTTGAGTATTATGCCCAAAGTCACAACTAGTTATAAATGGCAGAATCATAATTTTTACCATGATATAAGTACTTTAAATTATATCTGTCCCGGTTTCACATTACACTTACTTAATAGATTTATTTTCTTAGGTCAATTTATTCAGAAAATTTTTAAATGGCTTTTGTATTCAAAAGCTCCCCCAGGTAGTATGAATAAGGTGATGAACAAAACAAAACAGGCACCTGTAGAATCTTGTCCTCATAGTGCTTATGTAAGGTAATTAAATGATTAATACTACATTAATTGAATGTGCTTTATTAGGTACTAGAAATACAGTGGTAAACAGGACAGACAAAATTCTTAACCTCATGAAGTTTGTGATCTCTGAGATTATATTGAGCATTTTAACAGACATCTATGACCAAATGAATTTTAACATATGACACCACCTTCTGTGAAAGTCATAGGCCTGGGTCATGAACAGTGCTCCATTCAGAGCAGGGTGAGCAGGAGTGGAGACTGTTAGATGACAAAGTCAGAGGGACAGGTGGGGACCAATCCTATAACCTTGTAGTGGAAGAGGGTTTGGTTGTTACTCTGAGTGACATGGGAAATACTGGAAGATTTTGAGCAGAAAAGAAGCATGATCTGATTTATGTTCTTAAAAGATCAGTTTGGAAAGCTGAGTGAATGTGCTGTTGGAGGAATGGGGCAGGAGATCCAATGAACAGACTTTTGTAATGCTATATGTTCAGTGCTATATGGCAATTTATGGAGTGGAATCACAAGGAAATTTCATAAAAGCCAGCTAATTGTGGGTTTTTAAAAAATACTAAAAACAAACTATAAAAATAAAACAATGGAAATACAAGCATCCATAAATCTCACTAACTTAAACATATAAGTCAGTCTTTGTTTATTCTTTCTTTCATCTTCTTACCTTGTTTGCTTGCTTTCTTTTTGCTTTCTTTTTTCTTTCCAATAAAGAAGTCAGGAGCACTTGGCAGCCAGCATAGATTCAAGGTCCATTTGTTATAATTCACCAATAACACAATTCTTTTTAAATGTAAAACAAGTAGGCTACGTAATCAACTTCAATTAAATGCAAATTGATCTTTTACCTGAGAGAACCAACTTGAGAAATACTAATCTTTGTAGTAAAATTAGTCAACTTTGCTAATAAAAGTATTATATCACCAATATAAGAATTTTCTTCAAAGGCAAAATATATGGGATTTCGTAAAACAACCAAATTAATTTTTTCCTCTACTGAAATATTTTCAAGAATTTAACAAAGGGATTTACACAAAACATGGTGCCAGATGCAAAGAATTCATGCCCTTTCATTTGCTTACACTTCACTATTTAATCTCAAAGTGGCCAGAGCTCTTAATTAAAGCCAAAGATGAATATACCTTGGTGCAAAGTTGTTTTTATTTCTGAATGAGCACACTTGTGAAACTGATTTCTTCAATAGCAGGGCCAGGTGGAGAGATGGAGGTCACCTCTGTGTAGCAGCATGCTCCTCCCAGGTCGATAGGAAGCCGGCAATGCTGTCTTCCTCAGTGACCAGATGGGCCAAGTCCTGCAGAATAGTCCACAGCCATTATTCTGTGCATCAGGCTGTGCAATTGATTTCAAGATAACAGACAAGAGGGAAAGGGCTGTCAGGCTTGACTGCCTCCTGTCAATGCAGGAGCCCTGGAACAGTGTAATTCAGAAATTTTTTGTCAATTTGGGTAAGCTAGGGTGGAATCCTGACAGGGTGATTCTTTATTTGTCATGCAGTTTGAAGGTGCAGTGGGAATCTGCAACTTGTGCCTGGACAGTGACTGGCCTGGCTAAAACAGTACGTCATGATACATGGCTCAATTTCACAGCAAACTCTGTGGAGGATTTTGTTTCCTGGGCGGGAAAGAATAAAAAAGATAGAAATGAAGGGCACAGTTTATTTTTCAAAGCCTATCTAAGATATTCCATTTTTCTCAATTCCTATGTAGCCTTTATATTGTAAACTTATTTTCCTGTCAGTTTCTAAATTTCAGTTATCTACAGAATATAAAATTCACTCTCTGCTTGTAATCAAATCAGTAATGTGGGAAATGGAGAAACTAACATCCCAGGAACAGGGAAACATACTCTAAGTGTCACTACAGTTATATTTTGACTTGTATTGGGCAAATCACGTTACAATAATTGTGACATGTATGGATGGATTTAAAATTGTGCATTAGGCTGTGCTAAATCATGTGAAAAGTGTTTGAATGAAAACATTAATTACATCTCATAGGTAAACATCAAAGAGACTAGACAAATCATGCTTTTGTTTTGCTTAATACTAGAGATATCAGAGCTACTTGACTATAAATTCTCTAGGGCTCCTTTGTTTTGCTGTATTCCATCTGTTGTACAACTTCATGAACATTTAGGTTGTTACTCTGTGGTTTACAAATAATGACAATGTCAAAGTGATTTTTCCCCAAGTAAATTTCCCTAAATTTCCCCCTTCTTCTACTGTTTTTGGCCTTTAAGCTTTCTTTTTGAAGCTCTTGAGGTGTAAGGTTAGGTTGTGTACCTGAGACCTTTCTTCCTTCTTTAGGAAGGTCTGGATTGCTATATACTTCCCTCCTCTGACCGCCCTTGCTACATCCCAGAGGTTTTGGGCTGTCCTGTTTTAATTTTCATTGGCTTCCATGTACTTTTTAATTTCCTCTTTAATTTCTTGGTTAACCCATTCATTCTTCAGTAGGATGTCCTTTAATCTCCAGGAATTCATGGTCTTTCCAAATTTTTTTCTTGGGTCTGAAAGACCACCATAATGTTGTGGTCCGAAAATATGCAAGGTATGATCTCAATACTTTTGTACTTGTTGAGGGCTGATTTGTGACCCAATATGTGAGCTCTTCTGTAGACTGTTCCATAGGCACCAAAGAAGATTATGTATTCTACTGCTTTAGGATGAAATGTTCTGAATATATCTGTTAAGTCCATCTGGTCCAGGGTGTCATTCAAAGCCATTATTTCCTTGTAGATTTTCTGCTTAGATTGGATCTGTCTGTTGCTGTGAGTCAGGTGTTGAAGTCCCCTACATTTATGATGTTATTATCAATGAGTTGCTTTATATTTGTGATTAATCCATTTATATATTTGGGTGCTTTCCCGTTGGGAGCATAAATATGTACAATTGTTAGATATTGCTGGATAGACCCCTTAATTATGATATAATGCCCTTCTTCATCTCTTGTTACAGTCTTTATTTTAAAATCTAGTTTGTCTGATATAAATATGGCTACTCCATCTTTTTTTTGATGACTTTTACCATGATAAATGGTTCTCCATATCCTAACTTTCAATCTTCAGGTGTCTTTATGTCTAAAATGTGTCTCTTGTAAGCAGCATATGGGTGAGTTTGCTTTCTTATCCAGTCTGATACCCTGTGTCTTTTGATTGGAGCATTTAGTGCCATTGAATTGCCTGTAGAGTTGGTGTTTCTGGTGATGTTCTCTGGTCCTTTCTAGTCTCTTGCTTTTGGTCTTTTTTGTTTTCTTTTGTCTTTTCTCCACTCAAAGAGTCCCCCCTAAATTTTTTTGCAGGGGTGGTTTAGTGGTTATGAACTCCTTTAGTTTTTGTTTGTCTGGTATCTCTCCTTCTATTTTGAATGACAGCCTTGCTGGATAAAGAATTATTGGCTGCATATTTTTCTGATTCAGCATATTGAATATATCGTACAACTCCTTTCTGGCCTGCCAATTTTCTGTGGCTAGGTCAGCTGCAAACCTGATCTGTCTTCCCTTATACATTAAGAATTTTTTTTCCTTTACTGCTTTCATAATCCTTTCCTTATCTGTATATTTTGTGAATTTGACTTTCATATGCTTTGTTAATGGTCAGTTTTTATTGAATCTTATGGAAGCTCTTTGTGCTTCTTAGATTTTGATGTCTTTGTCCTTCCCCAGATTAGGAAAGTTTTGTGCTCCAATTTGCTCATATAAACCTTCTGCCCCTTTTTCTCTCTCTTCATCTTCTTGGGATTCTTATGATTCAGATGTTATTCCTTTTTAGTAGGTCACTGAGTTCTCTAAGTCTTGTATCATACTCCTTTGCCTATGTTTCGCTCTTTTTTTTCTGCTTCATTATTCTCCATAGTTTTATCTTCTATATCACTGATTGACTGCCCTATTTCATCCATCCTTGCCATGGTGGCAACCTTTCAAGATTGCATCTTGGTTATAGCATTTTTAATTTTGTCCTGACTAGATTTACTTCTTTTATTTCGACAGAAAGGGATCCTATATTTTTTTCAAGTCCAGCTAGTATTCTTATTATCATGGTTCTAAACTCTAGTTCAGACATTCTGTTTATATCTGTGTTGCGTAAGCCTCTGTCAGTTTCTTTCCATTCTTTATGTTGGAGTGAATTCCTTCATTTTGTAATTTGGGAGGAAGAAAAAAATTAATAAAATAAGAAATAGAAAATGAAAACAAAACAAAAAATTAAATAAAGGAAGCTAGCTCCTAGGTGTGTTTTGGTCTGTTTGTTGAAAGAAACTTGATATTATAGATTAAAAAAAAGGGGATAGAAAAGAAAAATAAAAGAAAGAATTTTAAAAAATGAAAAAAATTATAAAATAAAATGAAACAAAGAAAATGAAATAGAATAAAAAATTTTAAAAATAAAGTAAAAAAATATTTTTTTCCTTCTGTATCCAAGAAAGTGGAAAAAAAAAAAAAAAGAAAACAATTTAAGTGAAAACAGAAGCAAAGAAAATGAACAAATAAGTGAAGCAACAAACAGAATGAAATCCAAATGCGGTAACATCCAGTTTCCCCTAGGACTGAAACTATGAAGCCTTCTATAGTCAATATACTAAGCAGATGAAGTGACTTGTGCTGGCCTTTTAGGGGATGTGCTTAGTGGGTGCAGTTGGATGTGGTTTGGTGTAGTGGTTCCATTCTCCACTAGGTGGTGGTGCTTAGCTTAGTTTACTGGTTCAGTGTGGCCTGCATGCACAAGTGTGGGAGAGGTGGGAATGGCTTCACCCAGTTCCCTAATCTCTGGCACAGGAAGTTGGTGGTTTCACGACCAAGGATCAAGTACCCCTCCTTTTTCTCAGGCCTCTGTCCACTCCTTGACTCTATCCTGTCCATTCCCAAGCTATCTGCCTGCCAGGTGGCACCTCCTTCCTGAGTTTTATCTCAGATGGGGTTGTGTTTCAGAACTTCACACTTCAGAGTCCCCCATGACTTGGACCCATGCCAGTTCTCTAGGGGAGAGTCTTGCTGAGCAATGACCAGGTGCTGGCTTGCTCATCCCTGCGATTGTGCAGTGGTAGAGGTTCAGAGTTTATGGAAAATAACACCACACAGCTGGTGCCAGTTTTTGCCACACTCTGTCATCTTTGTCCCAAAACCAGCAAACATGGCTGTTCTCTGGCTCCAATGGGACCTTTGCCTGTGGAGAAGCCATATGAACTCTACCAAATGCACTCCAAGCAAAGGAACTGCTTCTCTCCATGTGGCACAGGGATCCCTCAGACCTCGCTGCCTGTTCCTGGGGATTTGCCCTGTTTCCTCACCAGAGCACCACCAGACACTAAGCTCTGAAACTTCAGACTCTGAGCTCCCCTGTTTATAGAATCCTGGTGATATTGAAACACTCTCCTTTCTTCCTGTCAATGGTTGGGAGAACAGATTTCTTGTTCAGTACTCTGAGTGTTTTCACTCTTTCTCTTTCTCTCCAGCTACTTTTGGTTGAATGCTTTTTTTTTTTTTTTTTTTTTTGCATCATCCTGATGTGCTGCATTTTTCCCCTTTCTCTTTCTCTGTCCTCTCTCCACATAAACAGCTCCCTACCTTCCATGGCTTTTCTCTCCCCCAGTTCATCTCTCTGCACCATGTACCTGCCAAGTTCTGTGGCTCAAGTTATGCAGATTGTTGTGTTAATCCTCAGATCACTTTCCGATGTATTTGTAATGGTTTGGTGCTGATCTGTCTGCATTTCAGGGACAAGACAAATTCGGGGTCTCCATGCTGCTTTGCCATCTTCTACAAGTCCTTTTAAAACAATATTGATGCCACTTTCCATAAATGTTGCATTTTTTATAATTTTATTTTAAAAACTACTAAATGATACACTTGTGTACTTTGTTTTAATTTTTTTAATGTTTATTTATTTTTGAGAGAGAGATAGAGAGCAGGTGGGAGAGGGGCAGAGAGACAGAGACCTAGAATGCAAAGCAAGTTCCAGGCTCTGAGCTGTCAGCACAGAGACCAGCATGACACTTGAACTCACAAACTATGAGATCATGACCTGAGCCGAAGTTGGATGCTTAACCAAGTGAGCCAGCCTGTCGCCCCTATGCTAGTGTACTTCTTAATGTGGAGAGCAAATAATTCATAACATCATGATATGCATGTATTTGTATCTGTGTGTGTGTGTATGTGTGTGTGTGTAAAAAATTGTGATATCACTGAATTACACAAATAAAAGTGAAAATATAATTAATATTGTTTAAAATAAACATTCTCAATTTCCTTCAATTCATGGAAAGATTGCTATAAGAAATTCTTTAAAAAAGTAGTGGGGAGGGATTGTAGTCTTTTATAAGGGCTCAGAGATTTATTATTTTGATTTTGTTTTTATTTTTTGTATTTATTTTACCTCTTTGTGAAAGGAAATACAATTAATATGGATAGTAAGCTGAAACATAAAACACTCTAAATTTCTGTCAGCTCAAGTGTTTACACTTTTCTGTTTATTAATCTTTCCTCTCATAAAAGCAAATAAACTATCTTCACCAAACAACAAAAGCTATAGAGTACAGAAATGGTACTCAGTCTTTTATTTTTATATTCAATACAACCATATCCAAGGGACCTGTATTTTTGTACCTGCTTAATATCACATGTATGAATGGTGAATATAAATGCTGCTGACAAATAGTTTCCAAAGTTAAGTATATCTTGCGTGTTTTTCTTTGTTTGATTGAGGGTTTTTCAGTTTACTAAGACAAAAATTGCTTCCAGCACTTGAAATGTGATCGCATTGTTTAGATATGGATCCTCAAGTGTCCTGAATCACAGATATGTATCTTAAATGTCAGTGGGGACTGTCTGTGGTTAATCCATCCTTTTTTAGACAAACATGCCCTTGGCAGTTCTTCTCAGGATTCAGTGATGCTGTTTAATTGACAATTTAAAATTTGCAACATGTAATGCCTCTACTCCTAATCCCCAAACCATATTTATGTTTCTTGTAAGTCATAAGCAGGCCAAGGACACTGAGGTCTTTAAGTTTCAAGAGCCTGTGGGATCTGGAATGTATATCAGCCTGTACATATGTAACCTGCTGAGAAATAGCAGTGGTGCAGAAAAATATGGTTTTATTTCTTGATCAGTATAAGTTAAATAGTTCTTTATTTCCTCCCTTTCATTATGTATTTCTAGTTCAATGCTGTGAAACCCACTGACAGTAAATCCCTGGAAACTAGGGTGTGAGAGAAGAATTTGTTTACTTATAGGGAAATTGCAATTACCTCCTACAGTTTTTTGGGATACAATTTGCAGACCACTTGTGTTGAGTTTGTTTTTTTTTTTTTTTTTTGTCTGTTTTAACCAAGGACAGTTTTTCTTATTTGTTTGTGATGGAGTTTAGCCGTTTTTCTTAATATGAGGGGGTGGGGATTTTTTACTAGAGGAGGTTGTTGTTACTTTAGTAAATAAAACTATATATGTAACAGTAACTATAGTATCTTAGATTGCTAAGACCTAACAAGATAAAATGAAAGAACAGACAATTCATAACCCTTTCATTGGAACATTTGAATTAAAGGTTTAATTTTTTTGGTTTTATTTCTCTATAGGAATTGTGTAAAAAGAGATGGATATACTTCTTGAATTTTATGGCCCATTTTTGTTTCTGTCCAAAACTTAGAAAAAGAAAGCTCAAACAAATAATAGCAAGAAAAATTGATATCTTAAGGAAGCTTTCATTATCTAAAAATTTAGAAGAAAATAAGAAAGTAGTAGTGGTGCTTGGATTGAGCATCTGATTCTTGGTTTGGGCTCAGGTCATGATCTCATGGTTCTTGAGTTTAAGCCTCACAATGGGCTCTGCATGGATGGTGCAGAGCCTTTCTGGGATTCTCTCTTTCTGTCTTCCCCTCCCTCACTCGTGTGTTCAATCTCTCTCTCTCTCTCTCTCTCAAAATAAATAAATAAACTTAAAAAAATAAGAAACTGAGTGTTTAAAGTTATTTCTGATGTAATTTGTAAGCATTATGATTTGTAGATCATACAGTGTTGTAGAAGTAGAAAACACTCTAGTGTAATAGATTAAGCAAAGGAATATATGATAAGAGTCATGGGTTATAGTCTGAGAACCTTATGAAATTTTAAGAAGTTTAAGAATATTTACATACTATAATTAAAACAACTCCACTGATCTCTCTTTTAATCTGAAGAATGGAGATAGAGTAAGGAAAGAGACATGCTTTAACAGCTTGGAAAGTTTTTGTGAGGAGGGGGTGAAATGTTTGAATAGAAAAAAAATTAAGTTAAAATCAGAGTGACAGCTCATATCTGGCACAATGGAGCAACAGGTATTAGATAAGATCTTTCAGAGTTTAACAAAAAACTGTAAAAGAAGACAAAATATGTGTGGCAACTCATTTTAAGCATTGGACAAGAGAGGCAGCATAGGACTTTAATCCTCTATGGAAGGGGAAGCATGTGAGATCAGCCTAGAGTTTACCTTCTTGACTGTCACACAGGGAGATGAAGCCTGACGGAGTGTGATGGTCTCTACAATTAGGAGGCATAGAGAGCATTTTTATGATACAAAGTGGTTGGAATTCATGGGCAAGATTCTGAAGAGAAAGAAGTCGCCAGAAGGAATTAGATTAGTTAGACATTTGTCGGGCTCAGCCTTGAGTCCTGATTGATTTCTGGATGTACACTCACGGGTGAGAGTGCAAGGTTGAGAAGAGAACAGGTGCTACTGGTATAAAAAATGAATCAAGATTCCTAAAGTACAGTACTGCTGAAAGACACTGGAATTTTATAGTCCACCCAGAATAGAGAGACCTTCTGAACAATGAGGTATTCGGTTGAGATCACATCTTAAAAATAAAACACATGCCCTAGAAAAAGGACATATTGTAGGACTAAGCAAAAACTATATCATATTTTCCCTAACATAATAATAATAATAACACTAATAATAATAATAATAATAATAATAATAAAAGATCAACAGAATGAAGAAAATGTACCAGTAATTCAAATGCCTGCCAGAGTCTAAGTCAGCACTTTTCAGAGAAATATAACAGAAGCTAAATTCTCTGGGATGTATCATTAACAATGTCCAGCATGCAATCAAAATGTACTTAATATGTGAAAAAATGGAAAAATACTACCCTTAGACAAGGAAAAAGACAATAAAAACTAATCCTGCAATTACGTAGAAGTTAGAATAAATAGACAACTGTTATAAATATGCTCAAGAAAATAAGGAAAAGTTACACATAGTGAGTGGTCTGATGGGAAATCTCATTACAGATATAGAAATTTTAAATAAGAAACAAATGGAAACATGAACTACATGCTTATGAAAATGAGATTAAACTTATACAGAAAAAAATTGTGGGGCACCTGGCTGGCTTAGTCGATTAAGCGTCCTGCTCTTGAGTTTGACTCTGGTCATGATCTCATGCATGTGGGATTGAGCCCCGAGGCAACCTCCATGCTCAGCGTGGAGCCTACTTTGGATTTTTTCTCTCTCTCCATCTCTCTGCCCCTCCCACACTACAGTGCACTCAAATTATGTGTGTATTTCACACATAGCTATGTGAACTGTTTCAAATTATTAAGTCTAAAAAAGTAGAAATAGGAGGGTTGCCTGGGTGGCTCAGTAAATTGAGCATCTGACTTCAGCTCAGGTCATAACCTCATGGTTCATGAGTTCAAGCCCTGCATCAGGCTTGCTGTTGTCAGCATGGAGCCTACTTTGGATCCTCTGTCCCCCTCTCTTTCTGCCCCTCCCTGATCATGCTTTCTCTCTCAAAATAAATAAACATTAAAAAAATAGAAATAGAATACTGATATTGTTTGAAGTTAAACAGCTTGAGGGATGCCATGTTAGGGAGAACTACCTTACAGTTTGTTGTGTTTTATTTTAATAGTTTTCAGTTCTTCTCTGAAATAGAAAATGCAGATTCTAATCGTGAGGTAACGAGATTACAGGTTCTTCTGTATTCTGTAATCTGGTGGGACTGTAGCCAGACTCTTCTACTAGAAGTAAGAATTACTAAATATTCACGATAATTGTATTGTGATATTTTAGATAGTTTCCATTATATATGAGAGAAGCTCTTTTAAGAAATTTTTACCTGGGGGTGCCTGGGTGGTTAAGTCAATTAAGCGTCCAACTCTTGAATTTGGTTGAGGTCATGATCCAAGGGTCATGGGATCAAGCCCTATGTCAGGCTCCTCACTAAGCATAGAGCCTGCTTAAGATTCTCTCCCTTTTCTCTCTCTCTCTCCACACCCCCCCCAATCCAATTGCCTGTGTGCACACACACACGTTCTCTCTGTCAAATAAAAAAAAGACATTTTTACCTGTAGAATATGAGGTACAAATATGTTTTATTACTAATATTATCAGTTTTAGCACAATAATCAGCTATAGCAAGACCTTAGTATAATATTGGACCGAAATACATAAAAAGTATTTACTTCTAGTTATTCCATTTATTATGTTCACTACAAAGAAAATGGAAATGTGTATGTGTGATGGTTAATTTTATGTGTCAACTCAGCTGGGCCATGAAACCTAGATATTTAGTGAAACATTATTCAGGATGTTTCTGTGAGGGTGTTTTTGGATTAGATTTACATTTCAATCTTTAGACTTTGAATAAAGCAGATTACTCTGCATAAGGTGGATGAACCTCAATCCATCAATTGAAGGTCTTAGGACAATAAAAGTCTGACCTCTCCCAAGCCAGAAGGGATTTCATCAAACTACCTTTGCCCCTCATCCACAACATTGGCTCTTCCTGATTCACCAGTTGACTGCTTTTGTACTCAAACTGCAACTCTTTGCTGAGTCTCCAGTCTGCCACTTGACCCCATTAGAGTTTGAACTCACCAAGCCACCTATGATCACATGAGATGACTCCTAAAAGTAAATCTCTTTGTGTATGTGTATCTGTATACACATAGATACATATGTATACACACACACACACACACACACTTATACACCCACATATACATTGTCTCAATTGTGTTTTTCTGGAGAACCCTGACTAATAAAATGTGTAATTATGAAATTCAATAAGATAATATCTGCATTGAAGGAATTTACATAAACATAATTTAACTCAAGTAGAGTTTAAATCATAAGTAATAAAATTAAGAAATATACTTATGACATATACTTATGTCAATGGAAGATAAAAGTAAACAGCTGCAATATATTTTTACTTCTGATATCCCATTTAAAAGTAATTTAAATATAAGGGGTGCCTGGGTGGCTCAGTCGGTTGAGCGTCCAGCTTCAACTCAGGTCATGATCTCGCGGTCTGTGAGTTTGAGCCCTGCATCGGGCTTTGTGCTGACAACTCAGAGCCTGGAGCCTGCTTCAGATTCTGTGTCTCCCTCTCTCTCTGCACCCCCGCCACCCCTTGCTCATGCTCTGTCTCTGTCTCTCTGTCAAAAATAAACATCAAATTAAAAAAAATAAAAGTAATTTAGATATCAAGTGTAATTTAGCAAAGTTACTTATATATGAATTATATAATAAAAGTTTGTACTTTAAAGAAGTGTGTATTACTTTCTTTTCTCTACTTGTTAGGTACTTTATGGATTCATACCTTGTGTTTTCTAATGTCTGGCATCACAATTACATATTAGAAAATAAATATTCTTTAACATTTGTCTAATATCTTACAGAGAGATGTTGAAATTGTGAAATTGTGAATAGATATAAGAATTATCTTTCATTTAACATTTTACCTTATGGGCTTGATAGAACCTATTGATTTGACAGAAAAAAAGCCTTCTACATAATTGGATAGATATCATTTTAGCATTTTTACATAGATCATTTATCCTACTGTGTATCAGAATAACTCTTCTGTAGAAACTAAAATGAATAAACATCAGTTTGTCTTTTTTTAAGAAAAACTATGCCTTCAAATCATGTTTTCATGAATATATTTATTCATGGAATATTAATAACTCGTTCTACAAGACTTCAATTTCTATGAATACATTTGCTTAGATGGTCTGATTTTTATATATAGCAAAAATAATCATTTCCTAATAATTATAGCCTGTGTGAATAATATAAAAATACAAGGAAACATTTATAGTTTAGAAATATAGTTTGAAAAATGGAATGAACTGCTAAAATGTGAAGGGAAATTTATTCAGTTAAATCCAGTGGTAACACATCCTTCAAGAAACATAAAAACTTGAAAAGTATCTCAAAACAGTAGCAGATTTTTCTACCCAAAGCAAAGAAAAGGCTAGATTTGTGTTTAAGTAACTTGAAATAAAGACTATGTTGAGTAAAATGGTTTGTGCACATCTGAGAATTTGGAGAGTTCTCAAGAGCACAGGAATGATTCTTCACAGGTTTTGTTATTTAGAATGTTTGGAATTTTTTTTTAACAATAATGCAGGCATTTTAACACTTTGAAATGCTGTACTTTGTTATAGATTCCCAACTTTTGGAGAAAGATGTGAGGATGATTTACATAATCCTTCTGATTCATATTTTGTCCAAATTTATCACATATCTCATTTTGATCACTTTAGATTCAAACACCTATTCTATTTCAAGCTGAGGTTGTTTTTATTTTATTTTTTTAAATACTTCATGCCTTGATATCCCTTAATATGCTAATAATTTAAATATTACTACCAATAACAATAAGTTATCAAGTCCATTTTACATGATCCCCACTAAATGCTTTGCATACAGTATTTATTTAATACTTACACCCATGAGGTAGTTACTGTAACCATCTATATATTGACATTGTATATCTTCTATATAAGATTAGGTTATTTGACTTGCCTAATACACTGCAAATAGAAGAATATAGTCAATGTGTTTATAGAAGCTCATCACTTTCTCAAAATGTAAACATTTTTTAATTAATAATAAAAAGCTGCCTAACTGTATTTATTATATATATCACCTGTGTTTTCTGTTTTCTTTCTAGACTATTATCATTATCACATTACTGAACAGAAGCCACCAGCCTAATTTGGAAGTGGTGTAAAAATCAACTGCTACCTTTATAGTTTTTTTTTTCATTTTCCATATAATTTTTGTAGATATCTTAAATTCATCATAGATATTTACGAGTCAGAAATTTAACACAATTCCTTATTGCAGACAGTTACATCAGAAAGACACATTGGTGAAAGATTGGAAGGGTGGTGTGCACAGTTTGAAAATCAAATGTAAAGCTTTTAAATTGAAGACATCTTAGTTTGTAGAAATAGCAATCTTACCTGGCAGGAGAGATACTGATGGTATGTTATATTTAGGGTTCTCCAAAACAGAACATAGGGTTATTTTATCTAGAGAATAGGCAATTTTTTTCTTTAACTTTCCTGAATATATTTACTTAATTCCACATATAGTCTATTGCCAAGAGTGTCTGTTGCATACATATTTTACAGGACTAAAAATATTATTTTTGATGGCATAACACAACACAATGACACTCATACAGATGAAAGACAAAATTTATTATTCTTATAGATCCAAAACAGAGAAGTCTGTAAGACAAGGACGTACTTTGGGGACTGCGGATTGTTCCTAGTTGTGTGATATATTACTCCCAGACAGTGAAGGCTAGTGTATAGTGGCTTTGGAATGTGTGAGAGCCACATAAGGGAAATAGGTGTAAACACAATCAGCTATTCAAGAAAGGTAACCAGAACCTCAAAGCATTACCTCAAAATGGGATAAAGGCAGTGTTGAAAAAAAAGAAAATAACAACAAAAATTATATTGCAGTTAACCCCTTGATGTCTTGAGATTAGTTTTTTTTTTTTTTAATTTTTTTTTCAACGTTTATTTATTTTTGAGACAGAGAGAGACAGAGCATGAACGGGGGAGGGGCAGAGAGAGAGGGAGACACAGAATCGGAAACAGGCTCCAGGCTCTGAGCCATCAGCCCAGAGCCTGACGCGGGGCTCGAACTCCCGGACCGCGAGATCGTGACCTGGCTGAAGTCGGACGCTTAACCGACTGCGCCACCCAGGCGCCCCGAGATTAGTTTTGAGCTTATTTGGTGTGTTTGAGTGGGCCAAATAGTAGAGAAATATAGAGAATATTACATCATAAATTGGCCCAAACGGTGTAGAAAATGTTTTAGTGTGAGAGTAAATGGAGGAAGACAAATGGAAGTATAAGAAGTATTTTAGGCCATCCCATAACTAATTTCCCCATGATATGGCATTAGCCAAAAAACAAAAAGCAAACAAACAAAAAAAAAACCAGGTCAAGAATTTCAGAGTTTCCAATAATATCTTGGTAGATTTGTAAAATGTATTAAAAGTATGATAGATATATATATAGATATATATATATAGATATATAGATATATATACTTATATATATATATATATATATATATATGTATATATAATTGCAGTAATATTTTGGTGTGTTCCTTGAGTCAGAGTGGCAGGCTTATGTTGTTGGAAGATATGAACAGATAGTTTACTAAGGTAAATCTGTGGTATTTGTTTGTAACCAAGGGGAAGAAGTGGTTGTGGTGGGCATGGTCTGAAATGCTGGGTAAAGGTCATGGTGGAAACTGGGTTTGGGAATAAGAGAAGGTGCTGAAGAGTGGGAGTCTTCTTGCCAGAGCATCAAGGGATGACTGATGTGAAACAGGTCCCCCTCAGAAAAACACTAATCTACATTAATTTTCTTAAAAATTTTTTTCAATGTTTATTTATTTTTGAAAGAGAGAAAGAGAAAGAGAGACAGAGTGTCGGAGGGGCAGAGAGAAAGAGGGAGACACAGAATCCAAAACAGTCTCCAAAAGCAAGCTGTCAGCACAGAGCCGGATGCGGGACTTGAACTTATAAACTGTGAGATCATGACCTGAGCCAAAGTCAGGTGCTCAACCAAGTAACCCAGGAACCCCTCCATTAATTTTTTGAATAGCATAGATAATACTAACCTGTATCTGATTTCCTTTCAGGCACAGGAGTGTAGGTGTATACATTTTGGCTGAGAATAAGTATGAGAGAGTCGGACTAAATAAATAGTGAATTCATCATTTGTAAGGAATCTCTATGTATCAAAAGAAGAAAAACAATAAATATACCAAGTCCAATTTGTCAATGTCTTAGGAGGCATAGTCTGTAGACATTGCTAGGTCAATGGTGTCAGTGTCTGAGAAGAAGGTGTTTCTGGTGCAAGTGAAAAAAAATCATCTCCAATAGGGAGGTCTTTGGCTGGGACAATGTCCTATGAAATGAAGTTATCTCCTTGGTCATGAAAACATGAATTCTGGGCGCAGTGCATTGTCATCTGGGATATGGGAATAGAATATCCTTCTCTACTGAATTTTTACTTTGATGTTGGTCATATTTTTGTGTCTCCATGGAATTATAAGACTGAGCCAGTTGTGGAATTTTAAGGCAGCTTTGGATCTGGGAGCTTGACTTGCAAATATCTTTTAAGTCAAGGGACTTTGTGGGTACCCAACTATCAAAGACGATGCCAGCATCTTTGATACTGCCATAATTAGAGCAAATCACTGGAACCTAACACAATTAAATTAACACTCTTATTGAGGGTGGCCAAACTAAGATCTCAACAGTCTCAGGTTTTGCCCAGTTGGATGATGAGAGGGATTATGCTGACAATAAACTTTAATCGTATGGCTCAATTCGGGTGCATATTTTTGATAGAATGTCAGGTTTTCAGTTAAAGTATCTTTGGCTGAAGTTGGAGCTTTAGCATTAGCCTATAGGCATGCCCTCCAATTTAGTCAGTGACAGGAAACTATGTTTCAGTCATTGATTTGATTGGTGGCAGGCAAGCCAGCTTTTAATGTTATGTAAGCTTCAGCATTTGCTGTGTTTGGTTGAAACAACAGCTTATTTGAGGGTTTAGGCCTCTGGATCACATATCAGTGAGAGTACCCAGACCAATAATAAGACCAGCAGTCAACATAATGGTGTGCAGCTGCACTTGACAGGGTTTTGTTGACTTTCCTGATACTGATTTTTCTCTAGCATGTATTTTTACCAAGGAGGGGTTGTTTGGCTTCATAATTATAAGATATGGTGTTGATTCCATTATTATCTCCAAATTTTATTTTTATTTACAAGTAGAGTGTTTTGTTTTGTTGCTGTTAATCTCCCTTCTTGGTAGTCTACTCTATTTGTGGGAATGGCCTGGGAACATTAATTTTAAAACCTAAATATTACAGAAGATTTTTTGAGTAGTAGAAATTTAGTCTTAAATGGACCTCCTACAAGATGGTATTATGAATCTGTCAAATTAATACTTATTTAGTGAGGTATAGGGTGCCAGATGGTGACCCACTATTTAACAGCATACAATAAGAAGAGTTGAAATAGAAAAGTTTATTACTCATAGTTCCTAGAAGAACTACCAGACATGCCTCAAAGGGCCACATAGGGAGATCAAGGCAGAGTACAGAAAGATATGCGATAGTACCTGGAGCACATGGCTTTATTAGGATCAATGGGTAAAGTGCTTTGGGGTTCCCAGGCAAAGGCTTGATTGACCAATTCAAACCAAAGAGCAGGATTTGAGAAACTCACATGAGAGTCTTTCATAAGGAACACGTAAGGTGAAGGCATTCGGAAGCAGTGGAGACTGTTGACCACAGGGGCTATTGAGGAAGTTATTTCAGGAACTTTTATTTGCTTGCGACTCTATGGGCTGCTCTCTAGGTCATACACTTGGATGAGGGGGTTGGTGTCAGTTTAAGGTCACTGACACATTTTGTTAGCTACTTGGCCAAACAAAATGGATGCCAAGGCACCAATACAAGGAGCATAGCTTAGCTAAACCTTTGATAGATGTGCAGGTGCCTGGCCCCTCTGGAACAGACAGCTATGAGATGATCTATGGTTAATAGATACTAGGAGAGTATGTGCCCTCCATCTGGCTTCCAGCCCTTCTGAGATAGAGGCAGAATCAAAAACCCATAAAGACGGGGGTATAGAGTATTAAAGAAACTCATAAATAATGAATCTTTATATACACAGAGGCAAGAGTATCCCTCTTTAAATATAGAAAAGGATGATGGGAAGATTTTGCTAAAGTTGATGTGAAGTGTGAGTTGGCCTAGAGGGTTTGAATTAAGAATGATTAAGGCCTGGGGAAAGATAGAGACCCATTTATCAATGCATTTGTTATTGTGGAACTTAAATAGGAGTTCTGTGAGGAGCCCATTAGGGCCTTTCAATTAAACCAGTTCCCTGGAACCTATCAGAGAAATGAAAGTTTCATAGAATATCTTTTTCGAAAATCTGGCATTGTGTATTCTGAGAAGTGAAATGGTGGGTTGACAACTACTAGTAATGTCTAGTAATTCATAGGGGATAAGCAGTATTCTAATGAGACCTTGTCTTGTGGCCTTAGTCTTTGCACAGACATGGGTGACCTTGATTTATATTTTGGATATTGTGAGGCAAGAGATTCCCAGAGTTCTCCACCATGAATGGAACAACTCTTTGGCTATAGCTCAAAAGGTACAGATGAGACCATTTACTGAGCAGGGCAATATTTTTTTTGTTTTTGTTTTTTAATGTTCATTTATTTTATAGAGAGAAAGAGCACAAGTTGGGAAGGAGGAGAGAGAGAGGGAGACACAGAATCTGAAACAAGCTCCAGGCTCTGAGCTGTCAGCACAGAGCCTGATGTGGGGCTCAAACTCACAAACTGTGAGGTCATGACCTGAGCCAAAGTTGGATGCTTAACTGAATGAGTCATCCAGGCACCCCAGTGACCAGGTAAATGTTAAGATGGCTACCTAAAGTTTGGCCAATTATGTTGACCTTTGGGTTTCCATCTTTTGTCAGAGTCATCCTGATGAAGAGATAGAAAGCCACAAAATTCCATTGAGCCTCTTGTGACTTATGATAGCTGCAGTGCCACTCACACACTCTGTTGGACTACATTGCTATTCACTCAGTTAATCCCAAGGGATTTTCCAGGTTGTCAAGGGTTTTGAGAGAAGGATGACCTCCTCTAGTGTAGCATCTGGGTGTATGAAATTTGCTGATGATAGCAGCAATATATGTAACAGCCAAGAAGACAGGCAGGCCATTAGTTCCACCTGAGCAGCACCAACAAGGAGAGCAGGGTGCCATTTCTCTACTGTTGGGCAGCCTAACCAATGCTTTCCTCCAACTCCAAACACACAGACACACTAGAGTTCTGCCCCTGAATAACCATAAAGAAACACCAATACCAAAGAAATGGTATCCCTTAGGATAGATCCCTCTTAAATGCAGTATTGATCTGAAACACACCTGAATGCTTAACCTGAGAAGATGTGGCTCAAGTGGCCTGTCACTTCTGTCACTCTAAGTTAGGCTTCGTCTGTGCTAATATCTAGCCCAAGAAGTTTAGGCAATTAACACTATTCATTTTGAGTATTCCCATGGCCAAGATTTTTGAATAAGGAGAGTCATGACACCTACCTGCAGGCACAGTGGCAAGCAACAAGGCTTTAGCTAAGCTCACATTGCTCATGTGGTAGCTTGGAACCAATTAATGAAATAAGAACAGTCCCTTATGAAGCTATCCAAGAGTTAGTAGTCAAGGTCATGCCATCCTGTTCTCACAGTGTCTGTTGTTTTAAGATTTAAAGATTCTTTTGGTGGTGGAACACAATGAAGTGAATGAGACTCATGAATCAAAGGCAAAACTCTTATTTATAACTCCAAATGAGACAAGACTGCCAAGCAAACTCAAACAAGAGGTTGTACCTAGGACAGGGTAACAGCAAGCTGGAGCTGCAGGTGGTGGCTTATGTATGGCAAGGGGAATGAGCTTAGCTAAGTTTTTCAACATCCCTGTGAATTGGCTAACTTTTATAATTTCTCTTGGTCTTTGGGGCATAGAGGCTGACCCTAGTTGTCTGGACCTAGTTCACCTGACCTGAGGGTGATTACAGCTTGTGCATAGTGCCACAAGAGTGCAGAAGCCACATTTAAGGTTGGTTGTGGGTTTAACTTTCAAGAAGGAAAGCCAACCAAATTCTGGTCTCAAACTGGGTCTCAAAACTTGGTTAAGACAGCATTAAAACAAATAAACAACAAAACACTATATTATAATATATTATTTGATAATTTTTTAAAGAAATGATTATCAAATACCATATGATTTCACTCATGTGGAATTTAAGAAACAAAACAGATGAACATAGGGGAAGGGAAAAAAAGAGGAAGACGATGCATAAGAGACTCTTAACTATAGAGAAAAAAGGGAAGGTTGATGGTGGGGAGGCGGGCAGGGGATGGTCTAAATGGGTGATGGGTATTAGGACAGTACTTGTGATGAGCACTGGGTGTTATATGTAAGTAATGAATCACTAAATTCAACTCCTAAAACCGATATTACACTATATGTTAACTAGCTAAAAATTTTAAGAAGAAAAAAGTGATTTTATATTAGGAAAGGCTGCCTAATGAAGCATACTTCAATATAAATGTAATAATAAAGTGCATGATTTGGCAAAAACATATATAGATGAACTTGCTTCTTTGGCCTATTGAATCTTTATAGTCCACATTGCCCTTGTACATTTTTATGCAGTCTGATAAAAAAATGAATTGTCAGTTGACTTTAAATGCAGAATTAAGGTACATGAAACTCAGATTAGAGATATTAACAGGTGGGTACCAGATAAAGAAATTGTTTAAGCAGGAAGAGAGTTGAGATCACTTAGCTACATATATTTTTTTTTTACAAAAGAAAAAAAAGTATGGCACAGGGAGTTACTAAGGTACTTATACAAAGTCAGAGTTTATAAATGCCACAGTCAAGATTCGAAACTGACTCTTGGGGTCTCCAGACTTTCTTGATTCATTCTCCATTAACACTATTTTTCAAGCTTTGTGAACCAAGTTTCTTTAATCAAAATTACTTAATTTTAAGCAAATTCTTAATCTCTACAAAATGGATATTGTTCATCTTCATCAAGATGAAGATTTCCTGACATTATTTCTCAGGTTTATGTTAAATACATTAAAAAGCTTGAGAAGTGTCAAATAATAAAATGATATCATAAAACTGCTGTCTTTGGGACATAGACATAAAATAATCAGAAAACATTTGGATTACATTTAACTTTACTGAGGAATGCTCTAAGAAAATGGTAGAACCGTCTTTGGGGGTTTTATAACTTAGTTTTGCAGAGTCAGTTGATCAGTGTTAGCCAATTTCAATCAGATGAATAATGATGATACTTACATATCTTATTCACATCATGTTTTATGCTGTACTCTACCTAACTAAATATATGCTTTGATTTTTTTTTACTTTAAAGATGTTAGGCCATGAATATGTATTTTAAATAGTTTATAAAAGTCAATATTAACTTCTATTCAGGCCACTATCAATATCTTCCCTTTTAATATCTCTAATATCAGTAATAATGGAATTTCAACTGCCTCTTTCCTTTTTCTTCTTTCCTGTCCAATTGATCTCTGTGTTACTGATTGCTTTGTAGTTGATCAGCATGAGTTACTACTCCTAAACAATATGATTCCACTCAAAATGATGCCTTTGGGCTACCAATCATAGGCAAAGCACAGCATGAGGGTTGTAATACAAGATTGTGAACTCTACCCATGATCCAAAAAGACGTGATTTTTCTATGTATCTTAGTAATTTTCCACAAAAATTGGCTTCAAAAAATATTCTCATATTTTAAAACTCCAAACATTTTAAATGGAAACTTCTATAAACTTTTCTTAAAGTCTCTTTTGAACTGCCTAAGAGCTGTTGTTATTTAATTAACAAAACAAATGTGAATGCTCCATAGGTTTTCTTTTTCTATATATTTTAGTACAATATCATAGTACAATATTTAGCGTAATATTTAGTGGAATATTTAGTATAATAATTTTTTAGTACAGTAACTTTTAATATGAGGGAGAGGAATAAGATGACTGTACTGTTTGTTTTCTGGGTTCTTTTAATTGTTTATTTGTTTGATTTTTACCTTAAGAGTAAAGATTTCTAAAATTACTTTCATAAACATTGGAATTCCAAGGACTTTTGTTGTTTTTTACTTCTATCTAATTCATTGACAGCTAAAATTTGAATTTGATTATAGCAAAGTATAAAAATACTCCAACAATGAAGGATGCTGAAGAGACAAGGTAAACCCAAAGAAATTTTAATCTTTTTAACAGTATTTATTATTTTCTTAAAAACAAAATTAATTGTCTATTTCATGATTTCTGTATGTCAATAGGAAGTCACTGGTTATTTTTTTAAAAATACTGTTTACTCAAACAAATGAAACAGAATAGAGATAAACAGAATAGAGATAGACATAAACCTACACATATATAGTCAACTGATCTTCCAAAACACCAAAAAGGTGCCAAGAAAATAGAATGGGGAAAGAATAATGTCTTCAATAAATGGTACTGGGAAACTAGATACTCACATGCAAAAGAATTAAATTAAACCCTTATCTTGGACTATCCACAAAAATCAACTAAAAATAGATTAAAGACTATGTTGTGTTAAACACAACATCTGAAATATAAAAGATTTGTATATAAATGCAGGAAAAAGAAAACACAGAAGAAAAGACATTAGTCTTGACATTTATATTTTCTTTTTTTTTTTTAATTTTTTTTTCTTTTTTTTTTCAACGTTTATTTATTTTTGGGACAGAGAGAGACAGAGCATGAACGGGGGAGGGCCAGAGAGAGAGGGAGACACAGAATCGGAAACAGGCTCCAGGCTCAGAGCCATCAGCCCAGAGCCTGACGCGGGGCTCGAACTCACGGACCGCGAGATTGTGACCTGGCTGAAGTCGGACGCTTAACCGACTGCGCCACCCAGGCGCCCCGACATTTATATTTTCAATTTGAAATCAAAACACAGATAACAAAAGCAAAAATAAATAAGTGGAACTACATCAAACTAACAGCAAAGGAAACAATCAATAGAGGGAAAAGACAAACTACAGAATTGGAGAAAACATTTGTAAACCATATTTCTGATAAAAGGTTATCCAGAATATGTAAGGTACTCCTACAACCCAAGAGCAAATACTACTACTACTGCTACTACTACTGTTACTACTACTAATAATAATAAAGAGGAATTGAACAACTGAGTGCTTCAGGTTTAAAGGTATATATTCTCAGTAGAGTTTTTAGTTTTGAGTTTCCTGGGTTGACAAATCGTATCTGTAATTACTTAGTTAATTCAACACAATTCTTTTTTGTTTGACGGTGTGGTATGCTAATAGAAAGACATGTGAAAGAAGTTTACCATAAATTTATTTGGTGGGAGCTGGCAGGAAGGGATTATTCTCCTTAAACACAAGGTTAAATCATTGGGCATCTGGGTGACTCAGTCAGTTAAGCGTCCGACTTCTGCTCAGGTCATGATCTTGCGGTTCCTGGGTTTGAGCCCCGCATTGGGCTCTGTGCTGATAGCTCAGACAGAGCCTGGAGCCTGCTTCACATTCTGTCTCCCTCTCTCTCTGCCACTCCCCCACTCACACTCTGTATCTCTCTCTCTCTCAAAAATAAATGAACATTAAAAAAGAAAAGTACTCTTAAAAAAAAAAACCAAAACACAAGGTTAAAGCATGAATCCTAGAAGAGTGAGTTTCCCTAAATCTGATTTATCAACTTCCAACTGTCTTCTCTTGGCTACACCTGAACAAAGCTCCTAAGGACATAGCTAGTTTAGTACATTTTTATGTGGTTTTGTGAACTACAGCCTTCACCCATTAAATTTTATTTTAATTTTTATAACAATTTTTATTGGTTAATATAATCTTATATGTGTTTATATATATATATGTATATTTATGAATTATTAAGTATCATATCACCTGTGAAATAGAGTCTTGTGTACTTTTGGCCTGAACTAGAAACAGCTAAGGTAGAATGATATAAAGTATAAAGACACTAAATTAGAAGTTGGAAAACTGTAGTTCTTTCAGTAGATAGTTTTGGCTGTGTAATATAGGTCTTGGGGAGTTGATGTCCCCTTATATAAGGTGAAGGTACATGGTTAAAGCATTTACAATTTTTTTAAAAATTAATATGTTATGAATCCATGAGCCTTCTCTGGTTTCCATGTTTCACTCTGAGCTTAACTGGGAAACTTTATCAAGATTAAATTCTATCTCATCCTTAAATTCTGGTGTTGGGCAATATCGGAGACAGAATAAGATGTCCATATCTTATGGGGTTACTGGGTGGCTCAGTGGGTTAAGTGTCTGACTCTTGATTTTGGCTCAGGTCATGATCTCATGGTTCGTGATACCGAGCACCGCAGTAGGCTCTACACTGACACTCTATACTGACAACGCAAAGCCTGCTTAGGATTCTCTCTTCTTCTCTCTGCCTCTCTCCTCCTCATGTACGCATTCTCTCTCTCTCTCTCTGTTTCTCAAAAATAAATAAATAAACATAAAAAAAGATGTCCATATCCTAATCCCCAAACATGTGAATAGGTTTTGTTACAAGGAAAAAATGGAATGAACTTTGTAGATGGAATTAAGATTGCTAATGAGATAACTAATAAAATAGGGAAATTATCCTGGATTATCTGAGAGGCCCCATTCTAATCACATGAGCTCTTAAAAGTAGGAGAGCAAGACAGAAAAGTGGGTTAAGAAGATGAGATTAACAAAAGAAGGAGCCTTTCCAAGCATGAGAAGTACTCAGAGTAGAAACTCTTGGATTAATCTCCACTTAACCCATTTACTTGATTAACCAAAATTTTGCACTCCCTTTTCTCCAACATTTGTATTATTTATTTATCAGTAAATAATGAGTTTAGATCCTGAACTCTGTATAATCAAAGACTATGCCTTTGCCCTTATGAAAAAAATCAATACGTTATGGTTTACTGGAATGTTTTAGATTAAAACAAAATTAACCTAGGTTTTCAGTTAAAGGACTGGGATGTAGTATTCTATGATCACACAAGTATATAAATGTAAATGGTGTTAAATGGTACAGTGACATACTGGGGTATTCAGAAGGCTGGGAAATCTAGTCTGGGTGATAAAGAAAGTATTCTCTGAAAAAACACTGATGCAAAGTGTTTAAAGATTATAGAATGTATTATATAATTACAATGATGTTATATTATTTGCTTTTATTTCTTTAAAACCACTTACTCCATTTATACCATGTTCAAATACTCTAGTAGGCTGTCAAAATATAAGAATGATTTAGACACAATCCTAACACTCAGGAAATTTATCCTCTCATGAGCCATTTTCCATAGAATAGCAGTAATCAAATTTCTGTCTCTTGCCCTCACAATTCTCTTCATTTTATGTTCCTTCTCTTGCATGGAGGAAAATTGCAAATACTTGTTTTATTATCAAAGGATACAATAATTTCCTGAATATTTTATTATTTACAGTTTTCTAGTCTTCTCTGGTGCTCAGAGGGCATTGAACAATTTGGCAAGTTTTTAGCACTGTTTTAGCCAGGTCACTCATCATTGGTATTGTAATGACTGAACAGAAGTAGAGCACTCTCTTTGCAGCTGATTTTTTTCAGGTGTGCTCTTTATAGCAGTCCTAATGGGCAGACAGTTCACTGCATCTCTAGCTGTTGGCATATGGCATCCAGGAGGACAAGGCAGCCCAGACAGCCCATCAGATTAACCATGTAATAGACCCAGAAGCTGCTTTAAAGCTGTAAAACAAAATTGCTTATGGAGTCTGCCAGCACGCCAGATGCTGCTATTGGAAGAAATATCTTCCAGTGCTTAGCATCTGGGTTTCATGGTTGCCAGAAAAAAAAGGGAAAAAGAATTGGCAATTCACTACTAATCAGATTGCTTTTGCAATATAAATTTTTTTAATATTTTTTAAATGTCAAACGCATTATATTGCAGTAAAGGTTAAAATTGGGTCTCTCTCATGTATGCCACTATTAACCCACATCTTCCATACAATTCTTATGCAGCTGGTTGGTTATTATCTAAACAAATCAGAACACTGAGAACTTGAATTTGAATGTGAATTTTCAGTCTGTTTCCAATATGCTTATTTTATTGATATTTTGCATAATAACATTCCTGCCAACTGAATATAAATTTTATATTTAAACAAGGTAAGAAGTAATGTTTTCATATTCGCATCCACTAGTTTGTTTCCTGACTGCCAATTATATAATTGAATATTATAACAAAAGATAAAACTCCCAAATATCAATCAGCTGTTTTTCACCGGAATTGTTTTTATAAGCCAGATAAAAAATGGGTTTGATTAATTTCATGTAAAGCCAATTAGATTTAGTCTTTAAGCCCAAACACAAGGTGAGTCATTTCTTGTCAATTATATAATTTATCAATATTCTTTCATTTTGAAGAAAACACTTAATATGTTTAGACTTCTTAAAATTGATATAGTGTGTCCAAAAAAATAACTTGTGTTAACTCTCATCATAAATGCTAACATATTTTCCTTGACTCAGATGATTCTTTCTATACTGCTCAAAACAAATTGCTTGAACATAGGTAGTGAATGTGAAAGATCTCCTAAAACTTTCGGTTTTGTATGTTTCAACATTTAGCACCTTAATATACAGGATGCCAAAATGGATTAATTCTCCAATTTTGCCATAATGATTATTATACAATTTTTGTCAGAAAGCTACTAGTTTTAAATACTTGTAAATCCAAACACCTCATCTTAAACTACTATTACATTGAAAAACCAACTTCAGGACATATGAATATGTTAACTTTTACTCATTACTATACCATAGGGTGACATTAAGTCAACTATGCAAACTTAGATTGTTTTGGATATGGAAAATATTACTTAATTCTTAGACTATAATTATGAAACTGTTGTCAATATTCTGGGGTAAATAAGTAACAGGTAAAATTTTATTGAATCTGAGATTTTTTAAATTTAATTTTTCTTAAGTTCTTTAACTGAAACGAATACTTATTGTTCAAAATTTTGGAGAACTATGTGACAGTGTGTGTCCAATTTAAAGTGCATACCCTCGGGTGTAAGAACTATAGTAGAACAATCTAAAATATATGTTTTCACATGGGCACAGTTTTATATACGTGAATGTGTGTGTGTGTGTGTGTGTAGATTTCTTTACTTGTTGTAGTACAAACATAGAAATGATCTAAATGTTTATCAATGGAGTATGGTTAATAAGTTAAATTAATTATGTAATATGGTACCTTTTGTTCTTGATAAAAAGGAAATAAAAGAAGGAAAACAGATTTCTTTGTAACAGCACAAGAAAACCATTGAGTATTGAACAAAAAGAGCAATACACACAGATTTTCTAGAGTATAATCTGATTTGTAACTATTAAAAAACTAAATGTCCATATTTATATACTTATTTGTATGTTTATAACAGTGTCCCTAGGAAAAGCAGTGCAGTAGGGGAAGATGCTGAGAGTCTACAACATTGCACTCAATGTATTTCTGTAATGTGTTATTGTATATATGTGTATATATATATATATATATATATATATATATATATATAGTGTGTGTGTGTGTGTGTATACATATATATATTTTGTATATGTATATTATGTTTATTGATTTTTGAGAGGGAGTGAGCAGGGGAGGGTCAGAAAGACAGGGAGACCCAGAATCCAAAGCAGGCTCCAGGCTCTGAGCTGCCAACACTGAGCCCAATGTGGGGCTCAAACTCATGAACTGTGAGACCATGACCTGAGCTGAAGTCAGACGCTTAACTAACTGAGTCACCCAGGCACTCCTATAATGTTTCATTATTTAGATAAGCATACATTTATATACTATTAGTGTAATTATAATAGGTAGTTTTCAAACATTGAACTTTAAAGGCCCATGTACCAATTTCATTTTTTTCCCATTTACTTATTGGTAAAGCATTTCCTGTATATTTGCCATGTCAGTAGCACTATTCTAGAGATGCATAACTATGGCCTGCAGCATCATGAAGTGATGGCGGGTCATTGGTAATAAGAATGCACATTCCCTAAAAAATAATCAAAAAGTGTTACAAAATAAGGTATTAGAACTTCTGGTGCAAAGAGAAAACTAAGAACACTGCTTAAATGAATCCCAGAAGAATGGAATTGTGACATTAAGTCTTGTGGATACATAGAAATTATGCCAGGCAGTTAGATGGGATAGTCAACATAGAAGGTCAGACAAATACAAAAATCAGCAGAATGGCAATGGGGGCTGGAGGGGAGGGGTTATACCAAAGTACCATTCAGAGTTTTAGTGGTGAGATTCATGATAAGGTCTGGAGATTAACCTGGAAATGTCAGGAGGGCCAGATTATAGAGATCCTTTAAGACCATGCCAAGAAATTATTCCATCATTTCATCCTATAATGAGTGGAGTTCCACTAAAAATTTTAGAACCAAAGAGAAATAATTAAATATGCATTGTAAGAAATATCACTATTTTGACAGTTTGAAAAGCAGGTTAGATTAAAATAGATAAAACATATAAGAAGGCTGGTAGCAAACACATCATTAGGTAAAACATTTCAGTAGTCCTATGTCAGTTGTCATTATATGTGTGTTCCTGTGTATATTTGTGTAAGTTTATATAATTAAAAAAGGTAAAATGGGTACCAGGTTTTGATTTGAACTAAAATGATCTTGCTTGCCTGTTCCAGTGCATAACATAATTAAAAAGACACTCTGACATGAAAAAAAAAAAAAGCTCACAAAAGGAAGAAAAGAATCAGATTAGCCTATTTCTTAAAATGAATGAAAAAGTAGATTGATATCTAGCAAACAATGTGTAAGTACATTTAAAAACTGAAGGTGCAATAAATCCCACTTGATTGTGGTGAATGATTCTTTAATGCATTTTTTATTTGATTTGCTACTATCTTGTTGAGAATTTTTGCATCCATCTTCACAGGAAAATTGGTCTGTAGTTCTCCTTTTAAGTGGAGGTCTTTGTCTGGCTTTGGAATCAAGGTAATTCTGGCCTCATAGAATAAGTTTGGAAGTTTTCCTTACATTTCTATTTTTTTGGAACAGCTTCAAAAGCATAAGTATTAACTCTTCTTTATTTTTTTTTTCAACGTTTATTTATTTTTGGGACAGAGAGAGACAGAGCATGAACAGGGGAGAGGCAGAGAGAGAGGGAGACACAGAATCGGAAACAGGCTCCAGGCTCTGAGCCATCAGCCCAGAGCCTGACGCGGGGCTCGAACTCACGGACTGCGAGATCGTGACCTGGCTGAAGTCGGACGCTTAACCGACTGCGCCACCCAGGCGCCCCTCTTCTTTAAATGTTTGGTAGAATTCCCCTGGAATGCCACCAGACCTGGACTCTTGGGTTTTTTAGGAGATTTTTGATTACTCTTTTAATTTATTTACTGGTTATGGATCTGTTCAAATTTTCTATTCCTGTTTCAGTTTTGGAAGTTTGTATATTTCTAGGAATTTTTCTATTTCTTCCACATTGTCCAATTTGTTGGCATATAATTGCTCATAATATGAGTAATTCTCTTCCTATTGTTTGTATTTCTGTGGTGTTGGTTGTGATCTCTCCTCTTTCATTCGGTGGGCTGCACGGGTGGTTCTATATCTGCAAATCAATCAAAGTGATACATCACATTACTAAAAGAAAGGATAAGAACCACATGAATCTACTCAATAGACACAGGAAAACATTTGACAAAATGCAGCATCCTTTCTTGATAAAAACCTTCAAGAAAGTAGGGATAGAAGGAACATACTTCAAGATCATATAGGCCATATATGAAGAACCACAGCTATTATCATCCTCAGTGGTGAAAAACTGAGAGCTTTTCCCCTAAGGAAAGGAACATGACAGAGATGCCCACTCTCACCACTGTTATTCAACATAGTGTTGGAAGTTCTAGCCTCAGCAATTAGACAACACAAAGAAATAGAAGGCATCCAAATTGGCAAGGAGGAAGTCACACTTTCACTCTATACAGGAAACATGATACTCTATGTGGAAAAGTCAAAAGACTCCACCAAAAAACTGCTAGAACTAATACATGACTTCAGCAAAGTCACAGGATATAAATCAGTGTGCAGAAATAGGTTGCATTTCTATACACCAATAATGAAGCTGCAGAAAGAGAAATCAAGGAATCAATCCCACTTAAAATTGCACTGAAAACCATAAAATACCTAGGAATAAACTGAACCAAAGAGGTAGAAGATTTGTATGCTGAAAACTATAGAAAGCTTTTGAAAGAAAGTGAAGAAAACACAAGAAATGGGAAAACATTCCATGCTCATAGATTGGTAGAAAAATATTGTTAAAATGTCAATACTACCAATAGCAGTCTACACATTCAGTGTAATCCCTATCAAATAATACCAACATTCTTCACAGGACTAGAACAAACAATTCTAAAATTTGTATGAAACCATAAAAGACCCCAAATAGCCAAAGTAATGTTGAAAAATAAAACCAAAGCCGGAAGTATCACAATTTCAGACTTCAAGCTGTATTACAAAGCTATAATCATCAAGACAGTACGGTACTGGCACGAAACAGATACATGTATCAGTGGAACAGAATACAGAAACCAGAAATGGACCCACAAATGTATGGCAAACTAATCTTTCACAAAGCAGGAAAGAATATCCAATAGAAAAAAATGTCTCTTCAAATGGTATTGGGAAAACTGGACAGTGACATGCAGAAGAATGAACCTGGACCACTTTCTTACACCATACACAAAAATAAACACAAAATGGATGAAAGACCTAAATGTAAGAGAGGAAGCCATCAAAATCCTAGATGAGAAAACAGGCAACAACTCTTTGAACTTGGTCACAGAAACTCCTCATTAGACATGTCTCCAGAGACAAGGGAAACAAACAAAAATGAACTGTTGGGACCTCATACAGATACAAAGCTTCTGCAAAGTGAAGGAAACAATCGGCAAAACTAAACAGCAACTGACAGAATGGGAGAAGATATTTGCAAATGACATATCCAGAATCTATAAAGTACCCAAAATCTATAAAAGAATGTATCAAACTCAGCACCCCAAAAAGCAAATAATCCAATGAAGAAATGGGCCAAAGACATGAGCAGAAGAAGATCTTTTCAAAGAAGATATCCAGATGGCTAACAGACACATCAAAAGATGCTCAACATCACTGATCATCAGGGAAATCCAAATCAAAACCACATTGAGATACCAACTCACACCTGTCAGAATAGCTAACATGAACAACTCAGGAAGCAACAGGTGTTGGCAAGGATGCAGTTGTTGGCAAGAATAGGGAATACTTTTGCATTGTTTGTGAAATGCAAACTGGTGCAGCCACTGTGGAGAACAGTATGGAGATTCCTCAAAAAGTTAAAAATAGAACTACCCTACT